>NW_026138136.1:1275000-2716666 GCF_025592945.1 Manacus candei
TTGGTATCTAGTCATCTCTATAAGGTCATACCCTCAGAACCTTCCACCATAGCAGATTTCATACTTTTATTGTAAACCCTGCAGTTCTTTCACAAGTGTGTTTGGTTTTGAGTGTGATACCTAATATTTGATTGGTATATATCCATGGCAATGCCTTACCTGGCTTACATATGATTCAGAGCTGATAATAGGTCAAATCCTGGAAACCTCATTTGAGTCAGACTCCCATGAAGAGCAGTGACAGTGAAAGTGATATATCATAAAAAATAATACCCTCACCAGTCTCCAAAATAAACAGGATTTGCATCTTTGTAAGATACTTTCTTGAATGCATCTGAGGCCTGACTTTGGCATCATTGCTAGTAACAGCGAAAACCTTGAGCTGATCCTTCTTTCCAGGAGTAGGAATTAAGGGACCATATAATCTTTCTTCACCAAGGAAAACATTTTAAGAGGTTGAAGATGAATGAAACAGCTTTAAAATATTTTAAAGAGTGGGAATGCCAATGATATTGCCATAGACCCACTCTGAGCCTCAAATTCAGAAGTGTTTGGGGCATTTGTGCAACTGGAACTAAGGATGCTCAGCGCTTCTGACTCACCCACATGGCTTGCCAAGAACACTGGCAACATTCACTGTCAGCTGTTGCTGTTAAAAACATAGACACTGCTGTATGATGTTGACATTCACAAGTGCTGTATGGCTGGTAAGTAGCACCTACCATAATGACTAGCAGCAGAAATTACATTTGACGTATACCTTTTTCTGGCCAGGGTTCCTACTCTGTGTGTTGTCTTCCATTACCTACAACTAAGAGCCCTGAAGTGGAAACTTTCAGGCAATATAGATATTATGAAGATGACTTTAGGAACCTAACTTCATTTATGCTCATGCTAGATATTAGAAAGAGACCATTTTAACTATCTGTGAAAGGGCTAAATTTGACATTTGATTCACCCTATTCTAGGATTTTAAACTGTGATGTAAATTAGTCAGAAACCAGTCTTTCTTTCATTTTCTCTTTTCAAAATGTAATACAGTTAAATGACAGAGATTAATTACTAAAGTAATTACTGTTGGAAAGCAAAAGGACAGTTGTATGAGACAGTTTCTCTCATGATGACCAAGTCTTTCTTGACAATTACGCTTAATTCCAACAATGATTATTCTGTGTGGCAAAATCTATCAGCACAAGGGCACACAAGCATTGATGCATTCTCACTCACTAGGAAATATGAGAATGAGGTAATTATATTTGACTGAAGCTCAGACGTTTTCATTCCCAGGGGCATCTCTAGGACCTTTTTTTGGAGGGATACGTATAATCTCCTCCCTTCCTTCTACTGAGTACCCCATTTATTCCACTTCTACTGCTCCTTCAGTCAGAATTGCATAAAATTAGCCCTTTCTATGTATGCTGCAACTCATCTCTGTCTTACACTTATACACAGAGCACATGCACATACACGTACACAGACTCACACATATGTGAAAGTTCCTGTCTCCGTCTCTCAGCATTTATGGGTTTGAGACTCAGTTGCATTTTTTCCAGCCAAAACAAGGAGGCTGTGTTTTCAAATCACTAAAGATCCTGCTTTATTCACTAAAAAGAGCTAACAATTCAAACAATTATTTGGAAAAGAAGACTAAGAAACTATACTGCTGATTGATGTAACTTTTTCACAGTACCCAAGTACCCAAACTCACTGTAAATGAACTGCAACCACTTCTGAGGGCAAGATATTGTATGACATTCATATCGTTGATGATATCTCTTTCAAGTAACTCGACTAAAATTTGCCAAATGGTCTGTTCCCTGTAAAAAACACACAGCCACCAACTCATTAGTCAGTGCTGAAATCCTTTACCCAGGGTACTAGATGCCACTAATATGTCACCAGAGGCAGAGGATGTTATAGTCTTAAAATGAACAGTTCATTCTAAGTACTGATAGAAGGAAAATGAATGTACCCTACCACGCTTTCCTTTATTTGTCTGAGTTTCTGTCCTAACCAGACACAGCTGCACTTTAATAATCTTTGAAGTAAAAGCTTTTCATAAGAGTGCATGTACCTAATTGCGTGTGTGTGTGCGTGCATGTGCGTGTGTGTGGGAGAGAGAGAGGGAGAGAAGAGGCTTCAGGCTCTAGTGCTTCCTTCCAGGTGTCTTCGTCTGCATGATTTCATCTGTGAACCATAATCAACTTCCTTAATGAAATATGTAATTAACATATTATAATTGTGGTAAAGATGATTTTGACAGAAATCATTTTCCATATCTAATACTATGCTAATTTAATCTGTTCCTCACTCCCCGACATGACCTTTAGTGATTAAGTTTCATGGCAGAGTTGTTTTTTTTTTTTTTTTGTGATGGATTGATTTATCCACAGCAGTTGATACCCCCTCTGCCTCCATGGCTGTCATTTTTCTCTGTCTCTGCTACAAAAGGGAAACACAGTGATGAGTGGACATACGGGAAAAGGAACTGAGGACCCGCTATGGGGTTTTGTTCTGCATAGGGTCCTGAATAATGATTATGAGAAGATTCAAGGCAGGAGGTGTTTAGGTTGACGACTGACGCAACAAACTTCTGCCTCTGGTAAAAATCTCTATAATATATCTCAGCAGAGAAAAGGTAGAGCTTGGTAGGCAAGAGGGAACAGAGGAAGATACATTAGATGGTGTTTGTATATAACTAGAATGGTATAGCAATTTAAATGTTAACCCTCTTTCCACCTTCAAGTACTTTGAAGTGCAATCTTCAGGAACCATTTTAAAATGAAAGTCATGTCAGTGGCACTGTAGAGAAGACTTTGGTAGCATATTGTTGCCTCGTGTCAAGGAAGCAATTTCCAGGTCAGCTCCTGAGAGCTGACACTGAGTGGATGCTGGAGGAGTGAGCAAGTTTATCAGACCCAGGTAGAAATCTGATTCTAGACAGAATATTAGACTCCCAGTTTGCTTCCCTACTGAGATGATTTACTTCAGATGACAACAGGCAGAAAATAAAGAGGACCTCAGTTCGTCATGGGCACCCTCCAATTTTTTTTTCTATAGAAGGGAAATGAGAGCTTTTCAGTGAACTACCTCAATCCTTGTGAAAAATCTGGGATCCATTTGTTCTGAGATATGGCACCTATTTATTTTTTATGTGAAGGAGGCAGACTGTGGATAGTAATACAGAAGGTAAAGCAGGAATACATATTTTCATGCGTACTGCAGCATTGTTCCTGAGAACACATTTGCTGGGGTTTGGGCTAGTCTGCTTTGCAACTACATTACAGGTAATTTGCCTTATGATATTGTGGCGCAACTGAATGGATCCTATTACCAAGAAGTCTGAACCATCTTATATTATTCTTTCTCTTCTGGGTCCTAATATTGCCTTCAGCAATTAGTAGATGGTTGTCATGCTAACCTCCCTTGCATCTCCATTTACTCATGTTTTAGACAGCCTTTGTTTTTCTTTACTGTTAAATCTGTAGCTGAATCCCCTCCATGATTCAGGATCCCCCTGGTAATGAAGTGCAGAAAGCTCAGCAAACTGCTTTAAATGTGGTTTGCATTAGTGCACAAAAAGAGGGACTTTTGTCTCCATACATCAGAGGTATAATGCCCCCCATACAAGCTGACCAAAATCACACTCATGCTTTTACACTGCTGTATAACACCACAGAATTTTGTTCGTCACCCATCACCTTTAGGTATTATAACTTCTCACTTTGCAAATATCTTATTCTGCTTGAATATCTGTTTTACTCGTTAGTTTATCTCCTGTACTCCACCTGGCATTACTTGGACATGATTTTCAAAATTTATCTCATTTGCATAATCTGGAAGGTTTATGTCTTTCGTTATTTTTTAGACCTATCCTAATTTCTAGCAGTTGTCCAGCTACATTGCAATTTATAGTATGATCTGTGCATGATCAGTATTCTGAAACCTAATTAGATCTATTTGATTATACAAATGAAAAAGAAATCAAACAGTTAATGAAAATGATAATGTTTATCTTAATGCATCATTATTTGAGCAAAAAATTCCTAGTGAAGACTTGGAAAAGATCCTATAAAATTAATGTTATTATATAAAAATATGTGTGTATTTTTTTAGCAGATCTTGGAATATTTAGCATTCAGAAGAACAAGGAAGGGTGTACAGGGAAGAATGATAAGGGAAATCAAAAACTTCTGCATCTGAAAGCTAGACTAAGACTTTTCAACCTGTAAAAGAGATGAGGCAGTAGAATCTTATATAGCTCTGCAAAATCATGGGTGGCATGTGAAAGGTGCACAGAAAACAACTTGTTGTTTCTGACAATACAGAAACTAGACAGCAGCAAACAAAATGAGAAGGTATGAAATTTAGACAAACAAAAGTATCTATGTGGTGAATATAATCAGAAGCACAAGTCATTCTGGTTGCTAGTGATGTTCAAATCAGTTCCCAATGTGACTAAGGCAAAAAAAGAAAAAGAAATATCTGGAATATTACAAATGAAGACACAGTTTCTGGCTAAGACGAACTGATTTCAGAAAAGTAGGTTGCTAAAACGTAGGAAGGGTTATGTCTTTTTCTTGTTCTTATATGTTTTACCTATGGATGGGAGATTTTCCTGGTTTTCAACATAATGATTTTATTCCAGATCTTGTACTCACAGGATAGCAAAACAAGGTTTGAAAATATGGCCCTAATATCATAATGACTTAAAAAAAATCCACCAAAAATGTAAAATAAATGCAGGAATTACCAATCTCCTTTAAAATCTGAGGGTTGCAGAGTGTCATTATTATGTCCACAGAGTTATCAAGGCATGTTTTTTAAATGAAGAATAACTTGTATGCTAATAACTCTCACTGCTTATGCTACCTCTGGATTGTGATACTTCAAATTTTCCTGTGACCTGAGTCTGGGGTTTTCAAGATGAAGGTTTCATCCTTCTTTACTGCAGTGTCTCATCTCTGCTCACCTCACAGAGCACTTGTACAGCAATAACTTGACAATGTGGCAGATCAAGTGTGAGCAACTTTTGGCTGATCTGAGTAGTGGAGCTTGTATCTCAGCTACCTGTGCAATACTCCCTACTGCAATTAGTGCATGTAAGTCTCATTATTTCATTAGCATAAAAGTCACATATACATTTCAGTAAAGGAACACACTATTTCCATTAACCTAGACTAAAAGCATGATATTAAACTAAATACCTTAATGTAAATATTTGTCCTGTGATAGTTTACAGAAAAAAATAACATAGTGATGAAAAATAACATGTGATTTGTCAGTTCAGTATTAATATATCAAAGAAGCTGAGAACTGAAGTTTTGGGCCCAGCCTTCAACCAGTACATGTTAATGTTTGTTTTGGTCTGATTTACACAAGTAGATGATCAGTCCCAGGCTAACAGGACAAAACAAAATCCCCCAAATCTAATTTTATCGACTGCATGTGAGAGTATGAAATAAAAAGAAAAATCTATTCAAAACTGTTGCAGATGTTATTCAATGCTGTGAACCTAAAAGATTCTTTGTTCTCTAACTTCGCAAATTAAATCACCACTTTTTAATTAACTTAGTGCCTTTCCTTGGGGTTTATTTCAAAATAAATTTGTAAAGCTGCTGAAGGTGAAGATTTGTATAGCAATTTCTTAACAAGCATGGTGTCAACCAGCTACACTTTTAGTAGGGTTATCTACATTGTTCTCTCTTTTATACATACACTGTACTTTACTAGGTGAATGCATTTTCTTTAATTCCAAAGTAATATTTTCAGCAGGGAGGAAAAATTTCCTTTTGCTGGAGACTACAATACAGTTAACTTAGCTCACAACAGATAAAGACCTGAAGGGCACATGAAAGAGTTATTTGGTAGGTTGTGAATATACATACCTAATATCATTTACAGCTCTGCTTTCCCTAAGGACATTTTTGTGCATGTTTTGCCCCTTTTACCAGTGCTTCTTCCCACAGTGCATTTTTCAACATATTTCTCTATTGCCTTAAACATCTTTGGATTGCTTGGCTGGTCCCCAAAAGTTCATGTGGTTGTAGAAGCTTCAGTCAGGATTCTTCACAGACTCTTGAGTTGCAAGGCAATTTGTACATTTGGCATCCCATGGTGTCCATCCAATAACTCAGTCCTTTAACCAAGAAAATTAAATCTAAAATCAGTAATGTGGAACTGTGTTGTATATATGAGCAGCATGTCATGATTTTTCTGCCTTGAAAAGGCATTGTGGTGAGTCACTAAAGTTATGTGGTGTCTCTAACTGGCCTTTATGAAACAAGCAAGTTCTGAGGGAGTCATGGTTTCTATATGATGAATTTGGAAAAGAAATATGATAGTGGGAGTTATGGATCAGATTTAAAAAGTCAGGTATCTAACGTATTAAGATATCTGGCCCTAGACACCTGTGTTTCTTCTGCATTTGTTGAGAGGAGGAGGATGGGAGTGACGGGATAGTTGAAGATGTCAGCACAGGGAAGTTGCCAAGTTCATCTGAGTTTATAATGGCCTTCTTCATACCTCTTTCACCTTAGGGATTTTTTAATTTATTTTTTAAACTATATTACACTGCTCTGTTTCTTGTTCTCATCAACTCATGTAACACAAGTTGCTATAGCATAACACAGCATTAAGCAAGGAAATATTGAACGAATATTTCCCCTGACAAAGTAGCATATTAAGAGACAGGTAGAAGATGCTAACCTGGAAGTAAATAGATACCTCCATGATGAAGTAATTGAAAATATGTATTTTATTAAGATTTTAGACCATTCATTAAAATAATCTGCCAATGAGGATGGAGGATCAACTACATTTTTTCAAACCTCAGAGGAAGGAAAACATGGTTTGTGTCATAATACAAATTCTTCAGCCTACCCAGAGAATTCTGTAGCCATTATGTGTGCCTGACTGTAGGGTAACATTTAAATATCAGTTCCATATGACTAGAGATGTGTCAATAATTCTAAAGATAGAGATGTGTCAAAAAGCAGTTGGCTGAGTCAACTAACTGCAATATTTGCTGACTCTTTCGATTGCGTACAGTCACCAAACAACTTCCACTCAACACTTCAATTTTGTTGATGTACTAATAAATTGACAACACATATGGTACTGCAAATAATTTGGAGATGAAATGTCTCAATTTTCATTCCAGCTCAAACTCCATGCAATATAACCATAACATGCTTAAGCGAAGAAGCCCAGTTACATCAAGGAACAAATCCTTATTATCAGCATGCTTCTCAATTTGCTGTGTGATTTTTTTCCACTGTCAACTGCACCAATACACCTCCAGAAGCAACTTCTTTTAAATTAAAAACCCTGAAATTAAACCTAATTTAGCTGAGGATAAAACTGGAACTGTTGTATGTATATCTGGGGTATTCAAGCAGTTTAAAGGATCAGGAAAAACCACAAGTATCCAGAGAATCTAATCTGGATTTTTGCACCTTCAGTTATTAAGGTCAGAATAGTTTCAAAGTGTTAATTTACTTTTCCATTGCCATGAAGTCGTCTTGGATCCTAAAAGATGACTCATATTTACTGCTTTCCGAATAATTTTTCTTCCTGACTTTCATTTACGATCATTCTACATTTCACTAAAGCTTTTCCCAGTGTTGAAAAGGAAAGAGTAAACAAAGAAGAGGATTTCTAGAATTCTTTGAAAACTGTCTCAATATTCCTGTTCCTTGTGTCCACAAACACTTCCTGTGATATCAAGGCTGGAAAAATCAGAACTGGGAACCAGACCACAGGAAGATCATAGTGAATCTGCCTTCGTACTAGTGGCTTGAGAACTCCTCTTGGATTTTACCAGACCTTCACTCCTATACTTCTATATGCCCTCCAGGCCTTGCATGGTCTGAGACGATTCAACAGAAAGTGAAAATGACTGATTCCCATCATTCCAACTTCTACGAATGTTGGAAGTTTGGGCATTTAATGAAGAATCTATCTCAATTCAGTGTTCATAGCATCTTGAGGCCCTTAATCCAAAGATAACATATTTCCATTGTCTTTGTCCCTTTGCAACTTTCCACCTTTGACTGACCAGCTTGTAAATTCAGTTAGTACCAGTCAATGAAGTCATAAGCAGTTTTATCAACATAATTTTAAACCTAGATGGAAAACATACAAATAGATTTATCATTATGTTAGAAGAACCAGGTAAGATGCTAATGAAATTGTGATGCTTGACAAACAAAGTTAAAGCTGGATCTTTCCTGCCATCATAAATGGTGGAGTCATGCTTGATTTTATATGTGATAACTTTTCCAATTTTATACTGAAAAATAGCAAGAGAAAGCAACTTTTTGCTTATTAGGCATCTGTACAATTAATAATCAATTCTTCTTTTACTAGAGGTGCTTACTGGAACTCATCAACATGGCTAGGCTTCGCGAATGAAGATTTGGGAAGGGCTCTACTCATGTTTGTTACAAGCGCGTTGGTGGCTAAAAAGGCCAATACAAGATAGACACGTCCGATTGCAAAAGGCACAGCAGAAAGACTCCTTAGGTGGTAAATTCTGCAAGACACGATTCTTTCTGTGTTGTCTTTTCTCCTCAGGAGTGATCCTGCGTGCTTTCTCAAAAACATCAGCAGTGTTATAGATGGTGTGTCTCCAGACCTCCCGATTGGAGGCCAGAGTAGACCAGTGATGTTGATCAATATGGCCAAGGCTAAGATGTTGTTTCAGGGAGTCCTTGAATCTTTTCTTTGGGGCTCCTCTCATGTGGCAGCCAGTGGCAAGTGCACCATAAAGCAAGATCTTAGGGAGGCGGTGGTCCTTCATCCTTGAGACGTGCCCTGCCCAGTGCAGCTGTGTTCTCAGCAACATGGCCTCAATGCTTGTGACTGCTGCTTGTTCTAGAACAGATGTGTTGGTCACATAATCTGACCAGTGCATGTTTAGGATTGTACGGAGATAGCGTTGATGGAAGTGTTCTAGGAGTTGCAGGTGGTGGTGGTAGATGACCCATGATTCAGATCCATATAAAAGAGTAGACAGCACTATGGCTCTGTAAACACTGATTTTTGTACTTTTCTTCAAGTGTTTATTTCACCAAACTCTTTTATGGAGTCTTCCGAAAGCACTATATGCCTTTGCTAACCTGTTGCCTATCTCTCCATCAATCCAAGGAGATGAGGCTACCTAGGTAATTAAACTGCTGGACTGATTTGAGCTCTGATTTGCCAATCATGATATGGGGGTGATGGAAGACTTCCTGACGTGCAGGTTGATAGAGAACTTCAGTCTTCTTTAAGCTGACTTCCAGTCCATAGAGCTCAGCAGCGTCTGCAAAGCAGGATGTTAAACACTGCAGAACTGCTTCTGTGTGGGCGACAAGGGCGGCGTCATCAGCATAAAGCAGCTCCTGGACAAGATGGTTTAAGGTCTTGGTGTGGGCTTTCAGCCGCCTTAGGTTGAATAGGCTTCCATCAGTACGATATCGAACGTAGATACCATCCTGATCATTGAGGTCTGCCGTGGCCCTTTGGAGCATCATGCTGAAAAAGACTGTGAATAGGGTTGGTGCAAGAACGCAGCCTTGTTTCACACCATTAGTTATTAGAAAGGGCTCAGAAAGTGCATTGCCATATCTGACTTGGCTGTGCTGATCCTTGTGGAGTGAGATGATCATTTTAAGGAACTTTGGGGGACATCCTAAACATTCCAAAATCTACCATAGACCTTTTCTGCTCACAATATCTAAAGCCTTGGTGAGGTCAACAAAGATTACATAGAGACCTTTTTTCTGTTCCTTACACTTCTCTTGCAGTTGTCTAAGGACAAATACCATGTCTGTGGTACTCCTGTTGACTCTGAAACCACATTGGCTTTCAGGAAGAATTCCTTAGCCGGTATATGCAATAAATATATCTAAAACATACCAAACCTGGGCAGTAGCCGCAGGTGAGCCAAAAACAAACCATTTATTGGAACAATTTGTAAGCAAAACAGCAACACAGCTCCATATTCTCCGCTGGTCCCAAATAAACAAGAGAGAAGTCCATAATGGGATTTCAATTAACATGAGAGAATCATCCTTCTTCTCCTCACCAAAAAAAAAAAAAAAAAAAAAAAAAGTTATATTCTTAAACCTGTGTGTTAAGAATTACCAAAATCCAGAAGTTACCCTGTTGGATTTCCTCTGACATACCCTCACCTTTCCTCACCTATTCTAATGGTTTCTGGTATTCACAGACTATCAGATACTTCAGTGTCACCTCTGTGAGGAGGGATTATTCCCATGGTTCAAGGCTTGGCAGATAGGAGGTTCTATCAGCATTTTACTTGGTAAAATACTAGATTCTGAGAGATACTTGATGTGTTTTCCCAGCAAGGTATTTTTCTGTCTGAGGAAAACCATTTCATGAAAAGTGAACCCTCTTGAAGAAAAATGACGAAAGATAATTTAAAAATCTCAGAATAACATGTTACACTGATAGCTTGTTTTTTAATTTGTGAAAGTAAAATTATTGCAAAAAATCCTTACCTCTCCTAGTCACTCTTTCTACCTACTCACCTGTCTACATAGGTAACCTTGAACAGGTATATGACTCCTCTGTTGTTTTAACAAAGAAGACTCCCATTCAGTGAAGAACCTCCTGTAAAATAGACCTTCTGCTAGAAGTTTCTACCACATCATCTCAGATCTCAGAGTAGAGGGAAAAAATGTTAAAGAAATGCTCAAGAACAGCAGTAACAGTACTTTTGCAGAGCTGAAGGCCTTTCACTGATGTTGAAGATGTGCACTTTTTAAAACAATGCCCCAATCCACTTGCAGACTTCAAATTACAAAGATATCTTTTAATTTCTGTTTTATTGTGTATCAAGGCTGAGACTTGGATGGATGCTTGTTCAACATGCAATAGTTTTCCCATGTATACCACCTTAAGTATGTTAGTTTTAGTTCTTTCCTTCTTAAAAAAAAAATCAAATAATAATAACAACAGAGTCTTTTCTTTCATCGTGTTGGAAAGTTTATGTATTCTTATCCCCTCCTCCACAAGTCCTTCAGGGATTATTTAATTATGGTCTTGTAGAAAGCTGTGCTGTATGGGATTTGGGTTTATGGGAAGTTCAGTTTTGCCTTTTCTTTTATTTCTGCTGAGGGTCTCCTATGCAACATTTGACTGCTTTATTTTTATGATTTAAAGAAATAAATTGTGTTTTAGAGTAAGAAAGGAGACAAGGTCTTTTTTGAATTTGCCTTTGTATTTCCTAGAGTACAAAATGCAAACAATAATTTCTGGCTGTAACTTATATATATATTTTTGAGGGGGTGGAGGAAGGAAATTACTACCTACTTTTTATATACATATATATTTTTTAACAAAGCAATAGGGATTTATATAGACACAATTGTTTAGAAAGTCCCAGAAGAATAATTCTGAGATGATGTGAAGTTATACACAAGTCTTTCAAAAGGTCCACATGGCCTACAGTATTCAGATTTTAAACAGCTTCTGACTGTTATACACATAAAAAAATGTTTAGAAAAATGACATATTTTTATTACTTTTATTTGACAATCTAATTGAGTCCCCGACCATGCATATATCAAAAAGCCGTTATCAGCAATGGCTTAATGCAGGGGAGGGGCACCTATTCCTCCCCATCTCTTTTGCTTAGCCCCAGGGTATGGCTTCTTCATGTGAAAGGTGTCTAAAGACAGAGAGAAATCTTTACCACACTGAATACAGTAAGAAAACAAATCTCTTCCCACCTACCACCATAACAAAAATACTCTTTGCTATTCAGTGAAACAATCTAGAATTATGAGCTGCCTTTGACAAACACAACCCATAAGGGATTTGTCATATAAATCACACACTGTGACCCTAAGACATTTTTCTGTTATTTAATATTTAACAAAGGATTTGCACAATGGTGACACCATGCCAATCTTAAACCCATTTAAATCTTTAACCAACAAGTTTTTAATCATGGGGTGAGTGGGTGAAATAGCCTTTGCTGAGCAATTCTTATTTTTCACCAAATAGATGCAATTTGAATGTTCCTGTTCTCTGTAACAATTGTTGACCGTCTAAGAATGGTGGTAGTAGGTAATTTAAGTACCAAGCACAACCAAATTATTACAATCCAAATAGATGAAGTTTTTTTCTAATTTTAGAACTAGAATATAATTCATATTAATGATTGAATGGGTGCAGATAAAATAAAAGCCAACCTGAACCTCTGAATGGAAACTGAACACAGCTAAAGCAAACCTTTTCACATGCAGACTAGTTCCTCTCATAACAGAGAAGTTCATTTTTGGGTCACATATTGCCCTTAAACAACTGGGTTAGTTAAGGTCAGTCAGTCTGTGTCCACTGACTGATGAAAGCATCCTGATTGCTGTAGTAAGAAATACTTCTAGCACCATACATCATGTCATGTGTACCCAGAACAATTTGGATGAATCCTCAACTCTATGTGTTCTCTAAAAGCAGGAAAGGTCAAAAGTTTTCTTCTTGCTACAGGATACTCTGCTACTATATGTACATCAAATTAGATTGCACATATGATAAGCTATGGAAATGACTTGTGAACTTCTTTTATTTGACACATATAAAACAGCATACAACATGGAGAGGGCTGATAGATTCCTGGGGCCAAAAATGAAGTTTAGATTCAGTTTTTCTTTTCAAGTACAGATGAATTGGTGGGGGGGGGGGAGGGGTGTTGTTTGTTTTGGTTTTAATGCAGTAGCAGTTCCATAACATCAAGGAAAATATCATTGCTACCTTTGGAAACAAATTTCTGTTATACTGACAAGGTGAAAGGAAATTTCAAGTTGAACAAAACTGTTTGCTTTTACAAAATCAAAAGCTTTAAATGGTGGAGGGTTTTTTAAGATGTTAGTATTTAATACATTTAAAACACAATTTAAATTTTAAATAACACTCAGGAAAATATTTTGCTGAAAAATAATTTTCTTAAAGCATGCAGTGGTTCATATATGAAAACACAAACATTTATATTTTTTCTTTCTAAAATGTCTTTGATAATTTTTAAAGAAATAAACCAATGAAATTTCTAAAATTAGTAAAATATAAATAAATCAAAATTTATATTTTTATTGAAGTGTTTTCCATGTAGTGTTGTTCTAGAAAATACAGTTGTTTTATAAGGACAAATTTTTAATTACCTTTTTATGCAAGAGGTACAGTAGCTCATAGATGAAGCTAAATTTGGAGAAGCAATAAAACATCTGGATTTAACAGTTAATTTTTTTTTAAATGAAAGCACTAACGGCAGCTTTTTTTTCCCTTTTAAATTGACACCATTTTAGTAAGTAGGTATTAGAGGTTTGGATTTGATTCTGGCTGGCTGGCTGTATTTATATCAAGTAACACCTTAAACCTGAATTACCTTGCTATTTTCAAGGGGACTTTAAGTTACCATAAAGCTGGAATAATGAAGAAAAATCCTTAATAAACAATTTTCTGTAGTTTTTAAATAGCTCTTCAATTCTGATCCAGCTGTTTTATGTTGATATTACATAATAAAACAACTAAAAATCTGGATTAACCTGCTTCTCGTAGAGTCTCTCAACCCTGAGCTGTCTAAATTGGCATAAAGCCCCTTAGAAAGCTTTCTCTTCTGTCCAACAACAGGGAAGTTAGGAAGGTACATAATTCTTTTTCTAAAAACTAAATCCAAACCTATTTTGTTTAAAATTTAAATAGTCCTGCATTAAATCCTCAATTTGAAATTTGGGATTATTTGGTTATGTGGATATGCCATGTTTTTCATTACTGGCAATGTTACTGCCTTTAGATGATAAACTTGGCACGGAATGTTGGTCAACTAGATCTTAATCAGATCCCTTTTGGTTTCCTACAAGGTTGCTGCCAATGAAATCAAAGTCAAAACACCTCGAACTTCAACTAGAGTAGAATTTTTAACATCCCAACTTCTGAATCAAGAAAAAGTAAACGCTTATAGTGAAACAAGCTGTGCAGGCAGGTAACTAGGCTGGTGTTTCTTGTGTTATTGTTTACTCGTTCAATTCCAACTTTTAAAGAGTATTATAAGTTGCTTTTTCCCCCTTATAACCTTTAATATGGTTTTAATATAATGAGTTAGAAAATATGATACTTTGCCCTCTTCTTACATGATATGAGAATCAGATTTTTCACATGTGCATGTATGTGTGGGTGTATTTATTTATTCCAGATATAAGTACTATATATGTAAGGATAACCATTAGAACATTACGAACCAGTGCCTCTGCCTTTCCCAATGATCTAGGTTCATATTGGGAGCACTAGTCCCTTATGAATAAGGCTTCCATAAAATTTTGGTCAATATGTGTTCAATAGAGATATTGATGAAGTTTTATAGTTTCATAAAAGACTACTCTAACAGTATTGAACTCTATTCAAGATTTGTATTCTAAATCACCTTGCAAATTGATGGCACTTATCTGAGATGAGAGTTAAAAAGTTAAGTGTTGGGCATTCACTGCTCAGGAAAGTAACTGATTAAGGACCAAACAAAACAGAACTATAAAGGGGATTTATGCTACTCAGAACGTATTGTCTAACTGAAAAGAAATATTTATGCCAAACTGCAGGAATGAATTCTTTTAATTTATTTTTCAGTGGCATGATTCTTAGCATTCTGGCAGTATCTTGTTGTAGAGCTTTGGCATTCTGGAGGTGATGCCCACAGGCACTGAGAAATACAAGTGGATAATAGGTACGTCTTAGATAAGTTATCTGCACTGTGTGACGTTTTTTGAACATTTCATCTAATGACTGTAAGACATATTCAGATCAGCTACCACAGACACCTTATTTGACCACGGGCATTACTGAGAATTCTTCTACTAAGTGGGCAGTTCAGATTGCTGAGAATTTGGGGTTTTCAAATCAAGTTCCCTGTCCAGTCAGTGGTCAGTGGGGAGAAGGTGTTAAAGCACTTGCTTGTCACTGTGTCTATCTTAAAGGCTAGGGCTATCCTAAAAATACCCATATACTTAGGAAGGTAGTAAGACAGCCTGCACTGTTTTGAATCACATGGATTTGGGAATATGTTTGTAAAGCAGTTCTTCATGTCTGTCCTAAAGAATGTTCAACTTAGTCCATAAGCATGCACTTCCCTTCAGTATGGCCTTTGCTGCAGGAATGCTTCTGAATCACCTGGATTACTTTAATTTCTTCATCATCTTCATATACACCTTGTGATCTAATATTAATTACACAAGAAAATAATGATCCAAGAGTAGGACTGTAAGGACTGCAATATAATTTTTCAAGAGGTACATGGCTTATGACTTCCTACATGACACTAAAAGAGACCAGAAACCAGTTAATATCCATGACCTGGAAAATGTGGCAGTAGAAAGACTTACTGGTTTTGGCTGATGTAGAGTTAACTTTCTTCACAGTGGCTGGGATGTGGCTATGTTTTGGATCTGTGCTGAACACAGTGGCGATAATATAGAGATGTTGTTCTTGCTTAGCGGTGACCACACAGAGTTTTTGTGTGGTTTTCATATTGCCATGCTGGTGAGGAAAATGAGGGTGCATGGGAAGCTAGGAGGAGACATAGACGAGACAGGTAAACCAAACTGACCAAAGGGATATTCCACATCGTATGACATCATGCTCAGTATATAAACCGGGGGGGAAGAAGAAGGAAGCGGGGGACACCTACAGTGGTGGTGTTAGACTTCCCAAGGTTACGTGGGTAACCGTTACTTGTGATGGCCTGGAGATGGCTGAACACATGCCTGCCCACAGAAAGTGGTGAATTAACTCTTTGTTTAGCTTTGCTCGTACGAGTGGCTTTTGCTTTCCCTATTAAACTGTCTTTATATCAACCTATGATTTTTCTACTTTTACCCATTACCCTGATGCTGCTGGCAATGGAGATAGCGACTGGGGCTTGGTTGTTAGCTGGAGTTAAACCATGACAAATGGTCAGAGACAAACTGTTTACTTTGGATTTATGGAAGGAATCAAAAGAGCAAAATTCACTTATATTATTTATCTTTCCAGATTTCATCCATTGAAAAGTTTCTCACAAGGTGAACAAACAAATTGCAAAAAAAGAACAGGAGACAGGTGGGCCAAAGAACAAAAGAAAGCTAATGCACCCAGAGTAAATCATGACTGCAAACATATTTGGAAATCTTGCTGTTGATCTTCATGAGAAAAGGGTATAAATACCTGCACGTGTACCCATGCATTAGCAAACTTTAACCCACCTGCTGACAAGAGACTGCTCTGACAGCTGTTCATCCAGTTGGAGTGTGTTTTGTACATGGTTACAAAAGATATGAGCCTGCCAATTTGATAGATGGCCTCTTTTTTATTGTTTAGAAGAGGAAGAACACACTATTCTGGCGTTCGACCTCTTTCACTCCACAGATTTGAAGAATATCAGAAGTGCTTGAAGGATGCAAAATTATGTCATTACACACCTACAATTTAAAACACACATACTGCAATAATGCAAACCCAATACAACGTGCATAGCAAGAATGGCAAGATTTGGATGCTGGGCAATATTATATGTGACTACGTAACTGAATAACATTTTAGTTAGCACTGTATAACCAAACAGAACGGAAAGCATCTAAGTTCATTGCTCAGCCAAGCCTTTGTTCTATTTTTAAGTCCTTTGGTAAATAACTCAATCTGTGTATCATTAACACCGGTACCTGTACAGAGGTGTTAATAATCCTTGCTTTCATACAAATCTCACCTTTCCTACAGCTAAGTTGGGGAAGGCAGAGGGATTTATGGCAGAAATTACTCAGAATATTTGGGTCACTTCCTATATTGGGGTTAAATTTAGGGTTCTGATTTTTTTTTACTCTCAAGTAAATCTAATCTTTGATAAAATCAAGTGTATTAAACAGGAGCAGTAAAATCAATTCTGATTTGGACAGACTTACATCAACATCCTTATACTACCTCCTGTATAGTTTATACCAATTTCCAAAGCATTGCGTTGTACACCACAGCATCAAAATCTGTTCCCTAGGCTTACTTCCTTTCTCCTGCAGTACTGTTTTTGCATATCTTGTAGACAGAAGCAGTTACATGTTACTATGCAAAAAATGTTTCAAAACTGTTTGGAGGATCTATGCATCACAGTGACACGGGAATTAAAGTATATCTTAGTACATTTGATTTGTGATGTTAGGATTCTGTTTATTCATATTACTAGTTAAAGCCTAGATACTACAAATCTTCAGTCATCCAATTAGTCTTTAGCTATTGAAGCCAGTGAGACTTTTTGTATGGGTAGAGTCAATTTACATGAATCAAAGTTCATGATATTGGCTTTTTAGTTTTATTTAGCTCTTTCAAACACTTACTTCAGTATAGCCATATTTAAGCATTTCATTCCAAGATTCTGTATGGATTAAATCAGCTGAAAATCCTGTAAAGAAAAAATACTTCATATATCTTGAACACTGCCCTTCATTGGAACTGACAGAACCTGGAGAGATTTAATATTTCCAGATTCAAAAGTTTACTTGTTCTGGTCCCATCTGGGGACCAGAGCAAGCAACTTCCAGTCTCCCCTCTTCTTTCTCCCTCATCTTCTTCCCCACCACATGTACACACCACTTCCCTTCCCTTGCAAGATGGAAATCCAAAAACTATAGGACAGAAAATAAAAAAGACAACCCGGACTATTTGTCCAGCAAGGACAATTAGGACGCAGGACCCTTCAACATGTCACTGTATAGAGTCCCTTAAGTGCATCCTTTCTGTTCTTTAGACATCAGGTGCTCAGAGGTCCGAGTCTTCCTCTCTCTTTTAAATCTAATTGCTATAAATTCGGTAGTGAAAGGGGATGTTACCCTCCCACTTACGCTGCCAACAACAAAGAACAACACAAGTTGTTCCTCAGAAGGTGTGGAGCAATGTATTCCACACTCATAAACTCAAGGCACTAAGACCCATGTTGCACTTTTTTTTCTACAGGGTTTTATGTAGCCTTGCATGCTCGCACTATATTTTTTAGAGCTTAGAAAACCTAGAGGACTTGAAGTCTTAGCCATCTTCTGACATACTAAATAGGATCTTCCCATTTGCATTACTAACAGCTGAGCTAACCTCTTAAATGTAGTTAAATGTTATTAGTCATTATACAGAGAATTTTTTTTGCCACTTAGAGAATCTTTATATTTATGGTTTTAAGAACAGAATTACCTGATTTCATCAGTTATTATCCACTAGCATATTCTTCACATTCTATCTAGTGTTGCAAGTTTATTATATTGACCTCATTTCCACTGTCACTGCAATTTAACTTCTGTATTTATATTTCACAGATATTTTCTATAATTTAAAAAATTATAGCTGCAGTATGAGAGCAGTGACAATCACACAGTAAACTTTGCATTCAGATGATCATCAGTGTTCCCAGTTTAAGGACTCAAGAGGAGACAACCTGAATAAAATCTGATTAAAGTGATAAAAATGGTCACACAGAAAAATGAGGAGGAAGAATAGGATTTGTAGTATTAAAATCCTGGAAATGGTTTCTCCTGAAATATCAAACATCAAAATTTCTTCAACTGTGATCCACAGAGCTCTTGAAATAGTGTGCAGAAAGGGAACTTGCTAAAATGTTGACTTTTCCTCTACTGTAAAGAAACAAAAGGAAGAAGACAGGTACTTTTTCTTAATTTTGTCCTGATCATATCACAGAATCACAGAATATGCTGAATTGGAAGAGATCTACAAGGATCATCGAATCCAACTCCTGTCCTTGCACAGGACCATCCCCAAGAGTGACACCATGTGCCTGCGAGTATTGTCCAAATGCTTCTTGAACTCTGTCGGGCTTGGTGCTGTGACCACTTCCCTGGGGAGCCTGTTCCAGTGCCCATCCACCTGCTGGGTGAAGAACTCTTTTCTAATATCCTACCTAAACCTCCCCTGGCACAACTTTAGGCCATTCCCTCTGGGCCTGTCACTGGTGTCCACAGAGAAGAGATTAGTGTCTGCCCCTCCTCTTCCTCTCATGAGGAAGTTGTAACTACTATGAAGTCTCCCCTCAGTTTCCTCTTCTCCAGGCTGAACAGCCACTCCTCATACAGCTTCCCTCCAAGGCCCTTCACCATCTCTGTTTTCCTCCTTTGGACGCTCTATAACAGCTTAATATCTTTTGTATATTGTGGTGTGCAAAACTGCACACAATATTTAAGGTGAGGCTGCATCAGTGTAGAGCAGAGCAGGACAATCCCCTCCCTCGACTGGCTGGTGATGCTTTGCCTGATGCCCCTCAGGACATGGTTGGTCCTCCTGGCTGCCAGGGCACTGCTGACTCATATTCAACTTGCCATCGACCAGGACCCCCAGGTCCCTTTCCACAGCACTGTTTTCCAGCATCTCATTCCCAGACCTGTACGAACATCTAGGGTTGCTCCATCCCAGGTGCAGAATCTGGCATTTTCCCTTATTGAACATCATATGGTTGGTGACTGCCCAGTCCTCTAATTTGTTGAGGTCTCTCTGCAGGGCCTCTCTGCCTTCAAGAGAGTTAACAGCTCCTCTCAGTTTTGTATCTGCAAACTTTCTTAGTATCCCTTCCAGTCCTGTGTCCAAGTCATTTATAAAGATGTTGAAGAGCACAGGGCCCAAGATGGAGCCCTGTGGAACCCCAATAGTGACAGGTCACCAGTCCGATGTTCCCCCATTCACTGTTACCCTCTGTGCTCGACCCATGAGCCAATTGCTCACCAACCACAGGATGTGTTTATCCAGCTGTGTGCTGGACATTTTGTCCAGAAGGATCCTGTGAGAGACAGTATCGAAAGCTTTACTGAAATCTAAAAGATTACATCAATTGGCTTTCCTTGATCAGCTAGTTGGGTTACCTTCTCAGAAAAGGAAATCAGGTTTGACAAGCATGACTCTCCTCCCATGAAGCCGAGCTGGGTTTGACCAATGACAGTGTTGTCTTTCTGGTGTTTTTCAGTAACTCCCAGAATAATCTTCTCCATAACTTTGCCAGGCACTGAAATGACACTGACAGGCCTGTAGTTTCTGGGGTCCTCCTTCTTGTCCTTCTTGAAAATTGGGATGACATTCTCCAACTGGGACCTCTCCAGATTCCCCAGACCTCTCAAAAATCAAGAGAGGTTTTGCCATGACATCAGCCAGCTCTTTGAGGATTCTGGGATGAATCTTATCAGACCCCATTGATTTGTAAGGATCCAGCTGGAGCACCAGCTCCTGCACGATTTTGTCGACTGTGAGTTGATCATTCTTGCAGTCATGGTTCTCCAGCTCAGGGCACTAGAACCCCCTTGGTCCATCATCCATGGTGAAGACAGAGAAAAAGAAAGTGTTAAACACCTTCCACCTTGTCTATGTCCCTGTTTGTGAAGTGACCATCTGCATCCTGTAATGGGCCAATGGTTTCTGTACTGACTATTGCCATTAATGTATTTGAAAAAACTCTTTCTATTGTCCCCCACATTTCTGGCCAGTTGGAACTCCAGTTGAGCTTTGGCTGCATGAATTTTCTCCCTACAGCAGCAAGCAGCATCTCTGTATTCTTCCCGTGTCACTTGACCTTGCTTCCTATTGGCAATCACCCTGAAGGACTAGAAAAATAAGGAAGAGGAAAAACTTGTGCATCTACAAGGCTCAGTTAAACAATCTCCCCATTAAATATTAGTGTGGACAGAAGGGTATGTAGAAGATACAAACCTGCTGTTTCTCATAATTGTTGGTGCGGGGAGGGAACAGGAAGATCCAAACTTTGGATCTGGATGGTCAAGCTGAAAAGATCTGCAAGTATGTAGCAGCATGACTCAGTACGTAAAGTATTGAGTATGAAAACTAAGGATAAGTAGCAAGGCAGTTCCTTTGTATGAAATAAATTTTAGAAATTTAGCAGTTCAGACTTCTTTGGTTAGGACTTGTAAATGAGGCTTCTCTCTCTCTACAGGTGTGTCACTTTCTCATTGCCATGACCCATTTGCATTCTCTTCATTGCATATCCATTCTGAGAATTCCCAATTCTTAGTTGTTTGAATCACAGCAACAAGCTGGTCTAACCACTTAAAAGCCAGTTTTGTCCTTAAATAACTTGGATGGAAATCTTTGAAACCACAGTTCAAAATAGATGCCATCAAAAAAAGAAAGATAAGATTGAACTAAGAAATAATTCTAGATTCAATGTGAGAATCTCGTAGATCTTTACTGTCTGCATACATACACACTCTGCCAAAATGCAGTGCTTGAGCAGTAAAGATATCTCATTGCAGCTGCTGAGGCACAGGTCCAAGCCATACTCCAGTTTTGTGCCCAAAGATGTTCTCAGTCAGCTTAGATGAAAGTGTTTGGCCTCTAAGCCTAGAAATGAATACTGCCCAAAAGACTCACTTCTGTGGCCTCATTTATGGGACACTGTTGGAGACCCTGTTCTAGTGACTCATGTGCACCATGGAGATCAGCATATAGACTGTGGGCGCAACTATTTAGAATAATCAATCTTTGTTGACAAAATAAAACCAGATTATTTAAATTAACCTGCAAAAAATATTGAAAAAATACCTGAAATGGACCTATAATTACCAAAATGAAATTAGTGACTCTGTCTGAGGGTAGGTGAAAGATATGGAGCCTCAGTACTGTGCCCTTGATTTGCTTTCCATGTGTCCTGGCAATCATGACAAGACATGACAGACATAGAAAAGGAATAGTTTCCTTCAGCCATAAATTCATCCAATCCCGAGTCCAGTCTACAGTAAAACTGTACCCAGTAATTACAGTCTGTACATTCAGTATCTAATCCATAAAAGTCTGGTATTGTAGTTTTGCTGGAATTTTCTTTCTGTGAAAACTACTCTTGCGTGTCTTTCTGCCTAGTGGCTGAGTTTCAGGAGGAAAGATGATGAATCACAACAGAGTACAGTCTGCTGAAAGGTGAAGGATATGGGTAAATACTCCCTGAAGCTGGGGAAGGAATTGAAAGTAGGTCTTCTACATCTGCAGTAAGTACCCTAATTTTAATTACATCACAAGTATGGGGAGCATGAACAATCTTTCAATATTGCTCTGGTTTTTTATTGAGCTGAGCAAGACTGTTGCCTAGATAAGCTCAAATTAAATCTACTATACTAGGTCCATTTGGTGTTTAAGCATAATTTGTGGATCCCAGCTAGACTCAGATATTAGAGATATCAAACCACTTGATTTTTCTGCTAAAATGATAGTACTTCTGTTTAGGCACAGAAACAGAACTCCAGACATCAGGGGAGTTCTCCAAGTGAAAATGTTGACATCCACAGATTTCCCAATAGGTTTTGATTCAGGAATCAAATTCCACCCAAGAGGACCACTGCAGTCAGTAAAAACCTTCTATGAGCAGGTTCTAAATGACTTCAACAACATACCAGAAGAAACCCTTGTTGGAGTATGAGGTAGGACCAAGTAATTAATCAGCACCCTCACAACTGGATTCTTTTTCCTCCATGCAGCAAGAAGCAGCATTTTTAGGTGGCTCAAGAGCTTTTTGCAGTCATCAAGCTGCTTACTTACGCAGCACTGGAAGACATGTTATCCAGTAAAGCAGATTCTCAACTACAAGTGCCTGTATTAGTCCAAAAAAATTATGTTGCCTAACGAGAGAAGTAGTTGATATTTCAAAGTATCATGTATTTTTCCATGCTAAAGCAGGTTTAAAAGGCTGAAGGTTTTTTTGAAATTACATCTTCTGCCAACAATTTGTAAACACTTATCAGAAAGTTTCTGAGCTCTATAAAAACATAAAATCTAGCCATGCCCTTGAGATGCTCCCCTGCTTTATGCTGAAGGAACATAAGAATTCATAGAGGATCTCACTACTTCTGCAGCACATGCACTGCATTTACCATGCAATTCTTCCAAAAAAGATTTGAGAATCTGGTATTTTCTATCATTTATGAATAGTCCTTGCCAAGAGTCTGGAGTAGTTTAAATCAGTAGACTCATCTCCATCTCATCTCCCCTCCCATGATTAATCTTTCACTTCTCCTAAACTATTTCATTGATTTTGGATGCAAATTTATCATAATTCCATTGCTCATAGTAAATCTGAATATAAGTGAACCTTGCCTATCTCAATATCTCTGACATAGTAGAGGGAGAAAAGACAAGAGAAGTCTAGAGGGGAAATCCAAAAAAGTGTCAGAGGAAAGCAGAATGAACCACAGTGTTTATACTGGATCTGATCTTTTACTTACAATAACAGAAACAATCCAGACTTCAACAGTAGACATGAGTCTAAATAGCCCAAAGCAATCTGTGTTGTTCTACTCTGTGGTTTCTATTCAGGTTCAATGCTTGTTCTGAGAATTAATCTCATTAAGATGAGTGTAGCGGCTAATTCTACCAAAAAATTGCCCAATACTTTCAAAGGCAGTAGTAAATCCTTAGTATGGATTATTTGGTAGAACCACAGAGGAATTGTCTGAGCTTGCATTCATGGATTCATCAGAAAGAAGGACATTGCACTACTTAATCACCAGTTACTGAATCACAGAATTACAGAATATGCCGAGTTGGAAGGGACGGACAAGGATCATTGAGTCCAACTCCTGCCCTTGCACAGGACCATCCCCAAGAATCACATCATGTGCCTGAGGGTATTGTCCAAATGCTTCTTGAACTCTGTCGGGCTTGGTGCTGTGACCAGTTCCCTGGGGAGCCTGTTCAACCACCTTCTGGTTGAAGAACTTTTTTTAATGTCTAACCTAAACCTCCCCTGGCACAACTTCAGGGCATTCCCTGAAGTTGTGTCAGTTGTGTTGTCTTGGTTGACAGATTCAGTTTTCTGTCCTCCTGGAACCCAGATATCTGTTGAGCCTATTTTCCCCAGAGGAACCTTGACATTGCCAGGTTCCAGTGTCTTGTCTCTTGTTATGAACATATCCCTGCAACAAATGAACACTTAGCTAGATGCCTTTTGTAACTTCATTCCCCCATCAATCTCCGAAGATTAGTTCATAGTATTACAGATGTTATAATGGACATTAAATGTAAAGAAAAATTGAATTAATTCAATTACTTCACATTTGTCTTATACATGTGGTGTTATAAATCACTACAGTCCTGAAAAATAAAATATGTTTAAGCTTTTTCTGCAAAATTTGAATGCAATTTTACTACCAACTTCTTCATGTTTGCAGATGAGCAGCAATCCCTGCATTTGCTATGAACACAAGGACATACTTTTCAATGCTAAGACACAACAAATATTATCATGTACTGAAAACCTGTATTTCTCTCACATAATTTGTAATTTTAATATATTACAAAGGAGAGAAGGTGAATAATATTAATGTACATGATGAGACAATGGTGACACAATAAGAACTGGCAGAGAAAGCACCATCCTTAGTCAGCACACTGATTTTCTGGCCATTACTTGTTGCTCCACAGCAGAACAGGAATTGATGTGAAGACGTGACATGCTGTTGGGCACAATACACAGGCAAGGAACAGGGGGGTTGATAGGAAACATTACATGGCAGGTAGTGAAGGCCTGCTGAGGTTACTTCAGGTTAAGCTCTTGTGGTGCAAATTTGGTAAGACTGTCTACTCCTCGAGAGTTCAGTCTCTGTGGAAGGACAGGTATATGGGCTGCAAAACTGATTCCTGAGATTGTGTGCATTTGATTGTACACATTGCTCCTCTCTATACCTTCTCTGCAGTCCCAGCTTAACTGTGGAGAATAAGTCTACTTTCAGATGAGACCAGGTTCAAACTGAGTATTGTTTTTAAAGGTACCCAGGAAATGTGCCCTCTCTAGTCCCCTACAGTTCCCAGTGCCAGTGTCTCTGGAGATTTTAATGTGAATCTTATATTACTTCAGTGTTTCAGTCCAACCAAAATTAAATACTTTGGAAAGCTTCTTTTTGTGAAAAAAACTGAGATTTGGACTTGTTTCAATTTGGAGTGAATCCACATGTTAAGTTCTTGGAATTTCCTGTAGGAAATACCATTTTTCAATCAGAGGGTAAGACGAGGCTCATTGGCAGCAGAGCATGAAGGAGCCTCTGTGTCACCATCTTTGTTTTAGCTATTCTTCAGACAAATTGAAGTTTACCAGGTCTGTAAGTAAGAAGACCCATTTATTTCATACAAGCTGCAGACTTCCAAGGTGTTGTGGCTTTCAGTCATTACCAATCTTTCGATTTACAAAGGGAATAGACAATCTCTAGTATATTTCAATTTATCTCATGTACAGCTCCACAAAATTCACAGAGATAAACCTGAAAAGACTATATTTTTTTGTGTTTCTTTATTCCTTAAAAGCAGGTTAGTTGTTTTTCAGTTTGGTCAAACCCTAGAACATATTCACAAGTAAACTGAGATCATTCCAAGAATGCCAAGTAATCACAAAGTTAATTTGATAGATTCATGAGCAGTTTCTAAGGAAAGTGAGGAAGTCTTTATTTAGGATTAACTTTACCTAGGCTGATGCTGTTGATATGTTGCGTTCTTGAGGTCCTTTGGGATGAAGGCACTAAGTAACTGGAACAATTATATCCAGTGGAAATATCTACTTTACCCATAGATTGGCAGATACTGTACTCTCATGTCTGAATATATTTCTCCATACTGTTTCAGATCATAACTTATTATGAACATTTTTTATTCTTTCTTTCTAGCATATGTCTGCTTTTATCTCATCCATTACTGGCACATGTATCCTCACAATATAATACCATAGTGACCATTTTAGTATAACAGATGGGCAAGAGGATTATTTGTCTTGATACTTCAGTCAGAAACTACATTTTGTTTATATTTTGTATTGACATTAAAAAGCTTTGTAACCAATGGGGGTTTCTTTTGAGTTAGTTTCATTTCATTTTATTTTTTAGTGATCCAAAAAGGCAAACTCTTTTTTTTTTTCCACTTCAAGAATAGAATGATAGCACTGCCTGGGGGTTACCCATAGCAGTAAGCTAACACTTAACACAAATCGAGCACAAAGGCTGATGAAGAAGAGATGCAAAATTGCTACTGTAAGATTGGAAATAAACATGGGATTCAAAGGTTGCATGCTTCATAATACAACGGAGGGAAAAGAAAAACGTATTAGGAGAAAAATTATCGGGAATAAACCAAAATGGATTTTTGAGATTTATCAGATACATATTTTTTAACTTTTATGCTAAAATCAAACAGTCAGGCAAACCAGGGAATAGTTTACTTCATGGGGAGGAAGGTATAGTTTAGGTTATGGGATTTCTGACTGCATATAACTGTATGTGATCTGTCTTTTTTAATTCCTTTGAAGCACTGAAAGTTTGTGCTTCAGATATGGATGACCTGATGGTCACGCAAATGCTCTTCATGGTGTGTAGTTATTGTCCCTCTGCATTGAAGGTAGGACCTTCTCTGCACCTGCCTTGTTCAGGTTTTCCCACTTTTAGCAACCACTGTACAATAATAAAGCTAGATTACTGTGCTTAACATGTATCTGCAAAAAGCAGTTCATATTCCTAGAGCATGCAGTCCTCAGTGAACACATAAATCAAAAGAAAGTTTTACTGTCCAAGTAATAGTATGGATGGAATGTACCACTAGGGGATTAATATTCCTTAAGTTAAACAATGGACACTAACTAAAAGAGCAAAAACCGAGTTGAGATACACAAGTTTAAAGTCAATATGTTGCAGAAACCTCCAATTTGGGGGTCAGATCTGCCAAATTTTCCACTTTCTGGATTGGGACTGAAGTCAGAAATTTTATTAACTCTGATCCTATATGGCTATTTATAGCAATTTCTATGTAACTACAACTTAAACCCCTTTTTGAGTTCATTCAGTTAATGAAAACATCAAGACTGACATTATGGAGAACACTATAAAATTATTGACTGATATCAGTGAGGTGGTAAATTAAGGTTCACGTGCCTATCAGAAGACTTTTAGGAGCATCTAGAAAAGCTAAAAACATCTGCATGGACAATTTAACCCTACATCTACAGGTCCATAAAGAGTTTCTCCATAAACTTGTGTATAAACTAAGACTGGGAACATGCTAACCTGTACTTTACATAGCACCATTCCTTTCAAAAGAGAAATAGAATATACTTGATTTTTCTGTTTTCTTATACAGAACAACTGAACCAGAGGGTAGAAAAACAAAATACCTGCATTGATAAATTATACAGAGATTGTTCTTTGTGGAACATTTTTAACTTTCATCTCACAGAGCTCTACTATTGAATATCTGGAATATGCCATGAATAAAATTTCTGCACAAAGTATGATAAAGCACGTAAGTAGACTGCAGTTTCATTGTCCTGATGACATCACTATAACAGGTAATTAAAAAAACCCTCAACATTTTTACATTTCCCCTCATTTCTTTTTTCTAATTTTAGGTCTTTAGTGGGCATCAAAACAAAGATATGTGAACCTAAGTATTTGTACTAGTAAACTTTTGAATGTTGTTGTCACCCTGACAATCCAATTACTTCTAGAAAGTTTGGGTTATCTAAAAATGTTTCTTTTTCATTCATCTTCTACCCCACCTTTTCTGATTTTCTGGATTTCCTGGTTATTCAACTGAGCACAAATTGCTGTTCATACAGATGCACTGCCATGATTTCTGATTTGCAGGCTGTCACTCCCATTAATAACCAACTAGGCTGTCATGTTGTCATTCCTTGTTGCTGCAACGATTTGTTTCAAACATAGGGGCTGATTCATGAAGAATAAAAAAAGCAGTTGTCCTGTTTTACAGGAACCTCAAAATATTTATACAGAAAATGTGTGAAAAGCACACACACCACTTTTATCCTGAAGAATGTGAATGCTTAATACTCAACTTGTTTTCCTGAGAGGAAAAAGAAAGAATATAGACTCCAGTCAATTTTTTCTATGTGAAAACATAATGCTTTTAATAAAATCTTCTCCTTGTAAGATATACTAAGTTCAGTTCCAGAGCTATGATATGATAAATCCCCAGGATAATGCAATGGCTTAAAAACTGATAGCAAAGCTAATTTTAGGATTTTTTTTCATTTCTCACTCTATCTTATCCAAAAGTATTAATGGTAGCTATATTACCAAAAAAAGACAAAAATATATCCGTGCCCTTCAGTCTTTTGTTTTCCTTTCTTGTTTCAGGAGTTCTTGGATAAATTTCACTCTTGATGATACAGGTGCAGCTTCATTGCCTCTTACGGACTTGTGCTTTCGTAAAAGAGAAAACAATATGATCCACTGGATTCAATATCCCTCTGTACTGTTGGACTACTGCATGACTGGGAATGGTGAGATAATTTCTGGGATGGGATGATATTGCTGATAAATAAACCAGCACATGCATCCGCACAAAGCAGAAAATGAACTGGGAGTGAACCAAAACCTGCAGAGGTTTTGACCCATTGGCAGGTGTCCAGGGACTCCCCTGTCCCTGTGGATTGGAGACAGACAGCTCTTTGACAGGTGATGCTGGCGACTGTGGGAGAACAGGGCAGGTCCCCTCTGCTGTGCCTGCTCCCTTGAACGCTTCCCAGTGCATCATGGATGTCACGCCGGGATGTCTGTCTCAGCAGCAGTGGGGCTGGCCAGCCAGCCCCGTCTTGAAACACCTCATCCCAGCATTTGCCATTCTGCTCACATACCCAGAGCATTTCAAGGAACTGGAGCTGCCAGGAGCTGAGCTCCTGCGCTTTTTCCACCGCCAAGGCCCGACAATTGGCACATGTCCCAAAGAAACAGGCAGAAGAAGGTTTCTGAAGAAGGAAAAGAAGTAAGAGAACAACACAGGAAGCTGACGTAAATCAAAACGGGAGAGAAGACAAAGATGGAGGCTGTTTGAATCTCAGCTGCAGTGCTGGCTCCTGGTTTTCCATTTTCCCTCTGTTATCCCTCAGTTGCTTCTCTCCAGCCCAGAACTGCACTACTCAAGCAGTGCAAAAGTTTGTGCTTCTGTTACCCTCCTCTCCCCACACCTCTCTCTGTCTGCTCCTAGTGCTGCCTACAGATGGCTTCTATTGAGTGAACTACTCTAAAATATCTACAGAAAATACTTAAATCATTAGGCTGACTTTGTACACTGTAATTTAAAGCAATATTTTAAAGAGGTAGTCTCCCAATTACAGCATTATTGTTATCTTCCATAAGGCTAACACATTAACTCACTTGAAAATTTGTCCCTGCCAAACAGTATCAGCAGCCAGTCAATGCCATAGTAGTTTCTAAATTGATGTTTAATTAATGAAGTATGATAGCAACAGGTTCTCCCTCTCCTTTTTTAATTTGATCTCCATGGCATTATAGGAACCTAAAGCTTCCACTAGGCACATATTCCTACTGTTTCCTTGTCAGAGGAAATGTATATTCATTTCAGACTTGCGGAGGCAATTACAGTAGCCACCAGTTGCCTACAGCAGCTAATCAAAGTGATAACCTGCGAGTTCTCAACTCCCCATGAGACAGCCCACTTGCCTCCAGCTGATGAATGCCAAAAGAGCAGCATGGGCCCACCAGTAATGACACCATCATCTAAGAGAAGTTTTTAACTAACCCATGGTTTTATAAAGACTCTATTAATGTCTCATGAAAAGAGGTCTAGATAAAACATTCCAATAAGAATTTTTTTAAAGGGAAATACCAGCACTGATGTAAATGTCCATTGTAAAATATTAAGCTGGTATTTGCCTACTTGTAACCTTTGCGCTTCTCGTGTTCTGAAAAGCGATGAAGCCTTCCCTGAGTGTTTTCAAGCATGTGACTAACCTCTGACTAATAAGCTATCATGTCCTTGCCTGTGTCCAGCCACACAGTCAAGCACATGCTTCATCTTAAACAAATGCACAATTCCATCAATTTCAAAAGGATTCAGAGGCTTAAACTTAAATATATAGAAGCACTATAGAAAAGTATGCTATTATGCAACTGGAAAGTCGTATTGCATCTTGTTAGTTTAGATATCAATTGGTGTTGCCTACAACTACAATAAACAAAAAAAAATTTGTAAGTAGAAGAAAACAGCATTTATAAATAACTTACAATTATTTGCCAGCAGAAAGGATTCACCACATTGGTAGGAAACCTTTAGATTCTTCTGCATGACCAGTCCCTTGCTTTTTCTGGAATTTTATTATTTACAACATAGGCATACTTGGCAACAATATTGACCCCCTCCACAATCTGCCACTCTATTACTGATAAAAGCAGCATTAAAGATGCACACTATATTTTTGCTTTATTCCATCAGCACATTTCAGAGAGTTCACTGTATAAAATTTAAAGTAAGGAGAATTAAAAGATTTGAAGGTTGCTTCTCCAGCCTTTACTTGTTTCAATGTAATAGGCTTTATAACCAAACAAAACCACAGCTTCGTGGTCTCATTAAGATTCTCTAAAAAAAAAACAAATTGAAAAAAATGGCACAGAACCTCCTTAGCCCTGAAACGTAAAAGCTACCCACATGAAAAAATTCTTTGTGGCTGTTACTCTAATCAAGTTATTAAATACGAGATTTCTCTTTAAGGCTTCTGGCCAGGTTTTGACATTGAATTTCGGGATATTCTAATTAGCCGTAGTCCCAAAGGAAGTGTTCCTGGCTTCCTCCCTGCATAGCTGGGAGTCCTGAAGGACTCCAGGCTGCAGGCTGCGAAGAGAGTGGGTTAGGTTAGTACATTTCCTACTCATGTTGCTATCATCGTCCAGGGAATGGACTTCTGCTCTACTATTTCCTAGTCTCATTAAAAAGTTGGTGAGCTTTTAAAGGCTGCAGTTTCCAGTTTTTAGGACTGTCACCACCCGCAGTGGCCATTTTGTTCTTTGAAATACACACATCATCATGCTATTATTATTACTTGCTTGCTGTAGCACTCATAGGACCTGAACAAGGCCAGACCAGAACTCAGAATCCTCCTCCACCACAGAGGAAGATGTGATGGCCACCTTGGGAGCTTAGGTGATACCCAGCTTGAAGATCACACCAACTCAGTCATGTAAGCAACACCAATTTTTTTTCTCCGTAACAATTGTGAGTCATAACAGTTTCTCTTAATTTGAAAAATCAGGATGAAAAAATCTTCCAGCACCTTTCTCTCTGAACAGCAGCAAGACAGCAGGTACGCTGCCAGAACCAGCCTGCTTGCTCAGCTCTCCTCCAGCACCAGGGAGGCAAAACCAGGTGTGAGGTGTCTAGCAATGAGCTCAGTCTCTACATCCAGGGCATGTGCTCATGCTCCACAGAGGTGTCCACAGAAGATTTTTGGACTTTAGCATAGCTTTTGATACTGCCTCTCACAGTATCCTTCTGGAAAAATGTACTGCATACAGCTGAATAACCAGGTTACATGATGGGTGAGCAACTGGCTCACAGGTCAGACACAAAGAGTTATAGTGAATGGGGTAACATCAGACCAGTGACCTGTCACTAGTGGGGTTCTGCATGACTCCATCCTCATCCCAGTACTCTTCATTATCGTCCTTAATTATTTGGACACAGGACTTGAAGGAATACTAAGTAAGTTTGCCAACAACATTAAATTGGGAGGAGCTGAGTCCATCGAGGGCAGAGAAACCTTGACGAATTAGGGAGATAGGCAATCACCAACTGTATAAAGTTCAACAAGGGTAAGTACCAGATTCTGTGCCTGGGACTAGTGTCTATACACCCTGGCTGTGTGTATAGATTAAGGAACAAATTGAATACGAGTCAACAGCCCTGACATCCAGGAGGGCCAACCATGTCCTGGCTAAAGGAGATGATTGTCCTGCTCTTCTCTGCCGTGGTGTGGCCTCACCTTGAGTACTGTGTGCCAGTTTGGGCACCACAATATAAAGAAGACATTAAGCTATTAGAGAGCATCCAAAGGACCACAAAGATGGTGAAGGGCCTTGAGGGGAAGCCTTATGAGAAGCGGCTGAGGGCAATTGGTCTGTTCAGCATGGAGGAGGCTGAGGGGAGACCTCACTGTGGTCTTCAACATCCTCACAAGGGGAAGGAGAGGGGCAAGTGTTCATCTCTTCACTCTTGTTACCATTGACAGGACTTGAGGAAACAGCATGAAGCTGAGTCAGGGAAAGTTTAGGTTAAATATCAGGAAAAGCTTCTTCACCCAGAGAGTATTTGAGCACTGGAACAGGCTCCCCAGGGAGGTGGTCAAAGCACCAAGCCTGCCCGAGTTCAAGAAGCATTTGGACAACACTCTCAGGCACATGGTGTGACTCTTGGAGATCGTCTTGCACAGAGCCAGGAGTTGGACTCAATGATTCTGATGGATCCCTGACACTGGCGCTGCTCTGCTTGCTGAAACACTCCTGAAGAGTCTCTGAGACAAAAACAGTATATAACATTTTAGTGCTAGTTTTTTAATCTTTTAAGAGATTACTAGGAATAATGAATAGAAGGCAGGTATGTTGGTTGAAATGAAATGACAAACCCTTTAATTAATAGATAGCAGACATCCTTACAGGAACAAATATGCATGACACAGGTTTTCACCAATGGCCCCAAGTACACCAGCAGTATCTAAAGCCTGTCTTTGCCTATCATGCTTTCATGAGTTAGAACTTTGTTTGTGGGCTCATGATGGGCCTGTCTATGAATTCATCTTTAGTGAGAGCAGCATCTTGTGAGCAACCCAGCAAACCCCATCTGATGGGATGATATGATGAGAATTTAGCCATCTTTTCATTTCAATAGCAGCTGTGCTCAGCTATGCTGAGGCTTTCCTCATTTCTTGCCTCCAAATCTCCCTGGCAGTTCAAGGAAATATCAAGTGGAAAGAAAGGTTCAACCTCACATCTTTCTTCCCATTTCCCCAGTTTCCATCAATGTTGAATGCAATTACAACACAGTGGAAAAAATCAGGTAGAAAGACACTTTATTACTCAACAGTCCTACTTTCTCTTCATGGTGCAATCAGTACCAAGGAATTTCTGTTGATTTTGAAAGCAAAAGCACATTTATGTACCTTTTCATCCTCTCAGCACAACATGCTGTAGCTCACATATCAGGAGGACAATCTGGCTAGTTTGGGAATAGAAGCTTAGAATTGCCAGGAAAGTGGGATAATATTTTTGTGAAGATCTTGACATTTCTTTTTTTGCATTTCAAACTTCAGCAACACAAATATAAACAAGGACTCAGAACTACAAACTTCAAAATATTTTGATTCACTTTTCGAGGTAAGGGTTAGCTGAATTCTACTTGCAGGAACAAACCCTCTTATAAACATTTTACGTGAAATGTAAGAAGGAGCCATGAGACAAATCTGAAGACAATTTAGAAGCAAAGGAAGCAGAACTTGTCCAGTATAATCTCTGTTACAAATAACGACCCCAAGTAAGGAATGGCTTTCCTTTCTTGGCGATAGGAATACCTTTTGTGAACTACATAAGTTTGATCTGAGACACTGAGAGGGAATAACTAAAATAGTTCCCACCCTTAGAGTTCTACAGGCACTTTTCAGAATCAAGTTTAAATTTTCTCATTTTTAGAAAGTGTGCAGTAAGATATTGACCCCCTGTATTTCAGATATCTATTGAAATAGAATGGTGTTCTTAAAAGTCTGATTTCATTTTCCTACAGTAGCACATGGAGATGAAAGCAAACAGATGATACTAGCTGTCATCTTTACACAACTGTATCTGTAGACTTCAACAATTTTCTGTAATCAATAGTTGTAGCATCATGGTAATAAAATTATAGTACTCACATATAATTACACTTACATTCAAATATACCCAGTTCCATTCAGAGCATATGTCAATGGAGTAAATCACGGTAAGTCAGTAATTCTCAAAAGAGAGGAGGGAAGGTCAGATCCGTGCTTTCCAAGAAATTTAGTTCAGCAAGGACTTTCCTTTTCATTTAACCTTCTAACATTCTAGTTCTTTTAGATTTTAAAAGAAACTGTTCTGGATAAAGCTTTTTCAGCAGTACCTTTGCTAATCCTACACTCATAGCTCCTTATTTTTGTACTAAATAAAATTCTTACAATTATATGCATATGAATGAGCATAACATAATTTATCACATGCTGATTTTGTTACTTAAAGTCAGAAATTAGTGGACACTCTTGAATTCAAAATTGCTTGTAAATCCGCAAAGATGAATTTTTCATGTGAGTATAAAAATAGGACTGTGTTATATCTTTCATTTTGTGCTTTCCTCATTCAGTTTCAATACCCTCTCCCTGCTTCTTTTCTGTTCTCCTTCTATTCTTTCATTTCCTGGTCCTCTATTCACTCTATCTTCATCCCCTAATCTTCTGTCCTTCTACTTTTGATTCTTAGCATTAATCTTGAAGATCAAATTTTGTACTGAAAAGGTGTTTGTACTGGTATAAAAAGACTTTTTCTCTATTACTTCCTCCCCTCCCCCCCATATAAAGACACTGTAATACCTTGGTTGTACCACAGACCTTGATTTCAGTAGTTACAGGACTTTTCCCAGTGTAATGAAATCCTGAGTCCTAGTTACCCTGCTGTTAGGAAAGGGGGGAAAAAAGAGACCCTTAAAAAAATCCTAATATGAGGGTATCTGGGCATGTTTCTCACCACTGATGTTTAAGTACATTAAAAAAACAGATCTGTGAAAGCAGCAACAGGTGGGAAATGAAAGACATTATAGGGGGACTGAACAGGATCAGTCCTTTTTCCTTTATGATTTACATGTGCAGGTTGTTCACAAGAGTTTCTCCTCTTTCTAGAAGAAGCATCTTTCTCAAAAAGTGCAGTGTTTATAGTGAAAGCTCCAAATTTCTACATCTTTCATTACAAAGAATACTGTTTAATCATAAATTTTACACAGAAATACATAATTATTTCTCTGCCATCACTACCTACAGCTGAGAAAATTAAAGTGGTGAACATTGATAGAGAAACTGGTTTGGGTATGCTTATGAAGAAGTTGGATCTGTTATTCCTATTGGCATTTCTGAGTCCACTTTAAACCAGCTACCTTGGTCCTGCTGGCAGTACAAAGGCTTCTTGCCTTCTCCCGTGACTTTTGCAACCCACACAGGATTTGGTGCTGCAAATGTGGCAGTACTAGCGGGACACAGGACAACACAGACTGCAGATAGACTGCAGCTGCTGTGTACCTCCAGTGGGTCCCATGGGGCTTAGTGAGAGGATGTTCTTGTCCTGGAGAGTATGAGAACAAATGGCAAGGAGAGGCAGCTTACCTATGGCGTGCTTCCAAAAGCTCTTCTTACAAATTGTCCTGATTCCCACTGAGAAAACTGACCCTGACCTGACACAGGAGTCAGGGTCACTCCCATTACTCCTATGTCAGATTTCAGTTGAGTAACATCAAATCTGCAGCATTTCCTGAAGCTGCAACACAGAGCTGCTATCAAAGTGACTTTGGGTGTTTAAAGGCTACAAAATGAACACTTTGGACAAAGATTTTCTTTGGGGAAAATAGGTCATGTCCTGAAAGTCAAGGATAGTCAAAAGGTGGTCAGCATCTCTTAGGAAATGGCCTATAATTCCTCGAGTGTTAGCTGAAGAAATGATGTGCAGCCAGAGAAAAAAAAGCTAGAGCTATCAGAAGATGAAAAATCTGATTTATGAGAGATTTTTCATTTTCTTTTTTCTTTTCTCTCTTTTTTCCTAACTAGAGTTAAAAACAAGGTAATCACACTAATTATAGCTTTGATCAATTCTCTGCTGAAGACAAAAATGGTTCTATGTAGGTCACTTGCTGATGTCTAAGTTTGTAAAAACAGACATATCATGATAATATCAATTTAAAATCATCCATGGCATGCACATACAAAATCTGCAACTGTTTCAGATATTTTCATTAGTCACTTGTTACATATTTCTTTAAAAACTGTTCATAAATTATGTTTATTGTCTTATAATTAGTAGTACTAACAATGCATAATATCAATAAGGTCACTACATGTATAAAGAATAAATAATAGTAATATTAATGCCACCAAGTAGCAATGCTTGACAGCATCATGTATATTCAGTCAGCCTACAAATATATTTCTCTGTACTTTGATGATAAGACATGGAATGGTGCCAGTCACTGGTTTAATGAACATCAAGACAAGAGCCGAAGTTGAAAAGTTAGATAGCAGTTGGTTAAAAGAAGAAAAGAAGAGCTAATTAAATAAATGTATTCTAACTCTTTCAGAATTAAGATGTGGACTTTTTGGATCCTTTTACCACATAAGTTATTACATGCTCATCCTCTTTTCCTGGCCAAGCAGGGAGTCCAAGCTTCCCTGTTGTAAAACCCAAACTGTTGGACCTATTTAGTTTGCTATGAGAGCTGAAGTGATAGATTTGACCTCTAAATTGCATAAGGATAAATCAACAGCAAATAATGAAGCATTAAAAGGTAAGTAGATTGTCCCCTGACATTGAATGTTTTAATTCCTAATTATTTTTTTCAAAGTTCCTTTGCAGAGGGTCAGGTTGGGGTTTTTGTTTTTCTAATGGGAGTTGTAGACTCTGCATAGATTTGCTATCTGCCAAATTTGGCTGGCATTATTGCAGAGGCCAGTTATGGACTGAAGGAAAACAAATTATTTGCAAATGGATGGAAACCTTGTAGAAGCTTTGCATTAGGTGCTATATTGACTTTACCTCTTCAGGTAGAGAGGGTATATAAAGATGCCTTTATACTTACAGATCAATACGAAGTGTTTCATTTTCCTCGTCTCTCCATCTTAGAAGACTAGAAATCTGTTCTAAAATGAAAATGGAAACTATTTGTTGAAGAAAGGACAACACCACCTTTTTGCCACAACTAGGATGGCTCATTGAGAGGGACTGTGCACTCATTAGCATTTGGCATGTCATTCTGAAGTACACTGGCTCTTTTAAAGCTGTCTTGCTTTGTCCATTTATTCCAGGACTAAAGAGCAAAGACATGGGATTTTCTTTTTCCAGACTTTTCTTCCCGTGTGTCCTAAATGAATGACCTTTGTCCTTTCAGCCCTGGTTGCTTGAAGTACTGGGAGTCCTGCCCTGTTATAGGTCAGCCCCATATGGATTACCCTGAACTCCACCAGCATGGCAGGTACTAAGATGTTTTTTGGTCACTTGACAATTAAAGTTTCCAAGAATTTGAGTAGCCGGGGAGCTTCTAGGGCAAATCCAATAACATTTAATGCAAAAGCAAAATGACATACACTTCAGCTGTTCTGCACCCAGGCTACTTGTGACACTTTGCTGGACATAGCTCAACTCCATTCAACAACATTAACTGCATCTCAAAAAATCCTTGATGACATTCTGCTCTGTTTAACAGGAATGATGAGTATGTATATTCTTGTCCATGATGATAGTAACAATGTCATATCTGGTGGGTTCAGATTGTTAAGATTGTCTTCAGTTGTGTTACCATCCTGGGAAAAATAGGGCATGCTACTTTGTCCTACTATGAGTAAATGACTACAGAGCATAAAAACTGCTACTCCAAGCCTGTCACCCCACACTGCCAGCACAGGCTTACTGCTGTCATGACCAGACTGTGTAATCTGAGGTCCACCATGATGAGATGATTGAAGATCCCAGTGGACAATGAACTGACCATGAGCCAGTGATGCACCCTTGCTCCAAAGGAAGCCAGTAGCATCCTGGGATGCAGTAGAAGTGCTGCCAGCAGGTCAAGAGCGGTGAACCTTCTCTTTTACTCAGTACTGTAGAGACACACCTGGAATTCTGTGTCTAGTTCTGGGATACCTATCACAAGTGAGACATGTTAACCTGATGAAAAGGAACAAAAAAGAGGAAACCATACTGTTTTCAGTGGTGCCTAATGACAGGAAGAAAGACAATGGGCACAAATTAACATATTGGAAATTTAATGTGAATACAAGAAAGCGCTTTTGTACTGCGAAGATGGTAAAACTTTGGAAGAGTTTGTCTAGAGAGGTTGTGGAGTATCTATTCTTGAAGATATTCAAAACCCTATCGGGTATGATCCTAGGCAACTTGTCCTTGGGGTCTATGCTTGAATAGAGAGGTTAGACCAGCTAATCTCAAGAGGTCCCTTCCCACCTAAGCAATTCTGTGGTTCTATGAAATCCCTTGGGCCAAAGAAGAAATTAAATTTGAGGTTGTATCTGGTCTTAGTGTGCCAGCTACTAGTCCCAGTACATTAAGTAAAATACTGTGCTGCTGAAAAACTATATATATATATATGTATATACATATATATATGTGTGTGTGTATATATGTGTATATATGTATATACACACGTAGGCTGAAGAGGAAACACTTCCCAGCAGTCCATGCCTCAAACTTTAAATCTATTGGGTTTTCTAATAATTTCTTTACATTTCCTAATTTCCTTAGGAAACATTGCTTAACTTTCCCGTACAGCTTGGCTACTGTTGTGGATGCTGTTCTGAGGTCTTAGTCCTCTCAGCTTATTGTAGGAGGAAATCTGCATGTCTGTCTCAGTGCTGTGAATTCTCTAGGTAGCTGGACTGCTGAATTATAGGATTTCATTCTGGAAATTGTTCAGGCTTCTACAAAATAACCATATACATCTAGTAATTTTGCTGCTTCAAAACACATGAGCATAATAGTAAATCCTGATAATGCAGAATCCAGCTATTGCTCCAAGACAACATGAGGACAAGTCTTTCACATCAGATACTTCATAATTTCTCATCAACATTCACCTGTTCTTGACAGCCAGAACTGACCGATGCAGCAGGAATACTTCACATGATAATGAGTAGCACTACCAAGTGGCAGGCACACCTGACCTAGCCAAGATCATGGATTAAGCTTCAAATATTTGGGCTTGATTGATCTACTGAATAAAGACATCTTGAAATCACTTTTTTCAATAAAGAATGCAATTACATGATAATTGCTTTAAAGAATACTTAGAAACACTACAACTAAAATTTTTTAGGAACATATGTCTATTCTTGTCAATGATTTACATCAGAGTGGTACAATGCAAGAGAGAACAATTCTCAGATGCAACCTGAATATTGCCAAATTCTTTCTGAAAATTTGACTCTATTAATTAAGTTATCCCCAGTCTTTTCCTTGAGACTGGCTGTTCACTCATTTTCTTAAGGTGCTTCCTAGCTAAGGGCTATATAACAAATACTGTTTATCACCCCATCCCAGGACCTCTTTGTTTCCTTTTGAGGATGATTTTGTTACTACAGGTGAGCTCCAAGATCCACTCCATCCATTCTTTAATCCTGAACTATAAATTTTGGTAGAGTCCAGATACAGTTTTAGGTCTCCAGAGAAGGTGATTTAATTCTTTTTTCTATAAAATATTTAAAGCACATTCTCTTAGTTTTCCTGTTCTAGCAAAATTTTCCTCATAGAACAGATTTGAAACAAGCTTTTTTCTTTTCCTTTCTCTTACTTCGCTATTTCATGATTTTGCCCATATTTTGTTTTTCCAGTTGCCGACAGTCTCATCTTTTCTGGCCCTCTCTGCTTGTCAGACTCTCACTTTCAGTGCAGAGCCTTCCTTCATTCTCTCACTAGAAATATGAAGCTAGATGTTTAGCATACGGATCTTTGAAAATGCTGGGCACCCACTAACAGACAGTGATAGATCTTCCCTAGTTTCTGCTGGAGTTGAATTTCCTTGGCACCTTCTACTATCATGCCTGTATACTTAGGGCTTTTCCATTTTGGAGCTCAGCCTTTACTACCTTTCAACACTTCTCCTGTTTCTGAGGACTGTCTTTCATGCAGTTCCCATTGCTCTCTTTCAGTCTGCTTAAACTGCTATCTTTAGCTGTCTTCAATTTTAGAAGACTCCAATTTTGTTTGGAAAACTATATCAGACTTTAGTGGAAAAGCTCTACATGAGCATATATTCATGCATCTGATATTCCAGGCTGCAACTGAAATGGATCTCAGTTTCTGAGTGTCATGATTGCATCCACCCAACAAGGGTTAAAACAGAGTCATGTGAATAGGAAGCAGACGTTCTTCCTTGTACTGCACCAAATCCTAAAAATGCTGACTACAACAGTGCAGCTACATTGCTTGCTTTTTCATCCCAAATTGCTGGCTTGAAAGTTCAGATGTTCTGATCTTGAATTCCATGCTCATTTCTAGTACCAGTATGAGAGGAGGGCCATGGAAATAAGCTTTTTCCTTACAGCTGATCAATAGAGGGCATAATTAAGGACTGTAGGCCAAACCTCAACCAAAGTAATTCACAGGGATCTACTCCACCTGCAAATCTGGCTCACGACACAGAACTGCTGTTGTTAACATGTTAAATCACTCCCAACCAAGACAAATAAGCTGTATTCTGTGCTTACTTCTGCATTTGCACTTCTTTGAATTTTTCTTGATTTGAATGCCTATCCCTCAGGAGACGGAGGCAACCATTTCCTGAAAGAAAAAAAAAAAAGTTAATTTTAATAGGGGGTCTGCTTGATCCCCCAAAGCAGGTCAAAGCTGGGATAATTATGGGTATCTGACTGATGTTCAGATGCTTACATTCCACATTCCCTGATGAATTTGTAGCTAACTGTATGCGATAGAAATATCTCACATTATTCTTGCGTTTGCCAGCTTGCAGTGTCATTCCAGATGGCAAACACAAAAATAGCATGAAAAAATTCTTTCTGAAATTCAGGCTCTAAAAGGATTTTTTTAATCCTACAGCAGATTTTCCAAGCTGTTCAAACTACCCATTCCTTACTCACATAAAACATCCCAACAGGAGTATCTTGTAAAATCATTGTTACAGTAAATTTTGGGCCATTACTAATTTCATTACTGGCTACTTACTAAAAGTATATTTGTTTCTTCATCACTCCTCTTAGAAATCTACCTCTGCCACATTTTATTCTTTGCTTGATGTTACTTTCATTAGAGTAGGAGTATCTTCAGAGCAATAGAATTGGAAAGGTCTTAGTTGTTAGCATTAAAGTGGGACTGCTTAAATTTGATTACTGTGTTTAATGAAGTGTCACATTTATTTACAAGATGACATGATGAATCACATTACAGTTATTATAAATCAGCTTATAAGAATGGACAAATGGTTCAATAAAGCAATGGATTTACAAATCTAAGATGAACGCTTTCGGGTTCTTTGTCATATTTCCCTTTAAAAAAAATGGCAAAGCACTATTTACTTTAGCCCAGGAGCTAAATTGGCAATTTGTTTAAAAAAAAAGAGAGAGGGAAAGAGAAGAGAGGGTTTACATTACATTTTACACTAAACTTTCTGTCTCGCTGACCAAAAATGTCAGATCATTCGCATGGATAAATCCAGTTCACCTCAACGTTTGTTAACCTTAGAGCCATACATATGTGCTGTTTTCTTCCTCTTCCAATACACTTCTGTCCCACTCCGAGCAGAAGACCCTTCTCACATCCATACAAGATACAATATCTCCTGAAAAAATTGTTTTGCCTGTCTCTCTCATTTGCCTGAATGCTGGGCCTTTAGCTGGGATTCAAATTACCCCCAAATCCTAAGATTAAAATAAAATTTTATCTGCTTGCCTTTTGACACTTTCAACACCTTGCCTTGTCTGACAACAGAGTTGCCCAAAGCCTCAAGAAAATCAAAAACTAAATAAGCATCCATCCAGCCCCCCCTCTCCTCCCCTCGCCGGCCTTGGAGTCTTCATTAAAAAGGTCTTAGTTCACTTCCTTATGAAGGAAATTGGCTCATTTGTGTGCTCTACTCTCTCCTTCTCTCTCTCTGCCTGACTTGCAAAGGAATTTGTTTGAAACATTTTTTTCATCACATTTCTGTTTATTTGTGTTTGCCCTGCAGAAATGCTAATGCAGGTTCATTGCATTAAACAGGCCTGATAACGTCTGAGTGCACTCACATATGTGTAGGCTGAAAAACAACCACATCCAGGGGAGGAGGGGGGCTGAGGAAGACATGTGTGTGTTTTGGGGTGTGCATGCACATGGAGCAGGGGAGGCTTCCAAGTGGTTGAGCTCAGGTTTTTGTGCCACATCTGCATTTTGCCCTGTTTGAGTGACAGGTGTACATGGATGCCACATTGGCTGCCAATATGCTATGAGACCATGGTAACAATCGCTCATCTCTGGGGAGCTATGCTGCCTCATTCCTCACTATCAGACATGAAAGAAATAATTTCAGGTGCCAGAAAAGGAACTGTGATAAAAGAAAACATTTCGGCTTTCATGGCACTAGAGTTTGCCCTGAGGCAACAGCTTTGATAAAAAAAAGTGTCTCTTTCTTTACATTCACAATTAATCCATGATTATCTACAAGCAATCCTTTGCCCTATAGGATACTGACAGAAAAGTTGGTTTTCTTTTTTTTTTTTTTTAATTCCTTGTACACTTCACCTCTGTTTTTTCCTGCTACATGCACCTATTGTATCATGCAAATCTTCAAACCCTACTGAAGTTAGATACAGCTTCCCACCCCCACTTTGGGAAGTTATGTAGATATCTGTGCAGAATAGCTATTGTTAGCTGAAGTATTAGCATATAACGTTTCTTCAGTTGTATATTTAAGAAAGATATGAAAGAGGGCTATTATAACACAAGGGAAGTTGAACTAAGCCCACTTTTCCACAGTGTTCTGTGTCATCAGCCAAAATAAAGTTTTGGTATATTTTTAAGAGCAAAAAAATGAAAAAAACTACTCAAAAGTCAGTATTATCCCTATCTGTATAAGTTCGCTTTCACTTGGTATTGGTTGGATCTAGCATTTATCATGTCCATCTGATATAGATAAGACCATGCTTCATGTTGAGGTCAGGTCCTGGGGACCAAAGGACATGAGAGGTCACAGTGTAAAACAAATAACACCAGGCTTTTGACCCAGGCAGCCTCACTCTTCCCTTGGGCCTCCTTGAGGACTGGGAACACTCAGCCTCCTCCACAAAATCTTCACTGCCCAACTCTGTAAGGGAGACTAAGGAAAACTTATGGTCCCATTCCCCAGCAGCCATTTCCCACCCACCAGTCTTTGTCACCTTGAACGCACAAAGGGAGAGAAGGTCTCTGGGCACAGATGCCTCTGTGCAAGTACATGTACACATGCATACATATATGTGCACCTATATGTATAGCTGGGCTGATCATAGCTCCTCTGCTGGCACATGGCAGCTTGGCACAGCATGCCCCACCTTATCCTGGACAGTGCCTGGACCTTACAGACCATGCCTATTCCTCAGGTTCCCTGAGAGGCAGGCTGGGGCTCCTTTTCAGGGCTTGTACAGGCAAGCCATTGCCTAATGTGAAAGAGGTCCAAAATCACAGACATAATGGCTGACAAGAACTTGTTCTGGGCACAAACATTTCTGCCACAGGTCCAGTGTCTCTCCATTCCCAGCCCTGGTGTTCCATGTCCCAGACTACCCCTCACCTCAGACAGACCAAACCAGATCCGTAGGGATTTTTAAATGCCTAATCAGTTTTTCACCCTGATTAGGCACACATCGTGAATCTAACTCTATGCACTTCCATTTGGACTTCCCCAAAGGGATGAAAATTTTACATATATAGACCTTCACACCTCTTTGCCTCTGGTTCTTCATCAGAAATGTTTTGCCTCATCTGAAAACACATACAAAAATCTTTGAAAAAAATACCAGGACTTGTTTTAGAGACAATGCTTAACATGACATAACCATCACTAATAATGAGAGTTCAGATTTCTCATTCATCTCAGTTATGGTTGACTTCTTGAGCCCCTTCCAGCTTTTGGATTCTATACCAGTGACTCTTAGATTGCAATAAGGTGGATTCCTTCACGTTACTTATTTCAAGGCTTTTTAAGGGATACAATGACATAGCTCTCCTACAGCAGATCAACTTTGGCAAAAACTGTCCACCTACAGGGTCTAGTAATTAAGCAGTTTGAGCAAGATAATGGAACAAAAAGCCAGGAAAATTACTGAACTCATCAACTACCACAGATGCAGAAACTCTGTGTTTCTGTTTCCCATTTTTCTCCATTTAGATCTATCTGTCCATATGGATGGATGTCTCTTTTTGTTTATCACTTTCTCTCTTTCCCTGCTTTTGTTTTTTTTTTCTGCGTCAACATGCATCATTGTCCTCCCTATGAACAGTTTCATGTTGCTGTCTTCTGACGAATCCAACCAGCAATATTTTCAACAATGGGCTAATTAGTGGAAAGGAAGAAAAACAGTCTGCAGGATAATAATAAACAGACTGGAGAGATGTAGGATTATCAGGGAGCAGAGCCCTAACACGGTATTGCTAAGTTATGTACTCATTGCTCCCTTGCTCTAACAAGCAGCTACATAAAGCTAGGTAGCTTTTCTTCTCAAACAAAGCTAAGGGAAGAAAAAAAAGCAAGACTTCTGTGTATATGTTGGTACGTGTTTCAGAGGGAAAAAAAATCAGGACATTGTGAGCAAACTGGCTCTGCAATGGATCGACAAGGGTTTATTATTCTGAGCAGCACTCAATCAAATGTGGCCCCTATGAACAGAGAGTAATGTTGGCGAATCATCCTGGGGGCTTTTTTTCTGTGTGTGAGTGGTATCCATCTGTCAGCTGTCAGTGCCAGTGAGAGATATACAGAGCTGTCACTTCTTGTCAGCCAGCATTTGTGAGGCCTTTTGCAGCTGCTACACAACATATACTGTCCTTATTGAAGGCCAACAAGGAGTCTTGGAGAAGATTCTGCTGGGTAGGGTGAAAAGGGGAAGAGAGATGTCAGGACCACTCTAGGAGAACAGCCTTGACCCCTCAAAAATTTTTAACTTCCCCCTCAAAATCCTATTTTTTTCTGAATATTAATGATAATAAAAGGCAGATGGAGAGCTGAGGTAGTAGCACAGCTACATACTCTGCATTTTGAGATTCAAGGCAAGTCTTGTGCTCCCCTTGGTACCCCTGGAACCTGTAACAATAAACATGGTGGGATGCGGGTGGTGATGCGTTCCAAAGAGTCCAGTGCTGTATCCTGAATGAAAGGAGAGAGGGAACAAAGTTATTCCTCCAAGGAAAAAAAAGCCCCATCTATCACTCCCTAGATATACATATATGTATACACACACGCACACAAGATAGATGAGTGTGTGTGAAAAACTTAGATGCGTATCCACACCTTTTAGAAGTGTTGGAGTTGTGCTGGGCTTATGCTGAATTTAGGGCTAAACCAAACCCCAGGTTCCAAGGCACTGAAGTCTTGCCAACTGTTTTCTGAAAATGTTGGCTCCAAATGTTGAAAATCTCATGAGATCAGCTGTTCTTCTGAGTTTTCCCTCACCATGGGCTGTATCAGAACCGGCTCCAGAAAAATAAGAGGCCTTTTTTGTTTGTGATCTGCTGCAGATTTATAGCATTATAAGGACCAAAAGTTTTGCATCCAACCTGTTTGATTTCACATATTATCAGTTACAGATGGAACTGAAATACTGCTTTTAAGTAAAGGATCCTGACTTTAGAATACTATTATAAATGTTTAGGTATGCTGAATTGTTTTGCATTATTTAAAAATGATAACTGTTTAAATCTATAGAGAACATTTTGGTTTGGTTTATATGTTTACTGCTGCCTTTGCAACAATGCTAAACTAACACGGCCAAAGTTCAAGGCAGCAGGATTAGGAGAAATGAGTGTACGTGGAGCTGGGAAGTGCTATATTCTACTCTTTGCTTTTTCATCCAAGTCGCCTCAAGCTAGCCATGTCAATTCTCTACCTGTTTCCCATTTGGTGATAACATTTCATTACCACTCTCACAAGAGCATCAAGTTGATGGATCTTGCAACCAACCTTTGAACTTCTAAAGATCTCTACAAGCACAAATCTGTCCTAACTACATCACGAAAACAACTTGTGTGATTCTGGTTGTGGGTTCAATAATGCAAAGCTAGAAATTTAGACCTAGTTCTGCACCAATAATTTTGCAAGGGTGGGAGATCAAGTGATGTTTACAATTCTCAGAGTTCAGTGCAGTTTTGGACATTGATAAGTCATCATTTAAACATAAGATCTCATACCAGATAATTTTCTTTTAGAAGTAATTTTGCTTGACTTCGTCAAGGAATTTAGAAATTCAGGATTAAAAAATGCAATCAAGTGCAAGAATACATAAATCAATTAAGTCTTGTTCAATAATGAGAGTTTGTACATACTACATAAACCTGATAACATTATAACAATATCTATAATGTAATAATTAAATTGTAGTATTATATGAAACTGTAAACAATTAATTGTAATTATTTTACAGACTTACATTACTTTACATATAAATGAAATAAAATCCTGCAGAATACTAAAACATAGTCAGACTGGATAATTGTATTTCTTAGTATTTTTGACTAGGGTGACTGGTTTTCTCAGGCAGACTGCTATTGTTAAGCCCAAGCAGCAAGTACTTCATTGATTCATTTTGTGCCTGTAGAATCACTTTTTATTTAAAAGATGCAAAAAAGATTTATAATTTAGCTTAGGGTTGCTTGAAAGCCTGCTCTGTTTGGTTACCAGTTTCAGACACATATGGTATAACTCATATTGCTGCAAGTAAAACAAGACTGACTGTTGAATGAGCATAACACTGTAATAGCAGAATGTCTGCATTTAGCCCTTTAAACTCAGATCTGCTTGCAAGCCAAAATCAAATGGGAAACAATTAGTGCCTGTCAGAAAATGATTTCCCCCTTCCCTCTGAGAAAATCCAAAAATGTAAAAGAAAAAGAAGAAATTTTCAGATGAAAACTATTAATTTTATTGTGGCGATGCATTTCCAATGGCTCATGGGAATTGTAGTTCATATGCCTCATGACCCAATTCCTTCCCAATTACTTAATCCCTTAATAGACTGTCTCTTGCCCTTATTCTCCCCTATACCCTTCCATGAACAGTTTTGCCATGACATGAAGGATCTATTTGTGTAATAGAAGATTTAGGAAACTCCATAAGAGAAATATCATCCATAAATGACGGGGGGAGTTTCTGACTCAATAATTTCTTCCAAACCTTGAGGCAAAGTTCTAAAGTTGGGGCAACTTCGTGATTTTGATAAGAAATTACAGATACAATTGTCCTCTCTGAGTTAAAGTCTAAAGCTTAACATTTTGCAAACTATTAAGGTTCAGGATACTCTTCTATTTCTTTTCCTATTTTGAATAAGAGTAGCTAAAATGCTGAGGAGTCTGTCATAATGAACCCCTTAAATAAACTCTGTTGCATGAATGACACAGAAACCATACTGCCAAAGCATGGTACACCTGAAATATTTCAGCATTTGTTGGGAAAGTTGTAGGTATACAAAAAAATTCTAGTGTCATAGAAGTGAGCATTTCTTCCTGAGCCCCTGGAAGTGTGCTGTGTTATGGCCTTTGTCAACTATAGCACAATTTGATGGATTACCAGAGAGTCCTTTAAAAATAATACTCTTTCCTGGGGGAGAACAAGAGAAGCACACTACTTCAGATAGCGGTGGTGAGGGGAACATGATAGGCATTATTGTGATTAGAAAGAACAGTGGATCTCTATAAACTTACATTATTCTTGGTTTTGGAAAATGACAAGACTGAACTAAATTGGAGTTGAGAAGGAGAAGCTTGTTTACAGCAACCTGCTGTCTAACATCTAGTCTGAACATTCTGGTGGGCACAAAGACACTCTGGTTTTCCCGTGTTGCAATCAAAAGAGCAATGGTGCTCTCAGTAAATCAGTCATGATCTCAGTAAAACGTGGCTGCTATCTATTATTCTGTTAGTGATAGATTTACGTATCCCATACCTCTCTAAACAAGAGTAGGAGGATCTTGTACACTTTTCAGCCCTCAATGTTGTTATCAGATTGCATGACTCTTCTGCCTCAATACTTTGTGTAGTTGTTAAGTTTGCTATTGGGCATTTCCCCAACCTGCCTATATCATCTATATTTAAGATACCGATTTTATTTCCTTCCCAGGTTCTCCGTGCTTCTCAGGTTTATATGCTGTCTCTGCTGATCCTGACTCTGCTTTCCCTTTTGCATCCACTTGGACTTCTCCCCTGACTGCCTAGTAGATGAACCAGCAGAAAAAATGGAGCAAAAAAACAGTTGTGTAGGGCAGCAGCCAGACATAGTGTAGGACAAAACACAGTCCCAAACAAGAGAGAGACATCTCGCAACAGTGTCCGTGGCTCTACATTTAGACCACAGAGGTTCAGCTGCTGGGGCACCAAACCACCTGGACCCGTAAGCCTTCATAGATGCTGTTTAGTGACCCTTTTGTTTAGTGTCCCTGCTGTTTGAGGCATGAGGAAAGGGTGGAAGTCTAGAGACTGGCTACAGTCTTGTAAATCTCTTCATTTTCTAACTGGCAGAGCCGTAGAGGCACAGCAAAATCAGGCAATCAGAGCTTAGCACAACCAGAAGACCTTCCCTGGCCTTGGCACCCAGAGCTTCAGAGGATGGTGTGGACACCAGGGGATAATTAGAGGACACAGACACAGAGCCAACATACATGTCTGATTGACAGTACCAGAAGCTAAGATGACGACTGTTTCTGCCATCATTTCCCCGAAGGTAGCACCGTCTGGTGAAGACTCACAGATTTCCTCATCACCTTTTCATAAAAGCAGAAAAAATGGAGGAAAGAGGCATTCAGATGCCTTCAGAGGAGAAAAGGAAAACAAGTGATTAGAATTTTTCTCTAAGATGGAGCCAATGTATGCCAAGTTACACAAATACACACATTTTAGTGGGATTGACCCCAAGGAGTGGGAATCGGGATCTACAAACCATAAATGAGCATATTTCCTTCAGACACCCCGAAAGAGGAAAAAGTAGACCATTCTGATTGCATAGTGTCACCTATTATTCAGCGTTGCTTAACTCCTGGCTTTGTGAGAGAGTTTCCAGTTGCTCAAAACACTAATAAACTTTATTCACAGTGGCTGACATTTTCCATGCCTCAAGCTAAGTGCTCGTGGAATACTGCAGCCAAAATGAGGCTCAACTATTTCTAAGTATTCGGCAGTCGTGCTTATAGCTTGAGAATTACCCAGCTTCATCCTTTGCATTGTGGCCAAAACAGTTGATGAGTCTCAGACACCTGTGCATGTCCATCAGCTTGAGACTCGGATATGCGTTTGTGCCATCTAGAATGTGATATCGATATAACTCTTGATATTATGTAGCAGTTTAAGGAGTTTCTTTGGCTTGAATTTGAGACTGACAAAGTCATTAATATTCCATAAAGGCCACACCAAGTTAGTCACAGGCCAACACCTCATAAAAAATGTTGTTGATGCAACATGAAAGAGAAAAGCCTAAAAAAGATTAAGATTTATATGTATATATATATATATATATATTGCCATATTTATAGTCTCGTATTTCTTTATTTTTAAAGTCAAATTGAATCACTATCTGAATTGTCCAGATAGTTATGGAAGGGGAAAAATATTAACGTAAGTTTGAAAATCCTTTCTCAATCATTGAAGATAGTTTTTCTATGCAGTAAAAATGTATTGTGAATATCTTTAACTAAAAGGTTATATTTGTTAGAAACAAGCTGCAGTAATCAAAAGCAACTACTGAAACACAAGAAATTCTGACTTAAGGTTGAACTTAAAAGGAACTTGAGACAGATGCTAGGCCATGACTTCAAGGAATAAGTGTTAGTAAGATTTATTGGGACAAATTAATTCTATTCAAATCTAGTGTAGGCCAACAAAGTTTTTAAAGTTACTGAGAAGAAACCACTACTATGTTGAATAGATAAGAGACACTGACTTTTGTTTTTCTCAGGTTGTTCAAATAAACTGACTTGAGGTGTCTTGGATATCCTAACCAGTAACTTTTATTACTAAAATTTTATATTTATATGTAGAAATTCATATTCCTATATTTTCTTTTACTTTTCTGCACATTTAAAAAGATGAAGTTTGTCTTTCTTGATCTTAAGCTGGGCACAGCTTTATTTTATCAATTTTATGGGTTTTTTTCCTGATTTCCTTTTCCTGATTTTCTTCCTATCATTTTAAAATACCCTTTTATTAATATCTTTCTGTGAATATGATAATATATGAGAGCAGGAGCAATACTCGGGGACGAACTAGTCTTTGTGTAGAAACACTCATTTTCAGATCCTTCCCATTCTGGAGACCCACGCATTTGTTCAGTTCCAGAAGGGTGTTCCATGGAAGTCATCCACACTTTGTGAGGTTCAAATTCATAATCTGAGGTGCTTTTCTGTTAGTGAATAGGAAAAAGTGAGTAGGTGAATGCAAGATAAATCCTTGCTTGCTGAGAGGCCATCTGAAGAGTCATCATAACATTTTTTCTATTATTTTATGAAAAAATTATATAATTTTATTAAATTTATTACATTTTCATCATTTTTTTCAATAGTCTGAAGGCAAATGCAGACACTAAAAAAAGAAAAAGTGAAGAATAATGTATATGTATCAGCTTAACTTTACTTGAAACATATCTGAACAGCTGTCTCCCACATGAAGTGTTATTCTTATTAGTGATTGCTAAAAAGAGAAAGAAAGCCAGGGGTATTAGTGTATAGGGCATTCTAGATTTCCCTGGCACTATAGCAGAACAAAGAAATAAAAAAAGGGTGCAAAAAAACCCAAAAAAGGATAAAGTACCCCAAAGCAGGTTGCTTGCTTGCTAACAGAAGTGTCAGCAATTTTTACTGACATAGTCTCTTGGAACAGTACAGAAGCAAAAACAGAACAAGAAAGATCAAAATGTGTCTGTGTCCCCAGGATTTTCGTCCCTTTCCTTTACCGACAACCGCAGGATATGTATCGTGTACACCAGGGCCACCAAGCCCTAACAGCTGATCTCTGCTCTGCTTTCTTGGAAAAGGAGACACTCTTTTCAAATTTCTCTGTCAACATGTCACAGGGGAAAGGAAAGCCATGCAAAAAATCAAGTCAGAGCTTTCCCAGTGATGAAGCTTTTTTACAAAAAGCAAATGTTTTCCTTTGAATTATTACCATCTGAGTTATTTCCTTGTTGCAGCTGAAGGCCAGTAGTTTGCAAGTGCAAATACTTGGTGGGGGGAGGAGGAATAGGGGGAGAGGGATTGTTTCCATTTTTGCCAGTGTGTAAATCTTGTTTTCTGCTGGCTGCAGTCACCCTGATGGACTTGCACTCAGTGAAGGCCCCACTGTTTCATGGCATGAATATGATTTTGGAGTCAATAATGTAAATGCTTTCTTATACTCAGCATAAGTAAGGCACATGAGCAAATAGTCTGATTTACTGTGAAGGTGATGTTTAAAATAACCATTATATGTGTATCTATGCAAAGCTTTGAGCCCCAAAAGATCTGTATATGTGTGCCTACTTTCCACTGAAAGAGCCGAGAAAGTATGTAAGTCTCCTTGAACTCATCAACTATAATGTTTTTGGCACAGTTCTTCATCACACCATCCTCTTTTGTTTATTTGTTTTTCCATTATCTACCTATATCACCTGAACCTGTAAATACATTGAACTCACAACATTCTATGATTAAAAACAGGAATATTTTCTCTTGCAGTAAGTAAGGTTAATCATGCTCAGAAATGGGCTCTTAATACAGCATCCCAAATATCTTCCTTGAAAATGTCCTATGGGCCCTAATTATCTCTCTCCAAATAAAAAGGATTGAGTCAAGAGTTTTATGTATCTGCTTAGTTTTCAACTGGATTTTGCTGGTGGTTTAAATAAGCATGCTCATTAGCATCTGTCAGCTGCCCAGACTTATTATTTCATTGCTATGTGTTGATTTGACTTTATTAAGACCTACAAGCCTTGATCCTGCCTGAAAGATGGACTCCAGAGCAGATCTGCCACAGCAGTTACAGTCATCTGCACAGGCTATGTTAATGCCCACAGTTGTGTAAAATCTGCTGCCATGCCCTGCAGAAAGCTTTCACCTGAAGATTTTTTTCTTTATTCCATCAGCTGACTCTACAGCTTCTGACTGTTAGAGTGCAGTGTTGAAACATTCCTTTTTGTCCAGCTTTTGATGGAAGCTGCCCACTTCTTTCTTTAGCTTAAAAAGAAGAACAGATTCCTGGAACCTGGAAGAGCAGATTAATACATCTAACAATAAGAGAAATCAGCCAAACAAGTAGCATATTCATCACTTTCCCTGTCCTCTTCTCTCCTCCATCCTCAACCCTTTCTTGCTTCTTCCCAGGTGAGAAATGCTGATATGCTGTGTAATGTAGGAGCAGCTTGGTATGTTCCTTACCTGCCCCGGAGCTGAGGGCTGTTTGGACTATGGTATAATTGCTTCTGTGGCTGCTCTCAGCACTGTGGCTTCAGTTTTGCAGACATTGTTCTGGGAGAATGGGAAGAAAAATATTCCTGTGGCAGCCCATCCTCTTTTTCCAGACTGGGGAGGAAATTCACTAGTAGTTTTTGGTCATTCTTAAATAAGTTTCTGAAGGATTGCTTGTGGAAAAGGATGCCAGACTAGTGAGAGAAAAATCTGTGCTTGGGCCTTCCAGGTGACCATGTAATCGAAATGTTCCCCTAAGAAATGCCTGCAGAGTATGAGGGCTTTTTCATTCAAATTCTTCTAAAACTTCATCAACTCACACAGTTATCAGAGTGTCTTCCATGGACATTGATATAACCAATATCTAGTTTACTTAGTTCTTTCTTTTCCAGTATTTATCCTCTCCTTGCTTTCTCTGCTCCAGAGGGAGCCTTTCATTTTCCACCCAGGTCCTGTCAAACGTTGCTATGATGCTTTTCAATCCATCTCTTTTCTCTCAAAGCTTTGGAGTCTGGTCATGTTCTGAAGAAGGAAGATCATCCCAGATAGTTCTCAGCTGATGAAGGTCTGAGACAGAGCTGAGGGGTAGTAGAAACGATGTGATCCAAGGCAGCATGCAAGGATCACAATGCTGTTGGGAAACCAGAGGTACCTGACACTGGGGCCAGTCTGCAGCCTTGCCTTGCCTGAAGGCCACTTGGAGTTACCTGTGATGGCAACAGAGACAAACTCTTCTCTGGCAGTCAGGCATGAAAAGAGTCCAGCCCATATTTTGTGCCAAGATAAGGATGAAGAGGTAAGTGCTGGTTCCTCACAAGAAGTAAAAGCAGCTCCTTATCATCTGCAAAGGGCTAGTTATGATTTCACCACATATCTTTCCCTGAGAGGCAAATACTCACCCAGACTGATGAGCTAATTCCAGCCTAAGAAGAATTAGCATTTGTGTACCTAAGAAAGAAATGCTGAAGCAACAACCTGCTATGCCACTTAGCCAGGGACAATGAGACATCAATGTTCTTGCATTTTAAGTCCTTTCACCCAGCAATGTTTGCAAGCACAGTCCATTAGCCCTCCTCCAGCCCCCCAGTGCCACCTCTAGAAATGATGAAGTAAAATTCAGTTTGAGATCACACTTATTCCTGCATCCGAATTCATCACATATTATAGCCTCTCATGTTAGCACAAACATCCTTTAGAATGAAACTTTCCTATTACCATTTCCATTACAGAATCATTTCATCTGTAATAATTTTCCATCAGAGGCTGGAGAGGAGTCTGCTGCAGCTTTACCTGCTGTTCATACCAGGCACGATTGAGAGATACCATTTTTCTTTGTGTTTGAAACCAACAGGAGGAGGAAAAGGGTCTATAAATACAGACAATCAAGAGTATTTTACATCTAGTGGTACGCTGTGAAGCCCACCTGTAACAAAATAGGAGAGCAGAAGGGGGCGGGGGGAGATTTAGGAAAAATCGGAGTAGAATTAATCCTTCAGGCTGAACCGCCTCTGCGGAGCACAGCTATAGAGTCCTGCTGACTCGAAGGGCCATTATTCAAGGGTTAAATGTCACTCAAATCAACCTCATTATGAACTGAGGGATGAGGAGGGGCTCGGGGGAGACACTGCTTTCTTATGCATTTACAATTGAGCCGCTCTGGCCTGGAGATGACCCGCTGCACAATTTTTAAATTATCTCTGTGCGCTCTGCTTGTTTTGGAAATGCTCTAAATAAAAATAATGGACTGTCTTTTAATAAGTCTCATTGTGAAGATTCCACATATCAAACAACGCAGCGCAGCTTGGAGGCAAGCGACGGGCATGTGTGATCTAGCTGGAAGAGAGACAAATGGTGATGGGAGCAACTCCATCTAGGGACCGCTGACAAGAAAATGGCATTCGCAAACTGACACATCTGTCAGGGTGGAGAATATTGGCACCTGTCACGCAATTTCAGTCATGACTTTTAATAAAGCTGCTTTCCCTTAGGTAAAATTGGAACTTGACTGTAATATTAGCTGCAAGCACGTCTTGTTTTCCCCTTCAGAGCTCTTTTGTACGTGAGACGTTTCAAATGAATCTTAAAGCTGAAGTAATGATGTTTACTACTTCTTTCCTCCTCCCCCCCCTTTCCCTTTCCAAGTCTGGATTTGAAAGAGATGTTGTGCTGAGTTTTTTTCTTTGCAAAATGTCTCCCCTTCATCTACCAATACCAGATTTTTTTTGTATGTGAGTGTGTGTGCATGCGCACGTGTGTAGCGCTTTTTCTCTATCACTCTTTTTTTTTTTTCCTTTCCTCCTCCTTTTCAGCTGGGCTGTTGTTTGAGTGAATTTAGCCTGGGGAAGCATGTATATCATAAAAACTGGGTTGGGATTTGTTGGCTGTCAGTCAATAAATCAGTCAGAGTTTAATTACCAGGCATGTGATGGGAAGCGGTGACAGGCACCAGGTCTGTTGGATAGCATTTCTTATGGGGCAGCAGCTACTAAAAACAAAAAGTTAGAGAGTATGTGTGCATGAGTAGATGCCGGATGGGAAAGAGGGGGAGAGATGGAGGGGAGGAGGGGGAGAAGTGGAGAAAGAGGAATGGGGAAAAGTTGAGGAGTCCTGCAGCTGGAATCCACTATTACAAAGGGGGGGGGGGGGGAAAGAAGTTCTGTGTTCTTAAAACAAAGACTATGAGTGTCTGTTTCAGGACAAAACTAAGGTTTTTAGCTGAAGCGTTCCCATGTTTTGCTTGAAATATGTCATCGTGTTCTGAGTGTCACCTGATGCCTGCATTAACTTATGCTGCACTAAAGTGCGCCCCTTTGTTTAACACTTGCAACCATTATATCAGAAATATTTTTTTAAAAAGGAAAGAAAATAACTACAGTTGAGAGCACACATTGGGGAGATGGGGCTGGAGAACTATTGTATTACAAGATGACATAATGTGTTAAAGGACCTTTCACGAAGTGAGAGTAAAGTTTTTTAGTAAAATATGAAGGTTATATAACATTCCCAATGAGGAAATCAATAACATTCTTTTTTTTTCCCTTTTCTTTTTCCCTTCCTTCTTCCCTCTTTTTGGAAGTTTTCCAGGGTGTCTGACCATGGAAATGATGTACAGTTTTTTTTTCAAAGGCAATTCATACTTGACATGGTTTTTATTTTTGACTAGTGATGAGAGATGTCATCTTCTTCCTGTCATATGCCATGAAGCATTATGTGGAGATACCGCAGGATGTTTTGACTGAAAAGATGCTCTATTTTCTTTTAACTATCCTCCTGTGGTGTGTCTCAGTGTGTGTTTCAGAAATCTTTTGTCCGCTTTAAGGCATTATGGGTAATGGACACAAAAGTCTCTGGCTTGAGGTAGTGTAGCTGCTACTCTCCTGGCAAAGTATTTGTCCATGAACGCAAGGGAGCACAAGGGATTTGTGAGAAGAGGAGGAAAATGTTCAGCAGAAGAAGAGCTACTTATAACTGGACTTCAGCTGTGAAAATTTAGCTGAAAAATGTATTGGTTCAAATTTAATAGAAACCTCTACACACAAAAAAATGTCAGATTGAATAGGGAACTGTGCTGTATTTAGTCATCTAATTTAAACAGTGCCTTTATTAAAAAAAAAAAAAAGAAAACAATCTGGTTTGCTCAGTTAGGTGGACTCCCATGCTGACAGCCAGGAGCATCCTTGTCAGGTTGCTCCACAGCTGCCTCTGTGACTTTACCTATGTGAATCTGGTTGCCCAGCAAGACATCCCAGAAATCACCTGCAGGACCTCTTCCCATCTTTACTTTAAATTGCTCCTGTCACATCCAGCTGCCTGTATGTAAACTCACTATTGCTTCACCCCTACCCTCTGTCAACTTTTGTCACCACTCTTAGATGGCAAACTCCTTGGAGCAGAAACCTTCCTTTTCAAATGCTTGGCAAATGCCTAGCATACAGTGTGGACTACTACAAATGTATAACAGTAACTCCATACCCTACACTGTGTGCATATTCAAACTACATGGAGTGCAATATCCAGACCCGTGTTGCAGAAACTGTCTCTCAATTGAGTTCACAGAAGTCAACAGGATGATGTTGGAGAGGAAGAAAGTAAGTTGCAGGTGGGAAGGGATGAAGTCACATGAAGATTTGCATTCAATTAAAACTTTTGTGAATATTCACCCTTTAACGACCTTTCATTCCCTTTCCTGTGTCTCTGATTTTTGCAGCAGAGAGAAGCAGTTTTGAAATTTATACCTTATTCCCACTCACACAAGCCACCAGCAGCATTGGGTTAATCAGTCTAAAAAGGTCTCGGTCTTAAATGTCTTATGGGTCTAAAAAAAAATAAATATACTTATTTAAGCCTTCCCTTAGGAGTTGCTTGCTCCATTCCCTAATCCCACATTAGCTACTTTGTAAGTCCTAGACTCAGTTTTCTCTCAGGCTACTGTAAAGTCCCATGGTGTCCTTCCAGAGTTAGTTTATCCAGTTTCAGTAAAATTTGTGTAAACAACTCAATGGTTAAACACTATTTAAACAGACTACACAATGGTAGCAGCACCTTGTGGCTGGTAGGAATTCAGACAGGTCCCATAGGGCATCCCACTAACTCCTGCCATCAGGGCCCTTGGCTGCCTTGGACAGCATGGAATTTCATTACATCAAGTTTACTCTTCATGGGATAGCCATGTCCAGAACTGAAAAAAAAAAAAAAAAAAATAGCAGCAACTGAAGCAGGGCAGGATGTCCTCTTGCTGCCAGCCATGGCAGGGAAACAGGGAATCAGGGAAGCAGTTGCGTGACTGGTTTAGTATCCTAGTACACACAAAAGCTACATGGAAAGCCATTGGGCTTGAAGCCTTAAGCCTCATCCTAACACAGAAATAATAATGGGACACAGAGCAGATTTTCTCTGAAGTTGTAAGTCAGAATTCACCTCCCAAATGAGTCACTGGCTATTAATGCAATGCAAGAATGTAAAATTATTGTAATCTTTGTCAAAGGTCAACCTACATTAGAACAGCAGCTCAACAGATATAGGATAAATACCTCTTAATAATATAGGATTTTTTTTGCTGCCGATAATTGACTTTACTCTCCAAACATTTGTCTCTGCCCTGCTGTTCTACTCCATTGTGCTCTTCAGTATGGAGTTCAGCTTAATCACAGACCCAGGTGGAAACACTGGTAGCATCTTTGCAAGCTCTGCAGGATCAGTGACACTAGTTTTGGTTAGTGAGGTTTTACATGTCCCCTCTACAGCTCTGAGTGTGGAAATAAAATCCTCTCATGATTTTTACTGACTTTTTACTAGCTTTATATCACAACCAGGAATTTTCCTGGATTTCCACTGAAAATTTAGAATGCCCAGGACTACTCAAGTTTTGCTTATCAGAAAATCATCTGTGCCTCCAAAGGTAAGAAAATGTTTACTTAGGCCAAATAACTCCTTAGCTGCCCAGATTCATTACAACTAAGTCTGTGGTGCAAGTCACAAGTAGTGGGGTGGTTTGAATGAAGTAATCGAGTCCAAGCCTGTTTCTGCAAGGCAGAAGAAACCTGCCAAAAGTGGAACTGAAAAAGGCATAAACTTAGAAGCAGGTCAAGTTTCCCTACTGCCCCATTTACCTGCAAATGTTGTGTGCTGTTCTTCTTGATAGCCCAAGGAAAATGTACTCCTGACCTGCTTTTTCATTTTCATTTTTTACCTACTTGACATATCCAAAGGAAAAGAAATATCTAAAATGTCTGATGCATTCTGTGTATGGGCCAAGACTTCCTTAAAACAGCTCCACTCTTGAAGTATATCTTGCACAGATCTGTGAGCTGAAGGACATGAACTCTGAGTACTGGTGCTGAGAGAGTAGATTAAGTGGTCCAGGACACATCTCCTGAATTTCTCCAAAACCAAGTGCATTAATTGATATTTATTTAGGGAAGTGTGTGATGGCCTCTAGTGGTGCACACTGTCGATAAACACTGAAATATCACAGTTTCTCTCCTCATTTTGAGTAGCACTGAAACAATAGTGTTCTGTGTGTAGTAACATGGTTATATTGCTGCCATATGAGTAACAAGACAGCCCAGTGACAGACTGGCCTGTTCCGTTTATAGCACTCTCCTTCCCCTCTCCTCCATGCGCTGAGGAGGAGGTTGCACAGCACAGTGGGAGCAAGTGCACAAACTGATATTTAGCAGTGACACATTAAGTACTACAGATTTCCTGTGAATACACCACCATGTTCCTGTGTCCAGCATCAGGGAATAACAACAGACAGACTTCATCACGGTTTTCTTTTCCTGCTAACCCACCAGGCTCACACCGTGCTCAGAAAAAAAATCTCGGTTTAGTTCTTTTTTTGCTGTGGAATTTTCCCCCCTTTATCACGATATATTGACAGCATCATCAGATCAAGACCATGACAGAAAAATCACGACTATGGGACATTTTGTCCCAGTGGTCAGACGGACTGAACCTCAATAGCACAAACATGCCGAGGCTTCTTTCTGTGAGGGCAGTCTCTGCCATTACTACAATGAACGTGATAGCCATTAACTAATCGTCATAAGAAAAAATATAGTGCTCTCTCCCTCCTCCACTGCACACTGAGGCACATACCGTATAAACATCATAAAGGACACAGTGAGAGAGAAAAAACACACTAGAGGCCATACAAAACCACATATAATCCCGATCTGAGAAGAGACTGTTATTCAAAGCAGTGAAAGCTTTCGTATACTGTATGGCCATAGAGTCGGATGTTTTCTCAACAGTTTTCTAAGCAATAATACATAGATAAAGAGGCTGGAATCTGCCATCCCCTTTATAACATATGTATGTCTATTTATGAAGACACTTAAGCATGGATTTAGTAAGTCCGAGACAAAGCTCTAGGGGCAGCTGTCTCTTTAAATCCGTCTCCTACCAAGTGAAATTTGTGGCCCTGATGAATGGCAGAGCAGAGTCATCCATAAAAGGGCAGAGGAAAATCACACTCATTTGCATACAGTAATTATTCTCTGAATCGGGCCACCTTTATTGCTGCCAGAAAATCTACTGTCAGCATCGCTCTATAGATCATGTTGGAAAAGCCAGCAGCTGAGGAGCGGGGTGGTGGTTTGGGACCCACCGACTAGCCACCCACCGACCCCATCCTTGCCACTGGGGCAGGTTGTGCTTTGCCTCGCTCCCCATCCTGGGTACTTATAGGTCCATCTTCTTTTGGGTCCTATGTATCTTCCGCAGCATAGCAGCATAGCAGGAGGGTGAATGTTTGCACATATAATAATAGCAAGGTGGTGGAAGCCATGCAGGGTGACTGGGGAGGTTCCCAACTGCACCAAGATAGATTGGATACTTTTTCACCTTTTTTCCTTCCCACATGACATCTTCTTTAAAGAAAAATAAAATAAAGAAGCAACATTGTACAGGCAGAGTAGCATCACATTACCTTATCGGCATGCTACCTATGCTTATGCTCCTGTTTGGCTCTACATCAGTGAGCACTGGCAGATTAAAAAAAGGAATAGCTGACTGACATTTCAGCCTGCTGGCAGGAGAAGTAAGAGGGGAAAGGGCACAACCAGGGACTGCACAGGCAAAACTCAACCTGGAAAATGAACAAAGACCTATGGGGCCAGATTCTCATCAGAGCACAAACAAATGTGCCACCAGTCTGGGACTTCTCCCCCAGGTCTTCTCCTGCTGTGACCCAGCAGGAGGGCCTGAAAACACGGCGTGGAAACAGAGTTTATTCAGGTACCCCTGATAGCTTTAGGAGAGCACTTTCCTATCCATTTATGTCTGTCTATTTACGATGCTACCAAGGAACTGAAGTCTGATAGAAGCTCTGTAGCAAGTATGTTCTTGGCATGGATCCAGTTGTGATCACACTTTTTGTGAAACCAAAACCTGACATGCAGAAACACTCACTCCCAGTAGTGAATTGCAAAGATGAGAGCAGTTTGGAGCTGGAAGTGATAACAGCAGCTTTGGTGCCAGTGCTGCAATTTGCCACATTCTGGAGCAGGGCTTCCAGCTACCACCCACATGAGTGCACTCAACCACTGCAACAGCTGGGAATAGAATGGTCCTCATTTTGCAGGACCTGTCCACAGGCTCAGGTGTGTTTGCACAGCAGTTTTTGCATATGCCCAAACTCACAATCAAATGTAAATTCAAGCTTCTTGTGGCTGCAAGAGACTTTAGGGAGTCACTGTGGATACTGGGCTTCCCATAAGGGTGGATGACAGGATTTCTTGGAGAGGCATTATCCTATGGCACCATGGCACTCCATGGCATCATCAGTTAGGCAATATTTGATGGAATATTCAGTCCTTCCTTAAAAGAATGCAATTTTGTGACCTATAATGAAGGTAACAATATGAGACTGAAATAAAAAACTATAAGTCCTCTGTTCAAATACCACAACCACAATCTTCTGTTCTGTCCTAGGAGGTCTATACCTAGAGGCTAAAGACCTGGTAGCTGGTGACTTCCCAAATACCATAGTAGTGTTGCTTGCATATTCTGTTCGTGAAAAGTTTTGTTTGTCATTATTAATGGGTACTGGAAACACCTGATATGAGAAAACGGAGTACGAAGTACACTAGAAACTCCAGGGGTGAGAAGTGCTTTAAAACATGACCTGAACAAACCTGACCTCAATTCTGCTATAGACAGAGAATTAGTTGATCAAAATTCTGCCTGACGTCACTGAACATAATTTTTACTTGGTTGACTCGAAGCATCCTGAAGTTGCAATTTTTCTCTACACTCTCTCCTCAACTAAGAGACAAGCTCAGTACCTTTAATCTTTATTTAATTTGTGGTCTAACCAAATGCTTTGGATTTCCAAACAGGCACCGATAGAGAAAAAACCATCTTCCACCATTTTTATGGTTACGCCATAATGAAAACTTCATGATACAACACAACAGCTTTTCAATGTTTCTGGTGGCTACTTTCAGTGTTATCATACCATCCAGACATGGAGTTACTGAGAAGTTGCTTAAGTAAGGATGTTTTCTATCCAACCAGAACTACTGAGCTGTTATGGATTTTGTTAGTGAACTTTTTTATGCTTCAGATCTATAGCAAAAGTTTCAGTCAAAGCAGAACCTAGTTTTTTCCCCACTAAGTTAGAGGTGATGGAAAGCTGTTTTGAATTAGACAGTATTTTCTGTACTCAGGTATATAAAAATTATTTATATATAAAAATAGAAAAATATCTTCAACATAACATGGCTTCATGGATCTTCACTGGCCTATTTAAAATAGACAGTACTTCACAGTTCTGTTTCCAAAGTAGACATCTATCCACATAAAGTCCATAGTCAGCATCAGCACTAATTTTTTCTTTGCCCCTTCTCTGATTCCTCAGGAAGGGAGTATAACATGCCAGAGTGAGTGACCTAGTCTAAAGCAAATTTCTGCTGACCAAAACATGTCTTGCCATGTGCAAGAGTTAGGCTTTTTCCTCAATCAGGCTGGCAATGCAGCATTTTGCAAACATTAAGTTAACTTAAATAAGAAGCAGTAGAAAGAAAGAAAAAGGAAAGGAAAAAAAGAGAGAGAAGGGAAGTCAGCATTGCTAAACAGTGATATTTTGCCTTGCCTAGAGCTCTGTCAAAGTACCTGACCCCTGCAGATCTAAAGTAAAATCATTTAAATGATGTAAGGGATATAAATTTTTTTTAAGCAAGTGGCTCATGGCTTTACTGTTTATTAGAGGATGAAGCTTCCAATATTGGCTTGCTGAGATGAGCACTTACAAAACCACACCGATATATGTGTTTGCATTCCTCTTTGGGTAAAAATTTGTCAGAGAAGAAAGGCATTAAACCTGTCACCTCAGATAAAGATCAGATGTTTGATTTCAAACAGAAGAAAGCAAACACTCCACTGTAGGCTCCATTAACCCCTTGAGTACCCCACAGAAACTGCTAGACGGGACAGGCAGCTGGTGCTGCCCGCGTCGCTGACTCACAGCCACAGAGTTTCCTTGGGGAACATGTCATCTACACACTATTTCTTTCCATCTTCCCTGTCTCTCCAGCATTTGCAAAGCAGAATGCATCTGCTGGCTGCAGAAAAGAGTGCGGTTCAAAACAGAAACTAGTCTAGTTATCTGTTTATATTCCTTGCTGGGTCTGCTTTTATTAAAAATGTACTTTCAGGGCATCTGAAGGGGAAGCAGTGCTTGGATCCTCTCCAGTAAAGTGAGAGACCTAGGGTATTTTGGAGATCTCTCTATTATTTCTCTGGCAACAAGAAGCTGCACTTTTTGTACCCCTTTTCCCCCTTACCGTATATCCATGCTACAGCTGTTGAAAGTGTCAATTGGTGTGGCATTACATTCTGAACTAAAAGTCTCTGGAAAATCTACCTATCGTAATACCTGGAACCTTCCTATAGCTTACTGGTTTAGAGGGAAGTGAATAAACTTTACTGAAGAAAAAAAGAGAGAGGAAAAAAAGCAGAAGTCAACCTCCTGTTTCTAAACACCTTCATGCAGAAGTCAGGGGTTAAAGCATACAAAAGAGGGGCATAATAAGAAGTGTTAATAAATATTTTCACCTGGAAAATCTGATCCATGTAAGGCTGGGAGGATCAGCCATGAGGCAAACTTTTATGGCTTCCAGTTTGAGGCAGATCGTATGGAACATTTGGAAGTATGTGAGATCACGCCACACAAGTGTTTGCTATATTAATCAAAGAGCACAATAGTTGCCTGGATACCCACATCATTTCATCAGCTGTGGTGGCCTGTTACCAGTTTTCAGAAAATGAAATGTGACCCCTGAGGACTGTAATTGGGTGAGTATAGTAATTTAGGAACGTTCAGGGGATCTGGAAAATCTGTCCAGCCAATTCACTTACAGCCAGCCATGGCAGAAGGGTATTTCAGCACCAAAGAATCATGCAAGTTGCCTGTTATCGTTGCTGATACCCAGTTCCTTTTCTTTGCCTGTTTGCTGCTTGGTGCCAGTTACGATGAACTCCAGAGTCCTAATGAGCCTAGAGATAATTTTGTTTAATGAAGGATTAAGGTAGTGCCTTGGAATATTTGAAAAAAAAAAAGAGTGGAAAAAAAATAAAAGCCAGTTCTGTGCTGGCAGAAACTGTGGTGCATTTGCAATATAAACTGCTGTATCCTCTTACACAGAATGTTTGCTGTGATACAACTTGAAACATAAAGGGCAGTGATCTCATACTTTAGTGCAGGAAGTAAAAGCTCTTCTGGATTCATCCAAGCTTGTGGCATTTAGTTTAACCCAGTGTAACCTGATGCAGTTTTGAGGCAGGTAAACTGTATGCGTGTTTTAATTACAGCTGGTCTATGTAACCTGTCCAAAGTTCAGGTCAAAAGAATGATGAATTCTCTAGCCACACAATTTTTAATACTGACTGGGTTGGTTATTAATTTTCTTTATTTGTACTGTTAAAGACCTATATAATTTGTAGCTTTGATGGTTTGTTTTTTAAAAGCTCAGAAATGCTCACACACTTCAATCAATTTATTTTCTTGGGATAATAAATTTATTGTGTGCTGTTTTCATAATTTATACAGGGTGCTATTGTTTACAAATCTTTTATTTATTCTATTTCTAGCAGATTATAAGGCTTCCTATTTCTGTGGCAGCAGATTGCATTAGATGCATAATATAGGAATACTAAAGGGCAGAAGAATATCATATGCTCCACCATGGACTGCATTTAATCCCCGAAATACCAAATCATCAACTTAATCCTTCCAGTCGACTCAAGAGTGGTCTGTTATAACCCTGGACCTGGTATGGAAGACAAAAGAAGGCATAGAGCCAGAAATTCTGCTAATATAAATCAGTGCACTTCCACCAACTTCAGCAATAACAGCTTTGACACCAGCTGAGGTTATACTCCAGATTGTTTGGTTTAGTGGTGTTGGAAGAAAAGATGGGCTTCTCAGAACCTGTTTTCCAGGTCAAACACTGGTAGCACGTTATTCAGAGGTAAACCAAACCCTCTGAAGTGTTCTGAACACTTCTAGATGCATATTGTTGTAAAAGGTTATAAAAATTTAATATGCTTTTCTTTGGAAACCTCCTTTAAGGTTTTGTCCAAATTCATCCAAGCATAATGCATCCCTCATATTGTATGAAGACAGCAAAAGTGGCAATATTCTATGTTTTGATTAGTACTCATCTAAGAACTTGAATCATACATACATAGAATCATAGAATGGTTTGCGTTTGAAGGGACCTTAAAAATCGCCTAGTTCCAACCCCTCTGCTGTGGGAGGTGTTGTCCATGTTGCTCAGTTATATATAATTTGCTGTTTTGTAGGCCCAGTCGTAAGTTTCTAGTAAAGAAAACTTCTTATTCTGCCAAACAACTCATGACATAAATAGGCTTGCTTCAAGATGGTTTTGGACTGCCAATGTTTGGATTGTTGGGAGACTTTTCGACTGTTCCTTTGAAGACTGCTACTCAGCTAGAAAATGCTCTGGCAAGCATGGCTGGACATTCTAATTCTGCTGCCAGAAATTGCTTCTTTCCATGTTAATTTCAGCTACAGTCTATGTCCTGTTGGCAATCCCGTGGCATGTTACCCAGGAAATTTGTAGTTGGCTATCTTAAGGATAGTCACTAAAGTTTTCAGCGAATATTGCAGATGACCATTTGTGCTTCTGCAATACATGGTGCCATTCCCACAAAGCTATTCTATCACATGTGGTAGCATTTTGAACAAGCTTAGGCTGATTCAGTGGGGATGCTCTCTCTAGGAATATTTCAAAAGAGTTAGTATCAGGCTGCGGAGACACCACAAGTGCAACTTTTCAAAGTGAAAAGTTGCTTTTTCTCCTTCAAGGCTCACCAATGGCATTCGAGTGGGAATTAAGCAGTACACTGATACTGTACATGATTAGCAGCACGGTTGGGGGATGAGAACAGTTATATATTGGATAAATTTAGGATGACAAATTTGCATGTAAAGCAAGTGACTCTTGTCAAAAGAAAGAAATCCATGAAGAACTGTCCATCTGATGACAGGTTGCCTAGCCTATCCATGACAGCTGAAACATCTTTAAATAGTCTGTCACAATGTATTTTAAAATGTTTTGGGAATGTATTAATTGAAACTACTTAAGATTTTTCTGTATGAAACAACTTGGTGGTGAGCCTTTTGAGAAACAGCTGGGGAACAGAAAACCTTTAACTCACTTTGTAAATATTCTCAGTTCCAAACTGTATGTTATTTTATTGATATACCCTCAGTCCAGAAGGCAGATTTCACTGCAACAAGGCTTTCTTACCCCTAAAAAAAAGAAAAAACTGAAACAAGAAGATGGGTGCATAATACATGTCTCCTCTGAGGCTGACATTCCCACAGTTATTCAGAGGTTTCTGCAAAACAGTATTTTGTATTCTCTGTACTGGAGAATAAAAAGACTAAATTTGAAACATCTCTCTATGCACTTTTGTGCACCAATAACATTCCAAAATAACACTCCAAAAGTGAAGAAAACATTAATGAGTAATAACAATATTCTAGAAGCTACTGAAATTTATGCTGATCAAATAAATGCACCTATTAATATAGTCCTCAAAATATAAAAGCTAATAGAGGTATGATAGTGGAGGGGTGGGGAGGGAAGAGAAGATATATTGCATTACATTAGGTAAATTTTCAATGAAGACGTTATGGTCTTGGAAAATCTTTTTTTCAGAGCAATGCTCTGAACGTCTGTATTCATTTTAGTCAGTTAATTACTTATTAACAGTTTTCTGAATGTGTTAGATATTTTGGAGTCAATATTTGCACAGATTATTTGATCCTCTTGAAGTCGTATGATATTATACTAGTAGCTTTATGCAAGCCCTCCGTGGAACAATGTAAATTAGAAATAGTTTCCTAAAAATATTTGTAGGCAGAAAAAAATCACCAGCTGGAATTTTTGCAAGAAAAAATGGCCACAGATTCAGGAATCTTAAGAATTTTTGCAAGCACCTTTTGAGACATAGTTTTCTCTATTTAGACACATACAGGTTGTCATCACAGTATTTAAAAGTTTCAGTTCTTATTGAGTTTATGTTGTGAAAACAGATTTCTAAGTCATAAAACTATATGACTCAAAGCAAATTAAGGTTTCTTCCCACTTAAATTGTACAGTAGTATAACTTTTCAAATGCTAATTGGAAACTAGATTTTTGGATGCTTAATGCAGGCCCTTTAATAGGCTTGATTTTCAAAAATCATTGCACTTTAAAAATCATTTTTTTTAAAAAATGATTTTTTTATAAAAGCTCCAAGTTAGGTGTCAAAGTGTAAGGATCTAGCAAAATACTATTCAACCCTGTAAATATTACCATTCAATCTTCTGGTGATTCATTATAACAGCCTGTATTTTCCATTTGTTTATATAAGTATATATAGATATGTGTATGCCTATGTATGCATGAGTGTGTACATATGTGCATATTTGTGTGTTGGGAGTATATATAAAATGAATATTCTGAATTAGGTTACCAGAAAAAGGTGCTAAACTGGTCACAGTGAAATTTCTCAAAGTGGTGAAACTTTCCCATAAGGCCTTGTCAATACAGGAGCAACATTAAATATATATACAACACATATAAAGTACCAGAAAATCTTCCTCAGTGACACCATCCAGGTCCTTCCTTTTCTTGAGTCTTAGAGTTCTTCATAAATGCATTGATCTTCATCCTAAGACCAGTTGCCTTTCTGATTAGCGTCTATTCAGAGTGCCATTTCTCTGATGACTAGAAATCTTCTGAAAATATCTGGGCTACATTTATTTATACCTAGGTTTACATTAATTTGTTCTTGTCTCAACAGCTTTAGTGTACGTATGATGATCCTCTTTCCAGCATGCATAGCAAATGTATTTTGTGGGGAGGGTGGTCTGGGGTATTTTCTGTTTTCAAAAGACCTCAAAAGTTACAAAAGTGCAACTACAAGAAGCTTACAGCTCATCTCATTTTTAATTTATTTCATGTTTTCTAACCAATATTTATATACAGAAAATTTCAGGGGAACTCTGAGCAATACAATGCAACCATATCCTGCCACATCTGGGCAATGCAGAAATATCTAAATTAACAAAAAGGATACTACCTGCTGATGGACCAAGCTGATGATTTGCTCAAACTCATTTGCTCTGCTTGAGAGCAAATAACCCCTTTGCTGTTCCCACAAATTCCCTTTGTATAGAGGTGATGCCAGCAGACAATAAGGTCTGGTTGCTCATCTCATTCGTTGCATAAGGCTATGTGAGCCTCCTTTAGCCATGTAAGATGGGTAAACCCTCTATCTTTGCTCCATCCCAGCTGGCCCTCATTTCTGCAGCACATTGATCCTCTGATGGGTTCCTCAGAACTCTTGCTTCATCTCCCTATCCTAACCCCTTTGGTCTGTTTCAATGCTCTTAAGAGCATTCCCTTTCTGTGCCCTGGCAAATATCCTTACAGTTTGACTGCAGCTGGGGTAACATGCTCACTCAGGGGCCAGCTGGTCCTGTATCCATTCTCTTTTGTGACCCGCCCAGGAGCTTGGGTAAAGTTCAACATTTTATATCAATTACTCTCATTCCTTCAGAGAAATCTGTTGAGTGCAAAGACAGGCTTACTTCCCCATCATTCAAATGCATCTAGACCAAGATAAAATGCTCTCTGGCTCTCTCACTGCATCTCCTTCCAGTGCATACTTTCTCCAAAGCCTGGATTACTAGCAGACTCTGCAATATGAAGAAAAAGTAATGATTAAAACAAGTACCTAAAAATTATATTGTATCAAATTTTTGGATGTCAGAATCTCAGACTTATGACATATCAGAGTTTAAGAAAGTATATATTGAGGAGGCAAGTGGTAAACAAGAAGTACTTTGGTTGTTCAAACTCTTGGCACTGGAGAGCTTTTAGTGTGATGCTTTGGCCAGACCAACATCATTGAGAGGGTGATCTTCTAGATCAGTTCCTTCTGAAGTTGTTTGGTCATAACTAGGGGGGATTGTTTCCTCTCTTTTCCAGATGTGACCAAATTACCAGACAAGTGAATACACCACAGACCATAAAGTATTCCCCTCCCTTCTTTAGTGTCACCTCTGATATGATCAGGCTAATTCACTCTGAACATCCATTATTACACTGATGAGGTCTGACTGACTGCCCTTACTGATTGACAAGGAAAAATGAGCCTTCTGAATATGGTTCTAATCTATATTCCAGACAAAGAAGAAGAAAAAAAAAACATGCAAGAGGAAAAAATTGATTCTGTCTCTTTAAATTTTAGAAATTATGACAATTATGCCTCCAGGTTTTTAATTTTCAATTTACAGATGTGGTGAAGTACACTGAGTCACTTGACCTCTCTAAGAAGCAGTCTTGTCCTGGTATCCTCACAGGTGTCTGTGTCCATCTGGCAGAGATATTGTAATTCAAATCTCAAACTACAACTGAATGCTGAGCTGTGAGCTGTGCTGCTTTCATGCGTCCTGTCATTTCCCCCTTCCTAACTTCAAAAGACTTAGAAAAATGCAAAGGGAACAATATCATATGGTGAATTCTGTTTATGTGGCGTGGCTTAGTCATCCTTATTTACATCACCCTGCCACCTAAACAGACCTATTCACAATGCATAGCTGTCACTCAACCTGAACCTTAGACTACTGTTAATGTTTGCAAAGGGATAGTTACACAACACTACACAGCTGTACATCAAATACAGAGCCCAAGGCCAATAAAACTTGGTCCAAACTGACCTAAGAAATCTCAATCTTCTGCTCTGCGTAATGATGTATCTGATTACACAAGATAAAATATAAAACTTACATATTTTAAAATATATCTTTTTTAAATGTTCAACTTATCTTCACCCAGGCTATCTTTCTTCTCTCATGTTGTCAAATACACTGTGTACCCAACCGCTATGAAAAGCAGTCAGGTCAGATTTGCCCGCAAATAGAGGATGTTCTTTAATTTCTGTATGAAGTCACTATAGCAATTTTATAGACAGGAAACTTTGTAACAGTGGAGTGAATGACAGGAGATTTAATGAGCAAAGAAGCATCAGTAGAAGAGTAGATTACACCACAGGTAGGAGACATAAATGTAAAATTTCAAACCAAGTTGATTATCATTAACCTGAAGCCCTGGTCTGATTTTCTACCATGATACCATTCAGTCCCTCCTCCCCACCCCCCAAAACAAGCATAGCCATCAACAACAAGGGGATAGAGTGGATGTCCTGGAGCAAGCTGAGGCAGCTCATGGACTGAAAAACCCAAAGCTGACACAGAGGCAGTGAGGCATGACAGAAAGAGGCACATTTCCAAAGTTAAATCGACCCTTTGTAGTGCCCGGATCTGTCCCTGGAGGGTGCTGGCACCAAGGAGCAGCCAGCAGCCAGCTCTACCACATGGGTCAAGACCTGGTTGGTACACCTCCATACTAAAGCTCTGTGAGAAAAAACATACAATTTTTATAGCTGGCCATAGGCAATGATTAGGGAGATGGGTTTTGCTTCTTCCTTTACAGATACCCAGGCAAACTAAACTACTAGTCTAAACTACTGACTCATCCAGTCCTGCGATACTTATGACAACAAACTCAGCTGGTCTGTTCAACCCAGAATTCAAAGGGGAGACTTTTTCCTTCACACCCACCCTCAGCAACAGTAAAGGACAAGAGGTGACATCAGGCACAATTCTGCAGCCTGACTGCTTACTAAGAGCTTTGCCCAGATACCATCTGGGACTTTAGAAAAAAAGTCTTGCTGATAATCCTTAAGAAGAAAGAATCTATGGAGGGTTTTCCGTCAAGTGTGCATTCCCCAATAGACTTCGTTACAGTTTTGAGTGAAACTATGTACCTGGTGCAGATAAGGCAAAAAACTCTTAAAAAACCACTCTTAACCAGCCCTAGTTCAGCTAATCTACCATTTCTACTTCAAACAGGTCTAGTACCACTTTCCACTGAGAGAGGCCACTGTTACTTTTCCAAAGGAAGATGCCAATGGACAGAAGAGTTACACTGGTGAGATTAGACTGATGAGCTAAAGGGGGGCTAATAATAAAAATGCTCACAAACAAGGCTTACTCTAGCATTAAAAAAGGCAGGGTATACATCTATAATTCAAACTTTATTCTTGCCCAGATCAGTTTGGCATGGGGGATTAAAGGATACATAAAAGGTCAAATCCTCAGCTGTTATAAATCTGAACTGTGGCAGTTCCCCTTAAAAATGTGGAGTTGACCTCAAGCAAACCCATTGGAAAACTTCATGACAGATTTCCAGAAATGCCAAGGGTAGAGACATAAGTGGAGAAAGAAGAAGTGTCTGGGAGGAAGAAGAGAACAGGACTTCAGAGCAGGAAGCAGGCAGTAGTTTTGACACTGCCACTGCAAAGACTTTTCTAGGTGGTTATTTGCCAGTGACTCAGAACTGCATTGTTGTTAATAAGTTATTACTTATATCTCAATAAACTGAGACAACCAAGTAATTACTTAATTAGGTGATTCCCTTCCACCCCTTACTCCTTTCTTCAAAGAAATTTTAATGTGAAAACCATCTTCATGTCTCTGAGCAGTAATATACACTTGAGCTTTCAAGCCCATGTATCATAGAATATAAGAAAAAAGCAACAAAATAATAGAGAGTTGTAAGTCTACTGATGGTTTCTGGTGATAAGAAAAGCTGCAGTGGTGTGGCTGGGAAGGGTTTGTCACCATAACTCCAGGATCAAATTTCCTCATATTACAGAAAGATGGCAGAAAGAGTCTGCAAAGGACGCTCAAGGAGACATGTAACAAATGCCATGAAAAGAGCAATTCTTTCTGATAGAAAAGCTTTAACACAAAGTGCCTAATCATGGAAGTGCTGAGTAACTTCACCCCCTCTTGAACTTCAGCAGGATGCATGGTGCTCAGCACCCCTTTGCAGAGGCTCAGCACTTCAGAAAATTGGGTTTCAAAGCGGGAGGAAAAATCATTTCCAGAAATATATGTGGCAAGATATAAATTCCTACCTAATAAGATAAATCAGGTTTTATTTAAGCATTGGCATACAGAAGAAAGAGATCTTAGACAGGACAATATATTTATAACAATCCATGTGTTTTCTCCCATGGAGTGAAATCCAACGTAAGAGCCATTTTGAGAGTTTGAGAGGGATTTAAATGACCTTAACTTGTACTAGCCTTCTGCATAGGGGTGAATCACAACCTTCACAAAACACTTCATGCATGTGAAGGGCCACAGCTCATGAAAATTAGAAGTAAATGGCATCAGAGTGTGTAAAAAGAGATTTTGTGCAATAAAGGCTATCTCTTGGCCATGATTTCAACTTTTACCTAATTATTTCATAGTAGGATTTTTCTTCAACAAAATCACCAGTTGCTTCATTGTTTTATTTGTTTGGTTTTTTTTTTTAGATTTATGAAGATCAAAACCAGCCTAAGACAAAAATCATATGTGAATGAATAAGTAGCCTATGAATGGGAGGGAGGAAATGGTCCTAAGGATGTCAGAATTAGTTTGGGGCTTCCTACAGACAGCATGCAAAATATATGAAAATTCCTTTACGGTAAGCAGGACGCTCCAGGGAAGTCAGCCTCAACAAAACTTATCTCTTTCCCTGGAAGTAGTCTAGACTCACTCAAAATGTGGTTCAATGAAGCTATGCCTAAAGTAAGGAATATCTGAGAAGTTATTGGCCATGTTGTAACTCCACAGCAGGACAAGAGCTGGGCACAAAATAGTCCCAAAAACATAAACCTGAAATAAGTCTGATGAATGATCTGAACAGTCAGAGGGATCTAGGATCTAAGGTCACAAAACAATATGTACAAGTGCAACAATAGAAAAGCCGAGTGAATGAATTATCATGAGTTTGATTGGGAAGACCTATTAAATACAAAATCCTATCACACCCTGTAGAAAACTGTATTTTTTTTCTGCTAGCCTCTGCTCCGGGCAGGCATGGGGAACTGTCTGAAGCCGGTATCATGATGTTTGTCCAAACTCCTCTGGTTTCATGGCCATTCAAACCACATGAGCATTTCTGGTCTTCGTTATGAGAATTAGCGTATTCTCATTTTTCTATTAGTCTTTCTGAAAACTCCTTTGTTTCGTTTTCTGCCCCCCATCATATTCTGAGGATTTCTCTGACTCATAGCAGCTCTGCATTACAGCCTCGTTACTCATCAATGGAGGGCCATACCTCAAGCTAAGTAAAATAAGCTGTGTGTCCCCTTCTAGTTTGAAATGCTAGGGTGACTTACAGATACTGGGAATTCATCTTCAGGAGTCACACCTCATTTTCTGGTAATGAGCTGTAGGGTCTATGCCCTGGACTGCCTCTCACTGATTGCTAAGATGCTAACATTAAAGAATTCGATTTGCCCTATAAAATCACGCACTTGTACATAGAGGACTTTCCCACTGAGTTATCTTCATAGATGAAGTTGCTGTAGCAAGATTTTCTAAGAACTTGTAGTCCCACATGCTGTAGTTAAACTGGGATAATGATTTACAGTGTATGAAATAACCTCCAAAAGCTGAACTTTTGGGATTGCACAAGGGACTGTTCATCCACATTCCAGGTTTGATTGCTCAGAATTTATCTTAATTAAAAGTGGTTCAATTAGAGTGAAGGGAGAAGGACTGAGAGGGTGCTAGTGAACAATATTAGAGCTCGACTCCGAGTGACTGACAGTGACATAATGCCATCAAGTAACTAATATGTTGCAGCACAGCATTTAAGTAGGCCCCATTCTTCAGGCAGATATGAAAGGTTTGCTTGGTTCTGCTGTCTCTTGAAGGTAGCACAATGGATAAAGAGGCAGAGGTACACTCTGCAGACACACTGCTTTATTGTTGCTTGAGTAACTACAGCTGTTTAAGCAACAACACTCTACAAGGTACAGTGACACTTCTTTATAAAAGCACGCCTCTGGTGCACAGTGAGACACCATTAAAAAAATAAAAACTCTCTTAACTATCCATCTTAAACAAGGTTAGAACACATCATGCCATGTATTCTCAAACAGATTCTGAAAGATCCCCCAAAAAAGTCTGATGATGATATGGTCCCAACCAGTCTCTCCATTGATTTACTGTCTCAGTGGTTCTTTATTTTCAGGTTATTGATCTAAAAATATATGATTCACCTGACATTACTGACACAAAGCCCAGATATCAGAGCCTACAAACACCCTGGACATAGAGCAGTGAAGTCACAGAGCAGTGGGCAGAGAACAGGAGGAAAAGACACAGACGCAACAGTGAGATCATTCAGTTACTCATCACAGACACACACTCATGATGTCAGAGCATTTTTTGCAAAATGTAACCAGGTGAAGCAGAAAAGAAGCTGTTCCATATTGCCGTGATGATCTTTAAACGTATTTTGAACCCTTCTTTAGTGATTCGAGCACACATCATTTATACCTCACCAATAGCATCACCTGAGCAGCATGCACCATCTGGCCTTCAACAGTGCCCCCAAAGTGTGTGGGACCAACTGGGAACAGCTGGTGCTGTCCTCATTATTGCCATGGCAGCTGAGGATTCTACTGCGCTCCAAGAATCCTCAGCTGCTGCTTTTATCCTCCCTCCCATTTTTTTGCAAGAGGGTATATATTTCCTTTGAAGAAGCAATGGGGGCTCATAAATTAGAGTCACTTCGCCCTGCAACTGTTTCTCCTCCATTTTTCTGCATTCATTTACTCTTGTCATATCTTTCAGTAGCAACTCATGAGAGCAGCACTGCTGACTAGGGATGTATTTTTCTATCTACATAAGATGGAACCTTCGCTTATCACAGCAGTTCTGAAGAGGATATCACAGTGGATTTGCCATGGCCATAAATGTGGAACCTTGGTGGGACTCCATTCTTGTGTCTAAAAACAAATACGTGCAGAAGAACATGACTATAGAGAAGAGAGGAATACGGGTTTGGACAGAGATTATCTCTTCTCACACTAGCAGATAAAACATTCAAAGCACCAAAACATGATAAACTGTCCGTGGCTTTGTGGGGGAGGCTATACAATTGATTCGAGTCCCTCCAGCTAACAAAACTCAGGGGCTCACAGAGAAATTTTCTAATAAACATCTGAAATTAAAGCTCCACTGCTGACAGCAAAATTACAATTTACGGTTTAAAGACACATTCAATTATAGTTACCCAGAGACAAAGAAGACAAGAAAAATAAATCTGGAAAGAAAAGGAAGGACTTCAAATTTGCATCAAATCTTAATCCAATAATCTGCCTTTAATTACCCATAGCAGACTCTCTCCTAAAGTGATCAGTTTTGCCTCAGATCTCCAAATCTTTTGGCCCAAAGCCAAATGTATAAGTGCTTTATCACTTGAGACTGAGAGAGCATCCATGTCCGCAGGCTCGATGACAGCATTTATAGCTGGTATGCTTGGCTGCCATTGTGGATTTGGTTTAATCCACTGAGAGTTTTTTTACATTTTTGACTCTGTTTCACGCTTTAAACCAGTGGTAAGATTTTACTGGATTACTCCATTTCTCAGGACAGAAAGAGTATTGTTCTTTAGCCAACTTCTGAAAGTTTGTGCTTTAGCCTGTCTACATTTTTCTTCTATTTGTGTACCCTTTGTTTGATCCTGGAAAATTTTCCAGTGTAGCAAAGTAAAGGAGCAGTATGGATGCCTACTTTGGGCTTTTTTACTGAAGTTTTTTATGTCTTAGCCATCTGATATATTAGAAGCAGTTAAATATGTGGCAGAAGAAAAGCATTCTTAAATGTAGTCCCTTCTTTTTCTTCCATTTCATGGTATTAAAGCCACCTGATCATATGAAAGAGCTGTTCAGATTTTTCCTTTAGGGGAACAACCTGAAAGTGGTAGCACTTCTTGGTGCTGAGAATCCTTGCAAGACAAGCTCAAACAGCATTCTGTTGTAAAAGCACCAGTCACAAAGTGCCAGAAACCTGCATTTATTGGATGAATTCACACACATCTGAATGATAATACCAACAATTATAGTCCTGTCCCATCTCTTTATGTTTACACCAGCAGTTAATGTTATAGGCTACTTTCTCCTCTGATGATGATAAATCAAAGAAATATAAAAACTGCTGTCATCAAAAATGCAACAAGCAAACAAAAAGCAAAGTTAAGAATTAACAAAACTTTAGGACAGGCTGGAGCAGAGTGACATCCTTTAATAACCACTGTCTTAGAATGATCAAAATCTGTTTCAACCCAGACTGATTTCTATGACCTCAGAACCACTGCTGGCAACAGGCAACTAATTGTGGTTGGATAAAGAATTGGTAGGATTGGAAGAAAATTTTTTCTGCTCCCTACTGTGCTACCAATGTCTTCTGCATTTCCTTTGCTCAAGAGTTTGTTTGCAAAATAACACTTACCTATTTAGCACAGGTAAGTGTGACAAGCCTGATTGGCACATGCATACTTTTTTTATGCTGCTATGTAGATATTGTTGACGCCAATCCATTGATTAATCTTTCACTCTCCCAAATGTTTAGAAACTACCTGCTAAGTTCTTTTCTATCTATAAATCACAGAACAAGTGTTAACGAAACTAGTTTGTTTCAAAAGAATTGAATCAGGTAAGTTCAGAGTAAAAGTTGTCTTTTCCTAACTGGGTTCCCTTTAGCAAGGGAGATCTTCCTCCTTACTTCAGTAAATATGTTGGCCAAAAAAGGAGTCACTGATTGCAAACTACCTCTTATTGTTAGATTTGTTCTCACTGTAAGGGCCTTTCTAGCAGTAATCTGTGATGAAGCAGCATACACGCTAACTAAATCAATGTAACCCCAAGTTTTTTGATTGAACTGGCTTTCACCTGCTGTTTTTTGTCTGCTTTGACCATTATTGTGCATTCAATGTTTTCCACATCCAAAACTGAAGCACACTAACTACTGCACCTCCCGCCTATGTTGTTTCACAAAGTTTTACACGTATCTCCCTTCTTTTCACTTCCCTTTTCTGGTGCACCTGTGCACTACCAAATGTATTTGGCATTCAACTCCAGCTATTATTGAATTTTCAAGGTTATTATTATAATGTGGGTAAGACGTATGTTCGTATCCAGTGTACTGAACATCATACCAGTATTCAAGAAACAGCACGAGTTGGTCAGACCATGGATGAGATGCAGGAAACAGTCTAAAGAGGTAAATCATCACAAAGATATTTGAGGCTCAATTCTAGTACAAATCAGTAGTAACATTTTTCTTAGTCACCAGTTGCACACCAAAATAAGACCAACAGAGATGAAATCAGAATTGGATCATGGTAATAAGGATTCAAGGGGGCTAGGACTAGGGAATTTAGATTTTGGGGCTATCTCAAACCATGACAAAGTTATAGCGTAGGTATAGCACAGTTTCTTAAACCTAATGTTATTTGTCTATCAAGGTAGAGCAGATATACTTTCTGAGTATCCTGACTTGAGGGATGTTTTTAAGAAAGGACATGGGTTATATTGTGAGCGCTGTAAAAAGAACTATAGTGTAAAGCACTGTAGCATGCAGAGGGTAGTACTAGAACATACTGTTATGGTTCGCTGTACCTGTAAAATTCATGAAATTATTGGCTTCTTTCAGCTGCAGTACAGTACTTTTACAGTAATTTGTCACTCTGTTTTCAGCAGGGATAATGGACCATGCCTTTTTCTAGGAGCACATTATTTGGCCACTGGCAGCTCTTTATATTTGCCATGAGATCCCCGGTAGCTACATGTTCACCCTCATTCTCCCTCCGCGGGACACTGCAGGCAATAATAGATCTGTGGGATTAACGTTTCTTTACCAGAAGTTAATGGCATCTGTGATGATTGGTGTTAATTGGCCTGGCTACATCCAGTGTGTCTGTACTGTTCCTTTCAGTACACTATTCCTCCACTTCCACCTGCACACAATAGCATGACAGCACTGTAGCCAAAATCAGTTAGAAAAATACCACAGTCATTGCTCCTCCCTATCTCACCTGACACTGCTTAATATTGCCATTTCTATATGGCCAGTATCTAGAAGCCCAGTAATAACCTTTCCTATGGCTGGAGATAAATGCCATGTAAAAATGAATGAAAAGGAAGATCAGGGAAAAAGCCCCTTCTGACCTGAGGGCTGATATTTTTCAGCTTTAATGTGCTCTTCTACCTACACCATAACATCAGTGATAAAACTACTCTTTTTCATCTTATTCGAAAACCCTAACATGTTATTGGGATTATTTTCCATGAAAAATGGTAAATCGTTAGAATTAGAAAGAAAATTGTTTTCCTACCTAGTGACGTGTTGTGAGACTTTCAAATTTTTCTCTGTTCTGCAGGGCAACAAACCCAAAATATTTCTGCACTCCTCATGAGAAAAATTAGGTGATTTTTTCTCCACAGTGATGTGGAAGCTCAGCATCCTTCTAGCATAGAGTAAAATGGACAGCAGGGATTGAGCCCCTTCCTCTCACACAACCCCTGTTAAAGATATATACTCCACATGACAAAGTATTTCATTCTCTTTCCCATTTGGGTTTTGACCACATACGTGGTCATCCGGATGTTAAAAATGAAGCAGCTCCCTTCTCCTCAGGCACCAAAAGGAATTTTTCACAAAGTGTTTTAGATTTGCCTAACCATCACTTTTATAACAATTCTTCTGTGAAGTATGATGCAATGCAGTGTTCCAGAGCCAGAAAGCACATGGTTATTTTGGAAAAGGTACTTGATTTCAAGGTCAAGTTCTTTTCTCCCAGGGTAGGTACCATTTACATGCTCTCCAGAATCAATGGAGCTAAGCACGTTTCAGAAAGAAAAAGGTAAGGATTTTTTTAAAATAACAATGAGGAATATTCCTAAATGCAAATAACACCTTTATTTTAATTGCTTGATATCTACCAAAAAAAACCAAAATGAGATGAAGCAAAAAAACCAGACATCACAGGTAAGCTTATAAGATGGAAGAACTTTGCCTATTTGTTTTTTCCACACGCTGAAGTATGCCACTTCTCTTAAATACATGCAGTGTCTTTCAATCTGCCTGGAGTTACTCAGATGCTAAACAATGAATATGTCAAAAGATAAAAGTGCCAAAGCACTTTCCTGAAGTAGGATTTTACCATTTCAGGAAAGGGAAAGGATTCATGCCAATCAAGTAGTGAAGTTGGCAGAGTTAGGTGTCGTATACAGCCATGGAAGAGAGACAGACCCTCTCAGAGCTCCCAACTTCATCTTCTGTACTATAAGTATCTATCTCTTTCCATTAATTACCCTGGGAGTCATGGGAAAGTGCTGCCCAGTTTTGGTACCTGGATTACTCATGTAGGTTGTGTTACACATAATCCATTTGGTCTTCTTTTAAAAACACCATTTGTCTCTTACTCCTGCCAATTCTAGTAAAACAAATATACTCACCTTTTGTACCTAATTAAGTAACTCATCATATTTCTGAGAGCAGTACTTGTTAACTATTGTTGCAAAACACTATAGAACAGACAAAATTAGTGAAAACCTTGACTGTATGCAAACATCAGAACATCCAGCACCATATACAGAGGTTTGTGTGTTCTTAAAAGCCTCTTTTAAGCCTAACGTAAGAGAAAACCTTCAACCATCACCTGCTGAACTCAACAAATACATTCCTATTGCCAGCAACAGGCCTTTGTCATTCAAGGGACTGCTCAACACAGCCCAGTCTTAAGATGTACTCTCCCATTCCTGATATTGCACGTGAAAAAGAATTCCACTTAAGGTTGTTAAATGCCAAGAAAAGCATAAGTAGCCACTTAAGATTCCATGGTCATAAATATTTCTGGTACTTAGTTCTTCTCATTTATCTACAGTCAAGTTGAAATTTTCCAAACTTGCGCTTTGAGCTCGAGACACTGGTAAAGAGGTCGAAGTCGCTGTCTGGAGGTAAAGCCATTCATTTATTTATATCTGAGCTCTAATATTAGAGTTCAGCAAAATCCTGAAGAAATAAAATTTGGTAACATTGCTATAAAACTCTCTGGACCAACTTTGTAGTCATGAATTCTGAAGGAGGATCATTGAAATGGAGCAAAGGGATTCGCTGCTTTGGGAAGCATGTAAGAATGCCTCAGTAAAACACAGCCCTGTTGCTGCCAAACACCATTGTTTGAAGACCGTAGATTGTGAATGAGCACTAGATTTCCTCTCTTTTTCTCATTAGAAATTCCATACACAAGCAAAGTTGCCCTATTCAGGCATGTGTTGTTAAACTGTATTTGCAATAAAAAGGAACTGAGGTAAAGGGCAGGCACCATGTCATGTAATCATATTTGCTCTGCAATGTCTGTAGTGAAGTGATACCCTAAATAACCAGAAATGAGTCTTTCAGGTACCAGCTGCTGGACTGTGTCTGGACATACTTTCCTGCTGTTGGACTGCACCAACACCATCATCAGCAAGATGCCAGACAGCACTTCATTGTGTTCCGCTTACTCCTTACCAGCTCTGAGTTTCTTGCTCTTCTGCAAACAGAACTATGCCAAAAAATCTTGAAGGTCTTGTAACGGGGCAGAGGAAAACCTTTATGCTTTGACTTCATTTAAAATCCTAGAGTCATAAGAACATGGGCAAGTTGTTCTTTTAATTATTAAGTGAAAGGACAGTAATGCATTTTGCAGAGTTTATAGCATTTCCACAGCACTAGTCTGTAACACTGAACACTGCAGTTTGTCTACAGGCAACTCACCTTTGGATGGATATTTACAAAAAGTTACCTCATTCTTAAAGATGTTCCCTGTGACCTTCTCCCATATGTGGCATGTCTCATACCCTCCCCCACCTAAGAGCATGACTGGTGGCCCTGCTGTAAGCTGTGCAGATGTTTCTACCACATTATTGCAGCTTTATATTTGTAAGAGCCTTCTTAGAACAGATGTTCTTTCTGTGTGTATATACCATGCTTCCCACTGCAAACACTTTTACAACACAAACAGCAGATTGTCTTGCTTCTGTCATTCGGATCAAGAGAGAGTAAATGCCTCATTCTAATGATGTCAGTTTTCTTCCTGGGGAGCTTAATGTCTTCCCTTCTCACTGGCCCTGCTCGCTTCAGGTGTTTTGTCTCTTGTTTCTTAGGCTCCCCCTCACTTATCTTTACACTAAAGGGTCTCCCTAAAAATATCCTCTTCCTGAATCTCCTTTACAGCTTTCACTCTCTTTTAATCCCTTCTGCTGCGTCCTCCTCCTTTTGTGAAAGCTACTCTGACTTCTTCAGCTCTGCTCAATGAGGAGCTAATTCAATGGATTTAGGAGAGAGCATATTTTCTTGAGTAAGACTCAATATAAATTGATGAATATAATTCCTACAAATTGTAAAATAGGAGGCAATAATCCAACAACGAAAGAAGGTTTGTGTTGGCTAGATATTGCAAAAACAAGATTTAAACACACTAATCCCTCTGATGTTTAATCAAAAACCTAACTTGTAAGTAGAGTAATTTGTACAGAGTCTTGTAAAATTATGACAATGTTACATAGATCTTTGGCCTCTTTCACAGTGATTATGATTGCTTTCAGAGGACATTTTTGTCCATGACTATTCCTGATTAAAATTTATCTGTTCCTGTGCTTTTAGCTTCTCCTGTTTTTCATAAAACATTTGTCAGTAATATAGCAGCAATAATATAAATTTCATAGCAATTACAAAAGGTAACATTCATCATTGAATAGTTATATATCATGAAGAAACAATGGTGTGGACATTTCTGCTGCCACAGCTAGTATGCTTTGGATGCTTGAGCTGGACTGTTTAGAGGTACCTGAAGTATTCTTATGGCAACTTTGGCAGCATAGATGTGACAGTTCTTCTCTGAATTTCTTCCAGCCTCAAAGTCATGAAAGATGTCATTCTTGTGCTCTGTAATCTCCTGAAAGAAAAGCTTTGTCACAATCATAATATGTGTGGTAAAAATCCTACGCTTTTCTTCCTTAGCATAATTTCCCTCTTTTTAAATCCTTTAAAATCACCTTACATATGGGTCATATTGTCCCATTCTGCTCACATTGTTTTCCTCTGCATTCTCCCTGCTATATCTCTCTCCCACATAAACACCACTCTGCTGAAAAATACTCTGTCACCTCCTCGTATTTGTTTCAGTTCTCACATTAAAACTCTCTCTTACTCCTTACACAGATGGTCTAAAAGCTCTTGGCCTGATCATTTCCAGCTTCATGGATACAATATCAGGTGGCTGACACCTACTATGCAGGCAGTCTTTGAAGGTTTTGCATCTAAAAGCTGAACTTAAAATTGGTGGTCATACAGTTTAAAAACTAGATTAACTAGAACTAGATTAAGTTCCACTGATGGTAAAATCAGACTATGGTCATTGTGAATATAAGAATTAAATTACTATAGGCAGAAGACACAGCTCAAAGTTTTATGAAAAGCTCAGTGATATCCTTCTTTGCCTTTCTCAAGGCACTGTAAAATTCATAATAAATTTCAATTTATTTGAAAATCACTGATTTCTGTGTCTGGTAGTCTATGAAATATTCTACAACTGCTTGCAATTATTTTGGAAATGGCAATTTTAACACGGATCAGTTTTTCTCCTTTCAGTCTTTTTGCTTGTTCACAAATGAAATCTAGCTATTCTTTAAAAGTAGATACATACCAGTGAAGTAGTAATAAAGTCTAGCTGTAAAATTTTCTGTCTTAGAAATTTTTATAAACCAGTTCTATTACATCTTATTAATGCATTACAAACACAATCCACACTACACCCATCTACTTAGAGATTATGACCTTATAAAAAGTACACAGCCATTTAAAGGACCTGATGTTTAAAAAGACTGGGATGCACACTTGTCAGTTCCTGGAAATTCATCATGAATGTTACAGTGCATCTGATGTTTTTCCACAAAGTTCTGAAAAGAAATTAAAAGACGTGCATCAAAAAGCTCAAAAATCTGAAAGAAACAGGTTATTGTTTTTCCTTTCTATTTTTTTAAGATCACATGATTTGTAAACAGATTGTTTGAATTTTGCTGACAAGACCAACTAATGAGGTTTTGGGAGTGGTTTGGTTTTGTTTGTTTTTTAAGCTGTTGAGGTTGATGGTCATGGCTTATCTAACACTATCACTGCCTTATAGTGCCCTGAAAAGCCATGCAACTCATTCTAAAGGCAGAAGGAATCTACAAAGTAGCTCAGAAGTGCTCCCTACACTGTTTAATCTAGCACTTCCCTGAGCTAAGCATTAGCACTAGTTAAAAATTCTTTTGAAAAATAGCAGGTGGGAAGAGTGTGTGTGAAAATTGAGGAAATACAGATTCCTACTCTCATCCTCTCTTCACCGTGCCCATCCATCTCACTGGCATCCACCATGGGCCTACTCAGTTCCCTTCCAAGATGCCCTGAGCTGGGTGCTGCACTGAGGAGGCACATGTGAGTGCAGTTCTAAAATTGCTGCTCAGTTTGATCATGGATTGAGATGGTTCTACTTACTAATATTACCAATGTTAACTATGGGTTCCCTACTGGATAAGGCAGTTCTACTGAGCTACACCCATAACAGAGACTTTTAAAGGTGAAAATTAGTATTTTACAAACAAGAAATAGTTGCTAGATTCAGGTAAATGCAAAGATATTCCATAAAATAGTCATCATATGTTACTGTTGGAAATTAGCTATTATTTCTGAGCTCTCAAACAGATCTTAGCACTTGTTATCATGTAATAATAGAGGTGTAATTGTATTTAACCTTCTTCTCCCCATAAGGAAAAATAAACAAATAAATAGTCAGATGTCACAAGCTTGATAGTTCACAATATTCGTATTTAAACAATAGTTATATTTCACTGAAAATGAAGGAAGACTCACCTAACTTATAGATAACTTGGAGTTGGAAGATGATGATGTCGCCAAGATTACAGATGTTTCTATCACTTCTTCAGGAAATTATATTTTTATGGAAGTATGAAAAAGAAAGTGTACACACACATTTTCTCACAAATTTCACATTTTCTTAGCTAGTGCTTCTTCTGAGCCATCCTCACCCACAATCTCAGTTCTGTCAAACCTGAAGAGAATGACCCTCATCTTTTCTGTATAGTGCTTCCTCTTCTACCCCAGATTTGCCAGCTCCTGTTTCCCTATGAGATGGGTGTTTTCATATTTTTCAGAAGGGGGATAGTAGATCAAGTTACATTTGTTATCTGCTGCATCCACATAAAATTAGAAAAAATAATTTAATTTTGTGCAATGAAACTGTATTTATCTAATTAAAAAAACTCCCAAAACTAAAAACGGGATCTACTACATACCAAGAGCTTCAATTCGCTGAAATACTGTAATGAGATTGATGAATTGGAAATATTTCTTCATTATGGTCAGCATGTAGGGCATCAGCAATTAAGAAATTAAAGTCCTGAAGTGACACCATGAACTATACGAAATTACATATACTACCTGAAGAAAATAAATATGTTAAAATATTAGTGTAGAAAGTGCAGTGTATTTCCAGTACCAGTGTGCTTAATTTGCTTACTAATTCAGGAGAATTTGGACTTCAGGGATGGAACAGGCGTGGAACCACTCATTGTAGGAAATTGTTTCATCTGGATAAAGGTGTTGGTTTTGAGCTCTCTTTTTTAATATTTTTTCTTTTAAGTGAGGAGGATATGGAGCAGCTGCCTAAAGCATAAATTCTACAAAACTCATTAGCCATAGTAAAATTAAATTAGTGCTCTCCAGATAATCCCAAGCTATTATCCACGAATCTTTGTACAATAGTGCTCTGCATCTCTTTTCCTCTCACACATATTATTTCTGCCTTTGGACTGCTGTTTGGCGCCTTTTAGAATGTCCGTGGCTGAGCCACTGCATGAGCATCATCCCTGCAGTGAAAAATTGGGACGATTTTTATCCCCCCTCTCCCTACAGCTGCATAAAATACTTCCTCTTTAGTCCTCTGCAGTCCTCTGCTGAAACAGGATATCAAATTCTCCGATATCTCCTATTCCATCTAGTTGTTTGGATCTGCAGGAAAAGTCTCCAGTCCTTGCCTACAGTCGAGAAATTCAGACAACAGCTAAAGAGGAAGACTGCTGAGATTAGGCCTGAGACACAATTTTGAGCAACTCAGTTATAGTGGGTGCCAACTACAGGGGTCAAAATTACCCACAGAGCAGAAATCACAGCTATGGCTCAACAGAGCACTGGGATATCTTACTCCTGCTCCCTTTCTCCCAGCATCACGGACTGGGTGAAATTTAAGGGTCCTTCTAGGAGGTCAGACCAATGATCTAATCCCCTTCATGTCCTCCAGTTCCCTGAGGCTTCTGGCATTTCCACTGTTCTCAGTGCCGCAGAACTGAAGCTTCAAGGACTTTCCCCAGTAAATTGCAGGAGTATCCCTACCTCCTCTTCAATACATGGGAGAACTGTTTTGGAAGCTTTCAATAATTTTGATCTCCTGCTTTCCTGCAACATAGATTGGCTACAATACCGCATGAAGACAACATGTGAGTCCTAGCCTATGACCAAATTTGAGGCAGCTTGCTCAGTTAGAAGCTCTGCAACACTTCTAAGCTAGATACTTCATAGAGGATTGGGATATGTTTGAAAACACACTTGAGTTGCAATTCTGCAGTACAGATGCACTCACAAATTCTTTCACTCACTTTCATTACTCCCTTAATCAGAATTGCATAGGCAGCCAATAGACATTTTCTCAGTCAAAGTGGTTTTATTTTAATCTGAAAAGGCTTTTCATAAAAAAGGCCTTTGGATTCATTTTCTACTCTTTGAATAAAAAGCTGAGGGATTTTTTATTTTATTTTTTTTCTAAGAAGTTGAGTTAGGACATCCAATCCTATTCCAGACTAGCAACACTTGAGTGCCTAAAGGCAGTCTCACAACACACCATCTAATTAACTTAGAACCAATCTGGACAGCTTTCAGAGAATACACACTGAACTATCCTTAACCAGAACAGAAAAGTCAAGGGAGAGGATGCTTTCAAGGAACATAAGAAGTGAAAAAAATTAATTGAAGAATCATCTATAAAAAAAATTCCCCTTGTACAGAGATGTTTAGTCAAAACAAAAAATAGCCGAAAGCAGAAAAAAGTTAATTTTGACAAATCTCAGTAATTATGACTTTAAAATCTCATGATTTTTTTTTTAATTTTATTTTAGTTGTATGGCCCTGAGAAACACACTGCAAGAATAACAACATAAATATCTAAGTGTCTCTGAAGCTAATTTCTACACCTCTTTCACTATGTCTCTGTGTCATTGTGAGGAGTAAAACACTCCCTCTGATATCAACATCAACATCAACATCTACACTAATTGACTAGTAGAGACCACTTACATCCATAAAGATCATATCAAATGAGGTAATGGCAGCACAAGGTTCCAGGTACCTTCTACTCAAAGATCTGTTACTCGCCACTGTTAGCAACCATATCATAGTTTAGATGAATACCTCCATGAATCAAAGACACTAAAACAAGTATCCTAGAGAAATGTTTCCTGGACTCATTCTTATGGCAGTTCTTACAGAGATGATTTTTGAAGCCTCTCTGCAAAAATGGAGGAAGGTATTGGCCTGCCTCTTCTTCTCATTGAGAACCATTACTTTTGAAGCAATGCTAAACCATCTGTGCTAGGTAGCATCCCTGGAATTTATCATTGTGATGCTAAAGAACATGTTTTAGTCCAGATTGCACCAAACCAAGATGGCAGAATGTTTTTTAGTTTCCTGGTGAAGGAGCTTCTGCTTTTTCCCCACTTTAAGTCTGCTAAAGCTATGCTGTATGTCATAATATAAATAAAATTGGTACACCACCAGAAATCCGTGGTCTTCAATCTTTGTTTCATGTGCAACATGTTGCCCACAAGACTTTCTGATATTGCCTGTTGATACAGTAAATTAAAAACTCAAAACCAAGGCAAACAGAGAGAGCAAACCTGTCCACAAAATGTAAGTTGCTCAGTGTTGTTCCTCCTGGAACCACTGCTATAGAGTAATGTGCAAATATTCTCAACAAATCACAGCTTAAATATCAGTTTGTTTGCCAAGCGATTCTCCCAACTCCCTGCTTACAGCCATGAGAAAACATTTTATTTATTAATTATTATTTGTAATTTGGGGAATCGAATGGCTGTATTCCCAGTCAGTCAATTCTCCTATCCACATATGTGCATTCCAGGAATGCAAGCTTTACCATTGGCTTAGAGAGGTATTTTTTTTCCCTGGGATCCTTCATTAAAACATTAACAGCACATTACTGCTTAGCAGGTGCACAGACCCCATAGCCAAATGTTACTTGTTAACCATGGTGCAACATATTATGGCCATAAATGTCTAGGTATTAATCACATGTTTTGATTTGTATCCAAAATGTGATTTATGCACGTGATTTCTAAGACTGTATGTTAAACTAACAGGGAAAAGACCAAAGGCAGCTCCCTGCCATGAAGTGGATGTAGCTGCGGGCAGGCAGGGCAGTGCTGTAAGAGCAACTGGAATCAACTACATCAGCAATGGGGGAGGGAAGGGAAACAAAAGCCAGCTTTGATTCAATCAACTTCTTTCCTGTACTAAGGAAAGAAATATAAGGACAGCAGGGTTCAGAGGGCGAAGAAAAATACAAGCAAACAACCTTTTCAAATCCAATTTCCTTTCAAGTAAAAGAAGAGGGGTATTCCCACCAGAAGTGGAGGTCTTCCGTTCTATTCAAAGCAGGGTTTGATAACAATATAGCTGTCTGTTGGCAAGTATAAGCTAATTTGTATATGATTCCAAGAGGGGACATAGCATAGCCTGGCAGAAGGTCTGTAGTCCAGTTTCACTAAGTCTTTCTGCAGTGCTATTTATTCTACTAAAATAGAAAGATCATACTTCAAGCACAGCACCTCAGGTGGGACATGGATGCACGAGAGAAGAGCACTAAGCAAAGCTGCAGAAAAGTCAGAGAGGAAAGCCCATAGAGGGATGCTGGCTTTCCAAGCAACTGTGATTTGGTGGTCTTCTCTAATTTTAGGAGAAAGTCTCATATGATCTGGCCTGTAGCAAAGCTTAGGAACAGATGAGGTTAATCAGATGTATTTTTGCAAAATCCTCTCTTCATTCTGCTTTTGAACTTCGCAATTCATACTTTGCCCTAAGGACTGAATTGACAAGGTCATTCATGGAAACAGATGAAAGCAGTACTTGCATCCCACTTGCACATGCAACATAGCAAATAACTGGCAACTGAACTCCAAATCAAGAGAGGAGAAAAGCATAGGATTCCATCCCAAAAGAAATACCTGAGACAATGTACTTCACAACACCTGGAACAGGACAAAAGTGTATCCAGTCTATCATGGAAATATCCAAAGACTGACTGAACTCCATCTCATTACATAAAGACTCCTTACTTTCCAAAGGATTCAGTGTTTTACTATATTCTTTATCTTTCCCAGGCATTCAGAATCCTATTTACTGGTGCTGATTTTATCTTCACCTTATATTTGAAATGACTTTTACCAGGGAGGAACCTGTTACTGGCCTGAGACATTACCCAGGACAAGGCATAACATATACAGGATTTGGTATATCCTTCAGCCTTGACTTCCACCTTCCCCACTCTGACATTCACTTTCTCTTATAATTTCCAAGACCAGTTAAGCAAATCACCATAATCAATTATAGTCTATGAAATTTTTTATCTGTGACCTCCCTTTTGTATGTGTGTTGCTTCCTATTAGCTAATGCCACACAATTAATTTCTTCTTGATATTCCTTTTGTGCTCAACAAGTAGTCGTAGTTGTGGCCAACCCATCTCTTCAGTGTAAACCTTCTTGCTCTACCATGGGAATGAAATCACTACAGATCTATTATTTCTCGGAACAGGATATTTCATTTGCATAAAATATTCTGCACTTGACACAGTGCCAAGAAGAAACACCTAATGTCCATTCTTCATTACGCTCTTGCTGTGGCCTTAGGAGCAGAAGGAACCACTATGTTAGTCTTACACCTATTACTCCTATCTTCTTAGTCTCATCTCTGACTTACACTCCCATGACTCTCTAAGAGCCCTGTCAAGTCAGTGACCAAGATAATGGACAAAAGGGAATTTCTTACATGATGTAATTTCACATTGAACAGGATGGTTCACAGGTTGTAATAGAAGGTCAACAGCAGATATTACAACCCCTAAATTGGTTGGAAAAAAATGGTTATTTGAATCAAAGCCTAAATAAAGTTCTATACAAGTCAAGATAGCTGAAAGGAAATGTCTTCATGCGTGTCAGTGATATGCCTGGTCTAATAACCTCAAAGGAAGGCAGATCCCAACCTTGTTAATTTTCATAGCAGCAGGATTTACTGGCAGAAAATGGTACTAACACTGTCTTCAAATGTACAATATCTCTCTTTACTTTTAAGTTGGATGGCTATATTCCAAATTAAAAAAATTATCTAAATGTCATTAGTCCAATGGGAATGCAGAAAATGTACAATTTGGAGACAGATCAACCTGCTAAGCAAGAAAAGGAGACCAAGAAGAAATTAATTAATAGAATGGATTCATGAGTCCCTCATTTGTTATTAATAAAGCACTGAAGAATAAAATGTTGATGAGACACAGTCATTCACCTTGGATCAGTATGCAAAAGGAAAATTCACCACACTGTAGATAGTTATCAGGGCCATATGCACAGCTTTTTGTACTGAGTTATGGATGTTATAATAAATGGTAGACTCAACATCATGCACGTATACTTTTGCCTAGGGATGAATTTTATCCTAAAAAAACCAATGAGGCAAATTTTAGAGGAGAAGAGAACTGATTTAATACAACGTATAGCGTGCAGTCACTAATGGACTTTTAGTTATTCTCAAAGATAACCAATCCTATAAAGGGTCTTAAGTAATTCTTAACATTATTTTCATACACTTCAAAGATAATCAGTTTTCTATAATTATTTCTATATTTTTCCATATTACAGAGCTATATGCATCATAGAACATTACACAATTCCATATACACACTACTTTCTGCTTTCATGGGCAAAAGTGTCCTGTGATAGTGACAACCACAGTATTAAACTTTCCAATTTCAGAAGTCTAATGTCTTCTGACTCAGTTCTTAAGTCTTCTTTTTATCTTATTTGTGTTTTATAGATATATTCTCTTATTTATAGCAGTCTGGATGTTGCTTTTTTATCTCTTAACAAATATTATCAAAATTAATGTGATTTTAGCCATTGTATGGTTTAGCCAAAGCCTACTCCTACACAATGGTGTCCATCTGCAAGATCTGCTGCAGTCCATTCTCTGAAAAAAACAGAAGTTATAATTTATTAATTTGCTAAAAAAGACTTAAGTTACTTGAAAGAGCCGAGGAGTGAAATCAATTCTTGAACACAAGGCCAGCACAAGGCCTAAGAAGTGCTTAAGCTCATTTTGAGGATATAAGTGTGATTGAAGCGGTTGCACAGGACTGGTGCTTGTACTCCCCACAGGAGAGGAGCTGACCATGTGTAAGCACTTCAGGAAATCACATCAGGTTCTGATTTCCCCTCAACTTTCAGCAACTACACTAATAATTCTACCGGGCCCTTGCAGCCATGCTACAGCTCAGGACTGTTTCGTTTTGCCTAAGTAATCACAGAGGAGTAAAACCACTTTAGGTTATGGTAGAAGCTCAAGTCATCAGAAATACCTCCCAATAACTTTACTGTCATGATTGTTCAAAAGGAAACAAAGCCCTCAAGGAAATTTTAGGGAAAGGAAAGAAGGGGTAGATTCATCTAATCTACTTCTACTAAAGATTTAAAGAGTACTCTGCTTTTTACCTTTGCTTGAAACCAGATCTCTCACATATCCCTGCACGGACACATGCTGTGATTGGTTAGGACCAAACCTGTTAGTCTAGAAATGTATATTTTTGTTCACTAAGTAGGCCTAGACAGTATTGAGTTGCAAAAGGCAGAATAAGAAAGGGGGGAAGAGGTTTTTTTTCCCAGCATGGAACAAAATCAGAAGCTTCATTGCATTTGTTTACTGCTTTATTTCTGAATTTCTAATCACTGGCAAATTTTAAGAAGGGTCAGCTAGTATTGGAAGAGATTCTGAATAGTCAGCAGTAGTTTAGTGATATCAGTCAGGCCACAAAGCCTTGCCAGAGTTGCTCCTCCCTCAGAAATTTTTGAATATATATTTAAACATCCTTGATCTGGACACAGGGCTGACAGCAAGGGAAGAGAGGCAAGGAGGAAATTAGGGTTTCCAACAGAAGGGGAGGTGGGACAGTACTTCTAGAAAATCTGGGCGCTTTGGACATAATTGTCTGGCAGTGTGTAGGTATTACTAAAACCCAGGATTATTTCCAACACTACATCATCATATCCACTACTACTGTCTGCCAGTGTGTTAGTAGTAAATCTGAAGAGCCAGGAAAATAAGTGGAGCCTGTCTGCCTGCAATGAGGGTCTGGCCTCTGCTCTGCAGCAGCCAACGTCTTTCTCAGAGAATCAAATTATCTACAAAATATCTAAAGTATTCCTGAGACAATAAATGCTCTTTGCTAAATTTCTGGGGGTGGAAGGTGGGAGAAGGCTGGGATTTGAAGATTACAGCTACAGGTATAAATGCAAAGTGCTCCTGGAAATGAAAGGCCTGGTTGGCATCACTACATCGGCTTCATCAGCAGCCAGTCCCAATCTGGCAATGGTGCACACTTTGTGCTTTTCTTTCTCCTCTGGCATAATAAAACTGCTGTAAGATTTGGGAGAAACTCTTTCCACTTGATTCTCTTTGAGGTTGTCACACTTCAAGTCAAGACCTTAGGGGTGAGAAAACCAGTGCTCCTCACCCAACCCCAGAAAGAATTTCCTGTAGAAAAGATGCTCAAAAAGAGGATAAAGAGATACACAAATATCAGATCTGGTGGATTTTGGGTAAAGGAGGGAAAGCAAAGCTCAAACTGAAGGCAATTCCATCGGCCTGTGAGTTCAAACAGGAAATACACCAGTTTCTGAAGTCTAGCTTGGAAGTAAATAATTTTCTGATTTTTAACAAACCGGATCTTTTTTGTATAGTTGCAACATTAGTGGAAGAGAGATTGAAATAAACTTAACCCAAAGTGAGCCTACTCTTGTCCTGTTTTAAGCTGTTCTGTAGGGCAAGTGAGGCAGTATTGTGAGTTATAATCACTTGAAACTCATACATACCAGCTGGCATGGTGTTTCTTTCAGATTTATGATGAAAAAGGAATTGATAACACACTGATGTGTTAGCTGTGACTGAGCAGTGGTTACATTGTGTGAAGGTCTTTTCTGCTTCTCATGCCACCTCACCAGAGAACGGGCTAGTGGGAGTGCACAAGAAGCTGGGAGGGGACACAGTGGAAACATCTCTCCAGCTGACCAAAGGCACATCCCATACCATATGGCCTTGTGCTCAGCAATGAAAGCTGGGGGAGTAGTTTTCCAGGGCTGCAATTGCTCAGAGACCACCTGTGCATCAGTCAGCTGTTAGAGAGCAATTGTCAGTGGGTTTGCATCCCTTGTTTTTGTTGTTTTTGTTTTTCTTTGCATCTTCTTTTCTTTTTATTTTCTTTTTTAACTTAAACTGTCAACTCAACTCAAAAATGTTCACACTTGTACTCCTCTGTTCACAAGCCCCATTCCACTGGGGATGATGATGGTTTGAGCAAGCAGCTGTGTGGGGCTGAGTTTCCCACCAGAGTTAACCCAGAACATGTCTGTCACATTTCACTGTGCTCACCAGAACACCCCCAAGGGAGCCCTTTTGAGGTGAAGACCAGCCCTCTCACTCCAACAGGCTCACTCTAAATGTACAGCACGGTTCCCAGCATTCAGACTAGAATGTTCTTGTACAAGCCCAGGACTTCTCCTTCCATTTCCAGGCTCAGTTCATTCCCATTCCTTTTCATCTGTTTGCACACTGAAATTATCCTTCAACTTAAACAACTTGTCTCCCATATTGGTGTTTCTCTTCCGTCACCCAGGAAATAATTCAGTTTCTTGATCTCTATGTGAAGGCCAAGAAAACCAGACTCTTCTAGCTTTCTCTCATTTCATATGCTTCACATGCTCCTGACCATCCTAGTAACCATCCTCTGAAATCTATATTCAGTTTTCTTAAACATGGGACACACAACGGCAAGCAAGATTCTATATGAAGTTATCTGCCTGAATACACTTATGAAAGCAAATAAAATTACACATGCAGGAATTTTTACTGCAGTAAAAATCATAGCCATAAAAAGCAGTTCTTTCACATCTTTTCTTAGTATGGCTGATTTTTTCTATGTAAATGATTGCAGGCATATGAAAAATAGTAGGTGACTGAAACCTGGAACTATTAGGAAAGTTTTTAATACGTATTTTTCTTGGTATAATTGCAGTGGATATTAACTAACTGTTATACTTCCTCACAGAAAAAAAAAAGTGTTTTGAATAAGCTTCAAATAGAACTTTTTACTGAGAACCTGTTAGTCACAGAACAGAGCAGCATTCTTGGGAATTTTGTGAGCCAGCAGTGAAGAGACTTGCAGGAAAGGTATGAGATAAATTGTTTGTGGAGAACAAGAACTTCATGCCACACACTTGAAGTCCCATTTTCAGACAAAAAAGCTAACACATCTCATAGATGCATGGACATTTTGTTCAGCCCCTTAACATATCATATTACCACTTACTAGTAAGTAACCATAAGAACTGAACAGGAAAATTTTCACCTCTCTTACAAAAGCTTTGAAGTCTTGCTTTAAAAATACAACAAACCAAAACAAACAAAAAAAGAACCCCATACAAACCACCAAAAAACCCAACCACAACACAGTAATAAAATAAAAAAACCTCTTACCATCTCCATGTTCCTCAGCTGGAGCATTCAGCCAAGAAGTGGCTGTGCTGACTCAGCCCATAGTCTCTCACAGCACCTTCTCAGGAACCATGTCCCTCCAGAACAGAGCATTGAAGCCTGAGTCTGTCCTCTGAGTCAGACATGGTGATTATACCATGATTTCATTCAGTCAGAGCAGTGGTTTAATTAAGGTCTCTCGCTTCCTGGGTGTAGTCTATGACCACTACACCATGGGGCTCTTGGGGGCATTGACTGCTCTAAAATGAACTTTTGGAGCCGGGAAACTTTTCTTGACAAAATCTTCTTGAATTGGTTATACTTTCTGCCCCCCAAAAGTGTTTTTAATGAAATTATGTGCTTCAGTGAAAGTATTTTTATTGAAAGAACTTGCTGGCTAGCTTACATGAGCATGTTGACCCATGGATGGTGTGTGCCACCCATGTAGAAGAAATTAAGGGATCAACACATTTCATGACTAAAAACTGAAAGGAAGTTCCCAGCCACGTCTTACTCTATTCTCAGTAACTCTCATTCCTTGCTGGCCTTCTCCAGCAGGTCCATGGAAATCACTGGCTTTAGCAGAAGCCAGGGAAATTTTCGCAGTTCTCCGTGCCAGATTTCACTACCTTAATTCAAGCTGACTGACCCTTGCTCTAGACAAAGCCCTTTTCTTTTTACAGACTTTACTCCCTCTGCTACTCCTCTTCATGTGGAACAGCCCTGGGTCTCCTCCAACTGGACAGTTTTCCTGTCTGGTTTGTGCAAGAGGAGAGACTATGGCCTTGCCTGCTCCTTTACATATCTGAGGCTCCTTTCTTCCCAAGAACAATTCTGCCTGACTCTCTCATGAGTTATATAAGATTGTAGTTGCCCTGAGAAGCCCTGGCCACCACAACTATCTTTATTTTCTGTTTATGGTATTTGTTGCAACCGTTATTCCTAAATCCTCATTTCTCTCTGTAGTCCACAAACTTCATGATAGCACAAGCACTGCCATTCTTTCCAGTTTAATACATTTTCAGCCTGAACAGTTTCTCTGTAGAAAAAGAAACTCTCACAACATTTTGAGGATGTGCTTGATGCCTATACTAATACTTAGGGGTTAAGACTTTGCGGCAAACACCTGCCAACTCAGCTCCCAGTGCTACTTACATAAATATGCTTTTGTTCTTAGAATACGTTACTCCAGGTTTCATAAAAGCACCCATGTACAGTTATAAAAGATTTAAAAGATATAAATAATAACCTAGGAGTCATTTTAAGTTGGGTTCAGCAAATTTCAAGGAAGGGATCAACCAACTTTGGTAATTTAACAACTGTTTAAAATACATTAGCAATATCTGGTTTAATCTTATTGTAATTTATAAGCTATGAGGTTTTGTAAGAAAAAAATTCACAGTAATATAGGAACATGAAAAATTAAGTACAAGCCTACAGGTGAGCTTTTTAAAGAAAAATCTGTCATTGCACAGGATTGCTACAGACACATGAGCATGCACATAAACGAATGAACACACAAAAATATGTACGAAAGCATTTCAAATAAATGCAGAGAGGTGGTTTGAAGAGAAGGTATATTATATTTGTCCCTTCCTTTTCTATTCTGTACCACAGTATTAATGAAGAGTAGGCACTCAAAATTAGTGCATAAATATTTTTCATGCTTGGAAAAGAATCAAGCAAGCCCTCAGTACCCTCAGTCAAGGAGGACATGCAAGGAAGTGATTCATTGTATGCATACCTAACGTCTACTTGCATATGTACCTCATTATGTTGTGTCTGGGGGTTCAGGACTGTTTGTCAGCTTTTCTTACATGCTTTATTGCCATTAAGAGGTTGGTTCATGCAATACTGCATCTCTGCAAGAGGCCAAAGTGAGAGCTGTTCAGCTCATACTTGAGAAGAACCAGTCGTTTAGTGAGGTCAAAACTGTTTAACACAGAAAACATGGTGTAAGGAAGCTTTTGAAAACAAAGCAAGGTGGCCATACACAAGGTGCTCCCTGCTGAGGTTGTTTTTCAACCCACCTGGATCACTTTGAAGTCAAAGCCCTCTTCAGGACAGTGAATCAAGATAGGTCTGTCTGCACAAGAGAGCAGAGCTGACCTTTTGCTCTAGGAAGGACTAGAGGCTGGAGTGGTTCCTGAGAGGAAGACTCTGGCAGCTCGAACAGGCTCCATACTTTCATGTGCTACCATGCAGCGTGGGGCCTGGTGTGCCCCACCAGATCTGGGCAAGCTGCTGTGCCCTGGGTTTATTACACAGCACAGACTTTCCTTGGCACCCTGTTTCTGGTGGCGGCCAACATGGCACGGACTGGTAAGCATGACTTCTGCTTCAAATAGTGGACATACATTTTCATGGCTGTCCTTCAAAAGTTTCCACTTTAAAACAAAAAATGGTCACTTCCCACTGGAACCAAAATAGGATTAAGGACAATTGTTATGCTTTGGAGGGGATTAATTAATGTCTTTGTCTTTCTTCCTCCTCTCTCACATAAGAATAAAACTTATTGAAATCTCAATTATATAAGATTCATAGAAGAAATCAGTCTTAAATTCTTTTTTAAAGTACTTTTCATTCTTGCGGGGCTTTATTTTACAAGTAGTGCTGAAGCTAAATCTATTCATTCATTATGATTGATATTTATGATTTAAGTAATCAAGGATTCTTAACATCAGGAACCATGAAATCTAAACCTACTTCTGTTGTGTAACTTTTTTACTCTCTGAGCACCTTCCCTATTTCACCCTTTGTTTTGGCAAAGTTCTTTAAAGTAGAGAGACTTTCTGCACCCCGTTTTCCTAGTCTTGGCTATGGTTGTCAAGTCTTACCACAACACAAGTGTTTAATTTGTATTCTGTGGATAATAAAAACAGCAAACAAGGTTATACAAAACTGCCATTATACAAATAGGTTTGGGGCTGCACAAGAGGAATATCAATATTATTAAAGGAAGGACTTGCCTTGTATTATATGTCTCCCATTGAAAAAATTCCTTCATAGAATTCTGCTGAGCTCTAGTGCTCTCGCATTATAAAATATCTTTCCTTCACTTTAAGAAAATGAAGCAAAGAGGCAGCAGTGAGACTATGTTATTAACAAAGCCATGGAATGTCAATAAGAATAGAAGATAGCAAAGAAAGTAATGTAAGTGCAAAATTAATAGTGCACATTTCACAGCTTTTAAACATACAGTTTTGCAAGGGAATATAATATTCCTGAAAAGAGGATAGTCATAGATTTGGCTTTTGTAGGACTCAAACTGCTGAGAACATCTCAGGATTGGCCCCCAGAGTTTAGGAAGACACAGAAAAAGTTGCCTAACACAGCTCTGCCAGCCTACTTCAAATCTGACCTAGAAAAACCCATGCGGTTTTTGTCCTGAATCTCTCTGGAGCAGAGTCTGCCAATGTACCAGACTGCAAGGTAATTTAATGATGTGGACAAACAGTCATTTTATTTTTCCTGGGAAAATTTGGAAACCATACATTGTAGTACCTTTCAGTGTTCCTGCAAACTGAATAGAGAGCTTTCCAGGGTGTGCAATCAGTTGCCAAAGTTTCAGCAACAAGACAAAACCTTGTATCCTGTTATTAATAGTTTGCACACACATATAAAACAAATGGTCTTTTATAAAAACATCTGAAAATTCAGGAAAATTGTTTCTCTTGCTGATATTTAGTATATCACTATAGAAGCAAAAAGACTACCAATGTAAGAAAGAACTTAGTTCAGCTCATAGATATCAAAGTCTCCCAATTAGAATACAGAGGAGATGTTTCCAAAAGAGACTGAACTCCATCCTCACCCGCCCACATCCACTGTTTTCTGCATTTGCCCATGTATCGCTTGATTGCCCTTATCATTCCCAGAGACTGAAAAATATCTTTTCCCAAACTTAGTAGCATAAATTAGACAAGAAACAGAGAAAGACAGAATCCAAAGCGACTCCTATAGCTTATAAATAGTTTTTTAAAGAGGATAAGAGTTTATGAACTGAAAAGATGCTACTGTCTCTTTCTGAGCAGTTTTCTGGTCAGTACCATTTTACATGCCATCTTCTCAAAATGGATAGTCCTCTCACCAAAGAATTGTTCCAAGTATTGCTTGTTTATGCAATTTTCAAATTACTGTGTGAATTTTTCTCTCTGTTGCAATAGGAGCTGTGCCTAATCCTCTTTGTAAATGATAATCACATTTCCCATTTAAAATAATCTTTTCTCATACTCATAGGACAAGTTGGGGAGGAAGTTTTCACAAGGGCATGTAGTAATAGAATAATGGTGTAATGGCTTTAAACTGAAAGAGGGTAGGTTTAGCTTAGATATTAGGAAGAAATTCTTTACTGTAAATGTACTGAGACACTGGAACAGGTTACCCAGAGAAGCTGTGGGTGCTCCATCCCTGGAAATGTCCAAGCTGGATGGGGCTTTGAAAAACCTGGTCTAGTGCAAGGTGTCCCTGCTCATGGCAGGGGTTTGGAACTAGGGATCTTTAAGGTTCATTCCAAACCAAACCGTTCTGTGACTCTATGACTCTATGAAAAATATGCATGAGGTAATTCAGGTCTATTTTCACAATCTGAAGGATCCCAGCTGTTCATAACCGAGAATTTTTTCACTGAAAGTCCTGTCATGTCCAAATACACGCTTGCCATTCAAAAGCCACATCTGCAGAACACAGGAAAGGGAACTCAGCTCATTTAAACTTCAAGTATTCCATTTCCTTAAGCCGTATTTTCTAAATTTTAATATTAAATTAATGTTATTTTATGGATGGTAACTGGTAATGACACAGTTGTTCTCATCCTTCTATTCTGGCTCTCCCTCCACATGGAATTATATTAGAAAGTATACTGTCCTGGCAGGAAGATGAATTCAGAGATTCAGTAACCTTTTCCAAAACATATCTTGTCCAAGTTCACCTCCCTGCACACATGCACACACATGCACTTCTTGGATCTCTGTCTTTTCTCCATTTTCCCTCCTTTCTATACCATAGTTTCTCATAACTGGAGCAGCAAATTTTTTGTTTCCTTCAGAAGCTTTGAGTGGCCTCAGTGTGAAAACCCCTGTTTTGCAAATCAAAGATACAAAACTGATTTTGCCATTAGTTCTGTTGCTTTCCTTGAGGCCCTCACTACATAGGATGGGGATTCCCATATGATAATGTTGGCATTCAAATCAACAACTGAACTGTCTAAAGACAATATCTAACCACTACTCCAATGATTAATCAGCTGTACATTCACACAGAAATATTTAACATACCTCTCTACTCACTGAAGCCTTTTATGGTTCAGTCAAAGGTTATCTGGAATTTATCCATCCCTACCAGGCTGGAGCTCACTATTATTAAGGAAAATTCAACCCTCAAGACAGTGAACCTGTGCAAGGAATATGGCATGTTTTGATTCATAAAAATACTCAAAAGTAGGTTTGGGACATAGATTTAGGGAAGATTGTATCAGTCTTTTAAATTAGTCCCCCACAGTCACATGCATCCAGAATGTGTGTAGTCCAGAGAGGTCACAAGAACATCTGTTCCTCCTGTCTCTATACGCCACATATCCTAATGTCTTATAAAACATCTGAAGAAGGCCAGAAGTCACAGCTATAAATTGCCATGGGAATGTTGTCATTATGATGGATCCCTATAACAGTGCAAAATTTTCCCTTCTACTTGTCTTTCTTCAGATGGGCAGTTGTTTTAAAACTTGAGCATACATCTTGAGCTCATGGAAAGGAAAAAAATGAAAGACAGTCAAATACTAAGATTACACTGTAAAGGTAGACTCAAATAAACCCTAAAATTCACACTAAAACTCAGAATCCCTGCTCCCTGTTTTGTTGTGGGAAAATTGCCTTATCTTTTTTTAGTATTTTTTTAAATATAACATAGAAAAAAATACACTGTTAGTGCCTCACAGGAAAAAAAATGCACTCTTAATGAAAAATGTGCATTTCCAAAACAAAATAATTAACTCCCCTTATTGATCTCTGAAAGGACGTTATAAATACATCTGACCTTATGATCATAAACTACACACCTCAAAAGATTTTTTGAATTTCCATAAAGCACGAGGACCGTATATTCACTGAAGGGTGGGAGTATTTCACATGGAAGCCCCCTCAGTGCCCAGAGACTACATTAGGCTCCAGCTCTTACCATGCTCATGCACCTGTGTTTCTTTCCCAAAGGAGCTGGAAACTACATACCTGTTATCAGGACTCTGGTCCTGTGTTGAATGTATTTTCATGCAGGTGGCAAACAGACAAGAAATCTTACATGGAAACCCACAAAAATGTTGATTTTTGAAGACCCAGACAGTGTCTGAAGCTGTTTGTTTGTGTATAGCTTCTCACCTCTTTCAGCTTTCACAACTTTTCAAGCTGCAGCTATGCCAAGACAACACATTTGACGAGACAACAGAATGTCACTGCCATAAAATGAGAGCCTTTAACATCATTGGTTTTCATTCTTACCTTAAAAAATATGAAACCAGAAATTGCTAGGACACAACTCTTTCAGTGACTGCATAGATAACTGGTTTCCTAAATAGTAAAACTTACCCAGTCTCAAAAAGGTTCTGCAGTGACCACCAGTCTTCTTTGGCTTCCACAACCTTTAAATTGAAATCCACTCCAAGGCAGGCAATTTGGGAACGCCAAGAAATTAATCTTCAAGCCATCAGTTCAAACCATGAGGACAGTCATGAGTGGAAAACACTGTATGAAATGAGATACTGGTCTTACTTATTTTCTTATTTATGAAGTATTTTACATTAGAAAAACATTAGGAAAATTCATACTAAGTTACCACGCTTATACTATCAGAATAAATGCTTAAGACTTAAGGAATCTTTAACCACCTGGAAAATGCCTCTAGAAAAGGGGTGAAAGAGTGGCAAAAATGTTTATGTACTGAGGGTATTTCAAGCTTAAGAGCTAGAAAGAGTCAGTACTCAAACACATTGTGTCTACCTGTCTCTCTTTCTACAAAATGTGCCTTTTTTAAAATGAAAGAAGAGTTTTGATTTTATGGAATTTGAATTCATGTGGTCTAGTGATTTACTATCAGGAAATATGTGCTTCTACAATAACATATAATGTGTTAATTCTAAGACTCATAGACCATTATTTTGTAGAGTTTTATTTGAGTTTGAAAAATTCACTGTGCTCAGTTTTGAAATGCCAGGGTTGTTTGAATAGCTTGCCTCTAAGTTCTTTCAGTCTCTCTTCCATATGTATTGTAGTTGCTCATCCACACATTCCCAAGTCTTAAAAATACTTCAGAAAATATATATATGGTCGTAGTACTAAGACAGCTCTACTCTGTTTAGTTAGCAACCATTTTACTTTCACCACAGGGAGAACTATAGTACTAAAAGCTAATAACACAGAGGTTATTTACATGGACAGCTTGCTGGGACCAGGAAAATTGCACTTACATGAAAAGTTTGTTTTTCCTAAGGTCTAACATTAAAGCTCAGTTCTTCTTTATTTTCATTGTTGTTTTTTTTTTTCCTTTCCTTAAACCTCAGTGGAAAACAGGCGCTTACTGCGAAAGTAATCCAACCAGATATCTTCAAAATCTTAATAGGCAAAGTGGATTGACCTCAGTTCATCTTCATGGAGCTTAGGACAAATTGATCAATTTACTTCCTAAATAATTACCATTTGAATGTTGATTTTAGCTACCTAAGATTAGTACATTAAAAAACCTATATTCAGGAATGCTAATGCAATGCAGTTCTGCAAACACACAGACTTACAAAAAACCACAATATATTCTTTATATAGAAAAGCTTCAACTGATTCTGGGTAATGAGGATTTACTTATTCTTTTGTTGAAGAATGAAAAAAAAAAAGAAATAAAACAGAGAAATGGATATAGTTAGAACTCTGGAGGGAAAGACTTTATTTAGCATTTAGATTTTTGAGGTTAGGCATTAAGATTCCATGGATGCAACAACTGCAATGCAAACTTTATCTGTTTAAAATAAGCCCATGGAATAAAGAAGGCAAGAAAATTATTTATGTTTCAAATGAGGGATCTAAAATGGGATCTTAAAACACTATCTAATTATTTTATAAATGTTGTAAGTTGCCTAGTAAGACACCAATGAAATACATAGATTGACCAATACATTTTGAAGTTTACTTGCAATAAATGACCCTTTTTTTTATTCTTCAAATGAGTCAAATATTGAGGCAGGGTATGCTCTTGGGTGTGTAGCTGTTCGTTTCAGTCAATGTTGAGGTAACTGAATTGATACGGTTAGAGTTTCCCAGCTGGATGAAGACTTAGCAGCCCAGACACTTAGCCATACCCAGGTAGGCTTCATTCCCATAATCATCCTCCCTGACAGTCACTTTCTTTGTTGAGAAGAGCTTTCTCTCCTGCAGCAGATGCTGAGAGATCTTCCTCAGCATCTTAAAGGAAGAGGAGCAGAAGAATTTACTGTGCTGTGCCATCACTTAGAGCATCTGCCCCTCTGAATGTGCAGCATCAAATGAGGAAAGTCAAAAATTGTGTATCTCAATTTAATGAGGAAATTCTATTTTCTCTTCTGCATCTCTATCTCAGTTTCTCCCATTTCTTTGCATATCAAAAGCTTTACATTTTTTCTTGCAACATTTTGCATTCTGATTCCTCTTCATTAATGTTGTTTATATCTCTCCATTCATCATCTCTTGGCATTTGTCTCTCTTGGAAATTCTCCATGACACCTTTAGTATAAGTTACTTTTTCTGCACTCTCTCACACAAAAGCTGAAGTATCTTTCTGTGCTTCTATTTAAAAGTTTGTGAGTTCAGATTGCAATCCCCCAGAAGCCCATTTTTCCCCTCTCTGGAACAAATATAAGTTCCAAGGGAACTCTCAAAATCTGTATAATCTGATGAATTTTGTTTAGAGTCAGTCTTTGCAAGAGGGGTTCTTGTCTTTTATCTTGTTTTTTTTTCCTGAATTTTTTAGACTTCTCACAGACAGATCATAGAGACAATGACTGGGCTTGTTGTAAAACATGAATTAGCTTATAACCCATGTAAGGGTCACATACTTTCTCCCCTTTATAAAAAAAGCTTAGGAAATCTTGTTAATCATTATTTTTTTTTTTTAATGGGAAATGGAATTGGCTACCCTCAGGCTCTGGATCAATTCAAGCTCATAGCAGTGGTGTCTAAAAGTTGTCAGCAGTTTGCTAGCATGAATTAAGTCAGTTTCTGGAGTCAGTCTTGGCTTTGGGAGACAAATACCCATGTTACAAAAAGCCACCAAATATAACACTAATAAAGTTTAATCAGATTAATGTTCAAACAGACATGGACATTGAAGAAGGCTGTAAAGTTATCCTGTCTCATTAGAAAAATTAAGCCATGGCATGCAAAAGCTGCAGGGGTAACTAGCCTTGCTAAAGCTATTGGCTGCATTAAAGGGCCTTCAAGGACTTCAGCCTTTGGTCTCTTGCTATGAGCACTGTTCCATTCTGTGCATATGTACATATATATTGTATAAGAGGTTTTGTTCTTTTGTTTTCAGTGGCATCTTCCTGGTCTGGATTTCCCTTTCTCTGTTATGTTTTCAGTACAAATAGTATTTTATATTATGAAATTAATTTTATTAATGGAAAATACCTATAATGCTTTAAAAATGAAGGAAACCAAACAGGTTAGTATTAAATAATTGCACATGCTCTGGACTTGCCAGTTAAACAAAATCCTTTGTACCTGGAAACATTCATGGAGAATACAGAGAGAAGTTATGACAATTGAGGCACAATTCTAATTTTATTATTTATATGCTTAATTAAAGACTGGAAAAATTATAATTATATGTAAGTTGAATTAGCACAATGTATATATTGCAATAACAATGACTTAAAAAAAATATTTTCTGGTTGTCCACCTTGAAATTTCAAAGTTACTGTATAAAAGATCTAAGTTTGGCACAGGATTCAATTGGCACACTTCAGTCCAACATCCTGGAGAGTGTGATCTGGGGCTGTTAATGCTCCATCACACCGTTACTTTCATCGCCAGGTGGACAATCTACAGTTTGACTACAACCTTAATAATTTTTCTGTCCAGGTTTCTCTAAGGATGCTAAGGGAACAGAAAAACTGATTCCAGTCACACATCTATTTCTACCAGTCAGTGTTTTCCAGGGGTGATGAGGATGCCTCACTTTTTCTGTGTCTTTGGTCACTAGCAGAGAGTTCCCTCATGAATATATTTACAAATACAACATTGCCATTGTGTAGCAATGATACTACCAGACACAAAGTGATGCAACAAGCAGCTGAATATATCACATTAGATAAATTCATTTTAATCTTGCTTCCTTTATACTATTCCAGTATCTTATCAGGCCTGTTTTCATATAGCCAAACGTACTATGTGTAGAAAACGTGTGAAATTTGGAGCAGATAGGTTGATCTTAGTCCTAAGAAGTATCACGCTGAGTGAAGAATGCTGAAAACCATTGATTTAGACAAATAGAATCCAAAGCAACACTCATATTTCGCCACCATTACAATAAATACTTTGTCTTTTTTAGGGAAAGCTTTTCCTGGATGTTATTCTAAGAGGATCAGTCACAGTGCTTTTGACCTTTTACTGTACACTACTCCATTAACATCCCATGGAGAAATTCTCCTTATATATGTAATTGATGCATTTTATGAGACATAAATCAAAATAGATAGTCAAAAAATAGATAGTATGGAACTCAGGAAGAGCTGCCTGCCTGAGTACTTCGTTGGCATATTGCCTGTAGTTGATAGTGTCAACTCAACATATGGCCCTTCAAATGCACTGATGAATCCTCTTATGGGAATAAAGTCAGACTTGTCAGTGAAGTGTTTCAAGTTTTAAAGTCCAACAAATAAAGCAAGTTGTAGCTCTAGTGAGGGGGAGACCTTACAGGCTTGTATGCAAACATTGCGGCTTTTCACCACAACTATTTTTTAATGATTTCCACAGTGTGAACAGCCTTGCACAAGACTAGAGCAATTGTTAAAATAGTTACTACTTGAACACAGTCAAACTATGTTGCAAGCTGATTTAGCTAGATGAGTACTGCGTTTTAAAAAAAGACAATTGTTAAGCTTTTTCTGAAGCTGTAGATGTATCCTTAAATTAGAGAAAATTTGAAACAGTGCAGAAAAGAAAGGATGGCAGAATTATGCAATTAAAATTCTCATCTAACCTCCTGAACAAGATCCAACAACCACAGAGTGTCTGAAATTATATATTCAGTGTTTATATGTGGCAGTGATAGAGTAAAAGAGTTTGTACTAGTTTGGCTTTTCACATAGACATGCAAAACAAACACAGTCTCCATGCCAAGAAGTGCAAGGGTATATGGCAGAGGACTAGGAACAGGGAGGCAACCCTACTATCTGCTCATCTGAATGAAGCAAAGTGATGGGCATATGACCCAAAGGGTATAGACATGTCTGAAATAATGACCCAATCTCTCTTTTTAGTGTTGCTATTGTTAAAATGACACAAACACTGCTGCAAAAAGATTTTTTTTCCGTTATTTTTTCCACTGCTTCTAGTAGCCCTCTCAGGCAATGAATAAAACCTGAAGAAGGGCAGTCTGATGCACAAATGTTCTTGTTATCTTAAAGGGGTCAATGGTCAAAGGTGAAAAAAATTCATAGAGTAGTTATGATTAAAGGTAGTTTTTTATATGCTTTTGATAAAGGCTTGTGAAACAGCCAAAAGAGATCCTGCAATTTTAATGTTAAGTGGCTTTTGTATTGGAAAAATGCCCAAGGGCCATGTCTAGCACGGTCACTTACAAATGACTGATGGGAGATCAATACAGACAAGAGTGGGGATGCAGCTTTGTCACTGAGATGTAGTTAGTATGTGATTAGCCTTAAGTAGCATTGACGTGGATGTAGATGGGCAGTAAAGTGCTTAGTATCCAGCGAACATGATAGCTGTTTGTACACAAAAGTTAATGAAAGAGGAAAACCACATTATCATTAGACACTCAAAGGGACTTCCCACACCCATTCTGAAATTTTAGGAGCAGATTAACCTGACAAGGAGCTAGGTAGACCTGCCAGTCCCAACAGCATTAATTCTGAATTTGGTTTTCTTCTATGAGAAGCAATTCCATAGGCCTTGGTAAACAACCTAGTTAAGTGCTATGTGCAACCCGATTATAAGGGGAACAAGTAGGCCACTGTCTTTCTCAGAGGTAGAAAATCCTGTAAAATAAGCACAAACAGTAACTAAAGAGTGGAGAGAGGATACAAGAAGGTCCTTTGAGGAAGGTAAGATCCTCTGGCACTGATAACATATTGCACTAAATCTTCTCTGTTCCTTAGTGTGGGGATCATTATGGTTAATCAGATCCAGAATACCTCACTAGGCATTTCACTTTTCTTCCCCAGATGCATTACCGATAAACAAGGATTTAAAAATGCATTTGATTGCATTCTTGATAAAGCATTTTTCCCAGGGATGTGATAGAGTTCCTATGAAAGGAGGTTTTCAAGATGCAGTTGGACAGGGTACAAGATGATCTCCTCTAGACACCCTTTCCCATGAAAGTTTAGACCAGACAATCCTTTGAGCTTCCTCCCAACCTGAGTTGTTCTGTTTCTCTGATGTTGCTAAGCACCTTCTTATTTCACAAAAACACACACATATATGCACTCTTTTTAGTTTCAAAACACAGACTTAATGGGGAGCCATAGTATTAAATATGCAACTTAGATTTGCCCCAATCTACCTTTCAAGAGGGTTTTGGGTTTCCTTTTTTTTATAGGAACCTCTGTATTTTTCCTCTGTTAAACAGCAAAATAACCTAATTTAGATATGAATCCCCTTTGATATCAAATTATAAAATCCCTCGTTTGTTGCTCAAGAGACAATCACACCACTGAAGAGAGCAATTATGAAATGATGAACAAGAAGTTAGTAATTTTGAGTGTTCTGATTAATATTTGCTCCTTTTTTTTTTTTATTTATTCCCTTTCCTTTCGCTACATGAGAAAGGATAAATCACACTCTGAAAAAGCATCATCTACGCTATCTCCTCTGACCTCCTACCCCGCTACTTATAGTATTTAAAGGTTTGCCTCAATTTTAGTCACATGGTGTAAACTGAAATTATTTCATGGCTAACCTGATATTTCCAGGGCCGTGGTGAAGCCAGAAATCTGTGGCCTAGGGTCATCACATGCATTTCTAATGGACTCTCAGTACATGGTTAATTACAGGGAGAATTTGGGTATCCTGCTGTCGAAAACCACTGCAGCACAGCACCAGTCAGAAAGACTCCTCGCTCAGCATCTCTGCTGCATTCAAACCCAGACACCCTTTCAGGATTCGACTAGAAGTGGAGATGACCCAGAAGAGACCAGATGGCTTAATCTTGGACAGCGCACACGTAAAATTTGGGGGCTTTATAACAACCTACATCTAAAATCATTACACCCTTTATTAGTAAAAGATAGTGCACACATGATCAGCTAATTAAAATTGGGCCAAACTGCTAATGGAGCCATAACCTAGGTCATTGATTCCCAAAGCATTTCTTCTTCTACTGAGCTAAAAAAGAAGCTCTGTAGTTCAAATAAGGCAAAATCCCTGCTATACTTAATCCATCTTTTTTAACTGCCTGAACTCACTGTTGACTAAAACTCTTCTGAGGGTATTGAACTGAGTTAGTAGCTGAGTCTTTGCAATCGTGGTTATTTCTTGTCTGTTTAATTGTTCCTAAGTGAAATGTAGAAAATATTATTCTTCAATATTTACAAGAAGGAGACATTGTTTCCTCTCTGAAGAATCTATGTAAGCATACTCAGAAGACAAAGCAATTTATTTTTCAAATTACTTTGTGCAATTTATCAAAACTGAATAGTTTGCCCAGGCAAGATTTGGCTACTTGTCAAAAGAAGCATGGTTGTCCAGTCATTTTCCAATAGGAGCAATAACATATTGACGTCTTTTGGAATGTTTTGTTAAATGTTCAGTCAGCCAACACTCAAGAGTAAATATACAGCCACAGCTGAGGCCTTCAACTCGACATTTCCAGGTTCACAAGTCCCAGACCTGTCACACATTTCCTTTTTGACCCTGGACAAGATATTTAATCTCCCGGCCCTCCATCTGTATAACAGCTAATATATTACTTGCTTTTATTGCTATAGACTGCAGAATAAGAACAGTGTCCAATTACAGATATGTTCAGTGCTGGATATGATGGAGATGTTGAGACCTCAGAAAGTTACTTTAAAAAAAAAGTAATCAGAAATTACAAATTATGATTTTATCATGTAGTTTTCTGACTGTGCTTCTGTAGTCTGCTTACCCAGATCCTCCTTACATGTGAAATTTGTTAGACCCTTGCAAGGCTAGGAGGGCAGGTGAAGCTCAACCGAAGGTCTGTTTCCCTCTCCAGAGGTCTCTCAATGTATTTGAGAACCATGCTGATATGGCTGTCCAGAAATTCATAGCCTTTGGAATAGTCCTGAAATTTAATACCTTTGACACAACAAAGGAGAATTATTAATTTGGCCCTCAACTTCCATGGAAAGTACTCAATTTGTTTGCATGGTCATATATTTACTCTACTGACTTTGTCTCCTAGAAATACAATGCTTGCCAGTGAGTTGTTTCTCATGACCCGGGAAGCTAAGCGATGTCTAATATTGATCAGTGGTTCATACATTAATGGAAATAGCTAAATTGAAAAAGATCCTCTTTATACACAGAGTGGCAAATTGTATCTGTTTGACTGGAGAGGGCAACCTTTTATTGAACTGCATAGTGGTTTGCTTTTAGTTGAGTTTATTCCTTTCTACAAAGGATTTTCCCCTTTCTGAATTGTTCTGCAAAAGAAGTGGTTTTTTTTTCTCTCTTCTGACCATATTTAGTACAGGCTTCTCTTAACAGTGACTCTCAATTTACCTTCAATCATCCCCGTGATGCAGGAAAAGTCAATTTGAGTTTCCTATGTTAATGAAGAACAGTGCAATAGGGGACTAATTTATTACTACCAACAACAGATAGGACTTTACTATATCCTTTCCTAGACTTTTGGCCAGGGCTGAGGCTGCAGGAGGTTTTTCTATACTTGTTTTCGTCAGGTGATACCCACTTCTGAAGTAAGACTGCCTTCCTCAGGCCTGGGAGATGTTGCCTCATCTGTACCATAACTATCCTTCCTCTGGAAAAATTGTACAAATTGGAAATTGTTGCACCAGAGTCTCAGCTGGTTTCTTCCAAAGTCAAGACGTATTATCTGTGTCTCACTATTTTACATCAGCATACCTTTATCACCTATGTCCTTGCTCCACTTCTTTTCACTATACTCTCATGGTTTAACCCCAGCTGGCACACAGAACCACTCACCCATTCTGTCACTCCCCCCAGTGCAATGGGGAGAGAATTGGGAGGGTGAAAGTGAGAGAGCTCATGAATTGACATAAACACAATTTAATAGGTAAAACAAAAGCCACAGGCAAAAGCAAAGCAAATCAAGGAATTCATTCACCACTTCACGTGGGCAGGCAGATGTTCAGCCATCCCCAGGAAAACCAGGCTCCATCATGTGTCACAGTGACTTGGGAAGACAAATGCCACCATTTCAAATGTCTCCACTTCCTTCTTCTTTCCCCAGCTTCATATACTAAGCATGATGCTATATGGTATGATGAGTCAGTTTGGGTCCTGGCTGTCCCCTCCCAGCTTCTTGTGCATCCCCAGCCCAATCACAGGTGGGATGGAGTGAGGAGTAGAAAAGGCCTTAGCGCTGTGTAAGCACTGCTCAGCAGTAATGAAAGTATCCCTGTGATTATCAACACTGCTTCCAGCAGAAATCCAAAATATAGACTCATAATAGCTACTGTGAAGAAAATTAACTCTATCCCAGGCAAAACCAGCATATATACTAACAATCATCAGCAAGTTGGTTGACAGGAAGACAAAAAGCAAACCTTACAGGACAGGATAAAGGATAGCCCTTTATTTAGACTGGATGAGAAGGAGCCAGGTGAGCCTGGCATTACACAAAAGACATAGGAGATTTTTCAGTTTAACAGCTTTGCTTATGAAGAGACAGAACAAATGGAGTTTGTGCAAATCAAGCTTAAGGTGAGCTGATAGAGCAGTTTTGTTTCTCAGGAAATGACTGCACCCTGCTTGGCATCAGTCATTGCCTCCGATCCCATCTTTGAAAGATCTCAACATTTTATATTTATTTACCAACACAAATTACATTGGCAGCCAGTCACTTCAAGCAATCTGCCTGGTCTGGTACAGCCAAGCATACAGGGTTTTAACAAAGAAAAATAAAAGATCTTTCTATTCTGAGAGTGACAGATATAGCCTACCTCAGGCTCTTGGTCAGCCAGCTGGCACTGAACTGCATCACACTTTAAAAAAAAAAACAAACAAACTCCTTATTTCATTAATACTTTCAATGTACTAAATATTACAGAAGACAATTATTGGCAGTTCAGTATCTTTACTTAGCTAGGCTGAATCTCTTTCTGTCTCTCACACATTTTTTGACACAGCATTGAAAAGTGATGGACTCAAACGAAGATGTATATCTGCTGTGGTTAAGTTGTGTTCTCATTTTTTTTTAAATTCTAAATAAAAGAAGCAGCAAAGAAAAAGTCCTATTGTGGATTTGGGCAAGAATAAAGCACCACAAGCAAGTAGAAAAATGTCCTTTGTTCTATAGGGCCTCTCATTGCCATACATTTTTCATTTGCTGTATTTGGTAAACTGCCATTAACACTCACTTTCTCTGTCCCATTCAGAATTATGACCTAGTCATCCCCAAAAATAAATAAATAAGAAAGAATCATCACAGTTCATAAGGGAAGGGTATTTAAGAAAACAGGTAATTGTACACTTTCAAGGAGATCTGATTTGTAAAAAAGAAAAAGTGTCTAGGAGCAGTATGGTGCAAGGGACTCAGATTAGGGCAAGAACACACCAAGCAAGTTATTTAAAATGTTAGTTTTCAATTTCCCTATCAGTATAAGTGTTAATGTTAAGCACCAAGTACCCTGTGAGGGTTCTCAAGGAGCTTGCTTTTGCACCTGCTGAGAAGCCCTGTGGACACTGGCAGAAATCTTTTACTGTAAAAGAAAGGTCTGACTCAACACACACATGGTGGCTCAAATCCACCGAGCACTAAACTTCACGCAGATCAAAATGACAGCCACTTCTTAGCATGAGATGTGAGGTTTGTTGTACATTGTCAAGCAAGGCTCATCTCACAGTCACATCTCATTACTCCCATAGCCTCTTTCTCAAAGCACTTCATCTTCGCCAGCTAGTAGGTACTGGCTCTGTTCAAAAGGTTAAACTGTTGTTTCCAAAGGATGCAGAAGAACAAATCTTGACAAGGAAGAGAGCTGCAACTCCCTGATAAATCATGCACAGCACTTGGTCATGGGGCTTGGGAAGTACAAAATCAAATTGTGTTTACATTGGCCTGTACTGACTCGTAGAAATGCAATATGGGAATCATTGTTTTAATCAAGTCACATAGGTCTTTTTGTAAAATAAAAACTATAGTGAGTTGTAGAGTCTAAGAATAAATACTAAGGAAAAGAGAATGGTCTGTGGAAATCAATCTCTCCTTTATATACTTCCAAATTATACTCATAAAGAAGAGGCCTCCAGCAGCTCTGTCAGTCATGATAAAGCTATCACTCTCAGATTTATTACAGGTTCTTTTCCTGTGTTTTCAATGGAAAACATCCTACAGTGTGTTTGCATTACTATCAGAATTATATGAAGATTAATTACGTGTCTAAGAGATGAAATTCATTGACTTATTTTCAAAGAGCTAACTTGCAATCAAAGTCATACCCTAAAAAGTGGGGAACTAGCTGGAAAAGACAGAATGAGAATGAAATACTTCCAAGGACTGAAGGGTAATCACCATTTAACTCTTAGACGTAGTAATGTAGCCTGAGTTTTCTCCATTGTGCATAAAGGAAGTTCTGTGTATTGGGTTTGACCTCTTGACAAAATCCAAAATCTGCTTTTTTCACTTTGACTTCCCCTAAAATGAGGTGTATGTGTACCAAAAGTCTCATTTCCTAAACTCTTTGGTGTCCTCATCATCTGGGACAGCTATTTCCATGCTATTCAATCTTCACAGAGTGGCAAAATCAGGCTTTTAGGCAAGGTAACGTAATTACAGTTGTCAAACTACAGTGTTGATTAGATTATTTTCCTCTGTGAGGAAATAGAGAGTGCTGCTAAATTTCCTAGGATGGGAAACGTTATTTTGCATGTCCTGGTCTCTCTCTCTCACTGACCCCTCAAGAGCAGGCAGAAACTGGAATTCACTGTGTTGGAAAAGGGCTAGTAGAGACAAGATTTCTCTTCTTCTGCACATCTAAGCTGTTCCCAGGAACACGGAGACTGTCCCTGTCATGAATTGTGGAGTAAACTTGCTTGGAAAGGGGGGATGTTTAAGGTCCACTTTGCCACGGGGTTAGACACATAAAATAGTAATCAGCTTTGCTGTAAAAAAGCTGCTATGTGTTTTAAAGCCACCATCTTGACAAACATCATCTAAATAAGTTGCAGCAGTCCAAATGTATTGGTGCTGTCATGAGAACTGAAGGTAGACCAAGAAAGGATTTTGATTTACTGCTTTTCAAGGTCTTAGATGAACAAATACAGAGTGGTGTTTTTTATTTATATTCTTGCAATTGATGCTAAAGTAGCACTTAGGCAATGAAGTATATAGGTTGCAATTGAAAACAGAAAAACATAATCTCTAAACATTGTATATTTTTGTCCAAGTAAGGAAATTAAAAATCTAACCAATACAATCCAAAGTGTTTGGATCTTATTCAGCAGAAAATCAAACTTTCTGAGAGTTGAATCAGTGGTATGTTGGGGGTGGCAATGCTCTGGTGAGAGAAATAAAACAGGGCCCACTGCAAAAACAGATATGTGCTTGTCTCATCACCATTCTTCCCCTGCCTTCTTAATCCTTCTACCAGGGTCTGGGACTTCTTATCTACTGAGTCCTCTCAAAATTGCATAATTAAACACCATCTCTCCCTTATATTCAAATAATCAGTAAAGAATCTATGAGGAAAAAGACTCACAGAGTAAGTCAAAGAGACAAGAATGAAAATCTGCAAGACAAGTTCTTCATTATGAAGGATATTTTAACACTGGCCAAAAGAAAGAAAATATGAGTGAAATAGGAAATCCTAAAAAAATCTTTCTAGCTATGATTAGAGTTGGCAAACTTTCACCTCCAATGTTAATTTAATTTTTTTCTTTTACTATCTTCAAAATACCAAGACTTCAAAATTTATTTCCAAAAAAGGATGATTGATCCTTACATGAAATACCAGTGGTAAGTTTTTCCAAGAGTGTCAGCAGAAGACACTTAAAACAGGACTACACAAGACAGAAAAGATACAAGTGAAACTTTCATCTATTATCTCTACCTTCAGCCTTTACTAGTCTCTAGTCTGGGTGTTATCTGTAGGCAACTGTACTGGCAAAGTTTTTATGTGGGAAGTTGATGGTTTTCTTTTAATGAAGAAAGTTAAAAGTCTTTAGAAAAATTTACTAAATTCACCAGGTAAGCAGAAACCAGTTTTCTGGCAACAGCCAGCCCATCAGATTTCAAACAATGATTCCAAAGCCACATCTATTAGGACAAAAATTGAACATGAAAATTGCTGATCAAAACTTATCGTCATGGAACTATTATCAGTATTGACGAAACTCAAAACCAAAACAAGCACACAACAGCTTTGCAAGACAAGGCGACAGTCATCTGGCAGCTAATCCATGAAGTCAGCAGGTAAATCCAACAGGCTAAAACTCATCATCCGTTTGTGGGTTAAAATGATACAGGAAAAAATGCAAACTCTTACTGAATACAAGGAGTAGATTTTGATCCTTCATAATGTATCATGAAAAAATTCAAATGTATCAGCCCTCTGTGTCATTAAATCACAAGTGCACATTCTAATGTCAAAAGCCAAATTTTGCAAGTGTAATACTTACTCAAGTCCAACTCAGCAAGTGCAAGCTTTCCCAGTAGTATTCTCTGCAATATTCCCTGAAAGCGATATTTCCTGCAGTATTCCCTGTTACCAAAGGACCACACTGGCCAGGGGACACAAAGCATTCTTCCATCTCCAGTGTCTAGAGTTGCTTTCCTGTCAATTGTATAAAATTTGCTATGTTCATGTGCAGATCTTTGGTAAGTGCAGCCAGCTAAAACAATAAAGAATGATACAACCATGTCCAACATGTTTACCTAGTATCTTATTAAAATAAACCCCCACATTTATATATGCAGTTACTAAAAACTGAAAAATAAAAAAGAAAAACATTGTTTGATATCAACTGTTTCATAATTTTTGTCAGTATTGCATACAGCTTCACTGTTTTACCCATGTGGTAAAATTCTTTTGTGGGTGTGGTTCTTTCACATAGCAAAATGAAAGAAAAATACTTATCAAATTGGAAAATCTGATTTTAAAAACTAAACAATAACAGAGCTGCTCCACAACAGATTGGGGATCCAGTATTGCCAAACATACATGTTCACAAACCAAGACACTGACTTAAAATCAGATTAATTCAAAAGCAATAGACACTGTGTTACTTTTTCTATTGTGTGGGATCTAATGTTTTATGTTTCATGTCATTAAGCTTTTTCACTGTCATGGGGTTTAGAAGCAACACATTTTGTAATAAAAACTAAGCTTTTCAGGTAATTTCAGGTTAAAACAATTAGGCCTTAAAAAACCGTAATTAAATACAAAATGAGCGATAATGTCACAAGTATGGAAAAATCTAAAACTACATTAAAATAATTCTTTAATAATTTGTACCACAAACTAAAATTGGAAGTTTCTTTAATATAGTAAAGAGTTTAAACCTGGGCTTATAGTAATTTATTAATTTCTATATTGGTAAGATAAGGATACACTATATTCCTATACTTTTAAAATCCTTTTGGTAAGGGCAATAAAGCATAATCTAACAATATATAATAATTTATTACTGTCTACAACAGATTGTAACTCAGAAAATTTTGTATCTTTTTCTAACTTTTCTTACATAAAAAATTAAACTCAGTAAAGAGAGAAGCTGGACATGAGGAATGAATTGTGAATTCTGATTAAGATCATAGGAGTTCTTCCAGAGAGATATTTGCAAGTATCCAAGAATTCACAGCAAATACGGTGAAACCTCCTCATACAAAAAATGAAATCATATTAACCAAAGAGATGAGAATTACTAGTTGCAAATAATTTCGAATTTTTCAGGGGAGTCAGGTTTAGTGCAGTGTAAAATATGTCAGTGCCTTATTTTACATGTAATCAAAATTGTCCCTTTCTCAGAAAGTTTAAAAATATGTGATGAAAAGATCCCCTTTGGAGAGTTTGGTGCACTTTCAGTAAGTTTGCAGATGACACCAAGTTGGGTGGCAGGAGTGTTGATCTGCTGGAGGGGAGGAAGGCCCTACAGAGGGATCTTGACAGACTGGATCAGTGGAACGAGAACAACTGCATGAGGTTCAATAAGGTGAAGTGCCGGGTCCTGCACTTGGGTAACAACAACCCCATGCAGCACTACAGGCTGGGAGCAGAGTGGTTGGAAAGCTGCTCAGTAGAAAGGGACTTGAGGGTGCTGGTTGACAACCAATGGCATCCTGGCCTGTATCAGAAATAGTGTGGCCGGCAGGACTAGGGCAGTGATCGTCCCCCCGGTCTTGGCACTGTGGAGGCTTCACCTTGAATCCTGTGTTCAGCTTTGGGCCCCTTGCTACAAGAAGGACATTGAGGTTCTGGAGTGTGTCCAGAGAAGGGCAACAAAACTGGTGAAGGGTCTGGAACACAAGTCTTATAGGGTTGTTTAGCCTGGAGAAAAGGAGGCTCATGGGAGACCTTACTGCTCTCTACAACTACGTGGAAGGACATTGTAGAGAGGTAGGGATCAGTCTCTTCTCCCAACTAATAAAGGATAGGAGAAGAGGAAGTGGCTTCAAGTTACACCAGGGAAGGTTTAGGTTGGATATTAGGAAAAATTTCTTCACTGAAAGAGTTGTCAGGCACTGGAATAGGCTGCCCAGGGAACTGATGGCATTATCATCCCTGGAACTATGTAAATGATGTGTAGATCTGGCACTTGGGAATGTGGTTTAGTGATGAACACAGCAAAGCTGGTTTAACAGTTGGACTAAATGGTCTTAAAGGTCCTTTCCAACATGAAGAATTCCACGATTCTATTAAAAATTCTCATGCTTTATTAATTATAAAGGAAATTATATCACAAACACATCTAATTAATAAAATAAGTAAAAAATTAAATTCAATTTTGGCGGAAGAAGGGCAGTGATAACAATAGGAAAAACTTTCTTTGGAGCTTAAGCCAAGAATTCCAGATGCAGTTAACACATCATATCAAAAGACATTAAAATACTGTTAGTCAAAGAGTTAAAATTAGACATTTTCTGATAACAGAATCTTACTCCCTGGTGCGATAAAGCCAGTTGCCTTTGCTTCCTGGTGATATTCAAATAATAAAAAAAAAAAAATCACTTGATCTCACACACCTTCATCAGACAATGCTTCCTCTGAATTTTTCATTTCAGTGGAAGTTTTTCTGAATAAGAATTACAACATCAAACCAATAGATATGAAACACTTGTCCTGTCTATTTCTTGTAGCAAACAGTTGCATCTTCTCTAATGTGTAGTTTGTAACCCTTAAGGAGAAAGTCTGTCACTCTGTTACATGTTTATAAACTGCCTTCCTTAGTATAATTCAAGTCTTATGATAGTACCTCAATAGTGACATCATTTTTTTATATATATGTATATTTTCTTTTCCAATCTTGGGAAATGCAGAATATACATAAAGATCTATGCTGAATTCATATTCATTTGAATGCAAAGTGAATTTTACATTCCATTCAGCCTATCACTAATCAGTTTTATATTGTGAATAAACAAAACACAAGTGAAAAAGGTAAAGGATATGTAAAACATATCTGAGATAACTTTTATCCCATAAAATTCCGCTTCTTTACTTAGGAGTTGATACTGCTAGGAAGAAAATAAACACAAACAATTGATCATCTCAACAGTGGAACTACAATCCAGAGGTCAGGAAAATATTTAGTGATACTCATTGAACAGGTACAGCCTCTGCTTAATCTCAGTTATTTCTTGACTATATATATATATATCAAGCATGAAGTATAAAAGCCCTTGGGGTATAGAAGTTGTAGAATTATTTTATGTACATAGGGGTCTGTCTTTCTTTTTTAAAGGATTTAAGCGTAATCACAAATATTACTTTTTGAGTTTCATAAAGTTTGCTGCCTTGTTTCAGTTACTTCAGCATAAGTTACACAGCACCATTTATAATGTGTAAACACATTATAAAAGTTCTTTCAAAAACAGCATCCATTTGATAATGTTTATTCTCCTCATAAGTCTGAGAGAATAGAAAAAAAATCTTCAGTGTCTGTGATGTCACTTAATGAAACCACTATAGCACATGTAGGAACTATGGTAAGTAGGCAGTGCAAAATTTATACACAGCAGGACCTACCATAGCCAGGTAATATTATTGAGTCATTGAAAATGTTTCTTTTAAGCACTTGGAAACTCTCATTGCATATAGCAGTACCACTGGTTTTAATGTCACAGAAGGTTGCCATGTCAAAATGATTTTAAAATTTCTCTCCCTGAAGGAGAGAAATCATACAGGCTGTGTTGGTAGCTGTTGGTTCAAGCATGGTTGATGATAGTCTCAAGTAGTAAAGGGTTCAGACGTCTATGCTGATGAACTGTTGGAACAATTCTTGATAGCATTGTGGCCTCTCCCAGGACCACAAGGTCTCCACCCTTTGCTCTCCAAGGACCTTGTGCCATAGTTCACATGCAGGTTCACTGGTAGGCAGCTCGCTAGCAGTCACTGAGGCCTTGGGAGCCTGTCTCCATTCCAAAGAATATTCCTAAATGTGTCAGATTTTCCAGACTAGGTGTAAGTGATTAACTCTAGACCAGAGAGTAATTTTGTTTCAGTAATATTTCTAATGCTGACCTGAACTTAGCAGTTTTGCATGTTATGGTTACAAGCCCAACTCATAACTTGTGCACACAGCCCTGGGCAAATCATACCCATGAGGAATAGCATAGTAGCCTCTTTGTAGAGATTTGAAAGAAAAAGTGTCATGACAATTGTCCCCCTCTCACGCTTTCTTGCCTCAGTTATTTCTGGCCTTTGCAAGCATTCTGGACAGCTCAAAGGTTCTTTTACACAGCAGGACCAAAGCAGCTCAGAGACTGGAACATTTCACAGCATTTAACATGTTTTGTTGCATGAATTACTGTTGTTCCTGTGGATCAATTCCAACCTCACAGAGACTTGCAGTTTCCAAATCATGGATTCTCCATCAAGGTAACCTCTTGAAACTTAAAGTAAAAAGTAATAACAATAATTAAATAATGACTGGCATGAAAATTGTAGTACTTTTATATATCTTCAAACAATAGAGCTGGTAGTTATTTAGTACAACATGACTAAAACTTCAACATTATATACTAACACTGTTCAAATGAGGGATGCAGGACAAACTCCTGTTATTTGAGGATTTTAATGTTTTCATTTGGATCTCATATTTTTTCATGTTAAACATTGAAAGTCATTTAGCTACAAATCTAGACTTGTCCACAGACATCTGAAGGTGGAAGGTTTCTGAGCCTGGTGTTAGTCAAGATTTCAATGGGGTGACATCACTTTATATCAGGTGAGAATCTCGACTAACAGTTTAAAAGGATGGTATAAAATAAGAAAGAGGAGAAAGCAAAATGATAGTCAAGGTTACATGAACTCTTGCTACTATTCTTCTATTAATGAATCTAGAGAATACTTTTCTTAATGATGAGGTAACCTGTGACTAGCCCGAATTTTGCAGATGAAATCAGGATTACTCCTGGTATGCAATAAAGAAACTTGTTGATAATAGTAGTGTGAAAGAAGAAGCAGCAGGAAAGGGACGGGAAAAGAAATTGCATGATTTGTAAGGAATCAAAACATACATCAGGATTTAATATCTGAAATTGCGGTGCAAGATGCAGCACTTAAAATTTAAACAAATAGTTCAGAGGCTTCTAGGTATGTTATGGTCTGTAGCCATTTTGCACACATTCCTACATACTTTCAACAGGTAAAAAAAGTTCACATAAACAGAACCCAACTGCTTCATCACTCATCTCTGCAGCAATGGCATATTTCCCTTGAGAGTTTTAACGCCGTATGAACGAGGTACCTCTGCAAGTCAGTGTATTTTATTGGTCAGCAATGAAGGGTTCAGATCTACACATTCTGCTTCAGACTCAGATGCTGGCAGTGACCAGCCTCTAACTCTGTCACAAGGAAGGACAGAGTTATGCCCTCTTCTGACATGAACTACAAAATGACCATGCTGTTCAACATGTTAACCATGATAATTTTTTTTTTTTGCAAAATTATTGCAACAGAGTATGTGTTTGTATGTGTATGTAAATATATATCTACATCTATCAGTGTCAGTCAAGGAATTAGAAATTGCTGTGATAGGAGTATTTAGAAAACTGATAAACCAACTTTTAAAATAAAATTTTAGTAGACTGACATTCATTAATGACAGATGTGCCAATGTTTCGTTCTTACTAATTACCAGCACATGGCTTTACACACACAAAATCATTAGTCTACTACAAACTGAATTAGCTGTGAGTATACAATACCAAGGAGGTGATGCACCAGTGGCTCCAGTATGCAGTGGCTAATAGTTGAGGAGGTCAAGGTCTTCAGGTTTGAGAGCCCTTTTATAGGTAAATTTCCTCTGGATGCCTGATGCTTTCTGCAGCTTGCTTCTCTCCCAAAAAGGGATCCCATCAGCTCCCAGTGCTGCTTATTTTTGTTTTGGCTTTGCCAGCCATCCCAATACTCGTGCAGTCAGTAGGATATCCTGCCTGCTTTCCATCCCTTGTGCTTATCTTGTTCTTTGTTCTGTATCTTGCTCTTTGTTCTTTATCTTGAAAATTCTGTTACTGAGTTGCTGTTTATATGTTTTCCCACCTTTTCCACTTGCAACTACACAAGTTTTTTTACTCTTGGCTGGACACATTTTCACATACTTAAACACAATACTTACACATTGTTTTGCTATGCTGTGAGTGTAAAATATATATATGTGTGTGCGTTGTTGACTATTTTAGTATGCTTCTAGTTGGGTTCAAGGCAAGCAAACATTAATTCCTTTCTAACTATGTCTATACTACAATATGCATCCTGACTTCAAGTACGACAATTATTCATAGGTGTCATAGCCTCTGGTTTGGCTGTAGTGTCTATATTTGGCAGTTGGTATGGTAGTGACCTCAGGTAAAACCATTCTCTACTGGAGAAATAAGGAACAGAAGAGCTGTCTATTAGACAGCTGGAAGAACAGAGTAATTAGTACACCTCAATAGTGTGCTTTAAAACAGAATTACTGTACTTGTAATGCCACTTTCTTTAGTCAGTACAGTGTCACTGTAATAGTGCTCTGCACATTTGCTGAAATAAAATCTATTTCAGAGCAGCAAAATAGAAATTATGTGAAGATGACATCATACAAGGATTCACTATTCATAAAATGAAGCTAGTCTCTCTTGTGCTGCAGAAGCTGTTAAATTAAAGAACACAGTACTTAGTATCTTTGATGTAGAAAAGAAGGCAAGAGAGAAGAGAAGGAAAAGTGTTATCAGCCTGTCTAAGGGAGAAGCAGAAATAACAGATACAGGAATAGACTGATTTTGACTTAAATAAACCACTTTTTTCAGCCCTAATGAAATTATTTTCTAGCCCTAATGTGCAGTGGAGCTAGCAGCAGAGGCTCTCTGCTTTGATACAGACCAACAAGTGAGAAATGACATGCAAGTGTATTTAGGAAACCTGACATGACAGCTGGTTACCTAGTCTCTCTACTCCACAGATGTACTATTGCGCTGGGGAAGAAAAGGCATCAGTCATACTCTTCAGCCAGAAGGCAGAGGAGGATCATTTCAAGAAAAGTTTTCCCAGCTTCTCTGAAAAAAATGGAAGCCATACCAAGAAAAATTGTATTCTGGGAGAAGCCCAGAAGAGCCTTTTCTATGAAGAAAGCTCACATCCAGGGTTAGTGGTGGTGCTTACTGAGGAGAGCCTTGGCAGGAGCTGAATCGGGGAGACAGAGCCACCTCAGCCCATGGACCAAGTGACCCAGGTCATTCACAGTGCCCTTCAGCTAGGGCAGGCAATCAGCAGTGCTCAGTAATCTCATCATCATTCCTCTCTTCTCCAGTTAAATAAACTCTCTGTAATCAGCAACACAGACAGAAGACGTGTATCAGTAGCAGGAAGCCAGGTAGGGTGAGGGGGATATCGGGTGGGGGGTGATGAAGGCATGTGTAGAAGCACAGCAGGGCAGCTGCAGCCCTCCCATCTGCCTCAGTACAGCAGTGGCAGCGAAATTCTAAGACCTCTGGTCCTCAAATACTGGCTGCTGCAGGGACTTGCGGTACTCACCACCTTATGAATGTCCAAGATTCCCATTATTCACAAGTAGCAAAATGACAGAAAGGAAATTTGTTCCCGGTACCGGCACCTGTCAAAGGATGAATGAACACTGCGTGTGTCCTTGGGCCATCTTAAAAAGCTGCCACTGACAGTGGTAGGAATTACTGACCTACCTCCAATATAAACTTGGCCTTAGTGGAAGGAGGGATGTGTAATGCATGCTTTCTGACTGCTCTATTGGTGATCTCAGTCCTGACCCAGTGGGTCTAGTCTGAAATTAGTGAGCTTCTAATTGCTTTTTAATTTAAAGCAATTACAAAAGGGGGCACTACCAAGCATCATTTGTAGTTGTGGAATCACATATGGCATTTAATTGGGAAAATCAAGTTGGGCAATTTTTTTCATTAGAAATCTTATTCCAACCACAAGAAATACTGGAATACCTGAAATGGCAAGTTGTATGGCATTTTTATCAACAGACATTTATTTTGTTTATAGTATTGAAGGGAAACCCAGAGTCAACTATTTAAACTGGCCTGAAACTTATGATTCATGCTCTTAGCTTTGTGGCATTTTTCTTTATTGTTTTAGCCAATTAAGAAGAGACCACTGTTAAAGGTTAACTGAGCCAAAGAGGCATCTAGAAAGAAAATAAATTCCTGTTGGTCCTTTATCTTCCTTCAGAATTTACAGCACTGTGGAACCTGACCTTGAGAAGCCATGTTAACTGACACACTGATGACCATAGGCTTGTGGTCATTGCAGACAGAGGTAAGTTGTGTCCTGCAAAAACTTGTGAGTTAGTTCTCACTACAGTAAGGTTTTTCTGTGATTGAGAAAACACTCTGTTCTTGCCTAGACACACTGTGTAGTCACGGTCATCATTGCATTAGTTAACATGAGTTCTCAAGGACATGTTTTAACTTGTCATGCTGTTACAGCGCTGTCAAACCCATTGAGAGGGACATCAAGAGGGTATTCACAAAGTATGAGGCCAGCTCCATCATAAAGGACATATTCTCCTGCAGCAGTTGATAATAGGGAAGTGACATCTCTGCATTGCCACTTCAAGGCCACAGTGCTATCTAAAGTGACATCTTCATGTTGCAGCATGAAGCCCGTAACATTACGTGGAGTGACATCTCCACAGAACTGACTGAAGCCCATGCTAATTGTAGCTCAATCTTGAGAAAAGACTTTTGCAAAAACATTACTGGAAACCCTCTGAGGAGGGCATGCACCAGCTAACATTACTGTGCCCCAAGTACCAGTACTTCTCTTTAACAAAAAAATAATATGGCATTTTCCCCCTGAGTTAAAAGATCATCTTTGATAATAAGAATTCATTGCACTATTTCTCTGAGAGGAGAAAAGGCACTTCATTTTTCCTCTTGCAAATATGTCAGGGAGAAAGTAATCATCTTCCCTACATTTAAACTGCTCAGCTTTGCTCAAGCAAAAGTAAACACATGACTTTCTTCTCTGAAGAAAATGTGGAGTCTTACCTGATTTCCAGCAGCTCAAGGCTGTGCCCGTATGACTGTGCCTTTAAGCAAGTGATCTTAAGCTCTTGCTGCTGCTGGACTCAAGGCTCACAGATTCATGTCTGTCCTTTACAGGTAAGTAGTTCTCTTTCTTTGAAGGTCTCATCAGGGCTGCTTCTCTAATTCTGGCTGTGATGTCATTATCCCAACATCCTTACCTCCTTCCCAACAAAAGAGCCCGGCAGACTGCGAACAGCCAGAAGTCCAAAAAAGTGCTGGAAGAGAGTTTAAGACTTTAGGTTCACAAAAGATGTACAACAGCATGTGTGTGTGTGTGTTTGGGCTTACATCAGCCTGGCTTCCAGCCTTCAGAAGAGGAAGGGAGGAGATACCCCTTCTCAGGACTTGAGTGCTTTTACTTTGTGTATTTGTAGATCATTATGGAAGGGATCTGGTTTGAAGCACTAGCTGGTATTCTCAGATGGTTAAATTTTAAATGCTTGACTCAAATTTTACCTTAGTTGATGACCCTTATACTGAAGTCACCATTTTTTGCTGGTTTAAGGCACTTCAGAATTAAAGAATGAGTTACCTATATAGATCAACCAAGTCAGAACTTAGCTCCTAATAATTTGTTTTCAGACACATTTTCAACCTTGAAGTGATTTGATTTTTATCGTACATTGGTTCAACTAGCCTCTTTGGTCACAGGTTGTGTTTGTGGAATGTGTCCTCTTAATAATTCTAAACATAGAGGAAGGAAAGGTTTTCTCCTTTCAGAAATTCTCTTTTTGACCCTGTTTACAGATCCTTGCATACTTTCTTCTGTTATACTGGTGGAAACTTTCTCTCCAGCTGGGGATATTAAAAATTGTTATATTTACCAGGAACCCAAGTTTTGTTTTTCATATATGGGTCCAGTTTAAATTGGCAGTGACAGGAACGTTACCTAATAGGTAGTATAGGGAAATTCAGAGTTGCTGCACCAGTTACTCTCAGCACTGACCAGATGCAATTTAAGGTGCAAGGTGAATACCCATCAGTAGGAAAATGTCATTATTCACCACAAATAAATAGAATTACCTGTTCTTGAACAGTAAGGGCATCTGTTTCACATTCTATCCACCTTGGGCTGATTAGAGCAAATTAGGTCCTGTGCTAATCAGCTCAAGACATGTGCTGAAAATGTAGAAATCTGTTATTTGATTTTCTTGCAGTAATTCTCAAGTAATTCTTGTACGCCCAATGAAGAATGCAAAAGTATTTAACCTTGGTAGGGCCCAATCCTGTAAGTTTTGGGGAGTGGTCTCATCAGGTTAAACAGGACCTCTCACACAAGTGAAGACTGCATAATGGGCATGGTAGGAGAGTTGTTTTACAGCCTGATAACATTATCTTTTTAGCTCCTACTACCAGTACTTGTTTACTGACTCCTTACCAATACCTACTGTACCTTATCTACTCTAATTTTGCAGAATTTAGAAATTAGTAGGTTTAGCTGCATCTTTTCACTCCCATCAGGAATGAAGTGACAAGACTAACATTGGACAATTATCACTTTATATTAGAATGAGACTCCATTTAGACATGAAAGGTCAGGGGACATTTAAGTCACTCCTTTTTTAATTTAAATTTCATTAGTTTTGCCCATTACATTTGTCATGACTATACTAAAATAAGTCCTAATTCAGGTCATCTATGAAGAATGTAGTAATGAGAGTCTAAGTAGATTGTTTCTATTCTTTGCTTTACTGTTTCTTCCCATATGAGCTTGGGTAGATTGTATAAACTTCTTTTTCAGCTGCTAAATGACAAAAATAATGTGTAATGTCCTCTATGAGCTTTACTTCACTCACAGAATTGAAATGCATTCAGACTTTCATATATACTCAATAATCCATATACACATATATATATAATAAATACATTTATTAACAGTATTTTGTCATTTGTTGTATCATCATTTCAACATAGTTCAATGTCGCACTACCTCGGGACTTCATCCATTATCCTCCAAGAGATTCACATCTCTTCTTTATAGGTGACTGCCTTAAAATCAGTTCAGTTTTAAAAAATCATATTCCTAAAATCTGTTTTTTGAAAAGTTTGTGGATAGTGCAAAAAATACATTCAGTTCAGGCCTGGAAGGCAAATTGACAAAGCAGAGATTGAACAAGTTTACAGATCAGTATAAATTCTTCATGGACACATATTAGACCTTCTAGTTTGTGTCTAGCCCCATACTGGTGAAATTGTCCTTCTTTAAAATTTCGAATTAGTGATGTCATTCTATTACCTTTGCTGCACCAGAGGTGTGGGGTGTTTTCCCCATTGCATTTGTTTGCACAGTATCTGAATAAAACATCTGTTGGCTGATTTGTACAATAGTGTCCCATTGATAACCTGGAAATACTAAGAGGTTTTTTAGCTCAAGGTAAAGATGCTCTAGGTTTGTGCAGCTAGGGATTTCCTTCATTACAGGTGAATTCAGGGCCACTCTGAGGGTCAGCAGCAGGAGACCAGACACTACGTAAATTCCCAAAATGGGAATGAAGAAGAATTAGTGGCACTATGACTTGTTACTGGATGAATTTCCCCGTAAACGGGAACTGCTTCATTAGCACATACCCTCTCCTTATCGCAAGACTAAAACCAAATAAATCAAGCCCTGGCTAGACTTAACCAATATTTTTTGTCATCATAATGTCTCCTTTTCAAAAGAGTTACATGATTCAAGTTCATTTTAATAGCAAGCAATGAAGAAATTACAGTTGTTTCCATTCACACATAACTCTAATGGGAAAAGCTTGACAGTAACTGCCGTTGCAAGAAATTCTTAACTTTTTCAGGAAAGGCACTAGTGTTCCTACATAGGTAATTACATCATGATGCTGAGATTTTCCAGAAAAAAAATGAGACAATATCTTTGTCCTCTAGATTGGAGAGGACTAACTGTGGGGAAAAAAAAATCTATTCAGGTTAAAAAGTGATTGTGATGGAAACAGTAGATTACTTCATTCATTTCCATGGAAATAAAACTTGTAAAATAACAAAGTGGCTAAACCTGTAAAATAACAATAATGTTAGCAAAAGTTATTTGAAACAACTTCCCTGTTAGTTGATGTAAAACTCCAGTGAAAAGATGAGGTAGATAAATAGAAAGGTTTGCTCCTTCCATTGAGGGATGACTCACTATTTGTCCTTCTTCTAGACTTTTTCCCCTTAATATTTTAAACTTCTTTGGAACAAAGAAATAGTCTTTTCTCTCTTTGATAGCAAAAAGCAATTTTCTATTTTTTCATTTACTCTTCTTTGGCCTCTCACTCTACCTCCCCCATGCTCTTTTCTGCTTTCCTATTACGTTTTATTTCAGCTACCTTTACCATTTTGTTTACCCATAGAATTTTTTTAATACAGCCAACAAATGATAATAGGTAACATTGGAATAAAAACAAGGAGATAAATCTTAGAATAAAAATCACAAAATACCAAAATGCTGATGGCTGGGGAAATCTTACTGACAACCTGTATCAGCAAGGAGTCCTTCAGTTTTACTTTTCCTCTCAAATATGTCTATATTCTTCTTTAATCAGAGCTGGATTTAAATGCTAAGGAAATCCAAGAGAAAAATGCTTATCTATCGAAATCAGAGGCATTTTGAATCTTCTGCTGTGCAAAAGCCTCTCTTTACTCATGATAAATAGAAATATATTCTGTAAGTAGATCCCATAGATTTCAGTGTGAGTACTTTCAAAGTAAATTGCTACTCAGTAGTAAAAAGGACACTAGGTTAAAACTAGTTAGGAAGTGCTACACTGAAATAACTCCTAGAAATGTTATGAACTTTCCCTTACAGCCAATGACTTTTTTTACAAGAAATGTGGAAAACATTAGCTAGAATTGTGTTGGTCTGTACAATTTTATTCTGTTAAAGACAGGTTTTATGATACATTTAGCCTTTTAAATGACACTAATAGTCTCTGGAGACACATGGTCTTTCCTGCAGTTCAACAATTAAGTCTATTTCAATGTTATTTGGATAAGTTGAAACAATTCAGTTACTGTATGTCTGCTCAGTGGCATGTACTGTAAGGCTAATGGAAACCACCTAGACTTAACTAAATAATAAGGCTTTAGCCAGCTTTAGACATCTACCTAACTTTTTGAGGGAAGGTTGAAAACTGAGGGGGTGGAAGGGGTCATTTATTGGCAGAGAAAAAAACGTATTTTTCATCTCTCATTTCACACATATATACCCCTCCTCCAATCCAGCACCACACACATACTTCAAAAAAAATGCCCTAAAATTTACACAGGTCATAAGCCTGAGTTGATAATGAGCACGATTAATCACAATTGTGTTTCTGTTTCTTCTCTCCTTTTGAAATGTGTTACTTGCTAAATTGTACTAGCAAGATTTTTAGATATATATGTATATATACACATATCATGCAGTCCTTACATATATATATATATTTATACACACACATGTATATATACATATATATATGGCATGTTCTGAATTGCTTACACTTTTGTGTAGTAAGTATATGTTTATATAAATAGTCTTATGCTGCTATGGCTAGACTTCTTCGGGTACCGTTTTAGACCTAGCTTAAGTACCTCCACAGTAAGCTACTATGTAGACATATATATATATAACCAGATTTTTACCACACGATAAAAAAAAAGAAAGTGAGGGGAAGTAATTAAGAGGGCTCCAGATTTAAAATCTTGGCTTTATTTCAAATCCCAAGCCTTGAACTAATCAGACATAAGAAAGATAAAATGTACAGAAGGAGCTAAATTAATCACTGGTTAAATTCACTAATAGCTCACTACCCACCTGTATTGAGAGTGGGAAGAAATGGAAGGGTAGTGATAGAAATCTACTTCCTACAAACCTCAAGTTTTCCAAAATTTTTGGGTCTTGAGAATCAAATTGGAAATCTTCTGTTAGGGTTGATTTAATGCAGTTATTTCTTTGGAGTCAGTTAAATCTGTGTTAAAATTTTGAGACTGCTGAAGTACATAACAAACCTTGGTGTGACATAGGATAAACCATGGCTTGACCTGTACATGAACTATGTAAGAAGACTTGTCTGATCACAACATACCACTGGAGATACAGATGAGAGAATAATATCAATCCCATGTATGAAAATTACACGCACTATGTGGCCGTTCAGGTCTAGAGAACCTGAGAAAAGTTTTAAAAAAAAAAGTCATAGGAAACAGATGTGTTTTTCAAAATTATTTGTGCTGCCAAAAGCTTGACTTTACACACACACACACATGCAGTCCAGTCACGTGTTTGAGTGGCTGCACTTACCAGTGCCCCTAACATAAATGTCAGATCCACACCACAGTTCAGATCCACCAGCAGCAATAATTGCAAATGCACCAGGTTCCAGATGAGATGCATTGCATTCATCCAGAAAGCCAATAGATCCTGCCCAAAGTAGCCAAGTAGTAGCATACAGCAAAAAGGGATGATCTAACACCAAATTCAGTAGGACTGGAAGGTCTATAGTGCCCTTCTCAAGGGCTTTACTTTTCTGAGGAGATTTGCTGTAGTGATGACCCTCCTGTGAACAGTTTCCTCAGAAGGTTTCCTCAGAAAACTCCTGAAAAAGCGTATCCAGGCAAAGCCATTAACTATGCTGAACATTGAACTTTGGGATATTCAACACTGAATTTGACCAAGAAATTATTATAATATACCATTGGAAACCATTGGCTCCTTTGTCAGGAAAGCATCTTTTTGCTTGAGTTAAATGTAGATAGGTTATGAAGACTGGACTCACCCTTCTGCATTTATTTACTAATTTTCCAGGGACAACAGGAATACAAAATAAGGTCTGTGGAAGAGCTTTCCTTTGATCTAATACAAACAGACTACTATTCTGCAAGCTGCAAAGGTACATTTTAATTACCACAGTGAAACCAGATGTAAAATCAATAAGGTGTTTTATTTCTCTCATTGATGTGTATAAATACTTACTTTACAGCAAGGTTAAGCTGAGTTTTCTGTCATTAAATGTAAGGATTGATGCAGGCCATTCAAACCTGGTTAGGGCACCAGAGAACAAAGTACCCCTCTGTGTCACACCATCATCTGAAAATACTCACCCAGTGCTTCAAAAACTGTCTTCTGCGATATTTAGAAATTTCTGTCATCACCCAGTTGGGATTGAAGGCTATAATGGGCAAAACTTTATTTCAAATAACTGGGTCAGCGATTTCAGTGTTTATACAAGTGTGCTTGCTTGTCTTAATTTATGAAGTAGTTCAATTACTAGAGAATTTCTTGGGGATGTCTCATTTTAATCGAATCATTAATTCTATACTGAGAGGATGCATAGAAATTGATGGTCAGTTCCTGTTCCTCATTTTAAGCAGAGATGGATCCAATTCAGAGCTTCCCACTGAAACTCTCTCAAACTTTGAGAAAAATTCAGTCTGTATTCACAAGTACCAAAGGCCCAATGTTTTATTTGTTTGTTTGTTTGTTTGTTTGTTTATTTGTTTGTTTATTAGGAGGAAGAATCATAGTCTACTATTGCCCTTGACTGACTTCAAATGGGGTGTCTCTCCCCTCACGGCTCTCATTTATCTAGGAGAAACCAGAGGACCTCTGAAAATCCTAAAGTCCCTCTGTCAAAAACACCAATAATCATTTCTACAAACCAATTTTTTCTTCACTCTGAATGGTAATAAGCTTTGAAAAACTCCATGGCAAGAAAGACTGACCCAGCCACAGCAGGACCTAAATGGACTCCACCTCTACTACAAATGCACATGAGACACTAGATGGAACAACAAGTCCAAAACTTCAGAAGATTTTAAATATTTTAGCATGGCCTACCTAAGCCCTGAAATCAAATGCAAAGTTTTGCATTTTCAATCTTCATAGATTTTATACCTCTTTTCTTTTTTAGAAGTCATTTCTCTTCATGACAGTGGTGCTGGGAATATGCCTTCAATTCTGAGAGGCACACAAATGTGCTAGTGATAGGTGCTATACAAGTACTACTGATTCAAAGCTGATTCCACATTATTCCCATAATTTTATGTCTTTATTTAAAAGTTGGTTTAAATGAATATATCACTATTTACAAGGCTTTGAAACCACACCATTATGCACGTAGTGCCCAGATGACAGTCCAGTCTGCTCTACAAAAAAACTTGTAATATTTCTTCTGCTTTTTAAGAAATGCTTTCTGTATTTTTAAATTTCATTTTAGCCTGGTTTATGACCTGTTTTCACATATTCCTCATGTATTCCATTGTGGGGGCTCTTGCAGAAATCTACAGGAAAGAAGTACTTGTAGTGTCTGTTCAATGATGTGCAGAGGGACCCAAACTACAAAACATCTGGTTATACTGTACAGAGAGGGGAACCATGGAGGCAAGTTTGCCAGTAGCAGAATTTTAGTCTTGAATAAATTAGAAGGGAGAGATCATTCACAGTCTCTTTTCTAGCAAAATTATATGAATATCAGATTAACATGGGACAAGAGCCCAGTGAGAATAGAGCCCTTATGATTGAAAATGCAGAAATATCAGAGGCAACATGTCAGAAAAATAAGGAACAGCAAGGATACGAATGTTATGATTCTTCCCCCCCCCCCCCCTTTTTTTACTACAGTCATGGAAGACAAAATGCCCTATCAAGACATATGCTTTAAGAGGCCAGTTTTGCATCTAATGAAGTCAATGGAAAAAAACATTGAGTTGAATGATGCTACGAAATGTCCTTAATGAAAAATGTAATCTCACGTTAAGACCCACTTTTGAACCCATTTAACTTGATGGAAATCTTTCTTTTCATTTCAAAAGCATCAGATTTAAATACCAAGTATTCAAAAAGGAAGACATCTAGAAGCTCTCTTTACATGGAGTGCATCCCATCTATTCAAAGTTTAAATTAAGTCATGGAGAGACCAGTTCATGATCCTATAGATATGGCTGACAACCCATGTGTCTAAAATAATCCTGGGCTCAGACACTGCAGGACAATTGTACCTGAATATCTTTATGTTTAACTCTTTCTGTCAATAAAATTCTCTCTGACTTTTATGGACACTGCCATTTTGACTTATGTGTGCTTATGATAAAATTCCAAGGAAAAGGCATAATTTTTTCTCTCCTCCTATACTCTACCTTAATAAGGAACAGTTCATTTTACTTAGACTTTTCTTTTTTAATATTACTGTAGCCCTGAGACCAGGCAGAGAAAATATCAACTGCAATGTTTAAGGCAGGAGATGCTGGTGATGGGGGAAGGAAACAAAGGGAAAAATAGTATGAAAGGAAACCACCATGGCTGGTCCATTTTTTAGGCAAGAGCAGCAGCATGGAACATGGTTGTCCTCAGTCTGAATTCAGAAAGCACAGTTTCGGGGACTACAGGGATCAATACTTCTGCTGTTGGGGTAAAGCTTACCTCAGAATAAATAAAAAAAATACCAGAAGTTTGGTGGATCCAAGAGTTAGGCAAAGCTTGTTTTGCTCCTGAACTAAACAAACCTTTAAATTAAAAATGGCAAATTCTTACTGGCACACATGATTTTTTTTTCCCCCAAGCAATAGGAATAACACAGCACATGAGAGAAAGCCATGAAAATTAAGTTATTTTTTGTTAAGACCCTGTCCTGAGTGTGTGATAGGAATGTCAACAATACAGGGTCACCAAGGCTGGACTTCCACACTTATATGCTAGTGGTGCACATTGGCCACAACAGGTCCCCAACATCAGTAGGGAATGTGATGGCATTGGCACTTATTAGGGTAAACATGTAACTTAGAGATGTTTCAGTACTTCCCTCTTCCTGGTACTAACCATAATCTGATCCCCTTGCAATCATCTAGCTACTAAGAGGACTCTAATTATTTAATAACACATCTGAAGTTTGGAGGTCAGGAAACTAGGTTTCTTCCTTCACTGGAAAGAAGGAGAGCAACAGAATTTCTGTTGCAGAAGACAGCAGAAAAAGGAAGAGGAGCATTCCTTCCACAAAATCACCCAAGCTGCTGATGCTGAAATCAGAACAAGGAATCTGAATTTTAATTGCAAGACTCTGTTTCCTAGATTAATAAGCGGCAGAGACATCCCACTGGAAATCAAGTCCTTCAGCAGGAAGAGCAGAGCACCCATGGGTATGACTTACCCTGGCCCACTCCACTTACAACCTTGAGCTACCTGAAGAACATCTACAGTTAAGCTATCTATGCTTTATTTTTAAGATGGGAAATCTGGGGGGCAGGGACTATCTTCTTCCATGTATCTGTACAACTAGACAGCGCTAGAGAAACCTATTTAACATTAGGGCAGAGTATTCATCCTTTGATGCATATTTAATGTGTCAGCTACACATCAATGTTAGATCAGTATATAAACACACATATGCTCTTGGACAAAAGCATTGATGCGTCAAAACTCTGCATCCATATTTTAATGTATTTAATTGAGTAACACATTATCACTAATTATGGTTTATATTTTCATAATACTGTTTTATGGTTATTACCTATTCCCTTCCATCTACCCAACTGTAAGCCTTACATGCTATGATGCTATCCAAAGAGGTCTTTGTTTCACACAAAGCCAGCAGTCACTACTTAGGCTGATCTCAAAGCTTTGACACTGCCCATTCTGCAATATCTGGTCTGCACACTGACTTATTCAATTTCACAAAGAATTTCACACTTTGTGATACATTCACAAGTACATGTGCATTCTTCCCAGGAGGATTTCCCAGTGCTATGGTGCCCTCCATAACAGCAAACACTACAGGGAGAAGAAAGGTGATACAAAGATGCAACCAAAATTTCAAGCATTGTACTAATTCCTGCTAAGAATGTGAAAATAAGGCACCAATACAGGTAGAACAGCTCAAAGGAGAGAAATTATACAGTCTGGACAGTTACAGTGAAAAATATCAAAAAAGGAAGCTTTGAAATGAAAACTAAATTTTAAAGAAGATTGATTTGAGAACTTTTTGGATCCTCTGAAACCTTTTCACTCGAAGAACTGTCGCTGGGTCTTTTCAAATGAAACAAAAAGACTTCACTTCCAGTGGTATCATCATTCTACTGACAGGCACAGCTTGCCTTCGTCTGAGGGGTTACTCCAAAGGTAGAGGGCACAGTTTGGTTGGCGATGTGAGTGCACAACAGTTCATGGTTTCCCCATCACAGGATACACCACAGTAACAAGATACATCTCAGGCAGCTGCAAGAGAGCCACCAGTGTGCAGCCATGTGATGGGAGAAGAGCCCTGTTAGCCCAGCATTTATGAACTCTTTTTAAAGCAGTTGTCAGTTCAATGGTGCAGAAACACCACAGAAAAAAAATAATAATAAAAAAAAAGGACACCACCACTAAAAGTTTTTTGGTTTATTGGGATTTGAAGCTCCCATCTCCTGATGAAAAATTCTCATCAGGAATCAGTGGAAGTTTTTTTAAGGACTCCAACCAATCCATACAGACTTCAGCAACAATGGCAAAAACAATTTAGTAATATTAAAATAGATATCAAATAAACCTCAGTTCTCAGAAATAATAACGGCAATTTTGGAGCCACAAATAAAGCAATGCATGTTAACATATGCATGAAAGTAAGCAGTAAAAGATCCACATATAATTCCAGTCATTCTGCTCTATGGCTGTAATGAGCACAGAGGTAAAGCCGACTCATTACACTGCATCTCAGTCTAACACATGCTCAGCCTGACCCTCTCATCTTATCACTAATGAAATAAATATTATGGAAAAAAAATTCAAGGGAATAAAAAAGAAAAATAAAGCAAAAAAGAAAAGGGTAGACAAAGACACTAAGAAAGAAAAGAAGAACTATTGAAAGCCTGTGCAGACAAGTATGAATCAACTGTTCTAAAAAGCAGATGTAAAATGAAGCTGCTTAAACATATAAGGCACTTCTACATTGTATTCAAATAATGCTGAAATTATAGACCTGTCATTCGCAGACCTGTCGAGGGTGCCTTTCTTACCACATTATGATTTAGCATTTCTCTTAGAAGGTTGTAGCAATTTTGACACTAGAGTCATTGGACAGAAAAACCATAAAATGTATGCAAAACATCACCTCTTTTTTGTCATCTTAAGAAGAGTTCTGAGAACTGATTTTGCCACTAAAAAAATTTAAAAATAAATTACCTGAAAGAACTTGCAAAAGTGCAGAATTTCTAGTCTCAAGAGAGAGAGTGCACATGTCTGTAGAACAAATGCAACTGTGAAAATTTAAATAATTTGATGGCATGTAACCTAATCTGACATGGCAGCAGGTTATTCTACAAATTGTGAATGGCTCTGCTCTGGTGTCATAATAAGAGCCTCCTTGAGAGGCAACCAAATGATATGGCTTTTTCTGGAGGTAAACCCCAAGGTGGTAGAATTGGAGATTGAGAGAGCAAAGTAACTCCTGATGACTCCCTTCCTAGACTATTCAGCTCTGTGTGATGCAGCACGTGCAGCATTTATACACAGAAGCCCCAAACAACTGATGGGAAGATCAAATCTAACACTAGAAATATGGAGTTGCATATGGTTTGACTTCATAATTACTTAAGAGACAGCACTGGGCATCAGTTGGCAGAGTCCTGTCCCACACACAGGTGGATAGGAAAGGGCTACAGATCTCCCCAGGGAGAGCACACTCCCCTCTGCCCTGTGTTCCTAGGGCTCCTGCCTGGCTACTGCACAGCTGACTTAGGGATAAGGGTGTCTCTGTCAGGGGGCCCGAATTGCTCAGAGGTAATTGCTGACCCTCACAGGTCCAATTAGCAGTTACAGGTTCCCTAAGACAGCTCACCAGGCCAATAGTTTTGAACACACAAATACTGGAACTTTCATTGCACACTCTATTGTGTCTACCGGCTTTGCAGTTGGTTTTCAACAACTGGAAGGTATATCTGGAAGAATGCTGAACTGGCCATGGACATGAAAGGATATATGGATATATACATACTACCAGAAGATATGAACTGCAAATACTGATGATCTATGCAATATATTTAGGGGGGTATTTTCAGTGACTTTCTCTGAATGTTACAATTTGATGAAATAATCCTAACCATTTAGATCTAATAAATTCACAGATCACAAACAATGGCTATTGTCACTAGCAGTAACATGAGGAGCAAAGGCTCGCTGGCTCTTCTCACAGCATTTGATTTTATTCACTCAGTCTCTGTTTCCACATCAGCTGCCATCTGGATGAAATTCAGAAACCATGACACCTGCTTGAAGAACAAGATGCTGATCAGATGGAATGGGCTGGGACTTTATCGTGAGAGCAGAAATGTGAATTGTTGGTAACACAATCGCTTAAAAGGTTTGTAAATTATATGCCTTCAGCTTAACATATGGCTCATGTGAAATATGGACTTCTGAACTTTTCTCAAAACTTGAGCTTGGGTGATATAGTGGTGGTTGTTTCATAAACACATGATAAATAAGTACAACTTTACATATATACACACAAGAGAGAGTGTCAATGGCTTTCAGCACCCTTTAAAATAATGATACTATTCTACGTTGGCTTGACAGCATGCAAACATTTATTTCACTCAAAATATCCACACAAATCTCACAGTACTGCTGGAAAATCCAGTCAAGGAAACCTGAGGTCTTCTGGCTGTCCTGACCTGGTGGCTGCCATTCTACCCAGACAGGGGCTATAGATGTAGGTCCTCCTTCAGCTGGGTGCAGCACAGCCCCTCTACCCCTCCACCTTTAGCACAGCTGTAATTTCTGCAAAGAGAGGTATGATGAGCACAAAGAATATTCTACCTGGGAGAGGTGATTCTACCTCTAGAGGCTCAGGAGTAAGCAGAGAAACCCGCCTGGACAACCCTGCCTTCTGCAGACCAGTGACCAGAGAAACTCCTGACATCTATTTACTAATGAGTTTGTAGAAACATAAATATCAGTTTGCACACACAAATATGGACAATGCAAGTGTTTAAAGCCTGTTTCTGTTGATTTTCTGGGATATGCGTTTATGTGGGTTTTTCACAAGTCACAAGGGTATTTTTGGGTACTGATAGTCAAGAACCAAATCTGAAGAAACATGGCTTCTTATTACCCTTACTGACACTAGCTAGTGTTGCTGAGATATTAACAAATTTCTTTTCATTTCTTTCCTGATTTTCAAGAAAAAATAAAAAAACTCAAACTGTTCAGAACTTTTTCAGGAGGATTTAAAAAAATTAGTCCCCCACTCTAATGCCAAGTTATGGTGCTTTATAGCAGCCAGCTTTGCAGTGCTAAATGGTCTTCTGTAGCCTCATCTTTCTGCCTGCCTACAAGAAATAGTGACAAATTACAGTTGGGGGTGGGGGGAGATGGAAGAAAGAAATATTCCATTTTTAATTGCCTTTTCATTTTCTTTTTATAGCCATGCTTAAACTGTGAATTATCAGAAGCTGTTCAAAGTCTTTCTTTTACCATTTTAAAATATATTCCTCCTAAAGCCAGATGAAAAATACGGTTAATGGGGTTTTGTGACTCCCACAAAGTCCCCTACAAATTAAGGGACTTTGAAAAAATGTCAGCTGCCCAGTTCCCAAGAAAGAAAAATTAAACAATAAAGGCTTATCGACTTGTTCCTGAGAAGATAAAGCACTTATGAATGAGACCTTCTCATATTCTCTGGTTTGTGATCAGAGTCTGCAATTTCCGAGATTCACAGAAAATATTCTGATTAGCCAAAAAAATGCTCTGATTAAATGAGGTTTAAGATCTTATAACTGAATCTCATCCTCCTTTCAACCTGTTTTCATACAATGTGCTGTCTCATTCAGTCATGCTGCTATCAGTACCAATTATAACCAGTGCCATAAAAACATCACATTCATGCAGATCAGCTGATTGTGCCAAGTTCAAGAAAGGACAGCAGGATAGAGATGACAGCAGCTTCTGCTGGCTCTGCTCCAAAGTCCCTTCAGGCTTGTTGTTGTTTTTCTCTTTTGCAGACCCCCAGGATTTCACTCTCTCAGAAAAATTAATGCCAGGCCTCTCTCTGAGATGACCCAACTCCCAGTCTACTGACACTATTGAGGGTATTTCTATTGACTTCAACATGTCATCTGCAGAGCTCTTCATCTTTCATGTCTTCCTCTTTTACACTATTTTTGATCTCCCTGCCATGTGTCAGCCTGAGCAAAAGCCTTAAACTGCAAACTCCGGTCCCTCATCACATATTCAATATGTACACACTACATACAGATAAATGTAGGATTATGGCTGCTGTCTTTGCTGTTCATATGGTTTCTAGATGGTCTAAAAGACCTTAGAGCAGAGGGGAAAATGCACCTGTGGGAGACCTCCAATTTTAAATTTTCTGATTTGTGAAGTCCTGGCCTATGCCAACTAGTGAAATGGAGATAACACAAAAGGAAAAGGAGAACTCATACTGCCTCTTTATTTTCCAATCACAGTAAACAAGGCATCTTTCTAGAATCTTACTAGATTACTATTGAAAGCCCATGTGTATTTCTGAATTAATTTCTTTGGAAATTGGAAACTCTTTCAGCTGGAAAACTATAACCATAGCTAGCCAGCTATATTAGTCAGAATTAAAAATTGTTCTAAAATTTTGTACTTTAGATAATGCCATTAGCAAGAGTAAGCTGAAGAAGCCACCTCCTCTTCCACTGCACAAAAAAAATGAGATTTTAAAAACATCTTTCTTATTCTCTTTTCCTGTGTTACTCCACTTTCCAGACATTAGAAATGTGAGAGCAATTTCATCAGCAACAAGACAGTGGTCAGCTGCAGAAAGAAGGATCATTCACTTCTCCACATAAGCAGCAGCAAAACCTGGCCTAAAATATCCACTGAAGATTTTTTTTAAAATCCTACATAATAGTTAAGGGTAGATAAAATATCTCTATCTTACTTATTCTAATCTTAAAAAAAATAAATCTATTGTCAAGACAGTTGAACACAATGTTCAACTATGCTTTGGGTTCCTAACTTGCCCAGTGTTGCATATTTTTAGCATCCAGCTGATTTGGCTGACTAAGCTGGGACAGCACTAATTGCTGCAGGAAGCTGACATGGAAGAAAATAGTCACATTCTTCCTCTAACGTGGTGCAGTCTGCCATGACTCTGCAGAGTGACACAGCGATCTCAGAATATCAACTGAACCAAATGAGTCTTCCTAATGCCAGAGAGGGATCACAGAAAATGACGGAGTGTCTCTGAATTAAAAACAAGAAGCAGAAACTATGCAAAGTCTGTAATGGCAGCTTATGCCGAAGGAATATTTGCTTTGATTTAATTGATGATAAAAGAAAACCCAGGAGAAGGGTGAGTTTGGATGACATTCAAGTGTGTGTCCTGTGTTAGGAGGAGGGTAGAGATACCATCTGCTTACATTACCCTTCATTGCTAGACCCGAAATGAATATGTACAACTATGAAAAGAGCCTTTGCTACACAAGAAGAGGCCATGGCCAACAAAGTCAAAGATTTGCTGTTTAATCAACTGCTGGCCTCTGCTAAGGTATCTCCTCTGGAGCAGCTGGTGGAAGGCAGAACTAACAGCTGTGGGGTGCAGCAGAAAGGAGCTACCTGCTCCCTTAGAAGTGAATTTTCCCTTTACTCATTCTCTCCCACATAAGAGAGAAATACTGAAGCACTGCAGTTATGTTTCACTTGCTCCAGCAAAAGTGACTCTGGACCCTTTGGTCTGTTAGTTGCATGTTGAAAGTGATGTGCATAGAAATTCTGAAAAATGAAGGCGTGTTTTTGTCAAAGGTGATAGAAACAAATGAGGAAGCAGAGAAGACATTTTCTAAGCTCCAGGACCAGAAAATCCTTTGTCTCTTCAAACAAAACTAGATTCAGAAAAGAGTCAGGCTTTCCACATCACATAAACCACCCTATGACCACATCTCTTTCTCACCAGTATGAGATGCAGGAGGTATACATTCACTTTCCTGGTCAAACGCTAAACGGTATTGTACATAAAATGCACAGACAAGCAGAATAGGTTTACATAATGTTAATACAGACAAATGACATGTACAACATATCTAGCTGCAATTTAATTAGATTAATTAGATCAATATAATTAGCAGTGGTATATTATGCTATCAGGACTTAGCCTTGCAAAGAACACCACTAAAAATGGTTTGCAGTCTTAAAGCATTGTAACAGCATATGCAGTATCCATGCTATCACGCATCAATATCACCACTAACACACTATTAATACTGGGAGTTTATAGGACACTCAGGAGACACATAAAACACTACTCTTGCAGAGGAAAATTTTGATAATGGAGCCTGTGAAATTATTTCAACTGTTGAAAAGAGCTCATGGAACTTAATTCCAAACAACAGCATGGTCATGATAATATAGCAAGTTAATTTAACCCATCGAGGCGGGAACAGACATAATGAACAAAACAGATTGAGGTAACGTGACTAACCAATGAACATTTTGCTGAGAGTTCTCCCTAAGTTTTGTACACATAATAAATCACAAGTGTCTGTTTAACTATTGCATCATCTACTTGGACATAGCCTAGATGTCACACTTGGTGAAATCTTATACAGTTGTTATTGGTTTTAATAGTGGTTTTGCATTAAACAGGTCTAAACCTCCATTTAACATTAAACATCTAAACCTCCGTAGTGGTAAAAAATGTTAATTTACATCTGCTAGCACTCTCAGTATATGTGGGCTCAGCATTTACTAAAGAAACTATGTATATCTAACATCTCAAATCAACTACTGTTCCCTCTTGCAAGGGGGAAAGAAAAAAACCCCAGTACTTCCATCTTGTTCAAAATAGCAATGACCAATAAAATTAGCAACACAAAGTAATAAGTTCACCAGAATTCATGTTTGTGGCTTCCCCCACTAAGAAGAAAAGCTAATCATAACTAGTCAACCTGTACTTTTAATCTGAAAATTGCACCTAATTCTACTAAGAAAAAAATCCTGACATATAAAATACTTAGCTAGAAAATTTTTTTCTCTTTGCATTTGTACACGTGTAAGAATACATCTGTTCGTGGAAGGGATATAGTAACAGCTTTGAAGCTGCTATCTATGCAAGAGATACACAGACAAGGCAAAAATATCAGAATGCATGTTTCCATTCTTTAGCCTTTACTGGTGAGAGGTGGCTCAAATTATATTCCCATTTGACTATGAAGTACTGAGGAAATAATATCAACCCATTTCATAAAGATCACCTCATAGTTCAGCTGCTATCACCTCTACCTCCCTAGATGACTGAAGAATTTAGCAAAAAACAGCCATCCTCAAGCTTATTAAAAGCCCAACTGCAGAAAGTTTAGATGTGGCTCAGATTTTCTTTAGAACAGATACAATTAAAATGTATGTATCTCCCTATAACTGCCAAAGGAAGCTATTTTCCATAGCTTATTGATGCATTAAGGTTTCACTAGTACACTAATGGTACTCCAATTGTCCTTGATCATACTTTTTATTTCAAGAAAAAGTTGTATGCAGTGTGAATAGTCCCCCTGCTTATCTGTTGAGAATATACATTAATGTTTAACTGAAAAAAAATATCATCATTCTGGTTTTATCTGCCCTCAGTATCCTGTTGAATATGCACTACCTGATCCTGACTTTGGTTAATTTTACATCCTTATTACCTATTATAATCTACAATCTAGTCTTCAGTAGATTTACACAACCTGATAAATTGAATAAAGCACAGAAGACTGAAATAAGGAGTGCCTTGTGTCTGGAAGTAATCACCTATATTATGGAAATCGTGAAAGCTGAAAACAAACATTATAGTTTTCCAGATCTTTTTATGTGTTGATGATTTTAGTCTCTCTGATAGAAAACTTTACTTGTTCACTTTCTGTGTGATATATTCAGAGGAAGGTAGTACTATTTTCATGTGTGAATGCAATTAGTAAAAAGCAGGTAGGTAGTGCAGCTGATATTAAATTAAAAACCTAGGAGCAGAAGCCATTTGTGTCAATTTTCCATTTTGTCACTCTCCTTTCAAATAGCTAATTTAGGATATTCCGTCACACACTAGTGTTTTATGGTATGTATATTTTATGACAGCTAAATGACAAATTTGTCTGAAGTGAAGCTATTCTTTGAAGAGTTAATTATAACCTGTGTAATGTATTAAATAAAATCAATATATATTTGGAATGAGTCACTATTGAGTCTTATTCCAAACAGAGCAAACCTATGCTAAAAATTAAATCTCTATTTTTAACTCAGTTTTTGCTAAAACAATCTAATTTGAGAATTAAATACTAGAAAAGAAATATTTTGCCAATATATCTGTGCAACAATCCCTCTCTAATGTAACATTATGTAGTCTGCTTTTATGATATACAGCTGAAAATTTCATGTTTAATTTTGTTTGACAGCCAAACAATGGACTAGACTGGTCTAATTGCTGAACACCTTGACATATGTGATATTTGGACTTTGAAGAGCATCACCAAATTTTGGGTATCTGTTCCAGTCTTTCAAGCTCTTTCAAATAATTAGACAGAGATGTGAGAATTTACTCTGAAAGTTTCTCAAGGAGTAAATAAAGAAAAATGCATTAATTTTTTCCAGTGATCTCCACAGCTAGGGTTTTTGTCCTCAGGTAACTACCAGTAATTTCAGCATATGGGTTTTGTCATTATAATTTCTTTCTGTGTGTAACACTTACTAAAGCATTAGTATCTCAGTTCTGCAGCCACAGCCATCCAAAGCATAATAAACCAAAATTTTAACATAAAATATATTTAAGTGTTTTGAAGCTGACCCATCTTTTTCTAAGAGTGATTACAATACTTAAGAAACAGACTTCAAATATTTCATTTGTACAGAACAAGGGAAAAGGTTAAAATAGTAAGGAAAAAATACAGTAGTAAGAGAGAAAGATCCTGAAACAGAGAAACAAAAGGACAAGATTTATCATACTCATTGGTTTTATAGTTCCAAAGGAAGTTTAAAGAAAATTAAGGACATATATAGAGCAATTCAAACTCTACTCAGGGAAGTGAGGTTATTAGTTATATGTGGCTCCTAGATTCACATATGATTATATCTAGATATCTAGTTTAATCTAGTCTCATCGGATCATATTTTGGTCAGGTAGGTTCTGAAACTTCACATCCATTTTAAGAAAACAGGTTTTATCACTGTAGCTGCAAAGAAGTCAGAGGTAATGTAAAACCAATCCATTGTTTGCAGGATTATAGGTAGATTATGAACAAGATTACAGCAGCAAATCAATATGTCATCTGCATACAACAAACTGAAATTTATGGAGTTTCCAATTTTCATTCCTTGAAGCAATTCTTAGTTGCTGAAAAATCAGGCTAAATGTTCCATTACAATTGCAAAAAGAAAAGAGGATAATGGACAGCCCTGTCTAGCTCCCTGGTGTCATTTTAAAAAGGGCGAGTTTAAATTGCTAGTATGAACAGACCTGGTCAGGATATTACACAATATTTTTAATCCAATTTTTATGAAGGTCTTTCTAAAGTGAAGAGTGTGAGGGTTTGGGGCAGGGGTTTCTTTTTTGTTTATTTCATTTTCTTTTCTTTTTTTTTTTTTTTTTTTTAACAACAGTTACCAAGTATTTTAATTTAATGAGTCTGAAAAGTTTCCCAGCCAGTTGAATGGACAAATCTGTATTATTGAAACTCTTGCTTAATATACAAATACAAAACACCCTGAATCACCCTCGGTGAAGCACAATGGAAATAAACCAGACCGACCTATGTGGAAATCATTTGTGATAAGATGGAGAAGTGTCTCAGCAAGCCTCTACTCCCCTTTAAACCTTCACTTGAGGCTTTCTAGATATTTGAGTGCCTGTATGTATGCTTTACATGCAGGAATGTATTTCAGCACTTGTAAATAAATGTAGTCCAACGTCTAAGACCAATATTCAGTTATGCATATAAATGGAAAAGTAGTTCATTGGGATTGTCAAGTTGTGTAATAACTGCCTTTTTGATTCAAATGTTCAGTTAAACACTTCCAACAACAGTTCAGTTTTGTATCTATGATTTCTCACTGAATGTTTACTGGCAGCTCATCTAAGCATGTATCTTTTCCCACTGTTACACTTCAACAGCATTTATTATTTCTTACTAAGTCTAAGGTTACACTTTGATCTGGTGAAAGTTTCAATATAGTGCCTTTGTTTACAAACTTTATCTCCTGTTTAAAGCAACTTAGGAGATTAGACTGTCTGACAGTGCTTTCTGAAAGTGTTATTTATGATTTCTAGATCATATGTCAAAGTTTGAGCCTTTAGTTTTAATAATTGACACAGTTTGGGGTACTTCATCTTATTCTTTACAAAGAACATGTGCCAGTACTTTCTCATTTGTATTCTTGCTGGTTTACTTTATACAAAAGCTTTTCTGCAGCTATGCCGTGATGCCGTTTGTTCACTTTTTGTCAGCTAATTCAGTTGAGGTTTTTTTACTACACATATTAGTATTCATTGATTTTTGTCATTTTAAAACTATTATTCAAAATTACTATTGTTATATCTCTCCTTTTTGAGGTCTGCATCATTTTTAATTGTGGTTTTTAATGATTCACGTCTTGGATTTTATAGCATATTATTACCTTCAGAGAATCAAGTTTCAAATTAATATTTAGGTCTGAAGAAAAGCATTCCTTTTTTCAAGAAATGTTTGATTTGTTCATGCCGTTTCTTGCTTGTGACAATTGTAAAATTTTTTTGGCTGCTACTTCTGTGATGGAAAAACCATCCCAAAAATCTTACTTCATTCTTTAGGTCTGTAAGGTCGGGCTAAGACAGATTTGCATGGCCCTTGGCAATGAAGATTTTCTATGGAGAAAAAGCCATGTCCGTCTCCAAGACACATGCTTTTAAGGTCTATCGTCTGCAGAATCCTCACCACAGTGAGCACAGGACTATCTTTCAAGTGCTTCAAATGCCAGGTTGGTTTGGAAGAATGAAGTCCCAAAAGAGAAGTCAAAAATGTGTGTGTCACACTTGTGTGACATTTTCACTTTGGCCTCCTTTTTCTACAAGATAGATCACAACATATTAATTGAGTTTCCATGTGCTGTTCATAGGTAGCATAAGACAAAATGAACTAAAGTGCTGTAAGGTGGAAACAGCTTACAAGCTGATCACTGAAATTAGTCCATCACTCAAGGCAAATGAGCATACATCTCTTGCTAGCCCCAAAAGAGGACCTTCCTCAACATTGCCATCGTGTGTACTTATGACTGATGACATTCCCAGCTGAAGCTTGGGTCTGTGCATCATGCTGACAATCCATGGGGAAGATCCCTCAACAAAAGTTGAGTTCTTGAAGTATTGCCTTTCCCTGACAACCACACATTGTCTTATCGACAAAAAGCTGGATCCTACTTCTTTTCAACCATGTAATTATTTCTCACAGGCACTGGAACATCTGGGCAATAATACTGACTGCCTCTGCAAAAGCAGACAGATAGCTGTGCATGTGTGCTCTTGATGATGGATCCCACAAAGATGTTGCAAAAGATAGAGGGTTGAAAACTACATAGCTCACAAGGGAGGGTCTTTATTATTTGTCCACGAGTAACAGGCAGAGCCAGAGCTGTATATCCAGCCCAACCAGGTCCTGTAAGTGAATCAGCTGCACCCGAGAGACTGGTGGTGTCAAAGGCTGTTGATGGATCAAGGAACAGTATCATACTTATCTTTCCTTGCTCAGTGGCCGTAAGAAGTTCACCCAGCAGGATTCACTAAAACTGTCTCCATGCTGTACTCCAGACTGATACATGATGATGAAGAGCACTGGATTTTGGTAGCTGGGGTTCTAGACAGTTTTTTCCCATTATTTTTGCTTAGACATAATAGTTAAGATATCTTAGATATTCATGTATCACAAACTTGTGGAGGTGAAGATAGATGGTACAGAGAGGTCTAAAATGCTTTAAGCTTTAAGCACCCTAGCTTTCAATCATTTCTCAGCTTAGCTTTAATATAAAAATCTATTATTTCTGACTTTAAATCTTCTGTTAGAATTTTACCTTTAAAATTAAAGGCTTCTTTCTCCTAAGAGATTTACTTTCCTTATGAATTGTTGAATTAAAATACAATCTTCCAGTTGGACTTCTCCCTATTTTTATTATCCTTATTTTAATACAAGGTTCTTGGTCCTATGCAAGAAACAAAGAGAGAGGAAAAAAATAGAACTGTACTTGTGTGGTAGTCTCACATAGACAGCATTTTCCCATAATATAGAAAAGAATGGAAAACGGGATAGCAGCTATATTATGCATAATAGTTTTTGCTAATCAAGAGAAATGGTGGTGCATTTTTTGCTACAGTGGTGACATGTATGCCACAGTACCACGGGAATTATCCAAACCTCTTCTACTAAATTTCAAGATATCTCATGCATTAATTGTCCATACAACTTATATTACAACTACCCACCAAGAATGGACACGTAAATTTACAAACTTGAGACAACTCATTCTGTCTATACTATAAGAGAAATTGATAAGATCATGAACACGCTCAAGTTGGTTATCATATATTGATGTCCTAAATTCACATCTTAAATCAACAGAAGTTCCCACAAAATCTCTAATTAAATGAAAAGAAATGCTGAAGGACAGTAATTTTTCTCATCTGTGGCAACCACAGATGCACTTGGGGAACGGCAGATATTCGATTAGAGTAGGACGGGGTCTATACCCTACTTTTACTCACGTTAGTATAACAAATTAAACCAGAGATCTCTTGCTAACAAATAGGTCCTGCTCGGGCAGGATATGAATTGAAGGAAAAATTATATGAAGGCTGCTTAGGGTTAGGTTTTGATTGAAGATTTTAGGCTACTGAATCTATTTAGTAATTAGATGAGGACTAAAGGGAACATTTTATCTCGGAATGAATACGAGTTATTTGTCGGGTCAAATAGCCAAAGTCCCAGGTGTCATGTTTTCATCTACTTACGGCAAATGGAGGAAACTTGGCTTCTCAGCAGTGGTCAGTAATCAAAAGTGAATATTCAGTCAAGTTAGTATTTTCTCAATTACAAAGCTTTTTAATGCATTGTTTTAAAATAATTGAAAATAAGCATCACTGGGAATAAAATTCTCATTTAAAAAAATGTTTCTCCAACAGGAATGTCCAAACAAAATACAGCAAATAGGTCCATTCCTAGCAGTTTCACTCTGTCTATTGTAAGTGCTAATGTAAATTACACCAGGGTTCAGAGCTACATAATTTTCTCTACTGCATTTTTCTGTTTTCATTCCAAGGGAAATTTCACATAGGAAGGGTGAAAAAAACCATCAGGAAGGGCCAAGTTTGCACAGAATGAGGTTTTTTCCACATTAATTTTTCTCTCAGAGTAGATATCCATAGAAATATTTTTAGAATTTTCTCTCTAAAGAGATGATTTCTGAAGGTTTAATTCTGCTAGATCATTTATAAATGTATACTCACAAAACTAGAAACTTTACAGTCATTTCTTGTTCAATCAGTATTATTATGTTCACTATTGCAGTGCAACAAACAAAAGAATGGCAGGAAATGATACCACAAACCGTATTTAAAATGATGCAGAAGCAAAAGACAACCCAGCTTTACATCTTCAGAGCATGTGCATGATGGCAAAATCTACAGAAAGGGAGATGCTCTGCTCAGCTGAGGGATATCAGTGCTTTCCTAAATCACCATAGTTCTCAGTTAAATTTCTTTTCCAGTGTTCGTGTGCTTTGATACTTATTTTTTTTCCTTTGAATGTCAATTTAAGAGGATACAGAATCCATGCAAAATTTTAATTATTAATTTGTGTTCAGAATTCAAAATGCATTAATTTACTTTTACCTTATAGTAGAGCCCCATTCTGTGGCTGGATTTTGGGAGTGTTAATAAACAAATAATGTAATTCATTTGTTTTCCAGCTCTAGTTTCTTGGGATTGGTCTCTCCAGTGGAATATTGAAGAATCTGATCCTTTAAATTGATCCCTTCACCTTCTGTTGATAAAAGAGGAGATATAAGCAACAAGATTCACATATTTGCTACTAAAGCATCCATTATACTCTTAAGGTGTGCCAGCACCAGTGCCATGGTAAAGCAGAGCTTTGCCTAGTATTTTTGAACAACTTTTGGACAAAGGAGGCATCCAAGATCCTTAGTAGACAAGCCTCATGGGGAATAGATTAAGGATACTAAGATGAGTTGTTTGTAATATTTCCATCTGAAATCTGGGAAGCATCAAACGGTGCTATGCTAACTAAGCCAAAATTTCTGAGACAATCATGAAAGTAAGTTCAGATCTGTCATCTGATTTTTGTCTCAAGAACCCGTCATTTGAATTGAAAGTTTCCAGAGCTTAGCTGTGCTGAAAAATCAAGAACAAGTGGATTGCATTTGGTCATTTAAAATGGATGCACTCAAGAAGAGGATGAGTTTTTTAAACTCTGCTGCTTAGGCAGAAAAAAATTCCAACCGTGACACTTGTGTATGAAGGCAATCTTAGGCCAAAAAAGAAACAAGAAAATCAAATACAACATGACTTCTGTCTGCATAAAAAAGAACTTTCCAGAAGTGCATGCAGAGGTTTCAGATTTTAAGTATTTTAGAAATTGGTTTATTAAGAAAGTATGATACATCTCCATGATGCACACATGCACCAAAATAGAATTTTAAAATTATTTTCTACTCTTCTCTGTTTTGGATATGGAGGGATGTGACTATTAAAAACCTTCAACAAACATACAGCTAAATCAATCTGTTAAAATTGTGATTAAAGAAAAACAAGCTGCAAGTGAAGTGGACAGAACTGCTAATATCAGGCAAGTGGGACAGAAAGTAGCATAATAGATTGACCAGTTTAATGACTGACTAAAACTCAGTTCTAAAATAAGCTGAAGGACAAATAGGGGTAAAAATCCTTCCTGACTATGCAGTCGTTTCTTTATGATCAATTCCTTCATCTGCATTGCATAGTGCTGCACAAACTGGTTGAGATTAAAATCTTGAGGCTCTGTTTTTTGGATTCGTCTCAGCTGGCAGCTTATTCAAGGTTATTAATCAGATCTGATTTATAATTCTCAAAATGTCATAAAGAGGGCTTACATTAAAAGCAAAAAATAATGTGCATCATGCAAGCATCTTTCTGGGGATGACTCAGTCAGCTGTAGGTTGTGCCACAGCTCTGTTGTAGTGTGTACTGCTGTTTGAGTCATTGATTCTAACCAGACTTCTTTGAACCTCATTTTTCCTGGAAATCTTACAGATTTTTTTTTCCTTTCTTCAGCTACTCAGAAAACCAATAAGACACAAATTAACAGATCTCCTGTGCATTACTATGACCCTGCCACACCTTCAACGTATTCCAGTAATGGAGAGAAGAAATTAAATCTGCACACAGTTGTTTTAAAATTATAGATTGGTTAGAAATAACAACAAAAAGACATAGAATCACGAATCTCAGACAGATAATTTTTGTTTTCATTAAGCATGAATCAGTCACCAAAGGACATTCTTCAGGACAAAAAGACCTTTACTCATGGTATTTCAGCTTCAGGACAAAATGCTCTCTGAAGGGGATACAACAAATGTGGGCAGAAAAAGTCAGTGTGGAGATGCCATCCCTGCTGAAGGCTTTTCCAGAATCCTGTGGGTTTAGTTACATACATTAAACCCAACTGTCAGACTAAATAAGGAAGGTAGGCATGTTATGTTGAGTCAGTTCAGTTGGAATTTCAGGACATTAAGAAACCAAGCTGTAAACTGTAGAACCTGACCTGGGCAGCTAAAATATTCTACAAAGTAGAACAGTAATTAAAGACCTTTTCTGAAGGTAAGAAACAGCCCTCGTGCTTAAGTCCGGAATACAACTCATTAAAATTGTTTCTTTGATTAGCATTTTCCGGGAAAATTATTTGCCCTTAAGTAGCAATTCAAATAATAAAAATTTTCTTCCAAAATTCAAAGCATGCTGATATAGAAATACTCCTATGTTGCCTATATATATATATAAGTCAGACATTGCTCTCATTCTCCTCTGTTGGTCCACTTTGCAGACAACTTTCACCCCCCAGAAAGTCATTACAACCTTTCCTCTAGGACAACGCAATGGCAATGTGCTGGAAAACATTTCACAGTATATGTCTTTAGCTTCAGTGCACTGATGATAAACACTGAATATCTGGGAAGACTGTCCCTGAAAAAGAATGGAGACAGAAACAACAGCCCCACAACTCTCACAAAGTCTTATTTGTAAATCAAAAGACTTTGTTCTTTCATCAAAACTATATATAAATTCTGCATATGCTTTAAAGAAAATGTATTTTTTTATATCTCCCTTAATGAAATCTGAAATAAAAACAATAATAATATTTCCCTAAACTAACAATGTCTGATGAAAATAATTTAACTATATAATTACCAATGTACTTTATCTTTCCACTTTAAATAGTCACAATTTTGACTACAATAAAAATGGTTATTACAAGCATAGGTATTTATAAAAAAAAATTGATAGAGGTTCAACCAAGAATCACACAAAAAGGTTCATATGCTTCTTCAGAAAAAAATCCAGAAATCACAAACGATATTTCAGAGTTGCCTTGTATGAATAAGTCGAGACATAATTTTATATTGTTTCATTTTTCAGAGCAAATTAAACTCCATAAAACATAAAATCCATCTTCTACCTGTCTATTATATAGTGTCATGAAAGGTAAGAAATAAATGTTTTATCACTGTCAACTTGAATATGCAGCTTAAGCCTTTCTTGCTCCCTTTTAAGAATAGTCAAGAAGGAAAAATCATACTAAAAGTTGACTAACATGCTCTATCCTGAAAAGGTTAAAAGGCATATTTTGGTATCTTCTGGGTGAACATATCCTGGAGTCTTACTCTATAATTTTAAAGTATATTTTGTTTTTCATACTACAGCTTGTAAGTCATCAAAGTTCTGCTAATTTCAAAATGCCAATACAATCTTCTTGTAAGTATTTTCTAAATAGATGCAAAATGTAAAGCTTTATAGTTCTAATTATAAGTACTTGTCAATCTATTTCAATTTCACAATTCTACTCAGTTTGCTCAAAAAATAACCTTGTATTTCTCCATTTTGAGTGAGTCTAAATACAGTCCATATGATGCATCTACCCAAGGGCTTACATGTCACCCAACATCACCAGATTCAAAACTATTTTTCTCCACTTTGTCCATTGTTTCATGAAGCTGTTATCGAAGACAAACAGAATTATTTTCTATCATAGTAAAACAGACATAATAGAGAACGCAAGACAAGTCCATGAGAACCTAAAACAAGATGTCATGTCCTGTAGTGGGTTGTGTTGCTCTTAGGAGAGTCATGTGTAACTTGTATTCTGGGTTTTTTCAGCTGAAAACTGGAAAGAATACACATATGTTACTACGTCATTACAACAGCAAATTCTGTGCATCCCCCTTTATATTTTATGTTAATTTTGTTATTACTATAGTCAATATAATTTACTACAATAATACACAGTATTACATTAGTATTATAACATTAGTACTAACACTAATGATTTTTTTTAAGGTGTATCTATTTCCCTGAAGATGAATATGGAGACTGAGCATTCTAGAACATGGAGAGTACCACAATTACAACTGGCTGGAAATACTTCTGATGGAATAATTTTTCAAAGGAAAATTCAAGAGTAAATATCCAAAGTAAGACGCTTTGGAAACTCACATGGGGTTATGCCAAAATTTGTTTTCAGAGAGAAATGAAGACAAAAGTTCCAACAATGAAGAAAAATGTACTGCTTGGATCTCTTCCAAATGAATCAGTTCAGGGGATTTTTTTTTTAATGTGTTACAGGCTTATGTTTTTCAATACAAAAGTAGCAAGAGGGAAACTGGTAGTAAAAGGGTGGGATTTTTCCAAAGTGACATACTTTTAGTGATCAACTATATTTTGATATACATGGAAGATGGGATCTGAAATTCTTCACTGCAAAGAAATTTAAAGCTTGCATCTGTTACATTGCCTTTCCTTCTCCTGTATTGTGCCAGGTAGGCAGCAGAACAGCAAAAACAGGTTAAATGTGTGACACTGAAAGTCCTTTTGCATAGGGTGATCTGCTTTTATCTGCAAGCTTTAGCACCAAAATCTTTCATAAAACAAGATGAAGTGTTATAACGTTCAATAAATGGCTAAACAGGTACATCTGTAGTTTTGCCTACAAAAACCTCAGTAGATGTTATTTCCCAGGGATCCAATTGCAGACCATGACGCATTCTGGAAAAGGTCCTATATAGGTAAAATATCTCCACAAGGTACATAAAGTCTTTCACCCAGTAGCATTGCCAATAGCACAGAAAGTTTCTCAAATGATTTTTTTGTATGGTTGCAAATTGGAAAAACATTTGTATACTTCAGTGAAGGAGCATTCTGGGTACAAACTCAAAAGCTTCATTTCCTCCAGTGTATAAAAAGAAACTTGCATGTCTACACACAGATCACTAACAAAAAAAAATAACCTTATGAATAACTCCTGCACAGATTTTTGGCTAGCATCAGTACTTTTGTCTAAGGATATTTTCTGTCTGATGCTGGCTGCTTGCTGCTTCATAACACTTGACAAATTCTTGGTTTTGTAAATGTTTTGAGAATTGCTTCATTTACCAGAGAATTCTCAGGACCTCACCATAATATTCAGTGTGCTTCTCTCTCCCTTCTTTAGTTTATCTCTATTTTTACACATTTCCAACTCTGAAAACTTTTTTTATATTCCCCCTTCCCTGGATCACAGATGAGATTTACTATCTGTAAACTGGAATTTCCCCAGTTATGAGGATTTTTGTTGGAGGGGGCTCTATTTGGATATGGCTAGGGCATACAGGAGCAGCACTTCTAAATACAGTGCTTAGGAAAAAAAAGAAGACAGTAGAGCAACTAGGGATTTTTTGCAAGTGCACAACTGTTATGAATTTCTGTCAAAGTAGTAAAAAGGGATTACCAAAGTAACTATTATATAATCTCTCTCCAGAATTACAATAACATATGTTTTGAATAATAATCATTCAAGAAACAAGAAGTTATATGCATTATAAAAACAAGGAGGAGGCCAGCAAAAGAAGGAATTTAGGTAAGTAACCTAGCAAAAATCGCGTCCTGAGAATCCAACTGAAGCAGAAAGCTAAACTGACAGATTTTCTCTAAACACTAGCCTTCAGAAAGGCAGATATTAGCACCTTTTTTGGAATATTTTGCTGGATAAATTCTATTAAAAATGAGATACCATACTGTAAATATAAGATCATCTATTCAATGGTTGTGTCAGCACTCAACCTGGTTCATTCCCTAAAATACAGTATACCAGATATTATACCAATGCTGTATAATCCAGGTTTCCATCACTCAGAAATTCTACATTTTAAACCAGAGCATGTAAATGAAATATTTTACACTGCAAAACTAACCTTAGGACTAGTGTAACACAACCTTGATCCACTGCTATCTGCAATACTAGTAAATGTAGAAATCTTAACTTGCACTAATGAAAAAAATTATGCCTGATTTTACTAAGCACCTCGATGGGCAGTTGAATTCCACGCTTCTAGCAAGATTAGCAAAGCAACACTCAATTCAAAATGAAAAATTAAAATCAGAAAACTCAAGGTGCATTTGATATTTACTCATTAATAGTTCCAATTTTGCTTTGATTGTATGCTTGGAGTCCACTTTCCAAGAATTCTGTAATAGTTGCCTGTATAATATTTGTTTTGTATGTAACTAAAGAATACAGAAAACAAGCTATTTTCTATACTTTCTTTAATTGGTAGTCATGGTTATACCCCAAACATATATTATTTTTGTAGGTCTCCTGAATTTTTGAGTTCAAAAACTGTATCAGAGGACACTAATTCCTAAGCAGCACAAGCAGAGCTAATTCAGCTACACAGGCAATATATTTGCCAGGAAATACCATGGGAATCCTTGGAGATGCTCCTAGGACTCCTTGCTCATTCCTAGGACACCATTGGCTAGTTTTTTTCCTTCCTATGAAAACAAAGACAGATTAAGGAGAAAAAGAAACCTCTTCGAGTTCCCCTTTTAATGTGATATATTCTCTCACAAAACAAGAAACTAGCCTTGAAGAATAATTCCTTTATTTACATCAAGGGGACGCATAGGATCCTGAAAGTTGGGGTTTTCTGGGCATTTAAAGACAAAAAGTCTGATGAGAAAAAGGAACCAAATGTCTCGCAATTCATGTAATTAACAGTACTTTTAAATAGCAGGGTTTTGGGAGGATTTTTTGGAGGTGGTGCTATATTTTTCTTATTCTTTTACTGCACATATCCTCCCAACCATGCAAGCCAATATATGCTTATACGCTCCCAAGTCACTGTTGTGCATGACCAGCCATGTTTTCCAGGCATCAGAATTGTGTCTATTATTTAATCACCTTCCCCCAAAGACATTTCTGAAAGACTATTCTTTCTATTTTTCCATCCTTTGTTGATTTATAACAGGTGGAGTCTAGGAACATTTCCTAATTTTTGGTTCACTGATTTGGCTATGTGTGCCCAGCTAGTCTACTTCTACCCCTCTATAGTTTTTCTAATCTTGTGTGCAATATACATAGATTTTAAAAAAATCCAAAATATAAACAATGTGAAATAAATTTCAAAAAGCAATGTGGTACTGGAGAAATTGTGCCCAGAATCTCACTGAGGTTCCTCCCAGTATAATCATCACCATACACTGCTGGCATCCTCAGTGTGTATCTCCAGACATTTTTGAACAATGGGGTCACTCATATTTTTCAACCTTGTTTCAAATCTTATCAAGAAAATTCCAGTGTTTCAGCTGGAAACATGATTAAGCTGAAACTAACACATAGTAGATGAATGTAAACATATTTTTATCTAAACTTCTTTTTCTGCTGCTCTGCATTTGGAGCAATGGCAAATACAAATATGTTTTATGATTCCAGCCTCTCGGAGTAGTTGGATTCCTACATAGCCTGAGCAGACAATGCAGGTGAAAGCTCTCTGATCCTGATCTTGTCCTCAAAAGGCAAAATTAGAAGGTGCCTTCTTTGTTCCTCTATAGTATACATCCCTCTTGCTGCTTTTCTAGCACATTGCAGCCTAACCCTGCATGGTTTGCTGTGTCCTCTTTAATTTCTCAAGGTCTCCACCTCCTTTCTCATTTCTAAACTGTCTTTATTACATACTGTTAGGTACCAAAGTGTTCTTTGAAGATCATGGGAGGTCTAAATAAGATCTACATCCCCCATCTCCTTGTATCTAGACTGTGTCACTTTGTGTGAAGCATGTCTATGGTGTCTTGTCATGGTGCAGTTACTGGGTGCTTATCCCTCTATGGTCCCAGCCAGTTTGGTGAAAGAGGAGACCTTCCCTGGAGTCACAAGAGTGCTCTGGAGAGCACTTCTGGCCAGTATGGCCTCTGCCAGATGGTCAAGTACATGGTCTTTGCAGTCCCTGGTGGCAGTGTGGTCGTCAAATCTCCCACTAACCAGAAAATCCACACCTTCTTCTTACTCTACTCCTTTCTCCCTCTTCCTACTTCAAGCCAAGTCTATGACACATTTTCAGCACAGGTGGTCCAACAGGCTAAATCACTCAAATGTAATTGATTTGTACAATCACTTTTGGACAACCATACACCAGTCAGTTGTTTTCTGAAGGAGGATACAAGTGCCACCAAGCAGGATAGACACCATGAGGGAGGTTTCCTGTCTGGGTGAGCACCATGGATCTTGATTTCTGTAGGGTCAGCCTGCTTCTTCTTTTTCCAGTCATATGGTTGAGGAGGCACTATTAAATGTGTTGAAATATGTCCTACATGACACACTCTGCCAGCTACAGGGCAGTTTCTGCTATCTCTCCAACAGATTCCTCCTGAGTCATAGCTTTGTGTGACACCCATGCAAACAGGAAACTGGGCACCAAAAAATGTAGGTCCCTGCCTTCACAAGGCTCCTCAACAAGCAAGCACGTGCTCTAAGTCCTAGTGAATACTAATCAGTATAGAACACCGAGGTCTGCTGAGCTCCATCTCACATCAGTCCAGCCTCTGATGCCTAAAGATATGTACACATTGCCCAATTTCAGATTTACACAAGTACTGCTGGGGGTGACTTCCTGGAAAAAGGAAACTGCTTTTTCCTCCAGTTCCTTGAAGAGGTATGGATATTCTGCATCACCAAACGCTACATTTTGAAGTCATTCTTTTATAAAGGAATGCCTCAGAATGCAAAAGCAATCCTATATTATGTGATGACCTGCAATGAGTAAGGACCAGGCATGATGAGATAGAAGGGCCTTTTTATTTCCATTTCCTCAAGCGTCCACAGGATGTTGAAGATGATATGCAATACAGGATTTGGGAACCATAAGAATGGAAGAGAATGTGATGAGCTGGTGTTTAGGGTTTTGGGTTTTGGGGTTTTTTTTGTGCTAGGTGTATAGGATAGACTCGAGCAGTGGGAGAAATAAACATGTACACAGTCCATTGTTGCCGTGACAGCAGACACTTCTTTTACCATGATCCCTTCAGCTAGGAACATTAACAGCAAGGAACAAACTAAGTCCCTTTATTAATGCTATAGTTTGAATGTATTAAACAAATTATTAGCTCTCACCCTAGTTCTGAAGGAAATCAACACGAAAGTAGAAATATTGACTACAGGAGGAAATAAAAAAGCCCTGAACAAACAAAACCTGATATCCATGTTTTTATAGTAATTTTGGAGAAGTCAACAGTTCACACTAGCTAATGGAACACGAAAATTTTGTGAATAGGTTAGGTAGAGCCAAACCTGCCTTTTTTGGCAAATACACTATTATTTCTCCAAATTTTATTTTCTTCCAATCATAACGAAACTGTGCCAGCACTGAACAACCTCCAAAAGCTCTCTAAGTTTGGGTGCAATGCTTGCAAAGAAAGAAAACCTTCCTGACACCTGCTTTTTCTTTGTGAATGGGAGAAGAGTTCACACCATTTGAACTTTGGTCACCAGCAGACCTGTACCATTTTGCCCCATATGTTTCACTGAAATAGACTAAAACAGTTACAGGATGGACAAGGCATTAGACCCAGCCAGCATGGGTTTAGGAAAGGCAGGTCCTGTCTGACCAAACTGATCTAGTTTTATGATCAGGCGACTTGTCTGGTGGATGAGGGGAAGGCTGTGGATGTGGTCTATCTGGACTTCAGCAAAGGCTTTGACACTGTCTCCCACAGCATTCTCCTGAAAAAGCTGGCAGCCCACCACTTGGACAGGGACACTTTGCTGGGTTAGGAACTGGCTGGAGGGCTGAGCTCAGAGAGTGGTGGTGAACGGTGCTGCATCCAGTTGATGGCTGGTCACTAGTGGTGTCCCCCAGGGATCAGTGTAAGGGTCAGTTCTATTTAATATCTTTATTGTTGATTTAGATGAGGGGATTGAGTCCACCATTAGCAAATTTGCAGATGACACCAAGCTGGTGGCGTGTGTTGATCTGCTGGAAGGCAGGAAGCTCTGCAGAGGGACCTGGACAAGCTGGAGAGGTGGTCTGATTCCAACGGGATGAGGTTCAACAAGGCCAAGTGCCGGGTCCTGCACTTTGGCCACAACAACCCTCTGCAGTTACTACAGGCTGGGGTCAGAGTGGCTGGAGAGCAGCCAGGCAGAAAGAGACCTGGGAGTTTGGATTGACAGGAAGCTGAACGTGAGCCAGCAGTGTGCCCAGGTGGCCAAGAAGGCCAATGGCATCCTGGCCTGTATCAGGAGCGGTGTGGCCAGCAGGACAAGGGAAGTGATTCTTCCCCTGTACTCAGTGTTGGTGAGGCCACACCTGGAGTACTGTGTCCAGTTCTGGGCCCCTCAGTTCAGGGAGGATATTGAGGTGCTGGAGCAGGTCCAGAGAAGAGCAACAAGGCTGGTGAAGGGACTCAAGTATAAGTCCTGTGAGGAGAGGCTGAGGGAGCTGGGGTTGTTTAGCCTGGAGAAGAGGAGGTGCAGGGGAGACCTCATCACTCTCTACAACTCCCTGAAAGGAGGTTGTAGCCAGGTGGGGGTTGGTCTTTTCTCCCAGGCAACCAGCAGTAGGACAAGAGGGCATGGTCTTAACCTGTGCCAGGAGAGGTTTAGGTTGGATATTAGGAAGAAACATTTTACAGAGAGAGTAATCAGACATTGGAATGGGCTGTCCAGGGAAGTGGTGGATTCTAGAGGTTTTTAAGATGCGACTGGATGTGGCACTTAGTGCCATAGTCTAGTAACCATGGCAGTGTTGGATCAAGACTTGGACTTGATGATTTCAGAGGCCTTTTCCAACCCGGTCAATTCTATGATTCTATGAAAGTCCGCCTTCTAGCTAGCTATCTAAGAAGAGCATATTTCATAGAAGTCTTTTCTTCATTCATTGCTGCATTTTGGAAAAGCTGCTACTTGGCATTTTATTTTTTATTGATTCCACTGGTTATTAGCAGTCTGGACACAAAAGGAAAAAATCAGTGGAAAAACGTAGCAAGTACCTTTGCAGATGACCTCCTATATAGTCTGCTCAAGAACTGAGCAGGATATCTGCTTTTCCAGTCAGGTAAAACTCTTTGTTACCTATGAGTAAGTAAAAATGGCAAAGGACCTTTGAGAATCACAGCACCACAAGCATTGTTTAATGGTGGAATGTTAAACACAGTCCTTGGAAACAGATGGTTTAATACATCACAATAAATCTCTTACCAGCCTTTGAAACATAGTACTTCAGATAAAAATAAGTTTAAGTTACAATCTGTGGACAAAATATTGTCTTCAGAGGCAGAAAGGAAATGCTTTTGACTTTACTGAGATTTGCAGGTCAGAAAACATGTAATTATTATTTTTAAAGGAGCTGATCAAAAGTTCCTTCTCAACTTATTTCATAATTATGAAATTCAACCTAAAAGACTACACAATAACTCAACACTAACAACTTCTTCAGCTAAAAAAAATACCATTCAGCATTGATCCTCCTCACCCAGGTCACCTGGAAGAGCAGCTCGTGATCCACCTGCTTCACAGACGTTAGAAACTGCAGGACAATTATCAGAGCAAAGTAGGTTTGTCATTTGAACTACAAAGCGCTCACGTTACATACAGCTGACACATCAGAATACCTTCCTTGAGCAACTGGATTTGCATAAATGAAAGAGCTACAGACCATGACTGTCACAAAGATGTCACATCAATTGAACTGTTCTTCCTTCCCTGTTAGGTTTTTATGGGGGTCAGTCCAGGGAAGAAGGAAGGATTAGTGAAAGAAAGAAGAATTAGATATTTTGGATGACATAGTACAGCTGCAGATTCCATTTTTGACAAGTTAAGGATTGTATTTTTAGATTTAAGAACTTAAAGGGGATTGAGTACAAGCTGGTAATTTCTTGATCTAAGGAACATTAACGTTCATTTCTAATTCATATAAGTTGGCATGCATCTTCAATTGCATCTGCAATGTTTATTCTATCATTTGCTTCGTTTCACATGAGTTCTTTCATTTAAACAATATTCTTGTACAGTAGGGGTGATGGGTCCTCAGCTCTCTCCAGTGGCATGAGAAGCATCTTATGTCTCCCTTGGTGAAGTTAACAGTGGGCAAAGAGTTTGTACCGCATAATTTATCATACTCATGAATGCAGTCCATGAACAAACTGCAGTTTTTACAAGTTCGTTTTCTATTTGAAGCTGTCCCATAAATGTTTTGTGCAAACCAATTTCAGTCTGCAAATTGCTCATAAACTGCTTGCTGTGAGTAGTACTCCCAGTACTTGCTACTTGTAATTCAGCAGTCAGCCTTTAGGATTGGTCAAGCTGATCATATGGCTTGTTTTTCTTCCCTGAGCATTGAACTAACCCTACCAAATCCCAAGCAGAGGAGAAAATGGGAGGTTGACTGGCTAATAAAGCAGGACATACGCACAAGGGGACTGGCAAAGATATGAAGGTCAGTGAGTACAGACTACTAAATGTTAAAAAACAGTGTCAACTTGGATATTAAGCAGTACAAGACAATGAACAGCAGTTCCTAGTGAGGAGATGTGAGTAAGTATATTGTCCCTATTGTTTATTTAGGAGGACGGTCCAGACCAAGAAGAAATTCATGTCTGATATGACCAAAAGTACCAGGTTTCCCATGCTGAATAAAACCATTTTATTTCATCAACGTTTCAAAAGTTGCATTTTTCACTTCTTGACATTAACAAGACTATGCCCTTCCCAGATTACTTATTTCAACCATCAGTTCACAACTGTTCACTTTCCTACCATCAGGTAGGAAAGTAGAAAGGTTTGTGGAAGAACGTGAACGCTGACTTTTCAACACTTCTCAAGAAAAAAAATGAGTTAATCTAAAAATATACTTTGACTTACATTTTGATACTGTCCCCTACTTCAGGCTCTATGTTCTAGAAGATACAGAAATGCCAAGCATGCAAAATCCCCTCCCACTCCCCAGATAGTTACCTTAGAGTTGAGAGAGAAAATAAAAATGTTATTTCTCCATACTACACGTAAGTTTAATCACAGTGCATTTTTCTTCCATTTGTCTCAAGGCAAAACAGAAATTTTAGAGAAGACTGAACAGTTACCAATAGATCATAGAGGTGTGTAGAAAGGCAAGGAAAGGACATAAAGGTATTATTGGCAAAGCAGAATAAGCAAAGGGGGACTCAGCAGAGGAATTAGCAGAAATATAGGTCAGAGCTAAGGTCTTCATGTCCCTGGAGGCTAGCAAAGAAAGTCTGAAGCTACAGCAAAGTCACACAGAGTAAGTGTTTTTCAAGGTGTGATTGTGCACATGACCATTGGCGCTGAAGAAACTTCAAAGAAATTACTGTACAATAATAACTGTAAGTTCTGTAGTGGGTATCACAGAAGTTGAATTTTAAAACTCTGGTAAGTCTAGTTCTGCACAGAAAATGGTATTAAACAAGGTCCAGAAGTATTTTATTCCAACCCTGTAATCACTATCGGAGGAAAAGAGGAGCTCGAGGTAAGTGAAAGGAAGTCCAAAAGATCAGTCATTTACTTCCTTTCAGATAGGTGAGGTTTTACAAGATTGTGTGTTTACATCTTGCCAAGGCTTCAACAGCTGGTCACATTGTTTGCTGCTTTAAACACAGCAGTGGCACAGAGCTTCCCAGGGTGGGAAGTGCCCTCATTGACAACACAGACCTCTAACCCAGGATCTGCCCCAGACTCAGATCTCTTAACACATGGTATCCTGCCAATCATGGTCAGTTAGTTATCTGCAAACATTAGGGAGAGGAAATAATGTGCTGAGGAGTAAAAATAATGAAAATATTTTTGTCTGATGGAGTGAGATTTGGAGGCATTCATGATACCTTTTTAATCACCAAAGATGAAGAGAAAAATTCTGCTCCAGTAGAAAACTATCATGGAAAAGTTTGATAGTCTGAAAAGTCAAAGTTGAGAATTGAAGCAAGTATGAAGTAGAAATAGCACCAGCCATTATTCCTCCATCAGTTAGTGACAATAGCATTGAGAAGCCAAATATTCATCATCATGTCCCATTATACAGGTGAACTGTAATTTTACAGACTTTAAAAATGGCATTCTTCAATTATATTTTGCTTTTGGATGGGTAGCAAAATGTTGTTATCATGTGTGGACACGTAAACTCTTTTTTGTCCTTATTTTTCACAGGTAATTTCTTTCTCCAATGTCTAGACAAATTAAATGAGGTCGTATGTAAAATAATGTTATATGAAGACTGGCAACACTTAGATCACATCAACACAAGTGAAGAAAGCATCATGCCAACAACAATACCAAAACCATTTGTCCCATATTGCTGGATACACACATTTTCAGCTCCTGTGGATGGTAGCTATTGTTCAGAGACTTCTAGAATAATAATGCATTGTGCATGTAACTCTGTTAGGAGACATAAAATAAGGACTAGACAGATGATCTTTCCAACTTTCACTCACCGGATTCTTCTAAGCACTTGGTTTCCACAGTCTATCCATTTCATCTGGTCACTTGGGATGTCAGCAAGCAGTGATGATACAAGTACACAGTCAGGTGCAGCTATTTACCAAGCACCATGCTACACCTATTGCTTGAATAAATCTGAACAGCATCTTAAAGCAAAGGAGACACTGCTGCAGTAACATTGACAGAAGACCTAGCTATTAAGCTGTCTACAGAGTCTAGTATCAGTGAAATGTTTGACAGCCGCAGGGACAAATATGTATTAGCAACATTGCTTAATCCATGTTTCAAGGGCAGAATTGAAACCATGCCTTCACCCTATGCAGGAACAGATTGCTGGAAGGATACTGTCATAAATAACAGTGCTGGAGGCCATACCATTATGCACCTCCTCTTCTCCCTCATCCTTCCACTTAGCTCCCCTAGGCCAAGTATATCTCATAAAGCAGAAGATGCACAAGCTCCTGGAACACCACAGAGTGCAAAAGAAGTAATCACAGCATACCTATAGTTCCTGGATCTTCCTTTATCAGCTCAGAGTGGGGCAGTACCTCCCAGGAAAAACTCAATTTGTCTGTATCATGGGAAGAATCTGTCCATTATGAAAGGTCTATAGGTGTCATGGGAGACCTTTTCATATGCTGGGAAGTGAGAAGTTGACTTTCGAAAAGATATGCTCTAGTTCAGACAGGAATTAATTCAGTGAAGCCTATGGCCTGTGTTAAGCAGGAGGTCAGATTTGATGATCGTAGTGGTCCCTTCTGGCTTTATAATCTATAAAGACTAACTACTTTAGAAGCAGGGTGGGGTGGGGGGGGAAGACAAAGAAAGAAACCAATACCAGTATTTTTAAACCTCAAAATTCCCAAAATTAAACCTCAAACACCCAATATGTGCTCAGATTTCTTTTTCAGGTATGTGTCTGGCACTGAGACATATTGAAGAAGTGTGTTTAATAAGCTGCAGCATAGAGCACCTCTTTCTTAAGGGAGTAATTTGAAAAGCTTAGCAAGTTATACATGCAACATGCAGGTGACTCTTTAAATTAGCCTAATGGAGGAGACTGCAGAGGAATCTATCAAACAAAATTCTTATAGGAATGGGAAAAGGCATATTACCAAGTGCTGTGCTTATATTCCTATTCCCTTCTTCCTCACTTCCCAAATATTATGTAAAAGATTTTCGCTGCTCTCCGCTTGAATAATTTGGCAGAAGATAAGAATTGTGCAAATCTCTGTTCTGTGAGAGCTTTTCCTGAAGCTTTGATTCACCTGGATTCATAAATCTTTGGGTTTTGCTTTGAGGTTTAAGGACATGTGAGCTGAAAAACTGCAAACTGATCTCATGTTAATAGCGTGCAAAATTGCAAAATTACAAAGCCATAAATGGATTTACATTTGCAACTTAGGAACAATGGACTGACTTTCCCTTTTGTAACAAAAATCTATGGCCAGGCACATTTTACCATATATCCACAGCACATGTGCACACAGATACACATGCAGCCGATTTACTTGGTGGAGATTTGTGAGTGAATCCCAAGAGTGAAAGCTCATAGAAAGTAAACAATTTGGAGAGTATTCTTTTTCAAAGCATCCTTCCTTTTAGGCTTCTGGATTATTTCACTTTTATTTTCTTTTGTAGTACTGAATGCTAAATCAAATAAAACCCACACCACATAAACAAGAAATTAGTCAAACTACTGAGACTGTAAGGCTTGTGTTTGTACTAGAATATTTAAACAGAAAATACAAATCCCAGATTTGAATGCACACATTCAGGTAAATTTAGTATGTATGTTAAAATTGAGAAACCTCTATTGCCTCTGCACTAATTTCATAACACAGGAAGCTCCTTTCCAGAATAAGCCAGGAAAGAACAGTTGTACCAATACCAAAGTACTATGTTTACATATTTCCACTAAAAGCAAACTAAGCAAACTATAACACAAAAGTGGTAAATTTATCTTCATTTGAAAGGGAATATTTTTATGAGGATAGTTATGATGGCCAAAAGGTTCTATTTCCCTTTGATAAAAACAATTCTTCAGGGGACAGAGAGGATAAGGTATTTACTTCACCTTTTCCATTCCAATTTCACCTGTGATACAAAAAGGAAGGGGTCTACCTCATTTTAGATGAATTTTTGGCTTGTGAGAAGTCATCCATCCCAATTTCCATCATTATTCCTAGCCAAACACACATTGTAGAAACAAGTACGTGTCCCCTCTCTTATTATCATTATCATTACTGTTTTTCTCTGGATGACAAAGAGGGAAGCCAGGCTTATGTTTCCTTGTCTTGAGTGTTAAGTGTTCTCCTGATGTTGGGCTCTCACAGGTCTTGTCAATATGCCTCAAATGAGTATCATTCAGGTTAGATGCAACTCTAAGAATACTAAATAGCTACAGAGATAGCTTTAATAGTTTGACCCAGCTGTCTACAGAGGGGAAGAGGTAGAGTAAACACTTCTTGCCTGCAAATACAGACCCATTTCCCAGTATGCATGCTCTCAGCACTCTAATCTCAAAGGTACATGCCCATAAACTCACTACTAGTTTTCCTCCAAGCAGGTCGGAGCTGTCTTCCCTGTCATTCTTAAGACAAGTTAGTAAAAAAAGAACCTACTTCGAGACTTCTGCTGCAGCCAAATAGCTTTGTGAACAGATACCAGCTAGACTTATGAATACTCATCAGGAAAAACTTAGATACTTCAGGGCAAGGAGTGTGTGCATAGAAACATATGTGACTGGGAAACTCTACTGCTTCCAGGTTTTGGCAACAAAGCTGCTGCAATTCTGAGGAGGCCAGTGAGGCTTTTTCAGATAGCCATGGGCACTGAAGGGTTTCTAAGGGCCAGGGTCTAGAGCCTTGCCTTCTCTAACAACACTGAGAATCCTAATGCAAAGTAGTGATATTTTCTGTTATCATTTTATACGATACATTATTTATTCCCACTTGGAACAGACCTAGTAAACACAGTATTTAAAAATTACTTTGTCTTCCTATATGAGAGCTCCCAGTGGCCTTGGACCTGTGAAATAACAGAGAGAAATCGCTGCCAAAAAATCTCCTCAAACCAGGAAGCGTTAGGAAAAAGTCTCAGAAAAGCTTAATTCCTCAGTATTTGTAATTCAGAAAAGTTTGGCTAAGTCTCCAAGCCCCTGGGTCCTTATGTGAATTGAAATCACCGATCTTTTTAAAAATACAGTTCTCCCTCAGAAGCATTTGAAACACTCTCTTCTTGCTGTTCATTTGAGCTCAGGTGAAGTCAAACAAGCTTTTTTTCCCCACTGCCACTGAAGTCATGCCTACAGCACAGGTGGGATCAGGTCAGCATGGATGATAGCACATTTCTTGGCAGGGACTTCAGATTGGACTGTGGGATCCCACCAGGGCTTTCAGGTATGTGCTCAGATCGCTAGTCCCTACTGAAACCTGTACCACTATGCCTTCATGCCTCTTGCTAAAACTCAGCAAATACCTCAGTTTCCTGTCCAAGCAACTCCATAAATGCAAATCACCAGCAGTAAATCAGTTTTTTATGAAAGACAAGGAAGACCAGGTCCTGGCAAACCATGGTCTACTACCACTGGCCAACTTTGCTTTCCAAGTGTGACAAAGTTGGCAAAAATAAATATATAAATAACTAACTGCAGCAATCAGCATGAGGAAAACAAGCAGAGGAGAAGGCTTTGCCCAGCACAGGCTGAGAGGGGCTGATAATGAATGACTGATGATGATTACATGAATTTTTTTACTTCCTGCAAAATGATAGATACTGGCCAAGTCAGCTCCACAGCATCAGAGTGCCATAGAGCCAGGCTGCTCAACAGCAGATCTCTGCTTCCACAACAGGTAGAGCATCCAGCTTCAGGAGCTGAGCTGCCCTGGGCACCCAGAGGGCACCTTGCACACAGCAGCTCCTGGGCCACCACCACAGGCAGCATGGCCCCTCAGCAGGAGTGGTCAAGGGAAAAGAATGGCAGGGGCATGAATTTAGAAGAGAAAGGGGAGGAGGAGAAACAAAACAAAAGCTCTTGTGATTAATGAACTGGAGATGAGAGTTTACATATGCACTTGGAGAGGAGGAAAGGATGTTCACAAGCTTCCTCCATGACAAATGTGGGCAAGAAACAGGGAGGAAAGAACTATTAATCAGTGGTAAAAAAAGATTTTTTTTCCCCCCAGGAGAAGCCAGTCTGGGTAAACTACTTGAAACTACTGCTTCCAGCTTGCCCTTTACAGAGGTCTGCTCAGCAGGCCCCACCACTCTCTGCAATGAGCTCCTGCCCTTAAGTCCAGCTCCTCCTTTATCTCCTCACACAAAGTGGAAAAGAGTCCTAAAGACAGCATATGAGTAAAAGCCTTCGTATTTCAGCCACTGTTGTTTTTCACAGTGCACCTTACAAGCATGGCTACCTGCCAGTCAAACAAATACCACTCTATTGAGTCCCCTAAACAGCCATCTGATCCTTTTCTAACTGTTGTTTAGAGTTGTTTAGGGGTGCCCATGGAGTGATGATTAACAGCCCCAGGCGCTGTGCAAGCACTTGGAATATGCATTTCTTACTAGTAGGGACATTTTTTCTTTCATATTTTTATTGGTTGTGTTTTATTAGTCACATTGCTCTTCAGCCTCCCTGCAGCATTGGCAGCAATGCCATTAGCTCTAGATGAAGGTGCATGTCCTCCCTTCATGGCTGAGGTGAGGTACCACAATAAAAGCAATATCAATAAACAGTACATTGCGGGAAATTAATAAGCAGTGCACTGATAAATTGTTGTTAGCCAATAGTGACTACAGAATAGGTAATACGCTTAATATCAACTCATTTCTTGTTTTGGTTGCTAAGAAAGTATTTAGGAGTCTCAATAGAACGTAGTAAAACAGACTGGAGAAGGTACAAAAATATTAAATGAAGTCCAGGAACATTAATTACTTAGTAAGAGCTTGTAATTATCTGACAACTGAAGCACCTTGCTTGATCTGACATATGTAGTGTTACTCCCTAGCACCAGCCACAAGGAACATTGTGGAAACATTGTTGCTGTGTGATAAAATATCCCTCTCTCTTATCCCAGTATCTCAGATTCACCCAGCAGGGCAAAGCCTGTCAGCATCCCAGCAGTTAGATAAGCCTTTCCATACTCGTTTTACCAACGGGCAAGGAGAAATACGGACTCTTGGAAGGTCTTAAACAATACAATGAGGTGAAAAAGAAAAGCATCATCCTGCATTAAGGCTCTCATAGAGGAATAAGGATGTCTGTATTTTAATTCTTGGCTTTGTCAAGAGCCTCATTTTTTTCCATATGTAAAATAAGGATGACACTACATCTCATCATATGTACATACGTCCCACACGATGACGATTAACACGTCATCCATCTGAAAGGCATTTCCATGTTACTACTATCACAGTCTAACACTAAGCCATGAACATCACTCCTTACAGGAGTGTGGTCTCAGGTGACAAATTCTTCAGGGGTGAGGACATTCTTTCCTTGTACACAGGTGCAGAACAGAGCACACAAAGGGGCTGATTTTGCCCAGTATTTTTAGGTGCTGCTGCAATCCAGCCAAAAAAGAGCATGAGCACGCACACAGAATTCTTCTCATATGATGGCTGAGACACATAAACAGAGAAGACTTTATACACCACCTGCAGCTTTGCAAGGACAAATAAGAGATGCTACTACAGCTAACTCCTTCCCCTCTCCGCCCCCCCCCCACCCCCCCGCCTGAGTTTCCAGAACTTTCTGGAATGCTTTAAGGCTTTCTCCTTTTATTAACTTGTTTAAAGACATAAAGGAAGAAATTATGTGAAAGAAAGAACAGAAGATTAACTTATTTCCAAACATGCTATTAAAAAAATAAATTAAATCATCTGATCCCCACCAGAACTTCACTGACTAAATTGTTAAATTTAGTGTGTGGAGGGGGAACCCTGTGCAACATCCCATCCAGATGGTAGTTCCAGTGCTCTGTGGTCAGCCTGTTTATTAATGAACATCTGTTTTCTTTACAAAACAGGGTGGACTTTCTACTATAAATTCTCCTTTCATATATTTCTTGGAAAATGACATTGGGAGTTATTCACTGTCACACAGATAAGCCAAATTTATTTTTAATTTTGGAAACTGCATATTAATTATAGCCTTTCTGTCACTCACTAGGTTATTGATGAATGTATCACTAAAACTACTGTTGATTGAATATTGAAAAAATCAAAATATGACTTTGTCTTTGAAGATATTTGGCTCCAGTCCCTTTAGTTGTCCTTTTCTTTTAGCTTTCTGTGTAACTAGATGAATGCTGCTGGTAAAGATGATAATGGACATCAGACTTCAAAGCACTATGAACATAGCACTAGAGGTCCCTAAAATAATCAGTACATTTCACCCTATCCCTGTCTGGTCATGGATGCTTTTTGAATAGAAAAATGGATTTATTGTAATTCAATGTAAGTTTCTCCTTGGTTGTAACCATATCTTACCATTTAGTGAATATTTAACATAGAACTGCATAGACCATAGAGATCTGGTAACTTAAAGGCAAATAAATTTGAAGGCAAACCAGAGTCATAACTACAGGTAATATTTTAATTACAAATGAGAATGTGATGGAAGATTTCAGTCCAGTCTCAGAATTTTGAAATACCACAATCAAAAGAAGTTGAAAGGAAATGTTTGGATGCAATCACTTGAAAAATAAGATTGAAATTTAAATTCAGAAATATTTAACGGCCTATTAATGATATTTGCCTTCTAAGGATCTGGAAAGTCAACTAGAACAATTTTTTTCTGAACATTATGTCTCTTTTAAAACTCTGTGAAGAACAATAGTCTTACAATATATTTCGTTTTGTGCTCTGACATTAGCTTAAGAAAGAAACATAGGCTTGGAGCTTGTATACCTACCTATGAAAAAATTTCAAAGCCATAGACAAGTGATTTTTGTTTGTTTGTTATTTTGCTTGTTTGTTTTAAACAGAAAAATTTCATGGCTCTGAAGCTTTAAGGAATACATATGTATGCATATACGTATGTGTGTGTGTGTGTGTACAAGCATGTCTCTGCTTCTAAGTTCAACCTGATATTCAAAGTAGATGACTTATCTGCAGTTCAATGACTGCATATGACACATAACAGGTCAAAACACTGTGAATAAATGGCATATTACTTGTCTACTGGAAGGCACAATACTGAGGGCAGTGAAACTCTGTTACTTAGAAACCATGGCTCCTTGCTCACTTCAAACTATTCATTGTAGGTACCATAAAACTCAGCTTTTCAGCTCCACTAGTGGTAAGAATTTCAGTTAAAAAATACAAAGAAAACAAGCAAAAAAATCCCCAAGTGCCCAAATGCATGAGACAAAATCCAGAAAAAAACATGTGGTTAAATCGTTACATTGTCTGTGTTGTCCATCCTGCAATCTGCTTTTTCAGAAAAAGCATGAACGTTCCCATAGGAAAGAGGTTAAAGCAGAACAGTGCTGAACTCATAAGAGGAGACCTTGGGAAGGCATTTGGCTTTTATCAACTGAGGTGGTGCCTCCCTTTTTTCTGACTGCTTTCTGTCACAGGTAGTCCAGATTGCCACAGCAGGAGTTAACTAACCGCATACAAGCAGGGAGGGACTGACTCAGGTGTGGCTGTAACTGGAAGCCCCAGACAGCTCAGACATTGAGCAAGTGCCAGACAGCCCGCAGAGAGAGTCAGTAAGCTTCTACCCTCCTCTTGTGGCTGCCACCCCCTCCTGCCCACTCCTCTCACCTAGGAGGATTGCACCATCCAACAACAGCCTGCTCAGCAGTGGACAAGAGCTCTGCCCTGCCTCTGGTGCAAAGTTGTTGCCAGATCAGTTTTGGCATCCAACTTGAAGTCTTAAATAAGCACCTAGATATCTGAATGCCCCAATCTACACCCACTGAGACTTTAGGGAGAGAAACTAAGCCTGGGATTGCTTTTATCTACAGAGGATGAGCACAAAAAGGGTTTTAAGTATCAGGCCTTAAATGCTACTGAAACTGCAGGTGTAAAACCACATAAGAAACATCTTTCTTGAGGAAGGCTTGCAGTCAAATCATGGAGCAGAAACTGCTCTCGGGTCTGTTCCAAGCCTGTTACAGATGACACAAGTCATATCATTTTTCTATGCCTCACTGCCACCTTTGGACTACTCTGTTCAGGCAGTAAACAGTTTCCAGAAGGAATCATCTCTGGCTGTGTCTGTGTTGCTCTGAGTTCAGTGGAACTCAGCTGAAGCAGTATTGTAACTATCTGTTTCTCTGCTGCAGCAGCAAATCTCTAATTATAAGCTTAATTGAATGGCCTCAAAAAAGAGAGCAGAGCATCATCTCCCATGCATATATATTTAATAAAAATGGGACTGGGTGACAGAGTTGTTATAGCTTGCATTTTCAGAGAAAAATTAAACACAATAGGATATTTCAGGATTTTCAGGGTCAGCTCATGACATCCCTGCACTGATGCGTGTGAGAGACATGTATTTTAAGCCCCAAGGTTCTTTCAAAAATCCTGGCCTCAATAGTTAACACCGTGTTATCGCCAATCAAGGGATCCTTTCTAACCCTAGGGGAAGTCAGTGTGATCCGCTGGATAACACAGTGACTTGGAACTGTACAGATTTGCTTTTAATCCCAGCCGCTATTAGTTAACTGAGATGACCTTGAGTACATCATCTCACTCTGCAAAGCTTTAATTCCCCATATGAAAATGAAGACCCTGACAGTTGCTTCATTTTTAAAGAACTTGAAGATCTACTGGTAAAGATGTCTTAGGTAACAGCCTAATATTATCATTAATAACTCACAGTCCTTATGCAATATTCTCTGTGCCAAAGATGGAAGTCATTCAATTTGCAGAACTGCAATTAATTGCTCTCTTGCTGTTAAAAAGGCAGAATAAGACTTGAAAAATTCTTGCAGTAGAAGTACTGGGGACAAAATCAAGACCAGCTCTCATGTGAGACTGGTTGAATTTATTATTGTTGCAATCGCCTGCAACAGAAAGAAAGTAGGTCCGCTGACCTGAGGAACTTCCTCTCCATGCTCTTTCAGAAGTGTCCTAAATGCTCTTAGTAATGCTCTTTTCAGGTCCTCAATCACCAAGTCTCTAATTAAGCTGAAAAATATTTTGACCCTTTGCTCAATTTCAGTATTGTACTCACCATAGTGTAATGCTTTTTAATTAAAAGTAGACTTTAAGATGTGCAGTTTTTATCTTTCTTCACTGGTGCATTGAAATTACAAGGTACCAGAACGCTGCAAAAGAAAGTAGTCTGTTTGCAGGGTTTTTTAAATGAAGAAGATTAAAAAATGGAAAATCTCATGTGTGCAAAGCATAAGAGGTAGGTAAGTTGCAAGCATTTCTCCTTATTCCATAATTAGAAGTGAAATGTTCTTTAATGTGCAGTAATAACATTCGAGCTATGCTATTTTGCAACTAATAATCATATACAACAGCATGGGGCATGATAGCTAACAAAGTTTTTCCAGCTAAATGTATTGCCCACATCTATCTGCCTTATTTTCCAGTGCCTTGGCTTTTCAATCCAGCCTTTATGCTGGAAATTTGAAACTGAGTGGAGTGGTAGTTACTTACCTTTTTAAGGAAAGAGTTTGAAGCAAGACTGCTGAGTAGCTCAAATCATTCCCATACAGAGCAGCATATAATAGATTTCTTTTTCTTTTTTGTTTGTGTCAAATAGAAAAGCTGGAGATGTGACTGCTTGATTCCTTTAGTCCTGAAAAGCCCTAAATTCTTTCCAAGCTCACACAATGTTATGCAAACAAGGCAAAACTGACAGAAAAAAAAAGCAGAGGTCATCAAGACCTAGCAAAGTGCATCAATTTTGCTCTCAAATGAAGGAATAAATTTATCATTGCAGAGGCTGCATTAGTTACCGTGGACTTGCACCACTTCCAAGATTTCTCGGGGGGTGAGCATACTGCTTGCCAGAGCCAGCTTCTCCATTAGGCTTTTAACCGCAATGCTTCCTTGTTTTCCCGATGAGGAGTTAGATTTAGAAGCCTAGGGAGGGGAAACAAACACACACAAAAAAACACCAACCCTCTAGCTAAATTAAACTAAAACCTAGGTGAAGCCACAGTGGGAAGCCTGCTGCACAAATTTGATCTCCAAATGAAGAAAAAATTAATTATGTGATGCACAGCAATGAAGTAAGCAACACCTTGAAGTTAACCTGGACAGAGTTATTGATTCAGCAAAAATATAAGCACTTTGCTTCACCCTCTCTGTTGTTCTAATGTTAGCTTGGACTGTTGCCTGACCATTTCCAGCTAGCATTTAGTTCATTTGCAGCTGTTCTAAACGTGCACTCTTCCCCAACAGTTCACACAAAAAACTGATCCTATCTATGTTGATGTGTTGGTTTGGGAGAAAATACCATGTGTGCAAGAAAGAGTTTGTTGTAATCACAGCAGAACAGACCTTGCCACCAGCCTGGAGCTCTGAAGTGGATGGCTCTCAAAGCCTCTAGGAAAGCAGATAGAATTGCTCAAGTAGTTTTGCCTACCTCTGCTCCAACAGTGCCAGTAAATCACTAGCAATAGATGAGCCTTCTAATACCCAGAGAAGTCACATATTGCCCCCTCCTACACAGCTTTCTGCCATCTCCACTTTTACATGCTGCATAAATGGGAATTCTGTCTAAGAAAGGTGATTTGGGCTGTGCACATGAGTGATGCAGGGAGCACATAGACAACCAAACTGCAGCACTACACTTTAAATTTATACAGCTATTGCTAGTCTGTTCTGCAGCCTGAGAGGCCTTCTGAACAGCAGTGCCTGCCTCACTGCTCAGAAAGCTTTGAGAGCCACAGCTTTGCTGACCAAAACTCTCTGTTCCAGATCCATCGTGCTGATGACCACCAGCATCTAATTCTTGGACAGGTCTGCACTAAGGACTGGTACTGCTGGTGCACACTACTACACATGTGCCTCTGGCCATTCTGCCTCTCTGCTCTGCCACAGTCTTGCCTCCTGTTTTCCTTTCAGTGCTGCTTTCCAGTTAGTGACATTGTTTTAAGTATTGACTTTGAGTTTTGAATCCATAAATAATTTAGATCCACCTCTTCCTAGAGTGGTATTCTCTTGACTGACAGAGGCCTGAATTACCTGGGAGCAAGCTCGGCCACAAGACCTTCATGTGAGGGCATCTTGGTTCCATATTTTTTATTTCCCTCCTTGGTTTAGCAGAGACAAGATTTATTGACCCTCAAGTCATGCCGCAAAACCTTGCTGTTGTTCTTGGCTTTTCTCAAGGAAGCTACAGAGGCAGAACGAGGTACTATGGAACTTTGTGCTGGAGTACTTTTTCAGATGCTGAGCTATTGAAGTCTCTGTACTTTATAATGATTACTGTTGTGTCTAAAGTTTCAGTCAACTGCCTTTGTACAAACCAAAACTAATCAATCAATAAATTGTTCTTTATGGACAATGATAAAACTCCATTATTTGTTAGTGGTTCATCTTTTTTACTTCAGCTTCCACTGTTTTACAGGAACATGAAAGAAATAAATTAATTTAACAGAAAAAAATTACCTCTTGCTTGTTACTTGTCAGACTAGTCAGGGTCAAAACGTTGCACATAGGAGGTTCTAATCAAATTTCTCTTTTCCTGTCCTCTACTTTGCAACAATGAAGACAAAGTAAAACTTTCCACTGTCTTAATTAGGAAGAAAGCAACTTTGTCGCAGATGGAAAATAAGGCCCTCCTCACCAGCACTGTAGAGTCCTTTCAGCTGACTCACAAACAGGCCTGGAAGAACATGATATCACTTTGCAGAAAGTCCTAACAGCTGACATCTGGTGGATTGAAGTGTGTCAACACTAAAGAATTATTCTTTACAGTAGGAAAAACATTACAGTCATGAGACTGGAATGAGGATACAGAACTCTAGGCATGGTGATGCATTATTTCACTCTAAGAAGAAGTGAAAATGTGGATTGATTCCCTGAAAAGCTTTCATAGGAATAAAGTCTGATAGACTGTGAAATTGTTTTAGAACAGAGAGAGTCTGTAGTAGAGGGGAAAAGAAGTAGTTAAAAAACCCTGTGAAGCCCATTGAAGAACTTCTATTGTGTTTATTAGTTCTAGGTAAAAACCAAACTGGGTTAGATTCACATAAGAAGTTAGACTTGGTACTGTAAACTTTGTCTTTGCTATTTTTGCGATTAACCTTGGCACCTAATGGAAATGCCAGCTATGGGTTGAGTGCCAGCTGTCAGCTACAGATAGAATACAAAGAAGATGGTGTGGCCCTCAAAAAAACCAGCCTAAGACAGCTCAGGTGAATTGTGCTCATAAGTAAAAGAAGTGGCATAAGACCTACTCTTCAGATAAATTTAGGGGCTTGACTCTAGGCTGAAGCTTTGCATTTCTCTCCCGTTGAGTTTTGGAGCCATGTAGCTCTCCCTGGATGTCAAAGAAGTGAGTAAGAAATCAAGCCTCAAGTTATTCCTTCACCAGAGTGGAGTTTGATTCTCCTACATCCTAGTTGGCCACTCTAAACTGCCTATATTAAATAAGGTAAAAGAGGAATAATTATCTCCCTATTATGATTTCTGAACAGTATGTGTTCAAAGAATCCCTACCACATTAAATCCTAGCTGCAGATAGCATGTGAGCCCTACTGGGTCTTAAGCACAGGCTAAGCTCATAGTGCTTTCACATTATCAAAACAGCTGATTTTGCATATAATACAGAAATAACAGCTAAGAATTTATGTAATGAATCTGAGGGTGCCCTTAGCATCAAACCAGAGCTCTGAAGTTTAACAAGTCAGACATCAGTATCTATGAGGACAGTTAGTCAAACAGATTCTCCTCCTCCCCAAGTTATGATGGTAGCAAATGAAAATGTAAAACCCTGAAACAGAATTCCTTTCCTAGCTTGTACTTTCAACTTCCAATATTTGACCTTGGATTATCGCTACTTGGGAATTTTCCTTTGCTAAAAAGCTCACCCTTGTCTTTCTGTGCCTCTAAACACCAAACTATCTGACCACGCCAAACATCATGACCATGAGCATGGTTTGAACTTCAATTTCTCCAATTCAGCACTTTCAGTTCCAAAGCGGAAGGAAACTACCATGAACAAAGAAACAAGTTTTCCCTATTTGACCAATACAGGAGTTTTCTAAAAGATATTGCTTCTCAGAATTTGTTTGAGACCTGGACTAGAGGTACAGTACAGGGCATTAAATATGAAGTGGGCTAAGAGAGCAACAACCATATGACCAATGAAAACCTTGACGGTCTTAATATATGATACTACATCATTATGATTTCAGGTAGCCAGTTCAATTAAATACAGTTAAGTGCTTTAGTGACAAAAACCCAGAAAAGTTAGTCAAAGTTGCCATTGACTTTGACATCTATTTTTAACATACTCAGTCCCCTGGTGCCACTAAGTTGTTGCAGGTTAATTAATGACTGCATAAATGTAGAGAGCTTTACATTTCTTTTAATTTAGGAACACAGACTACGTTTCAAGGAAAACAGAAAGCTCATCAACCTGAGTTATCCGAAATGATTCAGAGCAAAATATAGACACAAAGTCCATCATTAATATAGTAGGGCAAGGACACTGAGGATGACTTTGTTCGGAAAAGGAGGCATACCATTCCCAGTAAATAAAGTTAATCAATTCTCTAGGCCTTTTTTTTTTCTCTCCATGAGTTACCTGTTAAATCCCAGTTGCTTCAAGTTTGCTTAATGTAGCCCTTAGATACTTCATAAACATATGGCACAAATATTAATGAGTCACTGTTGCCCCAGTGTAATTGGTCATCTAACCAAATGGCTCCGTTTGCATTCGTTGATTGGATTACCTAATTTTTTTTACAGAAGTGTCTAAAAATTGATTATAGCCTGGTTTCCTTCAGGAGGTTTTTTCATTACCAACCCCATTTTCACCCAAACTACCTATCCTAACTCACCACACTTAAAATGATTTCTTAACCCTTATGTTACAATGCAACAAGATCATTTTTTGTCTCGGGTTGTTAATTATTGACCTACAATAATGAGCATTGGTATGGTAGCTTTAGCCTAAATGATTCTCATGAATGTTGTTTTCACACTTGTGATTAACACTTTTTCCTTCCTTAACTTCAGCTGGTCAGCTAAATATTCACAAATAAGAGCCTAGAAGAGGGTATATATTCCAGTAAAACAAGTATATATATTATCATTTTGTATATGCATCTTGCTGGAGGCAAAAGAAACCCGTAGAATCTCTAAAGATCTGAACCACACATGACAATAACTATTCCTCCTAGAGTTAAATGTTAATAATTTTAGATAAACAGAACTTATTTATAATAACACCATCTGTGGGATTCTGATAATGTTGGGGGAGGAGATTAATTTATCTTGCATTTTAAATAGAGATGGCCGCTGGCATAAAAATCCAGATCTAGCTTTTAGCCACCCAGTTATCAGGGAACTTCTCATTCAGGGTACTGCATCCCTCACCAGAACGTCTCCACAATACCAACGGACAAGTGCTAGGATGTGACAAAATGGTCACATTTTCTCCCCTAAGCATGCAGCATGCCCAGATGGAGTAAAATGCAGAATTCCCCCACCTTTAGAAAAATTTAAGAGTTAAGGCTGGATTTTATTTCTACGTTTTTAATTAGCATGTCATATGACATGAGGGTCTCACCATTTTTTAACATCAATTGAGATTACTACTGTACTTTGTTGTCCCAGGAAAACAGTATGCAGCTTCTCCTCTGGACAGAGGTTTTCAGACCCTGCAAATCTCCACTAAAAGACTGCATGATACATACATACATACATACATATATACATACATACATACATACATACATACCTGCTACCATGCCCTTTCCCCATCCTCACTTCATTCAGTGTCACCTGTATAGCACGAACAAAGGAGGTGCACCTAGGACAGGAGAACACATGAGCTATGGTACTGCATTACCCCTTCCTCAGTATTTCACTTGATAAGTTGATAACTTTCATTATCCAAGGTACTGGCTCTTGTAAACTCAATGACTACCACAACTGTAGCCACTGAAACAAAAGTGAATGGTATGAACGAGTACTAAAGTAAGTTCTCGGTCTTCAAACAAGGCAAGGTGACTGAGGAGTTGAGTCCCACACAGCAATATGGAGATACCAGTTCTGTGACACCCTACAGTCTTCACAGCCACAACCTATGGGAAAAAAAACTCTGTGACTACAGATCCTAAGTCCTGCTCACTTTTGCATACTTACTCCTTTACCCACCTGAACAGTGACAGTAGATGGTGTATTTAATTAAAGAAAAGAAATTTGAAATGCCACAAAAATACATGAAGCAGACAAAATCAACATTAAATTCCACCTACAGTGGTTTGCATCATATGATGTGTTTATCCATCTGTATGCTGGACATTTTGTCCAGAAGGATACTATGAGAGATGGTCTCAAAACCTCTGCTGAAATCCTAAAAAATTCTACCAGCTGGCTTCCCTTAATCAGCTAGGTGCGTTACCTTATCATAAAAGGAATTCAGACTTGATAAGCAGGACTTTCCTCTCATGGAGCCATGCTGGCAGTAACCAATGACTATATTGTCCTTCATGTTTTTCAGTACTTCACAAAATAATCTTCTTTGAGGAGAGGACAGGAAAGGAGAGAAGAGGACAGGAGAGGAGAGGGGAGGGGAGCAGAGAGGAGAGGTGATTTCTCCTATGAAAACCAAAATTATTTTTGCTAAAATAAGTTAAAACAAAATCCAGTTATCATATACCACCATTTCCTTCTAAGTCATTGACTATATCCCTACCACAGCCCTTTTGATTACAGAACTTAGATTCAATCTGTAAAGGCAGGGAAAAATAGCACACTTTGGTCATGAATGACTGCATATGCACAAAGAAGAGAACAAAGAACAATATGCCAAGAACAAAGAGGTAACAACCAAAATCCTGGCATTTGTTACCATTTGAGTATTTAAGTAAAGTTGAAACCAATATTCTTTTCAGGTTTTTTTCACTTAGTGCCCATTTTTGGGTTTGTAAGTGGGTAAAAAAATGGACTATAAATAAGCTGCATAAAATTCTTTGCATTTATCTCTTAGTTGGACATGAGGGTTGCAGAGGAAAAATGGTTGCTGTTCTTGCCAGACAGGACTCTGCACACTTGTATATACAATTCATGCTTTGAAAACACAGCCAAGCTAATTTATGTACTGAAAGCAACATAACAGTGCTAGTGCCTCCAGCATCATCAAGGTGAATTTGCTCCCAGGCAAATCTGAACCTCACTCAGGTATCTCCCCACAGCGCTCTACCTAGATATACCACACAGACACACACACACCTTGTGTGACATACTGCAAGGTGTCTGAGAAGAAAAGCTGGTAAGTAGATGCAATGCTGCAAGAGGAGAGATTGAAAGACAGTTGAGAAAGACTCTGATACATTTGAGGCAATATCACGTACGTGTGAGCAGTACGTGTGAACCTGATACATGTCAGCAGCATCATGTAAGTAGCAGAGGGTATGTGAGCCTAAGGATTTTTCAATAAATAGACAAATATATCCATGTCTCCTGGTCACCTCACACCAAGCTCCCACTCCAGATCTCAGAAACAGCAGCAGTTCAGGAGGGCAGGACCTGCGAGGCTGCGGCACAGTAAAGGGAATGGATTTGAGAGAGCAGCGGCATTCATGAGGGAAATGAGGACCGGAGGCAAGGGAAGATGCCTGTATTTGTGCTTGGTTTCCTAAGAGCTATGCTTGGTTGTGGCATTACACCCCTTAAAAGCGTGAATCGCAAAGGAGTGACAGCCCTCGGCTGATCCTATCAGGAGAGGGGATTGGGGTGCTGCAAAAGGCAGACCTGCTGGAGCTCTGTGCTCCCTCAGCCCAGGCAGAAAGCCATGGGAGACTACAGGGAAGTGAGAAATCACGCCGACAACACATTTCACCTGGCAGTCCAACATTGTTTATCAGCATAATAAAAAGTGCCAATACTTACCACCTGTCTAAAATACGCACTAATAATAAACAGAGTTACAGGGCATATTATGGTCAATGATGAGATATTAATTTATAACCCTGGAAGGAGGGAAGGAAGGCAGAGGCTGCAGTGCCTTATGGGGGTAAAACTTGCTGGGGATAAGGCCAAGGCCTTTTCTTCTCTGATGAGAATGAACGGAAAATAGCATTGATTTTTTTTCAGTGGATTTTTTTTTTTTTAGTCTTAAAGTAATATCTCTGTTTATATGATCAAGTTACAGAAACAAATGGTCAGGATATTACCTTTCCATTCCTATATCAGCTGGTAATATCTGTGTGAGAGTGCACGTTGATTTTGTGTAGAATTAAAGACAAATTAATGTTGGCATGTGTATAGGGGAGTCAGGGCTCCCTGGGGGCCAGGAAGGTGGGAGATCTCCAGGGCGTCTGTGAGGGCAGGGCTGGGCAACCAAGAATACCAGGGCAGCCCCATCCCCTGGCACCAGGCACCTTCCTGGGAACTAGGAAAAGGGTTGGTCCAGGCCATGGGCCTCTGGGTAGACCTGGCTCAGCATCCATGGTCAGGCAGGGTCAGGTTGTGGGGTGCTGGAGACTGGCCCTGCTGCAGCAACACTGGGGCATGGGCTGACTAACTCTAGGGACTGAGATGGGGACCTGGGCCTGGGCAGGGTAGGGGAAAGCCAGGGGGATGGACAGGGACAGGAAGGGTTGTGGATGCCCTCAGGGTCATGGCAGCCAAAACATGCGCTGCTCTCACACCAGCCTCTGCCTCATTGACTTAGCTTTCCCCTTCTACCCCCCACTCCAGTTCTGAAGTAGAGCTTTTATGGGGTATTTTTTTCTTCTCACTTTGGACTGTTTCCCCCATGGAGGGTGAAAAGCCATCCATGAGCTGCTATTCCCACCAGCATCATTCTCCCAACAGAGGAAGTGAGGTCTCGGCATGCACAGGAATCTCCCAGTGCTGCCTAAAATCTGAGTAAAACCTGGTTACTTCTGGTGCAAATGTGAATATGTGAGCTTGCTGCCAGGAAAAAAATATTTAAATTCTCTGTGCACAGAAGCATTTTTGCCTGCAAAGTCCAGAGAACCCCCTTCCACCCATGAATAAGAACTTTATGAGTATCCCAGTATAATAGAAACTGCAGGAAGTTGTTGTAAGTGATGTATTTAAATAGATTTATTCTATTTCTTAATTTGGAAAGGCAACAACTATCTTACAGGGCAGGATTTCATGGGTTTTTTTCCTGCAGTTTATACAGAAACTTGCTGTGGTCAATCGGGCTACCCATGTTGATCATAACCTCACAAACATCACTGATCATCTGCATAATACAAAGAATTTATGTTATGTTTTGCCTTTAAGTTAACAGCAACTGCAAAAACACTATCATTTGAAAAGACCAGACCATGCATAAAGTGGTGAAGGCTGACACCGAGTCACCCAACAAGTGCATGTTTTTCTATATTATGTACTTGTTAAGAACATAGTTGGCTGGGAAATTTTCAACAAAAGGCTTATTTTTGGTCACAAAATTTCAATTAGCTTAAACTTCATTTAATGTTATGGCCATCAAAATGGTTCACTATTTTCCAGAAAATTATATGATTCAAGTAAATCATAGGAAATAACTATAACCTAAAAGAGGCAGATGTCTTTCTACTGTATTTACAGCTTCCTATAGATAGCCCTCCATCTATAATTTTAGACCTGCAATGAAAGGGGGAGGTAGCCTTATACATAGAGATGTGGTTATGTTCAGTAGCAACTGAGCACTCTCTTGCTTATGTGTTGGGCCATCTAGGATAAACTGGAGTTTCATTTCACTGGGGTTTCCCTTGCCTTGTCTTGCAGCACAGCTGGGAGAGGAAGGCAGGTGGAGGAGTACACCTTCCTCTGACTTGCTACCCTCCTGGTGAAAGGCTAAGACGGATTCCAAGAGCTTGTCCACATGAAGGAAAAAAAAAAACAAGAGGAAGGAAAAGGCTGGGTGGAAAGCAGACCTCCTAGAGCCACTTGGAGGGTGAGCAGAGAGGACAGCTATAGCATTCAAAGAAGTGGGGGTGCAGTAAGGCCTGGTTCAAGCTTTTTGCCACATGTTCTCAGGATCAAGCAGATTAATGGTCAGTTTTCTAGCCATGTTTTGGCTAAGTTCAACTCATTCATGTGTAGATTTTAGGAGAAAAACAAGTCCTAGCAGTCATGTTAAACACAACTTATATTCAAGTGGCCAGATAAAAATCTTCCTCCGGTGCCTGATTCAAGAACCATAATTAGGACATTATAACACAACTGAAAGTCCCAGGAGAGAAAAACCCTGGGTTGGTGCTATTTAAATGTAAACACAAATTTTGCTAATGGCCTTGCAGAAAGATTGGGAACTTCCCTTTACCTTCAGCTTTTATGCGAGGTAGGGATTAGACCCATTCATTGCTTGCCTGTACATTCTTACCATCTTTCTGTGGCATAATATGTGGTGCCACCCTTGGAAATTAAATAAAGCCTCACATATCGGTGAATTTGAGAGTAAATGAGTTCTAGAAATCCTACTTGGAAATTTTCTTGGCATGCCACGTGAAGTCAAATGTAATATTTCACATCACTCCCCCTCCCCTTTAGTTGTCTCAAAATTATTTAGAACCAGCCTCATTGCTAACCAAACATCTATGCTCTTTCTCTCTCCCACAAGTACACACACGGACCCCCACACTGCTGCACTGGTGTGTGCATACATCTCCCCAGCTGTGTCCTGGAGGTTCCAGGGAGCCTGAAGGGAATGCTCATGAAACATGACTTTCACAGATTCTCCGTCCATCTGGAACGCTAGGGTAGCATATGGCAGGCAGCACAGTAACTGTTTGTGGACATGTCAGACATTTTTGCCTTGTGTATTACCTGATTAAGGTAAGAGAAGACGTGCCGATATAAGCCTCTTTCTCACACATTACCCCTCTCCAATTTTATTTTTCAATTTAAAAAGAAAGGATGTTTTGGCCAGCCCTGCAGGAATAGTATCCCCTGAAAGGCACAAGAATTTTCACATAAACACCACATTGCTGAGACAATTATACCAGCTTTGCATAGACAGAGATAAAAAAAGAAAGGTGTGGAAGGGAAGAAAGTTTTTAATATAAATTGTAGGGTTATCCCTGGGGCTGGAGAAAAAGGTACAGTTAAAAAAAAAAGATTAGGAAATAATAACTAAAGCTGCATGCTTTATTACTTCAGGTAAAAATATCTTATGAATAATATAATCATCGTCTCTGGTTATTGGGTATGAAAAAGATAAGTGTAATCAGTGTACTGTGATACAGGAACATTAACACTTTCACATTGACTGGATACAGACTTAGAAATGAGTTAAGAATCACTGGGTCATCTAAGTGGAGGATTATTCTACACACAGGCCCCTAGGTCAATTTAAATTATTTAATTTATCTTGGTGACCGCAGGGGCCTAACCATTCCTGTGCCTGCATTTTTATCTTGCAGACCTGTTAGCATAAGTTTAATTCTGGGGGATCAGAAAGGCTAGAGTAACAAGGCAGTGTACCAAAATGCAGGCACTGGCTCTTGTAGGGTTAATAGCAGAACCACGAAGAGAAATGACTCAAATTATACCAAGGACGTTTTATTACCCAGCAGCCTTAATCAGTATATATACATTTTTTTTTTACACATTATTATACCAAGGGTCCTTTCAGTGCTCATTGGCTTGTTACAAGCATTAAAAGAGGGGACGATGCATTGCAATTAATTCCATGTCTTACTCTGACTCTCCCTATTTTCTTTGAAAAGAGTTGGGAGGAAGTAGACAGATGCAGCTGAAAGCTGTCCAAAAATATTGGAAAAGAAGGTGAATAAGTTTACTGGCATGCTACGTTTTCACTCATTTCTTTTACAGACATTTGGGACCAATAGCCATTTACCTACCCTCAGACCATATTTAGTGCCAGGGCATGCAGGGTTTTTGTAACCCAACCCCACTGCTTGAGAACACCAGGCTGGTTTCACCAAGCTGGGTCAGTACGTGTAATACTCACACTGATGTGTTTTAGGGCTCTGAAAATTTAGCACTTTGGTGCTTTCTCATCAAGTGAGAGATTTTAAGTGCTGGTTAGTAATATTTCTCTAGAAGTTTCAGCTTTGGTGGCTTTCTAGCAAAGAGAAAGAAAGATGAAGAGAGTACAGTTGGGCCAAAAGAAAGACACCAAAGCATTGATGATACAAATCAGGGAAGAGTTAGTGGCTAGAGTCTGTACTTAATTATTGGCAAAAACAGTCATCCTTCAATTTGAATTTAAATTGTCAGCTACACAGTCAACTGTAAGATCATCTTGATCCCACAGACAGAAAAGATGAAAAGCCTGCTCTCAAGTAAGGTACAACCCTGTTGAAGAAAACAAATCAATGACATCTGTAAGTTGATACAATACGAAGCCAGGCTGTGAAATTTCCAAAGGCCTCGAGCACAACTCGTATTTTCTGGGAAGTTAGGAAAATCATGTTATCCATTTAGTCATACTTTGCAATGGATCAATAGGTTTAAGATTTGCATTGGTTTCACTTATGATATGAAGCTGATATTCTCATAGATATTTAGGTATTTCCTCTTGTGTGGTGCTCTTTGAACAAGCAGATGGTAGGATGTTACCAGGTTTCTGCCATGACTTCAGCTGAAGTTTAGAGGAAAATACCAGTTTTTAAAAAAGGAGAGATTACCTGCGCTGAATATCTTCCTAGTATGATATTTAAGGATGAAAAAAAGTAATGGAGAATTAACACCTATCATACCTTCTTATGTGAAGCATTATACTCCTAGTTTGAACTGCAGCAACAGCTAAGCAAGCACTATCGAAGGCAAGGTTAAACATGCTGTGGAAGGCTGCCTGTCAGGTAGGATTCAAAACTTGATACACATTGCTTTGTAGCTCCAAAAAAGGAAACTATGCCTAGGAAAGGAAACTATGTGAGGAAAGTTAGTCCTCTAGCATTTCGGCTTTTCTTTACCCAGCTTCCGTTATTTCAGTTTGCTTTAAATTTTAAGCATAATAACATCCCAAACCTAAAAGATAATTTACCAGAAAAAAATCAGCTTTTGTCTGTTGCTGCCTCCCGATCAAGGCTGTGTGCTGAGTGACTCAGCCTTGGCTTGCTCAAAGCAAATTCATTGAAGATTCCCTCTTGGGGAGTTTATTTTAAGTTTAAGCCAAAACATGTTCAACGAAAGAGTTAAATCTGGTGGTTTGGTTTTTTGAGGCTTTTTTCCAAAAGTAGAACAGAAATTTCAGACACCTCTGTGGTGTCAAAGAAATTCAGATCTGGATAAAGCTTCTACAACTTTGAATCTCAGTAAGGTTTCAGAATTGGTTACAAATATGTGATGGAAAAAAAAAGGCAAAAAAATCACTGCCTTGGTTCTGGAGTAAGAAAAAAAAGGGTTGGTTTGTTTTGTTGTTTTCATGGGTTCTTTTAAAAATTATCTGCTGAGATAAAAGCCTTAACACTATTCCCAGGGCTAATATTCCCACCTCTTACAGATTCGCCTAGGATACTTATGGTGGTTTCATACAGTATATTTTTTTTAGCAAGCCAACCTTTTCTGCCAATGTCAGAAAAAGGACTGTTCTAGTCTGCCTTTAAAAACCTGTTTACATGCAGATTTATGCAGTCTATAGGTAATGTTTCAGGGGAAACTCAAGGTGGAAGTTGTTGACTCTATATATACTGTTCAATGTGAAGTTGAAATAATGGTTGTTCACTGCTGTTCAATTCAAGTTAATAAGACCTATTTATTTAGTACTTATTTTTTCCTTTTAGTTGGAGATTCTCAGCAGTAATGATATTTTAAAAAAAACCCAGTTTTGTTTTTAAAAATTACTTTTTCAGAATTTATTCAACTTCAGATGCTTTAAGAAAGGTCCCACAAAATACTACAACTCAGTCAATCATGTACAAGAAGACAAATATTTCCTGAAATTAAATCAGAGTTGCTAGACACCATGAAAACAAAGAAACAAACAAACCAGAGGAACCTGGAGGAAACAGTAGTTTAAACAGAGAGTTGTGAAAGTCGTCAAACAGAATGCCATAGGCCAGCTGCAGAGAATGTTAGCTGGAAAACTTGAGAGCACCTATTGAAAATTATTTTGAAAGCATCAGTAGGTCAAATATTCATTTATTCCTCAAGATGCTCAAGAGGATATTTTTTTTATTTCCTATTTTCTTTGAAATGGCCAACAAGTCTAGATGCCCAGAAGTGTAAAACTGCCTCTTCCAAAACATTAGAGAAGCGTTGGTTATTACCTCAATGCAGCAAAGCTCCTTGCTGCAATCAGTATTTCCTTTTTATTGAAAAAATACTTTGTTTTCCGTTGTTGAATAAGCAGAATACCTCTCCAGTGAAGCTTCAACTTTAGTCCTCTTATCCCTCAAATTAATGGAGGAAAGTGAAGTTTATAAACACACTGGAGCTTGTAACATTAGAAACACTTGCCTGTGTTTGCAGCTCCCCAAATGCACAGCCTCATTTGCTGTCCAATCAAACTCAGTAGTTGTAACAGTTACCTATGCAGGTCTTACTCTAGAGTTTAAAATTCCCCACCTACAATATATATAGTTAGTCTTAATAAATAAATGACTTGAACTATGCATTATACATCATTCAAATCCATGAGGACACAAATTATGTATAATACATTGGCTGTGTAATTTATTTATTAAGCAAAACGTGAATTTTCCATGGTTGTGTTTTGAGGCACAGTTTGTCACACACAGCTAAATGATGTATTCTTATTAGTCCCACTCAATTACCAAGTCATCCCTCTGTGCACTGTATATTTGTTAATGATAGTGCCACAACGCTGCATCTACAATACCTGTGATTTTAGTGATTCATAACCACTCAGTAAAACTGTGAAAATGATAAATTGACTGCTGTTGATTAAATGCCGCCAACAGTATGTTTCGTATGTGTTTGTCGCAGTTAGGAGTTAAAGAAACAGCATTGCTCCAATCATTTAAATATCTAATTAAGCAGAACCCTGGCTAGATACAGAGAGCTTGTTGGAATGAAACATCATTAGAAGAAAAAAGAAAAACTAGTATAGCAGTGATTTTTTTCATGTGTGTATATAAAGACTTTTCATCTCAACCCCACTGGTCATAAATATGTCATGAACAAAACAAGACCAAAAGATAAAAATTAAAAAGGCTGAAGAACATGGAGTGGAGTCCTCCCAGACTCACTGCACAGCTGCACATGGATGATTTGATGGTTTTAGCTGATATCCGAGATTAGCTTTCAACAACAGTGAACTCCAGTAACATATAAGGCAGTCCTTGATGACAGCCCTTAAGACTGGGGCAAATAGACTGGAGAGGAGAGGACGGGGGGAAGCTATATTCCAGTAAAGCAAATAGCACCTCTCAGCCTCCCACTGAAGGGAAAAATATTTGCACATTTGTAGCAAAGGAATGGCAGAAGAAGGGGAAAATATCTCTTTAAAACTTAGATTAATTATTTTTATTGCTTTGCTTAATGCTTTTTTCCTCCCTTTAGATTAATCCTGTATAGAGTCCTGAAGCTAATACTGGAAGGAGAGTGGAACAAGACCAAGAAAAGTGGATGTTTCTGTGCCAACAATTTGACTCCTAGCTGAGGATGCTGGAGTAGACAGAGTAATAAAAATAAAGACTTGCCAACTTACGGTCATCTTATTAAGATGAATTGGAAGAGTTTTTTTTCCCTTCCCTCATTTTGAATTTGGAGCTAAGTAGATACACACCTCAGTAGATTAGGGGTTTCTCTTTTTTCCTAATCATTCTCCACACAAGCAATGCTTCCACATTTCTGTACCTAACTAGTGACTTTCACTTCAAATCACTTTGATGTTTTCTGTGGCCAGAAAACTGCCAGCTTAACAGAAGAAGCAGAGGGAGAAAATACCTGGTGCAAAGTATGTATCTTTTATGGTCCATTGTGCATTTTCTCTTAAACAGGAGAACCATGCCATGTCCAAAAATGTTTCACATTTTAGATCTGCAAACACATATGTGCAGTTATTACAACTCAGAAATGCAGGTCTGAGCCAATTCTGCCTAAATTTCAACTTGTGTCCAGAATTATAGTAAAAGTTTTAGACATGATGCTTACACCACAAAATCACCTTCTGTAGCAGAGTCTTACTAATATGCCGCGTATGGTCTTTTTCATTTTGTTTTCAATAGGTATTTTCTTTCTACAGAAAATGTGTCCTCAGCATTGCACATGACTTCCTGTTCCTGTAGAACTGGACTCCCAGTCAGAGTTTTGTAAAAGTCAGTAAAGTAGGAGCAAAGCAAAGACAATTGTCTTTCCTAGGAACTGTTTTCTACAAGGTGAATGAATATTGTGATAAAGAAAGCAGCTCCAGGCAATGCAGTGCTGACACGGAGAAAATAGTCTTTGAGGTGGTTAACAGTATGGTTAAAATGACATGCCTAAATTAACAAACAAAATAGGGGTAAAAATTGTAATGTGCACCAAGTGCCTCTCAAATTTAAACTAACACCCTATATTGAGAGTCACAAACCATCCAATCCTCTCGTTAGTTAAAAACAACTGTTGAAAATACTTTGCCCTTAAAACACTTTTTTTAATGTATCTGTAGAATTGAAAGTGCATATTCCTCTTTATCCTGTACCCTTACATACCACAAAGACTAGAATAGTAAATATTGTTCTGTTACAGAAATCTCAAGCTTTTCCCTCCAGTCCACTAAACAATGATATTGGATAAGTCATTTACCTGAGCCATAGAAGTCAGAAGTGAGACCTATCAGTGTAGGCTCCACCCTCACCTCCATGGGTAGAACTGACTTTACTCAAAAAAAAGCAGAGTGGAATTTGTTGTTCCACGCTAAACTTCACATAGCAACAAAGTTATAACAGTATAAACTAGCTACGAAGTGCAGCATAACAGCAAGGCTCTCATTCTCTGGGATCCATATGCAGTCTCCACCTGCCTAAAACAAGTAGGCTTGGAACTGACTGTGGTTTAGAAGGGCCAGTCTGGCTTTTAAGTTTATTGTTTGGTTCCATGCGGTAATGCAGAGCAGCACAGACCTTAGCGCTGGTTAATTCACCCTCTCAAGGAAAAAGAAGCCTCTGACAGAATTCCTCACTTTTTTAAAGAAGAGGTTGTGTCCATGAGTAAACATTAGCAAAAAGACCTGAATAGTGTAAAAGGAAAGAAGGAAAACCCTTCTTGTCTAACTAAGCATGGTCAGAGGCTTTTCTTGGCACTGCATTCCCACTACAACCTCCACCTGAAGCTCTGAGTAGTTTGCAAAATCTTCATGAATAATTTCTTAGGCAGAACTGAATTCTTCAGTACTCCAGAGGATAAGCCATCCCCGAGGACAGGTATGCAAGGTACCAGTGAGGAGCTGGTTGCTCACTATAGACTGTCAGAAGCCCTTGGAAAAGGCCATGTACTGTCAAAAGGGCAAACAACAAAACCAAGAACCCAAGGATATCAGCTCACAACTGCCCAAGAACCCCACTGTTCAGTGACCAGACATGAAAACAGAGAAACTTGCTAGAAAGCACAGAGGTAGAAAGAAAAGGCAAATAAGTATCCAAAAAAAACCCAGAAATTTCTGGGCTAGGACAGGCTAGGGAGAACATGCATGTGTGGGGGTGGGTGGGTGGCCGGCTGGCTGGCTGTTCATGTCCACTGGTATGTACATACACATCAGCTAATTGCCCATGGAAAGGGTGGGGAGAAGACAAAGCCCGACAGTGCTAGAAAAGTTGTTGCTAGGGTTAATTTGTTCTTCCAAGTGGGTCTTACACAAGGAAGTATCTGAAGCACATCCCTCAACTGTACTGCAGCAGTAACTACGAAGCACATAAAGGAAGAAAAGGCAAGATTTTCGCCAGGCCAGAGGCTGGAGAGGTTGGAAATTAATGTCTTTTCATTGTTTTTTCCCCACATTTACCCCAGTCAGACCCTAAATGTGAACTCTGAATCTTACCATGATACAAATAATAAATCTATTATACACTAATGGAAAGGAGAGCTGGAAGCATGGTTGCATGTCTAAACTGGCAAGAAAACAGTGTCTAATAGAAGTCTCCCAATCTTTCAGGACAGATTCACCACCCCAGCAATTAAATACTTTAAAAAGGCCAAATCTCGTGTTATTTTGCATCTGAAAGCCCACAGAAAAAGAATAAATAAAAAGCATTGCATAGAAGTGCCACGCATTAATACTTCAAACACAAAACTCTGCACTATAACAGGATCCTATTGAAACTTACCTTTCAGACAAAGTGCCTAAACAGATCTTAACTATAAATAATTGGGGGAGAAGGGAGTAAAACAACAATTTTGAGAAAATAAAAACCCAAAGTATTAGGTGTCATAGAAAATGCACATCATTCTCCCATAAATAAAGTTGCTAAGCAGATTTACTGTGAAACAATTTACACTATGTTATGTAAATGGCAAAATTCTTAAGACTGCTTGGTTGAAAAGAACAAACCTGTGAAAAGAACCCATTTTTACCATCAGTCACACCATACATTTAGCAGGTGTCTATTTTACCCACAAGCCTTGAAGATATGCAAATAAATACATAAACTGCCAAATGTTTTATCTATTGTAATAAAGTTTTTTTGCTCATTATTTTCTGAAAGAAATGAACAACTGCTTTATTAGACCTGGATGGATGTCCCTTTCCAATTTCTTTGTAATCAAACAGAAACTTGGCAGTGAACCAAAGCATTTACTCTTTCGAGAACACAATGTTTCAGCTAGTACTTAGCTACTCCTTCTGTAGAACACTCTTGTCAAGGACTCTATCAAGTATATCATGAAGTGTACTCATTATAGGGAATAAAATTCTCAGCTGGCCTTTTGCTTACCCACTGCACAAGCAACAGTGAAAGGTAGGTTAAAGAACCACTGATATTGCTGGTTAGAACCCTGTTTTTGTTTATGGGAACGAAAGCAGACAACAAGAGTTAAATGAGCGGGGTGGCTACATGTTACTCCTTGCATGGTGTCTCTATGAGTCACATTATAGCTTTCAATATCTGTGATTAGTCACTACTGCTAAACTCGTGCTTCCATACGTTTTCTGACATCAGCTCTCTTCCTTCAATCAAAAGGGAAAATCTTGAAGTTTTCCATTGCCCAACTTTCAAATAGTTATAATAGGAAGATCAATCCATCTTTCAGTTCATTCCTGCTACAGGCCCAGTACTTATTTTCCATGAACGTCCATAAGAACAGAAACATCAAGTGTTCAAATGCCTCTGAATAGGGTAACAACAGCCATTACTGGACTGGTTTGAAGCCAGTGCAAGAACAAGAAATTATTCTTCCATACTTGTTTAGTCTATATGGGGGAATGGTTCAAAGGTAAGCAGAAGGTGTATTGCTGACGCGATGAGAAATAACATGCCTACAGTTCAATTTGCCATGCTGATATCACACATCTTTGATACTGATATTTGAATTCCAAATCAGCACATGTTCTTCTTCCTACCCAGATCATGCAAATGAAGAAATTAGCACAGAGGCACAGGTATAAGGTGCTCCTTGGACTTCCCAGTGACATCTGACTGGGGCACGCCCACAGAGGTACTGGGTTTTACACCTGGTAAGCACAGACAAACAACACCCAAACAGTAAAAGCAATCCACTTTGGTTTTGCCTTGTAAAACAGTCAGAAGACATTTCATTCCACCAGGTGTGTTTGTCTTCCATTCTCACAGCTGTCCTCTATAATTTTCTATAATTTTCTATTATTGCTCAGCCTCTGTGATCTGATCTCTGAATGAAGTTTCCCCTTGCAAAACTGAAGCGAATGATTACAACAAGGCATTGCTATAAAATTCAGTCTTTCAATCAAGACATTGCACGGTTGCAAGTGCAAGACTGTTTATCTAAGACTGTTAGATTTTTCAGTTAAACAATTTCTGAAACTTTTATGGATGTTACTTTTCTAATCTTTTTCATTATTTTACACTGATCACTAAGGATGATTGGCTGGCAGACTGTATCAATCAGCTTGAGTGCAAGGATTTTCACAGTACTGTGTTTCCAAAAAATGTGCAGTGAATATTCAAGGCTCTATCCTGACTGGGTACCCTAATTAGTCTCTCTGATTAGATCTTGTCTTCCATTTTCAAGTTGTTCACTAGCAGCCAAGGTGTCACTCAGTTCCAGACTGGCTTCAAGTAAAAGAAAAACTTCAATATATATGAGAAAGAACAGTACCAATAGAAAGTGGGACATAGAAATTAATAAAGATGAAAATTTGTAATAAATGAATATAAGTTCCCTGTTTTATTTCTGTCTTATGTTTGCCCCCATTTACCTCTACACGTGGGTAAAATTACTGTCTCAGTTTTTCCAATAATTCTTTTTTGTTTATGGAGCTGCTGTGGTTTAACCCCAATTAGCAACTCAGACCCATACAGCTGGTCACTCACTTCCCCTGGTGAGATGGGAGAGAGAGTTGGAAGGGTAAAAGTGAGAAAACTTGTAGGTTGAGATAAAGGCAGTTTAATAGGTAAAGCAAAAGCCATGCATGCAAGCAAAGCAACACAAGGAATTTATTCACCCACTTCCCAGGGGCAGGTAGTTGTTCAGCCATCCCCAGAAAGCAGGACTCCATCATGTGTAACGGTGACTTAGGAAGACAAATGCCAACACTCTGAACATCCCTCCCTTCTTTCTTCTTCTCCCAACTTCATATAGCGAGCATGAGGCCATATGGTATGGAATGTCCTTTTGGTCAGTTAGGGGCAGCAGTCCCAGCTGTGTCCCCTCCCAACTCATTGTGCACCCACAGCCCACTCTCTGGTGGGATGGGATGAGGAGCAAAAAGGCCTTGACTATGTGTTAGCACTGCTCAGCAATAACAAAAACATCCCCGTATTATCAACACCATTTTCAGCTCAAATTCGAAACATAGCCCCATACCAACTACTGTGATGAAAATTTACTCTACTCCAGCCCAAATCAGTGCAGGAACCAAGAGGTTCCATTATCAAATTCTAAAGTACAACAGAAATCAAAACTTATGGTAATTATTGTAGAAGAGGCATGAACAAATGTTATAAAGGAAGAGGGCTGTGAAGTGGAAACCATGAGAGAAGAGTCAATACAAATTAGAAACTGATTGACCCCTCAAAAGTTTGTTGAGGTGCTGGATGGGTGGTCTTATATCTTTACATTTAAAATGTATTAAAGAGTATTTCCAGTTAACATGGCATACCTACTTAAAGAGTGTGTTTACTTTTTCTATTGCAAAATATTTGTTATAATTCCTCTAAATTTAAAAAAAAATACTATTTACATTCAGTGCTTGAGCCTACATAAAGTCATAATGGAAATAAAGTAGAACATTTTATTGGCATTAATGCCTTTAAGATATTCCTGATAAGAGAGACACTAACTTTTCTATTTACTGATACCTTCAGGTTTCAACAGAATTTTTTTCAGAAAAAAAACTTGAAATCATCACATAGGTATTTAGCCTTCCAATTTTCTCAGTCTAAAGTACAGTTAATATCTCATTAAAAACAAAAACTTGAAACTAAACAAACAAAACCCCATACATTTCTAGTGTGACTGCTTCTAACACATGCAAAGTTATAAAAAGGGTCTGTCATTTATACAAGGGAGTAGACTTCACTTCTAATGCAAGAAGTAAACTTCGATTTCAGGGGAAATTTACCCTGAGACAACTGTATTAGTCAATACATAAAATAATGATAGTTCCTAGGGAGTAAGGGAATTAGAGATTAGTGATGTATCACGGGCTGCCAGAATTAAAAACACAGGGGCTAGGAGAAATTTTCTTCTAAGCAATAAGTTCAACTAACCTGGAAATTCTCTTTCTTTCTCTCTAAAAAAATTTTTAAAAAAGTTGACTTGAGCCATATGGACCAGACTTAGCCAAATAAGGACACAAAAGAATGAGAGAAACCTCAGGACTATTCATTGCATGTCTCCATTAAATAAATACATAAAAAAAAAAAAAAAAAAAAAAAAAAAGAGAGAGAGAAAATAGTAACAAATACTTCATTGTCTTTTCAAAGTAGTTTCAGAGAGGTGATGTTTTCTTCACGGTTTCTGAGCCTTTGGAATTCACTTTTTGATTGTTCTTTCCCTACGCAAGAGCTAAAATTATTTTTTTCAAAATCTAAAAGCTGACAGGATCACCTATAACCTGGTTCCAGAAGTTGTAGATTTAAGGGTCACAGAAAGGTTCCTACTTTTCCCCTCAGAAGACCACAGATTGCATAAAAAAACCTCCGAATATTGAGGACTCCACACGTCCTGTGACATGGTCATTCCAAACCCAAACAGACACAGGTGTTGAACAGTACAGAAGCTGCTATACATTGAAATAACCTTCTGACATCGCAAGTGAACAAAAGGTATTGGGTCCTAAAACTCCAACCATCATCCTCCAATATATGTTGAACGTGTGTAATGACAAGGCTCTCTGAGAATCTCAAATCACAGTTACATTTCAGTGCTCTTGTTCCTATTTTTCCATTGCTCCGTGTGTAAATTTTTACCATGCTGCCAGAATAGACCTATGACATAATGCAATATAAAGTTATGCTTTGAATCTATTTTTGGCACTGTTCCATGAACTTTTTGCTTCATTTCCTTAAATAAGAAGTAGGTTAATTAATAGGATGCATTTTAAGCAAACACACTATCTGAGTACTGCTGCCTTCCTAATAGCAGATTTCAGTCCACATTTCAGTTGCAGTCTGGAGAAACCCACCGCAAATCTGAAATTTCAGAAAATCCAGGTGAGGTCTACCAAATCCAATTTCAGCTACATGATATGTATGAAACCAAAGCATTTCCACTGTGCAAGCTATTATAAATTTCTGTCCTTTGTAGGTGAAATCAGGATATGGACCACTGAATTTATTTTCCCCATTTGTCTCTTGTGAAAACCAGTTCTGTGTAGGTGTCCATAGCAGAGACTAATCTGTTCAGATTCAGTTGTTTGAGCTACTTTGCATCAGTTTTAGTAAATAGCAGTGTGCCTTCCATTTTTTCTTTCTCAGACATTTTCTTTCTTCTTAGAGAAAGCTTTAAAAAAAAGAAAAAAGTGCTTTCTTCTTGAGTCTTCGGCCTTACGTAGTGGCCTGTCCTCCCAGTGTCCTTCCCCAGGCCTCGAGTCATGCATCACTCATCTTGTCACATTGAACTCCAGATGCTCCTACCCTAGAGAATGCTCTGACTCTGGCAATTTTTCTTCATTCTCACTAACAATTTGGTAATGAAATATTGATTTTTAGTTAGATTCATATTGATGCTATTAGGTTTGCATTGATAAATCATGCTGGCCTCCTGTCTGAGAGGCTAGAAAGTGCTACACTGAACCCTGGAGATTACAATCAACTCATTGATGTGTTAATTTGATGGATTTTTTCGTTCTCTTAGAAGAAGTAGGAGGGGTAGGGGAAGATTTTTCAGTACTGCTGTTGTAAAGTTTTCACAGTGAAATCAGGGACAGTAATTGTGGGGTTTTCTATGTGCATTCACTTTAAAAGTATCTTTTTGCCTATTTGTCCAGAACATAAAATGAAAGGAGGAGGAGAAGGACTCTGGGATTGAGAGGATATGACACACCTTGTAAACAGAGCTCCAGACTCCCACATGGAGTGGAAAAAATAGGAACAGTTAAATCCCAATTAAACCCTTCAGAGGTTGTAGTCAAAAAACATTTCCTTCTGCTAAACAGGTCTTCATGTAGAGCTAAATCCCAGGTGAAGTGAAAATATTGCGGACATGGGATCCCTCTCTGCTGGCCCTGTTCTACCAGGAGCCTCACGGTGGGATAGCTCTCCCCTCCCCTCTAGAGTGAAGTGCCATTTAGCCAACTTCCACATGCATCTGCAGCCTATTTAAAACAACCTCTAGCTTTGATTTATGGTACTGTGCAAATGTAATGCCTATCATTAAGGGACAATACGTGCCAAACCAACGGATTACATTGTGATTTCCTTCAAAGGCCTAGGGTTTCAAGGAGGTACAGCAGCCACTACAGCACAGGAGGAAAGGCTTTTAGAGAACACTTAAGTCAAATTTTGCTGTATCGTTATTTTGTAAAGCAAAACCATTTCACATTTAGTGATGTTTCACTTATTTTCTTCAGAAGGTTATCATCCCCCCCCTTCCTTTGCATCCCCCACCATGACCCCCAGCACCAAGGGACAGTGGAAAAGCCTGTTTAACAAGGGACCAAACCTGTCAGCTTCATTAATAAAACCATCTCCCCCACCGAAAGAACTTCTCAAGTCCTTAACCAGATGCATTTTATTTTTTTATATTTTTTTTTTTAGATACCCCATCCTGTCCCATTAAGAACATCAGTGATCAGCATGCCAGGTCAATGATACCTTAACTGAGTCTGAACCTCGTACAGCCTATGGTTGATAGGTAACTCCAAAGGAGTTACCAAACAAGCCTCAGCAGAAGACATGCAGCTACCTTTGATTAATAATTATTGTATGGAGTTGGGGGGAGCAGAGGGTGTGTGGAAGAAACTCCATTATCGACTCTTCCTGCCCTTCCAAGAGGCTTCTCTACTCCATTCAAGGTTGAAACGCTGAAAATAATAAAGCCACTTCACATAGGACAGTTTATTATTACCTTAGCTCTTCTGTTTTGGTGCCGGTTGAAAGGAAGAAGGGGGACTTGAAGGAAAACTAAAGATAAGGGGGTTATGTCATATGGAAATGGGCATATTTTTGCTGGAACTTGCTTAAATAAACCACTTACATACTAGGACATTTTCCAATTAGCTTCACTTCAAGGCTCTCTCCCCACCTCCCTCTCCTTTGCCCTCCCAGATGAAAGCATATGAAGAGTCCTGTCCTAAAGAAATATGTCCTAGTACATGAGGAGGCAATCATCTGTACCTTCAAAAAGATGATGTCAGTGATGAAACTGTTAGTTAAATTCTGTTGTACTATTGACATCTTAATGCCACAAACCCAGCTGGTACGAGATCAGTAACATAAACAGTCGAGTTCAAATTAATCTCTTTGAACCTCACTGCTGAGCTGAAACCTCTGTTTGACAGTCTAAACTGCCAACTTCATCTTCTTCTCCCAGTTATACAGTAGGCTAAACATGAAAAAAAGCACCCTGCTAATGTGAAAAGGTTTTGCATGTAGCAAGGAAATTTAAGCTCTGGCAACCATTTCAAGCACAACTCTTTGCACACATGTAGTATTTTGCATTAGCACATATGCTGTTAAACAATTTACTCATTTATTTAGATTTTTACAGCACTTATCCCATGCTCCAAGTGCTTTTAGAATTATTGAAACATTCAGTGCAACACTTAACAATTAAATTTACAATTCAGTTAAGAATACTTAGGTTATGGTAGAACAACCAAATTTAAAACTAATTTACTCTGCCGAAGCACCCTCACAGAAAAGCCACAGGGAGTTAAAGCTATCAGCCCAGCTCCATCCCACATGTCTACCTTAAAAAAAACTGAGGAAAAAAGGAAAGACAAGCAAGCCTCTGTGCTGCTGTAGCTCAAACCAGTACAGACTCAGAAGACTGGGGAAAGGAACTATATTCCAGAATCAGAAATCCATTAAGAAAGTGCCCTGCCAGCTACTCTATTCCTTTAAAAAGCAATTCCAGCTGTTCCATCAATGGCTTACCACATCCCAAACTACTTCATCGGGAGTTACAAAGCTGTGTCCGCTGAAGCTCTCTCCTATGAGTGTAAGGTGGCTCAGAGTTTCTACCCACAGTCCAGCTACCACAGCTAGACAAGTTACCAGAGATCTGTTGAACCCAGATTACTCTCTTTGAGTGCCCTTATAGCCCATCATAAATATGAGGTAATTCAATTTAGCCTGCAATGAAAATAGATTAAGCTAAGTCAAATCACCTTTCATTTGTCAAAGGTGAGGAGGACACACATGGACTGTTTCTGCAGCTTAGCTGATGCATGGTAACCTGCTAAACTGCAGTAACTCAATTGCAGGTCTGAGCCCTAACCTGAAGTCACTCAGAGAGGTTGAACCTCTTGACATGAAGCATGCCATTTTTCAGTAGGTTTTTTTCACTAACCATAGCAATTACAAGTACCCAAGAGCACAAGTTCTGCCCAGTGGTTTCACTGAAGTCTGATTTAACTAGATATGTAAATGTGTAAACCACATTTACACATGTGCATTTACAAATGTGCACCAGACTGCACATTTGAATTCAACCAGAAGTTTTTCAGTCTTCTTCCCTTACAATTGAAATGCTCCCACTGCCAATTTAAGAAACTTTTAAGGTCTGCAGGACTCCAAGAACTAAATGCAAAGCTTTTGAGAGAGTACAGATTTTTTTTTTAAAGTTGGCTGCAATTGCACTATTATAAGGACAGGAATTACAGGAACAGTGGGAAGAAAGGGGGAAATAAGATTAAGGGCTAAAGTCTAGAGATTGAGTCTTTTCTAACTGATTATGTAATATTTGTTGTTATTTTCAGGGATTGGATAACTAGAAATAGCATAGGTATGCAGAGATCTGTGTTTTCTACATGATAAAGCACAGCGGGAAGATATATACATATATACCTCCCTACATGCTTATAAGCAGTAAAAGATTTTCTGATTATTATTTATTTTCCTAATTATTTCCATATAGATTTTCTCAAAATTTCTTAAATAGTCTTGATCCACTTGACTGAAGTTTTTATGTCACCCCTAATGCTCTACTATGGAATTTCTTACCTACAGTTCGGAGATAAAATCCATCATAAAACCACCCCTAGAAATCTTGGGACATTTTATACTTGATCTTCACAGTCTCTGCACTTTGAACCTCCTGTGCACATCCCTTTCTCTTCGATCATCTCCCATTTTCACCTTGCAAAGCTCCAGGTAACCTCACTTTCCATTGTGCAGATTCCCTGCACAAGACCCTGCCCACCAGGAGAACTCCAGACTTGTACAGATGGCAGCCATGTCCATGGTGGTTTTTCAGTGCATGCAGATATTCATTTTGCTCAGGAATGGAAATCTCACAAACTGTGGCAATTCATAACAGTACTATGGGATAGGACAAGGGGAAATGGCTTTAACCTGAAAGAAGGTGTGTTTAGATTAGATATTAGGAAGAAATTCATTATTGTGAGGTTGACGAGACACTGGAACAGGATGCTCAGAGAAGTTGTGGATGCCCTATCCCTGGAAGTGTTCAAGGCCAGGTTGGATGGTGCTTTAAGCAACCTGGTGTAGTGAAAGTTGTCCCTGTCCATGGCAGGGGAGTTGGAACTAGACAGTCTTTAAGGTCTTTCCAGCCCAAACCTTTCTATGATACTATGATTCTATGTGTGTTTAGTTAACAAAGCCTGAAGGACCCTTTGGAGAGAAAAAGGAAATGAAACCATCAAAATTGGTAAGCTTTTAATGAGTTTAGCCCAGGTAGAGGATGAGATCCAAAGTCCCTCTCCAGAGACTGCTGCAGGGAGTACGGTTTTTCCAGCAGCTCAGCTCCCACCTCCTTCCATGAGGCCATCTCATCCCCAAGGGGAGATGCAGGGACCAAAGTTGCTGGTGAAGCCACCAGTGTCAGCTCTTTCTTTCAGGGAGACATCCTGTGGATTGCCACAGAGGTTCCTGTCACTGGCCTCCCCCTGACCCTTCCCCTCCCCAGCCGTGCTCCACAACCAGATTTCACTAAAAGACAAAACCTCTCTTCCTCCTTCTCACCATAGGGGTCCTCTGGAGGGGGAAGGGATAGAAACATCATCTACATGGAAAATAATTTCCTGCTTGCCAGAGTATCTGAAATTGATGCAGCCAACAGCATTCCTTGCAAATGTTAAATTAATTTGGAAAATCTTCATGTATTGTTCCTTACCATGAAAAGCACTCATCACTTCTCACTGGCTCTCTGCCCTGCCTAGGAATGGAGAGGGAAGCTTAACAGGCCACAGCAAAAAATGTTCATGAGGCTGCAGCATGTGGCTTAGCATGAGAGATGGGAAATTCCTATTCCCCAAAATATTGGACAACAATGACAGCTTTGTCTTGAATGCAGAGAATTCAGAATTTATTAATACTGCTGCACCAACTGTGAAAGGAAGATTGAATATGTCCTTAAAGGAAAATAAATGTAAATAATGATTTCTTTTGGCTTCACACTTGCTTGAAGCCTGTTGAGAAGTTCAGTATCTGAAAGCTTACTGGACTAACAACTGTATAGGTACGGAAAACAGCATCATCAAAATGTCAAAAAGAATCTAGAAATATCTAAAAAATGTAATAAATCTTCTTTTGACTAGTTTGAACTGTGCATGTGGAATTGTACTGGGTTTGCTTAAATGCTATGAGGAAGCAAGAAGGATTCAAATTAAATTCTGGAGAGCAGGTTTCTTTCTTTATTCTTTTAAAAACCACTATATTGTCAAAATTTGATTTTATATTATATTTAATTTTCCGTTGCTACTTTACTTCACTCTAGATGCCTCCAAGTGTAGTCAGTCTCTCTTAAAGTGCCTCTCAACTATTAGCTCTATTTATACTTTTTGTTATTGAACTTGCTCACGCTTTCCACCTGCCTTATATTTCAGAGGATGGTGTTACATATCAAGCCATTCTGTCTTTTACCTGTCTAATAATTTTGACTTTTTTCTTTTCTTCTCAGAATGGATTTTCTTCTTATTAAATCCACGTTCCGCATCAGTCTGCTAAGTTGAAGATTGACCTTTAATTTCATTTTGCTTTTAGGTTTCCATTTCCTTCCCTAAAAACTATTTTTGGTATTTCATTTCTAATTAGAAGTAAGTCTGAGTAGCAAAAAATCTCTAACCCTTTTAACCTCCTGAGCATTTGGATCCACAGGTTTCAGCAGCCGCAGCCAGGCTGGCCAGCTGTGGAGGCTGTATCTGGACACAGGCTGTGATTTCAGTTGCCTGAAGGTCACAACTTTAGGAACGAGCATTTCCATGAAAGTCATTATTTAGAGAGGGCTCAGCTATTTTATTTTTAAAAGCTTATAGTACACTAACAAGAGGAGCATGAGCCTGGTTTTCCCAGCAATTACTCAATTCCCACACAAGAGAGAAAGGTCTCGTAGTTCACCCACTCAGGAACTAGAGTATTGCTTCATAAAACAGACCAGAACTCCCCTGTTATCACTCAACTCATTCACTGAAGTTTAATTATGAGATATCATGAAAAGAAGCATTTTAAAAGCCCATTTTAAAAACTACCCTCAAACACTCATAAGAAACCAGATTAGGAGACAAAACACAGTGGGTGAAACGGTATTATCTCCTTTGTTCTGCAGAATTGAGAAGTCTCCTTCCAGGTGAGGGACCGTGTGAGAAAGCTACAGGATTGACAGAGCTGCAGTATCCTTTGTCTTATCACTCCAAACGATTTGTGCTATCTAACCAATTCTAAAGCACTAATTAGAGTAGGAGGTGACTTCTGCTTCCTGACCTCAAAATTTCCCCTACATCTGCTGAAATGCTACAGCACATATTAAACGTAAATGTTTAATATGTTCAACATCCTAAATTATCTTTCCCATTCTTCCCTCCCCCATGTTGCACCACCACATGCAGATGCCTCCTCCAGAGACAATAATGGACTTGCTGGCTTTTCCAATATGTGTTTCAGGTCATAATGTGGTTAGCTGTTTTTTTCAAACAGAGGTTTTTCAATTCCTGCTTTGCAAGCAGAGCTTGTACCTATCACAGACCAAGGAACAAAGCTGTAACAATCGCCTTCAGTCTTTTTAAGACTAGTATTGCCTCACAGCTCTGCCTGAAAATCAACCCCTATTTTGCTAGAGACAGTGAAAAGTAACTCATACCCCAGATGGCTTCCTGGCAGGCAGGGCAGACTAAACCCAGGAGTAAAGCAATATCTCCATTTGATAGAGAGAAGAAAGACAGAACAATAAAATGGCTTGCCTGGGGGAGGACCAAGATATAAACCACTTCTTCAAAGGTCCAGCTTTTAAGATGAAGCTTTATTATCCACCTTTGTCAACAAAAGAGCAATAGAACTAGCACTGAAGTGGGGAGTGGTGGTGGGGAAGGTCTAATCTGAATAATCCAGTCCTAAAGACAAATTTGTAATGGTATACAAAAAGGAAGCATGCTCTCCTGCTTTCCTTTTGCAGTTCCACAATACGGATTTCCAAACTGAGTTTACTCATTCGAGGTGACTAGGAAAGCCAGGAAACATGGATTTTAACAGCACACGCTATCAGGTACATAGATCAATCACAGAGACATAAAGAGATATATTCATGGCCCTGTAGATTAATAAACTGAAGGTTACTTGCCATTAGAGATGGAGGAAAGGCTACTTAAGCAGCTCTCTTAAGCAAAGACACTTTAGCAACTATATTGATTTCCTGCATACACCTAAGAGGCAGTAACAATTTTGCTTCACCAGTGAGGCCCTGACCTTCAGCCTTGAGTTTGCCTTCCCAGACTGTCCTGTATAACCCCAAATGATGATACATGATACCAGAAAGAAACAAGAAAGATCTTAACAGGCCCCAAGCGTTTGATGGTTTTCAGGAAAGGGCTTCTCACTTGTAGGTTGCCAGGCTCTGCTTGAAACCAACAATTCGATATACTGGATCAGCATCAGTCCACAAAAGTCCAGGTAAATCTCAGAGAAGCTAATCTGTCTCAAGGCTCTGGAATATTACTCAAATTCAGGAAAAATCAGTACAGCAAGCAATGAACATCTCTATCCTTCCTTTCATAATTAAATTGCAAGAAAATTATGGGGAAGCTTTCTGCAAATCATGAGTTAAGGGGGGGAAACATTTGCCATTTTCTCTGTGTCCAAAGGTATATCTGTCACTGTAGAACTAATCCTGATTATTATTGTTATTATTTATGCACCATCTATTTTCAGCTTGCCTGCTTCCCTTTTGTAGTTTGGCTATCCCAGAAACTTTATTGCTAATCAACTTCTGGCATAAACTTAAGCTAATGAGGTTTTTATGGGGTGTATCATATGTGAGGTGAAAGACTAGAGGTGAGTGTCTCAGGGATGTCTCATCAAGTTAAAGAGTACAGCAAGGGAGTAAGGGAAAAGACATGTACCTATGACTGTCACATGCAAAATCCACCTCCAATCACTCATTCCCACTGGTAGCCCTGGTCATGAGAAAACCATGCTCACAGATAAGCAGAGAGAACATTTGCCATGATAGCTAGCTGCTGAATAAAATTAAATGCAATCTAACCAGAAACCCTGATGATTCTGTCTATTGGGCCTATTCTGCGAAGGTGAGGTACCTATATTTTAAGCATTTTGAAGGGGAAAAGTAGGGGGAAAATCGACCACTGCCATGTGTATTTTCCATCCATGTTTTTCTTTTATTACTCCTAGAACGCTTCTGTCAATGTTGCCTTCGTACAATCCTAAACATCCACTGGTCAGATTATGTGACCAATACATCTGTTCTAGAACAAGCAGCAGTTATGAGCATTGAGGCCATGTTGCTGAGAATACAGCTGCGTTGGGCAGGGCACGTCTCAAGGATGAAGGACCACCAACTCCCTAAGATCCTGCTTTATGGTGAACTTGCCACCATCTGCTGCATAAGAGGAGCCCCGAAGAAAAGATACAAGGACTCCCTGAAACAACATCTCAGCCTTGGCCATATTGATCACCATAACTGGTCTAGTCTGGCCTCCAATCAGGAGGCCTGGAGACACACCATCTATAGCGCTGCTGGTGCCTTTGAGAAAGCATGCAGGATCACTCCTGAGGAGAAAAGACAACGCAGAAAGAATCGTACCCTGCAGAATGTACCACCTAAGGAGTCTTTCTGCTGTGCCTTTTGCAATCGGACATGCCTGTCTCTTATTGGCCTTTTTAGCCACCAGCGCGCTTGTAACAAACGTGGGCAGAGCCCTTCCCAAATCTTCGTTCACGAAACCCAGCCATGACTTCTTGTATAGGATCATCTGTCCTAGGTAGATTTTTTAAGCAGAGTTTACTGCAAAGCTGAACTAGAGATTGAGAGATTTCTTTGTACCCAAGTCACAGCCCTTTAAATGAGATTTGAGCATGGCCTCCTGGACATGTAATGCCTGTGCATTTCCTTTGTATGTGAATCAGGTAGAAGTCCATAGGCTACATTAACTGGATTGCCATTTTCTAGTAATTACTAATAGGCAGCCTGTCCCTTTGTGCATACCTGCTGGGAAAAATGGTATTTATCTGAATAACTTCTATCCCACATTTTAAAATCTTGCTACTTATTCAGATTAAATCTTACTGTCATTGTTTCTAGAAGCTATCAGGCCTTGTTGGGGAAGTAGTTATCTTGCTTTTCCAATCTGTTCTCTGTGCTAGAGATAGGGTTTTGTGGAGCTGCAAATCAGGATTTAAAAAAATAAAATTCATCAGTATATCAGGATTTTGTGAAACAAGCTAATAGGTGACACACATAAGATGCATTGCTTTAGTAAGTGAATAGAAAACAAACAAAGGAAATGCTTATCTTCCTGTTTTAATACGTTAGTTTGCTTTTTTCTAATATTTAAAATCTGACCACCTGCAAAAGATTATCAAGATCCTCTGTGGATTTGCAGGAATGCTTGTAGTACTTGGAGTTGTTGAGATACTCTCACTAGCACACACTACTCCCTGTCATTCAGTGTGCTAACAGCGAGAGACAGGGCCATCAGCAATGCAATTGTTATTATTTGGTAAAGACTGGTGGTGACTTATGAGTTCCAGAGTGCAGTTTCCTCGTTTGTTTAATGTCGAAAGATTACAATTTCCATTTACTATGGTTTTATAACATGCAGGTGGGAAAAATGTCTTTTCCGGAAGCTTGTCAGTAACTGATGCCAATGCTGAAATATTCCTGCTCGATTCTTGCAAATGATACTACGCCGTGCTTGGGTGCAACTCAAGGTCCAGATCCCGTAACCAATGTCTGCTGCCAGATGCTGCCAAGGGTTCAGACATGGTGCTCATGGACAGGGTGCACTGATTGCATGCCACAGCCAGTCAGGCAGGAGCCAGATCAACATCAGCCTCTGGCGAGCTGTTGGGGTGCAGCCAGTGCTGGGTGGAGGAGGCTGGGTGTGTGGTAGGACTGCTACACTCTCCCAGCCCTCCAGCATGACTCCTGGCTGTGCTGTCTTCCTGTCTTGGCTTCCCCACCACTGAGGGGGATAAATAGAGTATTTGCTGATATTATAGGGAAGTATAATGGCACTGAGGAAGTCCCATGTCCTGGAGAAGAGATCCATCTGTACACTTTTAAAAGGTTGGGGAGGATTTTATGGACATCAAAACAGTAGGTCTGAATTGCAATGTATTTCAGGCAGGGGCCCTTCCAGCCTCTCTCCCTTGGATAACCCCAGCATGACAGCATGGATGGCTTCACATGAGTGCTTCTGTTCCACTCACTCATGTGGTGCCAGCCTCCCAGATGCCAAAACTATGGCTTTGTTTTGGGGGTTAAGGTTGAGCTATGTCTTCGTGCCTCAGCTCTACAGTGCTTCAGATTAAAACCAGTCTGTCAAGCAGGTTGGCAATGCCAAATCAGTCTTCCAGAAGGTAAGAGGGGCCAGGCAGCTATGGGGCTCTGCCATGGAGGATGCCACCACATGCTGCTTGACTACCTCCACTCCATTTACTCCCTCAAGAAGCAGAGTTGGCAGCACAGTAGTGTCTGTACTGCAACATGGAGGTGGGAAACAGCATGAGGCACTAGCAGGATTGCTGTTAGTGGAGCCTAAACAGGGTAAGTTAGTAAGACAGGACAAATAGTAGGCAGTGAAAAGCCCACAGTTCTCCACTAAGGTATCTTCTTTCCTTTTTCATGGGAAGAGAGAAACAAGAAACTCCCACCAGCAAAAAAAGTTCAGCAGAGCAGGTAAGGAAAATTCCCATGTTGAATGGATTTCCACAAACATTTGCAGAATGTGGGTAGAAACAGGTAAAGACACAACACATGCTGGCACGTCATGGGACAAGGATGAGGAGAGAACCCGTGATCTGATACTATCCTACACCCTGATGTGTGAAAATGGACATTGTACTTAATGGGCCCCAGCCAAGGGATGACTGCATTTGAATTGTTACCATGAACCAACAATAGGATATGGAGAGTGTGAGTTTGGGGTTAAATTCAAAAGGTTTCAAAATAATGCTCTAAGTTGAATTCAGGCTCAACAGAAAGACAACTGATGTGAGTGAGTTAATAGTGGGGTTGTGCACTCGGTGCCCCTACTCTTTTCCTCACTCATATTTTCTATCAAAAAGAATGCTACCAATGTGAAATACATGCTCTTAGCACTGCTTTGAAATATTGACTGCTGTGAGTTCCTGATTTACCATGAATGTAAGTATGTAGGCATAAGCATGTCTTGGTCAGGGAATTTTCTTCTTTTGAGATGTGCTTGTGTTGTCCAGCCTTGCACCATCACAACAGCCACAGCATGAAATCAGAGTGACTGAGGGGCCAGCATGGAAGACCCTGGATCAACTTAGTGAAAAAGTCTTCACACTGGAGTAGGGGGCCCAAGCCAAAGCAGTCTGATTCCCTTAAGTGCCAAAATTCAGTGAAACTGTGATCCAGGTGTTGCAGCTGTACCAGATCTCAACTAAAAACCTCAGTCAAGATTAATCTTAGTCCCATTAGCATTAACATGCTGAATATAGTCTTTCATTTGTCCCTTCTCATCAGAGTCTAAAGGCACAATATATTTAGTGTGGTTTTCCTCAGGTCTGTAGACAAGGGAGATGCTATTTCATCCCTTTCTTCCTAGCAGGGAGCTGGTGCATGCTTCCGAAGACAATTTATCCAGTGTAACACAGACGGTTTGTAGAAGGGCAAGGAGCAGTCCTGAGTTTTATGCTTATTCGTTAGACTATTTCTCCCCTGTAGTCATGAGAAAGGGTCAAAAACCATATTCAGATTTCATAGCCTAGGTTCGGTCCCAAACAAGCCTACAGGACACAGTTGATTCATCCAACAAGAACTTGCATTTTTGCCTTCACTTTTTAATACTGAAGCTTCTTTCCCATTGCTGTTTGTAAAGGCTGCGAAGCTGATCTAAGCCGCAGGTAAAAGACGAGAGCAAAGTTTGGAGGTTGGTGTGGGATTTAATGCTCTACCTCACAGACCTTGTTAGCAGGTGTCAGTCTGGCCTTTTAGACACAGGTGATGCCCTTCATTTAGTCACAAATTACATGTTTGGAGAGCCCATCATAGTTAACCCTGAGATAGGAAGGACGACAAAACAGTTTTATTTGCATACCAGGAGATTAAGAGATCTCCCTGCTAATTTTAAGACCTGCTGAGGAAGGAATAGTTTACTTGTGCCTTAGAAAAATAGTAGTTTTCATTTGCAAAATAGTTACACAAACAAAGGAAGAAAGAAAACATGGCTTAATATACTTCTGTTATAGACTAGGTTGAAACAGACTCGTTATCTATCCCTTCCCCCATATACAAAATTCTGCACTGTGTGTTTAATTATATCTCACATTTATTTTAGACTTTTTGTCCAAAGATATCCTAAGTCAAAGCAGAAAAATCTCTTCACCCATCACTGAAATTCAGTCACCTCTGGGATGAAGAATGGCAGTCAAGGGGACAGCTAGTACACAGTAACCTTGGCCAAAAACCCAGGTGCAGAAATATGCTACCACCAGAAGTGCCATGGGACCTAGCTTAGAAAGATTTTCCCACAGTAAATTAAATGAAAGTGTATTTATCTGCTTCAGCAAAATGAAATGTTGAGTTGACTCAGTCAAGCCTCAATCTCACATTTTAGAGGCTCTGGGCATTTCAAGCATAATGCAGAAAACACCATGCTCTTGCACTTCCAGCTTACAGCAATGATATTAAAAATTATAACAAATCAGTGACCAAGTAAGACTTTGAATTTCTCAAAAACTTGGACTCTCCAAAACCACAAGGAGATGGCAAATTCAGAGCTTAGATTCTTCCTATTAGCCTTGCTCATGTACATCAGTTCAAAAAAAAAAAAAAAAAGGAAGATCACTTTTATCAACACTGAGACAGACACATTTATGTGGCACAAGATACCAGTACACATAGTAAACATGCTAATTCATTGCTATTTCAGTGCAATATTATTCACCACACCAAATGATCAATCTGCAAAATTGCTTATCATCATGGCTAGGCTTCATGAACGAAGATTTGGGGGAAAAAGTTGCTTAAGCGCTTATGCATATATGATTCTTCTCAACAAAAACTTCTCTTGTTTCAATAAGTTTGTGATGGAGAAGAAACATGACACTGTTCTTCTGAGCATATTTAGCAGAAGTACAGATTATGGCCACTGCAATATTACTGGTTTTTGTTACAAACACCAGATTTTTTTCCTTCCATCTTTTTAGGCCTGGAAAGACAAAGTTTCATTGGAAAAGCAGATTTAATAAGTGATTACAGGGTAATCACTATTCTCTTGTAATATGCAAAGGGCAATTTTGGGTTGTGAGGTAGTCCATGGGTCATGTGAATTTAATTGTCATATCCAGAGACTTATACCACATTAAGTGTATCCCCAGTGAAACAGCAGAGTTGTAAATCTGCGAGATAGATATATATTTATATGCATACTATTTTTTAACAGAGCTATGGGAATAGTCCATTACCTATAAAATAAAGAAACAATGTTAAATATGCCAAATCAATTTCCTCATGAAACCAGCAACAAATACTTAGCTAGTTACTACAAGAAACTCCAATGTTCAGCTCAGGTTCCACACACTGTCCCCCTTTACACCATTTTAGCTAGTGCTTGCAATGCCTATATAGAAAGTGTCAGGTAAAACAAACCATCTTGGAAGACAAGTGAGGATTAAATCATCTACTAAGTATTTTTTCCCATATTTCTTTGCAAAAAAAATCTTTACAGTAAGAGAAGCTAAAATAAGCTTAGAGACAGCCTGTACACAAAATCCACGTCGACCATCTTATTTGTGAACTTGGGATCTGAAGCTGAAATCTTGACCCACATGAAATCAATGGGGATTCTGCCATAGGTCTAAATGGGATCCAAGATTACTCTGAATCCTCTGCAGCCTATGTCTTGGCTCATCTGCTGCTCATCCAGTACTGACTTACTACTTCACTACTGTAATCAAATGAGTCGCCTATTTTCCACTAACCCACAATTTAGCCTTCTCTCCAAAAACTTCTTTTTGCTCTGTTGCCTTCTGGAACTCTTCCCTTTTCTGAGTTATGGTTTAAGTAGAAGGAGGAAAAGCGGATGACATAAAAAAAGCAGTTTACAGATACAATGGTAAACCAGTTTGTCACTTCAGATACTATGGCACACCCGTTTGTCAACACACATCTTAAGATGAGAATATTAAAGGTCTTTTAGTGTGCATTGCTGAAAAGACAACATTTGCCATTTCATGGCAATTATATTATTGTGATATCATCACTTTTGCCTACAGAAAGGTATCAGTTAGCTCAGGTACCTGAAGCAGAGTATTTGAGAAGTGTTTGGTGTAATGGAACAGAGTGAAAAAAGAGAAGGGTGCAGTAAAGAAAAATACCTAAGTGGAACCTGAAATCTAGTATGCCACTGCAGCCTTAATACAAATTTTTTTGCATTATTGTTATTATTTTGACATAAGGCCTTGCACCAAGACCAGAGCTGAAGCTGGGATTTTCAGCTTTAACCCTGAATTTTCTGGCTTTTATGGATTTAAAGTCAACCTTTAATGTTACCTAAACATAGCCCTGTGTAGCTGAATTGATTTAGCAGTGTGCTTTAGCTAAATGGAGAATCTCCATAGCAGCTACTTCAAAGGACTCAGAAGAAACTCACCTTCACTCAGAGAACTCCAAGGCACCCTTTCAGATGTGGTTCCTGATAACATACTTATTCCTGGACTCCAAGGGCAGCCATTTTCACAGAAGGCCTATACTAAGTCTTATTGTTACAATAGCAAAACAACTGTCCTGGTTATTGTTTTACACTAAACTGAAAGTTATTTGGGACCCACTGATTTTCACTAAAGGACAGCAACACTCGCCTCCCATTTTGCGTCCATTTGGTCTGTAGCAAGCAGATCAAATGTTTCCAAGCCAAAGCTACTTCAAAAGTAACACCAGTTTACCAAGACTGTGTGTGGGGACATGGGGTGGTCTCACAGCAAGGAATGAAGAACCAGGTTATATACATTGCACAGGACATCGAGAATACTTTACAGACATGCAGCTTTAGGTTAAGGGGAACTGATTTAATATTTCTATTTGGAATATTCCATGCTCAAAAACTTGTAATTATTAGAGGTTGACCTACGTCAAAGTTTTCTTTCTTGTTTTAAGGAACATTCTGCAGGCAGAGATAACTTTCAAAAATGACTCCACAGTACAGAAATGGCTTGAACTATGGTGTTACAGATACGAAGTATTAAAAATGAGCAGCTGGCTACGTTTTTCTTTTGACAAACCTCTTGTTTCTTTGTTTCTTTTTCTTCTGGGTTTTGTTTAGTTCTAGCATCTAGTTATGTATTTTGTGAGCATAAAGCAATCTCACATGCAGGCCGAGTGTGTTTAAAATACAAATCATGATTCAGAACTGCAGCGTGGAGATTTGAAGCTGATCTTGAAGCTGATAATTATTGGATTTGACTTCTCACTGCTTATATCTGAAAACACACGCCTCGCTTTAAAAGGGAAGGTTGTCCTCTGTAGCAAAAAAACAATGAATTCAGAAGTGGCCCAGCGCTTTAACTGAGGTGTGCACAAGAACAGAGTACACCTGATCAAATGGGAGCACTTGTAGGTCTATACACCTGATTAGCAAAATCCCATAAGAGTATTCTACTCTGTTTTGGAATCCCAAGATAGAAAGGCTTGGTTGATTTTGTAAGTAATGAGAAATGAGGAGGGAAGGGACTCTCCAAGAAGCTGGAAAGAATAACATATATTCTTGTAAAATGTTATAAATGTTGCATTTAAATAGAAAAGTCTCAAATTGCAGAGCTGGTCCGTGTAATAGAAGGATCAGTAATTTTAAAAGAGTGCTAGAAATGACCCAATTTCACAAGCTATTTGAAGGATATTTTTATGCAACTTTTGGCCAAAGCAATGTTCCAAAAAGTTTGAAAATTGAATCCTAATTAGTTGCAAGGATCCCTCTGGCTCCAATTGACTATTATATTGTGCTCCATACTCCCGAAGCAGATGAGAGCCATCACACCTTGCCAACATATAACAAGAAGAAAGGTAAACTCACCATGCCATTGCTTTCAGAAGAGTTTAAATGAAGAAAAAAGAGAAAATTACACAAATCTTGAAGGAGAATTGCCATTCTTTCCACATAATAACAGTCATCTGGGATAATATGCCTGTATTTCACTTGTCAAAGCATGCTGTTTACTATTTGGTCTTTTAATAGTGAATTTAGTGAACATTAAGAGACATTAAGGCAAAGCAAGCATTTTGATGTTGTATCAGCTCATTCCCCTGCCCCTCAATACACTGGTCTTTACATTTCTTTGTGTGTTCTGAAGAGACCCTATACATCTTTCTGTATAGGTTGAGCTGACACTGCAGAAATGAACGTGACCAATTTAAATCTTTATTAAAAATATAAATGTCTTGAATACTGCCTATTCATAAAGCAAAGACTTTTGCTCTTGCACATAATGAATAAGTTTTGGGGTTGCACTGCGGACAAGAACATTCTTTCAGGTTTTGGTTAATGTTCCCTCCCACCCCACCACCTCCTTGTGAATTTTTTCTTGTTGTTCTACAAGAAGTGAAATGCTAATCTCAGCTCCACCTCTATTGGGTCACCTCCAGGTCAGCAGATTAGAAAAATCAGCTAAAGAATGAAGACAGTGTACTACAACTGCAGGGCAGGATGACCCAGTTATTAATCAATCTGATGGCAGCATTTGAACAATGACAGTCATCTGTCAGAAAGCAGGAGGTGGCTCCTCATTAACACACCACTCACCTGCCCTGAGCTACAACTCTTCTATAATAATGTCTATCATTCACCTCCAAGGTGTTGCTTCTTTCTCTGGCTACATGAAATAACAGCCACTATTTTCTGTCCCCCTTCCTGTTACTTCATTTTCTCAGAGAAACTCAGCCTGCATTGCCTTACGAATGCAAAAAAAAAAAAAACCACCCAAAAAAAACCAACAAAAAAAAAAACCAAAAAAACCCCCAAAAAACCCCAACCAAACAAAAAAAAACCAACCAAAAAAACACAAACAAACAAACAAAAAACCCCCCCACCAAACCAGAGCAAACCAAACCAACCAACCAACCAACCAAAAACTAAAACCAAACAACCACACACTTACACACAAAAATTAAAAAAAAAAAAGAAAAAAAACCAAAAAAAAACCAGAACCCCCCAAAAAACTAAATAAGCAAGAACCAGAGAGACCAAATTACTTCCAGCTAATTTTCTAAGACCTTCAAACCTTCCAATTAAAATAAGTAGATTCAGTTAAAAATACCATTTTAACAGAGTAACATAGCACAGTTATAAATTGGCCTCTTTCTTCCAAGTAACAAGTCAACCCTTATTTTTGCCAATCTGATTTCACCACAACTGTCCCAGCAGGTCACCTCACACCATCTTTATACTGTCATATAGCTTTTAAAATTACTCTCTTTTGCTCTGCCAGTTTTCAATCCACATGCAGATGTTAAGTGAGAATAATATTTTAAGCAAATAATTCTTTCATAAAATGTTGCTTATCAACACACATTTTTGTTATTAGATGTAGGTCAGACACAGGGCTGAAGACTAACCATGGGCAGACCTGATTCTGCCATTATCTCTGCCTAGGAAAAAGATCACACCAGTTTCCATCAGCCTCCTCAGATATCTGACCACAAAATGTATCATTAAAAAGAAAGTAACATACAGGTAATGGAAAAACTCCCCACACCCATTGTAATCAATATTAACATTCTGGACCAAAAAGGTGCAAGGCACCTACAGACAGATTTCTTGCTCCCCTGCCTTTGATTCCAGTACTTCAGTTATTGCCCACTCTTTAATCTCCTCAAACAAAAAAAATTGGGATCTACACAGCCTTTCATTAAAGAAAATCTCCATGGCATCGGTTATGAGCACAGTGGGTACTATGATTTTACCCAAAGGTCCTATGCACCCTTCAGCTTCACATAAACTGCTGCTGCTTTTCAGCAGCTACCTCGGATCCCTCAGCCCGTGATCTTCTCCCCCCATTCCTGTACACACCACCAACTTCTGATTTTGTGCAGTTTATATGAGGACAAGCTTAGACACAGCAGGAGTCCCAAAGGGCATCGGATTATCTGCAGTCGATGCTGTAGCACCTCTTTTGAACCCAGAACTGGTGTGAAGCAGTTCCCGAAGTGACACCAAACTGCAAGTGTTTTCAGCAATATTAGACTACTACTAATCATACAAAGTATGGCAATGCCTGAATGCCAACCAAGATCAGAAGTCTTGGTGCTGGGAACAAGCTAGCTGAGGTTGACTATGCATCCTGAAGATCTTGCAATGAAAATGGACACAAGGAACAAAATAATGGAGGGAACTTCCAAACACAGCAAGCAACACATTTGCTGACAACATGACATGAGAGCTACAATGTCCTTTTGCAGGATATGCTCATAAAAGGGAGATATATTCTCAGCTGTTTTGGGTGTCCTGTACCAAACCCAGGTGTGGACAAGCCATCTTACACAAACCAGCCCTTGGTGAACAGACCAAGAAATAAAAGGCAGCAGCTGCTTAGCAGTCCTCAGTAATAGGTGGTGCTTCCTCCATGTGTTTCTGGAGGAGATCTGCAATATGGTAGTTGGACAGGAGGGGGTAATCACTGGCTCAGAGTGCTCCAAAAACACTGAGCCAAACGCCATCCTAACTATATCTGCTCAAATGGGCTGGAAATCTAGCATCCTTACAGAAGTACTGGTATTTCTGGCCCCCTTTCCACTCCTGCAGAAAGGACAATATCTCACAGGCTGTCTAAGCCACTTCCAGTTACGGTTGAGCATTACTAGTGCATACTAAAATGGGGGAAAAGCTAGCACCATAAATGCTTTCAGTACTCAGAAAAAGAGATTAATTTCAAATTTGGGAGTCCAGATAATTCTTTCTTCTCACTTTCTTGTTAGGAGGTTTGCACTGTAATTTTACTAGAAGGTGCAGCTTCATATTTTAACTTTGTCAATAAATCAAGGCAGCGTTTTCTGCATTACTCTGTTTATTAGCATTAGACCCAGCAAAACATCAACTGAAAAAACCAAACCAAAACTTACAAAAACTATGCAACAAAACAGACAGAAACATCCCAAACAACCAAAAAAAAAATCAACGAACACAACCACACATTAGAAACACTAGAATCACAGTTTTTCTGTCTAAACTCTGTTTGTTTAGACAATTACAATGCCTGCTACTTACCCATAATGTTCTCCTTTTAGTTAGAGTGCTCTGCAGATGATTTGATGCTGATAATGCCTAGTTTTCTGGGAAGAGAGATGAGAAAGGAAACGTTACTCCCAAACTCTGACCTCTGTAGATGGCTTTCTGGGGAATGCACTCCACTAATTGTCTTCTTTTTGAGCTGCAGTGGATGTAATTGCATATATAAGGCCTGTGTTTTGCTTGCATTACTTTTTTACGGTACAGGACCGTATCCACAATGGTACATTAAAGTAATAATAATGAAAATAGTATCCATCAAGTAATTTCAATGCTGTTACCATCCTGGGATGTAACCATTCCACAAATCCTGCATGATTACACCTGGGCTCCATTCACCTTCATGCCATTAGCATTCTGTTCTGGGTGGCCTGGCAAGAGGTACCCACCTTGCAATTCCCAGGCTTGCAGCTTGCTTTCCATCCAGAGTAGTATTTGGCAGTGTAGTTAGTCCTCCTTCCTCTGCTATAAGCACATGGGCATTTTGGTGTGTGCACATCTTCAGCACACCGAGAGCAGGGGCTGACCAGGGAGAAGCTTGTGAGCCTTCAGCTTCACCCTCCTATGAGGGAAAAAATATTATGATCATGTTACAGATGAACAATTGGATACATTTAAGCAATACACCAAGCACTAGCACACAAATTAGTTTAAAAATAATGAAGGTGGCCATGCTGTTATTAAATCTTCCTCTCACTCTGCAGATGTGCCTGTAAAACCTTCATGGCTGGTTGTTCGTGGAGAAGGGCCCTGAAGCACATATGGGGGTTGATTTCTCCTTTCAGAGCTTTTTCCTCAAAGAATGCTTTTTCCCGGGGGGGGGGAGGGGCAGGGAAACAAACCAAACAAATTCAATAACAAACAAAAAAAGCCCCACCCAATACACCACCATCAATGAAACCACTCAGCTTCATTTTATTCTTCCTCTTACTCTCATTTCCTCCTCTTGAACAGGGCTACTCTTAACAGTAGTTCCAGGCCAAAGTGACATGTCTTATATTTTGTTGTGTTTTTTTCCCCTCAGTGGGCAACCCTAGAAATAAAATATTCATAAGAGACTATGCACCTATTTTTCCAATATTATATTCTTCACTGAAGTTTTTTTCCTGTGTTTGAACAAGAAATTTGTATTAAAATCCTCCTTTCTCTTATTCATTTTGTACATGTTAATTTCAGTACAAGTGTGTATGCATTTTTGTACTGTGTATCCCTTTAATATAGCATATATATGGACATCTAGTCTCTCTCTATATACAAATACTATAACAATATATCTGCCTCTCATGTTCTTTGTGTTTATAGGCATATATACATATGTATGTATGTTTACATACGTATGTCCCCTGCACGTATATATGTGTATATATATACATATATATATATATATATGGATGAAACATACATAATTGCCCAGGCTTTACAAACGGATGCCAGCAAGCAAATACCTGTCTATTGCTCTGTCAAATGTGACTCGCTGGGAAAGCTATTGGGTTTATAGAAGAGACAAACATTTCAGGCACGCCATTCTGGGGTAATGAAGCATGGCAACAAAATATACCTGTGCAACATTTGATAAAGATGAGCTGACACACCAGTCCAAATAGGTTCTTTTGTGTGTCTGCACGTGTCTACCATCATTGCTTTCATCTTAAAACAGGAAGGTAGCAATAGCAGCAGCAGCTGGCAGGAACCACAAGAGGAAGAGCAGCTCACACAATTAAACGTCATTTACCTCTGGCCTTTATTTCACTTCTCTCTCCCCCTAATTCATTATGTGTTTTCTCCATCTCTATGCAAAAAACACAGGCTCAATTTTTCTTTCTTTCTCGTGCTATCTAGCTCTTTTTACAGGGGGACTAAACAAGACAATAGGCAAAATCCCATGGCATTAAGCTTTGGATCTTAACTTGAAATGCTTCTAGCGGGGTTTTTATGGCCTTTTTTGTTCTTTGATTAATGTAAAGTAAAATTAAACCCTACAGTTACACATTAGAACATCAGCTAGAGAGAAGGCAAAACTGCACGTGTACCTCACTTTACAGAAAACGCCTTTTGTTGTGTTTAATCTTCAGAGCAAACGAAGGGAAAAGCCTCACCTGCTTCAGGAACACTGGAAGGGAATCACAGACTTCAGCTGCAGTGGCAAGCACTGCAAGTGACCCAAGTTACACTGCTCTCCTCCTTAAGGGCTGGGTAATAGCCCTAACTTAGGTACAGCTTTCATTAATTCAACAGGTATTGTCCTGGTATATGGAGCCCAGTAAAGAGGTCTCACAGGCTCTACCTGATGGCTGAAGATCTTGCTTTCAAGAAGGGTGGTATCTAGATATAACCAAACTTCATGGTGGTTGTTATGTCATTCTGCAGCAGTTTTTACCAAAGAGAGACAGCTGCATAAATCTTTCTTCCAAGTTAAATTTAAAACCAGGTTTTCATGGTAGAGATGTTATACATATGTGTATGCTTGCAAATATTTGTATTCAACTCAAATGAAAGCTTAATTACTTATAGCATTCTGTCTAACACCTTCTGTTGAACAGGTTGAAGTCCTTCTTTTATATATACTGTATGTGGTTTTGTTTATTTTAATTTTTTTCTTTTTTTTAATAAATATGCTCTGCTCTCCTCTCCTCTCCTTGCACGAAATCTCCTTGGTATGTGATTTTTCACTCTTCCAGACAGTAAATTAATTTCTACTCTGTGTTTCCAGTGGTTCTTTTCTTCTTCTTTTTCCACAGACGTTTCTAGACAGAATGCATAATAGTTCAGCTGAAGTAAAACATTCAGCATTATGGGGTTTGAGTGGGGTTGGAATGGGGGAGTGAGACAGAACGAGTTTGACCACTTGTAATCTCTATACTGAAGCAACACAGAATGAAATGGATCTTTTTTTTTCCACCTGGCTAGTAAAACTCCTCCTAAATTCGAAAGAGTGTTCATAGGTTTGGCATTGCATATTCCTCAGAGTAGCAGTATTTACTACTAGTAACTGTGGCTGATAATAAATGCCTCTTAACCCGCTCATTCTTTTCAATTTTCATCAGTAGTCAGAGCATGGGAACTTCGATTTCAACCTCTGGTTGCCCCCCACCATTTCATGAATCTATTGTATTTGTAGGCAAGTTCACAAGTTAAATGACACATATGTGGCCTTTCTGTTCATTTTATCTGACACTAAGACAACTCAATTGACGCTCAGCATAAAAAAAAAAAAATCCCCAAAATTACAGAGCATCTCTGCCAAGGGTAAGAAGAGGTCAAGAGCCAAAGGAATTTAAGCAAACTGTCTTTTATACACAGGATACAGTTAACATATGGAATAAAAGAACAGGGATAGCAATTGATGAAACATTTGGGAGAAACTTGGATAAACAATCATAAAAAAGATTTAGACAAGTGCTTGGAGTAGCCAAAAAAATAAATAAAACTGGTATAGAGTGTGCAAGTCACTTCATCGTCCTTCCATTCTGAAATAGCTGAAATAAAATAGCAATGAGCAGATAAACTGCAAAATATCATTATGATTTAGTAGCCATTTCTTTTCATCAGAGCTACTGTTTTAATTTTCATTCTTCCAAATTACACAGTAACAACAAAATATCCTTTTCGATTTATGTCAATGAAACCCTTTTAATTGAATTTCAAAAATGAGTTGATTTGACTGATGGGTAGGTAATGGGGATATACTATTTAGAGCTGGAAATGCATTTCCAGTGGAAGGATTTGAAAAAGCACAACAAAATAGATATTTAGAAGCGAGATTTGGATGGCTTACATACACACACACACACAAAAATATATATGTTCACCTTGAGATACAACAAACTATTTCTGTTTAATCCTAAAAGTCTCTACCAAAGAAAAAAAGTTCATGAGCACTTAGACCATTTATTTTAGTAACAACCAAATGTACAATTGCTATGACCTCATTATACTTTTTCTCTTACTGTATAGAGATTTGGGATTGAGGGTGTTTTTTTCCTGAATGTTAAGCCAAATCTGGAAATACTGGCAACTTATAGACCATCTCACTCTGCCCGGAATTAATGTGGAGTAGCCTACATCAGCCATCACTTTTTGCATTGCAATGGCAAAATTCCAGCTGACTTTAATGGAGCCAGGATTTCACCCCAGGTGCACTATTACAATTGACTAGGGTCTGATAGATTGATTCCTGAGATGCTCTGGATTCCAGATGTGGATCTCATAAAATTGTAGAGTACGGTGTGTGCAGAGCTCTTTTTTTTTTTTTGCCTTTTTTTCCCCCCATTAAATAAATAATAATCAAGCACACTCCTTTTAAGCAGCGCAATGGAGAGTATGTACTGGTTTTTTCTCTGTCTTCCAAGAAATATCTCCTTCTTTCTTATGATCTTACATTTATATAGCAAGGAGTGGGGAAAAAAAAAAAACAAACAACAAAAAACGACAAAAAATCCCCCAGCCAGTGAGCTACATCTGGTTTAATGTATATGTAAAGCTGAGTCCATGTGTGCCTGCTGAAATTTTATCAGCAACACCTACAATAAAAAGTCTAATCAGAAGCCAACTGTGTTAAGTACCAGACACGGAAAAATAACCCAAAAAGCCAGGCAGCCCACAGGACTATAAGAGGAATAGAGTAAAAGTAGTCTTAATCTGCAAGTGGACTTGGTGTGATAAATAAAGGGAGAGGAAAGGATGAGAGTTCTCCCACTCTAAAAAAAAAACCCTCAGAGATGTGGAAACCACACGATGCCAACAGCAGGGCAGGTGTTTCCTATCCTGGGCTGTCTTGCCTCAGTAGGGTGACTGTCCTCCTGTAACCAGGTATCTGTGCTGGCTCTTCCAATTCTCCTTTCGGTTCTATTTTGCTCTTATAAATATTTGAGGTAAGTCCATCTACATCTATCTCCATGTTTATCAGGAATCTAGGGAGAGGAAAAAACATATCTCTATTCCCAGAAGCCAAATAACAGTGGGACAGTTTCCACTCAGTAGGGACATAGGGGTAAAATTTGAGCCTGTTTTTCTCACCACACTCAGTAGTAGCAGAGAGAACTGTTCCTCAGGACTCACTGGATAGAGATGGGGGGATGGGAATAACAGAAGAGCATGAAAGAGGAAGATGTGCAGTCAGTAGAGTTATCCTTCTGCTGCCTTTGGCTTCTCAGGGGTTGGGAAGCTGAGGTAGAGCCCAGATAGGGACATGATGTTCTTGCTGTGTTTTCCCACAATTTGGTGCAGCATGCGTGTGCTGCACATAAGTTAAAAACAGAGTTGGGAGGAATGTGTTATGCAGGTAAACTTTCAAATATTTCCTAGCAAGGATGTGTTGCCAAAAGCAGAGGACTGAAAAGACAAACAAGCAAAGCAACCAAGAAGGAGAAACACTCAAAAGGGGAATGTCTGATCTGGGGATAAGGCTACCAAGGGCTGTAGAACCTACCTCTACCCAAGTCACTGAGTGCAAAGCAGCAAAAGCAGGCTGCACATCACCAAGGAAAATCCCAGAAATTATTAGATGGTATGCTAGATGTGATTGAAAGACAGAATGACAAAGAAGGGTTTCATGAAGTCACATGGAGTAGAGATTAAAATCAACATCCTATGTTAAAAAACCCCAGCATATCTACTATCTATGCTATAGAGGCATGCCAAAAATAACTATCTCTCTTTTTGTGAGCATTATGGGGGTATTTTAAAACTCTCTGAAAAGCACTCTGTAGCCACTGTATTAAAAGACATATCTGGTGTGGTCAACAAATGCACCTGTTTAAAATTCCTACTGTGGACACAAAAATATTTTGTGCGAATCTGTGTTTGTGTGGAATTATCAGATGCATCTGCCCATGGAAGGACGAACATGGACAAGGTCAAAGGAAAATATTCTTTAGAATAACCCTTAAGCAGGCAGAGGAATTAGGCCTGATTTATGAATGTATTTCCACAATTCACTTGAAAATTTGTAATGTCTGTGCAGCCTGGCAAGAAAAAAAGTTGAGGGTAATGTGAAGGAATGCTTCTATTCCACTTTATTGTAAAATTATCCCATGTTACCTGCTCTAATCCCCTGAAAACAAATTAAATCCTCACTAAGCTGACTTTAAATCAATAGTTTCATTTAAGAATAGTGTGACTTAATAAAAATAAAAAACTAACTGGTCCAGCCAATTTAAGAGGGAAATAAATCATTGCCCAAGGAAAAAAGCAGATTTGACTTGTATATGGGTCGCAGTTTTGTTGAGGGGCTAACCCGTTGTCTAAATTAACGTGGGGTATATTACAAATCTCATCAGCCTCATTCAGAAATCTGCTCCACTGTACTAGGGAAGAAGATTGCCAAAAAAAAAAAAAAATCGACACCCAAAAGACAACCAACCAACCAAAAAACCCTGGAGATTTTATGAAATGAAACAATATTTCTGAGAACACTTGGTAAATCATATAAGTAAACATGCCTTTGAATTGTCCTGAAACATCACCTCACACTTCAGCATCTCCCTTGTCTAACCTGTTTGGAGAGAATGTTTGTGAAGTAAAAAGGATGCCATATTTGTAGCTAGGGCAAGAGCAAAAACAGCTACATTAGAAATGGGAGAGAAAGGAGTAGAGCAATGAAGAGACAGGCAAGCTGCCAGCTGTTTAATTCATTCATGTGGCAGAACTAGTTAAAATAATAACTGAATAAATTATTTGTAAATCTATAGATTGAATTATCCATGCAATCTTTGTAGCTTGGTGAAGATATTACTTCAGTGTTATTAAATGTGGATATATTTATCACTAATTTACTTTTTAAATGTTATGAAACTTGCATAATAAAAGTCTTAAAGGATCAGAAGACCAGAATATAAACAAAGGCCACAATGAAGAGGCTTACTCAAATCAGTGCAAGTTATGCATTGCAAGCCACTGACAGCAGGAGAATTTAATAATCCTGACTGCAGTTGACTTATTCTAAGCATTCCCGGATGAATACCTTTCTCTGTCACCACATTTCCAGGCAAGCCTTTGAAAACTATCTTTTAAATAACCTGTGTAAGGGTCCCTCACAAGCTGGCAACAAAGGACAGGACCAGCTTGTCCAGAAGGTCAGAAAATACTTTAAATATGCACTCATCTTGTAGCCCACTATGATAATCTGTAGCAGCTGACGAGGTTTCTGGGTTTGCCTCAAACACCTTGGATTCCAGGAAGGGATTGTGGTGAATCTATGAGCTTTGCAGACCTGGCTTATAAGAAAGGAATTCTCATGCATATTCCTTTACATTTATCTGATTCCCCCAACATGATCCAAAAAGATGTTACTACCTTCATCTTGTTTTTCTTACAACATTCATAGGCTAGTACAAATAAACACTAATGATTTTGATGATAAGAACACTAAGAAGTCACGGGATGAGTGAGGAAGAAAAATTAGACGCATGTGAAGGAACAGTGATGGGGCATAGACTTTAACCTCAGTTTTCTCCATGCTGCACCAACAGCACAGGCTTGCCAACATTGGCAGGTCCAACAAAAAACTACCTTGCAGAAATGTTTCAGTGGAGGAGCAAAATGAACAGTAAAATGGCCAAGTTTATAAAACTGAGGAGGATGTTCTTCTTCACTTAGTTTTATTCCTAACAAAACCTTAAAAAAGTAAAAAAAAAATAAAAGGTGCTCAAGAGTACCTAGGTTTGCAAGGAACTGGAAGAGATGGACTTGGAGGACTCCAGAGGAAATGGAGTATATTGCAGACCAAAATGCTCCAGACTGCCCTGAACCTGCCTGACAGAATACTATATGACTGTGTGTTTAACAGGTAGTTTGGTGTTGCAGTTATCCATATTTGTATTCCCGAGTAAGTGTTCCTAGGCTCTGCTATCCCACTATGATTTTGAGATATGAGGTCTTAAGGAGAGTTGGATCAAGTAGTGTCTCACAAGATCATCTGCACTGGACCTTTTTTACTTTTTGTTATCATTTCTCTTATCCTTTCTTGACTCTGAGCCTGCCTATTTATTTGTTATAGGGATAACCATCTGTGTTAGAGCTAGAATGAAGGATCATTGTACATGTTACATTTGTATTTGATGGACTCCTTCTTGCTAGATAAAAATACAGTATGCTGTTGTACACTGTATCAGCCTAAAAATACAGAAGTTGGTTTTCTTTCTGGCACTGTATTATATAATAAACTTTAAGACGAACTTCATCTTCCTTCACATTCCTGAAGGTTTATGGCTACAGTGTCTTGAGTGGAAAGGCTTTCACTATCTCCTGAAGTTTTAATTTTTTTTCCCAAATTCCTTAAAAATGAGTGGTTTCCTTCGTTTTAGCCAGAGTTTCCAGGAATATGTGAAGAGATCATCTAAAGTTACCCAAATCATTGGGCCATCCAGTGCCCACATAATTGTATCTTCAAAGCATACTCTACTTTTGAGCTTCTCAATATCTTTTTTAAATTTAGCATCTCCAAACCACAGTTAAAACTCTCAAAATCTACAATATCAGAAATTAGTGAGATTTTTTAGAAAATTTTTCCCTGAGCCATGGGTCATGACATTTCTGTTTGCAAACCCTTTCTGGCTTATTGGTCCTCCTCTTGTTTCAAAACTGAACATTCAGCAAAAGCTGTCTATTTTGCATCTGCAGGATACCTTCAAATCAACTATTACTTGTTGTAACTTGCAACTTATATGTGCAAACTCAAACCTGTTTAAGAGAGAAATGTGAAGAATGCAAATCAGGTCAGAATCACACTGACGAAATGATAACACTCAGAAAGCACTTGTAAGGTTGTGGGAAAGGTCCACACCTTGAAGCTGAATTTTGAATACTTGCCCTTTAAATTCTATTGGAAGTTTAAGGCAAACCTTTGGGCTTCTTAACATACAGTTTTGACAAGTGAATAAATTACTGAGAGAATATAATTCATTGATTTAACAGAAAGGGAGAATAAGTAATAAGTAGGTAAAGACAATATAAATGATACATTACAGACATCATCATTGTGGTATTACGCATGGTATTGTCCTGGGGTGTAAAATTATTTATGTATTTTTACCTAGTACAGAGACAAGGACACAACTTCATTGGTTAAAAAGAAATAAATAAGTAATAGTAATGAACTAATGTAGTGCACATAGCACATGCCCATATGGCATATATACAGCACAGGGAAAAGAAGCAAATTATTGCATTTTTAAAACCAAACTGTTGTAGAATCTCTACTTTGTCTAAAGGTCTCTTTGTTACTTGTGCTTAAAGATTTTTTTTGTTTCAAATTTCCAGGGTCCCATTATTTGCAAAAAGGATTAGCAATCCAATGTAAAATTGTGTGCTTTGGTATTTAGCAAGGTTTACATGTCTGGGGTCACTCCATCTTCCTGGATTCACTCTACTGGTCAGACTTTCAGGATACACTTAAATGTAACAACCAGTACATAATAACCAGTTGATAGCACTCCTTATTAATCTGGGAGTGCTAAATTAGATTTTGTAATCTGTTTGCTATTGCATTTTAATGTCCTTGGCATCTAATCCACCAGAATATTAGTCTTTAATCTGGATAGCATAAACTACAAATGCTCAGATGTTCCTCATACCTGGACGATGAGAAAATAAAAATACTCATTCAAACTTCTGAAAATTAAACTGTAAGAACTGTAAATTTATGAAAAGCTCTGGCACAATCTGCAGATGTGTTTAGCTAGTGCAGTCCACAGACAGATGTTCCCTCTTCAAGTGGTCAGCTCAGGGAAAGGTTGAGTATTGATTACAGAAACCCAAATACCCATTGCCACAGTAGAGAGTTTCTTGTGTTACTTGGACATACTTAATCCAATTGGAGCTGTATTTACAACCTGCAAATAGCTTCTCCTGAAAGAGCTAGATCTGGGGGGGGTATGCAAAATTTTTCCTTAGTAAGGGTGCTTGTTTTTAATTTAAATAAACAAGTGCTCAAAATCTTTAAATAGTTCCTTCTTCTCATGTTTGTTTACAGAATCACAATAAATATTTGGGTTCCGGATTTCTTTTGCCCACTGTTTTCCTCTGTTGTTGCTCATCATATAACTGGCTATATGTGGAAACTTACCAAGAGACCAAACAAAGAACTATAAATCTTTCTAGCTCATGGTAATCTCATGCATTCCTGGCTCCCAGGTGATCTATGAAGAGGTCATTTGGTTGAAAGCCAACTTTCCAGACCTCCTTTTCTTGTCACTGTTTTAATTTCCACTTTTGCTTGCTTTATTCTCAGTACTGGTACATTTTAAAAGAAATAGCATTTGCATCTTTACAAGGAATGCCATTTTAAATAAGACATTCTTGGACAACAACAAAAAAGACCCTCTGTCTCTGAGGATGTGTTTTTGACAACTTGTTTTTAGTGTTTGGGAACACATACCACTTTGTTCAGTTCTGCGCAAGCAGATAGTTTCAGACAACTATTTAATAGTACCCCAAGGAAAAAAAAAAGAAAAGAAAAGGGAACATAAATCATTGTCTACTTATCCCAATCCTTGATACTTGCTGTAGAAGGCAGTCTTCTCCCTGTCTGATGGCAGAAGTATTTTAAACACACAAGCAATATCTTCTTCTCTTGCAGATTTATATATAGTCTGACTCACAGACAGTCAGACATAGGGTGTAGGGCAGCAGTCTTCCAGCATTGCAAAGGACAAACTTCTTGCCTGGCCAGTTTTCTTTTGGCTTTTATAAGTGAGAAGCACATCTTGGCCTTGATTGATCTAACAGTCTGGTTTTGGCTTTCTAGTCTTTGGTCTCTTTCCCAAGTTGGCTGTTGACAGGCTATGGAGTATTACACATGAGTTTTAATCTTCAGGAAACATAAAGCATATGTAGCTGGCTCCAAATCACCATCTCTCCCATACCACAGAAGAGGAAACATGGGGCTTACGGGAAGGGCTAGAGCACGGAGGGATGGGAGTAGTAGGAGCTTGCAAAGTATTGCATATAACCCCAGCCGCTGCCATGCTTCTACTGAGACTGAGACATTCAAAATTACTTGAACAATACTTCAGCTGTTTGAAGCTAGGCCAGGAGCTGTTTGGTCTCTACAGTATCAGAAGGATATCAAAAAGCCAGCGTGGCATTGTCTCTTTCTTTCCTCAACCACAAGTATTTCCATTTACATGTAACTCATGCATTCAATCCAATATCATGTTTCATTCTTACCTGAGATGCAGCTGGAAATCAAAACAGCTCTTCAGACGATAAAAAAAAGGAAAACTTTCCTGCAGATGATGTCACTTCTTTCTCTCCTCTCTCAGTTTTTGTTTCTGTTGTCCTCCTTTGTGGTGAAGGAAAAAAGCCCAAAGAACCCAATTGATTTGCTGCCAGCCAGAGGATAGCAATGCTCTAATTTGCTCGCATTCAACCCCAAATTCGGGTGATGTGAGTTGAATACTGTCCCAGGTTCTGCAGCTCAGGCTCATTTCTAAAGTACAACTCTCTCCAGCCAGTTGTGCTACAGCCCAGGGTCAGTAGCACCACCAGCCCAGTAAAGACCACTGTCGCAAAACAGGAGTTCTTCAGCAAGTTACATAGGGATTTCCCTGTATCTAGGCCAGTCTTTGACGGAAGAATTGTCTGTGGATTTTTGTATCATCACAACACATTCTGCAACATAATCCAGTAACTGACCCAGCCTTTCTGTAATTAGGCCAGAGTAATCCCAGCTCCCCCAGAATCCATGCCCTTTCTCCTTCAGCAACTCAACAGGTGAGAAATAAGCTCTCTGACTGAGTTATGCCTCTGTCCTACTGTTACTTGATAACTTCGGGAGGGAGAGGGGGACTGTTGGTAGTTTATAAAGGCATTCCTGGAAGAAGGAGACAGAAAAGAAGACATTCGTGTGAGTCAGAGTGCTGTCAGATCAACTACATGAAGGACAGGATTTCTTACCTTCAGCCTGCAAACACATCTTAAGATTTTTTACCCTTGTATCTTTATATTGTAGTATTACCGCTCTTTATAGTTTAATAAGTTTCCCCATTGTTGTGACATGTGACAGCAGCACTTGTGTTGGTGAATGAAGCAAAGTGGGAACAATGTCTTGTTGTCTGTAACAAATACCTGTCAATTCCAGATTGACAATTTCTACTTAAGATAATTTACAAAAGGAGAGGTAAAACACCCTCTCCTGGGGTATTATGAAAAGAAATAACAAAACATTTGATATATGCTTTTACAACAGGAACAAAACCTAAAGCTTTATCTTAACAGCATAAAAGAAAATAATAGAAGGAAATAAATTAACATGTGACCTGATTGACAGTTGCTACCAAAAAAAAATGTTTTACATCTATGTATATACTCTTATCTATAAAACAGATGTATTCATCTGGAAATTGGGTGAAAATCTTTCTCTTTCTCTTCCAGATGACCTAGAGGAGCCACAAACCACTCCAAAGGCCATGATCTGTGATTTATAAAAGTGACTTGGCCTCCAAGACCAAGCCTTTACTGATTCACTCGCTCAGTGAACACAAGGCCACACATGTGGTTTCTATCAGTTTTGTACCGGTATGCTTATAGCATTTAACAGAGCAGAGTGAAAGCTCTCCTAGAAGGGGCTGGATATGCTTTGGAAAAGGACAGCTTCAGGAGTTCCCTCCTTCTTTTCTCTGCCTTTCAGGATTTGATGATGGAGTTGGGCTTTCTCACAGTGCTGATCATCCTCAACCAAACCCAAAGAAGGAAAAAAACATTACATGTCTTCCTTCAGACACTCTGTACTGGCATAGGCAGTAGCATGCAGTAGGAAGAGACGATTACTCCCCTTTTCCTGCTGCCATATGCGCTTCCCCACCACGTGAGCCACGGCAGGAGCGCGCTGTGGCTAATAGACACGTAAACGAGAGGCCATGTTTGCTGGAATATGGGCAGACAGACGGCATGTTTCAAGAATGTATTCTCTTAAACACATCACTTCCCTATTTTCTACCTTCGGCAACTGAGAAAATGGGACTTCATTAATGTTATTCTAGACAAAGAGCGGCAGAGAAATGTAACGCTAAAAAAAGCCTATATTTTTAAATTGAGAGAGACCAATTACAAAAGCTATAAACACTTTAATCATTTCTCTGAACATGTGGAAATACATACATTGGGAACCTTTTTCATAGGAAATGCTGAAATCCTTTTCTTAATGGCACATTTTCTTAATGGCTTTACAGTTTCTCAGTTCATTTTAAAGGGCTGTTATTTGTTATGTGGACATAAGTTTAGATTATGGTTTAGAATGTTGAGAGATGTTTGAAAGAATTATCTGGTGGATGGTGGCAGCTACTTTTGCATTGCCTTCTGTTCTTGCTTTGAAATATATGAGGGTGGAGATACAAGGGGGTGGAATGCCTGTGTGCTAAATATTCCTCATAAAAATGTGGGGTTCAATCCTGTCCCCGGTCAAACCAGAAACATATCTGGCGTTTTTTCAACTGTCAGATTTTATCCAGGTATTTTACTTTATTAAGTACTAAAATAAAAATAGAGTTTATTAAAAAAGATATATTTATTATTTGCAATGAGTTATTTTTACCTTATGCTATGATTCTTTGATCTTTGGAGGCATAATGATAGTATGTGCAAGACTGAAAGAAAAAATAAAGAACAAAAATGTGTTGTATAAAAAGAAGTCATGACAGGGGCATAGCAGATGATGAAGTCAGAAAATTAGAAAACATTGATAAGCTCTGGAAACAGAATACTCTTTGTAAAAGATTAAATGTGGGCTACATGAGTGTCTTAGAATGATGTGGAGGTCTTGGATGAAATCCCAGCCCTGTTGAACACAATGGGATTTTTTTTCCTTTCACTATAACAAAATCAAGTTTTCACTTGCCCCTCACTTTAAAAGCATATGGAGGCTCAGTGGAATTTTTTCTTTAGATACAAATATTGTCTGGTTTAGACATTTGCACTCCTTTCCGGCCCTGCACTCTTCTCCATGTCTTCCAGAGCTCTAAGCCTGAGTTCCTTCACTACTCTGGTGTCTCACAGAAGGGAATTCTTCCCTTAAGTCAGAGACTGCACTCATTCACCAAATACCTAATTTATAGAAATTGCATTGAATAGCTATCGACACCACTCTACATTTGGTAAGAAGCCTATTTCACTGACTCCGAGAGCATTTATACAGACCTGGGAAAGACTGAGGGAAATTTCTGGGAGGTCCAGCAAATCATCCCAATTGAAATCCTCTTGTCTATATTCAAGTCTTGCTGGAAACAGTAATTTAGGGGTCTTCTGGAAGGGAAAAAGTAAAAAATAAAATAATGATGGTACATTTTATGGTTAAGTCAGCCTTCGTGGTTGGATTTGTTATTACTTCAAGTAAAAGCAAAGCGAGTAGAAATTGCTAACACAATGCCACACGGTGCTTATGTGAAGTGAGGACTGATGCTTCCTCAGGAGCCTCTGAGCTAAAGTGGGTGCCAGCTTACCTTGAGTCCTTCTTTCCCTTCAACATTCCCTGTTCTAGTTTCCATTCCTGGTAAGGAGAAGGGATGCAACTGACTGTGAATCATAAACGTTTGTAGTTCTCAGCACTTTAAACATAACCTCTAAGAGGTTACTCCACTGTTACAGATATTTTGTGCGTTTGTTGATGTAAAGGAATACTCTGGTCATTGCTCTGTTCTCTTTTATCACAAATCCAGATATTAATTACTCTAACACATCTTCTGAAGTGACAAAGCAAATTTGACATGACCTGTGAGATTCCTCCTGTGAGGAGTCACCACTCAGTCCAAATCACAGACAGTACAGTTCAGCTGATGTGGACACAAATCAGTTAAAAGCTCTTTTTTTTTTCCCTAGCGTGGCTGATTTCACAAGCAAGGGGGAGTTTTTTTCTGAAACAGTTAAGCCTGTATCTTTCACATTTTCCCCACCACTACCATACACACACTGGAAGTTCAGCTGGTATTTGAGGCAGGGTTACAGACCACTCCATGTTAGGTAGCATTTTGGAAGACTATACCCCATTGCTTTTTTTGTTTTGATGGAAGTCTCACATTACCTATTCTGCTTGCAGACTGCAGTCCTTGCAGAACTTATTGTAAGCAGAGGCAGATGCAAATTGCCTCCCCATCTGCATCATGGACTGTCACTTGCCACATGCAGGCTTTCCACATGCCCAGTCATCTCAATTACAGTGTTGACAGTACCAAAAAATTCTAGGGTAATTCACATAATTTGTGTGATTAATCTGCAGTTTACACATTGCACAAAATTAGAGGATAGCAGATAAATTATTGGAGGATAGTAGATAAATTCCCCGAATGTCAGCCTCTAAAGAATAAATTCAAACAATGATGTTCTTTGCCTGTGGGGGTGAAGATTGAGCCTGGCAACCAGACGTCCACCATACTTTACACCCCAAGAAAGAAAAGGCCTGTGCTTGTGTGTGTGTGTGTGCATGCATGCATGTGTGTGTGTGTGAGAGAGAGGGGGGGAGAGACAACCTTGGAAAGGAAGATTTCTTTATATCTTTTAACAAATCAAAACAAAAAATTTTGAGCATGTTCTTCACCTTGAATAAAGCACACTTTAAATATGTTGAATTTGCCTTCCTGATCTAGCACAAATGATTCCTATATTTTAATACCAGCCTGTATAGCAGGATATTTCAATGATTTTTCTTAGCTGTTTGAAGCAAGTTGGGAAGTCTGCAAATATTTCACGTTGTAGTTCTTCACTAAACTTATAGGGATTGCACATGGCAGCTGTGGGTTGCACATCTTAACAACTATAACTACTGCAACATGAACTACTTCAAAACAATGTGTAAATGGTGCCCGAAGAGCCAAAATCTTCCTCCTAGACATTCAGATAGCCCAGAAATCTCTGTGAAAAACTGTGACTGGAGCAGCATGCGACTCATGGAGAAGTTGCAGGCAGCTCTCAACAGTGATTTGATGGATATCACTTGGAGAGAGAAGGGGATCCAATGGGTGTGGGAGGGGAGATAATTCTCATGCCATCCTCTCCTGGGGCAGCAATACCTGTCACAGTTTGATGCATGAAAGCCTGTGCAAGGCAAATGAGGATTAAACATTAACGTGAACACTAATGCCCATCCTTATTATTCCTCTCAAAGTTGAGGAGAGCAGTTGGCATCTTCCAGGAAATGACCAGCATAGCCACATCCACCAGATTCAACAAATTCATGATTCCTGCCTGAGGAATGAAGAAAGGTGGAAGGAGCCTTATGCAAAAAGGGAACATGACCTGCTCACATAGTAAGATTGAAGCAGTAATGGACTCTCAGGAGGGCCTTTAGCTCTAGGACTTCAGTGGACGTCTAGAAATGCTGTGCACAACCCAGAGATGTGTTTATCAATATACAAGAGTAGAACACAGAGCTCCTCATGTCCAAGAAATCTCCACAGCCATCAATAAGATTGGATAGCTTTATTGTTTTCATTAGTCAGTGTCAGATTTTTATGCCATCTGAGGCACAGGTAAAGAAAGGATTGGTTCACTTAAGATATAGTGCTCATGTGATTAGCCTTTCCACCCACCCCAGCTCATGATGCCATATGTACTGACATGACTGTCTTATAGTACTGCCCAGACACCACAAATCCTGTAATTTATTTCTTCTCCCTAATGTCTCTAAAAGGCAGGGAAGTGCCATTACACCCATTTCACAAATAAGGAAAAAAAAAGTCACTGAGACATAATCACTCAGCAGAGAGAATCACCCTAGAAATTCACACAGGATGAAAAAGGGTGCTAAAGTCCCTCCTAACAGACTGGCCCAACCTATTTCTTCTCGACATCTGTATGTGATTTGCTAATATTCCCAGAAGCGCAGATGTTACAACAGCCTTCCCTCCCACCAGTGTGCAAGCATGCTGGGAGGCCCTTCCACTTTGAAGGTTTCAGGTCACATTTAGCCTAAATCCATCTCTTTGCAACCAGAGAAACACCTGTCAGTTTTGGGGAGCACAGTTCAGCTTTAGGAGGTGAGGGACACTGAATATGGAGAGAAGAACAAAAGAACATCTGCTGGTGCTTGCCCCAGGGCAGGAGATCAAAGATCACCCTTTTTCAAAGGTGACCATATTGTCCAGGAACATAAAACAAAATGAAAGACAAACTGATTGATAAGTAGATTCTATCACTCCATAGACCCCTAACAACAGAGAAATTATTTATTTATATGTTCTATATCCTTTTATATATTGCTTCTTCCCTCCCTCAGTGCTTGTCTTTTGATTTTGGCTTGCTTATTATTCTTTTTCATTATTGTATTCCCTACACTTTGGATTCTGGTTTATGTTCAAATTCTTGTTTTACTAGAAATGCTACATCCTGGTGGAATTGAAACTCAAATTGGATTTAGAGTACTGCTTAATTTGAGCTCCAGTGTCCCAGATGTTGGTTAGGTGCTGTGAACACTGCAAAATCTAATATTTTTCACCTAAAAGGGGTCCATTAATATAATGCTAGGAATGAGATGTGCTGAGAGCCAGTGGAAGCCAAAAGAAATCTGAGTAAATGTTGCCAAATGTTGCTTTTTCTCCCCTTGGTTCCCACCCACTCCCTGGGCTTTAGGTACTGCAGCACATGTGGAAGGCCCTTGTAACACCAGGAAATGCAATACAGTTGTGATTTCACAGAACAAAACAAATAGTCTTACCTTCTCTAATATTTAATCCAGATTTGTAGTTTCCCAGTGCACCGCTGTAAAATCAGCCAGTGTGGCCGGGTCCTTTCATAGTGCAGGAGTGCCAAGTCTCAAGGTGGCTGAGCTGAGGGTTATGTTTCAATTTGGCAGTGGAACACCGTTTCCATAGACAAATTAACATTGTTTCATTTCATTTTGACACCATAATGTCTTTTCCATAGACCTGCACTGACACTGTCATGAAATCATTGCATCCCAATCAAGTGAATGGGAAATTAGCACCATGACACAAAACATACTGAGAAAGTAACCACGGCTTAGTTTATTTGTCAAACTGAAATACCTCAGCCACCTTCAAATGCATTTTCTGAAGCACTAGAAGATCCGAGTGCAGGAATCAACACGAACAAAACATACGCTGTTAAATATGTTCCTTTCATTCAAGATTTAGGAAAGCTGCTAAAAATGAACGGTCCTTACTGCTGGCTTTGAGGTTAGGGATCATGCCCTCTCTCCCTTCCTCTCTCGTCATTTCTCTTTGGTGCTTGCATCTGAGCTCAGAGTTTGTAGTTCCAAGGAATCAGTGTGAACTCGGTATCCCTTGGCTGCTCAGCGTGCTCAATGCAGTGGGTGCTGGGAAACATTGCTATTAGCATTTCGATGGGAATTGAAAAGGAAATCATTTTGGGGTTTCCATGGTTTGAGCTTGAGGACCTTGGTAAAAGCACTACCAATGAAATTTGAAACCACAAAAAATCTGTTTATCAGAGAAATGTCCTGTTTACTTTAACATAGAGAACAAATGGGGGGGGGGAAGGAAAGAAAAAAAAAAACTAGCAAGTCACAGATTTCTTAAACTTTTTGCTCTCTGACACATCCTAACAACAGAAAACACATCCATCTCCTGGCCTAGGCATATTAAAGGGTCACATATACAATATTCCTCTATACCACTTATATGTTAAATGCTAGAATACCAACCCACATAACGATTTTAATTTCTCTTCATCCCATCCACGTATGAACACAAATACTAAAAGTAGTCAAGGTTGCACAGCAAGCACTGAAAAATATCCAAATTTGCCTCTCTCACATATATCATACATTATTACTCCACTTTTGGTATCTGTCACTTTTTCTTTTGTGCCAGTCCACAGCAGACCTCTTCCCACTCCCGGAATACACTCTGCTCTGTCCTCAATTTCCCTCCCAAGCCCTTCCCAGTGTCCCATTTCTTCCCCTGCCTCTTTCTCGCACAACCTATCCATCCCATCTGATGGAAGCATCTCTACTGCCCTAGACTTTGCTTCTGTGACATTATCAGGTGAGAGCACCAAGTTTTACTTTGCCACAGTCATATATTTTGGCTTTTGGAACCCAAAACTTCTGCACCCCTTCCCAAACTCTGTGATTACAATGGCTGCCAGCAGGACTTTGGTTCAGTAAGGAAAAGCTCTCAGGTAAGGAGAAAGCAGTACCTCTAAAAGTGATTGTAATCTACATCTTGTGTATCAGTTCACACCTTGTGCTCTCTTTTGAGCTGAAGGGAACATAAAGATCAGTTGAGCTATCAGCATTTTTAACACTCATTCACCCCACCCATGGACCCCTGCCAACACGATTTTCCTGAACAGAGTCATCCAAGCTGATGCCTGAGTGGGACTGTGCCATAATCCTCTCCCTGCAGCTTGGCCCCAGGCACTTTTTCTTGCAGAAAGGGAAGGAAGAAGCACAAGTATGGACAAAAGGTTAAAAAAAAATTATTATTTCCACATTCAAAAACAAAGTAATTGTGTTTCACTCCTAGCATGTCTATCTCCTCTCCACATATGGAGGAAGTGAATTAGATTGAGACAAATTTATTGTTTTAAAAATCATCTAGGCACTGCCTTTCAATTTTCCTCTTTGACGTGTTCATATAGTTTCCACTTATACTACACAAGAATCTCAGATATTCATGAAGAAGCAGCTGGGCCAACTCACCTGTCACTTCACTCTCTTTCACCCTGCCCTGACAGCATGAAACAGATGAACTCTAATGGGTATCACCCTCTGGAAGATTTCTCTTGCCTGATGGGAACCCTCTGTTGTCATCAGGCTGTTGGCCAAGGCACTGACTTGGGAGGTGTTTACCTCTTCCCAGCTGGCATCAAATTACAGTAACAGCCTCTCGGGTCTTCCAGAATAAGTAGGAGTTCAGAATTAATCTCTTGTCCTGTTCGTAATGACTGTATCCAGAATTGCTTTTCTCGTACTCATCCCATCCCTCGGGTGACTGTTCATATGGAGCTGGGCCTCATGCACACTGTGGAGATTCATCCACCCCAAATGCCAGCTCCAGGCTTACAGCGCTGCCTGGGAGCCTGAGAACACCTAGTTGAGCAGCCGCATCCCCAAAAAAGTGAACATGTTCCTCTGACTCTGAGCAGGAAGTCCTTGAAAGCCAACCTCTGACCCTCCAGAACTATACTTGCACCTTCAATTGCTTTTGCAGACAGAAACATAGTCTATAATGATCTGTGGACCATTTTACCCCTCTACAGTCTTTTTATACGGTTCTAAGTGGCCAGAATAGGTGCACAAATCTTGTTCTGACTGCTGTATGCCAGATTGTTCAAAGTATTAGGTGGTTGAGAGACCAATTAGGACTCTCTAACTATAATTCCCAACTCCTTCATTCCTTCACCTTAGCAGAATCACTTTTAGTTATACTATATTCTAACTCTTTTGCATGGAGAATGTACCACAAAAATCCCGTCTGGCATTTGTGATTGTTTTGAATTGCCTTTCCAGCATTTTTTAGTCTCAAGTTTGTGCTTATTCAAATTCTAGTTAGTCTGTTTATCAAAATCCTATGTGGAAAATATGCTAATTGGCAGAGAAGCCCTTTTTTTCAGTGTCAACTTCCTCACACTGGATTCCTTACAAATGGAGCTGTAGTTTATTTTATAGGATACCTTCTAGCCCACAACTTCCTCAGGTATCTGACGCAAACCAAGAACCTCACCCAGCTGACATCCTCCTGGGCTCGGGTTGATTTGTGGGGTGCGACCACACTGTGATAAGTGCACTGAAAAAATTACTAAGGAGGAAGCTTCTTTGAACAAGGCTGTAAGCAGTCACTTTGCTTTAGTTTTAAAAAAGCTAACAGTACAAAGTTGCCATGTTGATATAACTTTTCCAAAAACTGGCACTTGTCTGTTCTTCAGGACCCATGCTGTTATTGTTGCTGTTTGGCTGGTAGCCTGCCTGGAGAGGGGAAGAGAAAGGGAGACAGAGAAAAGTAAAAAAAAAACCCCGAACCTGGGAATTATTTCAAGGCCTGAGATGTGGACAGGTTTGCCGAGAGATATCTTGGAACTGTACAAGGTAAACATGGTCTAAATCACCTGCTTTGGGAAGATAAGTACTGCGAGTTCTCTAAGCTAAATGTACACTGCTGAAATTTGATTGAAAACTTTGCAATGTGAAGACTGAAAATCACAAGAAGGAGGCAGGCAGCGTTTAATCTCCTGTTGGATGACAATTCAAGATAGACTGATAGAGATACCTGCTGCCTGATAAACCAGTCAATATTGTAGATGGTAGATACTTGCAGGAAACAGACACTGCAAAGGGGGAAAAAATCCTTGGTATTTTTATATTTTCATCCTGTTCTCAGCTCCCTGCTAAGCAGGACGAGACTTGTATTTTCCTCTGTTAAGTTATTACACTTCAAATGCTGTGAGAACCCCAATTTCTTTTCAAGGGTGTGTTGTTTAAGTTAGGAGAAACATGTATACAAAACGTATGCATGAAATCCAGGGAATTCTAAGTGCCTGGAAACCATAACATGATAGAAACCAAAGGTGACAGATCCAGCCACGATTCTGTATTAATTTTTTATCTTGTCTATTAGAGAAGAATTATTTCAACATTAATCTACTAGAAACTGAATGCTGATGTTTAGTATAAGCAGCGGGTCTTTCAAACAGGTTTACCTGGTTGTGAAACCAGAGAGAAAAACACGTTTGAAAAAGCATGAGGAAATCACAGACAAGCAGAAAACACTATTTACACTTCTTTTTGAAAGGACTTGGACAAGTCACTGTACACATATTCTCCCCACAACCCTTCAGATTTTGCGTGCACCTATCCTTTGCATTACGTTTATTATGAGAGCTAAGACAGCAGGCTTTCTAACAGCTCTCTTCTGCTGCTGTCTTACTATGATTTTCCTATCTTTTAATTAAAAGTATATTTCACAGCCAAGCCAAATGTTTTATAATAACAAGAAGGAAATGCAGAGAAACAGCAAGGAAAGCTTTTGACCTGCTGTGGACTGAACATACTTCTCCTTGCCATGCAACGAGACTAAATCATCGCATATGTTGCTGATGGACATTCATCATTATTTTTTCCCAAACTGAAGGCATACTTCATTTTCCTGAAGCCTGGATTTTCTCCAAGTTTTGCAGGGAAATGTTGCTGCCATTGGAGCTTGTTGCTGTGTGTCACCACCTGCTGGCAAACATCAGTTGAGGGTTTCTGTCTTGATTGCGCAGCTGAAACAGTGTAGACAAGGACTTTTATCTTCCTTGATAGAGACAGATAGGTGGTCACAAACAGAACATATGTTATTTAAACAGATTTTTGGTCTTGAATGCATATATTCAGACCAAGCCTGTTTGTATAACATGCAATCTGTATCCTGCAAACCATTACTCAGGCAAGCAGTTCTTAATACACGAGAAAAGATGCAATTGCATAGAAAAGGTCACCAATGTGGGAAAATGTTCACAAGCAGACCTGAGTTTGCCAGAAAAATAAATAAATAAAAATTTAAACATATATGGTAAAGGCTGCTGCAATACTTAATTAAAAGTAATGCAGAGTGAAAACTCACTATGACTTTCTAGAGACAGTCTCAAGTTTAAATTCCCTGTGCTATGCTATTTATTTTACAAGTTTAATGATTCGAGTTTGGGGTTTTCTCTTTTTTCTTTTTTCCCCACGGATGTTTTTAGAAATCAGGCCTTTGAATTTGAAAGTATATTTTGAAGCATATAATATTTATTCTATCCACTCTAATAGGTAAACGTGCATTGCAGTGTGGGTTCTAATGCTGATAATTCATATCATTTATCTGATAGATCAGGAGCCATTATGGCCTGTTGTGTAAATTCATATTTTGGCACTCTTTAAAAAGTGGATTATTATTGACCCAATAGACCGTAACAGCTCCAAAGAAGCCATTACTGTCTATTGTGTAAGTCCTTCATGGCGCATGTTTTATTGACCCTTTGGAGCCATCATGGTCTGTCTTGTCAATCCGGATGCCATACAAGCATATTAAGGCTGCCTGCGTAATATCCGTACAGAGTGGTAGTCACATTATTGATGCGCGCCCCTACGAAATTACATTTTGAGCCACCTCGGCCGGTTGTTTTTTTCCTCAGGTTCCAAAACACTTATTGTTCTGGTTCGCATCCTGAACTAGAGGCCAGGGCTACAAAAATCACCTGAAGATAATGAAGCCATTACTCTCTTTTTCCCTTAAAAAAAAAAAAAAAAAAGAAAGAATGAACATCAGGCTCTCCTTCACCAAGAAAAGAGAAATGGCCGTGGGTGGTCAGATCACCCCAGTTCTTCTCCGTGACCACTTCTGCTCTCCCAGCTGCACACATATAGCACAGCACTGTATAAAGCAAATGTCCTTTCCTCCCTTCGTGGTCCACTAAAGTCACATTGCTGGAGAACAGAGTGGCTAGCTTGCCTGTGCAGGGGGAAGGCTGAGCAGGGTTTGCCCTCTGCAAAAAGATGACCACCCTGAACAAGGAGTAAGCAGGCTTGCACACAGTACTGGGCAAAAGGGTTCATATGTACTGTGTGCACTGAAGGGCCTGCATTTGATAGCTTTAATGAGAAACTGAAACAAGACCCCAGTAGAAAACCTGTCCTGAGGGAGTGCCTACCACTGCTCCCAGGCTGGTAATAACCCCCTGGCCAACTCTGCAAACAAAACTGCAAATCCTTCCTATCTGGCTGACCCCTTCATAGGGGAGCAGACAACTCTACCTTGAGCATCACTCTGCCCAGCACACATCCATCAAGGCAAACGCAGCTCGTAGTCAGGAGCCTGTTATCTGTGGACTGTCCTCACTCTTTTTCTCCCAAATAAAAACTGCACAGAAACCACACAACCTGAGCCACCTCCAAAGCAAAACCTTCCTGAGGCCAGATCAAATTTAGCTGAACAGCAATTGGGGTTAAGTTCAACCTGCAGCTGCCTAAATGCTTGAATTATTCCTCTGCCTGGCATAATAAAGATCTAGCTTTGGCAATGCTTGCTTGTCTTATACATTCATAAATATTTATCCAAATATTAATGAGCAGAAAAACAATTTATTTCTTTTTTTCCTAATTGTAACATCAATTCTAATACATTTTGTTACTTAGTCACCTCACAAGTATATCGATTTTCTTATCCACCAATAGGTATTTAAATGTTTTACAAGTGCATGGCAGGATCCTGAAATGAGAACTGTGTTTGGAAGTCATAGCATGGCTGTTACTTTTAGATTCATTTAATTTTTTTGCTAACACAGTAGGAGTTATATAATAAAAATTCAGCATAAAGGATGGGTAGCGGTTTCACGCAATGTACATCTCTGAAGACTTCTTCAGACAGTATTCAAGTTTTGTGTACACGTGCAAAATGTATGTAGTGTTGCAGAAGAGTGTTTTCTCCTACCACTCCACTACACACATTTTTTTTCTCTTTTCACACCAATGCATACAGCTCCCCCCCACTCTTGTGCATAATATTGGCATAATTTATGATTTCCAGTTGCAAGTCTGGGTATCTAATTTCCAAGACAGCATTCAAGAACTCTACCTGTAATTTAGTTTCCAATTCAGCAGCCTGGCAAAGCACATGACTGGTTTAGTGCAAGCAGAGAGTCCCAGCAAAGCCAGTTACCTGCTTACCCACCTTGCTAAATTGAGGCCTCGCTTTTGATAGATCTCAATGACTTTTCATCACCCACCTAGATAATGAAAGATGCAGGTAATCTGACCTTGCATAGTAACTGAAAACTTTTTCAGAGATATTGCTTGTGACAGCTGTATACTTCCTCAGGGGGAAGATAAAGCCTTTGGTCTCTGCAATTCACTAAAAGAATATTTTATTGGTCCAGTATTTCCTTGTGCATGGCTGGAAATTTTACTGGGTGCTCACCAACACTCTGCTGAGCATTAATGCAGAGGACCACACAAATAACCTCTGTTACTGGTCAGAAATAGGCATGAGACACTCTTCTTCCTGCATAGGTACCCATAAGCTCTCTAAGGGGGCATGTGTGATAGATGGAGATTCTCTGACGTTAATGGAGTTACATTTGTGATCCAAGAGGCTCATCTACTTCAGGCAGTCCAGAAACGAACCAGTGCCCTTCCAAATAATGAAAGTGGGAGGTTTTTTTGGTCTTTTGCGTGGACATATTTTGTCATTTGCCTTTTGTCCTGATAGTGGTTTATTTGTCATTATTGCAACAAAGAGAATAAAAGGGTCTCCTGATTTAGCCAAAGTGTGCAAAATCGTTTTACCTTTTCCCTAATAAGATTAAGAAAAATTTAGGTAGACCTGGTATCCATGGAGTTCATACGCAGGATACAATGTTTACCAAATACACACATTTATTTTATAAATGGTAGCTTTACTTCTTTCCTAATTCACTTACTTTTAGACATAGGAATTGATTTGTTCAGAAGTAAGAATAGCAGCATCACCACCAGCTTCAGGGGAGTTAAACCCAATACACACTGTTGTAAGCATAGGCAAAATTTCAACCCCGTATCCTGGCTTAAGGGCTCCTTTCCTTCTCCTCCCACGTTTCTGAGACAAAGGACAATTTGTAATGCTGCCGAATAAACAATGAGAGGGCATGGGGGTCCAGCAGAACTCAAACTCTATGAGAGAGTCAAGTCTTAGTTTAAGTCAGGAATAAGGGCTGCATTCTCTGGGCATGTTACGTACATCTTACTGGTCCCTGTGTTAGCTACAGGTAAGGGAGACTAGACCAGGCAGCTTCATCTCAGCACTGTAAAATATTGCACTCAGATCAGAAAAATGCCTCAAAACCTTCAGTAACCAGTGTCACAGTTTTTCAGTGCGTAGCCTTACATATACAAAAAATAAATGACCTGGTTTTTTGTATTTGTCTTGCAGTGTTCCACTTCTGTTCACAAAACCACGGACAAGCAAGCCTTTGCCTGGCTCTCTCAGGGCACACAGCTGATGAGTTCCCTAAAACAGCAGGGCCACTGAGAAAAAATACAACCAGAACATTCAGCGTCAGGATCACCTCACTCATAAACTCCTGACAGACTGAATACACCAGAGCTGGAATTACTGGAAAGATTATGATTTACCTTTTTCCCAGCTGCAGACAACTCTGAATCCTGCCACAAAAGGCAAACAAAAAACCCAAGAAAATATTTGATGACTTTGTGTTTTTCTATGACAACCAACATCATTTATGACCCATTATGTAATGACACGAGCATTATACATTGAAAAGCTGTCTAGAAAGACATTGTAAATAAACATTTCTGGTTTGCAAACAGGAAGCCAGAGATATTACTGTGGAAACTGAGAGGATGGGGTTAGATTCTTGAAACATGAGTGATTTGTTTTTTCCTTCCATCTCTCCCAAATTCATGGTGCAGTCATATTGTTATTAGCTAATGCATGTCATTTTCTCTCCAGTGTTATAGCTAAAATATAACTTGGGGGGGGAAAAAGAACAGTAACAGAAAGATAGACTAGATAGATACAAGATGAGAAGGAAAAATGTCAAAAAGCTAAAATAGGAGGTATAAAGTATTTGGGGCTCTAACCAAGTGCTGAAAGAATGTAATCTCTAACAGTGGCTCATCGCAGTGGCTTCAGTCAAGGCACAAAATCACACGGAATAAATATTCCCACGGGGGAAGCATCTTCAAATTCCACATATTGCATATGCAGGTATGTTCTGCTTAATGGGAGATTTTTTCAGACACGAGTAGTCATTGAAGCAATCAGAAGGCTACAAAGAGAGGTAATACTTTATACTAGCCTAAGTATTTCTGGAAAAAAACAAGGTTTGTGTCTCAAAAATCTTCTTCAAGGCTGAGTCAAGCAACAGACTTCAAGCTAGGCTTTGCTGATTCTTTTTCAGACCTGAAGGACCTGCATAGTCAAATTCTGTCTGGTTTTTGAGTCATGTTTCTCAGTCCAGTAACAACCTCTCTACAAATCCTGCTCAGCTGCTATCCTTAAGCCATTACAACTACTATAGCACTACTAACTACCTGCCTTTGACTTGAGTGAAGTAAATTCTTGACAGCAATAGGTTTTGACTGGCCAAATGGCACTCTTTTCTCTCTGCAGCCCACGCAGGGGGTCACACTGCTGGGTCCTGCACAGCCTTCTGTGTCCAGAGAAGGATGGTCTGCCAGTTGACGCAGGAGATGACAGAGGGCTGATGACCAGCTTCCATCAGAGCAGGATTAGGCCATTTCACCTTCTGACATATTTCAAAACATCCCTTCTTCTCTATGCTAACTGCTCATAACAATTGCCTGGTCCAGGCATCAAATAAACACTGGCTTTTATATCCCAGCATTGGTGTTATTGTGAAGGAAGTGTTCAGTCAAACAATACCGCTGAACAAAGTCTTTTCTCCTACTGATGTCATGTGACAATTTTTACTTTTTTTTGCTTTAACCTGAATTTCTAACCCATTTTAAACCTGCCATTTTTTCACACATTAATGGAAAGAATTTTTTTTTCTTCCTCTTCTTTCTCTGCCTTTTTCCCCCCCTTCACTAGATGAACTTTAAATGCAATAGTGTGCTCATCCTGAGTGACCCTGCCTGCTGGGAGTAATTGTCTAGAGGAGAATAGAAGAATCTAAGAGCTTTTGTGCAAGGGAATAGAGAAGACAGACTTTATTATGATTCTGAATCGTAAGCCCGCTCTCTCTTTTTTTATCTTTCTCTCCCTTTCTTTTTTTGGGGGAGGGGGGGTTTCTAACAGCTGTTTCCCATCACAACCAGTGTTTGAAAGACACAGCAAAATTGAGTGTATCAGTATCACAATTAGTTTCACAGGCGGCTAATAACTTACTTGCCAGCCATGCCTGATTTAATCAGGGCAGTCCTGATTTATGGTTGTTTGTCCCAGTGTCCGATTTTCTCTGCCAGTTCCAACACAAGGAGATGCATGCAGCCTGCTTCTGCGCTCCATCAGGGCCACCAGTTCACTACTCGTGGGCTTGCTGCACCGGAGGGGAAAAAGGAGGAGGCAGCTTAAATGAGAAGTCTGGAGTCCTCTAACACAACTCAGGAAACATATTCTTCTTCCTGTGATAAACAGAGTGGCTCACATTGGTGCAGGCATGCCAGGCTGACCTGTAAGGGCTTGTACATTTATCAAGGTATCTTACAGTGGCCTGCTACTCCCTTCTTCCCTTGTGACCTGGAGGAACCTCCTGGGTTAGGGTCAAGAGGTGATTTTAGCAGCACATTATCTCAAGCCTGCAAGGCCCTGAGCTGCTGCGAGTGAGTCTTCTGTCAATGGTGCCAAATTACGCGTGGCTCATTTTTGCAAAGTGATCTACTGCTGCTGCTCATTGGGGACAGAGCTAAGACCATCCAACTCATTTTTCTTAGGACTGCAAGCTGGTCTGGAGGAAATCCCAGCAGCAAGAGCCCAGCTCATGCCTTTCTCACTCAGCAACTCTACTCCTCAGAGCTGAAAAAAACGTCCATGAGAAGCTATTTAATGGATCAGTTGTAGCACTTAAAAGATGAGATCTGAGGCAGTCTTGCCTGTTGATGCAAAAGAGTAGGAAAAATAAAAGAAAAAAACAGGCTTTTGGCTAGGCTGTCTATACCACTGCTCTTCTTGCTTAAAGGAATTAGGCAAATCTTTTCCTTAAAGAACATGAAAAACTAAGCAAAGCTGTGTTATAAACAGGCATCTGAATAAACACCTGCAGGGCTCTTCGGGGTGGATTTCTCCACAGCCACCTGCAGATTGCTCCAGAGCTCTCCTTAACTCTGTCTGCAGGACTTTGTACTGGGATGATTACAAGACCAGAGAAGTCAGTAAGCCTCCTGTGAGCCAAGCCCCCTGCCCATTGCTCTCTCACTTTCACCTTGGGCTCCCCAAAGTAAGGCAAGGTAAAAGATCTGTCTAAATTCACTGTTTCTCTCTCATATTCTGGTTTGCTTTGGGTTTGCCTGTATTTCTGAAATGGAGAGAAGGCTGAGGCCCAAATCCATAGCTGCCATTTCTAGATGCCACTATAGTAACAATAACCCCCAGGAATGTCTAACCCGGAGAGCTGGAGCACGTTCATGGTCAGAGGGAGCCTGTGCACCATGATAAGAGTGTTTTCAACCTGTGAACAGAGGTTCTCTGCTTTACTTTGAAAGATTCTTATGGAAAATCCCTTGTGTCACGTGTTTTAAAAGATGTGTGTTACACTGCTATAGTTAGCTCTGAAATGTGAGAGACAAGATGGGCCTTGTCATCACTTTCTTAAGTCAGAGATCCAGAAATCTCCGTCCTCCAGTGCTTTGCACCTTCCTTATATGTGCTGGGGGATCACACTGCAATGGCATTGGCTAGGGCTGCCACACAGTCCTGGCCCTTGCCCAGATGACCTTACAGTTTGAGTACAAAGGCAACAATCTCACTGGGAGTCTCGGAAGAAAGAGAGTTGTGGAATTTTTTTAATTTTCCTCTTTTCTCACCCTATATATAGCATTGGTAATGCATAACAGAGAACATACATCTTGGTTAGTTGTTATCTGAAACATAACAGCTAACTAAGTTACGAGAGAGGGTACTGACTAGTTTCCTAGAAGACAAGACATGAGCAGAGGCCACAGTACATGTTTTTCTCCAGCTGGAAGAGTTGAACCTACATCTGCAAGCCCCTATCACCCTAAGGATCAAGAATGAGGGCATCTCACTTACTGATTTCACCTAATTTGAAATAGATTCAAAATGCAAATTTTTTCAGGTTTTACCGCTAAATAAAAGATGCCTTGCACAATGCCTTTTACAGAGGTATTCACACTGCTTTACCTGGAACATTTTCCTCCACCTCTTGGGTTTCTTATCAGCTATTTCTAGCTGGACCTCCCTTCTGTATGGAGACATGCTCACTTGCCCTACAGCAAGGACCAATCTCTCTACATGGGGGCTTAAGCTTTTCTCAGAGGCCTTTAGAGGGGACTCATGCTCTTCTTTTTTCAAGCTAAAGGGAACTTGAGGCAGTCTGGAAACCTTAGTTGAGGTAGCAGCCTCATTTTTAGGTTTTACACTATTCATCATAGGTCCTAAAGCAGAACCTGGGTTTAACATATCCATACAAGCAGGTGTAAAAGCACATGGAATTGAGTGCTAATGCCTCCATCTTCTTTCATAAGGACATGTCATAATTTTCTCATCAAAGGTAGCAGAAAGTGGGACTGGAGCTGCAGTCACTCCAGCAAGAAATCTAAACTTGGGATTCCTTCTCGCTGTTCTCTTTTCTCCCTCTGTTTACACAAAAGACAGACCACATTCAACGGTATCAGTGCAACCCAACCATGATACTCATTGAGCAGTTAACACACACACAGATACAAAGAGAAAAAGAAAAAGAAAAAGAAAAAGTGACAGTCTATCCATCTCACTTGGCATGTTTATATGTCCTTCTTAACCATAAAAAAGAAGCCTGTTTACAAAGTAGAGTGTCGGTAACATTGTGTAAAGGAACACTTATCTGAGAAACTTTGATCTCCTTCTGAAGCACCATTACTCTGAGACTGAAGGGCTAATGGCTCTTTGGGTGGGAGAGAAAGTTTTTCAACGGGAAAAGAAGGAAGTTTATTGTGCTATCTAGTGGACACATTTAGAAAATCCTGCTCCTTGGAAATAAGTCGTGGCTGTGTCACTGGCAGCCTTATTCCACATCATACAGGCTGCTGAGTGGGGGGAAAATAACAAGACCTTGAGGCCTCCTGTAATGGGATAGTGGGGAAGTTGTTACTTTAGGGCAGGCCTGCTATCTCACTCATTTGAGTAATGGACATATTAATGGCGCTGAGAGCTAAACCAGACACATAGCCTCCCTATTGGAGCAAACGTTTTCCATTTACAGACTCCGGGACACATTTTACAATACTGATTCATAAAACCAGGTCCTACTTTGGTGAGTAATCATATTGGCTTTGAGAGAACAAGCAGAACGTTGGCCTCAACAACAGGAGTAAAAACCACTGCCAGGAGAGTGTGGAGTCAGATCCTAAAACACCTAGTGATATCACTAAAAAAAAAAAAAAAAAGATTTTTTTCTTAGACAAGGATTGAGAATTCTTGGGATCCAAAAAAACAGATTGAAAAACACACGTAGGACTCAGGTGGATTCTGTTTCAGATAGGTCTGAAATCCCACAAGAACATCACCACCCACCCTACTGGCTTTGCAAAAACAGCACAAAATCTTGCCCAATCCTTTTTTTTCTTACTAATTTCAAGCTTTCCAGATCTCTCTTAAGACATCGAGCTTCACTTGATGCTTCATTGCAGTCAAAGATCTGGGTATCTCCAATCTTTCCTGCAAATATATTTCTCTAAAATGTTTGTTAAAATGCACTGTCAAATTGAAACTTAATAGCACAGACCTTCCTTGCAAACATAAATAGCACCTCCGGAGGCTCACACATCACTGCTCTTCGTTTGCATCTGTCCTGCCGCTCTCCATTTTATTTCTCCACACTGCTGCTTGCACTTTTCAACTCCTTCTATCTGTCGCTGAGTCCTTCATTCAAAGACCGCTGAAATCCTTGGGAGCTCATCCAATACCTGCCACTGGCTTCGGGCCCCGCTGCAGCAGTTGTGCCCTGTGAGTACTGAGTGCTTCCTTCCAGGCATTAAACAAACCAATTAACTAGTCTTGTCAAAAATACTCCTTCACTAGCCAGCCTCTAAACAGTGGCGTCCATTGTATAAACATGTATTTCTCTTATAAACATTCCTGGGGAGACAATATAGAGATAGGCTGCAGTTGCCTTTTGCCAGTTGCTTGACCTGTTGAAACAATTACCTTGAAAGACAGACTTTAAAAGATGAGGGGTTTGTGCCCACAAAAGAAAAGCAGCGGCTTCAAAAGAGTGTGATTTATTTGAAAAGGAGAAAAAAAATAAAAGGAAGTAGAATAGTTAGACTCATTGAGTTTCCATCCTGAAGTTTCCTTATTTTGCTAGGCTGTGAAAGACCATGGCCAGGCTCTATAGAGAGTGCACATTTGAATCCAGATTTACTAATGACTGATACAGCAGTCACAAAAGTCCAATTTATGTCTTTCCTTTTCCAAAAAAACAAGGCGTTCGGAAGGCACCGTATTTTTTGGTGGGAGACAAATAAGGCAACTGTTATTGCAGGGTGTTTAAAATAGATAATACCCCGTTTGGAAACCAAGATGAAGTACCCTTCTATCTGGCATAGCCTTGAAACATTTACAAAAAGCCTTTTAATGGAGATTTAGTGCATGTCTAATAATAACACAGAATTTGATACCCCCTAGGAAAAAACTGCCTGGTGCTCCCTTAAGAACCACAATTACTGCCCAACTTGCTATGTCTAAAGTTAATAAACCAGAATTAAGGTTACAAATAAACTTTATTAACCAGCAGGAACCCGTGCCTTCTTCCCCTTGTGACTGTCCCACAAGCGTCGAAGACCTTATGTTTATCCTTCGGTTTACCTTTGCTGTGGCAGGTTTACCTTTCCAGCCCCAAAAGCTTTGGCAGTGACTGAGATATACTGGGGCCAAGCCCAGAAAAATTAAAATAAAATGAAATAAAATAATAATAAAAATAACAATAAATAAATATTACAAAAGAAAAATAAAGAAAATTTAAAAATGAAAGAAAAAAGAAGGGAAGGGAAGGGAAGGGAAGGGAAGGGAAGGGAAGGGAAGGGAAGGGAAGGGAAGGGAAGGGAAGGGAAGGGAAGGGAAGGGAAGGGAAGGGAAGGGAAGGGAAGGGAAGGGAAGGGAAGGGAAGGGAAGGGAAGGGAAGGGAAGGGAAGGGAAGGGAAGGGAAGGGAAGGGAAGGGAAGGGAAGGGAAGGGAAGGGAAGGGAAGGGAAGGGAAGGGAAGGGAAGGGAAGGGAAGGGAAGGGAAGGGAAGGGAAGGAAAATTAAAACAAGCAAAAAAGTAAAATAAAAGTAAAACGGAAAAAATAAAAGCAAAACAGAAAAAATAAAAGTAAATAAAATAAAACAAAGCAAAACAAAACAGAATAATAAACCAAAATAAAATAAAGTAATAAGCCAAAATTAAATGAAATAATAAACCAAAAATAAAACAATAAAATTAAATTAAAAATAAATAATAATAAAAATAAATTAAATTAAAATAGAACAAAATAAAAATAAATGAAAATAGAATAAAATAAAATTAAATTAAAATAGAATAAAATAAAATAAAATAAAATTAAAATAGAATAAAATAAAATAGAATAAAATAGAATAAAATAAAATAAAATAAAATAAAATAAAATAAAATAAAATAAAATAAAATAAAATAAAATAAAGACAAAACAAACCAAAACCGAACAAAATGAAGGGATTTTTTCCCTGCCCTCCACGGTGCCGTTCCCCATCCCTCCGAGGGCCGAGGCCGGGATGCCCGGCCGGGAGCGGAGCGCAGCCGAGCGGCGCGGGTGACACCGTGTGGCCGCCGGCGGGAGCGCCCCCCCCGCCTCCCGCCCTGCCCGCGCCGGCCGGACCCGCGGGGCGGCCGCGGGGTTTGTTCGGCAGCGGCCCGAGGGGACACCGCCTCCCGCCGCCGCTCCGCCGCCCCGCTCGGCCCGGCCTCACCTGGGCTCTCTAAATGCCCGGGGAGGAGCCCGCTTCTTCCCCCTGAGAGTTAGATGAGTGTGGGGGACAGAACGTGCCTTAAACTAACTTAGGGTGCAGCCAGGGGGAGTCATCTGCCTTTGCGCTCCTTTTGGGAGCTCGGGGAGCGACCTGCAGGAACGCAGATCTTCCCTGCGTCAGCAGGCCGGGAAGAGGGGAAGGGCTCACCTTCCTCGCCCCTTGCACCTCACAGCAGTCTGTTTTCGATCCCAGCTGCCAAAGGAAGCCGGAGGACACCAGCGCAGCGCTCTCCAGCCTGTGCCCTGCAGTTTGTGGGTCAGACGTCCTCGCGGGGAGATAGCTTTATTTAGATGGAGTAGGTGATGATGAGAGATCATTTGCTGGGCCAACAGAATTACAATGCATGTGGTTTGGGCCTCTGCGAGTCTGTCCTCAATTATTTTTGTTTATTTTGGTGCTTCCCCAAGTCTTTCAGATAGTGTCTTCACTCCATGTGTTTGTTCTTCCAGGAACAGGCACGCGAATCCAAACTTCAGGCCTCATCTGACAGCACATTCCTTTGCCAAAAAGGCCAGAGTAGTTGTAATTGCTGTCAAAAATGAGCTTTCATCAGGCCCCTGCAAATAGAGGCAGGAATGAAAAAAAATCCTTCCCTTCCTTGACTCTCTAAATGCCCATAAACTTTGACCTGCCTACAGAGAAAGGTGGAAAGGGCATGCTCTGGAGTCACAACCTCTGCTAATGGACCTCTGCTTATGAAACTGTTCAATACTGCCAACCTCTTTCCCCAGAGTTAAATAAGCAAAAACAAAGTAGTAAAAAGTTTTGTAATGTACTGGCTCTCACAGGTAGAAAAAGGGACTAGATGCTTCAGGATCCTCAGGATATGTTAAATTTAAAATAAACATTTCATACCCAATGGTAAATCTCTCATTAGCCTTTCCCCTAGGAAACATCTAGGAAAATCTGGTTACTGAACATAAATTTCTATCACTATTTTACAAGCTGTGGGCTTTTCAAAATACCTCCATGACCTGAAAGAGATGACATATGAGCTACAGAAGATCTGTGTTTTCCAGAGAAGTGGATGATTGTCAGTTTGGTGGTCAAGAATGTATAGTCACAGAGTGGTTTGAAACAGATAATCTAGTTCCAATCCCCCTGCCACATGCAGGGACATCTTCCACTCAGGTTTCTCAAAGCCCCATCCAATCCAGCCTTGCACACTTTCAGGAATGGAGCATTCCCAGCTTCTCTATGCAACCTGTTCTAGTGCCTCACAATCCTCACAGTAAAGAATTTCTTCCTAATATCTAATCTAAATATCCCCTCTTTTGGTGTAAAACCATTCCCCCTTGTCCTGTCACTACATGCCCTTGTAAAAAGTCCCTCTCCGGCTGTCTTGTAGGCCCTCCTTAGGTACTGGAAGGCTGCATCAAGTGTTCCCAGAGCCTAACATCTAAAACGACACTAGAAATGGATGTTTTGACAACATTATCATATCCACATATCCAACTGTTTTGCCTCATACTTCTGTTAGATACACTCAGGAAATCTGGGGTCTTTTAAACATCCTCAGTACACACATGAAAAGAATACATGTGGAAGATCAGCAAGAATCAGGTAGTATTTGAATTAGGACAAGTGCGGGCCAGGAAGTCAATAGAGTTGCCATGATTGGTTCTGCATCTCTGTGCTCACGCTCCAAGACTTTAGCACAGATTTTGCCTGCAACAGGAAAGTCTTCTCCACAGGTTTATATCCTGTTGCCATAATCCCTTAACTGACCATATTAGTTTCATGGAAGGAGTGTACTGGCAGTTACTGGCCATCCAAACCTCATGTCAAGCTGAGGACACCGAAAGACTGTCCACTTCCAACTATAACTCTCACTGTCAGACTAATTTTAAAGAGAGAAAGGAATTCACTTGCTCTTGAGCAAAATGTATTTTCACTCCAGCCAAATGTAAGTTGAGATGATCAAAAAATTGGAAACAAGGTCACAAAATAGAAAAATAATTAAGAGTATTTATAGGTATGGCCTTTCAGAACAGAGCTCTTCTCTTAAGACACAATGTCCAGGTGTATAATGGGAAAGCCACCTCATCTTCAGATCAGCTTAGAGGAACTATCAAAGTATCTTCTTAGGTAACATATCTCTCTTCCAGGCTGATCCCTCAATCTAAGGATATATCTTCAATGAGAACTTAACAGATACAGAGAGAAGAGACCATTCTTAAGCCTTCTAGGATCAATTGCACCTTTCTTCTTCTCTTTCCTGTGATTCTGTTTAAAACGAAACATGTCTGATGCTGGGAATAATAAAACTACAGCTTTATTTCTGTCACCCAGAGGAAAGAGGTTTCTTTCTTACTGTGGTGGTTCAGCTTCACCTGGAATCTGAGTCACTCCTCCTGAAACATAAATGGAGTGAGAATATTCTCAAACCTCCCTTACAGATTTGATAAAGGTAACATTTTTTCTGCTAGTTGCAATACTTCATAATCACTTATCTTAAAAACTAGTGATTATATCAAACCTATACACATACAGTTTAACATAAAATGATAACACCATAGTTAGCAGGTTGCCTCCAGCACAGCAAAGCAGCCAAGCATGACACAAAAATAGTCTGAATCCTCAAGGTGGGAATAGATATGTTTGTGTTGAACACAGCTTATTTGGGGGGACTTTTGCTGTGCATATGTTAAATGCATATTTGTCATTAATCTCTGAATACTGGTGCTTACTGTCCTGTGTTACAGCTCTAACTGCACTCTTAAAGCAGCCCCTGGAGATACGTGATATGTTTTGTCTAAGGCTCTGTATAGCACAGCACTTTCTGCCTTGCATTGTGTCCCTTGGACATAATATAATATGGTGCCATATAATGCAATATTATAATACAAAAGACTAATATAAGAACTTGTATTATTATGGTTGAGTTTAAACTGCCTTCCTTGACTGCTGACTGCTCTACTGACTGACACAACAGAAATTCCTCCAGTTTATGCCATGATATGAAAGGAGAAGCAAGTGTCAGCATCTAAAAGTACCACAGAGTCATTGATGTTTGCATGGGGATGTGTGGATCCATCAGGAGCACAACTGGCTATTCTGTGTGGTAATGCATGCTGGTAATGCAGGTGTTGGGATTCTAGAAGGAGAACTTTATTTCTGCTGGACAAGCACCTGGAGCTGGTGCTGGTGGCCTGGGAAAGTGTTGGTACCCCTGCCATGGAACTCCCCTCCCTTTCTTGAGCCCACTGGCACTGACTCCATGATAGCCTGGTTTACTTTGATGTGTTCCTGGGTAGAGAAAGGAGTGTGTACAACTGGAAGAAGACAGCAATATTGTCCATTCATTTTTATCCTCTCCATCATAGCAGAAAGGTCACAGAGCTATGATTCTCCTAGCTCTTTGGAAAGAGATTGAGGAAGGCCAGGGAAAAGACCAGTACTACAAATACTGATGCAGTATCAGCATTCAACAGCTTTGATGTTAAAGACAGAATCATGACGTTCCTGATGAATCATGGTATCATGATTAATTGTGGTATCTGTACCTCACCTCCTCCATGTTACTCTCCATTTCGATGATTAATGTGGGTGAAAGGCCACTGAATGCCATCCAGTATAAAGGGTTCACACAAGTGAGTTTTTCAGCTCACCTGGGAGGTCTCAAAGAAATTGGCTGAGGGCCTAGAGGTCAGTGCCTTCAGAGGGCTGGAACAACGCTTTCGTTTCAGTAATTGGTCTTCTCCTCACTCTTAGCCAGCCTGAATTTATGTTCTGGGCTTGAAATAATGTCATTGTGCATGAGAGTTTTCAGGTCGTCTGAATGATGAAATCAGCTCCTTATTGATAGATTTGTGGTGAAGGAACTCCTTGATATTTGTTCTTTCTCTTTATCTGTGTCTCAAAGCAGACAGTTGATAGTGCCCAAAGTTATCACAGTGCAGCTGGATCACTAAATGGCTTACACTGTTCTTTCAATCCCATTGCTAAGAAACATCTAGATAGGCATCAAAGGAGAGGGCTGCCCATCTAAGTGTGGCAAGAGAGTTCCAGGAGATTAGTAAAATCAGAACTTAGTAAACAGAAGCGGAGAAAATTATACAGAACAAAGACCCTTCCAAAAGCGTGTCAAGTCTGGACTTGTCTCCCATTCCTAAAGAGCTGTGGCACCTCCACTGTCAACCCCAAATGTACACCATGGACATCTTCACATAAGGATGGTCTTAATCCTTAGCTAAGTAAGCTCCTTAACTACTGAGAGCTGCATCAGTGAAAACCAGAATACTGGCTCTAACTGAAGACTTACTGGATCCCGGTTCAGACAACAGGATTACCAACACACCGTTTAAGACCCCTAATAATCTGCACTGATTTGAACTAACTTTGCAAATTCAAATACTATGTATTCCAAGTGTCAAAAACATGAACAATGATGCCATCTCAGGAAGGAAAAGCGTGCACTGTGTCTTGCCAGATACAAATGAAACCATTATTCTTGACCACAGTCGTTACCTTGTGAGTAGATCCAGTCTAGAATTCAGCAGGATATAAAGGCAGTCCTAGTTCTGTGGCTGAGAAAAGTTTTACCAGTTCTTCTCCCTCATCTGAGCATTTGGTTTCATGTAATTAAGCATGCCAACAAAAAAAACTCCTTTGTTAGACTGACAGTTAAGCCCTGACTTAAAACCATAACCTCAGTTGTGTTCAAAGGTGAAAATCCAGTCTGGCTGACATTTTGTCCTTTAACTCATGCTGTTGTAATCACAAATTAAAGACTGCACTTATATTGTACCAAGCTAAATCACAGACACTTTGGGAAACTTTGTCAGGTAAAGGAAGCACAGGGCTAAGTAAAGATGGTGTCAGACCAAATTTTCAGCCTTTTTTGTTGGTGTTTTGAATTTTTCTCAGACCTTCAAGGTTATATACTTTTCATGGCCTAATTTCTGTTATTCCCCAAGGCACTGGTACATATTTACCCACTAACAATAATAATTCCTTTGAAACATGGTAATTTATAATACGCATATTATGATCTTTTCAGATTTATTGTGATCTAATCACGAGGCACATACTTAGAAAATATAAAATCCTTTCAAGACTTTTACCTTGAGACAGGCTAAGAATGCACAATGAATAAACACACATTCATAACAGTTCACAGTTTGGTAAGACGATCCATTCTCCAAAGCCATATATATAAAAGAGTTAATTGAACATTAGCCACCTTTCAAACCTTAATTACATAGCTTGTTTAAAAGAGAAGAATGTGCAGAAATGTTTTTGTAAATCAAAGGCATGTTCAAACTGCAGAACACAGAGATAAATGGGGAAAATCAGTTTTGGCTGGATTGTCATTTTGGCATGATTTTGTGTTTACAGGTTTAAGTCAGAAGCTAAATGCAACTCAAATAAAGGATGTTTTCTCCCAGTAATTGGCCAAGCTTCAGGAGTTTGTTACTTCAAATTCAGCAGATCGCCTTATCACTGTATCATGTATCAAATCCACTTTTTAGTAGTTTGATTGTTTTTCCTATGAGTTTGGTGAACTCTTAAGCGGCTTCAATCTTTGTTCAGTGGAAATAAATCAGCACAACAAAGTCCTGGCACAAGTCAAGACACCACACCATTTTTGCTCACAAGTGACTTTCTATAGTAGTGCTACACCAGCCTGAATGTATACTGTTCTTGCAAAGGAATTAATGATTACAAATAAGTAACTACAGTAGGCCAAGTAGGTGACAAGTTGGAAAATTTGGTAAAATGATAATATGGAGTTTGATATGATGGATGGCTTTATTCAGTTATTTCATGTCATGGGATACAAATTTCATACTTCAGTAGATGAACCTGAGCTGTGACTAGTGTGAGGCAAAAAAACTTTTGACTGCAATGAGAATGCTTATTACTGCTAATAAAATATGTTCTCTCAACATTTCCCTAGTGAAAAGATCTCTTCCACCAACATCTCATAATTAAGCAATACTCATATTATGTCACTACCTTTTCTTAAACCTCCAATTGCAAATATCTGCCAGGCTCTCTGGCAGTCACGATATATTTTGAATGTAAATTTCTAATTGTAATGACTACAAGCTAAAGCTTGAAAACATGAACACTGCAGATTATGATGCCAGCAGATAAGTAAAATAAATCCAAATCTTTGCAATTTTTAAACATTTCTGTATTCTTTTGCATTTTTCCCTCCTTGTTGTCTTAATTCAAGTCATTCTTATAAAACTCCAAACACACACCGAGATAGTCCATTATTTTTGTTTTATACTCACCAGGAAAAAACCAACCAAACAAACAAGAACTGTCACACTACAAGATAGGCATTTCTTATGAAATGAGACAATTCTTTGCTAATATTTCCCTTACGCAGTGAAGATTAAACCAGAGGGACAGGCAAAGGTGATTCTTTAAAATTAACCAAAAAGCATATGCTATCCAATGGTTTGACTGTACAGGTATTTATGGGGTTTTTTTTCCTATTTAATCCATAGTCCATAGCAGAGAAGAAAATCCTGAAGCAAAATTCCTTTTTGAAAGCATCCCACCATTCTCACCATCCCATACTTCCTTATGGATTGAGCTCCCTGTGATTGGTTCATCCCTGGCATGCCACGCTCAGCAAGGAGAAGAAAGCAGCTTAGAGAGGGACTTGATAGGTTTTGGTGCTATGCAAAGTTCTATGGCACTCTTTAGGGCTATACTGACACTAAGTGTTTGGGGGGCAGGAGGGCTGTGAAGAAAACAGGGGAAGAAGAAAAGGCAGGTAACAAGAAGCCACTAGATTAGGGGGGGGAACTGGAGGAAGAAAGACTGCTCCACAGCCACAACCCTCAGCCATGGCTCCACTCTGATTACCTAGATTTCAGATGTAGACATGGTTATGGGTGTCTCAGCTTGCGGGTGTCCATCTTCTTAGTATCCTAAATAAATAAACTGTGTCAGGTAAAGGTTCTTTCTATAGTGGTATCAGATTTTCAGCCTAAAGCAAAGAACGTTACTCCTCTAGACATCAGTGAGAGTTTTCCCTAGGTTTCTCTCAGTGGGCAGTAATAGGGACCTCACTAAACTCTAAACAAAGTCCATGGAAAATTAGAGGGATTTTGGGTAAAACCTTCAGAGACGGAAATATAGATAGATAGATAGATAGATAGACAGACAGACACATTTATAGACAAACCAAGTTTTTTTCTGGGATTTGAGCTTCCATTATAGATAGGTACTTCCAGATTGAACACATAACTAAATGTCCTCCCCTCCTCCTTCTTCTGTGCAGCCTATGGATAGGGCATAGCCTAACCTTACTTCAATTTCTCTGTTTTCAACTGCTGAGGGACAGTGAACAGATCAGGAAGCCTGTTATTCCAAATCAGAAATTCCAAGTGCATTACTTGTTCAAATTAAGTCATGTGATACTGTTTTAGTTCATTGATTTGACAACTGTGACATTTAAAACAATGTTTCTGATACAGAAACTGCTGGAAAAGCAAATGAAAAATGTCCCAAAAGCAAACCGTTGTGGAAAGTAAGCACAGCTGGACCCTAATGCTTTAATAAATTGGAACGAATATTCCCAGAACAAATCAGTATTTAGATGTGTTTTTAAATTGCAAGACTTCTGAACTTGCATGACACCTGGAAAACATACCATCCTCACTGTCTCCTCACTCTCTCCTTACTCTCATCTGTACAAAAGAAAAGCCTCTAAGTTCAAGCATGATTTTCCCCATTTTTATGGCATGAAGTTTAAAGCTACAATACACAGAACTTTGAAATAATTTAAGCATCTAATGGTACAAGTATTTGTTTACTGAGATTTTTAAAGCTACCAAAGCTGCTTAAACACCCCAAAAACATGTGGATGTGGCACTTGGGGACATGCTTTATTCATGAACATGGTGGTACTGGGTTAACAGTTTGATACAGTGATCTTAGAGGTCTTTTCCAACCTTAGCAATCCCAAGATTTTGTAAAAAGTACTTTTAAAAATGTTTTTATCTGCTTGTACCTCCAATTTTTGCCTTCCCATCTCCTGTCTTAACTTGTCCCATTGTCTCCATTGCCAGCCTTTGTTCCTTTACTTTTTTCCAGACTAAAACTACTTCTCCTTTCTCCACCTACATCTCAGCACACTGACTGTACCTTTGCCAGGATTCCCAAAACCATTAAAAATACATTGAAACAGTCAGTGAGGGATATTGCTATACAGTTTGATCATGTAAGCAACAACGGTCTAGCGTACCTGTAAGATGCAAAGGCACCATAAAAATAGAGGAAATAAAAAAGTGGTTCTCATTCCTCCCAAATGAAGTAAGAGGTTGTCATGGAAGCTCAGTTTTCACACTCCCTGCCCAATTTGTTGGCCAGTTTTCTCTTCCTTCCCCACTCATCCATGAGGAGTTGAAAAGGGCAGAACCCAAGCAGCACGAAATGGGAGTGAGACTTGTAAAGACAATGAAACAAAATGAATAGACATAAGTAAAATAATCCTAAAACAATGACAGCTCTCTTTATTGTAAAAACCGAGATGATAAAACGGATAGTAAAACTTTTAATCGCCTCTTTACTGCAGTGCAAGACTGCTGCTGTCAGGGTCCTGCAGTCGAGCCATGGCCAGGCTGAGCAGGTTTTTTAGAGTTTCATTCTTCATCTGCAGATTTCAGGAATGAAAGGATTGTTCCTAGGAGAGGAAGTTAAAGTTTAAATTGCCCAATTTCTTCCTTAGGCTGGCATAAATCAAAAGTATCAGTTGAGTTGGGCTGTTTGGGAAGAGATTAAAATCTGGTCTTCAATCTTTAATAGAAAATGCATTTCTATTGTACATTATTAGAATATTAATTTTTGTTGGCTCCATAAGACAACCATAAGAAATGGAGGGAAAATAAAGAGTTCAAATTACTGTTCTATGTCCCATGATCTCTTTTTGAAGTACTAGTCAGTCACCAGTCCTAAAATAAGGTCCTCCAATGCTGCAAAGGACTCCAGCTTTGGAGGAATTCAAATTTGTGGCTAGAAGTCCAGTGTCCCAACAACTACTCAGGAAAAAAAAGGGCAGATTTACACCACAAATCTATCAAACTTGAAACATTTTCACAAAGTATTTCAAGTTAAACTAATGGTCTGTTTTGAGTTTTGCCCTGGCTCTACTCAGGGGGCCTGCAGGTGTGCCAGAAGATTTCTGTAAGTGAAGAACAGGAAAGCCTGAATCAAAACCATCCGATTTTAGATACAGATGATCTGCAAAGTCCTGTCAGCATCTGGTCTGAAGGGAGTTCTAGCTCTTCATTTGCCATTTATAATATTTCCCCCCTCATTTATGTCAAAAACACAATATTTCTCCTTTTTCAGTCTTGGACACTTTTCATGGACTGAATGCTGGCTGCCACTCCTGATGACTGACGGATGAAGCCTGCTTCTATTTCTATTTCTTTGTACTCACAGACTACAACATGCCTGAGCCAGGCTAGGATGAGAGGGATGCTTGAATGAGCAATAGGGAAGGAACAGGTTGGAGATTTAGGCTGTATGTTTCTTCTTGGGCTGGTGATTTGGGACAGACCACTTTGTCCATCTCTCTGCTGTTCCTCTGCTCCATGGAGCAGGAAGGAGGGAAGGAAAACAAAGTATTTTTTTGGAGCATCCATCCACCCTACAGACCCTGGAGCCCACACCCCAGCATTATGCCAAGGCCATGCTGCTACATGCCAGCAGCAGCCCTCCTGGGAGAACAAGGAGCTCTGGGCTGCTGCTGTGTGTTTGACAGAGTTGGTAGGCAAACTAAGATGAATTTGAAACTTCTCCTAGCACAGGAGGAAAAAAGATTAAAACAAATGGGCAACAGGATGGCTAATAGTGCTGGTACAATCACTGGCAATAGCAGCTGTAATAGAGTCAGCCTTGGAGCGAGTTGCAGAGTGGTGATGTTACTTTATTCTTTGTAATGATCATTGTTAACTAATATTTGTCTGCTGAATGCCCACAGGTCTTTGTCGAGAATCAGGCCCTCACTATGGCTGGCCCTGAATACAACCTAATAAAAAGCCACCATTCTCCAGAGCTTAAAATTGAAGCACAAGTCAAAAGACAATAAGTGAATTCTGCAAAGAAACAGGTGGACCCCAGGGTAACAATGAGACAAATGTGTGATGACATGGCCTGAAAGTGGCCAAACCGTTACATGTAAGAGGATGAGAAATGCTGCTATTTCTGTTAATTTGAAGAATCCCTCAAACAGTCTATCTAAGTTAAAGTTGCCAGGTCTTTTGATGCCTTTTCAGAGTTGAAGTCCGCCTCCTGGTAAGCAGTTGTCAGGAAGGCAGGGAAGAGGTAGCCTCTCTCTTGAGGTGACATGAAGCGAATATGGGAGCAGCAATGTTGATACCTAAGGCTAACTCTCTGTACATAGTCCATTTGAACTGCATCTTCCAGAAGCCAAACCAGACTTCCTAGGAAGCTAATAAAGGGGATTTGTCTCCTGTACAGACTGGCCGCTGCCAAAAGGCCACTACAGAGTGAGCAACCAGTCCTTCCACAGGCTCACACTCTTCAGAAAATAATGATGGTTTTGCTGTCTCTGCTGACCAGCTCTGCACCGAAATGGGAAAGGTTCCATATGTGTAATAGGAGCTCAGAGACCATGGTAATGAGTATGGTGTAAAAAATGATAGATAGGTGGATGGACAGATACTTCTTTATCATTTCTCTGAGCCATCCAATTTCCCCAGGCACAGAGTACACCCTGGAGATTCGGGTTTAAGGCAGAGAAAGCTTTAGACGATGGATTGAGTGTTGTGTAAATATGTAAATAAAGAATAGCTCTTTAATTTTTTATGAGGAGCGCATTTTAAAGCCCTGCTTTGGCCTCCTTACTCAGGCAAAATTGCCACCTAACAAAATGGCAGTCATACCTGAACAAATATAACTATGTTTTGCACATAAAACATCTGTATTAAAAATTAACTGATGAAAAAATATTTGGATAATATTAAGAAAAGCAAAAAACTCACGCATCAAATGAAAGCTTCCTGGGGTATGAAATGCATTCGGCTATCAAGATTATTTTCATAGGCCACATGCTGCTTGCTGACATGTTTGAATCCCAAATAAACAGGCTTTACACAGGGAAGCTAACAGGGTTTGGGGGCAAGTGGAGTGTCAGAGCCACCCTACTGCCATGTGTGATGTGTCTCGAGGCAGTCTATGCACAGCGGTGTGTAGTGGTGGCACTGAACAGGACTGAGCTTTTCAGCAGCAAGAATGGCACCTGAGCATCCAGAAGATGCCGGGCCCTCAATATGCCTACTGGGCAGGACTGTCAAGAAAACTGTGATGGGGTTTAAGCACACAAGCTCCCAAACTGGAAGCTGCAGTGCCACCACGTTGGCAGAGGGTAGTGGAGAGCCAGTCGGGGCCCTCTGTCACTGTCTGAGCTGGTCATGTGGTGCTGGGTCCCAGGCAGGCACATTTGCACCCTGTGTCTCAAACACACAGCCTGTGCCTCGGCATGCTGTCTCAGCAATCTCTGATATGACCCTAGTTTTTGTGGGTAAGTGTGCCCTGTACAACTAGTTCCCTCCGCCACGACAGTGTTCCCACACAATCCCTCTGCCAGCATTGTAGTAAGGAGACCTAAACAGCTCAGTTCCCAGCTCTGCAGAGAAACTAGCATGCTGTCTGTCTTCCCCTATCCTAGTCTGCCCTTACACACTGAAACGGGGAAGGGAGCCCCCAAAGCCATGCATTGCAAGTGATTTACGTGGAGGGTGGCTAAGGCAAAGCAATGTATGTGACTGGGAAAAATCCTGAGCTGGTAGGAGCACAGACAACACGGTCCACTCATAATTGCTCTATTCTCCCTCCAGGATCTCCAGCAAGATGTGAAAGGTTTAAGCAATTGATCAGCATCATTCAAAGGAAATATTTTTTTCAGAGCTCTGTTTCTGAAAAAAGATCTCAGAATTGTTTTCCTGCAAGGAGTCCAAGTGTAATATCATCCATGAAGAGAAACTCTCTGCCATTAAAACTGTCCTTGCTTTGTTCATACCACCAAAGAGACAGTGTTCTGCCTAATCAAAGGTCACAAAACAGCAGAAATTTGAGTGCTTCTATCAGCAATCCAGGATATTTCACACAAAGCCTGTAACCCATGCAGTAAACATATATGCATACATGCATATTTCCAGATATTTATATACACACACATACATACAATGAAGGAGGAAATACTTCCTTTAATAGCATGACCTTGTTTTGTACCACTGTTTGAAAAAGGGATTATTAATGAAGCCAGCAGAAGTGCAGCAGCGTTTGTTAAGGCAGTGAAAACACCCATTCCTCCTTTTTTCAGCCAAACTGAAACCCTCACATACATCCACACTCTTGCAGTGTTTAGGTGTAAATAACACCCGGTGTGTACAAAGCTCCCCCTTTCATATTCATTACTGTCATGGCTTTGAAAGGAAAAAAGCAGAGGTCATTTATTAGAGGTTACTTTTCATGCAAAACACCCTGTGGTTGCTGTCATTCAGAACTACTTAGTCTACGCCCTCAGTCATCTATTAGCAGGGCTTCAGGTCATAACCTTTAGTGGCATTTGGAATCCCAGAACCTCTGATTAGTGCAGGATTTACATATCCTTCAGTAAAAAATGCTCAGCTATAGAAATGCATGAAGTGTTGTAAATTTGTTTGGCCTTTTGTCTGGAATACATATGAACTCTGCATTCAAAGTAGGGTGCATTAAACTATATTTGTTTATGGTGTTATAGCTCCTCTATTAATGGGGCATCAGTTAACCCATTAAAGACAAACTGTCCTTTCAAAATGAGCTCATAAGTGTGCACAGAGAGGAGGTGGACGCCAGTGCAATTAATAGGTTCAGATTACACAAGCCAACTGTTGGTGCTTCTTTAGGCCTGTTATGTTTTTCTTAGAGAAGTAGCCATGCCTGCACGAGGTTTGATTTAATGGTCTATGCTGGGATCCATATCAAGAAATTTTACTGGAAGGTGTGAAAATACTACTGAATTGCTGCCTTGGTAGCAAGATGTAACCAATCACACAATTCTGAGTTTCAGTAGCATAGGAACATCATTCATTTGCAATACGGGATCAATACATGTTATTTTCTTTTTTTGTTGCTGGAATTTAGAAATAAAGCAAATTACATTGTTCATCTGAAAGAATGTCATTAACAAGCATTAGCATGACTAATTGGCTGATTTAGCTTAGCAGAGAGGATTTGTCAAACAATACTAAGCTGGTTTCCCAGATATTTGAGTACTTGGGGTACTCATCTACATTCTCATGTATTTCAAGGAAAATATTTTTAAAGGGTATAACATTCAAGGCACATGGTTAGAATCAGTCATCTGTGCATTTGAGAGGACTTAACTGAACTAAGCTCTCGAAGTCATACATAGTGAGAGACCATCTATTTTTTATTCAGGTTGGTTATGACTCTCTTGCCTGGATGTGAATTCTAATAGTGATGACAAAAGTGGTACCCTGGTGGAGGGATGACTTCTCTGTGCCTTCACAGACCTTGACCAGGATGTTCCAACCTTTGAGTCAAATGAAATTCCAGGTGGAAGATCATTTAGCCTGCGATCTTCCTCCCGAGGGAGTTAATTTGGATGTCAGTGAGTGCCGGTGAGTACACAGCAACCGGAATACTTGAGAGTAGTATTTTTCACACACACATTATGACTTTGAGTGGCTGTGTGTACCTTCTAGGTAAAGCTGGAGACAAATTTACCAAAATAAATATTATTTATAAATAGTATTAATACCTTCCTAAATAAATGAATACATGACTATGCATACAAGCTGGTGGACATCTTTGGCCTCCAGTTCCTTCCAATTTACAGTCCAACTGAGAGATGACACTTAGAAGTCAGTCTCAACATTCAAAGAGCAACCTCAGCCACTTCCCTGCCATATCCAGCATTATTTTTGCATGTCCTGGTGTTTTATAAACTCAGATGTAAGAGGAACTCCTTGATGTTCTGCAAATATCAGCGGGAGACACGGTCTGAAGGGATACTCCCGGCATGGATGGATCTTTGGAAGATTGATCCATGGTCAGCAAAGAGGACACGACCTCTGCAGGTCTATCACATGTCAACATCCAAATGACTGTCCAGTTCTGTAGGTGCTCTTTGACTTGCCTGCAACAAGTTGAGAATGTTGGAATGGCTTGGCCTCCTGAGTGTGATACTTGAATTGTGATACGGTTGTGCATTGCTTCATCCAGAGGCTGCAGTTCTGGAGAAAGGAGGTCAGGCATTCAAATTTATCTCCTGGTTTAAATTAAACTCAGTTATAAGAGGCAGACTCCACGTTTGGGTAATTTGCTTCAATGGTTTGTAACCAACCCATTCCCCAACAGAGCAGAAGGACACAATGTGACCTTTAAACTGAGAGCAATGGGGAAAGACTGTGAACATATGAACTGTATCTCAGGTGATAGTAAGCCTGACTTTTTCAATTCAAGAAAGTAGTTGAAGGCATATGGGCTGAAATTGAGACCCAGATCTAGTCACAGACCAAGAAGAAAACCTGACCCTACGGCTCTCTTTTACCACAGAGAAGCAATACCTTTTCAATTATTGGAGATATCAAAAAGTGTATCTGTGACAGGCAGAAGGCTAAAATACTTACCCAGAATATGTCATTTTCCTGCAACATCAGGTTCTGGCATGGGTATCTTCATTGATCAGGCTTCCGTAAATCCTGAAGATTACCAAACTCAACAGGGTGGAATCACATGTGTCCATCTTATTTTACCTTTCATATTTCCAAGCAGAACCAGAGGAGAGGCAGAGAGCAATTTTCCATTTTGCAGGGTCAGAAAAGAGAATGACACAGGGCCAACAATCATATGAGTTCAGGAGCAAAGCACAGGACATTTCCTATGGAAATCTGAGGTGGAGAATGATTAACTCTAGGACACACATCAAGGGTCTAGCCGTGTCTCCCATTCATTTTTTGAAAGCCTGAAATGCTACTGATTCTCCAACATTGTACTCAGAAGTTGTAGCAGGAGGGACACTGCCAGATGAACATGATATCTGATACCTCTGATCCACACAGAGAGAGCCTGAAATGCACAAGAAATGCTCTCTGCCATTCTCATCCGGATGTGTCACTGCCCCAGCACACATTAATACCTGAAGTAAACAACACATAAAAAGTTCATTGGTAGGTGTCATGGTTTTTCTGCAGGAACATAGATAAGAGACTTTTTTTCTGAGCTTTCATGGAATTTCAGAAAAAAACTCATCAGTCAGCCCCTGATGGCAAAAGAAGCTTCATGCATGGGACAGTGCTCACCAATCTGGAGAACATATCAAGGGTAATGTAGGATTAACAATGGGAGACAATGAAAAGTAATAGAGAATGGAAAGTAAGAAGTAGTAAAAGGCATGGAAAAATGGGATCAAAGCAGTAAAATCACTTTAAGCAAACTTTCTTACATGGTTGGGTGAAAAGAACAGACGCCTTATGGACATCCCTTAACTTATTACAGCTGGTTGTCAGCACGACTAAGGTGAGCCTATAGATACCTCTGAGCCTGATGACTTCCTCCTGCCTATGGCATGCACATCTATTCAAAGTTAAAATGGTCAAAGTGAGCAGCACTCACCAAACCAGAGATTTTTCTGGTAATATGAAGAAAAAGAACTGGAAAACTCTGTTCCACAGTGATATAAAAGATGACTAGCTTCAGCAATTTTTAAGAGAATTTGCTTTCTTCTACTAGTTAAGCAGTTAGTCTTCATTCATCAAAGTTTGACTTTAGACTGTTAAACAACAGCAGCACTCTAGCCCACCTTCAGTTAAGATTGAACACAGTTTTGCTAAAATGAGACCCAAGAAAACCACCTCTTTACATAGAAGTCAGAAAACGCTTTGTATCCAGTTTCAGTGAGAGAAGACTGAATCTCATGTTGCACGATTACAAATTGTATTTTAAAAAACGAATTTAATTTAGAAACCATTTCATTGACATAAATACCATATTTCCTCACATAAATCCTCTACCCTTTGTTTTCCTCAAAACCTAGTTATATAAAAGTACAGTATTCAGGAAAATCATTGATATACTGTTAATGTTTAAACTTGAGATGATAAATAAATTCAAGCATTGATCTGTCCCTGCTACTGAACAGGACAAACTACTGTTGAGGTCAGCACTGAGAAGAGTTGCCACCAGATCCCTGCCATGTCCCATCAGTTACTCACGTATTTTTAATGTCTCAGAAACCCACTGTGATTTAGTTAAATGAGATGTTTTTAGCTTCTGTTGGACCTTGAGTGTGAATCACATATTCTCAACTAAATAAGGGAATAAAATTAAATACTATTTTGGTCAGCTTTCTACCATAAATGAAAGTTTTGTGGTTGTATATGCAGACATGTATATCTCCATACATGCGTATGATTTTTAGTGGCTTATTCTGATTGTCTGTCTTACAGTTGCAACACATTTGCTGCATTTAAGAACTCTGCAACCTACCCTTCATATGAGATTCTGATTGTAAGAGAAGACCCATCTCTATGTTCTCTCTGTACTTCTCCCTCCTCTGCTTCAGTATTTCCCCATGTCCTGACACTTGCTCAGACAAGGAGGTTTGATAATTTTCCCACTTCATGGGTTAACTCATTTTATTACACCACCATTCTTCAAAATTTGCCACCTCTGCCCATGTTTGCAGTGCCTGTGCACTACGGCACCTTCAAATATAACTCTCTTCTGTCTTAGGGACTTGTGCATTGACCTTATCAACTTCCCTTGGAACGACAGTCATAAACAGCACTTTAAACACCAGATTTATTTAAAAATGAAGTGATCAAGAGAGCACAGCACAACCAGAGTTCGGGGAACTTTTTTTTTTCTGTCTCCCCCACTGACTGGCTATTAAGACTTCTGGCAAGTTACTGAGTTTCTCTGTGCTTCAGTTCAGTGCTCAGACATGTTTCTCTCTAAACTTCACAGTCTCAGAGATGAGGACTGTCTTTTACTCCAGATTTGTAAAATAAGTGGCACAGTAAAGCCTTGTTAGTAGCTGGGGTCTGTAGGTATTATGGCAATACCACAAATGCTGTTAACGTTTCACAATCAAATACTGAACTGCAAATGTATTTAGCACCCGACAGTCAAATAACATAATAGGTCCCTGCCACATAATCAAGGTTAGATTTCACTTAAAATAATAACACTAAAGAAGTCATCTGACTGTGGAAACTGGAGCAGACTTGAGATATAGCCTCTGTGACATCTCCCTGGCTTACACAAGCATTTTCTGCCTTCCATTTGAACTGCCTTCAGCCTGACTTGTTTGCCCTCATAACAGAAGGGGTGGTGGGCTCAGGGTCATGGTGGCCACAGGGCTTTTTGTCAGCCCAGTACGTGGGCAGAGTGGATGCTTCTGCCTGAAAAAGGTGTTGTGTACAAATCCCCTTACTCAGCTGATGGCTGAGTGTGAAGCTGCCCAGCAGACCAGGCTGCAGCACAGGCGAACAAATAGAAATAGGGAAGAGGAAATCACCATCTCCTAAATGGCCCTGCAACACTGTGTCCAGCCAGGACTCTGCTGTCCCCTGCTGCAAAGAGGAGGTTGCAGTAGCTATGCAAACATCTACTGACCTCACTGCAAGACATGGCAGAGATAAAGTAGGTGACAAACACAAAAGGCATGCTTTCCTAGATAGCCATATTTATAATTTGTAGGCATACACACACATTGTACAGCAAAATGGGGACCTAAACAATTTTTATGCATTGATTTTTGCACTAGACTCAAGCTGTTCAGTTCACCTCTGACATCTCTTAGCAAACTAAACTACACTTAAACTACCATATGACATAAAGTGAAAAAATCCCTGTTGAGCTGTCTCTATCACCAGTGTCTTCACCTCACTGAACTTTCCCAGTAAAGTATCCATGAAACACAATGATGCCACTTTTAGTCATTGTCTCATTTTCCAGCTGTTGATAATGGACACACTGTGCCCTTAGCCTGTAATGATAAAACTGAAACCACACTCTCTGTGTTTACAGGTCTCTGCTCTTTTGAAGTGGTGACATCTATGCTAAAATAGGTCTTTTTTGGTTACAACTGGAAAGGTACACCACTAAGGCACTTAGCTGAAACGTATTTTAAAGAGGCGAGAAGGATTATCTTTAACAAATATCATAAACAGAAGGGTATGTTTTTATGATTTTTAAGCACTAGAGATTTATAAAGAAAAGCAAAAAAAACCCTAACAATTTTAAATGGGTTTTGTCTTTGTGTATCATCAAATCCTTCAAAACGTTTTAGTTGTTGGTGCTGCTCAGTGAAATATCTCCTAAAGTGGTTGGGTTGAGGATTTTTTTTGGAGAGCAAATCCAGCCAGAACAATGTATCGATATCCTGTGTGTGAGCAAACCAGTTCTGCTGGGACTGAGACTGCCTAATGAAGACTAAGGAAAAGGCTGTAGTCAGCAGTAGGGAGGGTCCCTCTCCTCTGTTCCTGCAAGTCTGGTGCATTGCCATAAATTACCATCTGAAGGCTTTTCCAGAAAGACAAACCTCAATTAACAGACAGCTGAGGTAGCAGGTGGCATTTCAAAATCAGGAGGTGGCACAGTCCCATCTTGATGAACTCCAGCAACATGAGGCTAATGGGAGAACCCTCCTGGTTTACTGGGTCGCACATGTGACTGCACTAAATTATCTTGGTAATGAACTCTCACTCCCAGTGGGTCAAGATTTGGGAGACCTCAAAAGATAGAATGAAGTAGCTGGTGCTGTGCAGCCCACTGCCCCAGGTTTGATATCTTCAGCTGGAATCTCCCTGCCAACCAGAATCATTTGCAAGGTGTGTTACACACCAAAGTTATCCCTCAAAAACAGTGCCCTACATTTACACCTCCTTGTTTTACTACCCACAAGAGCAAGTGCAAAGCATGCAAAAAAACCCTTCCATCTTCTATTTGAAAGCTAACAGTGATAATACCTAGAAATCACCCCTCTTGTTTTCCCATTATTATACCAATCGCAACAGTGATGACCTGGAGGCGGGGACAGGAGAAGAGAAGAGAGCACCAGATGTTTCCAAAACTCACAGCTGATCTGTCTGGAAGATGTTTCACACCTGGGAGGGAAACCACTCATGTGTGAATGGCAGTAGTAACTTAAGCCCTACATCCACAGAGAGCTGGAGAAGAGCATAAAGGCTGAGACAGTTCAGCTTGTTCCTGCTGAAAGCCCCTGTTTTGGCAACCCAGCACCAAGTTGAGGCTGTCGTACCATTTCCTTCTTACCCTGTCTGTCTCTCTACTCTCTGATCCCCAGTTTAAACTGGAAACCAGTCAAATGTTTTCCTTAGGCTTGCGAGTCTTTGTAGATTTGGGTTGTTAGGTGGTTGTTTTGGTTTTTGTTTGGTTTTTTTTTTTAATGAAAATGCCTAGTTTTGTGTAACATATGGATTTTATAAAGGAGGCTATGTATTAAAGGTAAAAAAGAAAAAGAAAGAATGAAGTTTATTATTTTACACAGTGGAGTGGACACCCTATATGGATAATTCTTGAGTTAAATGGGTTTTCCAAGAAAATGTTTAGTCTTTCACTGAACAATTATTTTAAATACTTTGCCACCAAGAAATAAGGCAGTCTAAGTTTTATGAACATATATTTTTTTCCTTTCACGGAAACATTTGCTTGACTGATCCCTTATAGTTTCAGAAACAAATACAAGTGCATTTGCTTAGAATAACAAAACCACACACAATACTTAACTCATTAAGATGATTTAGTGGTGGTTCAATATTTCTTTTGGCTGAGTGCTCTGGATGAAATCCCATGTACATAGTCTTGTATTTTACACTAATACTTTTACTTCAGGTTATACAGTAATCTCTGTCAGACGCTGTGCCCCAAGTACAGTATGAAAAGCTATCTCCTTGTGGAATGTCTCTGTCAAAAGGCCATGTGCAAAATAGATTCTAAAAATTAAACTTGTTTAATGTATTACACTTCATGGGTGTTAGAGTGGAGAATTAACTGAGATAGTAAACCCATACTCCCCACCACTTAAAAGATAAACATAGTCACTGAGCAAGGGATATATTTGCAACTATGAGGAAAAAATTTGCCTCAGTTCTAGAAAAACTGTCTCAGACTGTCCTCTTTCCTTTTCATGCCTGACACATGTAGAAATTAAACTTGTTAAGTTGTAAATTTAATTAAAAGAAACCTCATAAAATATATTATTACAATCTCTAGGAGTACTTCTCTGTACCAAACTTTTATTGGCTTCCTTTTTTTATGTGCCAGAATAATCCTTTGTGAAATTTCTCCTCAAATATTTTTAATTTATATCTCCCTAGCTGGTGACACTCACACTTCACATCCCTGCAGTATGGAGGCAGCTGGCTGTACTCTACACACTGTGTATGGACTGTGTGGCACAAGGTTTACCAGCTTAAACTTGCGAAATGCTATCCTGCGACCCCACTCAACTCCCTGCTGCTTGTGACCACTTAGGTACCAAAATGTTACTTTGAGGAAGGCTGACAGAATCCTGACCTAAAGACCACGTATTTACAGGCCCCATTCTGCCATCCTTCTGCAGAAGGTTTCTAATGTTTCTAGTTTCCTACAGGCTTAATTAGAGCTGCAGGGGAGCTTCTAATTTTTCTGGTCACACTTTATTATCCTCTGATTACTAACCATTACTATTCATCTTTCTCTAGGGCTTTTTTTTTTGTTGCTGTTTTTTGGAAGGGGGAGGTTGTTTTGGTGTGGGCTTTTTTTCTATTTTAATTTTTTTTTTTTTTTAAATGGTCAGGAATGAAATGTATGTTGAAAATCAATTTCCTTTTGTCAAAGCAATTGCTAGCTGGGGATGATAATTTCTTTGTTCCTAGCAGATACAGAACTATTGTCTTGGCCTTCTAAATTGGTACGCCGCACCCCACGCTGTCTGCAAGTATCAGTACGTAGCCATGCACAGTAGATGCTGAATATACTGTATAACGGAGGTGTCCCTGTCTAACAAAAACTAACTCCTTTTTTTTTTTTTTTAATGGAACAGAAATAATAAGACAACCTCACAGCATTTTAGTCCACGTTTCTCTATTTCCTTCCCATAAAAGGTCTCAAAGAAATGCAAAGCACCATTGAAGAGTTCAAAGACATACCTCAGAATGTGACTGCACATTCAAGGCACGGTGACATATTCAAGACTGGATAGCTCTATTGGAGGGGAAAAAAAAAAGAAAGAAAGAGAGAAAAGAAAGAATAAGGCTCAGCATACAAAATACAATACACAATATCTACTTCTACTGTGTGAAACTCAATGTATTCATTTTGCTCACTGAGCAAACTAGGTCCCAGTGTACAACACACACAATAAATCTAGCCTTTTTTTTTCCATAGGAGCTGATTTTAGAGAAGGTAAAAATTACTTGGTGAAAATGATGCAGAGGCTGATGCAGCTGAATTTATAAAATGGGTTGAAAAGTTTGACATGTTGAATTAGATTATACAGTATAATGCATCAGTAAGTAATTGATATGTACATTACGTGCAAAGGAAGTCCCACTAACTCATGTGTAACTTTTTTTTTTTTTTTTTGCATTATTGTGTAACTTGGCCATCGGCTCATTGTCAGTTGAACAAATTTTCAAAAGGAGATTTAGTCCTTTATAAGCTGAATAAAAATAAAATTTTGTTACATTCTGGTATTCTAAAAATAAAATACAGGATAAAGACACATTTTTTTAAAAAGTAGAAAATACATAGGAATGCATCAGAGCATTTAAAGCTGTTTAGGGCTTTTTTGCCCCCCATTTTTAGGCAAGTTTTCCTTACATTTGTTCAAGAAATGAAAAAGTCCAGAGGAAAGATGTGCACTACCAGCACCAACTGGAGAGGTGATGGGGAATCGAAGGGAATGGGGAATATACAATTTCCTCGGCTAAAAGCAAACAATGTAACACAGATTTCTGTCTTCTGGGAGTACACTAGAATTTTTTTTTTTTAAATTGTACCAGAAAGAAATTTCAGTTTTATACTAGCTGTTCAGTATATTTCCAGTCTTCCACTGATGATCTGCATTTATTTCAAGGAGATGAGAGCACTTCCCTCTGCAATTACTGGCATATCTGCTCTGATCCAATGCTGATTACAGCACAGGGTCTTAAATCTCTGTAATCTGTCTGAATGTTATTAAATATTAGATTTAAGTGTGATTTGCTTTCTTATCACTTTATTTGTAACTTTACTGCCATTCACTGCCAAGAGACCTTGAACTGGAGACTATGGCTTTAATCTCAATTTGTTATACTAAAATGCAAAATTAAAGAAAGATGAAGAAAGTTGAATATTACCAAGGAATGTAATTGATAACATTGTGTCATTTTTGATTTTTAATATTATAAACTGAATTTTATGATACTCTACCCTAATAGTGACATATTTAACATTTTAAGACTGGATATAATAATTTTATGGGACAAAATGGGTATAGTTAGAAGATTATACAGTAGTACTTTTTCAAATCCTTGTATATTAAATACCAAAACACTGTGATAAAATAATAGTAAGTTTTGCTTCTCCTTGGAGAAGAAAATCTGTCTTGAATGACTCATGTCTGGTTCAAGACCTCCTGGAGGTCTCTGTTTAGTAAGAAGTGCGGTGTGCAGCACGTGCCAACCATCCCTCTGTGCATATGGGTAATGGACAGACAGCATTTACAGAGCATTTACATGGTAGTTTTTTAATTTGAAAATGCAAAATAAATGCATTTTTATATCCTGACAAGTTCTGCTTTGCTTCCAGGCAATTGCAATTTGGTAGGTGCCCAGAGGACGTATACCAAAGGGAACAGGCATGAGCATGCTTTCAAACAGTACAGGAGCAGCCAGGAATGGATAAATTTGGCTTCCCTCCTGTGTTTGACCAGTTTGCAAAACAGAGGTTCTCTCTTCTATATCACCACCCAGACTGAGACTTCCTTACATCCAAGTCCCTCTAATGCACCTCTAGCATGCTGCTGGTAATTGTGCTTGTTGATTTGCATCACATTTTGCCTCCAGTCTTCTCTTCTCCTGACCTCCACCTACCTCCCTCTCAGGCCATCCTTAAACTGTGGAGAACTTGGGATACAAAGAAATAAGAAACATGCAGAAATCCAAACCCATGTTTCAAGTGAGCTGCCTCACTGGAGTGGGGCAGGATATCACCACTTATAATGTTGGTACATGTCTGTCATGGTAAAGGATGGCAACCTTCTGGATTAGGAAAAGGGAATCATTCCCTGTTGCCAGGAGTCTGAAATTCAGACAGCGTCTGAATCCAAAATAAAACCAAATAAAAAAAATATATTGATAGAAATACTAGATGCTATGACTGCAGTCCAGGATATAAAAATGGCAGCAACTCTGGAGATGAGATATAATCATATGTGCAAGGTACAGATGTACAAAGAGGGAGGATAGCACAGGACTTGCAGCCATGGAAATCTCCAGATCAGGATATGACCCCAGCAATTCCACTGTGCTTTTTCTGCCTGAATCACTATTCACCATCATCCAAGCAATGTTCCTCCTTAACAGTCTATCCTTAAAGTGCATATAATAAAATGAGGCCACTGAGACTTGTACATGGCTGGCCCTCTCCACTGATTTTAATTCACTAAGTAGAAATGTTGCACAAGGTCAGTTTATGTGGAAAAATCTGTATCAGCAGAGGCACACATTAACCCTTCTTTCAGAAGGAAATGATAGGATTTCAAACTGGGGTTTTTTGTATAGATTGGGAAAGGTGTCTACAGAAAGGAACAGTGGATACTTTGGATATCACTATGAAAAGACAATCCAGCTGCATTTGACGTTAATGAAGGGGTTAGAGTTGACTGCTCTACAAAGTTCTGTCCAACAAGCTCAGGTGCCTCTGACGTGGAGCCCCAAGTATGACACTTAATTATTGTTTAAATTTGTCATCTCTTACTGGTGAGATTTAGGGACAGAGCTCATTTCCTAAATCTTAGCCACCACATACAGGTCAACAAAGGTCTTGCTACCTGGTGTATTTTCATGGTTTGCTTTCAGATTCATATCCCAGATGAATATGCTAATACTTCTACTGTCTTTGTCCCTCTTCCTCCCTGCTTTTGTGCATTTACACACAAAGTGAAATATTCTCCACTTTAGCCTGTCAGAGATATGCTTAACTTTTTAATTGTATTTTTTAATTCTACAGTATCACAGGATTGGTAAATTTTAGAGGAAAATTTAGGGAAACTCAGGGATGCCTACCTGTAGACAGAAAAAGACCACTAAAAACCTTCACAAATATCAAGGACAACATTCATCCAAAACAGAATCCAGCTAGATTCTCCCTCCATCCATGGACAGTCCTGGGAAGAAAGGTCACGATAATCTCCCTCTTGGAAGAGGATCACAAAATATTTTCTGAGATGTTAGTTTCAAACAGACATCAATCACCCTTGCTGCAACATTATCCCAGGGCTCAGTACAGAAGAGAAACATTTATTTAAACATGCCAGCTGTGTTCAAAGGGAAAGAGAATTCCCCTAAAAATACTTGCAAAATAAAACAAGCATCAAATAAAAAAAAAAAAATCAGCCCACATTTATGAAACAAGAAGAGAAATAAAACCTGTCTGATCACACTGCAGAAGTTCACATTTTGTAGTACAAAGAAAGGAAGTGAGGCTAGCTTATTTTCTCGAGTTTTGCTTTTTTTTTCTTCTCAGAAAACAAAGACACAAAAAAAAGGAAGCAAAAAGCACAGGTGAAAATGTGAAGGGAAAAGGAAAAGACTCGCTCACAAGAAGGTTCTCTCTAATTCCACCTTCGGAGATGTCAGCAAACATAAAAAGCTGCGCCAGCAGTGGGACAGGTCGTTACAAATATTAGGAGCCACATATTTTGCACCAGGTTGAAGTCCCAGAGGAGCTGTAACCCCTAACCAAGAGCAGCTGGTGGCACCCCTAAGGCTTTCCTGCCTGGGGGCAGGAGGGCAGAGTGACCTCTGGAAGGGGCTGGGGCCAGCACCGAGCTGGACTGACCATCTCGGCATCAGGGCAATCTTGGCATCAGGGCACTGCAGCAAAAAGAAGAGGACTCTGTGTACTTGCACACTGTGGGGTGCTGTTCTAAAAATGACTCTTCCTGACACATGATTGCTGTGATTTGGCTCGCTGCTCTATCAGAATAAAAAATTTAAAAAAACCCCAACCAAACTACAAACAAATAAAACCATAGCCAGACACACACACACAACACAAAACCAAAAAACCCCCAAACAAACAACACAGCAACCCATAAAATCCCAAACACCCAAGAGGTCCATCCCAGAGCTGTAGCACCCCAGCAATAATTAAAGGGAACATTTTTATACTTTGGCATAATATAGTCACAGTGTTTGTGCTTGTCAAAACAAACAAACCATATTCAGGGAAATCTGTGGCACAAAAGAACTAAACAAATTATGGGGTAGAGGCAAACGTGGCCACACCATCAGCATTCAAGACGTGAAGAAAAGACTGGAAACTTTCAGGGTCTGAATGTAGGAGTGGAAAAGCTAATTGAGCACAAATGAAAGGATCTATTATGGCTGAAAGAATAAGTGAGAGTACAGGCAGGACAATACTCTCATTTATGATTCAAATATCCATGGATAGTGCAGTACAGCTTTAAATACAATTTACAGCCTTGATTACAAATGACTATGTGCATCAACTTGGAAGGAACGCAAGGACTATGAGCAAGAGAAAGAGCCTGCCTTGTCAGAAAGGAAGGAGAGGGGATAAGTGACGGCAGAGCTGGGCTGGACACTCAGGAGCAATCGGAATGTGCAGAATTATGAAATAGGGCTTTTAAAAACCTGAAGATGAACTGATTAGTGGTCAAGAAGGCTCACATTTAAAATAACTGAATTGCCCAGTGATAAGATTATATGGGGAGATTTATGCTTGATAATCACAGTGAGATCAGGGGGAAGGGAGTATCATTCTGTCCCTGTGTCTTCCAAATGCAAAATATAAATACATGAATGCAGTAAAAATAATAAGTACTGGAAATGGAGAGCAAGGACAGGCTCTTACTTTTATGGAAAGCAGCAGTAGCTTTTTTTCTCAGCCTACAGGAGACCCAAAACTGACCTGAAACCACCCAGGTTGTGAATTACTTTCTACCTAGAAACTGTCTGTATCCTCTCTACCTTTTTTTCCCCCCAAGCTGTTATGTTTTGTGAACCAAACATTACTTCTGTTAAATTTTCGAGAGTGGAAAAATTCTAAAAATCTTCTGAAAATCATGAAATTATTTGGGCTGTATAGAACAAAATTAGCATTAGCCTCTCCTGGATGGTACTGGCACAAATGACAGTGCTCCCTGAAGTTCCACAGGCTGTATGTTCTCATGTTTTCTATTCCATACCCATTCCGTGCTCCAGAGGACATTGCTTACCACAGCAGCTAACAATAGTCAGGAAAATGCCATCAATCCTCCACAGGTCACAATTTCGCAGTTCTCCAAGAGCCTGTCTGAAACCAGAAACTCAGTAAAAAGCAACTGGTGGGAGCTACACCTCAGTGACAGGGAGATAAGCACAAGCAGAGACAAACAGCTGAATGAAGTTGTGACCTTCACACCTGCAGAACACCAGTACTTGAGAATTCAGCTCTGCTACACTTTTCACTGGTATTGGGTGAACAACAATATCAGTAAGTATGCATTTACCTCTTTCTCTAGGGGACCCCTATATGTTGTTTCTTCCAAGTGGAAATCACTTATTTGAAGGGACCTGTGCATCCGTGACTGTCAGCCTTAATTACTGGCAATGCACCAGATGTTCAGGATTGAACCTCAAATTTAAAAAGCCTTCATGCCTTGTGCAATATGCAGCAGTTCCTCAAGTAAATAAAATTAAGAAGCTGTACATATATATCTGCAACGTCCCAACCTGCTCCCACCTAACCCTTGTCGGAACTGGTTTTCAAAACCTGCAAGCAGTTAGAACAACCAAAGGTCAGAATCACCCCTCTTCTCATAACCAAAAGCAAAATCTGTGCTTATGTTCATAGGAGTCTTTAACTGTGTAACAAGGAAGAAGAAATTAGAGTCTTCCGATGGCCAATTCAAAACACTGGAGCCCTCATCTATGAGCCCAAAGAGTAACCGCACAAAGGACAAGCCCAAAGTCTCCTCTGTTTTTCTCATCATAACCATTCACTGTAGAGCACAATAATGCTGGGGCAAGCATGTGTATTTTTACTTCTTTTGTAAGGGTTCAGCTGGCATCTTTCTTGAGCAAGGCAGTTAGCGTGAGTAGCCAAACATAGTACCGTTTCTCCACAATTATTCATTTTTTAAGGTCATTGTTTTTGAAATGAAAAGAGAATGAAATTATATGGCATGTGCTCCCAGTTTCAGATTGGGAGTAGAAGAAAATAATGGCCACACACTGCTATACAATTAGGTCTGTCTTGGAAAGGAATTTTACTGATGTTTTTCTAAGCAATGCCAGGTGGTTTATTCACCAAATAATGAGACACTAAATGGATCTAAAGTTTCTTGGCAACTGGTAAATGCTTACCTTGGACTCCCTATTCCTCTCTTCAAGAAATGGTTTGATTTTCCAAAGAGTTTTCTTAAGTAGCTCCTCAGCTATGATTAAAAGCAAATAACAGTGGTCTGAAGGTTGGTTAACTTACACTTGCTTAATGATACAGTTCAGGGAACTGTAAGTGTATCTTAGATACCTCATTGATTTAGTAAACAGCTTCAGCCATCAGAAGACCTTGTTTTCAAAGTCCATAATTCTCTTAAAAATAAACAAAACTCCAAACAAACAAACAAACACAACAAAAAACCACTAAACTGTTGTAGTTAACTTTTCTCTACTTGATCACTGCCCAATATCCTATTAGAAAAAAAAAATTAAATCTTAACTTCTTTATTAGCAAGAGTAAAAAAAACATGGACTGTTTTTGCTGACACTGCAGGAGGTGAGAAGCTCACCAGCAGAGGACCTCTGGGAGCAGGAGGTGGCCACATGTGGGCAGCGAGGGCAGGTGGTGGCCACAGCCTGGAACGGAGGACCAAAGGAGCCAGGCTGCCTCCAAAGCCGAGCAAAACAGGAAAAGACCATGTCTCAACAGGTTTATGGCAGCCTCCGGGCTCCACATCAGCCGTGAAGCAAATCTGCTTCATGTGTGTACAAAGAAGGACTTAAGTGAACCTGGCTCCAACATCTGCCCAAGCACAAGTGGTACTCCTGGTGGGGCAGCCAAGGACCTCAAAGCCAATGCTACTGCCATTGCAGTAACTCCCACAGTTATCCTGTGCCCCTGGGACCAAAGAAGTACCAGTTGAATCATCCCACTGATCCCTGGGAAACACGATGTTTCAATAGCAGCTCTGTTCCATGATACATCCCTTCACCCCATTCTGCTCCATCTTTGAGAACTAGAAAGTGAGTGCTCCAGCTCCAAACAAAAACTGACCTGGAGACAGTCAGTACACCTCCTATATATGTACAAAGCAACATAAATAAACCTGGGGCTAAAGTCAGGCCTATGTGTGGGTTTCTCACTTTCCCCTGCTGCTGCAGACAAGTACCCTGCACTGGCAGGGGTGGACATGGCCTGGTGGCCTGGGGGCGACACCAAGGTCAGAAGAAGCACTAGCACCTGACGGGTAACAGCGCTGGGATGTCACTCAGAGGAGAGGCTTTGAAGAAACAAAGCCATTTCAGAACTACCAGCAGACAGCAAATAGAGTAGCCGATGGATTTTGCTTCCCTCTCTTTTTGTCAATTTAGGGAGCAAAGCACATTATAAAAACATTAATGATGAAAAAAAATGCTGTGAATAATTCTTCGCTTATGGTTTCTCCTCCAAATATTTGGTATTTAGAATTAGTATTGCTTTGACCATCTCTGTCCTAAGAACGCTCCCATTTCAAAAGATGACTATTCCCAGCCAGCGATTCAAAATTTCATTTATGTGAATACAAATTGATATCTATATAAAATCCTACACATCAAGTACATCTGATAGTCATTTTCTAGAATATTCCACAAAACTCTAAACATACTGAACATTGCAAGCCTTCTCAAGAAGAACTAATTACAATGTCCAAATTAATATCTGAAGAAAATCTTGAAGCGATGGCTCTGTTCTCATTTAAATATGTGACTACTCTCTTCATAATGTGCAAAGCATTATAACCATTTATATATGTTCCAAGTGATATATTACTGAGTTGAACCTAGTTTCCCCTTCTTTTGTTCTGGGTTCATAACCTTGCTGTATTATCTTCCATAACTCTATAGCTTGCTAATGCATAATTCAAGCCTCTCTTATTGACAAAAGGCGGCAGAAAGAAAGAATATTTCAATGCCACTTTCCCACGTAGATAGTATTGCTTTCACTTCAAGTGGTATCATTTCCATACTAAAGCCAAATCTTTTAAAGTATATTAAGTATCATTTTCATTGCTTATTCGCAATTGATTCACTGAGACAACTACATCTGTTTACCTCCATCTTCTGAGACTACTTTATTGCAAGTTTTTTGTTGGGTTTCTTTGGACCCTTTTTTTTTTTGAAGATGGGTTTCTTGCCAAAAGAAGAAACTTCAGTTAAAACATTATGAGCTCATGTATGACCTCAGCTTCACACTAATCTCTTGATTTAACTAGAGTTTGGCTTTAGGACTAATGTCACAGCTTTCCCAGACGCGTGTAAGGAACGGAACCATTTTGCCATCATCCTGCAAACCCTGTTCTAACCCCTTCCCTGCATAAAGTAACTGTACAAATAGGCATATATTAAGTTCCCATGCATCACTGACCAGAGGTCAAATTTGTCCTTGCAGTCAGCCATGTGCATCTATGCAAAAAACCCACCGATACCAATGCAGTTGCTTCAAATACATACAGGTAACAAGGAGAAGATAGTTTGCCCTTTTTCCATGTTGGCAAAATATTCGGAAAACTTCAAATGCTTTCAGTCTCCTCCGAGACACAGCTTGACTCCTTCCAATGGTACAAAAGTGACACAGACCCACAGATAGGCAGAATAATCAAAACCAATTAAAGGCTCCAAGAAACAGCTAAGTATCAAACTTTCCTCATCATTACCTGGGCAGGTTAAGACCGCCAATTTCTTTTGTCTCCAAAGACCCTCAACTCGTTGTCTTCCCATGAGAGCTTTCTTTGGAAGCCTAAAAAGGACACAACATCTTTCTTTACAGATGGCTATAGGGCATGAGCAGCTACTCTCCCTTTGTGTCAGCTCAGTGAAGAGATTGTCACCACAGCCTCGCTGTCCATGGCTCAGCATACTGTACTATGCAAGGAGCTGTGCAAGGTGAGGCTACTCTGTAGCCTTCCTAGACACCTAGCATTTATCTGAGCTCTGAAATCCTGCTCTCATCTAACTTGTCCTGGTAGGCAGCCTGGACTCAGCCTTAAGCCAGACTGCCTACACACTGCACCTGCCCTTGTGGCAGACAACATCCACTGCACAGCCAGCATTATTTGTTTCATATCTTGGCTGCAGTTCAGGCAGATTGAGCAGAGGTTCAGGCAGACTGACCGAAACCAGGAGTGCCAGGGCCCACCCCCATAGCAGGTAATGCCTTTAGAGCACTGCATGTGTCCCTTGTGCACTGCATCTCACTTCTCAAAGCAGCAACTAGTTTGCCTCACAGGCAGCTTAAATGCATTCAAGCAGGTAAGTGAGGTGGGCAGAGGGTGAATATGCCCTCGAGGCCAGCTCAGAGTCACTTCTGCATAGCAGCCCACATTCAGCTTTAGCATCAGGAAATGTCTCTTACCATACAGTGACCGCACAGACAGACATCTACCTAAGAGGCCCTTTATATAATGAAGGAAACTGTAATCTTACACATTATTCTGCCAAAAGTGGCATAAAAAATGATCAGAGGAGGCACCTGGACTCCCTGGAGTCACATTTACCAAACCAGCCTCAGTAATAACACGGACAACGTTTAGATAAGTTTACAGTTTTGGTGCTTCTTCCTCTACCACCTGTTTCTTGCAAGTTCAGATTCCAGAAGCATTGTAATTCCAGCTACAGTCAAAATGATTTCTCTGAACTCATCTTCTGCAAAATACTCAGAAAACACAGCTTGAGAAGCAAAATTCAGGTGGGTTTAATGGGTGCCTCCAGCTGTGCCTCATTTTAAATTCACTGTTTATTCAACAGAATCGATGCAAAGGAGAATGAACTCAGTTACCAAATATTTAATGTCATGGTCTGAAAAAGTAGCAGTTTAAGGCCATAACACTGCTGCCACTTGGACTATTCCCCTTCTACTTGCCTCACCCTAAAAGCAATGGAACTTCTCATATCATGTGCTGTCAGAGGAGACAAAATGAAAGTAACTCATGTAACTTTGCAGGATTCCTTAGATGTTTCTAACCCTGAAAGCACTAGACCTTTCAGGGGCAATGTAGGAAATGGAGTAGCCCATAAACAAGAGTGCTATGAAGTAAATCATCAGCCTCACCAGCAGCAAGTGAAAGGCCTATGTCATTTTTGACACTTGCTCGCTACTTATCCTTCCCCCTACCCCCAACACTCTGCCTGCCAAATTGCTTTGTCAAACACCAAACACAACACCGAGCAAAGATCTATAAAATCACCTAACTGTTTTTGCAACAAAAATGGTGAAGTCACTGGAATTTTGCTTGGTCTGCCTGGATTTAACCCTAGCACTTGCACTCAACCTAGCTCAGGAAGTTCCTGCAGTTCTCATTCCACTCACAGATGATGACTCTGTACCAAATGCAAGGAAGCCCTTACTTGCAAAAGATGAACACAGAGTTGCATTGTACCTTTCCTGAAGTCACTGCCCAGAAGACTCTCAGTTGTTCACCACACAGGGTCCCCCAGGGAGGGGGAACATCTCCCCAGCCAAAGAAGCACAGGGCTGCTGGGTCCTGGGTTGCTCCCATTGCATGGTTGGTGCAAAACAAAAAAACCCAAAGCACAGCTGTGCCAAGGCAGAGCCACCCTCCTCCATAGCAGGGGTCAGACCAGCACCAGTTCCCTTCACAGCTCTGTCCTGGTGGATGCGGCTCCTGGAACATGAGAGACCAGAGCTTCCCGCTGCTTGCTGGCTGTGAACCAAGGAAGTGATCAGGTCAGGGAAAGGAGCCCAAGGAAGAGCCATGCATGTGTGTCACTGCTGGGGAAACATGAAATACACATTCCCCTTCACCGCTCCAGTGTCACCCCAGGGCCAGTGGCATCAGGAGGCCTTGCACTCTCAAGGCACAGGGATGGTGACAAACCAGAGACTTAGCACCTGAGCAAATGTCCACATAATTCCACCTTCCAGTTAGCAAATTTCCAAATGTCATTCCCTAGAACATACCAGCAGACCTACCATTCCTACAGGTATAAAATGTGCTTCATGTCACATCTGCACTAAGCTTCCTCCTGTCTAACAATGCAGTCCAAGGATACTCTTTACTCTGTCAATATTTGAAAAGAAAAATATTTGGGGAAAAAAAAAACAAAAACAAAACAACAAAAGCCTTAGGAAAAATCAGTCATTCACATATCCTCAGCAGGCTTTTCCATGTCACCAGAAGCATGGCCACACAACTGATGGGACAATCAGGTAGGGAAACCCGAGCAGAGGGAATGGGACTAGGCAAGCTCCTGATGTGGACTTCTTGCAAACAGAAAACTCTTCCCAGCTGCCTGTTTCCACCACTGCTCTGGAGATGTTACCTCCCCTGTGGTGCAAGCAACCTCTCTGAAGGAGGAGAGGAACACATGAGAAAGAGAAGTTTAGGATAGCAGTAGCTAGGAAACTGGTTACCATTTTAAGTTCATGGTCTTCTGTGGATGAGCTGACTGAAGTGACCTCCACTGCTGGCTCCCATGTGGAAGAGCAGACCCAGTGTCTCTGCAGCATGAACATAACTCTGATAAAAACTCAAGGTAAAAGCAAGAAATGGTTCGGTTTGTGACCTACCTTCCCCAAGGAAAATCCCTCACAGAAGCATGTTTATCAGAGCACTGCTCCAGCACCCGGTGGCAACTTGTAGGTCTCAGAAACCACCAGAGGCCTGTTAATTGTCCCAGGTAAAGCATGACACTGCACTGTCTCAGAAAAGTAAGTTGAATTCTGGGAGTGAGATGAACTAGATGGTCAGTGTCCCTTTTATTTTATGTCATACCATAACAATGAATACTTAGAAGATAAACAAATCATTTTTCTTTTCTTAAAAAAACCTTCCAAGATTTCTGTGGTACTTGGGTTGGTTGATGATGATGAAAGATGACATGCACAGATTTTCACTTACAGAAAGGAAACATGGGTAACTCACATTTTCTAAACTCTTGACAAGTAACTCACCTGGTGACACAGGGACAAACAAATCAAGCCATTTGTATCAATCTCATATGAACCACAACTTAAATTTGAGATACAAAGGATTTCATGAAGGAGAGAATCAAGGGTCTGAAGCCATTTTAACATTGTACATCTTTTCTTAACAGTTTTAAGCATCTCCAGCTCTTTTATCCAACGTACTATGAGGCATCTTAAAATACTCTGTATTAGGTATGCTATCTGAATATACCCTCTAGCATCCTCAAAGGATTACTCCAGTTCAGCATCTGCTTAAAACACAATGCCTTCTTGTCTGCCTTGTTTTTTTTCCTTTTTTCCCTCATGCTGCTTGGGGCTAATCAGTCTGCTTGTTTCTCTAAAAGAGCAATATGCTTCTCAAAACCCCTTAGGTATTGGACATACCCTTCCGTCCAGCCTCAACTACTGATAATTATAGTTCTACCTCTGGTTTACCCATCAGTCAAGAGAGTAAAGATCAAAAAAGGCATTCCCTTGTCAGAACATCATTTAGGCTAAGAACGTTTCTGGAGAATAAGATGCTTCACTGAGTTTAAATTATGTGCTTATTTTCAGAAGTTTTTAATCTGCCTCCCCAGAAGCTACCTGCACATGCCTCCTCCCTTTCAGAGAACGGAAGCCCTTTGCAATGGGCATACACCTCTTCTGGCTAGGTTTTGCAGTTTCTGCTCCATTTCCAGATTCTTTTGATCTCTCAGACTGTTGACTTTGCTTTTTTTGGTAACATTTTACTCTATGGTGGTTCTCCTCTGAACCTCTCACTCTGCGCCTGGTTTCTCCTTGGTACTATCCTCAGCTTCGGCCTTTCTCAGACACTGCTTTCCATCTACTTCCATTTCAGAGGGCCAAAACTTAGCCCCTTACTGATATTTCATGTGATTTTTTTCATCTCTCTTGCTTATGGCCTATGAGCAACATCCACCTCAGTATTCAGACCCAGAGAAATGGGTCACGTTAATGCTCTTGATACCATTACCTAGGCCACAACAAAACAAACCCCTGGTCTCTACCTGACTCCTACTCACAACATATCCTCTTCTAACTAGCAAAAGCATCCCTCACTTTGGCTAGTAACTTAGAAACACTTGCTTATATCCAACACATAAGGATTTTTTTTTCCTCCCATGTACCATCTGCTCTTTGACTACCAGTCTTGAATGAAAGGCAATTTTTTCCTGTGGTTTAGAGTTGGTTTTGGTTTTCTTTCTCCCAAAAGCAATCCTAATGAACCCAAAGAAAAAATACAAGCAAAAATACCTTTGTAATACTACTGTCTACCTTTAGCTGGCTAATGATGTCAACATGTGGTTACAGTCCTTCTCAAAAATGCCATCATTCACAGAGCTCCATGGAAAGCAGTTAATAGGGGAGTATGTCTATCCTTGCAATTATCTTCAACTGCTTTACACCACTTACTGCTCCAGAAACAAACGTTTCATCATTTATAATTAAAAAACTAAAGTGGAAGTTCTTATATATATTAATGTACTCCATTTCACTTGTGCTACCCTCTAAATACTGTGACCAATCAAGCATTCCTTGCCTACAAGCTCTCAGTGAATCCAATGCGCCTCTAAACATTGGATTGCCCTGAAGTGTGCGGGTTGTTTAACACACCAAAAGAAAAAGGAGAGAGCAAAAGCAAAGAAGACTGCAATTCAGTGCTTTGCACAGAATTGCTAGCTTAAAACTACTGGCTTGCAGGGACAGTGGGAAATTTGACTTGTCATAAAATGCAACCTTTCCCACTTTTAATCCAACACACTTTATACAGTAAGAACCTAATAAAGATGTTACACCTTGCTTTGTTCCACATCTTTGTGACAGATCGGTGTTTCAAGGAGAAATCCCCGCCTGTGTCAGTGAATTCCAGCACTCCTGGTGAAGCTGTTGAGATACACTTGAGGTAGTCCAGCACAGGAATACAGCAAAGAAGAACAAAATCAAACACAGGCCTGGTCACAAACCCTTTGCGCATGAAAGCGAGTGAACAGCAGGGGGATGCACTACCACTTGAATAACACAATTTTGTAAAATGGCTCAAAACATCATACATGTTCTGATGCATCGAGTAGGACAAATGAACGTGTGCTCCACAACACACAGTACGCCAAAGGATAGAAGGCAACAACACATTTACAGGGATTACCATGAAATGTGCATGATGGCAACACCTGGAAATCCTTCCAGCGACAGATTTTTATCTTACAGTTAACAGCAGAACAAATTTTGCACCAACAAGCAGAAGGTACTTTCCAAAGGATAAAAACCACTTGCTTTCATTAAAGCCGAGTTTTTGATACGACAGAGGCAGAAATTTATGCTAAGGCTTTCCACTAAGGACTCTAAGTGGTTTTAAAATACAAGCCTAAAAACCGTCTGGGCTTTCCAATTGGCTTTACATTTTGTAGAATGCACCAATTTATACATAGCATTTGTGACAGAAGGAATGTCAAGAATGCAAGCAGCACAATGGCAATGTAGTAGCTGATTAGGTCTGTGAACAAAGTTTCTCCAAGTTCAACTTTTGGTCAGTGTGCAATATTCAGGACACAAAAATACCCTGGTGAAGGTGGTCTGTCTTTCACTTCAGCTATAATAAAAGAGATCTTCTACACTTTAGCTGTAATAATCCACACACAAAAAAAGAGAGAAAGAGGGAAAGAGAGAGAGAGATGGCAGATACACTGAGAATCTGCAGTGTAGATAATCAAACCCTTTATTGTCTAAGTTACATTAGACTTGCAACACCATAAAAACCTGTTAAGAAGAAGAAACAGTAGATTGGTAGAGGTAGTAGAAAGTCCCTGTAACAGTCATAAAAGGGCTTTACAGGAGTGTGTCATGCCAAAAAAACTTATCACATTGCTTAAAAGAGCTGGTGAAAGCCCAATGACTAAATAAATATGGAACATAACTCATTTTAAATACTATGGTCTAACTAAAATAACAAATCAATACAATACAATGATATAGAAGAAAACAAAAATCGTGGGATTCTCTTGTGAAAACAGATGGTCTTTAAGGTTGGCTTTCCTCCACCCACTCTTGTTTCTTGTTTAATTAAGTGAAAATCTCATTTCTCTGCTATACACAGCATATAATTATTTAAACTGATTTCCCCTACTGTTGTTCTTCATGAAGCTAAATTATGATTGTAAACTTTGCTGATTAGTACCCTGGTAATGGCAGTGGCAGCACTAGCTTCTCTGTCATGGATTCTGGAAGAAAAGTTCCAGAAAGAAGGTTTTGGCTCTAAATATTAACTCAGATTTTCTAGTTCAGCTTGCCAAAAAAATACAATTTAAAAAAGGAGAGAAATTACAAATGTACACTACACTTTTGTGCCATTTTGGGTGTAGAAGAGTTTTTAATAACTAAACCACAAACAAATAGATTAGGCAACTAGCTTTTGTGCATTCCTGAACTGTCACCATTACTTTCTTTCATGGAAAATATGACTCAGAAAAGCAACAAAACAAAACAAACAAACAAATAACAAAACAGAACAAAAAAACCAAACAAAAAAACCCCCACCCAAAAACCAAAACAAACTGACAAACTGAGAAAGCTAGTGCAAACCCAAAATGATAATCATTAAGCAACACAGCAAAATATTTCCACTTTTTCATTCTTCTCCTTTTCTTGTTTTTTTTCTTGTGTTTTTTTTTTTTGGTGTACAACAGAATGTGTCTATGCAACCTCCCTCAAAATAACTTCACAGAACAGTTAATTACAGTCACTTTTAAGTATTTGCACAGACATTCCTAACTACACCGAGACTTACAGAGGATTCTGGTATACATCTTGTGTAATAGCCTAAGGAAAATCTAATTTTAAAAAAAAACACATAAGCAAGTTAATTTGCATTGTTGCAAGTGTTGCAAAGTAACAAAACCTGTCAAGTAATTTAAAACAAGTAACAAGTAGTCCAGACCAAATTACTGACTAGATTTTTTTAAAAAAGCAACCCCCCGCCCACCAAAACTGTTAGAATAGAAAGATCACGCTTTAAGGTTTTTTCTGCCTTTCTTTTTTTTTTTAACAAATCTTTGTCAGAAGCCCGTTTCTACAAAAACAGCACTATTTCGTTACTGTATTAAGTAAACTGTGGTCTCACCTGTATTAAAGGTTAGCATCATTTCTGTACATGTAAAATTATTGCTTTTTTGAAAAATATATTTAGCATGCTAGGTTTTTAACTCCATTTCCTGCCTTTACAAAATGTTACAATTTAAAAAAAACAAACTAGTAAAGCTTTTGCAAAAATTTTCACAGAACATTTTCTTTCAAGGCAGCAGTAACTTTTGATAATGCATAAAATTATATGTGCAAAATCTGAAACTCTCAGAAATATTACCATCACACATAGTGTCACAGCAATAAGAAAAGAAAATATTTAAATCGGTGGAATACATTTTTAATTGCTTACACTGCATGGTTTAACAACCTGTTATGTGCCACAACCCCACCTAGAAAACTTGCAGTTAAAGAGTTACTGTAGAAGAGGTATATAAAGCTTTTTTTTTTCTTTTTTTTTCCTAACACCACCAGTGATCACCAAGTACAAGACATGACACATTTATATGAACGTTAACCTGCCACCACAAAAGAAGTTTCCTCGCCTTTCCAGAACATCACTGGGCCCAAGGAGGAGCAGTAGCTGGCCTGCTGAACCAAACAAAAGAGCAGAGAGCACCTTACAGCCCCAGGGCTACCTGAATTCATTCAGTGACACCTTTTCTCTTCTAAACAGAGATCAGTGGCATTAGACAGCTGAATGTTTTATTATTTCCTTTTTCTTTTTTCTCTAAGTGAAGACTTCCTTTGTGATCAGGTTGAAGAAAGTAGCCCTGTTACAAAAAAAAAAGGTCCTGAGAGTAAAACACAGAAGCCTGTTTTTTTTCTTAGTGTTCGACCAGTTTTTCTGTTCCAAAGTAGAATAGAAGCTTTTCTCTGGAAGTGTTTCAATTTCCATATTCACATACTATTAATGGTGCGCAGTCAAGAGCAAGAGCACTAGAAATGAAAGTGGTCCCCAAACTGTAATGAAACAAACCATTGCAGAATGATGGTCTTTCTCTTTAGTCCCTTTAATCCTTCATCAAACATTGCTTTCTCAGCACCGAATGCCACCTTTCCCCCCCCGCACCCCTCATTCTTCCTCTCTCTGTTGTTGTTTTGTTTTTTTTTTTAATTTGCTTTTCAGCATGACAGGCAGTGGCAGTTTCATTAATTAATACTTCTCCAGCCCTCAAATCCACTGCTGTTTTTCAAATGTATCAAACAGTCATTGTGAGCATCAGGGAGGTTTTTGTTACAGTGCTTAACTTCTTCATGCTGTCCAAATCACATAAAGTTTAATTTTTCCAGTGTCTCAAACTTCTCTTGATTAATATAGATGCCTCGTGCTGCCACAGTGCTTGCCAACTCCACTGTTTATTATAAAGGAAATAAGGAACCATGGGACTGATTAGTACGTCAATTTATATATATCTTGTGTAGCATCTTCATTTATTTTAAAATGATTAACAGCGCAGAGGCACCCCCCCTCCTGGCAGAGCGCTGGTTTCAGTCTCGCGCAGCAGCTCCGGGCGAGGCGATGGCTGCAGGGGGGCTGCTCTGCTCTGCGTGGGGGGCTGCTGGTGCTGCCCCTCGGGCTGGGGGCTGCTGGCCTCGGGGCTCCTCTGCCAAGGCTCTAGGTTCCCTTTCGGAGATGCAGCGTGTGGGTGATCTCCGCACCGACGTGGTCTCTCCCCTGCAAGAAGGACAACATGGGGAAAAAGCTCATTCTCGCCTCTGCTCCCAGGCATGACCCTCCAGCAAGTCCTGCTGGTGTTTGTTAACCTTTATTAGCATCACGTACATTTATCTTGACCCACTACATGAGAAGTTCTTTAGTTTGTTTTGGTTTTTTTTTTTAAACATCTCCACCAAGAGCAAAGTGTGTCAGGCTCATATAAAGTCCCCTTTCAACTACAACAGCAAGTCATAGTGTCTGATGGAGCACTTCAGAAAAGGCTGAGAACAAGGAGGGAAAGAAGAGGTCTCCAAAAAGTGGAATTTTGTGCTAGCCAAAAAGGATTCATAACTAGATCAGTGCTTTAAAAAGGCTGAAGTTTGAGGTCACAGAGGCAGCTGAATGAGAAGAACTGAATTCTTGGGCAGGTCTGTCAAATGCTAAGGCGGCTTTCCACTCACCCCCCCCCTTGTCATCTTTCTTCTATTTTCTTAGCCAATTTTCATGAATAATTACCATGTTGGAAAAAATAGCAGGGATATTCTAAAATCAAGTGAAATTAAAGATAACATCATGAATAAGTGGAAGCCTGCAGCTCCTAAGAAAAGCTTTAAAATGACATTTAGAACATCACTGTCGGAACAATGCAGTTTACAATCCTGATCCTAAAACAACATGGCAAGATTAATCTTACATAAATGCATTATCCTTAAGCTAAAGTCTTGATGAAGTGAAACAGACCATTTTAAATTAATGCAACATAAAATACAGCACCCATGTAAAATCCAAGCAAGTTTCAAGCTGTGCCTATGGCAGCCCTCGAAATAGCTAAAGAAAGCTCAGCTCTGGTTGACATAATGTATTAAGTGCATCTCTTTTGTTAATAGATTTAGAAAATTCCTAATTAAACCTGGCCTGAGATTCATGACATTTACCAGTCAAAGTTTGGTTTAAGTCGGAAAGATTTGCAACAAAATTAAAGAAAAAAAAAGCTGCTGTACAGACTGCAGTATATTTGAAATGTAGGAAACAGTAACTGAATGAGAGATGTGATAAAACTTCCTTAGTTGGATGCTGAATTTCCTGCAGTAAACTAAGAAAGATGCTTTACATTTTTGCGTGGCTGCATCATGCCTGAGAGACACAGCCACAATTCCAGGAGGAGGCATTCATCATTAAAACGTCTCGTATCGAACTGCCTCTACACACATGGGGGAGCACAGCAGGGCTTCACCAGGATAGGGGAGGAGGGATGGAGAGAGGCAAGGGGATGGAAGGCACCTTGTCCCAGTTTCCCTGGGTAAGAACTGAAAAAAGGGTTGTAATTTAGGGGTGCTCTTTTGCGATGGATAGTCTGCGGGGTGGTGAAAGCATGCCATGCACCGCACAGCACAGGGGACCTGTGAAAAGAATAATCCATCCTCCCCACACCTGTAAGGACAGTGCAGAGGGGATGAAGGTGGTGGGTGGGTGGCTGAAGCATATCTGTGCTGCCAGTTTCACCAAGAAACAGCACCTGAGATTCATGTGTGCCAAACCCCACCCAGTGGCTCAACCCCTTGTACTCCCACAGGCTCAAGGATACAGTCAGATTTTGAACTGGCTGATACATAGCTGGATAGAATTCTTCCTGAAGTGAAAGGTTTTCCCTTTTTAAAAGGAACCTTTCTTCACTTTCAGTAAAAACTGGCAGATCTTCACATGAAACCTAGAGCTTCCATGCCAAAGCTGCTTTCATACCAACTTCTAGGGCTTTTCACTAGTTAACAGGAAAAGAATAGTTTGTGTACCTGTTAATATACTGAAGGACAGATTATTGCATGGCATTGAAATAAACTGCAATGACCAGTTTGGAGCACAGATACCACTCCTGTTGCTGGCAAGGGGAAAATGTTGAGACAAGAACTACAGCTGCTAATCCAGTCTCTAATGCTCACAAAGTAACAGACATACAGTACATGCATATTACTCAGATGCCACTACAGCAGCCTCTATGGTTCCTTGATTGTTTGCATTATAATCTCCATATGTATGAACGAGACAAATTAGGTTGCCATTTATTTGTTCATTATCTATTATTTTGATTAATGGAATTCTTGTTCTCAGAATAACTATTTAAAAATAACATTTGCAATAATGAGGACTGAACTATTAATCATGATCTTTGGAAGAAACTCTGCAAGGAACCGGGGCAAGACATTTCATAAGAACAAATGTCAGAAATAGGACTTTTAACAGACAGCACTAAAATTTTGAATACAAGAAAACTAAAACCAGCCAGACTCAGCAACCAATAGTTTAAACTTTTTTATCTGGGTTGGGGTTTTTTGCCTCCTTCCCTTCTCACCAAAGTTGCTTTAGGACAAACACAGCTGTAGTACCGCTGGATAAAAAAAACATTACAGGTAACAGATGTCCCCAGCTTTCCCCCCAAGCTCCTTTACAATATACATACACATATATGCACAGTGTTTTCTTGATGGTTCTTTCCAATCTGTATCCCCCAAATTCTGACTGTTCACATTCATGCTAACTCAAGTACTGAACACTGCAAGAAATATTTTAAAATACTTTTAGAGGAGAAAATTAAGGCTTATGAACCCCTTATGAAGGTGTTTTACCCCTGTCACACAGGACCTACTGCACACTTCTCTTTTCAGTGAATGAGGCCCAAGAACTGTGGTGCCCACTGCTGTTTCACAGAAAAGGACCATCAGTGCCTTCTGGCATGGGGAAAGCTTCAGCCAGAAGTATTCATGATACCAGTAGTTTATTTTTTTTTTTGTCCTGGGCTGTAGCTTCTAATTGATTTTCTGTGAATAAAAGGGGGTTTTTCTGCAGAGGACAAAGGTTGGGGTTTTGGGGGTTTTGCTTTTTTCACTTGCAGAGAAAGCAGAGAACTTGGTGTCTGGCTCCAGCACTGCGAATATGCTTCACATATATACATATACACACGCGCTTTCAATTAAACAGAACTCTTCCTCATTGATAACTAGTAAATCATGCCTTTTGAACACCCAATTACTTGTCCCTTAAAATTTTTAGAGTATATTGACTGACACTGATAGAGGATAGACTATATTCCTACAGTGGGCCAAGCTTTTATATGGCTTTAAAAATGCAGAAGCAGAAATTAAATGCACAGCATACATATTAGAAACTGCTATCACTGCTGTTGCCATTCTGCAAAAGCAGGCTCAAGACTGACTCCTGTGCCACTGGGCTTCTGGCTGCAACGCTGCAGCACCAGGCAGTGTCTCTGAAATGACCCCATGCTTTAGGAGAGCTTTGCTTTAAGATACACACAGCTGCTTTGAGGCACGTGCTGTTGCAAGGACCCTTCCAAAGGGGAGCCAGCTTTTGTCTTGCCATGTACATGCAATTGGAGTGTGCTCCCCCAATTCAAGCCTACTAAATCATATCTTTGGATGTCGCTTAGTGTATTCCAAATTAAGATACATATTCATTGTGGATAAGCAAGCATAATTATGTATACATTGGGATATTTAGCATTTATAAAAATATTCAGAATATTCAGTATGTTTAACATGGCAGCATTTCAACAGAATCTACATGACTTTGCACAGATTGTATTGACTTGGGGTATGTAATGAGCATTTTTTGTCCTTTAGATAAAGAAGAGTAGGAAATATTCCACAGTTCATGGGAAACTCACTTTATGTAAAAATGTCCTTTTTTTTAAAAGCATTCAAGTAAAAATAAGAAACCACAGTAAACAACATTACAAATGAACCCTTTGTTTCCTACATTTTATTTGTATTTCATTGGTGCTGACAACAAAGCATGAAACACAGCCCAGTGCTAACAGTATTAAAACCATGTGTGTTTGATCTTTTTTAAACACTCCTACAGGTGATCTCCTTTTCACTGATGCCAAATGCCTGCGTGTCCTGTTGGTGGTTCACTACTCTAATGCAGGGTTCTTATTTAGACATCTAAATATAGATTTACCTGGATCATTTTTGAAAAAGCCTGGCTGTAGACCCTATTTTTAACATGCACAGTTAGAATTATTCTGTGATAAGACTGCAATATAATGAAGCACAGTTGTAAGCTACCATGTTGGGGGATTTTAAAAGCCCTAGCTAACATTCTTTCATAAAGGAAACCTTTAGAGATGATCTTCTGCTTGACTACAGAAGGGAATGGGGGAACTGTGAAATACTAATGTTAATATTTTTACTCTTCAGCAGACTACTCAGGGGAACATATTTTACCTGTGAGGAGGAAGCATTATGTAAAGTGAATCATTTTCACTTGACATTAAAAAAAACCACCGTTTCCTTCTCAGGCTATCGTACATGGTAACTATTGTTTCTTGCTTGGAGCATGTGCATGGCACTTCTGTAACTTGAACTGACTTTACACCATAAACTCTCATGAATAGATCTGTCCCCAATTAAGAAATGAAATGAAGACATGGAGTGACAACGTTTAAAGTGGGAAATGGTAATGTTAACGGAATGCTGCAGGCACCGTTCTCAGTGCGAGCTCATTTCTGTGCTTCTGAAGGCCCCTACAGCTGCAGGTAGAAATGAGAGTATTCCCTCTGTAATGCCCAGGGACTGTGCAGGTGGAGTCTTCTGGGGGAGCACAATGCCTGCTTGCAATGAGAACAAGCAAAACAGCAGACAACTGAATAATCCTACCCGACACAGATGCTGACAAACTGAGACAAAGGCTGATACTGAGGAACAAACAAGACAAAAGAAAGGGAACTATCTCCTGGAGAAGTGATCATACTGCATTTTCTGTGGGAGCAATACCAACTGGCAAGAGATGAAGTGACTCGTGAAGCTAACCTCTCCTCAGAATTCTGCTAAATTGAGACATGCTGTAATTTAATCAAATGCTCTGAAGACAGATTGACAAGGACTTAGACTGCAAGAGCAAGCTACATTTGCCATGGAAGGAGTTAGTCAATAAATTCTGGCATGACAGTAGTCTACAAAGACAAGATTGTGAGTAAATTTATTGTGCAGTAATGTAACCCGAATTACAAAAAGAGTCCAGATGTGGTCTGAGCTGCCACATTTCCTTTTGGATGGATACGGCTATTTCAGAATTTTTTGGAAATGTATTTCCAACTTTGACCTTTTATTGTCTTCTAGAAGAAAGAAGCCCAGATGCCCTCAGAATCCGATCTCAACTACACATGAGAGAAAACCACAAGCATGAAAAGATGAAAGAGCATTTAAAAAGATGCTTAAGTTTACTAAATCTACATTACTAAATTGGTGGAAACCAAAGACTAGCTGAGCTGGTTGGTAGAGCTGCAGTGTTTCACTGTCACTTTTACCATGTCTGTGTCTCTGCCATTCACTCTGTTATTGAGAGATGTGTCCTTGCACAATTTTATGCTTATCTAGCATCACGAGGAGGGCACTACAGAATAACTTTGCCGTTACTGTCCCATTAACGCAAAGCAAAGCAAACATTGCGCACAACAAGGAAGTGCTATGCCATCTTGAACACTTTATGAGAATTGCTGGCCACTCCTATGGCTTGATGTTAACAAGATGCTCCTGTGGCAGAGGCTGGGTTCCCTACACAACCTTTGGGCCAGAAAGATGCAACTGCAACTGAGAAGGTCCTAAAAGCTTCCATGAAGGGTGCAGCATATGAACTAGGTGATGTGGTGGTGCCCAGTGAGGATGTTTATTGAGAAAGTAGAAACCAACGGCCAAAATCATCTAAGCATGGCCAAAAACACCTGCAATAGTTTAGTAAGAGACAGGAGGATGTGGGCTACTGTAATGAAAAGTAAAGCTAAAAATGCAGATGAAAGGGAAAGTGAGTGATGCTGGAGGCAGTTTCACAATTAAAGAAAACTGTCCATGAGGAGGTGTGCCCTGAAACCCACCTGCCAAGCTACAAGATGGAGTAGAAAGGTCCAGGTTATGACACTAGTCTCCAAAGATGTAAGATACATGAAACAAATTCAGTTTAATGATTTTCTCTGTAACTGAGAAGTGTTTGTTAAGATAGGAAACTGTACAGTAGAAACAGGAAAGCACACCAACAGAGAGTCCACAGAAATTGGTGGATGAGAGCCTTTCAAAGGCCAGGTACTGCATATCAGGGTACAAATAATCTGAAAAATACAGACTAAACGTTAATTGTCTTGTGGCAGCAGAAAATGTGTTAGTTGTAAAATCAAATTTCTATCTCACAATTACATGTCACTGCACATTACAGAGTTACCTATCCCACCCAGTCCCCAGTAAGCCAGTAACATGTTTATTTAAACACTAACTACCTGCTTCACAATTAACTGACTCTCTATATAACAGATTCTGTTAAAATGCTTAAAAAATTTAAGAGTTAAAAATTAAGCAATACCATTATTATTTATACATGTTATAAAAGTCAGTACTTTAGTGATGAGTATTACTGTGCAACTTTTTCCCAGCTACCACATTAAAAACCAAACATCCAATTAATTGTAAAACATACTTGTTTTGGAGCATCTGCAGAGGTGGTGTGAACTTCAGTACCTCGGAGTCCATTAGACTCAAATACCACTGTGGGAACAAGGGGGCTTGTTAACAGATGAACATTCAAGCTTCGTTAGTGTGTGTATATTATTTGAGACCATTACAGATTAACCACGTTCAAAAAAAGACACCAGCTACTAGCCTGTGGCCGGAAAATACCAATTTACCATAACACTTACTGTAAGAGAGTGTGCTAATGGCAGCCTAGGGCCACTGCCCTTTTTAATTCAGACTTCAGCGCTGAAGAAAGCAATCACTGACAACATTAATTATCAGTATATGTGTAAAGGGACCCTCTTCTTGCATTACTTACCATTTGGCTTCTGTCATTTTGCATCAGACTGGCTTATGTATGCATCATTCACACTTTTGGGGAGGAACCCGCTAGTCTCACTGTCTCATGCAATGCTCAGGAGGTCTCAAGGCACCGGTGGCTTTAGGCTCCTCCAGCCTCAACCACAGATTGTGTCAGGTTAAAAATGGCTGCTAGGGCTGACCAGTCTAAGGAAAAATCTTGTTTCCCACAAAAATGTTCCTGTCAACAGCAACGATGAGGCAAAACAAAGCCTTATGTTGTGCTGAAAGGGGTACTTTGATTTCAATTTGTGCTGGTGGCAACAGAATTCATTAGCATATTCATTTCTGAGTACCCTACTCTCTAATTAAAATAAAACATTTGCAAACAGAGTTATCTTAAATGCATTGTAATTTTATGGAGTTTGGGCAGGGATCAGGTAAGCAATATCTGAAGAACAAGAACAAAAGTCATAAACCCCCCCCCTGTCTATTAGGTTTAGGTATTGGAATTACTCAGGTTAACATGGGATGTGAAATGTAATTCTTGGTATTTTGTTAGCAGAATCTGAAAGCAGGCACGTGGGAAAGGGAGAAAGAAAGAGCAAGTGTGAAAAGGTACCTGTGTGGGACCTCTGATGAGTCCTGAGGTGACTGGGTTGGGTAAAGCATTTTCCACATTCTCTGCAGACACAGTCTCCTTGGCGTGTTTGTGTCCTGAGCATCCCTGTAGTCAGGAGAGAGGGGGAGAGAAGAAGGGGGGGGGTTAGGGGGGGGGGAAGAGGAGAGAGGAAAGTTGAGAAGAAAACATTATGCCAGAAGAAAACATCATTAGTATGTCTAATGTGTCATTATGTGAGGCTACCTTCAGGCCCTGGATGACAACTGTCAGCCTTCATCTAGGCACTGGCTGACAGGCCAGGCACACACAGGACTGCAAGAATGCATAAATTACATTGAATTAAAAAATGCTCCCCATGATGTGCCCGCACCAGGACTGGCATGTCAGGTGTGCGCTTTTCAGAGCAGCTGGATCCACTTCTCAGCCATCACCCAGCTTTGTCAAGCAGTACATCAGGCAAATCAAAGTGACTCCAGCGTGGCGGAGACAAGTCACATGGATAATAGGAAGTGAGTAGGACCAGAGCCCGACTGTCCCCCCCAGGCGGCAATACCTCAGAGACAAATGCAGAGTGAGCGGAGCCATCGCAGACTGATCAAACCTTTCGCCCCTGCCTACCTGCCTGCCGGTGCTGCTTTGACCCTGGACCTCTGAGGCACAGACGAAAGACATCTGTGAATGAAAGTGTCATTCCGGACATTTTGAGCTGGTAGCAGCGCAGCAGCCTTCCCCCAGCCCTGGGTAAACATGTTTTCTAGGCCATTAGCATTTGTGGAAAACCGCTCAAACCTCTCCTTTTTCTCCAAAGGTCAGTTTACAGCATCTGACTTAAAGGGCTGGTCTTTGTCTTTTTGCTGCTGATCAAAAAAGACACATTTGACTTTTATTGGGCTTTTTTACTATTAAAAAAAAATTATGTTTGAACATCATCTTTTCTATTTTGGTAAAACGCCCTCTTCAGAAGGAAAGAGTTGATGTTTCCAGTTGCCACTGGAATACTTTGGCTTTTAAAGAAATTCTGAGAGGGTTGTCAACAGAAGTGAAGTTTCAGTTTTTCTTTCATATTCCCCTCCCTGTTACAGCATTTAAAAAGAATAAAATTATGAACAAAAAAGTGGCAACCAAAAACCTCCACACAACTGAAAAATCAACTGCAGGATGCCAGAGGACTCATCCAAAATATGGATGCTGCACCTAAAGATGAATGGAAAAGAAGACAGCTGCCATTTACTCTGCTGTTATGACACCAAGCGTTCTGTCATGGTTTTCACCAGACCATATATTGGAAAGAAATGTCTGGTTGCAAAAAACAAAACAAAACAAAACAAAACAAACAAAAAAACCCCACAAAACCACAAAAAACCCCAAACAAATGCCCCACTCACAAATTGTTCTTTTCTTTTATAATAGCACCTCCTGCAGATGGCAGCACAGTCTGTATAATATACTTGAACACTCCTGCTCCCAGGAATTAAGTTTCTGGGAATCAAATAGAAGATTGTGATTTTGGAGAAAATCCCCATCAGGTATACCCAGCAACACAAACAAACAAAAACCTCAAAAAAATAATATTAAAAAAAAGAATCACACATCAATGAGAGCCTTACTATACTATAATGAGACAGATTCGCCTTGTAAGGCAGCCAAGATTAAAGCAGGTTTTCTGATCTATTACTAGCATTTTCCCCTCACTGGCCAGAACTGTAGCTGAAAACTTGAATGCAAAAAGCTGAAGGAGCTGTCCTGAGAAACCAGGTGTAGCCTTTGCTGGACTGCCCCATGCCAACTACTGGACAGGCAGAGACTGGCAGAGTAGCTCCTATGAAGCCCAGGAGAGCTTCCTCAGGTCATCATTCTGACACTTCTGGAAAGAGATTTAATCCCTCTACAACCCACGTCTCCCTCTGTGGAAGGTGAATACACTTGTCTCAGTAGCCATTACGGACCCAATCCAATAGCCTTCATGGAAGCACTGCTCCCACCTGAGTCGTGCATGAGGGAAGGTTGAGGATGCTGTTGTAAGCCAACATACCCTGTATGAATGCCAAAGATGAGTGGGTGTAAGACTTTCATCTAACCCCTCCCTAGCTCTCACTTTACGGTAGTTATTCAAAAAGCAGGTGGAAAAAATGCGTCACTTCCAGGTATACTTGCCATTGTTGTATTTCCTAAGCAGCACCATAAGGCTTTTGATAGTTTAGAGCTTTGAGCCATGGGCATCACTGCCACAAGGCAATACCCCCATGAGTCATCACTCAGGTTATCCTATACGTGAACAAAAGAGGGTGGATGACTACAGGTCTTAGCAAATTACAGGTAAAGGAACGTGACTATCCGAATGGGAGTTCCTGAGAAATCGATGCTCAAAGCTGGTCTCAAAGGAGACCCAGAGAAAGAGTGCATCTGCTGCCATAACCCAGCCTTTACTAATACAGCAATTCCTGTAAATATCATGAACAAAATAAATAACCACTATTAAAGATAACAGTAAGATTCTCCCTACAAGCATTTGGGAAGACTGGGCAGTGTGAAACAAACTAACCTAAGTACAGCTAGCTTTGTGTTTGCAGCTGTATCACAACAGTACATACAACAACTCTCTTCCAAGGACAAACACTCCATTGAGGGAAAAACATGACAGATAGTATACCTAAGCAGGATTTTTGGTTGTCCTTCATGTCATGATTGCCATATTCACACTATGAGATTAAGGCTAAATTGTATGATGCATACTGACTCACAGGGCTCAGCCTATCTAGGGCCATATGTTATTTCAGACAAAGTTCAATTACTCTCCTCTTTTTTTTTTTTGGTAGGATCTCGTTCCTTTTGCCTGAAGCAGCTTTTTATTTGAGTGCTATGAAAAACAGCCATCATGCCAATTGGTTTGGAGAAACATCAACAACCTGGAAGTTGTATATAAAATGAAGACAAGCTACATTAAAAAAAAAAAGAGGTTTCAAATTCTGAAAACTTGATTGCTGTAAAACACTTGGAATGAACGAAGAGGTTTCAAAGCAGAGATGGGCACTAAATAACTTCCAGTTAAAGTGTCTCTGGAAATCACTGCACAGCAAAAACATTTTGCCAATAAAATCCCTCTTTTAAAAAGCAGGTAAAGAGAGACCTCTTTGGAAACCCTTCCCCTATTTTACTTTGTTGCAACAGTCATAATGAATTTTCTGATGCCTGCATTCAATAAGTCAGCTTCTAGTTCCTAGCTTTTACTGTTTTTCTCTATCCCTCCTAACAGGTTGGGAGCTCACTGTATCAGTAAGATTTTGCTGAGCAGGTTGACACAACGTAATATTAAATAACATCAAGGTAGGCACCCATATGAAGGTACCCCAAGTTGGTGGTGAATTCATTGGTATTTAGAGCAGGAAGTGAGCAGGGAGAAACTTTAGACAACATTCCTAGGCACTGGGAAAAAAAAACCCTGCAGTTTTAGAAAATGAGCATATCCTCTCCTGCAAAAGGTCCTTCCACCAAGATCTGATCAAACATTATGGCTCCTTCCTTGCCTTACAGCTACCAGAGTGGTCAACTTTCACACACCTTCTGGGTGTCCTTAGACTACCAGCTTCCAAATGTCCTGGACTTCGTGCCACTTGCAAAATGGGGTCACAAGCTCCATTTCACACATACTTTTGACAAAGCAGAGGGCATTATGTCCGGTAAGGACACTAGAACACCAGTCTGGGAGTTTATTTGCACAACTTCTACAAAGAGAAGAAAGGTATAAAAAACTGGGATGGTTTATAAACGGTGAGAGGCGAGACTTTGGTTCCCATTGTCCTCGCCTACAGACACACCTCCACCTCAAGCGTAGTCAATCAGCATGATTTTCAGTTTCCACTCAGACAAACTAATTCTGGCAGATCATCAGAAGAGTATGGTTTCAAATGTAAATACATAGATTTCTTTTTTTTTAACATGGCAGTTGAACTTTTTTAGTCCCTGAACTTTTAAACTGGCTATTTGCACAACTGACTTTTCTGCTTATGTGAATTAGCAGGCATGTATTCAGCCCTACCTCCTTTTAATTATAAACGTACAAACAGATCAAAAGACTCATTTAAAAAATATAGATCTTTGACACGGACAAGGAAGATCTTAAGACTTTTGTCAAGGAAGACAAAGGACGACGACAAGTGATTATTCCTCTCTGTTGTTGGAAGACTTGTTTGCAGACAAAATTGAACAAAACCTCCAAAATAACATCACAGATAAGCCCCAGAGGATGTTTATTTTGCCTGAAGCAAAAAGATGATGATGTGTGCCAGCACCAGCATATCAGGGAGATCTTCCAGTGACAGCACATCTGTGTAACTCTAGCCTGCTTGAAGCAAGAGGACAAAGGAACAGCAGTACTCCAGGTGGAACCAGATACATTTAACCTGTGACAGAAATGTCACACAGTGCACAAGGGGGGATGCTGCAGTGTTAAGAGAGCAGTAAACAAACCTATTCAAGCCTATCCAGCAATGATAAAAACAATGAACTTGTAATCCCAACCGTTAAAGGCAGAGAAGGGAAAAACTGGGAAATAGTATGTCGTGGCTCTGAGGAACAAGCAAGCCTATGTCCTCAGCTATGGAAGGGTTTGTAAAAATCTTACCTGTGTGATCCAGGGCAGGGCTGTTGGCACCACAGGTTTGGTACAATGAAGCAAGGTCCTTTGGAATGTACGTTTTAAAGATATTTAAAATGTCCAAATGTTTCTCATGCACATCTGATCCCACATCCTGTTTGCTGGAGTGTAAAGCTGGAGAAACTCCCACAGTACTAGGCTGGGGCTGCAGTACCGGACTTGCTCGCGTTACCGCTGTGCAGTTTGCCAATGTCCTCATCTCATTCCCAGCCTTCATGTGAGACTCTCTCTGAGGCACTGGTGGCTCTTCATGTTTAGTGTACTGCTCGCTTTTACACAGAGGATGATACTGCAGCGGCGGGTTGTATTTGGCCTTCATGGAGTCGGATGCACAGTGCTTACCCAGAGGGGCAAAACCGGTACTTCCCTGGGGAACCACATACTTTTCCACTTGCTTACTGTTTGTAGCCTGCGTGCTAGGCCTGGATATGACTGTTTGTGTAGGTGTTATGCTTCTACTACAGGTTCCCATTTGCATAAGTTTGGAATTTGCTTCATATTTACTTTTTTGTTGTGCTGCTATGCTGTACTGTTCCTGGGAATGGTTTAACTTGGGCTGTCTGTATGCATCCAGACCCGATAAGCGTGGACCACAGTGGTTGAAGGCATGACTGTCCTTTGACTGATGCGTACTACCAGACTTTGCAGTCATCCCAACAGAGAGAGAGCTGGTTTTGGAACCTGGCAATGCACTTGGCACTTGAGTACGCGTAAATCTGGCAATGGGCAAAGGCTGGCATTCCTTACCACCAAGAACAGGAGGGGGGCCAGTGCGCCCACTCCTTGCCAGAAAGACCAGGTTGTTTTTAATACTCTTGAATCCATTCTGTTGAACCCAAGGGGGTACCATCGAGTTACAGCTGATTTTGTGCAAAATTCTTTTGTGCATCCACAGGACTTCTGGGTAGTAGGTCTTGTGACTGCAGAAAGGACATGGGTAGACAATTAAAGCAGCCTGGAAGGATGTATTCAGATATTTATTGCATGAATTATCCCTTGTTGATTTTTCACTCAAATCGAGTGGAGCTACCTCTAGAGCTTCAGCACCTTTTTCTATCAGAGGATGCTCCCTGTGCAAGTCTAGCAAAGTTTTTCTAGCACGACTAGCCTGCACTTCAAGCGATGTTTTCAAGTCCATGACCACGTCTGAAGATGTCTGGCCCACACCCGAAGCAAAGCTAGCGATGTGACTGGAGTAAGGAAGCCCCTGGCTGTGATGAAATGCTGGCACCTTCATGTCTGCAGAACCTTGGTATTTTGAAAAGGGTTCCTTGATGACACTCTCCAGTGCTGACATCAGGGCAGGAATCTCTGGTTTAGATTCCCTGGCCTCATTTTCTCTGGCGTTGCGGCTTCCCAGCTTCGGGAGTTCATCCAACTGAGATGTTATCATTGGGGTTTCTTCTTCAGGAAAGTTGCAGTGGTATGGCTTTTCATCTGAATGGGACAAACAAAAAAAATCATTGTCATTTTACACAGAAAGGAGCTCAGAAAACAGAGCAGAATTCAAGATTAGAATAAGATAGCAAGAGAAAAAGGAAATTTTGGTATTAGTTTTGTAATGACATGTTACAGACTAAAGGTACTTTATAAGCAAGAAAATCTTGAAATAAGACACAACAGTTCAATTTACTTTTAAAGATGACTGCAGAGTCTGGATAAACTCTCTAATGCTGCGTGTTCATGACATTTTGAAGAAAAAACAATTCAATAACATACCCATGTTAAAATTCTGGGACTGCAAGAAAAATAAACAAATCTGCAACCATTTAATGCTTTAACAAAAGCAAAGATAATGGAGCCAGATAAAACTGACCTAGTTAAAGGTCTGTCAGCGCTTCCATTACAAGCCCCTATTTTCAAAGGGTTTATAACTCAGCAATAAAAATTGGCTCCACACAGAAACCAAGCACATAAGCAGGTACAGCATACAGAATAAATTCCTAACTTAAGAGGGACTTTCGCAGTGGCCAAGTATAAAAGATGAGATACGGAGGATGTAAATTTTGATTTTTCAGTCCTTCAGTTTAAAGCAGATTTTTTTTTCCCTTGGTTTTTTTTGGTAACATATGCTCATGTTTGAAACAAACTTTAGGAAAATTTTGTGGCTGCTTGATCCACTGAAAGATAAGGAATTAGACATTTCAGCCATTTAGATTACAGAATTCAAAACAGACTTTCAATTCTTCTCATTTACTTCTTCACTTCTCAGCTCTCCAGAGTAAATTTATCTAACACATGTCCTGGAAAGGGAACACACTGGGCAGTAATTAAACCTGTTTAGGGTGAAAGAGAAGAGTAGGATTTCTTTTGCTGGGAGCATGGTTATGTCTGCTCGCTCTCCTGATGCCGATCTCTCAGAGCTGCTGATGAAGCCAATGAATCCCTCCAAATCAGTTCACAAATCAATTCCACAGAGATTTTCATCACAGCAGTAATGCTTACTGCACTGAATCCATTTAACATGTAACTGAATTGAATCATCTGACAAACTTTCAGTTTCAATTAACATGCAGTTAATGAGCCACTGCCAGGCAAGTGTAAGGAGACCATGCTCCATCTAAAACATCACCAGTCCAAAGTGATCACTGCATCTGTAGGAGGGGTGAGAAGGGGAAAGGAGTGAACTGCTCTAGAGCTGTGTATCCTCTCACATCAACTCATAAAAGCCAGTACTTCAGAAAATCAAGCGCCATTCATTACTGCAGTGCACTGCCACAGGCATTATTCTGCACAGTGCAATGGAAGAAGCATGTTCTTGGCTAGAGTTGCTCTGCAAATAAAGCCTTCTTTGCCCTCATCTTCAACTCAAGCAAAAAAATCTTTAAGCTTTTGTTTAATTCGAGGTAATTAGGTTAAAAATAACCCATAGGTTTGTAGCCTTTCAGGGCTGAATGCTCACTCTGCGAAGATCATTTTCCCTTCAAACTCTCTAAGGGGGTATATTCAGGGGGGGAAAAACCCTCAACCCAGAAACTTTTTTTTCCTGGGTTGCAGGGGGTAAGGTTTTGGGAAAGCACATGCCCAGCACTATTAACAAAATTTACCAAAATTACAGTTTGAAACAAAGACACTGCATGCAGTGGTGAAATCTGACACCGCACATCTGTGTTATTTTCAAACCATATCTGTCAAAACCCAAAATATTTGTGCTCTTAAATAAGATTTTAAGGCTTCTCTTTATGATCACAAGGAGTGGTTCCTTTTATCATTGTATTAAATAATAAAGCAAAGCAGAAACAAATCCTTTGGTTGTAGCAGTACTCAGTGGACAGTGAACTGACCTGCTGGCTACACTGAGCAGAGCGGGCAGAGGAGGGAAATGGGAGATCACTGCTAGTCCTGTTCCTGGGACTGCAGAGCTGGAAGGCTCTCCCTACTCCTTGGTCCACCTGTGCAGCCATGATGAAGGGGAGCATCAGCAGACACGTGCAACTCCCAGGTTGCTCTGCATATCTCAGATACTCCTTGATACTTTCTGACTTGCTCAAAATCCATGTACTGTGCTGTTTCAGCAGAGAGTAAGGTCAAACAGATTGTGATAGGTGGCATGTGTTAGGTCTGGGCTTGGTCTTTAGGTCTAGACTGTTTGATTTAGGTACTTGGGAGAGGAGGGAGGAGGAGAAAGCAGAGGGAGAGATCACAGTCCTATGTGCCCAAATAAAGCTGGGACTGCAAACTCTGAGGTGGTTACAGTCTTTTTGGCCCTATTTCTTTAGTGCAGCCAACAAAGAAAAAGGGATTTTCCAGGTAGAAAATGTAACACAAAGCAGGAAAACAAGAAAGGCATTTCTGAGGTATATCTAGGCCTGCAGTTGCCACAATGCTGAAGGTAGCTGTCAGTACATTATATGAAAATTTGTAAGGTTATTACAAAACATAGTTTCTAACATCTCTTCATAATGTCTTGCTAGATTCAATTCCTCTGATGTCTCACTAGAACAGTACTAAACATACTAGGAATAATCTTAAAGCTTAGATCAGGAGCCTCAATAGCAGTATTTGTGCTAATTGCTCAAGCTGCACTTCTTGCAAGAAAACCCAAAACCAAAAGAGAAACAATTTTCACCTGCAGGCCAACTCAGACTTCATCAGTGCAAAACACACCCTATGCTTTTCCCCTAGCCCCATCCTGCTCTCCACCAGGGACCTGATACTACAGATACCAACAAACAGACTGCCAGGTGCCATCCTTCCCACCATGGCAGGTGGCCCAGGCTGAGCAGTGAGAAGGTAGCAAAAGCCAGGTGGAGGAGGGGATGCAGGCAAGAGAAGAGAAGATGGTATGCAACCCAATAATACAGGTAAAGCCATTTTAGAAAAATAGATTAAATTTATTTCTGTCTGCTTCCAGCCAATTGCCCCAGTTGAAAAGGTGTATTAACGATCCTTTTAAATCACTGGTATAAAATATTGTTCGAACCAGTGCAGTGCAGGTACTACTGTTACCAGAAACTTTTGAGATTTTATTATGGCCAGGTCAAAGCAAAAAGCCATGAATGAGACGCCTTCTGCTTGATCTCCAGAGACTGTAATTCACATTACCCATTGAAAGAGTTCTTGGCTAAGCATCCTCTCACTTTTTATCCTACGGTCCCTGTCATCTGCTCATATTTGCCTCAATTCCTTTGTTTCTTACCCAGAACAGCTGTTTATCTGTTGTACTTATGAGTGAGAAAGGTCCTTTTACCACAAGTCTGAAGTGTTATGGCTTTTCTGTGTCAGAGATACCTGGCTAAGAGCTAAAGCAGGGGAACATTCCAAGGTGCCCAGTTAGGAGGTAGTGGCTGCTGATGTTATCTCATGTCTTGGCCATAGCTTCAAATATCAACAGCACTGAATGCTACAGGAAAGCAAAGCAGGACAGTGCAAAGCACTTAACTACATGAAAGTCATTGTCTAGAAACACAGGAGCATTCAGGGATTTGAGAAGTTCTTCAGAAATATTCCTAACTGCCATCCCTCAGTGACTTGACTTTACACATGCAGATAAAAGTGACTCCCCTCCTCCTGGCACACACATATCCCTCTTCTCTCTTTCTCCCCCTTACACGTGTAAACTCCCCTTGTTTTCTTCCCAGCCCTGTTTCTCCACAAAACCGAATTTCACAATGGGCTGCACAGCTGTTTTAATTCATGAGGCTTCCTATAAAGTAAACCAGGCTACAAGCCTGAGGACAATGAAACCGTGATTTCTATTCAGAAGAGCAAAACTGGCTAGAAACAGGCCCCTTTTCTGGCTAGTGTTATAGCACTAGGAATCTAAGGAAAAGGAGCAGATGTGATGTGCTTGAAATTTAGTAAACATTTGATAGTGATTTGCACTTTGAGATGAATGCTTTGGCTTGATTTGAAAACCAGCTGCAAATAAATCATGATAAAAGCAAAGGATAACACTGGAAGAAGCTGCAATATTGCTAAGACCTGTACTGCGTTCTATTTCACGTGGTACTTTCTTTAATGCTCCAGAAGAGACTCTAGTCAGCATGCTAACTTGAATCTCCAGGAAATATCACATTTGGAGAAGCTGCAAAAATGGGGACAAGGAAATAATGCACAGGGACTCGGAAAGAATAGAAATGCAGTCTCAAAATAATCAAATGGGATTCATTCCGGGGAAAAAAAGCAGGTTAAGATAAGTGAAGGGAAATTATCCAAAAATCCCCATGCAGTGGGAGGAAAAAATCTGGGAAGCAGTAATGTTGAAAAAAACAGATGTTACAATAGATGGTAAGTTAAATATGAGTGTACTAGATGAAGTTCTTCAACTCAGCTTTCACAAATAAAAGTAGCACTATAAAAATAAAACTACCCCTCTGAAGAAGACACATGATAGCCTTGCTGGTCACATTGTTTTGTATATATATATATATACACACATATAAAAAATATCTATACAAACATATACACACCATAGCAATGGGCACTATGTAAAAGTCCACAGTAAACACAAAACAATGGGAAATGGCAGAGGAAAAAAGGAAAAAGCAGTTTTGCAGCAGAAAATCGGGTCTTTTATCCTGTGAAAGGAAGGTCCAACAAAAAACAGCCTATGCCCTGAGAATATCTATGCAGATCTGCAATGACAGGTAAGTCAGAAGGAGTTCAGAGAACTGCCACAGAAAAGTAACCCACCAGAAAATAAAGACAAAGAGTTAAGTGTCCCTCACATTGCTGAGGGAAGATGGAAGGGTGACAGGCCAACGTCTGCAGCCTCCCCAGGAGCACCAAGCTCCAGAAGAATTATGTCATCCTGAGCACTGGAGTCTATCAATAACAATCAAATACACCTGCATGCAGAAAAACTCATGATGAACAGAAAAAAAAAACCAGCCTGATTATATACATTTGCAGCTTGCAGAATAAATGTCAAAGGAAGAGGTGAAACACCACTTGGACTGTAAAACCTATATGGACAAAACATGGATTATCAATGCATAAAAATCCCTCCTTTTCACAGGGAGGCACAAAACATGACTTACTCCTTCCCTTTGCTCTATCAGCACAGCAAAGCAAAACCCCTTATAAGCATAAGACATATGCCAAAAACAGCCTTCCTTTCATACTAATTCCCTATGTGGTTATCTTAGAAAAGGACTCCTGGAGCATTCAACAGTGAGCCCACAACCCTCCTTAGCAGTAGGTTTATCCTCTTAGCAGAGGGTCAGGCTGTTCAAAGAGACCTGGTATCTGTTTTGCAGAGGACGTCTCTTAAAAAAGCCATGGCCCCTGTTCTAACTGCCTGTGTGTATAGTTTTTATACTCCACATGCTATCCATCACCTCCCCTGCTTTCTGCTCCAGTTGCACCACTCAGCAGATCCCCAATGTGATGGCAAAGTGGGCGTGAGGTGAGAGACAACCCCTACAAACTCTCTTAGGTTTTCTTGCAGCACAAGGCCATGTGCCCCAGGGAGATACTAGGAAGAAAATGTTATGCTGTTTTTTTAGGAGATGCAGCTTCTCATCTGCAAAGCTCATCTTGCTTTACATGTTGTTGTTAGATGTTTTCACAGGCTCCTACACCAGTTCCCCAATAATTCAGAAAAAAGAGATGACCAAGGATTACACTGGAGTACTCAGTACCGCAGGATGATATAAGTTAGCAGGTAAGAGAGCGATACGGAAGGGCAGAAAGCACACAATCAACTAATATCCTTGCTTTCTCTCGGACTAATTTTAGAATTGACAGTGAGTGGTTTTGGCTGAGGTTTGAGGTTTTTAACAGGGCAGAAACCCAACACAGCTCTTGATGCTGGCTGATACAGATGGTTTATCAGTCAGCCAGCACACCCCAACCCACAGAGGTTTCCCTTTGGCTATGTGAGGTGGAAAGGGGAGTAAAGCCATTCCACACAGCACCCCTCTGGTGCAGTTTGCATTCACGGTCTTCATTATCCTTTTCTACATGTTCATTTTCATAGTTCCTAAAATGACTTCTCATTGACCTTTGAATTTCATAGCCAATAATTTCAGGCCAAGGATGCATGATGGGAACTGTCTACTTTCAACTGAGTATTTCTTAGGAAAGGATACTGACTACGAAAAAGCATGATCTCACAAGATAAGAACTGCAGTTTTGTATCCCTATTTTTTGGGAGTGGACCCAGGGTGAAAACTATTATCTGACCAAAAAAATTTAATTCTTTGACGCACTGTCCTGGTTTTGGTCTGGACGGGGTTAATTTTTTGCAATAGCCAGGAGGAGGGACAGGACCCTAACATTACTCATACCACCTCAAGTCATTGCCAGGGGTAGGAAAGGAGACTTTCTAGCTTGTGTTCCTTCTGGTGGAGAAACGTGGCAAGGTGGAACAGTCCAGTATTTGTTAACTGTCTAGTATTTGTTTCCTGTTGGAGGTTTTCTGTGTAAATTGTTTGTCTTATATCTTTTTTTATTAATATTGCTGCTGTTACTGTTCCTTTTCTTATCTCATTGCTGTTTCCAGTAAATTGCTCTTATCTCAATCTGTGATCTTTGCCTTTTGTGCTTCCAACTGGAGGGGGGAAGGAGAGGCTGCATGGTTTTAGTGGGAGTACTAAACTGGAGAATATCATTCCTAAACTGTGACAGGCACCTCAGAGTAAAAAAAATTAGCTTTTTTATACTATTTTCTTCCCAAACAGTACTAGCACTGTTGCCACAATGATTACATAACTAATGCTTGGTGCCTTTAATTCAATTTTTTTTATGATCATGCTGTTTTTCAGCTTTCTTGCACCTTTTTTTTCCCCCCAGGCTTCCCTTTATTCCTGGAACAACAATATACTGATTTATTTCAAAGTCCCATTTCCTTAATTTCACTAACTTACCCTCTGCAATTTCTAAGGTTACCTGGAAGTTATTTTTTACCCTTGCTGTCAAATGCCCCATACTGGCCATGCCTTGAGCATGCAAATGGCTAAAGGGCCCCATCTCCCTTCTTCTGCAGAACTGGGGGACACTGCAGGGGACAAAAGAGGGACAGGTCAGCTGATGCTTCTAATGCGCCCCAGTCTCCATTTGACTAATCTCTATAGCATTGTCCAGGAGGACACCTGCTGCTTATGAAAACAAAACCCACAGAGCTCTTACAATCCAGACAGCAAAAAACATGAATAGACAATCATCAAACCAATTTAATAAAGTTTATTCAATTCTGGACTGCACATATTGGGGTTTTTTAATTATTTTAGAATATTAGTGTTATTATCATTAAAGATACTGCATTAGTTTTGCATTTCAGAAAGAATCTGAAATGTCACCAAAGTAACTGAAAAAAAGCACAAAATTTTTAGTTGATTAAATTTGAAACTTAACCTTTTAAGATGAGGGAAATCTGAATCTGAGAACAGTAATAGTATAGCACATAAAAGACCCCTTTCTACAAGGTATTCCCTAGCTCAGTAAAATCACAAATTCCTTTGCACAGCAGAAATGCTTCAGTTATGTCACACTTCAAAGATTTTTTTTCCCCCAAAAAGAAAATGGAGGCCTGAAACCATCCGCACAGCCACAGATGCAAATGCCAGCAATGTTATTGGAATTTCAAGCACAATCAAGAGAATAGACACCAACAAAGTAACTAAGGAACTAGGCTGGAAAGAGTGTCAAGTCCAAAATCTGTCAGACTGAAGTGCATGCTGTTACGTACTGAAGAACAAGCCTGAAAGTTCACAGTGAACTTTTTCTCTTCAGCTACTTGCATACAATGTTTTCTTGAAGAATATTTGGTTTTGTTGTTATCTAGGGTACTGATGCTACAAGCCTCCCAGAGGCCAACTGGCTGAAAGATCAGCTCCATGTACAAATTATTCCAGTGTCCCCTCGCACAGGATCTTTTCATCACTCTCAGCTTCACACCAGTGCACATCAAGTCCAAAAAGCTTTGTGCTGAAGCCCAAACACAAACCCTCTTCTAAGGCAGGTGCTTTGCGATCTGTCTCCCAGGTATCAGCCCCTCCAGAGTCAACACAGACTTTCAGGTGAAGGAAGGAAAGCATCCACAGCAGAGCACATAATGAAGTGAAAGTGCAAATGTGGGTAAAATGGCTACTGCTGGCAGCTTGCTACAGACATTTCCAGTGTTCACCACATCTCTCTGCATCTCCTCCTGGTATATAGGAATTCTGGGCAGCGGCAGAGCTTGTAATGACTTACTAATCCTTTTACCTGTGTATTTCTCACAGAGGTCCATGAGGGTATTCTCTGCCCAGAAGCAGGAGAAAAGCCCCATGAAATAACATGTACTTATCTGCAGGTGAAGTTGTAGTTTCTGTTATCACAGCATTTCCAAGTGCCTTTTTCACCCTTCATCCACACTAGATTGACCCAAGGGTAATGAAGAACTCGGTGGGGGTTTTGCTGTTTGAGAAGAAGGCTTGTCTTTTATCTAAAGAGCTGAAGGCAGGTGACCAGTCTGACAAGTCTCACAAAGCAAGGCTACAACCAACATATCTGATCCCCATGCTGATGCCACATCCTGCTCGCATCTCCAGCACAGCCCCTTCTGGGACTTGGGACTGGATTTCCCAGTGAGGGCCCACAGCCCCTCTTTGCCCTCTGAGCTTCAAGAGCATCCGGATGTTTTCCTATCTCACACAGGGCTGCGCCTGCTACAGCCAGGCAAACCACAGCACCGAGACAACAGCACTTTTAGAAATACAGAAGGCACATATAGTCTTAGGACAGTTTTATTATCGGTGATAATGATGTTGTCTCTTCAACAAGTGGTCCACACTATGCACAGCTTTTGCAACTTTGTCCCCAGCTCACAAAACTTCAAACCAGCTTTTCCTCCTTTAGGAAATGTAAAGCCCAAGCACGTAAGTTGAAGCAGAAGAAAGGGTCCGTAACTCCCACTCATGGACTAAACCAGAGCAAAGACACTACACTGGCTTAAAATGTACAGGCACCTTCACAATTCCACATCACTGGACGTGGAAAAGTCTGGCTCCTGGAAAGCAGTGAGGGAACAGTAACTACTTATTTAAAAACTGTGGGTAAAATGAGGAGAGAGAGAGGAGTACATACACAGAACCAATACAAAAACACATTGCAGAGACGGCTTGCCAAAATGAAAACCATACAATTTGGCATTGCCTTAAATGTTGCTGCTCATAATATACTTAAAGAAAATTATGGGATATAAAACCCCTGGAATGTTCTGCAAAATTAAGAAGTGATTAGGCCAGATGATACCAATTTTACTCTAACACAGCTTTGTCGTAATTCCCAGTTAATACAATACAGTATGAACTGGTCCAAAAGCTAGGCAGAGTACCTCCAGTATGCTCTGTAGCTGCTAGGCATTTCTCCATGTGTGGCCCTGCCTGTGAAGTTTGGTGCAGGTAGAAGGAGGAAAAAGAAAGGGTATAAGACCATTAACACAGCAGGATACATAATTAAATTTGAGAGGGTTGGATTTGGGTAAGGGCTGTTGTGTTTCTTTGGATATTGGTTCTTTTTTTTGTTTAAGGCACAGAAAGAGAAGTGCAATTGGCTTTGATGCATCAAAAATACTTTTAGAGGGGATGGAAAATTATGACTCAGGGTTTTTTAAGCAAGTGGCAGCCTGCCTGTATAGCCCCTCCAAACATAGACCCAAACAGTTGTAAATCTTCCCGGAGATTTTCCCTTTCATTCCGATAGTGATATTTGCCACAATGTCTGCTCCACAGCGTCTTCTTGACCACCACCTGTTCCTCCTCCTTCAAGTGCATTAAGGAGAAAGGCTTTCCATGCCAAGACTGTGGACTGGCAGCCATCCCATACAGCTACCAACATTCCTCATCCGATATTTCATTTCTCCTATCATTTGTTAAGCACGGGTAGCATATTGCCATACATCATAAAGTCCTTTACTACAGCTACTCAGTCTAAAAACAGAGGGTACAGCTGTGCTGTCAGCTAGCATTCTGAAGAAATACCTAAGCTACAGCCGGCGAGCCCAGCGTGGTAACAGAGGTAACAGTTACGGAAATAAGGAGCTCTGCATGACCTAATTTACCTTGTTTCTCCTGCTGAAGGCCACGCTACCATGGCTGGTGGCTCTGTTAACAGACTTAAGGCAGTCAAGAATCTCTACTGTGCATGCCCACCACATAAAATACAGTAGCACATGACAGAAAGGGGAACTTGGATTGTAAGTATTACAAGAATTTTAAGATTCATTAGTTATACAGTACTTGGACAGAAAATCTGCTTTGTTGTGCAAATGTTTATTCAGTCCTTCATTGGAAATAGGACTTTGAAAAGAGAATGGAAGAAAATAGGGCTGGAATAAGAAAAGAAGCAAACTATATCAAATCCAAGACATAGGCTAGATAGACTGAACTATGATTATACAACCGTCACTGAAAACTGGATGCCCTTGGTAAGGGGTGGCACTGCTGTATCATCATTAGCACTGTTACACGGTGCTGCAAGGAAGCAGCAGGAGATGAGGGGCTGAGCCCTGCTACCTTGAGGAAACTCTGCAGAAGGCTCTAAGCTACTGACAGATCAAAAGTTGATTTGAACAGCTCTGCTCTGGATGGACCAAAGGGAAGCGGAGCTCCTGAGAAAGATGTGACTGCAGGCACAAGGGCAGCCTTTGGCTACTCAGCCAAGGCCACCAAAGGCCCTGTACCCGTGACATACAACCTGCAGTTCTGAGCCAAAGGCCTCAAGAGAAGAGGCTGGAGGTCCTTCCTGCCAGACATAGCTCCCCTGCAACCACCCTCTGGCTCACCACTGGCAGCGTTTGCTCCTATTGACTGGATGGGACAGGGGTATTCGCAAGTCGGTTAATTGCTAGGTAGGTAGCCTTTTCCTTTCGCCTTCCCTTTCTTTCCAGTGTCCTCCCTTAAGGTAACAATAACTACAGAAGGCACTTCCAGCAAAGTAAACAGCCTTTCAGACCTGGCTTGAAACAACTCTGTGACAGCCTTATGCAGATCACTAAAGACATCAGCCATTTACTGGCAACTTCCATAATCCCCTTGAAGAGCTAATAGACAAAGCAAGCTGGAACATACTGCCACCAGCACAGCAGCAGAAAGGGCAGCTGTCTTCAGGCAAAATGCGCTCTAAAAGGGATTTGGAGCTTTAGCATTTTTCCTGACACTTTTCCTTTTATAGTGAGAGAGAAATTTGAGAGCTCGAGAAAACACCAAAGTTCTGGGCTCACTTAAATTCTTACTTTTTGAAGTCCTACTAATCTGAAAAATGAGTAAGGGGGGGGAAAAGTAACTTTCAAGATGTCATTTAAAAGATAAAATAAATAAATAAAAGCATCTATTAATCTCTGGTGGAAGAGACAGAGGAAGTCTTCTGTTTGGGAAGGAAGTCAGATGAGAGTCATCCCAGGGTGTGTGATGTAACTCAGAAAGGTCAGGAGACAAGAGGATGTCTCAAAGATGGTATTGAAAAAAGAAAAACCAGCTGTAAACGTGTTTTAATGAAACTTTTAAATAATAGAAACTTTGTTATGCTAAAGGAGGATGGGGAAGAGAAATCAAATCCATTCGAAAAATGGCAACAGAAACACATCACTTTTAAAATAAGCTTCATAGACAACGAAACAGTAATTCTGCACCTGTGAGCCATGATTATTTATATCACCCACTCATTTTAATAACAGCTGTGTGAAAATGCTAAAACATTATTAAATCTGAAACTAACTACTGCACGTACTGCATAGGAAGCTTCTCCACTTTTCCAATTAGCACTGAGGCTTAAGCTTTAAACGAAGCAGAAGCAAAAGAAATGCTGAAAAACACTGCCACAGGCTGGTTTAATTTGGAATTTCTCCTTTTCAAAAGGATTAAAAATAGAAAACCAAACAACCAAATACCTACATCCAGAAAAGCTGGAAAGTACTTCAGATTTCTTTCTTTTCCCTAGCACTCATTTTATTACGTTCTTTACAAGCGAAAAGGAAAGTAAATTAAGGGCAACTTACAAACTTGGTTTGATAAAAACCCCCCAAACTTCTACACACATACCTGCAGCATCTTGCAAACACCACTTTGTGCCAAAAACTCTGTTAACCTCATGGACATCTCTTGTCTCCATATTGAGACCAAGCCCCTAGAAAGCAGCATGAAAGATCCCTGCACCTGCCATGGGATTAACGAGGGAAGACTTTAAAATGTCAGTGATCAGTTACTTATGAGGTGTCCTTAAACAGAAAGGTGTCTGCCACTTCAGTGCAAAGCCTGTCTGCTCAGATACGCAAACCTGGCAGGATGGAAGAGCATCTCACTGGGAACAAGGAACAAACTCCACTGTTTCTTGGGCAAGGGCTGTGGCTTGGTGCAATTTTGCAAGGAGCAGTACTGACACTTCTTGTCCTGAGGAGTTTAAGTGTTAATTATTCCCCAGTGTTCAGGACTTACAGGGGCCTGATTTTTTTGGAAACTCAGGAAGGCCATCTGCTTTCCCAGCAGTGCACGATGAGTCTGGTCAGAGCAACTCTACTGGGGAGTGGACACACTGGGGAGAGATGAGGGGAACTGAGGTAACCAAACCACCCCCCACCCCACTGCCTGAGCTGTGAATCAGTTGCTGGGGTCTGTTTTTACCCATATAAGACTCCACAGAGTGAGAGGGAAAAAAGAAAAAAAAAAAAAGATTACATTACCAATAAAGAGTGAGCTCCTCAGATCACTTATATCACTTACTTGCCATTTATCCACACTCTCCTGTTACAAGGTAGGACACCCACTCCCCATCCTAACCATAGTTGGCTCCTTAAGACTGCTTCCAGACAGAAATAAAACTTTCCTAAAAAAGAATGGGCTTGAGAAATTAATCTGGTTAATTCAGGTTCTTAAAAGGTAGAAAAACAGATGTCTGCCCAGATATTTACAGAAAGACTGTGTGTGCATGCATGTGTGTGTCCCCAGTAGTGCCACACAAAGAAGTACTTACTAATACAGCTACTCTGACAAAGATACAGATTAGGCCCATGTCACGAAAATAAAAGTGTTTTGAAAATCCTCCTCAAAGTCAGAGGCATTTTAAATCTATTTACTAAGAGGCATTTAATCCGTGACTTAATCCACCCACCCACCTGACTACACACAAGGTCCAGGTGATAACTAGTCCTTACGGCACAGACATCACATCGAGCAGATTTCAGCTTTAGTTCTTTAATCAGAAGAAACACACAGCTTCCAAAGGGACTTCAAGCCATTGCAAGGGAGGTTACGTAGCCAACGGAGCCACCCATCTCCGGGAGTTCAGTCATGCGCTTTCAGCACTGCTGAGGTGCTCTTCACCTTGGCACCTTCACCTGTGCTCAGTTAAACTCCCACCCCACGGGCTTATCACCACGGGCAGCATATTCGACCACTCCCCACCACCGACAACCCCACCGCAGGTCCCCAAAGAGCCCGGGTAAATCAGATTTGCACAGGACGTCGCCTACAAGAAAGCTCTGGTATTTTCACTGTCACCAAAGGCGCAGTTATTTTCCCTGGATGCCGATGTCAGCCTCTGGCTCGGCAGCAAGCTGGCACCAGGCAGCCGCGGAATGCTGAGCCGGGGAGCAGGCCGGGCAGGAGGAGGAGAGGGAGGAGGAGGAAGAGGAGGAGGAAGGGGAGGGGGGAGGTCTCGGCGCCGGCAGCTCCGCCCACTGCCGCCAGGTGGCGCCGCCGCTCAGCGGATGAGCCCTGGAGCCGCTTCCCAACCCACCGGCACCGCCTGGGTGTGCTGGACTCGGGCTAGTCCGGATGTTGCCCGGGCCTCACCGCCCCCAAACGAATAAAAAAAACAAACACAAAAAAACCAAACCGAAAACAAAACAAAAAAACAAAAGCAAAACAAAAGAACATAAAATCCCCAGTAAAAAAAGCCCAGAGGTGACAGTGCTCCCATAGCTGCTGTTCAGGACCACTAGCTCTAAGCATCACTGACCCAGCACAGGCAGAAACCTCCCCTCCGTGTCCACGCACTCCTCCTCACTATCGGCACCTGTGCGCTCAGCTGAGTCCTCTGCTCTGGGGAACACCACCAAGTTGGGGAAAAAACACAATAAAATATTCAAAAACAAAACAAAAAGTCATCAAACAAGCACAATCAAAAAAGAGGCTTACCCCACAGAAGCATCCCCAGGCGACAACAGTGCTACAGGGGACACAGTTCCCCACAGAGGCAATCTTCAGAGGGATTCCTCCCTGCTTCACCACCCACTCGGGGCAGCCCCATCCCTGCACTGAATGTGAGCTCATTACACGGACTGTGCAGATGGAGTCACTGCCACAGATGTGAGCACCTACCACCACATTTCCGAAGGACGGAGACAGAACCACCTTGCAGAGCCGAAAGAGCCATGAGACTGGGAAAGGGCAGCCAGCATCCCACAGCTCTTCCCACTACATATTGCACCAGTTGTGAATTTGGGAAATGTGGTCCTCACTCCGAGTTTATCTCTCCTGACATCCATAACCAAACCCGGACATGCTGTTATGATTCTGTGTTATGTGGACGCAAGTCATTTGGTGACCAAGTACAGGGCACCTGTCAGTGTGCTGTGGGCAAAGAGAGGCTCCATCCTCTGAATTTAAATGTTCCCCACAGGACTGAGGTGTGCTGACATGTTTGATCACGACACCCTAGGTCAAAGTGTTTGCCGCCATGATGAAAATAAAGCTGTGTCTGGTCCAGTAATTTGGGGTGTAATTACAGAAAGACTAGGGGTTTTCTACATAATGAACTGTATTATAGCATTTTTCTTTTTCTTCTTTTTTTAAACCAAAACTTCATTGCAATAAATAGCCCCCAAGAGGTTTATACAGGTGACTTTACAGTAAGAACCATGTTTGCAGATGATAAAAAAGCATCCATTTTAAGGAAAACAAAACCTCTAACAGAGAGGTTTTGACTTTTGTTCACTATCCCTACTACATAGAAAAATCTCTGTCAAAACAGGACAAAGTTTGGGCTTTCAGCAGTAGGATGAGGTAATGCCAATCTCTGTCTTTATTTTCAGTGTCCTTCTTAATGTATGGTAATCAGTTAGCCCACATGCTCCTCTCGGCAGGAAAGGATTGCTTGAACTTTCCTAGTGCAGCCACTGGGGAAAAATACAGAAACATGGAGAAGAAAACACAAAGACCTCACAAATGCAAAAACCTTTGCCTGCCAAGTGCTAATTGAGAGAACATTCTCGCCAATTAAAAAAATGCTCTACGAGTGAGAGAAGCTTCACTTACACACAGCTATCAGGAAAGTAAACCAACGAGCAGGAACTTGTACAAGAAAACAGGCTACCAGGAGATGGTAGCCAACATTTGCAACCAGGTCACTTCTCCAGACTGCTGGTTTATGGTCATAGGAGAACAAACTAAGATGCTGTAACAACACATTATTAAATACAAAATGTGTGGAGAGGGAACACGAATAAAAACTTCAGATTTTGCCCGATGTAGCAAGGAAGAGAAAAAAAGTACATTTTTATGTTCTGAATTCAACTTCAAGATGAAGACTAGGAAAAAGATAAATGGAGTCAACTCAATTCTAAGGGGGGAAAACAAATCAAATATTTAGGGGAAGAAGTCCTGATACAAAGGCCTAGGTCTTTTGAAGCAATGAAAGATTTTGGGTACTCCTATTTTATGGCATTAAAACATATTTCATATGCTTGCATTCACAAGGCACAGTTTTCAGAAGACAAACACATTTCATCATGTTCTGCCTCACAGGGAAACTCTACTTGTCACTGGGCAGCTAAGTGCACTTGGTTCTCTGGTACCTATTTTCACTTCCAGTCTATCAAGAACAAACTACGGACTCTTCCATGATGCTGCACTTTTTCATTTGACTGTTTAGGAATGGAAAGCAACAGCAGCAAAGTCCGAACATGCAGTTTAAGGATGTTTTAGTAAAGTTTAATAAAAAGCGGCATTTTCAACGTAAATTCTAAAAAAAAAAATCGCCTGGTTTAAAGATTTAGACTTAGTTCACATAATTTATTATTTCAGAATGAAAGTTTCCAGCAAAATAAATGAGAACAGAGTTTTACCAGGGACTTTCCTAGGCTCTGTCTTAATTTTGTATATTTGTTGATGAAATACTGGCTTTCCCAAGCTCACTGTTGACAATTCCCCCGCCCTCCTCTTTTTTTTTTCTTTTTAAGCAGCCTTTAAAGTTTTCTTTTGTCTATAATTAACAAATTCTAAGTTATGAGATATCCCTTTTCATCTTGTTTGGGGTTTGCGAGAAGGCTTCCCATGAGAAGGGAATCCTTAGCATGGTGTCTGGATTGCCCTGGTCTGTGTTTAAAGTCTCAGGTGCAAAAGCCACCCTCCACAGTAGCATGCAGATTTCAGCAGCAAGCACTTTCTACCAACTACAAAGCCAAGTCAACCTTTCAATCTCCTCCAAGTTCCCACTAAAGGACTTTACCCCAACACTTTTCTTCTTTGCCTTTCCTATTTGAATCTTCCTGTCTTCCTGTTTTACCTAGCCTGTGGAAAAGCTCATTACACAGGTGTAGTACCTTTTACCTTTATCAAAACTACAAAGATGCCTTCTGGACTTTTTTTCTCCCACACCCTTCAAGTATCTTGTGAACTCATCCTTCTTGCTAGTCATCAGTACTCTTTCTCTGTTCTTTTGTCTTACTCTATTCTCTGCTTCACCAGAAAAAAAAAAAAACAAACCAGTATCTCAGAGGGTGGATGGTTTTACAGTTAAAGGCAACCAAAGACATTCCAAGTTACAGCTTTTGGGTTTACTACATACTTTAGTCCCATAAACAACCATGAGAAAGTTGTTCTATCCCTCTGAGAATAAAGTTCTCTATCCTCTGGAGGAGGAGCAGTTACCCAGAAATGAGAGTATCTCTTAGCTCCAACTAACTGAGAAGATTTGTCCTCCACCTGACCCAACTCTCCATATAAAAGTCTCTGTCTTAATTTCAGTTGTGGTTCCTTGATCACCTGCCCTGGCCAGGACAGGAAACTTAATAAGTTGGTACACTGCCAGTTTTTGAAGATATAACACACTGAAAACAGTCATACTGATTGTAACTCCTCACCATATCTAGTCTTTGTCATTCACTAATGCTGAGTATTTAGATCAGAGTTTGTAGCCTGGTTATTCTTTCTTTTCACTCTAATTAACTAGTGGCAGTGAAGCTCTTAGTAATTGTGTAAGGCAAAAAAAAAGTCCCAGTCATTATGAAAAAAGATAAATTTAAAATAAACAAACAGCACTTTACATTCTCCTTGCCTTTCTCCTTCCCCCAACAACTCTGAATTCCACTTTTGGTTCTTCTCATTTTTTATACTTTCAGTGCATTATATTTGTGCTTATGGAAAGTCAAAACATTTCTTTTAGGCAGTAATTCTTGCCCAAGAAATTCATGCTCCCTCAACCTAAACATAAAATTCAGACTTCAATTAAACTACCAAGAATTTCATAGAGCTGAATATTACTGGCACTTGCATTGTGCTAAGTGTTCTTGATGCTAAGTATTGGACTTCAAAGTGAAGTACAGTTTTACCTTGGAAATCCTCTCAACAGAAACAACTTAAAACTTTTAAGATTATGGAGTACTTTTAATATTGTGGCAAAATACAATCCTTGTTTTCAAACAAATCAAATGTGCAAGTACTATAGCTGCTCTTCTAAAAATCTCTTAATTTGGTTTACCTAAAAAATGCATTGTTACTGAAGTGTTTTACTCCTGTATTTACAATGAGAAGTGCCTTTTAAAATGGAGCTGAAGTTTCTATGCATATCCTATTTTGGTTCAAAATTGATCCACTGCTACTGGTAGCAAATTCAAGCTGTTATGTTAAGAACATAAACCTATATTTTTAAAAGAAGCGTTTCTATGTAACCCAATTATCCAGGTTACTATCTGAGTCATCTTGTTACTAGGTTGAAAAAAAAAAAACCAGAAAAACAAGGCAATACTTTGTCTAACAACATTCATGAATCACAATAAATTAATTCTTTTCTGTGGAAAGCAGCGGTTTAAACATTACTGTATCACACTGCTACAAACAGTACTTTCAAAATAAGCATATTTAGATCTTAGACTCATTTTAAGTAGCTTTCATGAAACTTTTTCTAACCTTCATTTTAAAACTAAGTACAAGAAATTTAAAGTATCAGAATAAGCTCAGTTAAAGTTGCCTTCAAATTCTAGGTTGACGGGCTCTATAATCCAAGTTGAAAGGCATCTGGAGGGGTTGTGAGGAGTTTCTCTATCCCACTGCCAGTCACCTCAAACTCAAATCCTTGCCAATTTAGTTTTCTCTATTCCGCAGACTCTCTGCAAGAGATGGTTGCAGCCTCAAAATGGAGATCCACCACTGAACAAGTCTCACGTCTCTTTGAAATTCCCTCTGAGGAGGTTTTCCATTCAGCCAGAGCCAGAAACAGATTAATAGCCCCTTTTACCAAGGTTGTCTTGCTGCAGGTGGGTGCCAACATACCTCTTCTAACCAAGCTTCTTCTTGCATCTAAGAGGATCTAAGAAATCCCTTACTTGGTATGGCCTGTCCTCTAAGACATGAAGACTCAGGGTGATAATGGGTCAATACAGTCTAAAGATAGATCAGCCTGCTCTAACAGCTTATAGCTCGTTACAGGGAGCTGTAGCACTTAATGAGGCAAAGAACAACAATTCGGCTCCTGCGAGGTTCTGCTACCAACTCCTGGGAGTGGCATTTCCCAAGCTTGGCCAAAAAATAAATTAAAAAGAAAAACAAAACACAAACCAGAAAGAAAGAGAGAGACACACAACTTGTGATCTTCATCATTTTACTACTCATCACTAAGTCCATCTCAGAGCTAATGACAGTATCTGCATAACCCAGGTGATGCTGGCCAGAGATAGCATAAAACAAGTCTGCCTACTCACTCACTGAACTGGTAGCAGGACAGGCTCCCCAGCAAACTGCTGGAAACGGATGCCACCTCCATCACATTCAATCATCAGTTAGTTAAAGGGAAAAGGAAAGCTGTTGGACTGGCAGCTCTTTCCTCTTCCCTTACTGAACTCCAGCACCAGATCAGAATCAGAATCACATCCTGAATTGGAAGCGACCCACAAGGATCACCAGCTTGGCAGACAGTTACAGGTCTTGACCCATTCTCAACCTTCATGTTCTATCAAGCACTGCCAAGGAAGAGCCCTGACACCACACTGCAGCCTCAGGATACACGGTTTGGAAGAACGCAGAAGCTCGACCTTCTTAATTAGTTAATTCCCCAGAAGGAGTTCGTTCCATGAACATCTGCTCTTTCAGGGAATGTCAAGCTTTGTTGGAAGAAGCAAAACCAGTAACAAATCCACAGTGTTCACAGGACTGGCATTTTTAAATAAAACTTGCGTGACAGTTACTTTAAGGACCTTTTTCTTTAAGCAATCTTGTCACAACCTATCAGTTTGGGACCCCAGAGGAGGACTACCTACACTGCTGCTACATCTGTACTCTTGATATATGCAGTTTTCAGATTTGAAAAATCTGCAGGTTTCTATTTTGCAGGGAAAAAGTAGTAAAAGACAGGGTACTGGAGGCATATCTAAAAAAAAAAAAAGAAAAATGCTAGTACTGCTGGATCACTGAAGACACTGGGTTCAAACTTTTTTCCATATTAAAAAGTATGGTGATATTTTGGACTTGATAGGAAATAACCAAAATTGCTACAGTGCTTCCCCTGTGAGCAAAATGAGTCAGAAATAGAAATGTATAAGCCACTGCCCCAAGTGCTCCAACAGTACTTTGAGGCGCATCAGACTGTTCTGAGCAGCGAAGCATCCCTGAAGCGCTATAACTTTGGTTAGAACTTGTAATTCAGAAATCTCCCAGTGACCCCATTATCAGTGTAGCATAGAGAAAACAGAGCTGGTCTCGGTATATGAAGGCAATGACTATTCAGGGAGTTTTAATCAGAAGGAATTTAACTGAACAAACAGCCGTGGCTCCCAGAGAAGGGCTGAGTACTTTTAAAAATTGAAAGTAGCTGAGCGTATGCTCTGGAACAATAAGATAGAATTATTACACTAAAACCCTTTAATTAATGCATGCGACAGAAGCTGTGATTTTTAAACCCTAATCTCCCTGTCATTTCAGTTTTTAAGAAATAGTAAGAAGCACCCATCTGCTCAAGCTGCCACACGAGACCCAAAGTTCTGTTCTCACACCAGTTTTGCACCGGATGTCTCAATAAATTTACTGCTTATTTACATCAGCCAAAATGGAGAAGAAAGATGCTGATCTCCTAAGTTTGCCCTCCTTCAAAAATGGCCAAAATATATTTTGCTGTTACAGCATTCTTTCCCCTAAGAGCAGGGGCTTCTTTCCCCCCTCCCCCAAAAAAGAAAACCCATAGGGCATTTCTGAAACCCTGACAGATGTTTAATTACAGAGGCACTAGCAGGCATTATTTTGAGAAGCTCAAACACAGAACGACTGTATCTGACGACCAAATGGCTAAAGTGTCTGCTGTACCACTAACGAAGCAAAAACTCTGCTAATCCACGTTTTGCTAATTCAAACACCCAATAATTCATATGCAAGCAAAAAGCTGCCGGTAACACAACACATCTGAATAACTATTTAACAGCAGGAATCTGTGGTGCGATCTCATGTTACCAGGGATGTATTACAAAATGTAGTAAACAGCAGTCAGTGCTATGTTATGAAATATCAAACCAAACTCTTACTCTCGACATCTAAGAACAAAGTACCTTTTGTAATGCAGGTTTCTTCCCTGTCCTGCATTTATTAATTCATTAACTTTGTTCATTTAAATAGGTCCTTTAGTCACTGATGCAAATGAACAGGGAACTACGGTACATCTGTGGGCTGTGTGGCAGGAAGAGAATAGAGACAGCACTGCCTTCTCCACTTTATTTCCAGCTGTTTCCCACAAATTTCTTGCTGATTCTCTGGAATTTCTCACACTAGGTTCAAATTAAAAAACTTTGTTTTATTCAGAAAGTTAGAAAATCCTATTCTGAGCTATTAAAAAAATAAAACAAACTAACCCCACAAATCCAGTCACCTGGACCTCTGACTAAAATTTCTTGGCTATGCCTCTGAATGCAGCGGGACCTGCACCTTCTTTGCTGAGTCAAATCCAGTAGTGAATAATCTTCCTCCTTTATCCACCCTCACAGCTGAGTGAGGCGTATGCGCCCTTGCTGTGCTGTAGAATTGTGTACTGAGCATGCGGCAACACGAAATATTGTCTTAACAGATTTAAGCATGCCTCAAAGCACATTGTTCTGACAGCGCCTGGGTCTCCGTCATCACTCTCGTAACTATCAATGATTCTGGTTAATTTTACAATCACAAGAGGTACAAGCCTCCATCTGGTTAGTCTACATATTGCTGCAGAGTTGGAATCACACTGATCAACAAAATATGTTGGCTAGTAATGCTCTGTTAAGGTGGACTGATGAGAGGAGAACAGCCCTACTTTCAGCTACGCTAAAGACCCAAGGCAAATACAAGGGAGCAGAGCATGAGGACTAGTGTTCCTCGGGGAGCACTGCCTGGCACTCAGGGGCTGCCGGGGGAGGCAAGGCACACAGATCAGGGCTTAGGTGTGCTGGCAAGACCACTCGGTAATCTAACACATTGGGTACACTCTCCTGAACTCCTGGAGTATATAAGGCAAAAGCCTGCCACAGCCCTTTCCTCAGGATGAAGCTGAAGGTAAGAGATTTCCTGGTTTAATGCCTGTGACTGAAGTGACCTTGTGAGCACAGGTGGCAGGGTTTCCAAACACTTTTTGTTCCCTGCTTACACGAACCCCAAGTACAACAGCTCCCTCACCCACAACAGAGTCATGGTGTAGCTGCTACCACAGTGCAAACCACCACCATCCCTGTCATCCCTCACCAAGCCCTGCCTCACAGGTCTGATGGGGAGAGCAGCTGCGGTGTCAATGCATGGATCCTCACACCAAGAGTACCACGGTTACATCCATGCCAGGAACCAAAACCACACACCCATGGAACTGTCAGCATAAATGCAGATATCCTGGCAAGGCTGCTATTTGTATTGTTACAGCCCTTCCTCTAACCCCCTTCCCTCTACACAAAACTCAGCTAAAAGTCCACTTGGCTGACATTGTTGCACCTGCACCAGGGGTCCCTTCCACCAGACCTATATGGGTCAGGAGGGTAACGCTGCTGTAAGCCTAACACATACAATTCTGCTGGCACAGCCTGCAACACAGTGTGCATCTAGGTTGTCCTGTGAAAGAGATATTTCTTGCTTGTTTTCCAATTTTGGGTTATTTTCAGATGTCACAAACTAGGACTCCCCTCCACCCCTTTACGCCTTCCAGCACCGGGGCCAGTGTTGATTTCTCCCAAGTTTGGCTCAATTTTACTCTGACTTTCTAAATAGGCCCTGTCTATGAACTCCTGGTAAGTAGCACATTTAAATGCAGAACTACGTTTCTGTAGAGCTGTACCTATAGCACTTCTCAAATGAATTAGCAAACATCCAATTACTGTGCTTACGTACTCCACTTTCCTCCTTTTGGACTTCAGAAAACACTTCTCCATCAGGACCCTGAGTAAACTGATTTAAATGCTCTTAAAATTTCAGCTTATTCTGTAACGCTAAATTTGCATCTTCACAGCACAGGATATGTAAAGTATGATTATACAATGGAACTCCCTTATGCATGCAGATGGGAAGCAAAACACCTCAACCCCTGGTATTGTTTCAACCTGCTTTTTTGTATTAATCTATCAGGCAAACAGAAACAGTCCCTGAGCAAAGGGCAAGCAACACTCCTCTTCTCTGCTTTTTTTGAGAATTCACCTACCTATAGCTCTACTCACATCTACTCACCATCAGCCACAGCACAGAATCTCCCACCCCTGTTTTATTTCAGTCACCTAATACTATTCTAAATATGTACAGGAAGTCTGTTGTGATCCCACTGAAATCCCTGATGATACAACTACTAACCTCAAAAGGAGGAGAACTAGACCAAAGAATATAAATAGGAAAAAAACAGTAAATTCAGAGCCTCTCCCAGCAGGACAGCTGGAGTTTCTAAAAACCCAGTGGCTCCATAGTATAAGCAATGAAAAACAGGTTACAGAACTCAGCAACAGGAATTAATAAAAATGACCAAAGGTCATCTGTAGTCTATCAATCACTATATCGTTTACAGTTCATATTACAGTAGAAAGGTATGAATGTTGTCAGTGTTGTACACTGGCTACTCAGATCTGTCATGAATAATTGATAGAGGTTATCCATTTGAGTCCCAGCCTATTAGTCAAAACTCTAAACCTGCTGTTCACCAAGAGCAGAGTACTGCAGATGAAGGATGGAGGGGCACTACAGGGAACTATTTTCAATGATGCAAGCAGTTATGAGGGAATGCAGATTATCTGAAAACAAACACTGAATTTTTCTGAGACCCAAGACACTACCCTTTGTGAACAGCATTTCGTGTATACTTATTTTGCACAATTTATTGTCAAGAATAAAATACATCAGCCAAATCTGAATTTGAGGTTTCAGTCTTAAATCTGTTAAAAGCTTAGTGTTTGAGTTGAAGGCTGGGAAGTGCATTTGCCTCACATTCCCTTATGTATTTTGCACTGAGCATCTACTAGATATCTTCCTGATAAAATGACTTTGAACTAAAATCAAAGAATAAACACCCTTTCTGTTATGGACCAAAGTTTTCATGTTACTTTTAAAATAAGTAAATACCAAACCAGGAATAGTTATATTTACATACACACTGGAGGCCTGAGGAACTAAGACCTGCAACATGACCTACACTGTATTAACCCTGATGCAGACATTACCCAAGTAACTTACTCCATCATGGTATTAATTCCAGCAAATGGCAGCACACCTTTGAAATTTGGAGCAAGGTTAATGCATCAAATAAGAATCTACTAACTAAAAATAGTCCTACTAACCAGTGCCTTGTTTATTTATTTACAATTCACCATGACTGAACTGAACTGAAGACTCACCATTTTGACTCTGTCAGTCCATACTGCAGGGTGCAAAACAGATCATTATTTCATCTTAGATTTAAGAAGGTCAGGCTCACTGAGTTGCCTTTGTATGGTTTATAATGTCAGAATAATCCTTTACTACAGTGATGCCCGAGACATGGAATAGGATTGCCTACGAACAGCAGCCCCACTTTTTAATCTTTACAGCAGCAGTTCAGCAGTGGCATTTGAACAAGCCATGATATAGTTACATCCTTTGAGAAGCAACACCTGAAATGCCTCCTTATCTTTGCACATCCTAGGAACCAATAAAAATGTAACATTTTTTCCAATAAATACGAGAGGGAGGTCGACAAAATACAGCTTTCTCTGCAAATTTAGGGATATCAGAGCCTGCTTTTAATTCCCTTTGCTGAAACACAAGGCTCTGTCTAGACACCAGCCTTAAGGCACTCTCTTTGCATATAAGGCAGGCCAGGGTGTATGGAAGCATAAGGATTGTCAAAAAACCTGTTTAGGCTTTGGCAAATTAGTAGTGCACATTCTGTAGACAGCACAGTTCTTAGGTTTCTGTCCGACAGAAGTAAAAAAATGTTACAGTCTTTTTGACAAACTCAAACTTTCCCTGCCAAAAGCCATCCTCTCTCCAACTGTTAGGAAACCAACCTGAAGAAGGCTTTGTTCAAATCTCCACCTCTTCCTACCAGGAGATAAATTTTGTTTATTTTGACTCAGTTTTGGAGCCTGCATACTTTGGACTTTTAGACTCCAAGAACAGTAATACTGGTTTTGTATTTGACTTCTTACAACCTACAACTAACTCATCTTTTCCACCAACTCACTGGTGCCACTTTTCGACCAGAAACTAATTAATATCCTGCCTGAACATTACAGCAGAGCCTCTCCTCTCATGCTTTCTGTAAACAGCAAAGCTCAATCCCACTCCCACCTTCCCTTTAAAATATTTTTCTCAGACCAAGCTCTTGTATAACAGCTTGTGTGTAGCGGTCAGGCTGCAGACACCTTGCACACATATAGACAGTCATTGCTTTTGATGGGTCAGACTTTCAGCTATTCCACTCCCGAGGCTTACGGATACAGACTTCCAGGCAAATGGGTGAGTTCGGTTTGAAACATCATTTTGGCAACAGGGAAGTTGAACAGTTTTCGCTAAGAAATTTACAGCTGAATTGGTACAGCCTTTGCTATGGTGGCAGGGTGAGATGAAAGAAAGACAAAGAGGGAAACAGATTTGATTGCACACAAGTAATTTATCACTAATTTAACTCTGTTTCTTCCACATAATTTCTTAGCTAGTTAAAAAGTCAAAAGGCCCATACAATATTTGACATGGACAGGCAATACAAACAGCAACATTCAGTAAATCAGTCATGAAAACTGGCTTTGCCTTACAACATCTGAGCAAAATACAAGATCTAAAGCTCAAATGAATTTCATAATTTAGGAAAATAACTAATTGCACTTTAAAGAATGCCTAGTAAAATTATTGCACAATTATATGGGAGTAATTTATTAATATGTGATGATCATGTATTTCTGTTCTTTTTAGTTAGTCTTGGATCTGAAATACGAACCTTATATGGAAAGAAGCTTTGATGACAGTCATTTATTTGGGAAAGCTTTTCCAGTCTTTTTGTCTCACACAAATGATTTGAAAGTTTAAAGTACTGGAATAATTTCATATCTAGCTATTAATAAAGAGATGTTGTCTTTTCCATCTTTCATACTTTTATTAAGCTTTTACTGAAAATGCAGCTGCTGGCTTATAAGCAATTAAAGAATAATATATATACAAGCAGGCAGCCATTTTCACAGTCTGGCAAGTAACACATTTCCATAAATAACAAAGAATACAGGGTCACGATATCAGCTGTTCAGAAATTTTAAAAAGTCAGATTGCATCTATTTTTGCAGTAACTATTTGCTGGATTATTTTTATTTATGGCTTGAAACTGAATTTAGAAATGTTTTCCCTGAACTTTAAACACTATGCTCCTGACTAACTGGCTTTCTCTCTGCTGTTTTCTCACTTGACTTCCATGTATCTATGTCCATACTGAGGGCAGGGGATGACACTGGCCCACAAGCTGGGCCTGCAAAGGTTTGCAAACATCTGAATCTACTCCTCACGCATTTGCATGCACAGATTGCACACACATTGGTTTATTTGTTCACATATGTGGTCAGCTGCCCTGTTACCTGGCTCTTCAGATGCACTGCATTAATTGCATTGTACACCAGCTTTAGATAATTAGACACAGCTGTACATTTGAAAATGGTAACACACAGTGGGAAATCCTGCTGGAAGATTTTGGTCATTAACACTTCTCAAGATATACTATTATCTACTCGTTAATTCTCTGTTTTGATCCCTGTTTAAAGTTTTCTTTTACTTTTCCCTTGGGAACTTTGCCAAGGTTTCCACTCCAAAACGACTGTGTGACATTGTCACTCTGCCTCCTTCTAATAGAAAAAAATCACATATATAATTCTGTGAAAATGGAAGCAGTGTCCTTAAGAGAACCAATGAAAAAGAAAAAAAAAAATAATATTTTTGACCAACAGAGCTGATGTACAAGATAAGTTTGCTATTTTCTTTTCTTTTAAGTGACATATGAAATAATGCATTTCACACACTTCTTCCTCCCCAGGAAAGCTGACAATTTTTCTAGAAAGAGACAGGAAGCTCCCCTTCTGGGGAAAAAAACAAACTAAAATTAACGAACACCAAAACTGTTTCAGATTTGGTCAATTAATTTTCTTCCACAAACATAAGTCACAAACCATGTTAGCTTAGAAGCTGATTTTGACAATCCTATTCCCTTACGATTCAGGTAACTAAAAAAAAAAAAAAAAAGGCGACATTTGTTCCCAAAAACTATGAGAGTATTCTTGTTATTTCTCATCTAAAAATATAAACAAGTTGGGTCTCCAACATCTTGAAAGGGTGGTTTTTTCATTTTGTTGTATTGGAGGGGTCACAAAGAGGGAAAAGACTACACTGGTGATTGTGAAAGCATGAAAACTCAACAGGCACAAAGGCATACACAAAAATAAATACAGCAAAATAAAAATAAACGGGTTCATCCAGTCTGACTGCATATCTGGCATCCCAGAATCACAGTATGGTATTAGTTTAAGAGAATAATCAAGCGATTTCTTCACTGGTTTCAGGAGTTTAGATAGAGAAGACTCTCTAAGAAGAGCAGTGATAACATGGTAACCCCAGAAACTACAGAAGTGTATATCCCTTTAATTTTGATTCATGAGCAAAAATTTTTTTTTTCTTCCTTTTTTTCCTAACTGCCTCTAACTGAATTTCTGGTCTTCTGCTTCAAGTGAGCACCAAGCTACTAGGGGATTTCCTAAGTGGGATTACCAGTGTTTCTTCAGTTCCTGCTAGCTGCTTACAATTGCACCTGTGACAACTTAACTGAGTTAGCTGTCAACGACCTGAAACCAAACATGAGGATTTAAGCTCCCTCAGAAGCCAAGTTTGTGGATGAAATGTAACCTCAGGATGGGATTCCTTCTTTTGGCTGAAATTGGTAAGGACTTCTACACTCTAAGAAAGAACAGAAAATTTAAGCTAGCCTAAAAACTTCTGCCTTTTTGCCAAGAGTCTTGTTTGCCCACTCAGCTTTTGCTGCGGTACAGTCACATTTCAGAATATAATTAACCCCCGAATAAGGGAAGAATGGGAAAATGGTTTCCCTTCTCTTCTCAGGGAAAGCCTTTTGGGGTGGGAGGGTGGGGGTCAAAACAGAACAGCACCACAGCTTAAAGTAAAGAGAGGCATAATTAAGCTTTCATAAAACATCTGTATCACATTTACACATGCACTCAACTTCTAGGGAAGTGACAGACATCAAAACTAATGGAGAACATCCCAACTCTCTAAATGTAGGAAGAATGCTGCAGTTTTCCCAGCTGCGCTCTTGGGACTGTAAAACAAGAGATCAGGAAAGGAGCCTATTTCTTATTGCTTTTACTGTTGTTTTTGGCCAGGCAGTGTTACAAAGTTCTTAAACAGTGTTATCCTACTGCACTATGAGAATAATGTACACCAAGACTACTGGAAAACAATGGCTGCAGAATAAGCCCCATCATCTTCTGGTTGTTATGCACAGTAATTGGTTCCAGGGTCAACACTGTGATGCTACAACAAAGGGCTGTAGCTTAAGGGTAAAGAATAAACAGCAGGAGTTAATGGATGTTCTGTTAATATAAATGCACCCCCAAAATGAAAGAAAGGCAAAAAATAAAATATTCTGTATAAGCAAAACTGATTATGAATCCAGTGTGCAACCTTAGCTCTCAACAAGCTGTTAATTTCGCTAAAGAAATACAGCAAGTACTTTCAAGAAAACAACACATTAAGATTTTGAAGCTAGTTTGACAAACACTGTGCTTGCCACGGGTGCCAATTTATTTGTGTGAAAAATACAGGCAAAGAAAGGTGTCTGAAATTACACTATTATTCACAAAAAATCATTACTAGGGTATACGCAACTTTGTTCAAAACCACGTGTGACTGCTCCACTGAATCTAAACATCTGGGGCAAGTTATCTGTCTGATTTTAGTGCCTTTGAAACGACATGCTACATTTAAGCTAAGAAGTCCAGTCACACCAGTTTTAAGAGTCATGTTTTCAAAGTCCAGGACTTTATCATTCTGACTCTTCCCATTCAATGACACTTTTTCCCCACACACAAGGAAAGTGAAACAGATGTAGAGTTAGTGTTTTCTTTCAAAGCATTTCTCCAAATATAAAAATTACCTCCTGACACTCAAGCACTCAGATGAAGAGATACAAGAGATACATATAGTTATTCTTATGATTTGCCAGGTGAAACACTAGAACATATGAGGTATCAAAATGAAATCTCTCATTTGTATGTTTTGCTTGTTATCACACCTTCTCTTTTCAGTTTCCACTGTTCTCTGGAAGGAAATTTTTACCTGTTTTTCTTTTACCTGCTCTGCCAGCATGCATGGCTTCAGACGCTGGGACTGCTCATGCAGGGTTGTGGCAGGGGCACTGTGTGACCTCCTTCCACAATGCACTCCCACATCCTAATGTGAACAGGATGACACTGAGCTACAGCACCTTCTTCCTTGGTGCTCCACTTTCTCTCCATGGTCACTCATTTCCTTCCTTTAAACAATGCTCTGTTTTCAAGTGCCAATTGTGCCCAAATAGGAAGACTCCCCACAGTGTGCCAATCTCCCTGGCACATGCTGCTCCAGGCCTTGGCTATCCTCATGGCCCTTCTCCCATTAGTAAGCTAACACCATGACATCACTTATGCAATCACAGCATGCTTCGACCCCCAGCTTACTTCCTTGTGCCACTGATTCAGCTTTTTTCCAAGGCTGCTCCTTAGGCTCCCATTTGCTGCCACTCCTACATAAACCACCTATGGTTTGCAGCTGACAAGAGCCTGAATCCACATCAGTCCCTTCAAGACAAACTCTTCTATCAGTTCTTTTGGTTCACAACCACATGACAGTCACAATGAGCCGGATCACAGAGAAACACCCCCAGCCAGGTCACATCCATCACCCCACAGCACCCAGCACTCAGCAGCACCAGCTGCTGAGTTTAGATACATCATGAAATGGCACTTGGACTTAGCCTAAATTCAGATCCTCTACAAAAGATGGTTGTCTTACAATGTATATGCTATGAGACACTTTTGATACTGTTCATCTGATGAAACACACTCATGTTAGAAAGCAGATTCACAGATAGGGCAGTTACTGCAGAAAACCACATTTTTGACTTAACGCTTTTGCATGGCCCTCACTACAGGAATCTCTGGAGGGCTGTCAGCAGCAGTAATCTGCCTGAACTATGAATGAGCTTCCAGAAGAAGTTGTTTCCATCATTTGGATGCACGTCTAGTAGTAATACATCAGCCCTTTCCCATTTAGATCTATTAAGCTATACTTGTCACATAAACTCACATGCTTTCTAAATTTCTGCCTTTCCTTTCTCAAACCTTTTTCAGCTTGATGGACTTTTTAATTACAGTACGTTTTTGGCCCATTCCAACCTTCACCTCCCTATGTATCATGTTTCTTTCCCTTTTGTTTCTAAAGGCCTCAAAGAAAGTTGCAAAACTGGAATTTGAGTAAATACTTTATGAAGAGTACTTTCCATGATGCCTTGGTTGAGTGAAATCAGTATTTCAACTTACTGAATATATTCTAAGATTTTTTTTCCTTTTTTTTTTAACAAAATCTTTCTCTAATATAACTGACCAGGAAAGGTAAGTATAGTAGAAAATCTTACTGCACAAAAAAACTGCATCCTGAATTAATAACACTTCATTTCCATTATGAGCCTTAGTATTAGGCACTTGCATACTGATAACACCAAAGATAAAAAACTCTAATAACTTCATTTGCAAAATAAAGTGATTATGTTTGAATTATAACTAATGTGTTATGTCTGTGTGTATAAACTACTAAAAGAACAACACTATTTCCATACAAATTAACAGCATTGAGGCTTCCCTGTCAAAAACACATTTAGCACTACAGTAGCAAGTAAGAAATCCTCAACTTATGTGCACCCATTTTGTTGTCCCAGAACAATCCAAGTAAAGATTAACTTTTTCCTGTTACAACTTTACTTGTCATTCCGTGTTTGAGTATTTTTTAGGGCTTCTTCAGGCTTCAACAGTACACGTTAAAACGTTTCTGGGAAACTTGTGCCTGTGGATACAGGCATGTGCAAGGAAAAGAAACTTCTGCAAAGTATTATAAGAGGTTTAGGATTAATTTGTTCCATGTGCAGTGTAAGCTGTACTTCCTGAATTCTCTTTTAAGGGAAGAGACAGATCTGTTTGTTTCATTATCTAGTAAAAAAAGGCTTTACTACCTACCAAATAAAGGCTAAGTCATGGAAAACTGCATGCACCTTTGGTTCAGTGGTGCTAGACACCTAGCAGACCGTGCAAACAGCAATGACTAAATACAGCATCTGCTCCACTATCTTGGGGTACAGCGGGCATGGGAAGAGATGAAGTCTTTTATGTCCCATTATCATCCCAAGTCATTGCACGCAGTCTTTCACCGTCATTACACTGGTGTGCAACCTCTACTGTTGAAACATCCAGAAAATGTTTCACAGAGAAAGGGGGAAGTCCTTTAGACCTGAGGTTCACATTTCCAAAAGAACTCATATATTTCCCTTGTGGTTATGTTTTCCCCCTCCCCCCAAATATTTAGGTTTTGCTGACAACAGCTTGCCTCAAATGCTATTTAAGCAAAAAGACATCACAAGACATATGCTATCCTAAGATAACACACACCTCTGAAGTGCTGTTAGGTGTAACTGATACCTTCAACTGTCTGATGAATTTGTTATCTCAAAGAAACACAAGGTTTGGGAATGCCTTATATTTTAAACTAAACCCAAATTTAGTCTTTAAATAAATAAATAAAATCTGTGATTTTGCATCCTTTAAAAAAAAAAAAAGGAGAAAACATCTGACTTGGAGTAAACCCTAACTTCTGACTCCCACACAAGACTACAATTTCAGCTTTATATCTGTGATATGACAAAAACAATCATTTTAATGGCTATTTTGCTGTTGTTTGAAGTAACAGAGATAATGAAGTAATAACTGAGGTTTGAGATTACCAACCTGGAAAATAAAGTTCTAAAAGTAGGAGGGCAAATCTTCCCCCATGGGTCCTGTACAAGGAAGAGTATCTCATGCTCTAAATCCACGTTAAGTAAGCAGCTGTATCCAAGTTACAATAATCATCAATCGAGAGAGCACTTTTGTCTTTCACGTGGACATTTTCTCAATAGAGATTCTGCACTTTAAAAGGATGAAGGGTGGGATTTTTGCCCTCACCACCACTAAAGTGTAACCAAATCCATTAAAAGACTATCCACAAAAGACAATTCTGAGACGTGCTTCTCCCCTAGTCTTATACCCTGTAAAGTTTGCATGCTATGATACATTTCAGGATATGCAATTTATACTGGCACTGATTACAGAAAAGAAAGATTTCTCTATTCTTCTCTAACCTCAAGCCATTAGTGGCCAAGTGGTTCAACAAAGCAATTAACAATGATTCCAATCTGACTGCTTGTACGCTTAAAATCAAGCCAGCAGTTTTAAGTTTTGCTGGATCAGGGCCAAAGTATTCTGTTATTTGCCAGTTCAAACTCATGCTGTCTGTAAACAAGGAAAACAAATTCACTATGAAAGTAAGTTCTCTACACATTTACAAATCCATTCAGGTCACTGGAAATAATGTCTAGATATCAGTCACAAAATAGGGCACAGCAATCACACACCAAGTACAAAGATCCAAAAGTCTCATTCAAGAGATTCACTGAAAATTATAATGAAAAACTCAGAAGTTTTTCTCCATAGTTTCAATAAAATTCACTACATGTTTTTCACCTCCCTAAAAACATACAGACTTGATGCTGATAAATCTTGCAGGCAGTCAAAAGAAAGCTGAGAATAAGAAAAAGTTATTGATCCTCCCATTGTAAAGGGTTCCCTTAACTGCACCTAAGCTGCTCTTGACTTCTATAGTCTTGCCCATTCACTGTAAAGCAATCCAGTGCTTGAACAAGACTACTGGGTTAAAAAGTAATAAAGTGAAGTCAAGTGAGACCTAGTAAAACTTGTATTTGTAAAATGCACCTGCAGAAAACACATTATCTACCAATGCTAGGCCAAACCACGCATTACTTCTAAAACCTGTACAGTGCTGGAACTCACTCATGTTTGAGCTCCCACGGAATTTAACCCACCACATTGTCAAACCTAATGCATTAACAAAGAAAACCTGACTCAGTTTAAGACTGATGAAGGGCAAACTGTGAACCATAACGTTAAGAACAGCAAAAAGATTTAACATTAAAGGCATTTAAACAAGCCCCTCGTTAGCAGCCATTTACAGATCAGTATAATCCCACTGAACAGAGTCATGGCACTACTGAAATATTTGGGAATCAGATTAAAAACATTTCCATTTCAATTTTCATTCCTGAATCTTGCTTTACTAGCTGGGGGAAGGGAGTCCTTGCTCTCTGATCAGAAACTCCTCGAAAATAAAAGCACTACACAATGAGATCTTATGACCATATATGTCACAAAGCAGTATTTTACATGTAATAGAAACATCCAGTACTAAGAATTACCAGAGATGTTAAACTGACTTTTACAAGGCAGCAAGGCCAGAGTAGGTGTCAAGAAGTGAGGGTTTTGTCAAAGCTGAGTTTCTACGCAGCTGGATTTCCAACTGCACATCCCTATATGCAGACATTTACAACACTTGCTGAAGAAGAGCTAAAAGCCTACTATGAAAACTGGAACCCCTGTGCAACTGACTTAAACAAAAAGGGGCATTTTTGTACGCACAAACTGAAATCAAGATGGCTAATAGCTTTTCACATTCTTGGAAATATTTTTTTTTAAATGCCAATGTATGGTAAGCATGGAATGGAGAATGATGACTCGGGAAGGACTTTTAAACAAAGACACAAGCAATCCTTTGAAGCAGCTCTTTGGACAACATTTCTAAAAACTGTGGAAGTAGCAGCATGAAAAACTCATCTTGGACATCTTACATATGCTTCAGGGCAAGGTTTATCCTACTATCACCTACCTTTAAGAAACCACATTTGCTTCCTTGTTTCCTAACAGATAAAATAAAGGCTGGGTAAACCTATCTCTCCCTTAGCATCTGGTACAAATTTTCTTCCAAGCTGAGCTATGTTTTTGGTTACTCGTATCACACAACTACAGCTACAATAAACTACCTAAACAACACACCTGTCTAACTGTGTCTCTTGTTACTGTATATGGTAACCTGCAAAAAAGGAACACTAACAATTAAAGCTAAATACAGTAGAAGTATCTTTGACATGCATGAAGTTCTTCAGTACTTAAACAAGACCCCCACTGAAACGTTTGCAAGGAATAAAAGCAGCGCAACAGTTGGACTAATAATTTCAAAATGCTGCAAAAGAAGTTGTCTCTGAGCCACCATAAAGGTAACCTCTATTGTGAGAAGTCATTAATCTACTGAAGCATCTCAAGCTCAGTCAGCGATCCTTAGTTCTGACTTGAGCTGTGTGTTATCTGTTCCTCATTCCTCTGCTCCATTGCGAGAAGAACTTGAATTATTATTGTTTAACACTCTTGCTGGTCACCCACATTACATGCGACTGAGTAAAACACGACCTAGTAACACAGAACAAAGTGTGGTAATCAGGAACACAGTGGAATTTACCCAAGATGTCTACAGGGCATTTGTTAAACCGTCCTTAGTTGGTAAGATGTCAGGGTAATGTACAGCATTAAAGGGTACAGACTTTAGTATCCCAAAGCACTGCTGCCCCATTCCAGTAAAAAACTTTTTGCGTGAGTTTCTTAAAACACAGTTCCCATCATCAGCCTAAAATACAGAAGGGGTAAGCAACTTCATGTGTGTGAGGTACCCTGCCAAGGAAGGTTTTAACCATACCTGTGACTTTTCTCTATTCCTCTCCTCTTGATACACACTGGAGTGATTCTGGCTGCCAGAATTTTTCTTGTTATCCATTTTCTTGGGACAATCAGCTTAATTTCTATTTTGCTCTGTTTCCTCAGTAGTTCTTCCCATTCACATCAACCCACAGTTAAAGAGAAATAAAAGCAAAAACTATCGCTGATAGCAGCACCACAGGTAAATATATACTCACACAGGAGATATCCTCTGCAACCCTGAAGAGTGTACAAGAGTCCAAAGGGTAGGAAAGAGGTAAGTGCTGCTGTGGAGATACACACAGGCCTGTACTGGTGAAAAATGATGCTTCAACGTGCAGTGCTTTGCAGAGAAACTTCGGATCACGAGAAAGTACCACACTGCACGTGGCTTTGCTAACGTGCCATCAGGATTGGACTAAGGCAGATATAAAAGAGAAATTTCTCAAAGGTATTATTAGATGTGTTCAAACTGGTAATTGATGTAGTCCTGATCCACCAAATTTGCTTTAAGGAACAGCTGGAACCTTGCAAAGTCCCAAACAACATCTAATGGATCTTACTGCTGGCACAGGGTCCTTGCCTCTGCCCAGATTCCCCTATGATCTGAATCATCAATTTGCTGTATTTTGAAGTCCCAGAGTTTCATTGATCTCACTGGCATTAACAATCAAAACAATCAGTTTGGCTTGTAAAGTTGATGGGGTTTTATATCCCAACAACCACTCCTCAGCAATGCCAAAATTAACTGGTGAATGTGTAATCACAGCATAACACTTTTGTCTTCAGTTCCGAGACACTGTTCCTTCTTGAAACTAACTCACTTCTTGGAAGCCAGGGGCAATAGTTACCAATTGTCCAGCACCAAAACATTGTCCAATTCATTATATGCTCCTTCAGCAAACCAAATATGCTAAATAACTTAAACATACTTAAGACTGTATATATAGAACAAGATATCATTTGGCATAAAATGCCCAAAGAGCACTGTCTTCAGCGGAAAAACACTGTGGGATTTATAGAGTCTGGCATGAGAAGTATTTAAAGTGTGATTATTCAAGATATATAGTAAAAATGTTTGATTTTTAAACAGCAGAGAGAACTTCCCTTGCACACAGAGAAACATTTTTTCATGTAAGAACAATGAAGTCCTGGTACTGCATATTGGCAGCTGTTTCATGCACTTATGTTAGCAACAGAAAACATCTCCTAGGACTATCTTTTTCTGTTCTCTGGAATTACTGTACATTTTTATTTTTCTGATTTAATTTGTTTATACTGTTTTATTCTTACTGTTCCCTTCCTCCTCAAAATTACAGCCTTGCCACTTTACTAAAATATTAAAGCAAATCCAGGCGATTTTTACTTTTAAATTATTTTAAATAAAAAGACTTTTGAAATTATGTACTTTCCATTAAAGTTCCAGGTCTTGGATTTGTTATAACTTATATATCAGCAAAACAAAGTCCAAATTTATGCTTCATAAATCTCTCCTACTCTTCTTCCTGACCTACCCAGCATGCTGGCACTGCCTTGAAGGGTTTGAACCCCAATGCCATTCCACACCTATCTTCAGCTCCGATCCTCTTTGAAACCTCATTGCACAGCACAGCTCCTTTCAACAAGGTCCTGCTTCTCTCTAGCTTCCAATTGTCCTTTCTGCCCCCCCTGCACCTTACTCCCACCTCTTGTCTTGCCCCTTCACGGCATTCACGTTCCTGAGCAAGTCCCACCATGCCACCAGTAACTTCCAACCAAGTACAGCCACGCACCACTGTTTTGTATTCATTGTTGGGGTTTTTTGTATATTCTGTGCAGTATAGCAACTTGTGTCCACCCACGAGCTTCTTGGGCTGAAAGCAGTGATCGTACAGGGCCCAGCACAACAGTCCTCACTCACAGTCAGCCCCTTCCTGCATTAGCCAGTGTAAGGCAAAGAGAAGGGAGAGAAGAGGTAGGAAATAACAAAAAAGAAAATAGACAAGATGGTTTTCCCTGGAAGCAGCATTCTGAGGTGCAACATCCTCCCTTTCCCTGATGTCCTTCCCCGACAAGGTCAGGCTAGGAGCAGCATACCTCTCCTTCCTTCCTATGATACACTCTTTTTCTTTTGTTTTTTTTTTCCCTTCCTAGATTACTTTTAACATTTACTTCCACACCAGTCTGACACTTACATGCAAGAAGTAGTACCACCTTTATGGCACTCCCTTACTGACTGAGCTAAGACAAGTCTGTGCTTTTACTAAGTCTGCTGAGCACCAAGAGGTATTAAAATTGTTTTCACTTCTTTTCTTCATCTTCCCACCTACCAACAGCAGTAACAGCCTCAAAAATTATACTTCCTTCTTCACTGCAGGACGGAAATAGTTCATAGAGCCTAATGTAACAAACTGTAACACCTTCACTGCTAAACACACCATGGCAATGAAGAGGCTCACGCCTTAAAAATATTAAACACCAAATTCACTGACATATCTAAAACTACATTTCAGCCGAGAAGCTGAAAGATTATAAAAATGGTGTTTTCCCTTCACTTTTATCAACACATACATAATCCTTCTCTACTCTCTCAGTCATAGCTCTGTGGCTCTTTTTAGGGAAAAATAAAAATCACAAAAAAGCCCAATCAACAATCTCAAGTTGGAGAAGACAACTTTGGATGGTTCAGACAGCTTTGGATGCAACTCAGAGAAAATTCAGATACATTTGGGTAATGGCTTGAATGATAAATAAAAACAAAGACTCAGCTGGGGTAGGAAGATATCAAAAATATTCAAAGTCTGCTGTCAACAAAGCAAATGTGCTTTGAGTCACCTCTTCCCACATGGTTGTCACGCAAAGCACACCTACTTCTTGCATGATCTTTGCATGATAGGTATCACACAGTATACTACATCTAATTCTAGAAAACTCTAGAAAACACATTTTTACTCTCCTTCCAATAGATGAAATACACTTTGTAGTCTTATCCCCAGCAGTTGATAAACTGGGTTTGCAAATACTACGTTCCCCCCATCCCCCTCCCTTGTGCCTGAGAAATCATGATGTTACTCCCCAAAGGCAGATGTGCTACGAAAAAAAGAAGTGCCTACCCTGGGGGCTTTAAACCCCATTTCACATGCAAGGTGCAGTTCTTGCTCTTCTCCCAGTAAGCCCTACCAGTACTTCACAGTCCCTGTCACCCTCAGCCTCAACACCTGCTGGCCCAGGACCATACAGGCCCACTGACAGCTTCCCTGTTGCAAGACACTGTGCGTCAACAGGACTGCTCAGATTACTAAGAATTAAAGGCACAAAGAAGTACTTTCAGCTGTGTCAAGGCCACAACATTCAATACTTGGCAGTCTCAAGGCCTTTTTCTGACACAGGATAACATAGTAATGCGTCAAAGGGGGAAAAAACATTAAAGATAGGAAAGTGAAAAAAAAAAACAACAGATACTATATAACCTCATGAATAGCACAAGATTTTCCTGACCACAGCCTGAGTAAAAATAATACTGCAGAAATAATTTCAGGAACAGGAACCAAGAGCACTGCTTGCCTGCCTCCACTGGGGAGGGAGGCTGTCCATGGGGCTGGAGAGCTGCTCTTGATGGAAAAGCTTCACCTGGAAGAATAACTAAAAAAAGCTGCAGGATAGCAAACTACAGCACTTCTAGGACAAAATGTGCTTCAAGGCCATACCAGAACACCTGATTTTAACAGGCACATACATGAGGGCAGAATTTGGCCTATATTCCTTACACCTTAAATTACTGTTCACAGGGGAGGGAAAGAAAGCCTCTTGAGTTTAAAATCTTGAGATTAAAACTAATTCTACAGCTTGCTGGACAAAAGGGCACTTCAGCAGAAATGTACTATTGAAAACACCATGAGGCAGAACACAATATAAGGGCCGTGACAGTAAATGTGCATACCAAAAAGAGACAACTGAGAAATTAAAGTCCTGAACACTGACCTATGAAACCTCCTCTAAACAAAATAACAAAAAAACACCAAAAAAACCCTCTCCACCTTTCTTTCAAATTCAAAAAAAATCTTTGTCACCTGTAAAAAAAAATTCACTTTATTGAGGCAGTGATTTGAGTTAAATAAACTCTACTAAAGAGCAAGGGTAATATTCTTCTTGGATTAAAACATTTCTTATTAGCCAATTAAGCACCTGATAGCTCTTCACCTGTGATATTAGCAAAGACAAAATGAAGCAGCCACCCTCCTCACCCATCACTGCAAACAAATCCCATTTCCAAGATGCACCTTTATTTAGGCCCATTAGTTTGCTGCTTCTTTACAGTTAAAGAAGATGAGGACCAATTTGATATCCACAGAAACAAGTTTTCAGGTGTTGGCTAGTAACAACAGTTAACCCAGTAACTTTAATTCCTGAGAGGAAATTGCTGTGTGACTCTAACTCTTCCCTTTCACTCCTGCAACAAGGGCTCAAAGCTTGAGTTGAAGCAAGAATCAGAACAAGCAAAGATATGAGACAACTCTTCTTGCTAGAAATAAAGTGTTTAATATGGAAAGTGTGTAAAAACAGTTTTCCTATTTGAACATCATGCGAAAAAGTGTTATGATGTTTTTACCTCATCTCCAGAGAGATGGTTTTTCATCACAGCTGTTTTGATAAGGGCACTGAACATTACAATTGTAAAACATGGCACCCTACTTAACTCTAGATAAAGCTACAGTTTTATTGCCACATCTTGTGTCAACTGTACCCAAGTGTTTCAGGTGGCAGTTGATGGATTTTCACAAAATAACTATGCACGCTCCCATAAGGAGCTTTGTTTAAGTGTTCAAGAATCCAACAGCAGATGGAAAAGCCAAAGTCTGAGTCTTTTAAATGAGCAAATAATTATACTGAAAGTATTTGTCAGCTTGTCACTAGGACTTTCTGGAGTTGTTTACAGAAAGGGCAAGAAAGCATAAAAAAAAAAAAAGTGGAGCTCTTGGATTAATTTACTTTTCTGTTCTAGTGTGCACTCAATTTGTCCATTGAGGACTTGATCCAAAAGCAAAATGAAGTTTATGACTGTCTCTGTAAGTTTAAGGATAAAAAGATGGGTTTAATTTTTTAGAATTTCAACCCTTTGGAGCTCTCTTCCCTCTACACCTTACATTTGGAAGTTATATTGCCAAGCAGTGTCAGTCATAACTTTAGTTGTCCTAAAATCATGAAACATGCATGAAAGAAACTTAATGACAAAATAAATGTATCCCACATTGCTTCAAAAATTTATGAAAAACATGTAACAATACACAATTCTGGAAAAAGTCGTTTTGTTGCTGCAGGGTCTGAAGCCAGGAAAAAGGGCAACATACATAATATCCTGAAAGAACAAGGTAATTGAATAAACCCACCCTCTTTTACAATGGTGCAGATTACTTCATCCACGATGGTCTTGAAAATGAGTTTAACTCTATAGATAACTACGTTCTTCACAACAAAAGGAATGAAAATGAGAGGAAGGCATTATTGTTCACCAAACAGAAACCAAACAAAAACCAGCAGAAGGGCTAGCAAGGAAAGAATGGTTAATCTCACATTTCTAAAAGGGTATTATAAACAAAGCATGGTGAACAACAAAAATAAAAGATTAAAAAAAAAAAAAGAAGATACAAAAGTGCTTAATGGCGTTCTTTTAAATATTTACTTTGCTGCTATTTGGAGAATAATTTGTTCCATTTAGTAGCATTGGGCTCAAAGGACCGCTTTAATCCAGAGAGATTAATTATAGCCTTTGGAGTTATAAACACAATTTGGGAAGTGAAGCAGAGAAGAGGAGAGAGACTCCTCTCATGTTGGCGATTAACAAGTTTATGCGCTTTGGGCCTAGATTACACAGGCTGTGACCCTGCTACACCTGTACACTGCAGGCGGAACACTGCACAGGGTACCCATGAAGTGAGGAAGAATAGCCCCCAGGATATCCAGGGAAGACACTACCCTACCCTACAGTGTTGCTATAGGCAACTAAGATACTTCTCAGGTGTCCTTCACTGGCATATTATGAAGACGTCACCTGATCTCACTTTATTACCTACATCAGAAACGAGCCACCATGCTGAGACAAGCAGGAGGCACGAGACCCCATCCACACTGCCTTTAAACCTTTCACATGCTTTCACATATTTCTTCATCTGCTCATTGCTGTGTCCCACACCAGGAGACACAGGGACCAGTAACATTAGCAAGGAAAGGCTGGAAGTGATCTTACCTAGCAAGGGGTTGGCTGCTCCCTCCTCTGAGCTTTCCTCAGCCCCCTCCTCCCCCAAGCCAGAGGTGGCCGAGTCCTCTGGGGCGGATGCAGAGCCAGGGGTGCTGGGCCCGCTGACGGACCCCAAGTCACCTTCCTCACTGCTGGAGCCGTAGCGGTCAGGCTGGGCAGCCGTCCCGCCCTCACTGCAGCTCCTCCGCTCCTTGCGGTGCACCCGGGAGTGCAGCACCATTTGGTGGTAGGTGCGGAAGATCTTTCCACACTCAAAGCACTCGGTGGACTTGTTCTGGGCGGCCCGCCGGCTCTGCCGTGAGGCAGGGCGGTAGTCCAGATCCCCCTGGGCAAGCGGGCAGCTCTCCCCTGGCGGGGCATTGCTGGCTTTCTCTGGGCGCCCACTGGTGCAGCTCTTCTTCTTGGGGTTGCTGGGCGAGTCCTGGTCTCGCTTGCGCTTCTCCTGGTTGACAAGGATATACTCCCTCTTATCCTTGTCGTACGTCACGTCCGCATCTGCCAGGGCCTCATCCCATCCCACATACTTCACATACTCCGAGGGCTCCACTACTTTTCCTTTGGTGGCCAGCTGCCAAGCTTGGTAGCTACTGACCGGATCCAGCTCGGCTACTCTTTTCCCAGGTTGCCCTCTTGTAACTCTATCCAGTGCTACAGATGGCCGTAGATTGAGACACTGCAAGAAAAACTGCTTCGTTACCGAGGAGCTCAGGCTCCCATCGGTCAAGCCCTCCGCTTTATCCCCGGTGCTGCCCGGCTGCACCCGGTAGTGAACAACATTATGCGCTTTCAGGCTTTCCATATTTGTAAACAGATTTCCACACTTGGTGCAAACTTCATACAGAGATAGGCCTGTCACAATTGTCTCCTCTTGTATCACGTCATTGATAGTGGCTATGAGCTCCAAATCATTTTTTGGTTTGTTTTTGCTCCCAGACCTGGGGCCATGCGACTTCATGTGGTTTTTGAGAAACCAGGGCTCTTTGAATCTCCTGCCACAAATATGGCATCCGTGATCAAATGAGCCCCTATGCTTTTTCATGTGAGCTTTCAGGAACCAGGTTTGACTAAAGGCCTGACCGCAGACTTCGCATGGAAACTCGCCTGCACTCAGCTCGCTCTTGCAGTTCTCAGTGTAGGCCTCCCCATTGGGGACCTGAGCTGTTATATGGTCCTTCTCTATGTGGTTTAACAGCGTCTCCTCCCTCAAGGTCATGTAGCTGCACAGCCTGCACTTGAATGGTTTGTGGACCTGGTGCAGATGCTGCTCCAGGTCCTTCTTCCTTTCAAATTTGTTTTTGCAGAAGGTGCACTGGTAAGAGGTCAGCTTGCTATCCTCCTCGGCTGGTGCCGTCTCTGTGACCTCCTTCTTGCTGCTTCTCAACAAGATCTTGCTGCTATCGACCTGAGCAGTACCATTCAAGATCTTGTTGCAGGCAGATGTACTTTTAGTGGGGCTGGTGCACCCACCAAGGCCCTCTGAAACGCCCATCTCCCCCAGCTGTGCCTCTCCCATCTCCACCTCGTGTCCCTGACTTAAAGTGCCTGTCCTGTGACTACGGATGTGAATCTTCAGGTTGCCCTTTTGGGAAGCTCTATGATCACAGTAAGGGCATTTGTAGGGCTTCTCACCCGTGTGCTTCCTCATGTGTTGTGACAGGGAGCTCTGAAAAGGAAAACTTTTACCGCAGATGCAACAGCTGTGGCACGTGGTCTTGTCAGCATCCATATCGTTCTTGCTTAGCTTGCCAGGGCTGGACGATCTCCGTAACTCCATTTCTGCCTCTCTTCTACGATCCATCAGTATTACTGCAACAACAGGTAAGCGGGGCAGGAGCACAAAAGCATGTCTGGCAGCAGAGGAGGGCTGGGCTGCATTTTCAATCATACGGTTCTGCAGAGAAGTGTTTTTATTGCTTCAGTCTCAGGGTAACGTTTCTCCTTTCAGCTGCTCAGGAGAGTCCGAAGTGAAAATTTCCCTCTGTGTGCTCTGTAAGAAGATGGCATAGATCACCTGAAACAAGAACAAAATCATACAAATGTACAGATTCTTAAATATATTAAAATATATTCATTTTCAACAATTCCATCACTCGCCCCGTACTCAGAAGCACACCATACGACAATTTACTGCACCAAAAAGCAGCAGTTTCTCCTTCTGCTGATATTCTAGACTTCAATGACAAGCGTAATTACTAAATAAGTAAAATGCATAAAACAGGAAACATTCATTTACATACACTGACATCACAGCGTCTTGAATGAAGTGCAACCTTTAAAAATAATTTTTTGTTTTAAAACCAGGCAGAAGTGGCTAAAAATACACCTTAAATGAGGAAAACATTTCTTGAGGGGGTTATTACACTCTAAATCTGTGGCTTTACCATCATGTGTAATTTCATGTAAAATACTTACTTGCCAAAGATAAAAGGCTTTCCTAGAAACTTTAGCAAGTATCATATTCCTACTGGCAACTACATTGCTTTGCGCCTAAGACAGCTCTGCTGTGCTTGATGTGGCACGCACAGAGCAGGCGCAGAGGCTGAGGATGCTCAGTACTTTGATTAGAGAGCAAACGAGAACCCAGAGCCAGACGAAGCATTCATGAAAACTAGAAGTTACTTCCTGAAGGACAATGAAGGGAAAAAAAAAACCTCCAAGGGTAAAATTTAGTCTAAAACTAACAATAAACTGATTATGTGTGTAGGTATCAAATTACCTTAAAAGTCAGTGATTTATGTCAACAGGACATACAGGAAATCACAGCACCACCAACCTCAATGAAACAGAATCTTAACCATAAACAAACAAACAAAACAAGAAACAACTCTGATTAACAGAGTAATAAAAGTTTAAATGTTTTTGTATCTTGTCATGATTAAATGCAAGAGTCAGTATCCGCCTCAGTGGAAGATGAAACACACCCCAGCAATTCTCCCCCTTATATACAGCAAAAACCAATGGTCAAGATCCCCATAGATTGTTTTACACTGCAGTAATTGGAAAAGAAACAATCTTCCCACCCCCCACCCCCCCTCATTAAGGGCTACAAACACCACATGACTAAGATCAAAGAACACAGCATTCTCTAATGAAGAGAACTGATCTATTGCCACATTAACAGCAGCTTCTTAAAATGTAGCTAAAAATATGCAGAGCATTAACAAGACCTCTATTCGCATATCCATCACTTAATATCTATGACTCAACAAAGAGCTACAGATTTACAATTGTAAATTTTAAGATTTCTCACTGTATTCACCTCTGAGTCTCTTCAATACGTAAATAAATAGTCTAACCACATCACAAGCACGAGCTTAATAAAAAGCAAGGTAAGACTGTCACAATTATTGTCTTGGTTACACACTAGAGAACAACTTTATTACATTTAATTTAGCCTTCTTATTTGCTACAAGACACCATTCACTTCTGGGTTTGTTTTTCTGCATATCTAGTATCCATTCAGCATGTTAAGAGTTATCAAACAGCATCAACCCAAACTACGTGTTCCTCAGAGAGCATTCAACGATATTTAAGGGATGAGTTACAAAAACAATTTCATTTCTTGAACAAATCAATTTTTTATTATTGCTGAAAAAAAAAATAAATTTCACAAATTCAGAAGTCTAAATGAGCAGGAAGTTTACAAACTAGAGTACCTAAATTAATTTCTAAAATTAGCTATTTAAAAGTAAATTCAGGGACAGCCTTGGAAAAAATTTCCTGGCTCTATAAAGGATGGCAGCCGCTGAAGTTGTAGCTGTACCAGAAGGTACAAACATGCCAAAAAGCAAATACAAATGAGGTTTACACTGCACATTGATAGATGAAACAATTCAGAGTAGCATCTTATTTATTTGACCCATAATCTAACTCTGCCAAGTAACAACCGTGTTGCCTTATAATCAAAGACTTAACCTAGAACTCATTAAATCATACACCAGGTAACTTCTTGATCAAGTATACTACCATGCTAAATGCAAGCAACAGCTTCTTCTGAAATGATCCACATAATTTCAGGGATAAAAAATAGAAAACTTTGGGGACAGATTTTTTCAGATATTTTATACAATGTTTTCTACATTCTTAATATTCTACAGTTTTCACCAGTGAGAATACTGCTTTTATTGGCAGGCCAACTTTTAGACTATCGACTTTTTTTTAATTTATTTTTAAATGTAGGTCCCTTTTTAACTCAACTTTCTACAGTGCTTCCTGTCTGAAAGTTCAAAAGAGCTCTAAGAGCCAAACTTAGACAAGAATGCTATATGCAGCAGTTCAGGCACATATAAAACCAAAGCTTCAGACCCTTTGTTTACTTGGCCACAGATTCCCTGGGCTTAGTCTTGACATATTTCACTTTAATTATTTATAGCATTTTCATTAATGAAACTTAGTTATGAAAATGAGGCTATGAAGAAAAGCATTACTTATAAGAAGGGTATTAGCCACTCACAGGAGATCCCCCTAGTCCTATATTAAATTAGGCCTGAGGGGGGAAAAAAGAGTTAAAAAATTAATGAATTATTTTATTAGTCTAAAATACTTAATGGAAGTGTTATTGTCTTCACCAAAATATTAAAAAAAAAATGTTTTGTCTTTGTTACTTTATCTTGGCCAATGCACTGCAATTTATAACTTTAGAAGTGGAAATAAATTATTCCTAGATTTTAATTATTTGAATTCATACACATTTAACACCCACAAAATTTCAAGTCTGATCTTCCACAGACAAAAATTCCACTGGGAGTAAGGGTGTTCAACCAACCTGAGCTTGCTTTACACAGTCTACAGAGGTCTACCCTAGGCTTTGGTAAATCGATTGACACAAACGTATATGAACAACTCACGATTCCCCCTTCATACCATTTGAGTGTCACTTAAAAGTAATTCTTCTAGAGGGGCTCTCTGCAGAACAGCAAAGCCAGTTGTTCATTGGAAAGCAGCAAATAAAATTACAACTTTCAAAAAAGCTTCAATTCAGAAGACTGAACATAACAATGAGGAAAAAAAACACTTGTAAAAAAAATCCTACAAATAAAAAATAACATTCTGGCTTAATAATTTTTACCTCAATATTAATTAGTAAACATCAAAGATGGCACAAGGGATGGAAGATGTCAACTGGTAAAATCAAATTACACCAATTACTCTTCCATTGCGAGTAGAATCTTGCCATAGCTATTTTTGTTTCTTTCTGGATGACTGTGATGATAAAAATAGTTGTATTTTGAAATAATTCCAACTTTGAAAGTATTCTGAAATAAGTCTCTTTCAGCACACATGGAATGCAGCCACCTCCAGCTACCCCCAGGCTACCAAAAGTGTTTCACCTCTCAGCAATTTCAGGTGGTAACCAGTAACCTTTCAGTGCTTTGGTCCAAGCTCGCTCTGCAGTTCCACAGCACTGGTTTGTCCCACAGAATCCATAGCGGAGTTACACCCAGCCTGCAGATTTCTCCCAGACTGTCACAGCACAGAAATCCCCACTAGCAGAGAGGCAAGCCATAAGGAAACGCAAGTGAATGTAAACTGCAAATTAATATGTAGTCTTTAAAAATATTGTGTGTGTTTTAATGGCACTGCAGTCTATGCCAAATGCCATACAACTTCTTGGGGGTGGGGGTGTGATATTCTGTTTTAAGGGGCATATGAACTAGATTAAGTTTATTTTGTTGAATTAAGAATCAGCAGTTCATGTAAGAAGCAGCTGGCCAGTATCCATGAGACATTTTCAGCCCCTTTAAAATACACTAAGGCACTTATCTTCACTGTTTACACGCAAGTTTGGAATATAAAGCAACATGGAAAAGAAACGTGAACAAAAACCCAAAAACAGGAGGGGTGGTGTGCTGCGAAATGCGTTTGCACCGCCAAATATTTTAGTTATAATGCTTGTTCCTGCACCATTGCCTCACAGAGATTCTCTGCCTTGACCCATATGGGAATAAATACACACTTTTTTTTTCGTAGTTCCCCTGAAAAGGAAAACAAGCTTTCCTACATGCTTAAACCAAGAACTTGTCAGAATCTACACTAATTCAAACATTTAGGCATCCAAACTTCTCTAGTTTTTAAAATTAACTTGGATAGAGCTCTTGGTTTGAGAGAAAACACATTTGACCAAAGAGACTTGCTCTCCCCACAGAGCCCCAGAGTCTTTTCCAAGATCAGCCCTGGCTTCCCCAGTGAGGCTGTGGTAGCCTGGCCCTCCCAGCAGCTCAGCAGGCATGCTGATGCTGGTGCATGGCTGCATCGTCCTCGCAACTTCTGCAAGACCCTCTTAGTCTTGACATGAAGTATGCATAAAAGTACAGGGAAACAGCACTTTATGTAACACAGGAGCACCCTAAATACCTATTACTCTTCATGCCACCCTCACATTCTGAAAGAGGACTAGGTATGTGAGGACTGCCCACAGGGTGAGACAGACCCTCTTAAGGACCTTTTGTGCCTCTTGGAAAACAACTAATAAAAAGAGAAATTGAAAATAAACAACACAGAAAAATCGGGGGGGAAGAAGAAAAAATATATGCAAAGATACCACACTGGAAAAATAATTGCAAATTGATTTCTTACATACAAATATCCTGTGCAGTGAAGACGGAGGAATACATACAAGAAAATTATTCCTGTTCCAACATACAGCAGACTATACATTTTTTTTTAAAATTTCTCTTCGATTAAACATGACTTTAAAAATCACATTGCATAAGCTGTGTAAGTAATAAAGAAGAACATACACTCTGGGAAGCTACAGAAATCTATTCAAAAAGCACAGGGTATCTTTTAAAACAAACTGCTTTCAGGCTGGGTCCCATCTGAAAGAAAAATGCACTGGAGAGATATCGCTCTTCTAATCTCCAAGAGATTTGAACATACACTGCAACCACTCCACCATGTTCCTCTGCAAAACTCAACAAGGGCTTAAAAAAAAAAAAAAAAACAAAACACAACTGTGAGGCATGATCTTGTGGAAAAATACCTTACTGAAATTTCTTTCAAATGATAAAATGATAGGATACAGCACACAAATATCCAGGTGAATTTGAGGAAATTGTATATTTCAAGAACAACCTGGAGAGAGGATCTCTCCTGATTTGAGGAGGCTCAGGTTGCCCCAGAACCAAACAGGCTTTGCCATTCAGAGTAAAGAGACCAGAAGAGAGCTAAGTGCAGCAAGAGAAGGGACAAAGGACAGAGAACTGCCCCACCAGCCTTCAAGCTCACTGAACCGCAGAGACCTTTCTCCCCTTCCTTGTCTTCTCCCCAGGCTACAGACTCCATCCTCCACATGCACCAGCCTTGCCCTGCCTGCATGCCCTCCTCCTCACTTTGTGAGGGGACATGGCTTCTTCTGGACATCCAGATCCCATGGGGGTCATTAGTCCATCACCCTGACTAAAGGCTTGATCCCACCATCCTTATTTAGGCACCAGTCCAACTGAAATGCCTCTTCTAGACCATGTCACTAGACCATTTATGCCTTGAGCTGATAGCATCCTTCAAACTACACCACAGTACAGAAGACAGAGCTTATCTCTTAAACAGTAAGCCTATAGCTGAATTTGTAGGCAATTCTGGCATTCCACAACCTATAAAGGTAAAGGCAGCATAACTCTGAACTGATTTTCTTAGAGTAATCCAAAGTAACCCAGTAAAAACCTATCTAAAAATCCCAAGGCAGTTGTAGAAGACTGTCAAATTTTCAAACGCTTTCAGTTATTAAAAGCGGCAATCTTGACAACAGACCTCCTAAAGTCTGTTTAAGCCTGCCAAAACTGACACAAGACTGAAAAAGAAAAATAAAAAGCCCCTGGAAAAACAAACAAGAAATTTCTATTAGTCTATTTCCACTCAGGCTTTATAAAATCCTTCAGTAGCATTTTGCAATACTTTTTTGTTTCATTATTTTCTACCAGCCTTCCCCTGCAGCTGGTGAAGCTCTTCCCATTTGCAAAGTTTGCTGTCTGAACCGTGAGATATTGTTTTGAGCTTCTCCCAATACATCATATGTTTTTGTGTCTTTCTCCCTCCATGAGCTAATGACATTTTGCAGCAGGCTTCTGAGCAGCAGCCAGGGCTGGGAAAGCAGAGTCAGGCCTTTCTCAACCGATGCCGCACCCTTTACAAGGGAGAGAATACACTGAAATAAAGGTAAAAACACTAATGCTGGAGAAGCTGGAGGTAGGCATTTGCAGCGAGGTGATCGCTCTCAAAACAAAAATCAACAAAACCTCTGTATCCCAGATTTTTTTGTGGCTCCTCAAGAAACAGTTCAGGAGCAAGGCAGGGTGGAAGGGAGTTTGCTTTCACACTGCTATGAGATATGTTGAGAAACACAAAGCTGTCACCCACTCAGTACATATTTTGTGTTTTAGTATACTGTGCGTGTTTGTCTTCTGAGAGACAAAGAAATGTACTTTACTAGTTACACTGTAGTATTCTAAGCAATGAATTGAAATGTATCATTAACATCCAGGACAAGCTTTATCTTGCTACCAAAACAAAGGGACTATTCTTTGAACAAATTGAGGGGGAAAATCCCATAATGACAATGAAGAGTTCCTCTCCCTAAAAACTGTGCTACACAAGAGTAACAATTACAGGCTTATATTCTACAGACTGAGGTTGTGAATGGCTGCATGAAGCAACGCATTCACTATTGGGAGAGTAAGTACCATTGATGACAAGGCCTTGGGGCTTCTGCTGTTCACAGACCAATCAATAATCCATTATGAACAAACTACATTTCCCCTCTAATATGAAGAAATGAATAAAAGGGAACCAGTAACACTAGTACTTTCATGGAAAAAAAAAAAACAACAACAATGCAGAAATCACAAAATACCATCACAAGACTTAAAACTAGACAGAACTACTGACAATAATCCTTTATTTTACAGCAGTCGCTGGAGACCACTACATTATATTCAAAAAAAAAAAAAGTTTATTTTAAAGGCAAGATTTTTTCAAGGCTACTTATTCTGGCTGCAGGACAAAACAAAAAGCAAAAAGCAACATTAATCTTTCAAGGTAAGGAGGAGAAAATGAACTAACTTCACCCAAACATCTACCAGCTTGCTTCAAAATATTTTCTAATGCAACATAAAAAAGAACTTCTAATTAGAAATAACTGTCCAAATGTGACTGGTCAACCATAACAAGACTTTATTGCAGCAGCTGCATTACCATCCAGACATGAGGCCCTGAAACTGTTGTTCTCCCATTGTCATTGTCACATGCTACAATACAATTAAGAGAGGATCCATTTAAGCAGCACAACCATAGCAAAGCTCAGCATCCTCAGTCCAGTTCCTACCTAGACCTCTCAACACAGCACCAGAAGGCAACAGAGGAGAAAAGTTCCCCTGAAAAATTACAGATAAAGTCCCTAAATTAAAAAAAAAAAAAAAAAAGAGAGAGACGGAGAAAAAAAGTTACTGATTTTTTTTTGTATGGGTAACTATAAATTAGACTCAAAGGAAACACTGAGACCGATATTACTAATGCATAAGGCAGTCTATGTCCTTTTTCTGAAATGTAAAGACTAGTAGTTAAAGTTGACCTTGCAGGGTGGGGGGCTAGCAGGAATGAATGCACAATGTGATTATTGATCAGCCCTAGAAAAGCCAAGAACTGCACTAGTGCAGATGTGATTTTTCTTTTCCTAGGGTCATTAATGATATATATTGGCAAGTCAAAAGCTCTTATTTTGACACACTGTAACAGTATCATTAATTCTGAAAATAAGCTTCATTTTAGGTTCAAAAAAAAAAAAAACCCAAACACTTAAAATAAAAAAAAATTATAAACTAATAAAATAAAATAAAAAAACCCCAAACAATCAAAAACCAAAAACACAACCAAAAAAAAAAAAAAAGCCTCCATTTTTCTTCATGTAACAGTAATCTTTTCCTATTTGGCCACACCGACCATGGGAGTTACTTTAGTGGCTTACTATTCCCCAAGACTAAGAATTAAAAATTGAAGAAACGCTTACAGTTCTGATGGTTTCAAATCAAACACTAAGTCAGTTACAAGCAAAGTCATCTCAATACTGTGTATTACCTCCTTATTCAAATCGATGGCATTGATGCTGTCTATTCATGCATGTCTATGGAGATGCATATATATATGGGCAGCACAGTATTTTCCCAGCACCCAATAGTGCTTTTATATTTAATGATCTTGTTAGGGTTTCCACTGCAGACCGATTTACATGGAGTTGTAACACGGCCATTTTAAATCTTCAGTGTGGGGGCTGATTTCAAACTGTACAGGCAGGGTATTTTCCTCCCGGTATGCTCTGTTATGGGCTCAGTTTGTATCTTAAAACTGTAACATGCAGGGGTGCAGTACACTGCACACCCAGACACATACCCCTTCTTGCTGCCTCTTTCATCTGTCCCATCAATGCAACCTACACACAAACCACATCCTTAGCTGCCATAAGTGTGCACAGTGCCATGAAATCAATTTGTATCAATTCAGAAGCTGTACCACTAGCTAAAACTGGAATGCCTTTGTGCTGTGTAAATCAAGACCTGAATGCAAGAAAAACACAAGCATAATTAAAAGTAAACATTCTGAATTGTTGATTTCCTACCCCAGCAAAAGTTACATAGCAGCCTTGTCCTAAGTGCCCAAATTCCACTCTGTCACAACTAACAATTACACCATTAAGGAACAAACTTCAGTGCTTTAGTAGATTCATACAGCGCTGTAACAACTTGTCCATGGCAGACCTCAAATGCAAAAAGCTGTATGTTTAATACCAAGCAAGTTTACTAGCTACAGCTATGTGTTCGCCAGGTCAATGGAAGGTAAATATTATTTCTATGGGACACTGCTACAAAATAAGCTGTGTGGAGAATTAAGAAATTCAAGGTAATAAATTAATTTCACTCATACCTAATATATCCTACTGCTTAAATTGCTACAGTAAAATCATTACCTTATAAATGTAAGTGTTGCCAAGCGTTAACCTGTTAACAGACTTAGAATTACAGCACTTGTGCTTTGATTAACTACTAACGTCTTACTGTAACAAAGTTATTTTTGAAGTAACACCAGCAAGTTGTTTTCTTACTTTTTACCCCTCCACCCTATAAAGGAATTGTAAAGCAGTGAGACAAGAGCGAAAAGATTGCATTGAAAAAAAAAGGGGAGGGTTGGGGAGGTGGGGGAGGTGGGGGAGGAGTGGGACAGAGGGAGAAAGAGCAGAGGGAAAAAGTAGAGGAACTGTGCCCTGTAATACAGGAAGGTATAATCACATGAAATAAGCCATAAAAGCATTCTATTAAACATTACCTTCTGAGATAGCACTGCTTAACAGTGAGAAGCAACACAAAACTCACAAAACACACACCACCAAAACCTCATTTGCAGATGTTGGGTTACTTTTTTGTGTGCGTGTATATATATGTATATAGAGAGATATAGCTGTCAAAATATAAATGTAAGCTCTTATAAAGCAGAAAACAGGATGGACGAGTTCTATTTTAGGAAGCTTTCTTAAACGTTTAAGAACTTAAGCAGGTAATTCATTAAGACTTTCAATCACACTTTTTTCCACTCTCTGCAACATTTCTGAATGTCAAGTATGCCCAGACTATGCCCAGGCCCAAGCGAAGACACTGCACTTCAGAAATCCCAAACCAGCCAAGCTGAAGCTTGCTCTACACCACCTGAGACTCAGGAGCTGCTGCGTTGCTTAAACTGCACACAGCTTTGGCTCTGTGACACCAGTCCCAAACTGGCAGAGGACACTGCTAAAGGCCAATCTGTGGATAGCCAGTGTCTCAGAAATACCTTCATTTCACTTTCTTTACACTAAGGTACACAGTACCTCTCAAGTTTGATTCATCCACAAGCGTAATTTGTGATGATGAGCACTTAATAAAACACCTGACTGCTAGTAGCTTAAAAGAAGGATCACAAGTTCCTAAATTCACCAGCAATTTTAAAGATGAGATGATGTCAGCTGTTGCTTCATTACTTCAACAATTCATTTTGGAGTTTTCTGCAGATGTGATCATTAAAAGCTATTTCCAGTACAAATCCAGCTTTGAAATATATTGAATTGTGTACTGGCCTGTCACTGTCAGCATAGAAAAGCAAACAAATATAGCCAGTACAATAAAAGTGACATAACCATAAAGCATGAGTTGACTTGCACACTAAAGTAACTACTTTTCTCCTCTTTTTATTTATCCACTTTTTTAAACACAAAGGGAAGAAACCAACAGTCTTGTATATCAAATGAATACAAAGCACAAGATGACTTTTTCTGGATTTCAAAGCTTCCAGTCAGAAGAAAAGAAACTAAACTTAAAATCAAATCTTCCAGCTGTCAGTTGGTCTGACTTATTTTGGTATGAAGTGCCGAACTATCTCTGTGGAACGTCACTGCAATGTATCATCCAAAGACACAAACATTCCATCCAGTCCTTATAAATAAAATTTCAAGGCACATTTTACCAATCCTGTTAACCTTGCTCTTACTGTGGCACAATGGAAAGCGTGCTTCAGAATTTCGCAGGTCAGGACATTGTGGAATCACAAGATAAACCCTGATAACTCTGTTCTGAATTACTCTGAACATGTACTTCCCCTCTCCTTGCCATTTAATCAAAGACTTTGAGTCTTTAGGCCCCTCCCTCACCCACAGTGTATATTTTCCCAGAACTCCAAAGACAGAAATTTAGAGAAGTGCAGAAAATTATTCTGTTGTTACATCCTCTGTGAAAAAGAGAGGCCTGGATAGACATCTATCCCCAAAACCATTCACGAGCTCATTGCTGGCTTTGGGAACAGGAAGGTAGAGTTAAGAGCAGAAAAAAAGCAAAGGAACAAAACCCACTCCTACTTCGATACTCTTGTTAACAGCCTCAGCACACAAATGCTGAGCAACTACTTCAAAACAAAACAAAACCTCTGAAATTATCACTCATAGGATAGCAAGCAGGCAAGTCTGCAAGGAAGAAAGGTCTGTTGCACAGGCTGTTGCCAGTTTATTTATTTTTCCATACAACTACAACTTGCAAGACAAATCTATCAACTGGTAGGAAAAACATGAATTACATACACCAAGAACACAAATCTGTTTGCATCACAAAATACTATAGTTAAACTTTACTACTCCTTTCAAAGAAATGAGTCTATGTACCACATGTACACACCAAGACCCACCCTCTCCTCTCACACTCTTCACAAAGAGAACTCAACACGCCCTCATTACTATCCACATGTCAATTCACTTCCACCACAGTCCATGTCCCTGTGCTTCCCACTTGCACCCACACCACTTCAGTGGCACTGACCTCCTTACTGCTACTCTCCTACCTGGCTCCACCCCAGCTCTGTCACCACCATGTCTCCAAGCCCCAGCTATCCACGCACACTGCCTGCCTGTCAGATCCCTTCTGGATCACCTGCAGCCAGCTGCCAGGCGCACAATCCCTTCCCCAGCCACTGCTATTCCACAGATGCAGTTTAAAGGCCACTTCTTTTTCCCACTCTTCTCTGCCACTTCTTTTTCCCACTCTTCTCTTTCCGTCCGCCTGCTCTTCAGACCTGCTTTCTCAGTTCTCCCCAACACTTCTGCTTCTTCCATAAGCACATTTGTCTTCTCTCCCTCCCAAACCAGTTTGGGCCCTTCATGACTAATTCTTCCATTTGGGCCCTCCCTCATTAGCATGGTTTCAGTCCCTGCTCACTGGCTCCTTGCTTGCCAGGACATTTCAGCACAATCTCAACTGCCTCCTCCTTCCCCTTTCTGTCCTCCTCCCTAGAAGATGCCCACTCTTCAGGCTTTTATATCATCAGTTACAACAGAGGCATTTGCAGCCACCAAGCTTGGAACTTGTTTCCCTCTGTCTATTCAATAACTGCCGCTCTCCTAAAAATCAAAGGATGTCAACACCTGTGTCAAATGCCTCACGTGTTCAAGCGCCATTTTCTTCTTCAAGGACACACAGTTCCACCCTCTGCTCACCTCTTTTGTGTGGGCAGTGATTCACTCTCCCTAAGACATCTTTTATATCGGTTTCCCACTTTCCACCTTGCCTTCTGACACTGCATTTATAACTGTTTTTTCATTGTATTTAGTTATATTTCATTATATTTTTCATTCATTCTTAAAAGCATATTTTCCACATGTGACTCAAAATTTTTTTCCAAAATTAAATCCATCACTCAGTTTTGCTGGGTTTTTTCCCCCTAATGCATAATATGTGTACTATGTATTGCTATGTTCTAATTGGTATGTATATTCCTCAAGGCAGGGACTTGGGATCCTTTATGCGTATTCTTTTATGTACTTTTATACAGTGCCAAATGTTCCAACTTCAAATAATTTCTAAGAGCAAATTATCATTATAAAGTCAAGATTCATCTTTTCAAAGAGTCAAAGTCCCTCTTTTCATCAGAGACACAGAGAGAAGTTGAGAAATAGCTTCTTTCCCATAAGATCTAAAAGTAAACTGATCCCCTCTTCTGCCTAGCCAGAGTTCATCTCTTGGTTAACCAAAAGGACCATCAAATAGTAAAGAAGCTAACAAGGCATAAATAACACATAACTAACCTCTAGCCTCTCTGAAACCAGATTTCCACCCAATGTTATGCATTTACAGGATATTAATAACAAACAAGAAGTATAATGACAAATAAAATTCAAGTGCCCCATTTCTCTCAATTTCTTCACAAGCAATTAGAAAAACTGTGGGTTATGCAGAACATCAAATTAAAGTGTAAGATCCTTAATGGTGAGGTACTCTTCTTACAGGGGTTAGTCTCTTTCTACACCTGGGACTGTAAGTATGATTTGAAAGCTTTCCAAACTCACTTTCCTCCAGAACATGCATGCGGCTTTATATCACACATTCTACCATTCTGCAAATAGAAATCTACTCCTTTACCCCTCAGGGCAATGCTGAAGCAAGTGGATTTTCCAACAGAGAAGCACAACGTAACTGTGACTCTTTAACTCCAAGAGCAGAATTTGAGCCACAATGCTAAATCCTTAAACCTGTTACACAACAAATAAGCATGGATTACAGCATGGCTGGTTCATTATGGGATGTTTTGTGATGCTATTCCTAACACACAAACACCATTTGTCTTGGCCACACACATAAAGACCATTCTCCTATTTTTTGTTACACATCTTTATCATTGTTTTCACTTCTCTGCATCTCACCCATTTATTACTCACCTACTCCCTATTTAATATACTTTTACATTTTAGACAGTGTTAAATAATCATGATAGAACACCACAGTATTATACTTCCTCCGTATATAAACAACAGATCGCACTACAGTTACTTGACACTTCTTACTACCAAAACAAACCAATTATATCTATATATTATCTTTAGTACTCCATGGCTACTCCACTTGCAGCACTAAACAGAGAACATATAAATAAAAAGAAGCAATCTATGCTGGGAGGTTTATGTTTCAGTAGAAATATCAAGCAAAAGTTATAGAAAATGTCTGACTAAAAGCACATTTTTAGGCAAGTGTAATCTAATTTTGTCAGGTTTACAATAGTCAGCTACAATGTTTGCTAATACTTTAGAGGATTTGGGATTTTTTTTTTTAAACAGGTTTAGATAAGCACACTTGTATTTACTTCCTTAGGTAATGGGTACATTTATCAAAGCCACTGTTTATAATCTGAAGAGAAGATTTTCTCACAAGAAAAAACTTGCCATACATATATATATATATAAAATAAATAAAAAAAAAAAAAACAGCCTCACAACCTGACTAGCAGTAAAAAACATAATCTTGGAGGAAAAACACACACAGTGTTATTACTACTGGGCATGGGGTCAAAAGTACACCACCTTATCTATAATCAAGCATTTTCTAAACATAAGGAAACTTCTTTCATTAAACCCTTGTATCAGGCTTGTAATCAAGTAGGACAACTCCTTTCAACATCACAACTCTGAAAATACAGCTTTACAACCAAATGTATCATTCCTCACTCTGTTACACTTCTCTACTGACAAGCTTTCAAGTGTCTCCCACGTGTGATTGATTCAATTAACAAGTCAAGGTGTTAATTAAAAACAATATCCAAAACCAGGTTTGGATAAAACTTGTACAGAAAAAACAATAAAAATTATTATTTTAGTACTGCCAACCCAGAACGCTAAAATATCATGATACATCCATAAACTTCAATGAGGTTTTTGAACATAGCTGTGGATTTTCTTATTTGTCTTTTGAGCTTTTACAGTACACTCAGTCATATCTCAAGCTTCTTCCAACGACAACAAAATCAAAGAAATTTCTGTTTTCTGAGGCTTACATCTTCTGTTTTGCACTGGACTGCAGAAAAAGAGGCTTTGGGAAATGATCTCTACGGTCTTCACTGACAAAATTGTGAAGTGGGAACACCATAACTGAAGAAAACAGATGTGGTATTCCTTTGCTCTGCTGCTTCATTCAGAAAATACTCCTCAGAAGGCTACAATAGCTTACCTATAAAAATACAATACAGGGGGACAGAAAAATCCCTCCACATATGCATTCAGTGGATGGCCAGTCAGATTTACAGACCACACACAATCTCCACTCACTCCACCGGCATTTACAGGTAATCAAAAAATTAGGCAAAAGAAAGAAAACTATTTTATTTTGTTTGGAAAAAAGTAATATTTTATTCAGGCATATAACATCTGAGATCTAGGCTCATAAGTATTTTCTGTAATGTTTTTGACTAAATGTAACAAAATTAAGAACACTAAAGATAAAATACAATGTTAAAAAAATGTTAATTTGTTGAGCCTATATAAAAATCTAGATACCTACTGATAGACATCCAATGCCATATACTTCTTGGGCCAGCTACTTCTCTCCTGCAGGACTCAAGTTTTTAGCTAAATATGCCAAGTGCCTTCTGGTGCGAATGTGGCACGAATATTGCAAAACCTTTGAATGGCATTAAAATACCTTAATCTTCTGCCAGAATGTTTCTAGTATGACCCTGCATATAGGTAGAATAAATGGTGACACCACCATTGTAAGACAGCTCTGAGGGAGCAGACAAAACTCATTGTGTCTCACTAGGTTTGTCATTTGCAAAACTGTGTCTGTCTTGGGTACAGCTAAAGGCAGCTGCAGCATCTGCTAACACCAAAACCAATAAGAGGAAAAGATTAGGTTGTTTCAACACAAACTATTACGTATCCCATAAGTCAACAGACCAGCCCTCTGAGACACAGCAATAATGCTGAAAAATAAGGTCTAGAATAGCATCTGTTTCACCATTTATTCTCTAGCATATTATCAGCTTGCAACTTGTGAAGACAACATTCCTCCATATGCTTCAGACAACAAACCGAAGGTCCAAAGGGTGGTCTCACCCTGCTACCTAGATGCTTCCTCGTGCTGCCTTCTAGATGACTGGACCAACAACAGAGGCTGGTCAAGGCTCTGAAGTGGTGTTTTGCCACCATGGGGCCCCATCATCAGTCAACACGCCATCTCTTGCACGAGAAAACTGTTCTTTGGAAACCCTGTTATGGCAGTTTAATACAGCTCATTTAATCAGCAAGCTTCTCTCATCTCAGGGCTTGCAGATAGACTGCCAGCTTACCAGAAGTTTAGAACACTCAAGGCTTTGCTTACAAATTGTGAGTCAAATTCTGAGTCAGGCAGGTGTCCCTCCCGACCTACCGCAATGACTTTAGCGGAATCACTGCACACCTACACCCACACAAGAAGGGAGACACCAGCCCTTCAGTTTTTGTTAAGTGTAAGGCTGACATTTATCTTTCTCACACATTTGGAATTATTTCCTTTTGCACCAGAATTCTTTTTAAACCCTGCCTGAGCCTACAAGGTGCAGATCAACTGGAAACCAAGGCACCCAAAATTTTAAGCAAGTTCCCAATTCACCTAGCACCTCACCACCATCTAACGGATTCAAATGAGGATCAATATTTGCAAATGGACATACTCCTGAATGAAAAGCCCATGCAGGGCTAAGAAACCAAAAAGGCAGAGACGACCTCTAGCTTAGCCACTGAGCTGCAAACTGATCAAACTGGGAGAGTCCCCCAGCAGGAGTTACCACCAAAGGCTTGCCCCACTTCTCATGCTCCTTCCCCAAGCGCAGCTGCCACCAAGCACCGTCAGAGGTAAGATACAGGATGGAGTACATGAACCTTCAGCCGGATCCAGTTCAGACTCTCTTATGTTCCCATGACTATTAATAACAAATCTCAAGCCAACTCCTACTGTACAAGAAAAAGGTGAAGGCCTCCCTGCATTCAGATCTTACAGCTCAGCCACCTCCCGTTGAAGGGTGGGGAATTGCTTTTACGTGGCCGCAGAATTTCAGAGCAAGTCTTATCTTTCACGGAAAGCTGCAAAACAGCTGGTGCTGCAGCCACCCAGCGCACAGCCACCATCTCCGGCAGAGCTGTAGGAACATGCCTTGCCAAGGTAAAGATGACTCCCTTCCCTGCCTTTTTATGAACATATGTGAGAGGTCAACAGTCTCCAAAAAAGCTGACAACACAACTTTCAAGTTGGGAATAGTGCTGATTCCTCAAAACATTAAAAAAAAAAAAAAGCTCTAAAAACACACACTCTGCTATCTGCTTAGTTTCTGTGTCACAACTTCCCACTGCACAGGCTGTCAGGAACACAGACATCTTCCTTACTACAAACCAGATACTGCCATGGCTGCCTATAAGAGGCTTCAGAGACATGCTCCTTGTGACTATCGAACTCAAGTGAAAAACTCACACCAGTTATCTTGCAGCCACAGAGAAGGAACAAAAATCAAGTTAAAAAACTTAACTAACGACGGGGATTTTTTCTTTTTATCTTAGGCAATGACATATAAAAAGATGACAGTAATATTTAAAGGCCATTCAGTACACATATTTCTTGAGTGAATGGCACGCTACTATGAAGAGTGGACATTATCAGTGTACTTGCACATACAGCAGATTTCAAAGCTTCCACTGTAAAACCAATAGTTCTCTGTTTGAAACAACCAAGCTCATCTGTAGAGATTTTGCGGCTAACAAGCATTTGATTTCACTTTCCAGCAACAATACAGCCATCATATTACAAATGCCATCAAATGAAATTTTAATTATTTTCTAAGAGTCACTTGGTAGCTGTTAATGAAGGCAAACTGTTCGGGAAATCCTGCCAAAAGAAAGTAATGACCAGAAGTGTACCAGTGCAGCAAGGTCTAACTTAAATGAATAACAACTTTAAATCATTAAAAAGAATTGGACTCATTTACTATCAACATTCATCCCAACAGTTATTTTAAAGCATTTCTCCTAACCCAGAATCTATATAAACCCTTGAAAAAAGTAGTTCAGAAATCATGAAATATACATAAGTATCTAAATAAGAGAAATAGCTATAGTATTACAGGTTTTCCCATTTAAATCTCAAATTGTTTTCAGTAACTTCTATTAACCTCTCTTTACAGCTTTTTCAGAGTTCATAATGCTTCCTGCAGCCTAAAATAAAATAAACTGCAGAGATGTCAGAAAGCTATAGATGCGCACTTTAATTACCCTACATTAATAATGTTTGTCATCTGCATCAACATTGTAAACCAAAACAACACATGCAGATCCAGGGACGCATTTGCAATAGTTCGCACCCTTGGCCACCACACCTGTGCAGTAGCAGCTAATTACAGGGGTGAGCTGTGCCAATATAGAGCTCACGCTTGTATTGCAAAAAAAAGAGCAATTCATAGTCCATCTTAGAGAAAAGGCGCACATTTTGTACTGATATTATTAGATTGGTATTTTTCACAGAGCTGAAGTGAACTATGTTTCCGTATACATCAAATAACCGGAGAGTGCAACTGAACCACCACTTTGTATCACTTTACATTTCCTTATAAGGATCTGCAACTGAAAAATATTTAAACTACTCTGATAACCCTTTGACATAAACATACTGATCTCCAAGGCACAAAAACACAGCATATCTTTAGCACAGCACAGAAATACTGAATTTAAGTGCTATTTCATTTGTAACTGCTTCTTTATTAGAAGAATGCTTATTGCTTCACTGGTTCGTATTCCCATGTCTCTAGTCTATTGAGCAAATAAGTGAAACAACATCTATGCATTTTTATTAAGTTATCTCCACATTATTGTTCTTGATCTCCACTGGTGAAAGCTCTAAAGGAAGAAACGCAGTTGCCGAGCACTGGAGGCACTCCTCATTTAAAGTACCTTACGAGAACAAAGGGTGAAGTCAAAAGTTGGTCTCATTCATTCAGCACAATAAGATCTTTCCAGGGAGAGTCTCCATAATGATCAAAAATCAATCATCAAATGTGTGCAAAACCACAGTTTTTCACCCATCAATTCTAGCACTCACAGCACTCCTGCTAGTGTTACAATTCTTTTTATTTATAAATATTGGAATCACTTCTCTAAAGAAACACAACCAACAGCTGAAAACCTACATGCAAGGTTTTAATTATTCTCTTAGTGTCTTGCCATGAAGTTTTTTCTAACATTTTTCCAGCTGGCCAAGAAAAGCAAGTATGTGTCAAGGTCAGAGAGAAATAGCTGGTTCTTGCTTCATCTGAATTCCAGTTCTGGGCAACAAAAAAATCCAGCAATTTAAACAGGAAACTGGCTTGACAGTTCTGAATTCATCTTTTCCATGAATGGAGAAGCAACATGCAGCAAGTCTGTCTGCTTCTGCTTGTTTCATCACTGACGGGAGGAAAAAATTTTTTTAAAAAGCCTTAGATTTGGTCTTGCTGAAGATCATCTGCAAGCAGTGCCTGGTTTAATAAACCTATTCTTCAAGGAAGTATGTGATATGTAAACTGCAGACCAGAGTAGTGTGTTGCTTTCCTAATACTACAGAGTTGGTTTCTAATATGAACTGGAGTCTCTTGTACAGAAATTCTGAGGATAATCAAGTGCCAAGTGCTGCCAGGTCACCATTCACTGTCATACAATTTAGTGTAGTTTTGGTGACATTGTAAGCACTCTGTGATTTTACTGATGATTTAGAGCTTAACTGCTGCACTCTTTAAAAAAATCAATTTTATTTTTGTGACAGACACTGTTCATATTCAGTATTGAAATAACAGAGCATACATAATCATGAGGACATTTCCTTAAAATCTGAGCCACTATGGCAGTGAGTCAGAGGAAAAAAATACTTTTTCTAAAACCAGAGCCGTACTTCATCTAAGAAAAGCAGTAAGAAATGAGACCAGTACCTCAACTTCAGAAGGTGCAAAATAATTCAGAAGTACGCAGCAGCATCCTTCTTTGAAAACATGTCTTCTTGACCTCATGTTTTGAGTAGCCCTCTTATGCCAGAAGTCATATGTCATAACCTCTCTAGTTAGCTTGAGCTGTAATGTTTTACTCAGATAATATCTTGGTATAGGAAGTTCCACAGGTCAAATGTCTTTGGGAGGTCAGCTCACTCTTACACCCAGCCACACAAAGACTTTTTTTTCACTCAAGCATCACTCCAACTCCAGACTGTTAACAGGCAATATGGGGCTTAAATATAAGCTCAACGTAGAACATTGGTAAAATAACCTGAGCCTAAAGCAATCTTTCCTCAATGATTACATTTAATTTGAAAGAGATGTTAAGCCAGTTTTACCATACAGTACATTTTTTATCCTTGCACATGCACAAACACACAATACAGGCAGACAATGAGAGAGGCATAAACTAAAATTTTCAAAGTAGCCGACAAGTCTTAGAAATGGTATTATGGAGGTTCCTTTGAAAACTTCAGCTATGCTTTTTGCAAGTCTCCTCATTTGCTTTTTTCTATAAGGGTTAATCAGATAGCTTAGTGATAAGTACTCAAATAATGCATACCTAGAAAGGAAAAAAAAAAGTCTCTTGCTTACAGAAGGAAGTGGGGAAAGACAGAGGGAGGAAGGTTATAGTCTGAGTTTTTGAGGGAAGTACTTTTTGGTCTACCCTTTAGGGCATGGGAGTTCAGTATGCTTTAACTACTACTTTGAAAACACCCTAGTTTGTCTGCAGAGCAAACCAAAAGGTGTCCAAAACCATTAAACTTCCAGGTATTACCGAGAACAACTACTTAAAAGGACGCGTAGTGAATCCTGCTTAAAATTTAATAACAAGAAGTATTTTATATTGTCTGGAAATCTAGGAAATCTAGAATGTCCTGAGCCTCACATCTTGTCCATACTGTATGGAACTATTTCAGGATGTATTTAAAACTGCTCATTCATGAATACACTTTCCTAAAACATGTAGTCTTAGCACTTCCATGTTTTGGTGTACTTCTGGAACAAAACTATCTGATGCACATTATTCACAGTGTTCTAAAGTGGCCTGCATTAGAGAAAGCCTCATCCATCTCCTCATTTCACATAAAACCATTAAACTGCTCTGACTGGTTAAGTCATCTTTTTGTAATGATAACTCTAAATTAAGGCTTCTGTGTTGTTAATTCTCCAGGAAAATTTGTGCCTATGTTTTACAATGAAAGGAAAAATATCAAAATACATCTTACTAAAAGTTTATGAATGAATCCATTGTATCACTGATGAGACATGCTTAAGCTAAAATCTGTTCTATTTCCACATTACCTTTTTTCCTTCTACAGGAACAGAAGCTGACCTAAAATGATTTTCCTTTCTGAAATCAAATGCAGAAAGTGGGCTGTGCTGTAAATACAGGCTTTTCAGACATCTTAAAAAAAAGTTATTAAGAATGGAACAAAGAAAAATTTAAGTCATTAACGGAAACTTTACACAAGACCCAATTCTGCAAACACTTACGCAACTGAGTCACTTCACACACATAAATAATCTGCCCAAGTCCAGTGGGGCTACTCTTATTTTCAAAACTACTCATACTTATTAAGTGTGAGTAGAATTGTGGCACAATAGATTTAACAAAAAATGAAATCAGGAGATTTCACTGTGAAGCTGGAAAACTTATTCCAAAAAGGCAGTACTCAAAACATTTTATCAAATTCTAGTCATCTGCTCTAAGCAAAAATACAATATTTAGAATTATTTGAGACCAAACCTGAAATTTCACAAATGATGTGCAAATATTTTTAAAACAGTTAACTGTCTCTGGAGATACTAACTAGGTTACTGATTTTGGCAAACACTTTTCACACCTCGGGTATCTCTACAAACCATCATGTTTAACTGCTTAACAAGGAAAGCTTGCTTTTCAAAGTGCTTATTACTGCATTTCCCGTTGACTGCAATGGGATTTCCAAGTACTCAGCTCTTCTGAGTAAGAGAATACTTAATACCAGGACACAGGAGTGCAAATAAAGAAATCTCTAATTAGGTCATCCAGATTTTACAGTTTCTACCTGAATTGTGGCATTGTTCTAGAGATAATAAACTATCACATACGAAAACCAAAAACAACCAAACAGAACCAAACCCTTAGAAATTATGACACAAAGCACACGCCCTTTCTGAAAATGCTAATAAAAGACTGGAGCTTTGATCTTCTTTTGAACAATTACTCATACAGTGGTAGAAATATCCTTAACCCTCCATAATATATTCAGCCAACACTACAAGATGCCAGTGCTTTCTCAACGAGCATTAAATAGAGGATGACTTCACATGAGAAGTCCTTTAATCCTTCGTGTATTATTTTGTTGTCTAAGCACATAGCAAAAACCTTCCTGTTGTACTTCTCCCTGGATCTGCGGATAGCATTCTCTACAACTTGGACACAATAAACTGCAGTTCATTTTTCAAGTGTAGAATCAATATTCTGAAGTGGCAATCTGGGTGGGTTTTCTTCCCCTTGTATGAATGCTTGTAACCATTACTGAATCATTTCTCATCTGCTATCTTGCATAACGTTGGTGTTTGCTCTTTCAACTTTTGCCTTTGTTTCTGCTTCATCTCCATTTTCAGAACCTGCTTCCAAACTCATTTTGGAGGTATTTAGTCATAGCAGACTGGTAAAGTGACTTCCTTGGAATGCTCACTTTGTGCTATGTTAAACAAACAAACAAACAAACAAAAGCACAACGAACATATTAAAAAAAAAAAGTCACTTCCTGATTTCTTTTCTCCTAAATTTTAGGGTGTTAGTGACTCAGCTCCCAAATGAAACTGATGCTGAAAAGCTGTCAGGAAACTATTTATATCTTGCAAGTTATTAAGTGTTGCAAATGTTTATGTTGTAATTTAGAGAAATTATCTGTTACCAATACTTCAACTGTCTCAATCACGGATTTCCTAACGTAACACACCCATAACCAAAAGACAGATCAATACGCGCCTGATAATCACCAAACATAAACTGCCCATTTATAGTATTGATCAGCAGCTTTTTTTACACGTGCAATAGTTCGAGGGAATAACAGGCACTTGGCAGTATCAACACTGCGCTGACAGAAAGAGAAACTGGCTGGCGCTCGCACAACATCATGTCAGTAGATACCACGTCCATCAAACACTGACAGTTTGGCAGATCAGACGCTCTCTGCCATAATGTCATAATGACTTCAATTTACTTCTCCACAGCACCCAAGGGCTGTGATTTCATCAGCTATCCAAGTCTCTTCTCTTCAAGAACAAGACTCTTGCTTTTATATCCTTGACAGCTTCATATATTCCTTTAAAGTTTCCTAGTAGGCATAACCAGAAGAGTAAGAAACACAAAGCTGTTAATTGATTTCCTCATCATTTATACGAATAACTTAAGTTTTATTTAGCAACTAAAATTTCATGCTCAACATTCAAACAGCAGCAAGTTTCAAGTGCTGAAAAAGAAACAGAAGAAATAAAGCCCATAAAACCCACTGGGGTAGCAGTCTTCACAAGCCCAAGGTTGACAGGGTTGCCTACAATTCTAACTGAAGTCTAAGACACTAGCATTCAACATCCAGAAATGTGCTTCCATTCACCAAGAGAAGGCAAAACCAGCTTTAATCAAGAAGAGGCTGCAGCCCAGAGATGAAGCCTGATGTTCGCTCCTCTCTACCCATGAGTGGAGAAAAGCACAGGCAGTAACATGCTTTCCAGTGGTAGCAGTGGGAAAAAACACACATCACTGCATTAGGTCACCAAGACACCATCAGCAACCAGGAGATACTCAAGTATTTCTTCACAGTTAGTCAGATGCAGCAACAGGAGGAACGACTGTGTCAATCAACAGTTGGAATGAAACTGCTATTTGAGTTTTGTCATAAAAACGTTACAGGTTCCTCAACTTCATGACACTAGTATTTTTAACTAGACAGGTACTTTTTTTCCTTTCTACCTTCCAACTCCCTCAGGCCTTCTCTGCTGGCCAAGGTGGCTTAAATACTTTACATGGTCTTGAATAGCACAATTGAAATCTTTTCCTTTAAAACTTAATGAGTGGAACAAAAATGTGCATCAAACCTATTCTTTTGAAAGAACAGAGAGACTCAGAATTGAGAACTCAAAATGGGTTTCTGTACATGATTTCTATTCGCCACAGGAAACATTTTGTTCTTGTAGAGAAGAGGCAGCCAGACCTACACTTCTGATAAAGCGTAGGTAGAAAAACCTACCCATCTGAAAGTGAAGACAGGTTAGGAGGCAGGCTTTCCACTACAGGACTTGAAAGCACTCCCCAGCTCAAACAAAAACGTCTCAACGATTCCAGCAGAGGTGAGCCACCACCTCCAGGCTATATCCCTAGCCTCATGCCTCCACTTCTTCCACCCTGTCCCTCCACCCGGGCTCTGTCCTCTACTGTATGGCCACTACAACAAAGACAGACACCATGCCATTAGGGACAGGAGCTCTTTCTTATGGGATTTGGTTGCTTAAGAAGTCTGCCCCATTGGGCTTGAAAGGATAAGAGACCCATACAGAATGAGGCAGAACTTCCACGTTGCGTCAGCATAAAGCAAACTATGCTTTCATTGCAGTTTGTACCACTGCAATGGTTACATCCTATGCACAGGGCAAAAAATATAGCCTGATTTTATCTTCAAATTTTATTTAAAAAAATAAAACAAATTCTCATTCACCTAATAGCTTTTAAAAATGAAGTAACAAAAAACAATCCTAAAGAAAATTTTATATAATCTACCTAGCTTACACTACAGTAAGTGACTGTTATATAAATACAGAGTAATTACATCTTAACCCCCCCTACTTTGTGAGACAGATCTTATTAATCTGAAGTAGTATGCAAACTGTTTATTATGTTGCAAAACCTCTCCAGATTATTAAATCAGTAAGATCAGGTACTGTATGACCTAGCTCAAACACACCGATGCCTGCTACACTGCTGGATGCCTCACCTGTCAGTAACCACAGGACAAGTAACTAAGCACAAGACAATCAGATCTGACTGCACCCTGGTGACTGCATCAACTTGGTCTTACCACATTTTAGCATACTTGCCCATTGCTACATCCCAACCAAATCCCTTCCTCCTCACCCTTGAAGAGTTTGATAGGACATGTAGCGTGTTAATGATGTCTCTCAGCTGACCCGGTTTTCACTACTAAAAAAAAAAAACCCAAAAAACCACACACAAACAATGCACATGGATTAAAACCAAACAAAACCGAAAAACCACATTTCTCAAAATTGACTCAGCTGTTCCATACCAAACCTTCCCTGAAAGGAGGGGTACAGCAGGCTGAGGAACTCACCTGGCCCAAGATCTCTTCTTAAGGTCACAGTCATTATGAAGGCCCATCTCCATACCCAAGTGCATACACTGTTGTGCTTCAAAAAAAAAAAAAAAAGAAGAAAACCCCTGCACCTCTACTTTTGTCTGGCCAAGAAGGTATATTTTTTGCTCTCTGAAAATGACCTTGGATTTTGAACTTTGCTTTCGAAGCCTCTCAAAGTTATTCTCCTTTTACACAGTGGGGAAGATTCCATGTCCATTTGTGTCTCCAGATACTGATAACAGGATCAACTGAATACATCAGTCTTGCTTACAAGCTTAATACTTCCACATTCCTAATGAGACCACACAACTAAGGAAAACTGCTCAAAGTAGAAAGTTTCAGATAAAATGGGTATACCTAACATTGCAGTGAGCACTTCCTTGAAAATGTTAAAATACCATTTTGGTTTACCCTAAACATTTTAAACACGCAATATGATGTCCTCGACCAGGAACATTCTAAACCCAATGTTTCATACTAAACTTAATCACCTTCCCCCAGATAAACACAATGTTGATACACATTTTGTAAAATTTATGCCATTTTAATGAGGAAGAGTTAGTTTGGGTTTTTTTTTTCAAGAAGAGTAAGTAATTCTCACTGATTTCTTTGCCTTGGAACCTTACAGCCACACACCAGAGAAGAGTCATCTTTGCAGTGACACCTGCAGTGACTCCCTCTAAGCATATATGCAAGCAGGCAGTGTCAAAACATGCTTCCTGAAGTGATGCCTGAGAGAAGTTTTTGGCCAGAAGACATCCGTATAAGAGGTGCAACATGAAAACTTGGGGAGGGGAGTGGCAACATGCTACCCTGCTCAACTGCTCCAGCTGTCACAACGGGGCATGTGGAGCAACCAGGCAAGAATATCTCACCTATGCTATGTCAGCACTGCATTTATTAGGTTGTTTTTGCAAGTCGGTATTTTAGCTTCCGTAAACCTTGTTTCACGTTTTCTTCACTGTTTTGAGAAAAATCCACAGGAACAAATGTTCCCACCTGCTCCTTCAGTTCCTGACTTTGCACCTGCAGCTCTGCTGTCCTTCAGGTACCTGGGTGAAAGCATCAGGTGGGGCCTGAGCCCCCGAACTGCAGCAGCGTGCAGCAGGGATATCCTGCACACTGGTATTGCATTATATACCCAAGGAGGCTTTTAAATCATCCTGATGGTGACAGCCTCCCTTAGGATAACCTCAATGCTATCATTTGGGCTACCTCAGACCTCTCTGACTGAGCATAATAAATCACAGTTGACTTGGGAAGAGTACCAAGTGCCTCAAGGTCTTGAAAAACACAGCCAGTGGGGAGCTGTAAGGATACTGACACTTTATAGATATGAAAACTACATCTGAGCATCAAGTGCTAAATCTAGTGCTTGGGGGCACTGCAGATCTGTGACACTTCCAGGAGGACTTTAAATCCATAAACTTATGGATGGATGACACACATTATGCCAATACATAAATACAGCAGTTTTAAGCTGTAGACAAACTGTTTCTCCTGCCACTTCCTGTAAACTACCTGCTTTTAACATCCTAGTTAGAAACATTTCAAACAGAAGTACTGATTGCAAAGCAATTATTTGAGCTCCAAAATTAGGCAATAGTGAATCGTTAATTGCCTCTGAAACTAAACCCCCAGTTGTACAGGCTGACCCACATGAGCGAATCTTTGCAGTCAGTTCAATAGACTTCCAAGGGGCCATTAGCATCTGCCTACGTGGATCAGCTTGCCAGAGCAAGGATGAGTGTTAAATTACAAGCTTTGTACTCATGGTAAGTACGTTGATTAAATAAATAAATAAATAAATAAATATAGATCGATTTTGTTATTGGCAGCATGGCAACCCCATGCAAAAACTTCAAAACCTATTTTCATTTTGAACTCACTCTAATATTAGTTAAAAATATCAAACCAATAGCATCCTTTAATGTTTAACCAAACAGCTACATTTGTCCCTGGTTAAACTCTGCCAACACTGGAAAAGAACCAGAGATTAATTTGGTTGAATGAATTTGGCTTTTAACCTAGACAATAAAATTTACTAGTATAAGAGCTTAAATCCCAACTGGCAACATAAGGATGCCTTAGGGTACACTCTAGTTCTTGCCAACACCACATATCCACCTTTGTAGCTTTAAAATAAATCTCTGACTTTTGTTTCCACATGTATAGGCATATACTATGTTTATACTACGCAAAAAAAAAAAAATCAACAGTTACTTGCAAGGGTTAATAATATGATGCTTGCTAACGCATAACCTCAAAACTATAGAGGACTACAAATAACCTACTTCTGCAAAACTAGGAGAAGGAAAAAAAAAAAAGAAAAAAAAACCTGAAATCTGCTCTTTACCAAGAAAAAAGAAGCAGAAATACTGAACAACTACAGGATTCTGAAGTCACTCCATTAAACTACATTCTTATGTTTGCCATTAAGTTCATCTACACTTACTGCTATTCCAGCTAGCAAGAACTTTTTTTTAATAGTGCTTAGCTAGGTGTCTTCTGTTTTATTTGAGGAACTACAGGAAACAATCTGTTTCTAAAGCAGTCACGACAATATTGCCTTCGCTTTCCCATGACCCAACAAGTCATGTACCATTTTCTGTTAACAACTGACCTCTTGTTTAAACAAATACATTCAAAGCGTGCAGGTCTATATCCTGTATGCACAGAGGACCAAACTGGCCTGAACTACACCCCTGAATTCTCCATGTCAGTGGGTAGAGATGACAGAGAGTTGAGGAGAATTCAAGCCCACAATGTCATGAAGGAGGTAAGGGGACAGAAGTGCACTGTCATAAATACAAAATGTTCTACATCATTATGTGTGGCCAAAGAGGCACTTGTACCTACAAGGCTGTAGGTATTCTGTTTGAACGACTTTAAACAGGTGGCCAGCATCAATAACAGATATGGAACCAACAATTTCATATTTTTCAAGTCCTGGCCTGATAACACCAACCTTTTTTTAAATTTTTGTATGTGTGTGTGCCCAGGCAATGCCAAGCTTAGGATGACTAAGTCATAATACCACTCTATTTGGCCAGGCTGGGCAACCATTGCTAACACTGGCAAACTTCTACTCAAGAAAGTGCCTCTCAAGTCAGTGAGATTCCTCAGATGAGTAAGAAGTGCTCATTGATGTCAGTAAAGATTATCCAGTGAGGGTTTTAAAGGTGTTATTTTGTACTGGTGTGTGCATGTGCACATACACAGGAACAGACATGACTCCCTAAAAGCCATGAATTCATCATCAACCTACAAGGCAGTATGGGTTACTGAAAAAGTTGTCAGAAAGTGAGATACATGATCCTATGCCATGACCTCAAGGTAGGAATAACCTCAGTGTAGGTCGTACCTACCAATACCAGGATTAAAATGACTCAGGGAGTACAAGGCTGAAGTAAGTACAGAGAGGCACAAGACAAATACCATGAGTGTATCTCCTTCTGCTAGCCCAGTTCCCTGCCATCCTGCTACACTTTCTATACCACAGTGCATATTCAGTACACCTAAAGCCAAGCTCTAGTCTCACACATGCTGATGTAAATTTAAATTAACGTGACTGAAGTCACTGGAGCAACACTGCCGAAATGCAGAGCAACTGAGCAAGGCTTAGTCTCTGGGGTCACACTGATGTAACGTCCTAAAGTGGTAGAATTTGTATCATTTTCTGACCACTGCCTAGAAGAAACTACAATGCCACTTACATGTCCATGGGATGTAGCACCGCTTCACTCCCAGCTGCACTGGTCAGAGAGTACATAAAACTAAGCTTTGTATCTGCACATATGCCACGTAGCTCTTACTAATAGGCTGAATTACCAAAACCAAAAAGTTGCTGCTGCTGCTGTTTGCAAAAGCACAATATCTTTGAAGTGAAAGTAAATTCCATAAACAATACTCTACCCCAAGGGCCAGAGCTGTACTCGCATGGGTATACACATACTACATGGCATGCCAAATGTTTTCCTCGTTGGTCACTCTCATCTCCTGTGTGACTTATCACTGTCATCTTTTCACTACTACCTCTCTATAACTGACACAAAGAGGGAGGGCTAAAGAACTACCCTCATTTTTTCCAGGTAGCTGGCAGGTTAACTTCTGGGATGACCCAAGGACATTGGCATTGACCACACTTCCAGGCACCCACAAAGTGATGCAGACCCAGAGCCCCATGGTGCTGTTTTCCTGCAACCCTGGGGCAGGACTAATTCCTGCACAGAAATCAGCTGAGTTTGGAGGAGAGCAGAAAACATTTCCATGGCATTACCACACAGGTAGCCATCAGCACCAGGAAGACTGTGGCCAAATTTTTTGCCTTGTATTGTGTATACCCATTCAAACACCAGATGAGGATCAAACGCTGAGGTTGGCTTCCCCCCACTCTAGTAAAAGGCACAGTAAATTCAATTCTAATAGCTTATTATTGTGAAGAGGGCTGTGATAATTAACAGACATTTATTAGCATTTAATTTGACAGCAGATATGCTTTGGAGAACTTTAATGACCCCATTAATGGATCCATACAACCACATGTACACAGAGAAGATAAAATCAAGTCCTGGGACTTATTCTTACAATGTGTTTGTACACATCCCAGAACAGCAGCAACAGATCATCATTGCTACTGGGTGCCACCGTATGACAACAGTTTATAATTATACTCTCTTGATAAATCGTAATCTTCTGTAAACCTAAACCACTGACTTTGTGTCAGATAAAAACAGATGCCTGCTGTGTTCCCATACGCCTTTACCTGACCATCATGTGGTTAGATTTAGAGGATGACTGTTAGCAAAAGGAAGTTATCAAAACCAAAGAAGCCTGGAAAAAGGAAGTGCTGCAAGTCCTCATTTTATCTCCTTCATAACGCTAAAAACATAAAGTCACTACTTCTTTTTAAGAGACCAGAAATGTTATACCCAGCACATTCTTCGTAAAACTAATCAGAGTTAAGGCTGTAGCAGTAAAAGTCACGTCTAGAAAATGTGCTTTCAGGACAGATTCATCACAGCATTCACAGAAAAGACGGAGGATGAATAACAGACTTCCCAAGTGCTTTTTTTTTAATGGTTGGTTTTGCTGACACACATCTTTCACAAACCTAGCTAGTCCTAACAAATCCCATTCATTCACAGCAATTTCTTTGTTTCCTTTTTTAAGGAAGTTTGCTACCAGTGCTAAAAATTAATCAGCCTTAGGTGGCTGCTACCATCCCCCCTGATATCCTCCCAACCCTTCTGTGCCAACAGCCTGGTTTCTCACCATAGCTTTGTCCTTCTCACAGGGCCCTTGCAACACTCAGAGTGCTCCCATTTTCATCCTGAACGCAAACCTGCTCCACTTCATATTCCTCCTCCAAAAACTCTCATGCTCAGCGTGCCATATCCACCCACTCATCCCAAGTCTCTGCCACCTTCAGGTTTTGAATGTTGACACCAGCTCAAGTTCAGAAGTGTGCAGCAGTTGATAAAAGGGGACTGCAGAGCCAAGCACATCTGAGGGACAGGAGACAGGAAAAGGGTCTTCAATGAATGATGTGTTGTGCAGTAGAAACCAAGTCTTAACTCTGTTACAAAGTAACTACACAGAAGAAAAATTCATTTGCTTCATGCACATGCGAACACGTGGTCAGCCAACCTCCTCTTCTATGCTTAAGGTCTCTCCACAAACCCCACTACCACTCTAATATTTCCCAGGACCCCTGGTGATGAAGCAGGACCACACATGCTAGACACCAGACAAAACACCAGGTATCTCTGATACCCTGGTCCTACGCTACTCTGCACACTCTCATCTCGTTCTCATGCTGCTGTGGGATGGTAGAGACCATCACCAAGAGCGAATTATTCTTTTAATACCTTAACACAGATAACTACAGATTCCTGCCATGGTAATTTCTGATGAAACGAAGTATAAAGACACCTACCTACAGAAACTCAGTGTCTCTAGGTATAGGGGAAACTGGTTCTCTGCCTTCAGTGGTCTTCCTGGACATACATAGCTTCTCCAAATACCCATTTTCTCCTCCTTATTTCTGCATGACCTTATTCTATTTTCCTTTAATGCTATGTTCAGCTCCTCACTCCGTCTTCCTCTCCTCCAGCTTTTACTACAGCTTCTGCCTGTACTAGCTTCTTCACTGCCTCTAAGTGAAGAGATCGATGCTGATTGCAGCCATGAAACAGCTGAGAGACCTTTACAAGTGAACCGCCTCCTATTGGCATAGCTCCGCTATCCCAAACGCAAGCTGTAATTACCTTACTCGTGGGTGGAATTACACAAGGAGTAATTCTGGTTATCTGGTCTTCAATAAACTTCACAGAGCTGCTGTAAGACTCCACAAGAAAACTTGAGTCATCCTAGTCAAAATCCATTAGACCCTAACAGCATGGAAGGAAAGTAGGGAAGATGATGTGTGAAGAGTATCTTTATTACTTCTCCACAAAATTATTTTTCTTTCTCCTGAGCAATGGGGTCTTTTTCCTGCACAGAGGAAGTACCAACTCAGAGCAGTGTTCCCAACCCTACTGAGCCAGCAGGACTGCTGAAGGCTCCCAACATACTGCAGAGCAACCTGCACTAGGTCTGCACAATGAACTGCAAGAGACTCGAAACAAACTTCACACAAACTTCCTGACCCTGCCACTGTCCTGGGCTGCTCATCCTTCACCAAGTCCATTACACTCTCTCTCTTGTCCTCCAGGAGCACAAAACTCACAGAAGAGCCACGTTAAGCAGGTAAACATGTGTCTTACTCTCCAGTCCAGTAACACAAGTCTTGATCCTTGGATACCAGTCCCAGAGCCTGCAGGAGGCTTGGACAAGCTTTCTGTAAGGGCAGAAGAGGACTTAGTCTTTAGAAAAGTATGGAACTGGCCTCATCTCTTCTATCTTAAGAACCCATTTTCTTCCCTTTTACCAGCCTGCCAAACTGGTCAGTCTCCAGTGGATTCCTCTTTAGCAAGTATCTTCCACTCCTCTATCAAACCAAGTCAGCATTCCTCTTCTTAAACTTCTTGTTCTCCCCCTTATTTTCTGTCAGAGCCAAGGACACAAAAACAGTTATGAGTCTTTCCACCAATTTGTGCAGTGCTCCAAATCTAGCTAAAAAGTTGCAGAAGTCTTCACCTGCCATTTCATTGCATTTCACTTGGCAAGTGTTGAAAAGCCAAATAAACGTCACTAGGTTATCTCAAGCTGTACACCAGTACAAGGTAGCAAAGAGTGTGAAAGTCACAGCATCTCCTGAGCTAGACAGCAGAAAATAAGAGTAATATCTAAAGGGCTCCATCATGGCTCTCATCTTTTTATGAGAACTCAGAGGGGATGCCCCAATTTGCAAGTCTATCCCTAATTCGGAGACGAACACGTGACCTGCAATATACAGGTGGCAGTTAAAAAGATTTTGTTATGCAGAGGTACACACAGTTTGTTTGCAAGTTAGAACAGGACACACAGAAGCCACCAGTCTACTGTATAGACTGCACATCATATACATTGTCATGACTAAAAAATGCCCTAGGTTCTGCACCGGAACGGAAGACACAACAACAGGCAACTCAGCAAGAGGCTTTTAAAATTTTGTGTTTGGTGGCCTGCACAAATTTCACAGATAATTTTACTGCTTTTGCTCCATTTTTCAGACTTTTAACAAGCCAACCCACCCTTTTACAATACTAAGTCTCCTTAGACGTCTATTACAGAGTATAAAAATGTGGGGGGGAAAGGCTGCCCACAGTCTAGAAACAACTTCTCAGCTCTAGACACGCTCCTTTTAAGTGCACAAAACTTTGAAGTGAAATATTAGCAATCCTCGCCTTTTTCACTGCTTACTTTTGTGATGGCAACCTATAATCCCTAATCAACCTAGAAAATAAATGACCGATAAACCAATCTGCTTGTAACCCCATTAACAGATTCTGGCTTCAGTATCAACAGGGTAATTTGCGGAGACTATTTTTAATCCCAACTGCTAAACCATTAATCCCACAATTTCCACATAGTATTTCCACCACCCCTCAAATTTACCAACAATTTTGCAACTCATTATAAAGCAGATAAATAAATAACATTTGCAAATATACACCTCCTGGCACTGGAGAACTGAGAGACTCCGATTACTCAGCTGATCCCGTTAAAGCCATTACTTTCTAATTGGAAGGAGTCATTCAGAAGCAAAGCTGTGTGTCTGGCATGTCACTTGACACCTGGTATGTACCACTCATGATAAGATGAACTCTCCAATATGCTTGCCACAAGAAGAAGAAGTGGGTTATTTCACCATACCACCAATAGTCACAGCTCTCTACTAAAATCTGTTCCAATTCAATGGGACCGAGGTTATCAACATAAATTGTCTTGTTTTCTCAAACTGGCATTAAAACATTCTCCAACTATCATTATTAATGTCAATATAAATTATGCATTGAAGATAACAGCATTCATTACAGAGGTAAAATTTACCTGGAGGGAAAAAAAAAAAGAGACAAGCAGAGCAAATCTAATTAAAGTAAGTATTTATACATTTTGTACAGCTTTTTTCTATAGTTATGAAAACACTTCTCTAAAAACGGTCTTAAAATAAGCATTCACAGAGCCATCAAAAACAGTACCAAGACAGCATTGTGTTAATCAGCCAAAGGTACAGTTACACACAGAATGTTGCAAAGGGACTGACGTGATAATACACAAGACCAGTAGTTTATCCAAGGAAGTATCAATGTGCTAGCACAACAATCTGGAAGACAGACCCTTGGATTCACGTACACTGTTACACACAGGAGGAAAGGCTGTATTTAGTGTCAGAAGGGTGGTGTTTAATGCTCCTTTCAACTTCTATAAATTACAACGTCAGCCATTCCTAATTGGTATACATTAGCATTCAAACACTACGTTGAAATTAGAAGCTTAGCAGTTTTTCAGTACACTTATAGACACTTCACACAAACACATGAATAACCTTGTTGAAATATTTTAGAATTTCAAGGTTAAAAGAAACAACTTTAAGAGACAGATGGTGAGCAACTGGTACCTCACTGAGGAGCGCCGCTGACTTTTGAAAGTTCTCACGCGAGAACCGTATGGGGCCAACTCCTATTCACTGCGTACCTCAGGACCTCAGAGTAGAGCCTTACCTCCTAAAATGCTGAAGATATGCATAGCTAGAATGGCACAGGGGAAAAAGAGCCTAAAAATAAAACTCCCAGGGGCTCCAAATCCAAAGGGAAAATAAGATATCTTATTTCCCTAATTGCATAGTTTAAGTCAATCCTTAAGCCACTTGATTCATGGTTTTATCATACTTGTGGCTGCCAATAATGGCACCAGCTCACCAATACAGGTGCCTCCCAGTCTACCACGAAGGGAGCCAGAAAGCATCCATTAAAATAAACAACTAAGCAACCTCTGTGTGAAGGGAGTGGGGGGGATGAGGGGGGGGAGGAGAGAAAGTCTTTGCAAGCACATACTCAACCATCAAAGGAGCAGCTCTAGTTTCAGCCAGCAGAGACTGTAACACCTCGCCCCGCAACCCTTTACAACACACCGTGTCACCGGCTATTGTTCATAACTCTTCCCGCAAATCATTTCAACATTCAGAGACCAACTATGTCTTAAGGAAATTATTTCAGAAGGGAAAAATATTGCTTACTCATGAACCTGGTATCATTGTAACAATGAGGCAAAACAGTTAAAGACAATTACATTGCACAATCCTAAATGCATCATTTATTGTACCAGATTTCAGAAAAAGAACATTCTGAAACGCTGAAATAAATCAGAGTATAAATGTGACTTGTTGTCAGCTCATACAATATGGGTTAAATGCTACCATATGGTATGTGCACACACGTTACCCTTTTAAAAACAAAGAACATGGCTAATCTCATTCCCAAATCTATTTTTAAATAAATAAATGCGATTATTTTAAAATTAGGCTACAATTGTGATTAAAACACCTCAGTTTTCACCAGCCCCTCTCCCTCTTTCTTTACTGAAAACTAACACCACTTCATTGCTCACCATCTTTTTTTTAAAAGACAAGGAAAAATTACTATTCAGTCAGCTTCATCCCCGTAATAAGACAACACAGGCATTTCTATGCAGTGTAAAAATAGTGACAAGCCAACTCACCGTTCTTCCTTTATTATACCTGCCAGAAAAGCAAAGCATGTGTGCATGTGTGTGTGTGTGTGTCTGTGCCTGTGCAATACGTTAAAACTCACTGACATACGATCCGGTTTTCAGCACACACTCCCAACAGGACCTGCCCGATAGAGAGAGCTCTCGTTTTCTCTGCACCCCCCAGCATGTACTGAGACACACAGTTTCGGTATACTCCCAGCCAAAAGAGAAAAACAAAAAAAGGACCAAAGGAAACACGTAGGAAATACACACAGTGTAGCTGGAGCGGATGCTGTTGGTTTGAAAATTGTCTATCTAGCCTCTGTGCTGAGTATTTGTTTTTATCATTATACTACAAATGAAACATGTCAGGAGTCTAAAAATAGCTACAAATTGTAATTACATATGCTTTGTAGTTTCTGTTATACTTCGAAAAGAAGATTAAAAGCTAGATCATTTTAGAAACTGGTCTTAAAGATTTGGAGAGCCACAAAATTCTTCTACTTTGCAATTTGGAGCATGCTGCTGGAAAACATCTCCTTTGGGACATAAATATGACAGCCCCAACATGGAGTAGCCAGCTCCCAACACCATACAGTGAGATGGCAAGAAAGAAAAGGGAGAAGAGCAGACAAAGAAAAAAGTAATTTCTTAGAGATTCTAAGAGTGCCCTGATTAGGATGTAATACTATAAGCTTTAATTAGGAGCTAAGTGCTGTGTGCTAAATTCATCCCCACACACACCACTGTAAATTCAAAGTCACCCTACTAAGTTACCTTGGGTTTACGACAAGTGTACAACAGCAATGCATGGCCTACAGCTTCTGCAACAGCCCTTAATGAAACGTGGATTTTGTTGAACAAGCGTTAAGCTACGCAATAACCTGCTGATACAAATTAAGTTCTTTCCCATAAGCAATGACTTAAATGAAAGGTTAGCAAAAATTAATTTTAAGTAGTCATCAGAAGTCTTGAATCTTCAAGAGCAAAGAGCCTCTGTTCCTCCATGACTCAAAACAGTTTAGACCAGAGTCTTCAGCAGCCCCTGTTCCAGTGTCCCTGCAACGGGCACTATGTGCAATGTTAGCTCACAACTCGGGAGCGGTAATCAAACAACTTATTTTAGAGCAGCTGTGTGCTACTCCTATTATACCTGCTAGAATTTATTAGGCAATAAATAGTTTGGTAGCAACTTAGGAGATGCAAGTATTGTCCATCCACACACTAATTTAATCTCAGAACACACGCTTAATGCCCTGAGTCCGTTTGCATAAGCGCTGTTGCTGTAATACAGTTTCAGGAACACAAGGAGAAACTGCTAACACGAAGTGTGTAACAACGCTGATGGGCCTCTATAGATAACCAAGATGTAAACAACATCAAAAAATGAACAACCAGCATTGAGTAATCATCACATTAAAAAAAAAAAAAAAACAAAACAGATCTCACTAGCTCAAATGGCTAAGCAGGTTCAGCAGATCAAGAGAAGGAACATTTGCTGACTAACAGTTAGGTAATGAAAGTAAACATTTGCAATGAAGTCATCATCCTAATGAAAGCCATGGCAGTGTTAACTACCTAGACCATAATCCACTAGTAGGTTTTAATGCAGGCTCACTAACATAATATTTACTAGAATCACTCCAGCTGGAAAAGGAAAGGAAGTTTCATTTACTTCTAACGTAGAAGTGACAGTCAAGAAATACTGTTGTCTGTTAAGCTGTTCTAACTCCCAAGTACTGTACTGGGGACACCCAGAGAGTTTCTGTGCAGTTATAGTGAGTAACTGAACAACAGAATTTTGCCTTCAGTGTCTGAATCAGAACAGCTTTATCCTAGCACTAGTGTATAAATATTTGCAGCATGTAAGATGTCTGCTTTGAAAAAACAATGTTGCTCCAAGTTTCAAATATCTGTATTGCAAATAACTAATCAAATAAATGAGACTTTTTTTTCCTTTTTTTTTTTTTTTGCCACACTGTGATGAGGTATCAATTAAGTTTATGGCTACAGAAAAAAAACAAATGACTATAGTAAGTTTTAGCTGATTAACTGCTGATATAACTAAGGATTTCAGATTTGCATACAGAAACTGTAATTCCACACAGCATCACCTTCACACAACTCCCAGTATGCAGTGGGAGTGGCAAGTGTGCTTATTAGGGGGCAGCACTGGGTTCACAAGCAACAAGTCAATTTACAGGGTAGTTGTAGACGCTTTTACCCAATTGAGGAACATCATACTTATGTGAAAAACAGCACTAAGTCCATTTCCCTCTTCACTGCAGAAATCAAATGCCTATTCAGGCTTAAAAGGTATGTATCTACAAATTCATACTTGTGTCTCAAAAACTTAAACGGGCACATTTTCTTGTAAAATTTGCAAGCTTGGACAAGTTGCTTCCTGCAAAACGCAAGCACTCTGCATTTCAGCTTTCTATTTTGATGACTTTAAGAAACAGTATAGTCAAATCCAGATTTCCAATTTAAGTACACATATACAGACTTCATCACTAGTCTCACAAAATCTTAGGCATTGGATCATTTTGCATACTGTATGTAATCCCAGAGAAATCCTGGAACTTCTTGGCACAAATTTAAGTCTTCACAGAAGTGAGGCCTTCAAAGCTGACAGGTTTTGGATCACACTAAATATAGATGCCCTTCATTAGATGGGACCTCAGCATAAAACTCACCAGTGAGGATCACAGATAACTACAGACAACTGTTGAAGTCACCTGTACACAAAGGCCTTAACAAAGAAATTCAAATAAACAGATTGCCCAAACTTTGCAAGAGTTGGTGACTACATAATTTCTATGACAATACTCTTCCAAGATACTCTTCTTGTGCAAACACCCACAGCAGGGTGCATTTTAAAGATAACTCATTTTTCAGTCAACTGAAGCCAAGGACACAGCTTCTTAAGGTGATCTGTAAAGTGTTAAGACATAAAAACCCTCCTTTGCTAAAATAAGGGATCAATTCAATAGGCATAAATTCAGAATGGTGACACAATCATTTTCAATCCCTTCAGTGAGTAGTTCTGTACTGATAATTGCTATTGTTAAATCTTGGTGACAGCACAATACTGTGACCAACTATAAAATCATATGATTAACCTAATTTTTAAAGCAAAGACATTAGACATTGTCACAGGGAAACTTTAATCTACAAAAGTTGAATGTCACTCCTGTTGCTCCATTCCAGGCAGACACAGTTAGACAGGGGCCATGCTAACAAAGACCACTCCTCTCTTTAAACATGTTTAAGATCATTCTTTAGTACAATTCTTATTCTCACTGATGCTTTATTTTTTTCTTTTTTTTTCCCCTGTAGGCATTACCTTTGCATATTAAACTGAACAATTCAAAGGGGGGTTATGATGCCTTGTTTTTCACACAGACAACATAGCACTTATCACTAACTAGATGTCACTTCAACACCACTCAGTTTTATATGAACTAAAGGCTTGAAAGCAAACCCCAGGCAAGAATTTTTAGAGATATCTAAAAACCACTTTACACCAGGAGCTAGTAAAGGTGTGCACGCACCAGTAACACAGAGCCTCACACAAATTACTTTATTGTACAGAGCGCATTCAAGACAGCTATGGCAGCTACTCTTGTAAAACTGAAGATGTCTCCTGCAATAACCACACCATGACACTAATTACACCGCTGGTGCTCCTATGCAACCAGCTTCCAGTCTCACCAGGGAGGAAGCTCCAAAAACCACTGTGGCCCACCTAGGTGGGATACAATGGGGTGCACAGAGCAGCACATGACTGTGGGTTCGCGTGACTGAAGCAAAGGACACACTGGTGGGAAACAAAGCAGTAGCATCCACTGAAAGACAACACATCCTGGCCGGCTGCCGCAGACAAAACTACCTGAGCAAAATTACCAAAGTACTCCCTATCTTGATGAAACTTCTGCTCCCATCACCACTACCCTCCCTGGCACTGCTTCCCTCAAAATACCAAACACCTCTTAAAATACAGTTATTTTTGGCCCACTAGCAGCAGCCAGCCTGGCGGGCAAGCACGGGGGGGTTGTCCCAGCACCCAAGGCACATTACCACCCGCACCTGCCTGTGGGACACAGACCCCACGCCACACACACGTGCACCTGCCTCAGTGAAGCAATCTCACACTGTGGCACCCATGGGACCCCGGTTCTGCTGTACACACACATACCCAGTAGGACCTACAGGCACACACGTCTGGCTCACATGCAGCAATGCAATATACCCCATCCCTGCCCTGCATGTGTGCACACACCCTGCTTGCCACAACACCCTTCCCTGACCTGCGTGCACCTGCCCCGCATGCAACAGCGTGCTCCCCAATGTTCCCCCTGTCCCATCTACTTGCGAGGCTGACAGGGGGCAGCTGTCGGTCATTGCCCTCCCTCAGGGTCAGCATCCTCTTGCTTGGTCCAGGACACACAGGGCCTTAACACACCCGCAGGAAAGCAATGGTCAAAAATCAAGACGCACACATCCTCCAAAATAAAACTCTCGGATATCAACCTACCCACTCGTCACGCGCAGGGATGAGGACACAAGGGAAATCTGACACATCTTGAGAAAAACTCCTCCTCTCAAATCAACCCATGTTATGCCATTCAGCTTTTGCTTAAAATTACACGTTTCTCCCTTTTTTTTTTTTTTTTTGGGTTAGGGGGAGAAGGCAACGAAATACACGGTTGCCAAGTCGAGTTAATGAAAAACCCTTTGGCTGTTAACTCATTTAGTGCAGCAAGCATGAAATAAAGTCCGTGGCACGGGGCCAAAGCGCAGTGGCCCTTTGCCGGGCGGGCTTCTGGGACCTCTCCCCGGCCGCCGAGGAGCCAGCCCCGAGCACAGCGGCCAGCCCACGGTTTTGAGGAGAAAATCTCTAGAAATCTGTGAAACCTCCTCAAAAAAAAAAAAAATTAAAAAAAAAAATTACACACAAAAATCAAAATATCGATGGCTCCGCCAGGCCCGAGGAGATTTTTCATCAAGGCAGTTTTGCACCCACTTCCAAAATAAGCCCGACCACTCCGCCGAGGGGGGATCGGCGAGGGGACATCAACACCGAGGCTGGGCGGGGGGTGCGCGCAGCGCCGGGCAGGGGGTAAGGCAGGGGGTAAGGCAGGGGGTAAGGCAGGGGCACGGCGGCTCCCCGCCCCGCCTCGCCGCGCCCCAACACCCCGGGGCCGAGCGGGGCCGGGCCGGGCCGGGCCGGGCGGTGGCGGGGGGCGGGCCCGCGGGCTGGGGCCGCCCCGGCGGGGCGGGAACGCCGGCGGGCGGGGGCTCGGCGTCCGTCCGGCCCCATTCCCCAACCTCCTCCACCGCCCCCTCCCGCAGCTTTCGTACCGCAGCACCCCCCGCGTCCCTCCCCGCCGAGGAAACTTCTCCGCTCGCAGGGAAAGAGTTCGGCTCCGCAGCCGGGGAGACGCTGGGTGCGAGCGGGGGGGCGGCGGGGAGCGCCCGGAGATGGGGAGCGAGGGGAGGAGGAAGAGGCGGCGAGAGAGTTGCGCCTCTCCCCAAAAAGAGACTTTGACCCCGCATCGCTCTCCGGCGGACCTCGAATTACATTTTTTTGTCACAGGTCGGATCCTAACGCACGTCGACACAGCGTCTAATTTATGAACTCATCAGCCTAATTTCATTATTTAATCATGCGCCCAGCAATCGTGTTTCCTTAAGAAAGGACTGACCTATTTTTGGCTGGAGATAAACGATCATGTTAACAGATGTTAATCTTGTAATCTGTTTTTCCTGTAAGCACTTCGCATACCCACGTTTCAGACATTAAAAAAAAAAATAAAAAAAATCTTGCCCCAACGACTTGACGTCACGATTCAGTTCTTATTAAAAAAAAAATCTCGCAGTAGTTTCAAAGACATTAAATCTTTTTCACTTTATAAATGCTGATTTGTTCTGCCTCAACTCCCACAGGCTTTTATTTGCATTTCAAATTCCACAGGTTACACCAGTCGCCTTTTCAGAAAATGTAAACCAACAATAAGGCAGCAAAGGGGGGGGGGAGGGGAACCCTGCTTTTGGATTAAATAAAGAACAGAATTAATGTTTCGAAAATAGTCCCAGCAAAATGATATTTGCACGTCCAGTGCCCGAGCGCCTCCGCATCTATAGGGGTAATGTAAAGGATAAGATGTGGGCACGCACAATGCGCATTCCCCAGAAGATCCCTGTCTGCTGCTGGGAGCTTATTAACGCTCCTAATAAATGGTGCTGACTCCAAACCGACACCTTTCGGCTTAAAACACAGGGTTTGTCTCCAGCAGTTAATTGCAGAGGTTAGCTGGTTTGAGGGGAAAAACAACGGCCGGCTGTCATGCTCCACACGTCTCCCCACACGTACTGCCAGTTTTAGCACCCCACCTTCTTCCCTCATAGCAAAGTTTACCCATCCAAACTTTCCTCAACTTGCCCAAGTGCTTAATTCGCATTAGGATCGCGACTCGGCGCTATGCTAATGATCACCGAAGATAGTAGCGGGGGGAGGGAGGGAGGGACGAGGAGGAGGAAAGCTTTTAGAGCACAAAATGTCTGGAACTGCATTATTTCTATTCTTCTTTTCTCTCCCTCTCTCTCTCTCTCCTTCCTTTCCTCCTCTCGACACCCCCCCACACACCCTTTTTTTTAACACGTACATTAGACTCCCTGCATCCCTCTCCACCCCACCCGCATCAAACGAGCGATTTTTCCTCTTCTGGAAATAATCGCTACGGAGACATTGTCCTCCGAGCCCTCCTCGCTGTCTATACGTGAATAATTGTTTTCTCTGCCCGCCCACCCCCAACTTCCTTTGATAAACTGTGTACTTCTCTAACGGGGATCAAGCAGCGACCGACTCACCACGGAACCGAGAGCGACTCAAAAAACAAGGGGGGGACGCACGGACACAGCCCCACATCGGGCATTTCACGCACACGCCGAATCAATACTATTGGGGAGGGGCGGGGGGAAACAACCCACTCTTATTAATTGAAGTGGCTACTCGGTGTTCGAAGACCCATCACCCACCTTCTTTAGCCGAAGCATTTTACTTTAAAGTGAGGCAATTTGTTCTTTGTCTCTTAATGGATTAATATCGCAGTCTGCCCCCCCTCAACGTCCCTGACGGAGCGTACAAAGCCAAAGGGCTCCCGGAGCCCGCAGGGCTCCCCCACCCCCCGGCACCACCACTGCAGTAAAACCATCCTCCTCCTCGCCAAACAGCGCAAAGTTACCATTTTGGAGCCGCTCCGATGGCCGGGGGGACAGTCCCCGTACTCGGAGGGAGGCGCGAAGTTTTTGGGTTTTTTTCCTTTTTTTTTTTTTTTCTTCCCCCCCACAGGCAGCATCCCGAGGACCCCCCGCCCCCCCGGGCCATGCCCCCTCGCCCCGCCGCCCCTCACCTCCTGTGCGGCCGGCGGCGTTCGGGGAAGGGCGCGCCGAGCAGCCCTGAAGGTGAAACCACGCGCCGCATGCGAGCGGCGCCGCGCTGCACATGATCCGCCGAGCGGCTCCACTGGCGCGGGTGGGGGCGGCCCCGCCGGCCCCCGCCGCGCCCCGCGCCCGCGCACCGCCCCCGCCGCGCCCGCGCCCGCCGCGCCCCGCCCGCCCCAGCGCCGCCGCCGCCGCCGCCGCCGCGCGTCCCCCGGCGGCCGCCGTGGTGTGGCCGGTGCGGGGCCCGCACGCACACGCCGGCCACTATTGTCTCCGCGGAGCAAAGTTGGGGCGCGGGGTGCCGGTCGCCCCCGGGCGCTGCAGGAGCGCGGGGCGGGGAGCGGTGCGGAAGGCGGGCTCCGCGTTGTGCCGGGCGCGGCGTGGCGCTTGTGCCGACCGCCGCCCCGGTTCCCACGTACCTCCTCCGCTGCGAAAGATGCGGGTTGGAGTTGCCCCAGATGCATTTCTATGAGAAACTTTATTTTTCCTTTTTTTTTTCCCTTTTTTTTTTTTTTTTGGCGAATTCCACTGGTAAAATATTTATGGATCTATTGAAATGCGCAGAAACAACAACATTAAAGTCCTCAATCAAGATCAAAGAGGAATACTGTTCAACAGCCACGCTGGGGAAGTTGAAAGACCTCCGAACAAATCAATCTGCCATATGGCTTTAGGAAAAAAAAAAAAAAAAAGAAAACAAGCAACAAAAAAGCTTCCCCCCTCCCGCCTCTCCACTCCTATGGCTGAAAAGTTCAATTCTTGTTTTCCTGTCTGTTTACGAAGCTCGGTTTAATCACGCCAAATCTCTGTGTGCCATAGGCGAAGGGAGTGTGTTTAGTCTATGGCTGGGAAGCCTAATTTAGCGCTTGGTACTAGACATCAAGGGTGTGGATGAAGCCTTTTTTTTTTTTTTTTCCTTTTTGTCTCTCTTTCTTTGTCTCGTAACGTGCGATGACGTACAATTGACACGGAGGACTTTTGACGGAGGGTCGGTGTTACCTCGACGCCCCGGGACGGTAGAACACCACTGCCCCCGGACACCCCGGCTAGGAGCTCCTCGCCGGAGCTGCCCCCCCACCCCTGGCCCGACCCTTCCTGGGCGCACCGGCCCCGTGCCGCCCTCCCTCCTTCTTGCACTTGGGACGCCAACTGCTTCGGCAATGAGAAAAAAACAAAATTGGGGCGGGGGAGGCTTTAAATCCTGCCCTTTCCAGTGCTTATTCCCTCGGAATAAAGGGAAAGGGTGGGGGTGGGGGGCAGCGAGCGGGAGGGGAAAGTTGGTAATGAAGGATACACGAATCATAAAATGTAAGCTATGTGTGATTAATGATCTGCACTAATTTGAATAGCAGGCGTGTTAAAGGTCATTGACAATTGTTGCTGCTTTCAGCATGAATGCCTGAATGGGATGTATTTGGGACAATCAAATTTAATTCTAATTCACAGAAAAAAAAATAATCAGACGTGCATAGCAGCTGGTCAAAATATAGAGAGGATGTGCATTAAAAAAATGCACATTGCCTATTCTTTAAAGGCAACTTCATTACAGTAAGGTGGTGTCTTTAAATGCCTCAATAGTAAATAACGTATCTGGAATGTCTGGATTTTGTGCCTTATGCATCAGCATCTTTCCTGCACACTTTTTCAATTGCAGGCCAAATTGGGTTCCCAGTTACTCTGGACTTCCAGCATTTTGTGGGAATTCTGAGTTCGCTGATGCCAGATTTACCTGCGAGTGGACCAGACCAGATGTCACCTCTCTAAGCTTGAAGAATTCACCCCAGGCACACACCTATAATACAAGTAATACATGATTCTCTAATCATGGTTTATATAGTAGTTTAGCATTTCTTTACACAAAGAGTAAGAAATCCATTATAAATCAGCATTCCTGGGCACTATTTAGAACTACAGTATTAAGCTAACAATTTCCATATGGTGAAAATTGACAAGTCAGAGCAATGAAAGGTGCATGAGACTTCCCAACTCCTCTACCTAAAAATGTGATTTTTATGACCTATTCCTTTTCTCTCAGAGTGTGTACAGATTCTTTCCCTTAGACAGTAAAACATGAGAATACACAACACAGTACTTGCTCTTTTACTTGATAGAGTAATGCTTAAAATGCTTAATATTTTCCATATTTGCTTCCACAGGGCCAGTCTTGCACTCCTTCTTCCCGTAAGAAAATAGGAGGCTACAGGGGTGAAAGGACTGGAGAACCCATCTCAGGCTTAGTAAGCGAGGGGTGTTCCACTTTAATGGAAAGGCAATTAAAAATTCAGAAGATGCAGAGACCTTAAAAACAATCAAGCGGTATATTAATTTCACGGAAAGTCACCAGCAGAGTTCCTCTGTCCATGTAATTTTAAATAGGAGATTTTCTCACATTTCTTCTGCTGAGTCCAGCACTTCTGGGTTTTAAAAGCAAAACTGAAACGGTGTAAGAATTTATAGACTTAAAAGATATGCAAAATGTATTTGCATAATATCGTCAATGTCGTTAAAAATTTTAGGTAGAGAGGATGTTCTTAATTTTCAATTTGTTAGCAACATACCATTTCCATGGATGATTAATCTGTTTTCAGACACTGTTTACCCATTTTATCTTTGCCAGAAATCTTCCAGGAGATGTCCTCCAGTTTCAAATTCTTTAAATTACAGTATTTTGTATGAGAATGTCAGTGATATTAATGGCTCAATACGTGTTTTGCTATTTATAGACTTGTATGTATAATAATTCTGGCTAATGAAATACTTGGAGCAGAAAAGCATTTATTTACTTTTGCTATGGTCTAATAAATTATTTGTTCAGCATTTGGGACCAGGCTTCCTCAAGTTTGGGAAAATGGCAGTTTGATGAAATTCTGTGTGATGACTTGTCTGCATAACTTAGCCTTAGGAGTGATTGGTGGAAGCTTAGATAAGAAAAGGTTCCCGAGAAACACCATGGTAGAATAGCAAGGAAAAAAGGCTGTCTTTCTAAAAGCAAAGCTGAAAGCATAGATAAATACTTCAAGGCAGGCAAACAAGCCAAGTTTGGATTACATTTCATATATATGTGTGTGTGTGTGTGTACATGTCACATACACAGATACAGTCAGTGAAATGTAATCTAGCGGACCCAGTCACTTTAACTTTTGATGTATGCTTGCTCAGTTACTCAGGTTTTGTGCTGATGAATATTTTTTGTTGTTGCAAATCTATCTGAAGATCAGAGAACATATCTAAGTAATGCTAATCCAGGACAATTTAAACTCCTGATTTTTTTTAAGGAATCTTTCTCCCATCTCAAGATTTGGACTAGCTTTTTCCTCAGTCACCCATCATATCTGTCTCTCAACAACCCTTTCTAAACACAGCCCTTGGCTTTATAGTTAGTTCTCCAGTTCTGCCAATAAAACAATATGTGTCTATTTAAATCTAAGCTAGAGATTTTCCTTTCAAACTGTGTTTGGGTCAGGAAAAAAGAGCACACAAACTAACAACAAATAATCTTGTATTACTCTTCACATTCTAAACCAGACCTTTTCTTGGTGTATCTGAAAATACAAAGAGCATGTGCAGAAGTTACAAACTGGAAGGCACAGGCAACTCTAATACTCATGTACATCTGCAGATCACCGCACAGAAACATTCCCCGTGATGTTTTTTTACAAGAAACTAACATTTCTGACTCCAATTAAAATGGGCCATTCTAACATTGGTGTGCTTTCAGAGTTTCTGTGGGTGGCACAAATTTCACTGCGAAACAAAATGGTTTCAATCAATAACAAGCATATACTCTTGGATTAAATACATTGACCTTTCATATGCACTGCAAAAATCTGTTTCTTCTCCCTCTCTAATCATGCCTCAGTAGCTATGTGATGTCAGGCTGCTTCCAGAGTTTGTACTATGAAAACACACCCCGACTTATCAAAGTTTTTAACACCAGCATACTCTGGGTCTACATAGATTGAGGTCAAGCTCTTGCACCCTGTTCATTTAGTCAGGCATAAATCTATCGAATGGATTTGAAAATATTTTTCCATTTGGAGACATGCACATATTTCATGATCTGACATATCTATTAATGTGTAACAACAATAAGTGACTTTGTTTCATCTGTTGACAAATTGTGGCAGGTTTCAGAATGTGGTCATACCCTCTTTACCTTCTATTCATAGAAGTTGTCCCCTTGCTATCATGCAATTGCATTAATGCCAAGAGATGAGTGGTGTTTGTCTCCATCATCTCATTTATGGTATGTAAGAAGCTTTTCCTCATGGCAGAAATAATCTGGAGACCTTTCTTGAAGAATCAACATTTTTAACTCTAATGTCTTTCATATTTGCCCCCACCATCAACACAGTTGCTAGGATATAGCCTGATTTTGATATTTGTGCTTTGATCCTATCAAACCCACGTTTTTTATACATTGAATTATTCAATATTGCTTTTACAATGACACTGAGGAAGAGAGCAGAAAAAGTTAATATTGCAAAGTAAGTATAGCCTCAGTGTACACAGTTATTTTAGGTTTCTGCTAAATGTACCAACTTTTCCAGCCCTGGCAGTCAGATTTTCTCACCCATATGTAATTTTATAAACTACATCACGGCTTCACAGCAGGTAGGGAGCCCACAAACCTGTTCTTAATTTCAGCTTAACTGAAAGAATCTCAGCAGCAGCTGGTTTCAGAATAGTTGATACAGACTTCCACAGATGTGGCCCATAATAGGTTCAGAAATAAAAAAGAACTAGGCCACATTGTAGAATCAATTTCAAGGAAGACAAATTCTATAAGGATGCCACTTTTAAGGCTTTTTTTTTTCTTTGAGACAGAGATCATTGGGAGGGCATATATCTGTGGACCGGGTTTTTCCATGCTGTCTACTGATAGTAATACTTCAGTATACTGATTTTCTGACAGGCTGGACCTGGCTGTTAGCAGGCTGTGCTCTCTCAAAGCAAAAAAACCGGGCTATTTCTGAGTTTGTGTTGCCTCCCCTCCCCTCCCCCTCGCCCTTCTTATGTTCCTCCAAGCATAACTGATAGTACTGGAGTGCTTGTGCGCTTTTCTAACTGGACCAGACAAAGAGGTACAATAGCTAAAAATGACCTCTGATGTTACAGCGAATGCGCCTCTTGATAAAACTGGGGAAACTGGTTGCTAGCTCTAAATTACATGTTATTTGGTGTTGTTCCACAAACTCGAAATAAAGGACTACAGAAAAAAATAGTTTCACAAATGTTCGTTTCTGGAGTTTAGTAAGGAGAAGAATTTAAATGATTTCTGGAACAGCATGGTAAATACATCGTTGTACTATCTTCTGCTGAGTAAAAAATACCTCAAAAGTAAAAGTGGAACAAAACAGTCACTTGTTCTCGCTAACAAAATTTCCCTTGATATTCTGTGCAGTAGTCTAAAGTGGTTGAATAATCTTAGTTTATATGGTCTTTGAGATCAGGCATGCGAGGAAAAAGGAACTTCAAAAAGAGAATATTTTACCTGATGTGTACTATTTTAAGGCATCAGTAATTAGAGAACTGCAGAGGTCAAAATAGCCATCAATATCACGAGCAACAGAGTAGAAGTAACATGTTTGAGAGGAAGTTAGTTGGTTGGTTGTAACATAATACGCCGTAAGCACTAGGATGTGGATCTGCAATGACCAGCAGCAGAAAAAAACAGTAAAAGTTAACCAGCACCAGATATTTGCTTTGCTGAAAGCACAAGAGAACTCGTAGATAAGAAATAAAGATGCTTTAGAGTCTAAATTGCCTCACTGCAGAGATGATCCAACCTGTACTGAGGTCCATCTACACAGGCTGGAGGAAAAGTTTACCAGTGCCTTCTAAACTTTCAGTGAGCCAGACAAAAGCTCAGCATTCAGAAACTCCCAAACCTTTTTTCCACCTTCTGGATCTCATTCAAATCTGAAATGTGTGTCATTAGCCTAGTTATAGCATACTAGTGCCTGCATCCTAAAGTCAAATCAGGAAATACTAGATCAGGGTATGTAGCTAAGATGTTACTGTGTATCTGCTACTACTAAAACTCTGTACGCCAGCCTGTATTTCTGATCTGGCATAAATAAAAGATGAGTAAAAGTACAATGATTACATCTGAAACTGCAGTAGTTTGCAACAGTATAATTCATAATAAATGTGCACAATTTTGGGGAAAATTATTTTGAGAACAGGAACTCTTCCAAAAACTTCCTACTATTTCTTTCATTGCTGATAGACCATTTTTCTCTCCTGAACAATTTTATGCCAAATTGGCTACTTTTCTAATTCCTCCATAAATCACACAAAATTCATGATTCCTTTTTTCACGTTTGGATCCACAAATCAACCAAATGAACTCATACTACTGAGAGAAAGAGGCTGAAACAAACACCCAAGATCATTAGCATAAAATTATCAGCATAAAATTATTCCAACTTTTAACAAAAATTTGCAGGAGGCTTCTAGTTTGTTGCTTTCATTGGGTTTGAAAGAGAGAAGTGAGTAGGGAAGTTGGTCCGCTACAGACTTTATGAGGCATTTGCCTTTTTCCCTGTTAAACTGCAAAGCCAATAAACCTGGAGCATTCAGTAACAAGCAAGGCACTCATGTCAACAAAGACCTTACTTAGAGACTGAGAGGTTTTGAGAAACTTCTGTGGCAAGGATTTGAAGATATTTTAGTCATATGCAATACAGTTTTGCTTCTCTGTTTCCTACAGTATAATCCCCTTTGCTTTTCCCCCCTCGGTGTTTTAAAACGAGCGCAGAAAAGGTCGAGTGTTAAACTACACTATTCAATTGTCTGGTAAGTACACAAATTCTGTTCAAATCAGAACAAACTTTCAAGTAGACAGAAAGGGGTATTTGGATTTCTATTTGGATTTCTATTTTATCCTGGAAACCCTGCTGAACACCAGTGTGACAGGGAATATAGCCATATCAGACCAACAAAAGGCTCCTAATGTAGTGAAGACCTCCTCCCCCCTCCTCTCCAAGGAAGCCGGCTGGCAGAGCTTTTGCTATCGGAATTGTTTGCAGAATAACCAAACTAAAGCAGCTCCCTATGTAGGTGCCTCATTCAGGAATAAGCAGCACTTTTATTCTAAAACACTTATCTAACTAACTGAAGAGAACAGGCTATTTGGAAGATATTTCTTCACTTTGAATGTTCTTGTGGAGCAACACCTGTCTGTTTTTTTTTCTTCTATTTGCATTTTCATTTGCCTCTCTGACAAAAGCAGAGATGTATTCACTCAATAAAAAAGTTATCGCATATGCCAGCAACTCTTAGATTCCTTCTGCTGTGCAAAAGATTCCGAGTACTGTTTTTATTGCAAAGGATCGCATTAATATCAATGGCGCGAGCCCCCTGTTTGCTCCTAGGTGCCTCATATAATAAAAGGGTTATGCTTTATAAAGTCAAATGCAGCAGATCTGCATTTCGCATCACTAGTATGACAATGCTCTTGCAGTGCAAGATGCACCACTTGTCATACTTTTATTGATATGAAGTATCTTGCTGTGTAATACTCCACATATTTTTCCCTAAGACATGAGAACATTTCATGCCAAATCCCTCTATCACTAACGAGTCCAGGATCCTATTTATTTAAATAGGACTTTGGGTAATAAAAATAAGAGATTGCAAAATAAGTGTGGTAACAACACTGCCAAAAATGCTCGCAGAATGATGCTGTCAGTATTGTCCAAGCCAACGTTTTGTCTCTCCAGAGAAGAAGAATGCATATAAGTGTGTACTGTCAACTGCGTTTGCTGTCACTAAGCCTAAAATGTGTGTTTGTTTTTTTGTTAGATTTTGTTACAGAATTGAAGAGAGTTGGGTTAAGCATTTGGTATTAACTCCCTGAAGGCTCCACCAGTTAGAACTAACATGACACAAGCATCTCTACGTCTGTAGTCCACAGGAGAGACAACATAAGGCATAAGTTGGAAGAAGGGGTCAATGGACTGTGAAGAGAGGCCAGGAGCATTCTGGCAGTGCTCACTTGCCTTGTAACCCCAACAAACGTTATGGTGGTCCCAGTGCCAAGTCCGTGCAAGGCCAGCAACTAGAAGCTGGTGTGAACAGCTGAACATGAACCGCTGCCCTAAGCTGTAGGAACCAAAGATGAGTGGCTTGTGAGATCACAGCCAGGAGCTCTGCTGTAGGACATGGGACAAAGCTGGCTGGATTTGCAGACCCCTAGCCACCAACTACATCTGCTCCTGAAGCCTACTGTATTCCCACCTCTGCTTTTTGGAGGAAGCAACTTGGCAGAGTATTAACAGTACACTCCTTATTTCATTCACAAGTGCTTCTGCGAGGATTATATAACTACATTAACTGTATATTCAAGTATTTTCTACTGAGTCCACACCGTTCTGCTGTAGGGCAGGCATAGTAGCCATAATCTGGTTATAAAAAAGTGCTGGTTAATGTGACACTTGCATGAATGACCTCATTTTTCACTTGCTCACTAGAACATTTTTAAAGGGAAGTATTTGCTTGGTTGATAGCCAAGTGTTTTCTCCTTGACTACCAAATGTGTTTAGTCCATATTAAGGGTAAAATTCTCTCCAAAGTTCACTGGTAATTTCCAGACCCTGCAAGATTTGCACGCAAGAGACTGACAGCAACATTCTTATTTAATCATTTCCCACTATATTTAAAAAAAATGTGGTTTTCCAGATGCTCATGACTTCCAAATGCAAAGTGGAAAATGTCCAAAAAAGGCATTACTTCATCTAATGTCGTTTATTTAGCACACATACAATCCTTCTGTCCTTCTTCTGCTTTATCAAAAGCGAGGCAATGTGTGACTAGTTTGTATAACTTAAATTTCTTATCTGGGCTTGCATAAGTGCATTCAACAGCTTCCTCAGATGTACAGTTAATGGGAAATTCCATGAGTTTTGCACTTAAACTTAATCAGAGATATGAATGGAAGAATGTAACCATCACAGCTATTGCAGAGTCCTCCACTCCCTGACCTTTGGGCTCATAAACCCATGAATAAGTTACATTCATCCATGTTCTAAAACATTTTTTTCATCGCTAATGCAGAAAGGATTTAGAACTCCTACTATTAATCTAAGTTGAATTTCAGTCGAGCTGCTCACGAGTGGATGCTCAGTCTTTACCCAAGGTTTGTAAGCCTTGTCCTCTTTTCACCCCATGCAGCTTGGGACCCAGCACAGGGGCAGACCTGGTCAAAGAGCCCATTACCGTGCAGGTAAATGAGGAGAAAGGAAGAACTGCACCACCCAGCAGAGCTGATGTGGCTGTGTCCCAAGCATTACTGGCTGACCACAGCTGCATCTGCACCTACCTGCCGGCAGGACAATGTGTACCATGGTCCCCTCTCCCTGGGTATCATCTGCAGTCTGCTGCAGCAGGGGATGCAGGAATTACATCGCAGAATATTCTGATTTGGAAGGGACACACAAGTACCCTTGAGTCCAACTCTGAAGTGAATGGCTCATACAGGGATCAAACCCACACCCTTGGTGTTATTAGCACCATGCTCTAATCAACTGAGCTAGTTTAACACATCTCCCCCATGCTCACAAAGCACTGTACTGGGTCTGATCCCCATTGCAGCTGTATATACTGGGTTTGGGAAGGACCCTACTCACTTGTTGCATAAGCCAGTTTTTTTCTCTGAGCCTCATTTTCTCATAGCTGCAAAATGGGTCAGTACTTTTAGAGAGCTGCACTCACTACTGCCGTAACAAAATACCCTGAGACTTTTGCTGACCCTGGCAGAGCAAACCATGGCACAAGTCATGCTTGGTACCTGTGTTTGGAATTGTGTTTTGACTGGCCTCAGAATGCAGTGAAAAGAATTCAGCAAAAACAGCATGGAGCTGTGTCAGAGGAGGTTTAGGCTGGATATTAGGAAAAGGTTCTTCTCCCAGAGGGCAGACAGACACTGGAAGAGGCTCCCCAGGGCAGTGGTCATGGCCTCAAACCTACCTGAGCTCAAGGAGTTTGGACAATGCTCTCAGGTAGCTTGTGGGATTGCTGAGGCTGTGCTGTGCAGGGCCAGGAAATGGACTCGATGATCCATATGGGTCCCTTCCTGCTCAGGAGCTTCTATGATTCTGTGATTTGTACCTAACACAGAGCACAGCAAGGGTTATATCAATTCATCAATCTCTCCTAAAAGTGTTTTTGCACCTTCCTTGAGTTGACTGTGCAATCGGAGTGAGTCAGTCACACAGCTAAAAGAGAGTAAGTATACTTTGAATAGAACAGATAGTCTGTCCCAAAGACAAACTAGAGAAAAAAACAAGGTCTGATGCAATCCAGTATGGGTTAATTCATTTTCTTCCAGTAGTCCAAGGTGGTAGATCAGGAAAGCATAAGACAAGAAACACCCACTCAGCTAAAGACCTCTAAGATAAAAATAGCTCCATCAACAGAAACTGAATACAAACCAAAAGATTCAATGGGCCAATTGAATTATATTTAGGGGATTTTTCAGTAAAAAAAATAAACTTTTGTTTGTGTTCAGATTTGGTAAGTGAATAAACAGTGCCTGAAAGGAAAAAATAAAATTAAAAAAAGAGGTTATTCCTCAGCCCAGCTCTGATTGATATAATTTAACTTTGTTGTTTAAAAAAAAAGAAAAAGTACCATCCAGCATCCAGACACACCTGTGTGCCAAGTTTTGACCTGATGCAATTTGATACAGGCGAGATATTAAACCCTAAAGAACAAGTTAACAATGGAAACAGTGACAGACTGTTAACAGTAGTAAAGGGTAGTGGCTGCCATTATACTTGTAAGTTATACGTTTTTCACAGCATAGTGGGACAGCTGATAAACCCTGAACCTGCCTGCTTGCTACCTTTAATTCGTCTGCAGTTTGTTAAGCAGTGCGACTCCAGGAGTGACCTTGTGTTTACTCATTAATTCTGCGAGTCATTTCATGGGGAATTAGAACAACTAGAACATTTTTAATATTAAGAGCATTTTACCTCGTTTCTTCATTGTCTTTGTAATTTAAATATCCTGTTGTGTAAGCCTAAAGGCAGGAAGTGCGCTATACAAACCCGTACAATAACAGTATTAGGTTGCAGATAAGCCCATGTGCTCAGTGGTGTTGGGTAATTTTTTTTTCTCGAGGTAATATAAGTTTTGCCAAGACTAGAAGAAATGCTAGAATGCTTTAATCCACCTAAATTTTCAAAATGAGCTTTGTCTGTTAAGCACAAAAAAAAAAAGTACTCTCCTGATAATAAGAAATTACTTTGGCCAATAATGCCAGACTTTAATTATTTAGCTCCATTCTGTATTTGTGCTTCTGCCATGAAACCCAAACCTTTTCAGCAGGCAGAGAAGTGGTGGTGGTGTAGGTGCCCACCTATCCTCTCTCATTCTTTTCCCTCCAACTCAGCACTGTTTTAATGCAAATCAAACCTTTGGTGCGTACATAGCTAGCGCAGATATCCTTACACTTCATGCACCTGGCAGTCAGCTTTCCTGCTGAGGCTGCTGCTGAACTGGATTTTTCCTCTTGTGATGGTTACACTTGTAAAAGAAGACAACAAGAACTTCTTACAGATGATAAACACAAGCTTGTTTTTTTTAATATACATCTGGATTTATTGGCCTAACCTAGAAAATTCTGTTAATGGTAATATTTAGAATTTCTCAAATGAAGCAAATAATTTCTGCGAGCCAGACACATAACTAGCACTTCAAATCGTGAACAAGCCATGTAACCTACTAGTGGTGCATTTAACAAAAGTAGGACATGATTTCTGAATCTATTCTCCTTTAATAAGATTGTAATCCTGACTGTCCTGTTCTGACTGCAGTTGAAGGTAGCGTTGCTGAATGGCTCATGAGCAGCAGGCTTGTGTGCTTGCATAACTGATCCTGAATTACACACAGTGACTATCTATAGGTGATGATCTTGAACATGACAAAACGTTTGATCTTTGCATATATTTGCACAAGTATGTTTGCACCCACATGGCACATACACACTCATATCACACGCACAGCATTATGTGTAATGAGATTGTTACATTTGTGTAGATGCAATGTGAAAAGGAAAAATTGCCTGACACTTTACCTTTATAAGCCTTTCACAGACAGCTAAATTTTATTAGTATTCAGCTATTTCTGCTGTAAGTTCATGTAGCATCTAATTTAGGCTCAAATTCTAATAGAAATTTCAGCCATAACTGTTTAGCTTTTTGTGAAACAGAAACCTGTTTTTTTTACTCATGAATAAACATTCTGGATATTCTCTGGGAATTGTTCTAGCACCTCCACAATTTGAAACCAGAGTCTGAAAAATTTGAAGTCTCCCTATGCTAGGGCTTTGCTAGGGCTATTCTTATTATACATTTGGCTGTGTTATAAGTCTGTGAAAAAATCACAGTTTGCACATGCTCCATCACTACCTCTTCAATTGGAGTCACTAAATTCTAAGAAGATTCTGCTGTAACTGGGAATGCTCAGGTTTCTCACAACTGGCAGCGCCAACTGAACTACATATGCCACGTCCTCAGTTATAGACTAGTGTCCTCACTATTCCATACTTGAATATATTATTCTAGGATACGTTACAGGGGCAAAGCCAAAATTTCACTATACTAAGAACTCAGAGCAGTAACATTGGGATGAGTTCCAACAGCAACTGCCAAGAGGGAGATAAACTAATTTATGCTCATGAAGTGTTCAAATATTGCAGAAGTGGTCACCACAGAAAATCACACGAGAAATTTAATTATTCGTTTTTGAGAGAAGCATTTGACTAAAATTATTATGTGGCTGTGCAATTAAAGATGATACCATAAAGCACACACATAAGGGTCTAAGTGAATAGACATCCTCAGTATTGACACTTTCTACATTATTTTGTCTACACAACTTAAGAATACAATAAAGAACCTAGTTCCTTTAATTTATTCATTCACACATCTAGTGTCTATAGGCAGCTTGCCTCCAATTCAAAATAATAAAATAATGGTGGATCTTGCAGTGGTTAATAGTTAATTGCATTTAATATAAAAAAGGCAGGAATAGCTAATCTGAAGTTATCAGAGACAATGATTTACTTGACATGGTCAACCCACAGCATAGAGCTTTCAGCTATTCCCTCTGGAATATTAAAATCTGTGATAACCAGTGAAGTACGAAGTGAGGGGCTTTCCAGAGTTTCCTTCATGTCTCAGCAGGCTTTTAACAGAACAATCAAGGGGAACTGTCTACAATAAACTTCTCTTTGTCTTCACTTCTTCCAGCTTCAGTATGCGAGGAGCTCCATTTTCAGCTATGGAAATGAACCATTTCATTTTTATGAGATCTTGTTTCAGTAGCCTACTTTGAATAATAAATAACTATTAACTTTCAGAACATAGCTAAAGACATAATTTTTAAGGCACATCCTGTTTCGAGGACTTCAGGATAAAAACTACCTAAGAGCAAGAAATTGTAGAAATAAATGAGAGATAACAAAGTTGTTCCCAGTACAGTGAGGCTGTCAGTCTTTCTGCACTCTTGCCCTTGTAATTGTATATGTTGGGCCTGATTCCCTGACTTCATTTGAGACCCCTAGGGGGAAACCAGAAGTAACATACTGGGGAATCATATTCTTCTCTCAGCGTTTATTTTTTGGAGGGCCAATCTAGTGTGGTGCTTAAAAACCTCACAAGAATTGCACAGAGCTTACATGATTTCTTTTGGCTTGCTGAAAGGGTGAGTATGGCACAGCTTTTGCAGCGTTATTTCCTGAGCGCCTATTTAAGCAGGTTTTAGTGTTAACTTCAACTTCTTAACAAGCTTAAGTACAGCATCACATTTGATTTGGTTTTGCAAATGTCTGGAACTTTTCATGTGGAATTAGCAGATCTCAGACTTCAAGCCTAATGAACTCAGATAAAACTCAGCAGGATGTCCTGTTGGAAACTAATTTTTTTGTACAAAGACAGCTCTTTGGTCCTCTTTTCTTGCATTGCATTTGTTGACTTGTCTCACAGGCTCATAAGCTATCAGCTCTCTTATTGATCGACTCTAGAGTCACTTGAAAACATAATTTTGAAAGCAGCATTTCAGCACCTCTCCTTGTTTGATCTCATTGCTGTGGCACAGTTTTTCAAGCTCTAGGCTGAAAATCAATGCTGGGGCTTATTTTATGCTTTATAATACATATTTTTTTAAATCTTTGCATCTATCTAATTGTATTTAAAATGCCTCTCTATATGTTAAATTTTCTGCTTTATTAAAATCTGACCTAGGATTCACATCCCTTCATTTTAATTTAGCTACAAATTGATTCTTAAAGTATCACATTTAATAGCCTTTGGGGTTTGATGCGCAAACTATTCTGACGTCTATTCATAGACCTTTATAATGGGACCCACTCCAGTTTATCCCTTGAACTGTCAGGCTCTTTGGGAAATAATAGCTTCTGACAGTTGTAGAGTTAAAATATAGGATTAATGATCAGCTTTTAATGTGCAAATGGGGTATTCAGCTTTCCTCTTACCCATCTTATTTAATGCAAATTCACTGTTGAAACAGGTAGCATGAGTTTCTTCTCTCGCTAAACATAGATTAATATATCAGGGTAAATCCCTGACTCAAAATAGAAATTTAGATACACACCATGAAGTAAATACAGGGCACTACATTTATGCTGATTTATAAGCAAGTATTTTTCCTGTACCAAATCCATCATTTGTTTTTAAGGTTTCAAAATCTCACTTTAACACAAAAATAAAAGTACTATGCATCACAGCAACCGATTTAACCAGCGGGAAGGAGTCTGCCCTTGTCTATTAAATACAGCTGTAGAAAGCCCCACAGACTTTGATTTAATTGTTTCCAATAGGCCAAAACAATCCGCTACCTGCACTTAGTATAAAGTAAAAGAGAAAAAAGGCAGGGATTTCTACAGTGAAGCATGGAGTAGATCAGATGTTTTCATTAGGAGATTAATAACATGCTTGTGATACTTGACCTTAGGAATTGTATGGTAATTTTTTGAATTGCGGCATCCTATCTATACAAAACTAGACTATTTGTTTAGAAAATTTTATATACTCATGTAAATGGAAAATGCATTTTAAACATGGTGTAATAAGAAGCATTTGTCCATTATGTTCTGCAATGATAGGCAGCACTGCGTCCAAGGAGCGGAGCATGGGGAGGAGACGTTCAGTTAAGGTGACACTTGGAGAACATTGCACCTTTCTTAGAGGACCTGAGAGGAAAAGGTTTTGAGAGCAACTTAAAAGAAAATCAAAACACATAAAAATAAAATAAGCACTAAGTCATTCAGAAAAATCTTTCATATTTAAGGGAGTCACACACCTGCTCATACTTCTCTAATAACCACTAGCTTTCCCAAGTACACGAAACAGAAAGGTGTCCCTCAAGATATAAGACTAAATCCTTGCAGTGCTTGAGTGCCTTAAGCTGCCAATAAAGCAAAGAGTGAAGTCTGTTGTCTGCAATTATTCCTTTGAAAGGAGTCACATCAGAGCAGCACATGTATATAAGTACTCTGAGCAGCAGAGGAAGAAGAGAAAGAGGAATACACAGCACATCACATATAAGCAACTTTTGTGTCTTCTATTTTTATTGCTTCTATCTTTGCATACATGCTGTAACACACTAACAGGGAAGAATATTAACGTTATTTGGGAAACCTGGTTCCAACAGCTTGTAAATGGCCTCCAGGGATTTCTTTTGTTGTTTTGATAACAGTGTCAATTTACTTGGATAATATTCCCCCCCCTTCCCATTTAGAAGAATGCAAAGCAATCTATCATTAATGACTCTTGACAAACATAAGCTAAATTTAAATTAACTTCACAGGCACTGTTAATAACATCCTTAGCTATTCTCTTCCTAATTTTTCACTGCCTTCTACCTTGTATTCACAGCTGTGCAACGCAAGTCAAAACAGCAGTCAGGCAGCAGCGTTCCATTCGGCAGACATGCTGCATTCGTATTGCTTTGGTGTAAATTCGGGACAGTTCAGCAGAGAATTGGTGGTTGCAGACATGCTGATAAATATGAATATATATAATAACCATAGCAGGCTGTGGTCACCAAATGGACTAAAGCTGTTACCTGGCACTTGATGATCCAAAGGATGCTTTAGCTAGCCTATGCCATTTCTTACCCTTGCCAACAACTTGTTCTTCCTGTGTCCCTCCTGCACTGCTGTCTTGGTTGAGCGGGAGGCTGGATGATCCCCTGGACACAAAAACCACACAGAAATGGTAAAATAGACAAAACGATAGGAAATACAACAATAAATTAGGATTTTCCCAGGGATTTAACTCTCTCACTCATTTCACTGAATGGCAGGACAAATCAGTAGGAGACCATGGCCAAGATAAAGTATTGGCAAGGGAAAGGGGAAAGAAGGTTACTGGCAGCCTTCCTGAAAAGTTTTTCATCAAGTTCCACCAGGAGAAACCAGCATATTCTAAATCCTGGCCAGGGAGTTACCTTCCGTAAGAGGCAGGGAGGTAACAATAGGACTACAGCCAAACTCCACTCTTTTCATGCCTTACTGCAGCTATGTCTTCCAGGCTTCCCTGGACAGAGGGGGAGTGATGTTTTCCCAACACAAGCTATTGTTTGTGCTGCAATAGGTACACAAAGAGGCAGCTTGTACTGGGGCTTGGAGCCTTAATTTTTAACATCTTGGTGTTTCTGGTTTACAGTGGCTCCAAAATGCCTTCAGGTTGCAGAATGGTTGTCATTCCTTGTGGAAATTAAAACCATAGGTTCTAAATGATGTGGCTATTTTCTGTGGTTTGAGAGAATTTTCTCTGGAGACGTGTTTTTAGATAGAGACATGAGGGATTTTTAAACTTTCTGCAAAACTTTTTCGGAATTCACTTAAATGAAAAAAATTAAATGAAAAATTAGAGCTTGTGTTTATCAAGTTTCATCGATAAAACTTTGTCCTCATGATTGCTTTGATTTCACAGTCAGAGCCAACAAACCTCAATATTTCTTTTCCAAATTGCTTGTTGGGCACTTAAAATTCCAAATCAGAAAAAGTGCAGCTCACAACAAGACAAAAAAATTTTTACTAATCCAGTGAGCAGAGATAAACTGATCTTAGAATTCAACTAACGAAGGGGAAAACCACTGAGAACCAAGAGCTTCAATATATGTCAGAAGGCCAGTTTGGGGTCTGCAGTGAGGAAAGCAGGGCTACAAGGAGTGAGAAGCTGCTGCTGGCTCTGGAGATTTATTCATTTGAAGTATCCCAGAAAACAGATCCAGCAAAGGTAGCAATCGTAACCCTCTCCCAGCCAACCCCATAATTCATTAGTGCATGAAACTTCAAAAAAACACTTATTAATCAGAGGATGCTTGGTATTTCACTTTGTCCTCAACACAGTTGTGGCTAGTGTTTGCAGAACAAAAGGGATGGCCTTTGATATTGGGACACTTGCCTGCTAGTGCAGGCAACAGCATGGGCTAATGTGAGCACTGAGTCCCAGCCTGTCATGGCTTTGAACCCCCACCTGTCCCCCACCTTTTCACCACAGTAGCAGGAAAAAAAAGAACCATTTCACATACCCTCCTAGTTCAATGAAGTATTTTATTTTAACTCTAGCTGTTAGTCTAAAATGATGTCAGGATTGAAAACACTTAGGAAACTGGAATCTAAACTTCTGTGGCTCAGGGGATGACCCCCATCTCAGCCCTGCGCAACTCGCCACTGCCCTGATTTCATGTGGCTAAGTGGGCATAATTGAAGGGAATGGTCTCTCCTAGCTCACAGTTTTGTCCTGCGGCCATTCAATTGCCCTGCTTTTGTTTTGTTTTGTTTTGTTTGTATTTTCTGACCTTGTATAACTTTAAAATGGCCATGCATAATTTTTTGGACAGTTTCCATTTGGGGCAGAAACCCTTCTTGACAGGTTCAGCAAAGGCTGCAATTTAATGGATGCATTTCAAATTCCCTAAACCAGGGTTCAGACACCACTTCTGCAATCACAACACAGCAGAGGATGTGCAAGCATGGGTTACTGATGTTTGGATATAAATAATGGGTCAGACACAATCCCAGTTGGTACTATCTTATGAAGATATAAATCCCCAAAGGGGGCCTCTGTGGTGGGAAATCTCTTGGTAAAGGAATTTACCACAACCAAAACCAACCATAACCCCTCTGTGGCTGAGTGAGACATTCTGGGGATGACAGCAGCCCCTGAGATAGGCTCTGCCAGCCAGAGGAGTTACAGGACGTGCTGACCCAGCATGTCCCCCACAGTCTCTGTTAGCACAGTCATAAACTAAAGAAAATGCCTGCACTCACATCAGTGCAAAGTCTGAAGGGGGAGGATGACCCAGTGAGAACTTTATCTCTTTAGGGAGTGAATCCCATTGTGGTGCAGAGGGCCTGGTAATACAGTAGGGGAGATTGCGTGCCGGGTGTTGCCCACTCCTGCTCCCCTGCATGTGGCTCACGGGCTAATAAAAGCCTGTTTGTTGCTCTAGCTGACAGCAAAAATAAAACATGAGGAAAAATATGTATAAAAATTATGATAAGCAATAGCACAGGGAAAAAATATAATAAAATCAGATGGGAGAGTTCACAGGGCAATTGGATGTTTGTATTATCCCAGGAAAGTGCAGTCCTGTGGAGCTGAAGGGAATCGATTGGTTTGTATTCACATTTTTCCTAAAAAGTCATGGTATAACACTGGCAACCTATAGGGAGACTGGGAAACAAAGAAACAAAGAAACAAACAAGCAAACCCTTCTGAGGCTTCTCTCTTCCTCCATCTCCTCTCCTGTTTTTTTTTTTTAAATCAGAGAATGGGGCAAAGGGGCAAAAGAGAAATCCCTGTATTTGCCAGTCAGTAAATCTAACTTCAATCTCGAGTGAAACAATGGTCAACTAGTTAACGGGGAGAGGAAAGGGAGACAGAAAATAATGGGGTCATGAGCAATTAAATGGTTTGGTCAAATCTGACCTTTGTTTTAATGTAATTTTGAATCAGCAGAGTTCTATCTGGGTTAAATTTAACTGCCTGGATTTTTAAATTTTCTTAAAAAGAAATAATGCCAAAGAAAGTCAGTTCATCTGGTGGAATCAAAAGATGTAGTGGGAAAAATATGTTTTCTTCTTGCTTGTAACAGCTGTTAAACTTCAGCATGCAAAATCATATAGGAGGAAAAAACCCTTCCTTAAAATTCCAGTATCAATCTCAGTTCATCTAAACTGTGAAAAAGCTCATAAGAAAATCCCATTCCCTCCCTCAAAAGCTTCCAGACTCCTCATCCACAAGAAGGGGAAAGCCAGACTTGGCATTCTTGATATGGTCAAGACTAAAAGAGGTTATTTAGATTTCCTCTTCCCTCTGTTCCCTCCACTTATAAATCAACACATTTTCCAGATTAATTTATACTTTGCGTGTGCATGTATATTTATAAAAGAAAGGGTCACAAAACCCATGCTTTTAAAGAAAGGAAGCCTTTTCACATTACGTTTTAAAATTAGCCAGGACTAAACATTGCAATGCAGAAATGCTCCTCTTGCTATTACACAGCCCCTGGGAAAATATCCAGGGAGCAGTTTCAAGACAGTTTAAATCAGTCGAGCTAGTGAGAGTTCTCCCTCTTCCCTGGGCCATGCCACATGTTGCTGATGCACAGAAGTACATTAGCACTGCTGCTTATCCGACCCGTTATTGAGCCAATTTGAAAAAATTACCTTCTTTTTCTTTTTTTTTTTCCTCTGTTACTTTTCAGCTGGCTTGAGACTTTAAATTAAGTCACTAAGAGGTCAGGGGAACACCAGGGCCATCAAAAGGGCAAGGTCTGGAAATACGTCATCAAGTCTAAGGTGAGGATGGCGTGGCAGCACTCACCGAGAAAGGGGCATCACTGCCCATCAGCAAGCAGTGTTTCTTATACCAACCACCTTCAGTTTCCCCACTCTCATGATTTATTTCAGAAAATTTCACCTGGATCAAGAAATGAATCCAGATAAAGATTATCCCAAATGGGCTATTTTTCAGCCAGTTCTTTTCCCCAGTCCAGCTTGCTTGACAGCTGTGGTCACATAGGAGAGGCTTTTGAGGAGTGGGCAACCAAGGAAAGGGATGTGCTGCCCTAAAAAATACATTGCTTGGAAACTAGGGCTGTTTTGTGAGGAAATAGTATCACTGATCTAAAATCTACTTTTGAAAACTGTATGCACTGAAAAAACAAGTCAATTTTAAAGTCTGGTCTGTTTGTTACAGATATGTCTTCTAATGAACTTCTAACCTAAGAGCTTGGTTTCAGCTCACTCCCCTCTGCCACCATTCACTGCTGTGTGTTCTCAGCAGACCATAATTATCAGCCCTAAAGCCACAAGAATGATGTCATTTTTAATTCATCAAATACCAGGTATCCCAAGGGTATCTTTCACCAGAAATGCAGCAGTTCTGAAAGCAATTTGGGATTTTGGGTTTGATGGAGGGGTGGTAACTTTGGGACTAAAAGCTTTTGAAAAACTCAAAAGTCATCACAGAATAGTGACTTTCTGACTGTCTCTGCAGTAATAGGCTACTACCCCGAATAACAGCTGACATTTCAGACTCTGGGTGACCCCTGGGTATTTTATGGGTCTTTTTTCCCCCCTAATCAGTAAGTTTGAATAGCTGTGAGATACAACAAGGTAAAGTATGCTGAAGACATAAGGTTACCTGTATGCCCAATGCTGTGATTTTAACCAAACCATTTTGCATAAAGACTGCTTTTGTATGAGGATGCCTGTTGAACAATGTTGTTTTTAACTCAGTCAGCAAAATAGATGAGCTTGCAATATGATGCAGAGAGTATATGTTCTTTCTTGCATAGTCTTACTGGATTTATTCTGAGAAGTTACTGGGGCTTCCTGCAAAGATTGTTTAATATCTATGGTGGAAATAGTCCAGCTTTTATAATAGTACTGATGAAAAAATAATGACTTTCCATATCCAACCAAAGCCTGATTACACTCATTGAAATACTAATGTCAATATTTATTAGCTAATATTAAAATTACTGCTGTCTCATTTTTGCAGTTAGTCAGAAAATCATTATGTATCCCTTTTCAAAAATCATTGACTTTTCCTTAGCACAGAAAACTCTATTATCAGTCTTTATAAAATATTTATGGCTTTCCTTGACATTCTTATAATATCCCTAGGAGAACGATCAGCATTCCTTTTGCTGAAAATAAGACAAACCTTTTTTCCCTAAAAAATAATTAATGAACTAAATGTAAATGAAACCAAGCCAAAAAAGGTAAGAAGCTACAGCTTGTTCATCTAATTTTGCCACTTACTTCAGGAAAGATCAAAACCATCTCTGTTTTAACTACTTTATTACTATTATTGGGGAAAAAAGTGGTCTTGATTTGTCACTGAAGGACACATTATCCTTCATTCCACATGTAAGCATATGAAGAGAATTATTAGGCTAAATGGAGGGGCTTTTCACTGATTCATTGATTTTTCTGTACCCTTGATTGTTTGTGCCACTGTTTCTTCATTAACAATATGCCCTCTCTCTAAGGTCCAGGGCAGGGTTCTTTTCAGTGAAGAAGTGCTAAATCACCAATATTTCCATTAGAGGCTGCCAGAGGTCCATATGATCTGAATGAAACGTCACACTTCCATGCTCCTGTAGTCTTGCTTGATGCTGATTTTCCCTCCTATAACTGTTGTGGAATCCTAATATGTCTAATTTCTCCCCGTTTGTATTTTCACTTTGACTGGTAATGAGGGAAGATAAAAAGGGATTCTCCACCACCACTAATATCCCTGCAAGAACCATGTATCAGCAATGCCTATTGTTTAGTTCGCAATTCTGTCTTTGTGCAAACTTTTTTACATGCAGTTGGCTTGTTGCATTTCTCTGCTCTATTGCCATGGCAATAGGAAAAACATGTTGATGCAGATTTGGAGAGAAAGGAAGGAAAAAAGAGATAAACCACCGCTGTCATCTCATGGCTAGATGAGGTCAGAATTGGCTAATTTATGAAGTTAAAAGACATGCAATTTGAAAGATCAGAGAGGTTAAAAGTATTCCTGAAATCTTCCAAGTAGAAATTTTCTGATTCATAAACATGTCAGGATGGGGATCTGGATTTCCCTAAATTGGGTCAAATAAGTCAGCCTGTACTCCGACAGGACACATGATAAAAATCCTTGAGTAAGGAGGTGGGGATTTGATAAGTGCCTTTTAAAGCAGGTGTGCCATAGAAATTGAGTTTCAGCTTTTGTCTTTGTATTTAAAGAATGTAAAATTATATATTTATAGACATAGATACAAATTTTACATTTTTCCAACATTATTTTCATATAAATTAGTTAAATAGCCTATTGCAATATATATAAAAATGTTCATAATTTTTTTTCCTAAATTTCCAACTATTTCTATATTTCATGTTTAAAATTCTTTTGGCCTAAGTGAAATTTCCACCATTGTATTTACAATTTCAGCATCCCAATGTGTTTCTATTTCAATTCAGGCATCTAGAGACATAGTGAGCCACCTCAAACAGGCAGAACAGTACAAGAGTTTTAACAGAGAGCTCTAAGTCTAATCTTATAGTCATTTGCTCATATGAATACTTTGAAGCTCAGTAGCACTACTCTGATGACAATGTTACTCTTATAGAAATTGAATCTTTCAAATGATTGCACATGTGAATAATTCTATGCATCTGAGCAGTTGTCTTCTGTGGAACTACTGCCTTGCATCAAGTTAACCATATGTGGATATGTTTCCAAGGATGAGGGGGTTCCCAGGGTAATGATCCTGGGGGTTTGTCCGAATAAACCTTATTGACCACTGCATGAATAAAGCATGATACATGTGATCATGCCATTAGCAACGTGCGAAAATTCCACAAGCAATGTTGATGAAAATGTAAACCGAAATTTTGAAGAAAATGCAGATTTGATTTTTAACAGGGGATTTTAACATTAAAACGTCTCTTTAAAAATTCACTGCAGCAAGATCAGTAAATATAAATAAAACATGTGAAGAATATTAATCTTAGTAAAATTGAAGAAGCAAGCTGTCAATGGCTGTCAGACACAATATGAACTGACAGTTGCATGGCTTGCAGTCTGACATCGGGATCGTTACCTGTCTGTTTCTCTATCAAAATACCTACAGGGAATAAGAGTTTGCAGATTGCAGGCATGGGTGGGAGTAGGGAAAGGGGAAGAGTAGTTAAAATGGAAGCTTAATGACAGCTGTGAAACATACATATGCAACATATTCATTAGGATTAATCATCAGTCCGAAGGAATGGCTTACATCATTCATTATCATCATTACTGGAGAAAAGCTTTAAAACAGCATCTATAGTTTTCAGATCCCACTCCTCCCTCAAATCAAACTCGAACCTGACAGTCAACCCTTTCCTAGCTGCCACATATACGAAACCTATAGATGAAGCTTTAACTGTGTTCACATATTAAGAAAATTTACAGGAATGGGTCAGATATTAGCAGCAGATCCTCATGCGAAAAGATGCTGCAGGCTTTTTCACACTCCTCTCAGTCAGACTCCCCTGGTCAGCCGCCCACCCTCCCAGAATAACACAGAAAGCCCTTGGGTCCAGCCAGCATAACAGGCAAGAGAAATGACTCATGGGCAGCTACTTCTATGACTGCAGTCTGCACTCCCAGAAGTCCATCCTGGGAACAGCCATCTTTGTTTAAGTTGATTTTTCATGGAAACTGCAATGTGAAAGGGTGACTGGGGTCATGGAGAGCACCAATCATATTCCCTCTGGGCTCTTAGGATGGTTAAAGTTGCATGACCATTTACAGGACCAGGGAAGAACCACTGGGGAGATTTCTTTTCTTGGTAGTCCCTTTCAAAAAGTTTTACCACCAAACACTTTAATCTACACCTGCAAATTCCTGCTGAGGGTTGTGCGCAGTGACCTAAGGTTGATTACACAGAACCACTAGAAAAGCTTGAAGAAATGTAATGCTCAGAGGAACCGGCAGAGAGGATGGGTCAGGCCCATATTCATAGAATTACTGACCACCTTTTTACGTTCATTTTGGACAACTGCATGCACAAGCATCTGTGTGCAAGCATCTCCCATAACAGCAATTGGCTGGAGGGCCTAGGGTCAGACTGGCACACATGGAGGCTGCACATACTGACTTCTTGATGTTTTAAAGACAGCAAACAGCACTGCATGCAAGAAATGCACTGGGGTTCATATAACCCCTAAACAACAACTGCAACCAGGATTGCAAACAAATTGAGGACCTGTTAGCTTAAGACTTGGGAAAGCATACCAGAGAAAAGTTAGAAAAATTCATCTTTTTCCCCTTCAGATTTAAAATTGTACCTTCACATGCTCTGAGGACAAACATCTCAGAGCCCCCAGCATTCATAGAATCATAGAATCGTAGAATCATAGAATCAGCTGGGTTGGAAGGGACCTCCGAGATCATCAAGTCCAACCCTTGATCCACTACCACCGTGGTTACTAGACCATGGCACTAAGTGCCACATTCAGTCTCATCTTAAAAACCTTCAGGGATGGAGAACCCACCACTTCCCTGGGCAGCCCATTCCAATGTCTGATCACCCTTTCTGTAAAGAATTTCTTCCTAATATCCAACCTAAACCTCCCCTGGCACAGCTTAAGGCCATGCCCTCTTGTCTTGTTGATAGTTGCCTGGGAAAAGAGACCAATCTCCTCTGGCTACAACCTCCTTTCAGGGAGTTGTAGAGAGTGATGAGGTCTCCCCTGAGCCTCCTCTTCTCCAGGCTCAACAACCCCAGCTCCCTCAGCCTCTCCTCACAGGACTTGTGCTCAAGTCCCCTCACCAGCCTTGTGGCTCTTCTCTGGACCTGCTCCAGCACCTCAATATCCTCCCTGAACTGAGGGGCCCAGAACTGGACACAGTACTCCGGATGTGGCCTCATCAGCACTGAGTACAGGGGGAAGAATCACTTCCCTGGACCTGTTGACCACACTGTTCCTGATCCAGGCCAGGATGCCATTGGCCTTCTTGGCCACCTGGGCACACTGCTGGCTCACGTTCAGCTTCCTGTCAATCCAAACTCCCAGGTCCCTTTCTGCCTGGCTGCTCTCCAGCCACTCTGTCTGCAACCTGTAGCAACTGCAGGGGGTTGTTGTGGCCAAAGTGCAGGACCGGCACTTGGCCTTGTTGAACCTCATCCCGTTGGAATCAGCCCAACTCTCCAGTTTGTCCAGGTCCCTCTGCAGAGTTCTCCTGCCTTCCAGCTGATCAACACTCCCCCCTAACTTAGTGTCATCTGCAAATTTGCTGATGGTGGACCCAATCCCCTCACCTAAATCATCGATAAAGATATTAAACAGAACTGGGCCCAGCACTGATCCCTGGGGGACACCACTAGTGATCGGCTGCCAACTGGATGCAGCACCGTTCACCAGCACTCTCTGGGCCTGGCCCTTCAGCCAGTTCCTAACCCAGCAGAGAGTGCCCCTGTCCAAGCCGTGGGCTGCCAGCTTTTTCAGGAGAATGCTGTGGGAGATGGTGTCAAAGGCTTTGCTGAAGTGCAGGTAGACCACTTCCACAGCCTTCCCTTCATCCGCCAGGCAGGTCACCTGATCATAAAAGGAGATCACATTGATCAGACAGGACCTGCCCTTCCTAAACTCATACTGGCTGGGTCTGATCTTCCCATCTTCCCAGCCTGGATGGCTTGGCCAAAAGCCACTGTGAGTCATAGGAACCTTGTCTGTGGGCTTTTCTAAGGCTCCTGAGTAGCTTTTCTTGGATAAATGCTGACTGAAACAGAACACAGTTGGATGAACAAAAACTTTTTCTATTAAATTTTGCTCGGTATTAAAATATGTATCCATTTTACCCATACTGAAAGTCTTGGCATCCCCTTGTCAAAAACATTCATGCAAGAAAATACTACTAGTATATCTTTATGGAAAATATTATGCACATACATACTGATGACTTTCGTTTTGAAATGTACTTCTTGAAAGGCTTCAGATAAGGAACCTGGTGAAGGTTGCATTCATTCACTCTAGGAGCAAAAATAATACCATGTGACAAATCGCCATCAAAAATGCAGCTCTGGTGGCAAGTATTTAATATCAGTTTGAAAGTGAAAAACAGCTCACAGGTAGAACCTTTGCAACATTTATCAAGAATTTTAATAACAAATACATAAAAAATAATGCAATCTCCTAGCAGTAGCTTGTTAAAACTTGACTGAATCTCAGAATTTCAGCAGAACACTACATTAAAATTTCAACTGCCAAATAAAAATAAACCACATTGTCAATGATAATTTATGCAGCAGAATTTCATGCTTTTTAACTAGTTTCACGAACTTAACTATTAGAAAAATGTTCCACTTACAAAGCACGTTCCTACAAACTCATACTGTTACACTACTAAAAGTGAAGAAAATGGATGGAGCAACAGGAAGAATCCTCAATGATCCCACACAGCTTGTTTGTTTGTTGTGTTGGGGTTTTTTTTAATGTAAGAAATACAAAATTTAAGTCTCTCACACTTGATTCTTTCCCTAAAAATTCACTGAAAAGTGAAGGTGAAGATATACGTATTTGCTTTGTCTAGTGACAAAAATATTATCAACATATTTATATTCTAATCGATAACTTTAGCATTAATACAGTCTAGATCATAAACTACTCATTTTCAGACTTTCCTTGAGTAGAATTCCCATTAAGAATTACATTTAGTTATTTCTATTATGGCAGTATCTGCAATCCGCAGCTACAATCTCTTTTCTCTTTACAGAAGACACTTTACAAAATATAGAAGGAAACTTAGTCCCTAAGAGCTATAGTGCACAACTTCAACCAGAGGAAACTAGATCTTCTTATTTCATATTTGCCGAGGAAACAATAGAGTCAACATTATGATTGGTATATTGTGTAACAAAGGTGGTTTCCAAGTCATATTAGTCACACGAAAAAAAGAAATAGTAGAAATTACGCAATCCATTATGTAGACACTTCTTCAGACTGTGGAAAAGCCGCTTGAAGTGTGAGTTAGCAGACAGAGACTGAGTATCCATCATGATTCATAACATCATCACCCCGTCCTGAGCAGATGTTAGAGGATATGGACTTGCTATTGTTCTGTGTGCAGGTGGGATTCTAGTACAAAAAAAAATTACCAATATTCCCACTTTCATGTCATTGCAACATATGTACTGAATTCTCAGGATATTAAAAAATGCATGTGCTTAACTCCTATTTATTTAACAAAATACCTAGCCCTTTGGGACAACAGAAGCAAAACTTTCTCAAGGTTATGGCCATAACTTTTTATGAAGATTTCTTCTGCATTGATAGAGGCCCCAGGCAGTGACCATAGGTTTTCCTGTCTCTCTCCACCTCCTCTCTCTGGTGTCAGTCATGATGTACACCAAGAAAGTCTATCTGTCAGTACCAGGGATTTGACCCAGAGACTGAAAACAGGTGTCAAGTAGGGGTCACAGAAAGGCATAGCTTGGAAATGGAAGATCTTTTTTTGGCTATTTTTCTAGTACATTCTTCAAGTATCTTCAGGGATAAGACTGTTTTCACTCTCTGAAACACTCTTTGGCTTGTTTTTTAAATGAAAAAGAAAGTTCAAATCTCAATTCCTAGTGAGCTTTAACGATACCTTTCCTTTAACTCTTCTACTTTTTCCATGCTTTGATTACTGCACTAGTCCCTTATCGTTAAGTGAAGACTAGACATTCAAAAGTTCACGGGGAGGAAAAGCCTGCCCATTGCTGAAATGGCATGAAAAATGATGCCTTTTAGTGAAGGTAAGTCCATGGGAAAGTCCAAGGAAAGTCCACTCTCAAAACATCCCTCGTGCCTTCCCTGACATCACACCATTTGTGGCAGGGAAGGACATTTTTGCTCACTGAGTGCCTGTGAAAGTCAGGAGACAGAAGGATAGGCTCTGACAGGTATCTCAGTGCTTAATTCCTACTCTCCTAAGGGGCGTAAACACTGTGTCCTTAAATCAAGTGTGGAGAGTAAGAAACAAGCAGGGAGTGGGCAGGGAACAAGCACCCCTAAGAACACATGATTCTGAATGAAGCATTTAGGCAGAGTAGTGAATTCTCCCTTCTAAGAACCTGATTCATAAGGGAAAGACACTCGGATTTTTAGCTTGCAATCAAGGCTTTATAAGCTCCCTTGATAATCATGAAGAGGTGCTCTTGTTAAGGCAGAAATCATCCCTTATACCCAGCAAAAATCTGCATTTGGACCAGGCTCATTACCTTCATCCTTGACACAGTAGAGTTCAGCCTCTACTACTGACACCCAGCATGTACTTGGTGCCCTGGCCTCCTGTAGGGTGTGATACACCAGCTTTCCCCTAAAGCTGTAAGAGAAACCCCAGTGCTCCCTAAATTGTCTTACAGGTCTTCCTAACACAACTGTGCCCAGGATGCCAAATGCTCACATCCTAAACCAGTGGTTGGATACCCAAACAGAATTATCCTACATCTTAGGAGAACTTGTCATCCTGAGTTGAAGTAACAGAACAAATAGGTCCTCAGCTTTTTCTTCTGGGGTCAAAATACAGGTTTTGGCATCTAATCTAGGTTTAAAAATTCTCTCTGAGATCTAAAAAAGCCTTTCTTAATGTGGCACATTCTAGATGTATAAGCTAAGTTAAAAATACATCTAGTTCATATTCCTTACTTTTAAATTAACATATGTCATTCTAATGATTTGTCAATTAAATTAATGCAGAGACAAGCATTGTCTTCAAAATTGTCTTAAACAATGGAAATGAACTGTGACTTGATGGACAGGATTTAATAAGAAATGTTTCTCAGGTATATGTATGGACATAGAGTTTTAACTTCAGGATAGAAAAAGAAGGGTCCTTTCCAACCTGAGTTATTCTATAGTATTTCTATGAAAAGGAAAGGGACGCTAAGAGAAAAAAATGACTGAGGCCTTGTTTTTGCCACTGTTATTTGTATGAAAGCAGATCTTGACTTGTGTACAATAAAGTCTGAGGAGCAATAACATTCTCCCTCATCTGAGATTGCTGGAAATAGCAAATATAAACTTACTCTTAGTGTGTTGCTCAAAGAGGCAGATCTGGACCCTACATAGACAAAGGTAGGAAATAAGTAAGTAATTGGGTTCCTAGGAAATGAACCCTAGACATTTTACTTCACTAGGGCTGCATGCCATATTCAAGACCATAATCTTTTTGTATGGAACAAGGAAAGTTTGATAAAAACACATACGCACACATTCCTCTCTGCTTCCTTATTTACACATTCTGTGTGTGAACCAATAAACCACACATTTTTCATCCACACTACTCATATTGAGCAGAGTCATGACAGATTACTGCAGATTGGTAAAAGCTTTCAGTGGAAAACTTTAACCCATCTGGAGTGTTGAAGATCACCTGATTGTTTTGAGATATTTTTAGTAAGAATGATAGTTGGTCTTTAAATTAAAAATTAAAAATCTCCATCCTTTGCCAGATGCTTTTACTAAGTTGTCAAGAACTTCACATTTTTCCCTGTTGGTGATAATCGGATGGTTTGAGGCTTAAGTGTTTACTGGAAGACAAAATATGGTTTATTCTGTGCCTGATAGCCGATTTACATATTCATGTCTACTTCTCCTTCTTGATGATAGCTCTATAAACCTTATAATTTGGTGGAATAGGAAATAATAGTCTGGGTTAGGCTGTAGCAAAGCATAATATTATTGTTTCACTCTGGAGAAAATTCTGGAGTCAGTATATGTAAATTTTAACTTTCATGTTCTCATCAATTATTGTTGATCTTACCCACAAGAAGAGTATCATATAGGCAAAGACCTGAACCTAATTAGCATGAACCAGTAGATTAGTTTAAAGTTATCCAAATATATACAGTGAAATCCAAATTTACTATTCTACTTTTAAAAATTCATCATTCAAACCTGATCCACAGAAATAGGCCATGACAATGTGAACTTTTTCATACTATTTGCCTATTGTTGTTCTAGGTGGGATTTCAGCCCCATTAGTGTGTGACCTGAAATGTCTCACCTGCATCTCACCTGCTGAAGCTAATGGCAAAGCATCAGCAAGGTGATGAGGCACTTGTGGTTTTCTTTGGATAGGTGCCTACCATAAGGATCTACCTTGTTTTCAAAAGTGATTCCACAATAATAACTTAATGTATGGGTAGCACTATCCTGCAAGGATTACACTTTACAAGGATGAGGTGTGTTTCTCATTTCCTATTCCCATCTCCCCAGGCATTTTTTTTTTCTCAGTTCCTTTCCCCTGTCTCTTCTATGTTTTTCCTTCTTTTTGTCTACCTCAGTTTTAATCTAGATTTCCTCTTAATTCATCATGTCTATTTAGTATTCCAGATGTCCTATTCCAACCTTGCTCGCTAGCCCTGTTCTACCAGGAGTTCATTGAGCACTGTTTAGTGTTCAAGAGAAGACTTGACATTTAATAAATTACACTTAAAATAAAAGTTAGTGCTTCCATCCTGTGACCTTAATGTACCTCTAATATGTAGTCAAATACCAGAAATGCTCATTAAACAGTTAAGAAAAATGTCTGAGGATACAAAATTACTAATTTTGGGCCAGAAGGGAATCAGAAGCAGGGATGGGAGCAGAATCCCAGACTTGTGTGTCTTGCCTTCTGTTCAATGACTTTTGCTCCTTATGTCTGAAGTGACTTTCATCCAGAGAGCTCAATATACATTACATAAAGTCCATGCCTCTAAGAAATAGAAAGCATAGTATTTATCTCTATCTCTGCTGCACATATACAGAAAGATTTATAACTTGTATATATGATAAGGGCATATTCAGCATCAACGGTAAGCAGTTCCCTTGGTCAGAGATGTCAAGATGCTTCAGAGTGCCTTGGTTTGTTTCTTCACTATAACCTTGAAATTCAGAATAGATACATAATAAGATTCACTCAGATTCATCTCAACCAATACATATTTACACTGAAATAATGCATAATGTGTGATAATTTGCTTTTCAGAGCAAAACTGAGACCATAACTCAACTACACCCAATATAAACTTTGTTTTGCTTTGATTTTTAGAGAAATATCCAAAGCTTCCAACACACCCAGAACAGGTATTCAAAGTAAAAGCCAACAGCAACTGTTTGCACACATCTTTGCTAAGTAAAACCACAGTCATTATGCAGTTCCTTTTCTGTTTCTTGCATTACCCTTCACAGTATATTGCCTTCTTTTTTTCCCTTTTACCAGCTGCACACATTCTTTGAGGGTATGAGTACTAAATCTGAATCCTCATACTGTCTGAAGTAATGATAATTAGAAATTAACCATCTGAATTTAGCCTAATTTTATTGTTAGTATGAATGTTAAAACACAAGATAATTTTATTATAAAAATAAGCTCTCAGAAAACGAGTCTTCTACAGAAAATTACTGTAAAAAGCTAAAGAAAGCAATTAAAAAGTAAACCTTTTCCCTAGTGTTTCAATTGATGTTAGGAAAAAACATAATCTGATGTAAAGTTCCACTTAAGTTCACTATTACATTTTCCAGTTAGTTTTAAAATGCTGTAAAAAGTGTTGTATTTTCTATTATATCCTGCATAATGATACATTATCTCCTACAAAGACAATTAGCAATCTTTGCATATCTGAATGGATTTTTATCTGATATACAGGTGTCACACAGATTCTGAAAACAATAAGAAAGCAGGTAAATTTTTGTTTCCATACTAGTAGATATTTTGCTCTCCCATATCTACAAAGCTAAAAGAATATTCTTTATCTTTTCAAGCATTAAAGAAATTATGAATAATTCATTTCCAGAAGTATTAACTCAAAAAAAAAAAAAAAAAAAGAAAAAAATCTCTTATTAGTTTCCCAGTTTGGAGACATTCCAAAATCTTTCTCAGATACTAATTTTACAAATGTAATGTCCTTGGGAAATTAAACTCAATACCTGGTTCCCTAATCAGACATGACTCTCTGTTAACTTTATGTGTTATTCAGCTTCTACCTATTCTGTCATTGAGATAAATAGATTAAATTCCTGAATAGTAGAAGAATGGGTATTCTTAATTATTAGTGTCTCTCATAAGATTTTAAATCACTACTGAATTCTTGGATTACTTTATAGTATGTTTTAAAAGTTTGGATAGGAAGGAGAGATAAGAGAGAGAGATAATGAGGCATGAGAATATTTTTTCTTCAACTCTAACTACGAAAAGTTATTTAAAAAATTAAAAGGTGGAGGGGGCAATGTAGTTTTTGCTGCTTTTCCAGCTAGTCTGCATCTTGGCAGGTAGATTCATCACTAAGAAGAGCCTGAAAAGTTTTACCTTTGCACTGCTATTACGATGTATCACTTCAAAAGACTGAATCACTTAGGAAAATGATGAAAAATCATCATTGTTATCAACTGGGTAACAATTACAATTCATTTCTCAAGTGTTCCGAGCATCTTCTTTGACTTACTCAGCATGCTGGTCTTTGAGGTGAGATTAGGATCCTTGCCACTAACCAGGCTTGAGACCTCGAGCTGGTGTGAGGTGAATATACATTCTTTATTCCAAAGCCCTGAGGGGGAGGAAAAGACATCTCAAAATGTGTTAACCTTGGAAGAAGAACCACATAAGGAATTTCAACAGATACAAGGCCACTATTACTTAAAATAAACTACTGTAATGATCAGATTGAGCTCTTCATTCCTGTGGTGATTTTCATGTAGATAGAAGCATTTTTCTGTATGTTTTAAGCTTACCACTTTAGACAGCAATGTCCCCAAGGCATGGACTGGTTCCCAAAGGGGCTTGGTAGAGTGCCTTGCTACCCCAGTGAGGCCCTGTTCTCAGCTGGTGTGCAGACACCGAAGCACCATCTCTGTCCATAGTCCTCCTGATGAAACCTAAAAGCTCTAAGTTCAACAGGGGAAAAGATGTCAGCATGAAGTGCACAAGACAAAACCTAGATCAATTTAATGGCAGAAGCAAAGATGTTAATTAGTACTCTCTATCCATGGCTTTAATTATGCAATGTGTCAATAGGTCAGAAAAGCATAAGGAAAAAAGTTGTGAAAAACTGGGAAGAAAACAGAGGAAATGGAAGGGAAGGGACATTGTAATGCCCAGGAAACAGTTCTTAATGTTAGGAAGGGAGTATATTATGCGTCTTCATCAGAGAATGCTGCAGTAGCAGATCAGTCAGTAAAAGATACTGAAGGGCAGTAGCTGAAAACAACTCCTATCTGACCAGAAAACAGGTGTAGCAAATTCAGCAGTGTGGTGGAAGCTCTGCCCCATCTCCTCATCTTGCTCTGGGTGGGAGATGCAGATATAGTTTGGGTGGGAATTTTTTTCTCTGTACCCAAAGGTTAGCATCTCTGCCTGAATAATCCTGATGTGCCACTTCAGGTACTGGTTCTGGTACTACAAGAAAGTGGACTGCAACCAACAGCCCTTTTTACAAGGGCCACTAAATATACACTGGATGGTAATACCACAGTTTTCAGTAGCTTACAACTTGAACTTGGTTCAAGTCAGTAACCTGGAAAGAAAAGATATCACATCCTATTACCAAACTTCTGAGCCAGATCTTAATGGCTGCTCTGCAGATTATTAACTATTGTCCCTCCATCCCTCCTTGTTTCTTTTCTTCTTTAGAAACAGGAGGAAATTCCCTGTCCATACTCATGTCCCATGGGAAGATGTAAATATGTAGCTAATTTTACTGTTTATAATAAATCCCACCATGCAATTATTGCTCTATTTATTTCCCTTCTGTATCTGCATCAATTTTATAAATTGAAAATGGATTGGCAGGGAATAATTCTAGTCTTGACATCTAACTTGTGCAGTGTGTCAACAAAGGAAGTTTGAATTGTTTTTCTTTTTGAAATAGATATTCAAAATGCAACCCACAGGGCTCAGGACTACTTATTGAATTGGAGAAGCACAGAAAAGACATGTGACTATTACATTTTACTATGATGTCAAATATATATATACATATGGAATAACAGTAGACAACAGTATGCAATTAGTTATCTGGAAATAACTATTATGAGTATTTTTTCTTATTTACCATAATATCAAACTGCAGCAGTAATATAATTTTACTTTCCAATACCACTAAAAGCATAATGATTGCAATAGGTTCTTATGGAGGGAGTACTTGATGCATTTTAAAGGCATGCATCATAAAAGAGCTAAAAAATATTTATTCCTGCAGATCGTTCCTGCTATATTCTGTGAAGCTCTTTTGAAAATGGTACAGCCTTTACTACTCTTTAAGTTTCTCAGTCTATAGCCCACAACACTGGGGAACAGTTTTTAAACCACACTTCAGGTTAGAAGACTTGTCTTTAAACAGACTAATGAACTCTGTGTGATGTCTGATCCTGCTTGGCAGCAGCAACACGATGGGGGCTGCATTGTGCTATTCTTAGAGCACTATCCACAAGAGCTGGGCTAAGGCTTGAATTCCTGCTCTACACTTTTACCCCAAGGAATGCAAAATACTTACAACTGGTAGACTCCAGGTAAGTGGATGAGGCAGTCATCTGCAGATTTAAATAGAAGACATCTACCTCGTGTGCTGTGATGCTGTGTGTTTGCGTAATGGTTGGCTGTCAGACTCAGAGGGCTCCTCCTGTGCTGCCCATTTGGCATTACTGAAATGTAGTTACCTCTAGGGCAGCCATGTGAAAAAAAGCCAAAATCATAGAATTGTTTAAGTTGGAAAGGACCTTTAGGATGTACACAAGCTGTTGCAGATAAGGAAAATTTTTTCACAGACACCAAAGCAATACTTACTACTAAAATGCTCCTATGGAGTCTTTCCAAATCTGTGGAGAAAAGGTCTTTGAGATTTCATCTATGTTTCCACAGCATTTTGCACAGAGAAACAACCCTATTTACTTGTACCAATTTCTGCCTAATTTTGTGTCTGAAGACTGATCACCCTGAGCCCATCACTGCAATCTATAAATGTTCCACAGATTAATGAATTCCTTGTTGTGAGAGGGAGAAGTTATAATCCTTCCTCACAGAGGGGATGAACTGCTGCTTAAAGCTCAAGATTGAAATCCTCTGAGATGTTTGACCTATGTTTAGGAAATGAATGGAGGTTAAGGGTACCAAAAGAGGAGCAAAATCCCTCAAAGTCTTTTTGACCAAGTGGCTTTCTCTGGACCATAGCAAAGCAGAGAACTAAATCTAGATGCTCCCATTCTGCACCTTAACTAGTAGGCCATTACTGTCTCTAACAGTAGAGGATGATGGACTGGATAAAGCAAGTTATAAAACAGTATTACAAGCTCAGGCTGAGTTGTAGGACAACTTTGCAATCAATTCAAGGCCAGGATTTTACTTGGTGCCTTCCCCATGAGACTGAAAAATAGAACGGATGATAATATAAAATTACACAGTTTTTTTCATTTTTTTAAAATTATTTAACTTGGTTTACCACTTTTAATCATTATGACTATATTGCTGAATTAAAAAAAAAAGAAAAACAACCCAATGGATTTTCTGGAAATGAAACTTCCTAATAAGAGACTGGCTTAGTTAACTGTATTCTGGGTTCAATTTTTATCCTCATTCTAATGAAACTCACAGTGACTGGAGGCATATGGCATTTTGTCAAACCAAGGAAGGTAGAAATAATGTAAACCTATTTTTTTCTCCTGAAAGTACAAGACTTTGGGTCACTTTGTCCATGGAATTTGCTAGAAGCAAAGTAATTATGTCATCTTCCTTTTATAGAATACATACAACACACACATCTTCCTAAATGCAGCCTGGAGGATGATGCTTTCTCTTTAAAGGCAGATATTGAAAGATACAGGCAATACCACTTGCAAAAGAGGCATCTACAAAACTCATATTCATCTGCATTATGGAAGAAAAATCGCTTCCACTTACTTCTGTTAACTGTGCTGATCGTCGGTCTAGCCACTAATCCTCCAAACTAACTTTGTGAACTACAAAAAGAAAGCGAAAAAAGAACTTCTGCTATATCTGATTCTTTCAGCTCAAATCATAGAATTGTTTAGGTTGGAAAAGACCTCTAAGATAATCAAGTCCTACTGTTAACCCAGCACTGCCAAGTCCACCACTAAACCATGTCCCCAAGAGCCACATCTACATATCTTTTAAATACCTTCAGTGACTTCACCACTTCCCTAGACACCCCGTTCCAGTGCTTGACAATCCTTTCAATGAAGAAATTTTTCCTAATATCCAATCTAAACATCCCCTCATGCAACTTGAGGCCATTTCCACCTTTCAGGTAGTTGTAGAAAGTTTTAAGGTTCCCCCTGAATCTCATTTTCTCCAGGCCAAACAACCCCAGTTCCCTTAGTCACTTCTCATAAGGCTTGTGCTCCAGACCCTTCAACAATAATGCAGCTTTATAACTAAATATTTATGTTTATATAGAAATTTGATAATAAGCTTTCTCATTGTTCTTAGTTCATCTGAGGCACTGTGTTCACAGGGACAGTATGACAGCAACAACATCAGCTTCTGAGTGGAAGGAAGCTACAGATGTGCAGAAGAGTTAAACTTCAGGAGACCTTAAAGCCCTACTACAGACTGACAGACTAGGTTAATAATTTGGACTCTTCTGCCAGTGCCCAGAGTCTCCATAACCAAGTTTTTTTTGAAGACATCTTTCACACATTGACAACATTTGACCTATATGCATCCAGCTAATTCAGAACTACGGATGAATGATTGCTAATGGTGAAATGGTGGCTCCAGGTTATACAGGAATGATTCAGACTGAACATTTCATAAACTTCAACTTGTTACCTCTTAGGCAGATTTGGAGTCTCATTCTGAGGACTCAAGTTTAGGGAGGCCAAAGAGGATCTTGCTTGTCAGACTCAGCCTTAAATCCTAACCTATATATTTTCCACATTCTGAGGATAAGACTCAGTGGGATACTGGTAGGAATCATTTTGTGAACCACATATCTTAGTGCACTCATGCTCTCAACCCAGACCCATTCTCCAGCTCTCAGAGAGAAATGTGCAACTGGGTGTTATGATCTGGTCATACAGGTCTTTCCATTTTCTCCCTGTCCTGGGAATGAGGGCCCCACTGTGCCTTGCTAGCTACAGGAAAATCACTGGCCTTATCCTCCCATCCATCCTGACAAGATGACATCAGTGGATAGGCCCTCCTAGGCATGGATGGGATTTTTTAGCATTTTGGTTGACTCAGGTCAAGCTGGTGTATGCTCTTGACTGTTTACAATAGTCATGAGACAGTTACAAAACATTTCTACATAACTGTGTTTCTCCGAGTTTGATGAGAAAGTGGGTATTAAAACACATTGCCCAGGTTTCCCTTTGTAGGTGTTGTAGTGTGGTATGGTGTATTCTAGGGTGTCCTAAGGTAGTTCAACCAGAGGCCAGAAGGCATTTTACCCCTGAAGAGTTTTAAGCCATTTCCTCTTTATCCTTGACCCAAAGGATTTAAATTATGCAGGGACAAAAAAAGCCCCTGAGCAGCCTCAGAATGCAAAGGAAAAGAGAAGATAGCTTAAACTATCTCTGCTCTAGGCTCTCTCATCTGCATTAAGGGTATTCTGGTGACAGGTAAGTTTGTGACTTGGTAATTATCTTGGCCACTTTTATGCAGTATTGGCTGATAATAACAGAGGTGCCACGAGAACAAATTGTGACAGACGCTGATTTTAAGTATCTGTATTCTCTGCAGTATTAGATAGGAACAGTAGATACCAAAGTTAACATTACCTGACATGCTATTGGATTATATTTTCTTACAGTACCATATGCTAAATCAACTGGGAGATTTTGCTTACAGTCAAAAGCAAGCTAACTAAATAATGTTTTATAAAATACTTAGAATTGTATGGCTTGCCAAAAGTGTCTGTAATGGAAGATGACTGAGTCTGGCTTCTTTCTTTCACAGATTGCCAGGTGGCTCCTCACACACGTTCATACTGGCCATGTTATTTGAAAATATTTTTGAACAAGAGGAAGATATTTTTCTTTCTTTTAATGTCTTTATCAAATATTATCAAGTAGTCCCAGTCTTGCTAGTGCAATAAAACGAGGGTTATTTTTTAAAGTGGATTATACAAAAGGATTTGTTTCAAAATTTCAAGGATAGCCAGTTAAACAAGATAACTTATATTGTCCAGAAAAGACTCCATTAGTATAAGACTACATTTTTTCCTTGTGTTGAACGAGCTGCTCGGTGGTAATTAGATAAAGCGACCAAAACTAGGCCAATATGCAGGTAACCGCATTCACCTGGAAGGACCTAATATATGTAGCAACCTGCAACAAGGAAGGAGACAAGGCTGACAGAATCCGTACAGATTCACTCTGTTTGCCTGTGGCTTGAGTACTATCCACCAAAGCAACCCCAAGCCTTTTTCTTCATCCAGAGCCAGTTCAGGCATGGAAACAGCATCACTCATTATGACCGCTGGGCATGCACTACATGCAGTATGCATCAGATGTGACAGGATCCAGTCCAGGCCTGGTGTTCCTTTGGTGTAATTGGACCTTGTGGCAGGAGGGCTGACTAGGAGGTAGATTCATGAGGGGCCCAGGGAAGTTACAGCTTGCCAAGTTGCACACCGCTAACTGCTGAGGTGATGCCGGTATGATGGCTACCTTGGACATTTCTGATGTGACAATTATTGTGTGCAATACAAATACAATACAAATTATTGTGTTACCAGTACACTGGTAACAGTAACCCTCGTTTTTATTTCTTCAGGATAAGTGCTTCTCAGGACCCCTGCTTTCCAAAGTGTAGAGGAGAGCAGGGAATGTTGATGGAACTCTGAATTTACCCAGTCACTATAGAAATGATAAATTCATAACTCTAATGTTATCCATTTGGATGGGAAGATCCATGGGTATAGTTATTTACTATGCAGGCAGTGAAACTATATCAAATACTGGGCAATGGGATGAGCCAAAAGCACTTGCCAGGGATGACTAGACAGGGCATCTAACTCCATTTATGGACCAACTGTTTCATATACCCGACATGACTTGTCAGGGCCAAATCCCTGCCCATGAGCCAAATACAAAGCAAATATGCCGTGGCCTGGAAAAACTAGATTTCAATCTTAAATACTGAGTGAGGAGAAAAATCAAACCAAAATAATTTGTGCTTTCAAGTACCAGAGTCAATAACAAAACCATATGCAAATCCAGCTGAGGTCAGAGTATCTGTCACTTCCTACGGCTGTGCTGCCATGATGGCCAGAGACAGTGTGCTTGCCACTTCCCTCTCTGTCATCCATGTCCCCCCTTTTCTCTGCTTTGTTGTAGTTCCTTGCTGCAGTAGTTTTTTAACAGTTTCTCACTTTTGATAAATTCCTGGAAAAAAGTGAGGGTATAATACTGCATGAGCTTTCATCTTAGTGTGCACCACAGAGTATGTTAATCCTGATCAGTCAGTGAGAGAGGAGGAGGAAGCAACAGCGAAGGACCTGCACATCCTCCTCCATTAGTAATGCTGGGATTATATGTAAGATCTTGATAACACTATTCTTAAAGGGCCACTTTTTGTCAGTCTGGTCATGGTATCTAGCCATGAAAGCAAATGATTTGGGTCTGGGAACCTCCTTAACAAGGTCTTTGTCTGTACCTTATAAGGGATTTCCAACACCTTCTCCCTAGGTGATTTTTCCATGACCTTTTCCTTTTGTGCCTGCCCTCAGCCATAAGATTTGGACCCTGTGTTATGACGATCTTTTCTATGTCTCTTTGGCATTTTAGGTAACCTCTGATTCGGGATCTCTTGCCAGCAACACTACCTGTTTCTTTCCTCAGGCTTGTGCCTGAGGTTCTCCTTTCACTTACTGTGCTTTAGCCACAGCCATAAACATAAAGAAGGAAGGAGGAATTTTCTTTCTCTAAGTTTCATTAAGGCAGCTGCTTACTGGAACTCACTGTCTTTTACTACCATTTCATGCCAATACAAACATGATGCACGTGGAAGGGCTTTACCCACTTAAAAACAAGCACCTGAGATGCAGAACAAGGAAGAATGTGGCCAAAGAATTTAATCCCTGCTTGCTTGCTGCTTAGGAGGGGCAAGTGAGGTGACTTTATAACAGGTGACAATTACAAGCCAGAGACTAGGTATGCTTTCTCAGGGAACACACTGCTGTTGTTTTGCATATTCAGCCTTAGGACAATTCCTTAGTCCGCTGATACTCTGTAGGCAAACTTAACATGCATAAAATTTCAAGTCTTCAGTACTTGACCATTGTTTAAATAAAGTAGTTATAATAAAAGGAAGTGAAGGTTGATGTGTATAGAATAAATTCAACATGGTTTCTCATTCTTCCCTTCATTCATTGTCTTTCCTACCATTGTTTATTGTGATCCTTTTCTATGCTAAGTCTTGGTTATGCTGTAAGATCCTTTAGTTATTTAAAATGTCGTACATACTTATTGTGGTATATAAATATATGGAGCAGATTTATACTGGTGAATAGTGGATGCTGTCCCAGTGTGATGGAAAACAGTAATTTGATGTGGAAGGACACAAGTTCAGAGAACTGGAACCAGTAAACCTAACTTCCAAGGGATTACTGTACTTTTAATAGAGATATCCACAGCTCTGTGACATTCACCAAATATGCTATCCCTGCAGCAAATAAAAGCAGAGTCTGGGAGAGTTGAGGGAGCCCCCTACATTCAGCACTCACGAGGCTGCACCTCGAATCTTGAGTTCAGTTTTGTGTCCCTCAGGACAAGACGGACATTGAGGCCCAGAGAAGGGCAACACAGCTGGTGAAGGATCTAGACCACAAGTCCTATGCAGAGCAGCTAAGGGATAGGGGGATGTTCGACCTGAAGTAAAAGAGGCTTGGGGGACCTTATTGTTCTCTACAACTACCTGAAAGAAAGTTGTGGTGAGGTGGGGGTCAGTCTTCTCCCGAACAACAGGATACAGAACAAGAGGAAATGGCCTCAAGTTGCACCAGGGGAGGTTTAGATTTGATATTAAGAAATATTTTTTTTGTGGAAAGAGTGGTCAGGCATTGGAACAGGTTGCCCATGGAAGTAGTGGAGTCGACATCCATGGAGGTATTTAAAAAACATGGGGCACTTATGGACAAGGTTTAGTGGTAAACTTCGTAGTGCTGGGTTAATGGTTGAACTTGATTACCTTAGACGCCTTTTCCAACCTTAATGATTCTATGATTTTCTTTCTCCAGTTTGTATTTATCTTGCAGAGACAGTGATCTTGCAGATCTGGTGATCCAACTAATTGTAGCACTATGGCTCCAGGATGCTATTCTTCTCCATTGCCCTGGACTAAATTTGACTGTGTTCAGTGAAGTTATTCTTATCTTCACAGTGCCAAGGCAGTGCCACTCTGTCTCTCTCCTTCTCATCAGTTCAGTACCCTCTGAGTTATTCTGGACTAATGCTTCCCATCAAAGTCTAGCAAGAGCCCAGAGTTGTTTTTCTTAAAGTGTGTCCCATCAACTTAGCAGAGATTCCTAATCCTTTCATACAGCTAATTTGGAAGAACCAGACTCAAAAGGCTTCTGTGCTGTTAAAAACCAATACTTTTAGAGACAGTTGTAACTTAACATACCCATTTGGCTTCCTGTCACTGTTTCCTGTGTTGAGACCATCTTGAGATCCACAAACCTCCTGCAGTGCTAGAGATGCTGGTGGGTAGGAATAAAAGGAGTTTTGTTTTCTTTCTCTTTTCTCAGGTGTGTTAGCTTACAGGTTTTAGACTTCTGTTATTGACAGGACAAATTGTACTTTAATATGGTTTAGTTGACTCACTCCTAGGGCTCATGTACACTTCGTAAGACTTATTAAAACATTACTTGCTAAGCCTGCACCAGAATACATAATATAGTAGTTAAAATGAGTTAGCTAACACATTTTTGAGAAAAATGCCACTTCTACTCAAGCCAAGACATTCTGTTAATGAGTTGAATATTCCTTCTAGCTCTTTCTCCAGCAAAGGGAAAATACTTTTTACATTGTCCAGACCTCTGGCATGGGCTCACACAATAGGAGAGACGAGAAGGCTGGCCCATGGGATTGCGAGAGGAGGTGGAGAGCACCCCTGCCCTGCAGGGCTGTGTGCTGGGCCATGGCTGAGTGCTCGACAGCAGCTGAGACTTGCAGGAGGATGGAAACAGGGCCAGGTGCCATTGGCTGGAGCCCTGCCACACATGGGACCATTCTAGTTGCAGGACAACAGCCTCTTGCACTGATCAGGCCAACTCTTCTACTGGAACACAAGAAGAAGCGGAGGTGCAGCACTGTAAAAGCATCTCAGAAGAGGCCGATGGCCAGGGAATATTAGGATGGAGGCCAAAGAAGTGGGACCTCCATAAAATAAGTGAAACCCAAGAAGTCTGGTTGTCAGACCTCATGACTGTGCCTGATCTGATGGGTGTTGAAATTGCTAGAAAGATGCCATGACCTGCCTTGGCAAAGTGGCAGGTCGTTGAAAGGGACTCCATTTGGATGCCTTCTGTCAGGCCTGTTCCCCCATCACCTCCATCCATGAAAACTGGGTATCTGGAAAACTCTGAAGTATGAAACCAGACCTCGTTATCTTCTGCCATTTCTGTTAAGACTGTTCCAAACCCATCAGTCCAAGTGACCCCTGGATTGCTCAAGAAAATGTATTTGGTAGCAGATTTTTATATCTGGGGAAAGGGCTTTTGGTATTTTCACCAGTTTGTACTATTTTACTTCAGGGTTGGTCTGTTGTTTTTTCAACTATATTTACAAATTCCAGCAAGCTATCCTTTAAAGAAAGGTGCTTTTTACAAGTCTCCCATTCAGCATTCATGGCACAAATCATGGAAATTCCTTTAGGCTATGCTGGTGCCAGACTCTGTGCCTCCCACTTTTATGTACGCTTAATAAAATGCATCTCTTTTCTTATGACCAAACTATCTTGGTTTCAGTCATATCAGGGATGAAATACAATTGCATTAGTAATCCCATATGTGCCATGCCTGATCTCCTGTTTCGCTTTGTTTCTTTAGGATCTTTTCCTGCCTTGTCAAGGAACTTTTTTATTTTCTCTTCAGCTGCTCTTTTCTCCCTTTTTAGCCTTTTTCCTGCTGCTTCTCCCTCCTTTCCCCCTCCCCCATTTACACTTAACCTTCTGTTTCTCCTAGTGTCCTGGCAGGAAGGATACAGTGCAATCGCTGCTATACAGTGACAAAAGTAAATATGTAGCTCTGACTAAGTGCAACAGGGTCGAACAGCCCTTTTGCAATATGATACTGCATAATCTGCTTCCCTTCTACAGATAGTTGCATGAACGCTAAAGAGTTGTAACTTCACTGCTTTTACAACTCAATAGCTTTTACTCTGCTTTTCTTTTGCTTTGAATAAAGCAGTTCTTTTACTGGGGCTGGTTCAGGAGCTATCTTCCAGACTAAATCTAAAGTGGGAATAAAAGGCATGAGTTCACATTTCAGATGACTTGCTCATCTTTTGAATATTAGTATGTTTTTCCACACATTAGGGGAAAAAGGAAAGCTGGATAATTTATGTGTGGTAAAGCCACACGTACACACAGAGACACAGGAAAGCTTCTAATGCTAAATCCTTGTGACTAAGCACCAAACATAGTAAGCGTTCTCTTTAAACAACTTCTGGTGGCATGTGGGATTTTTAACTTGCCCAAAGAAAATAACAAAGGGTAAAAATTTTAGAAAGAGTCTATATGACTCGGGGGTCTACATCCCATTGAAAATCAATGGGACTTCTGCATCCCAAATTCCCTGTCACTTGTGAAAAACTACCAATACTGAGCGGTGTCACTGAAGTGTATTTTATGTGTCTCCTACAAAGGAGTGCTTTTAATGTGCAAACAAAATTTTAAATTATGCATTAGCTATTTTACATAACCAGTTAAATATGACTAGTTTAATTAACTGCTTTACATAAACAGATGTTTTTTAAATACCAGTGAATTTCATGCTTAAAGGTACAGGATGACTGCTTCAAATTCACCTGGGTCAGGAGACAGGATGTGGTTCTAGTGCATTTTCTTTGGCTGTGAATTGCCTTCTGAGATCGTCTCCTGTACAGTCTCTCATCCCCCATGCCACAGTTCTCTGTCACCCTGAATTGTGCTGATACAACTGTCTGGAAGGCTGCACTGTAAACTCACCATTGAAAATTAGTCTCCCAAAACCTCATGTTCTCTCATTTCCTTAACCGTTTTACAGCACAGTCTCACAGTTTTATTGGCACACATCAGAAAGAGATAAATTGCAATTCAAGAGCAGAAGCTTATGGGAAAATGGGGACTGGCAACATCTCTAGTCTCCTTTCCAGTCAAATAAAATGTAAACCATGGAACCACGTCCTAAAGTCATGACTGCATCGTTACTCTTCCAGCAGCAGTACCGTGCTAAAGAGTCCCTCCTCCCAAGTTTTAATTGCTGTCTCTTTGCTACTCGTTCAGTTTGCCAAGCTGCATGGTCACATAGATCAACCAGCTGATCCAGGTTTCAAAGGTACAAATAAATAAATTATATACTATATGTTTAAATAAACAAAATAATCAAACAAATAAATATGGATTAATAAAATGCAAGTAAATGATAGTAAGTTAAATATAAATAACTGTACAGATTTTGCCTGCTTCTAATTTTTTTTCATTTTTTGGGATGTAGAAAATTATGTGGAGGGGGAAACAGGAGTGGCTAAGTCGGTATTACAGATAAAACATAAATCTTCATAAAAGTCACTGAAGACAATTCATATTGATTTTAATGTACAGGTTGAATTCCTGCATTTTGCAACCTTTGGAAAGAGAGAGAGAGAGCTGTGGGGTAGGGGAGCTAGAATAACTGAAAGGGAGGGAAGCAGAACCCTGAGATTTCCTAAGAGGTTGTTTTGGGTTTTATCTTTAACGGGAATATCCTTTCTCAAATACAAGCATCTAAACTACTTCTACTATTCAGAAAGCATCTGAATTTACATGACAAGGAATGAGGTAATGTCTTAAAGCACAACAAATATGAAACAGCTTAGAGTTTCAGCAATTTCTTTCTCTGAAGATGACACTACACACTAAGGTGTCTCAAGAGCTGAGAAAGACAAACTTTTAGTTCATGCAGATTTAACAGATTTAGCACAGCTGAAATTGTGCACCGCAGCTATAGAGGGTCACACATACCAGAGAATAAAGCACAAAATTATAATCCCACTAGGAAACCGAATAGATCCAAATTCTGCACTAATGAAAGTGACACCAAATAACTCTCACCTAGTAAGTTAAAGATGAAACCTAATAGCCAAGAACCTAATTTATAGGCTAAGAGTGTCTCCTCAAAGCTCATATTTCTATGACACTGCTTTTGTGAAACACAAGACCTGTGTTGTATATGTAGAATTAGACCTGTAGCCTTATTTCAGCAGACTCGTAGTTCTAAGTAATATGGAGCTGTTTCAAAGATCAGACCCATAAGAAGTCCTACAGAGACGTAATCAGATGCAGATGCTAAAATTTTCAAAGTTAAATCCCTTATTACCAACTCTGAGAGGAACCTTAAGTATTACAAATTAGCATGATAAAATAATAAAAGCCACAATTCTTGAAGGACACCATGTAGCTCTCATTTGGCATTTGCTATCCCACCTCGTTGTGAAATAAAAAGTCTTGAAAATGGAATTTTAAAGACTGCAGCAGCAACAAACAAAACAAATCATGAAAAAGAAAACCAGACTTTGTTTAAGTTGGTTTTCATCTCAAAATTCTTAAACCAATCTTTATATTTTGATGACTCATTGATTTTGGACAGATGGAGTTGGAAATGCCTAGTCTGGCACCAAAACTTTGTTTAAAAAAAAAAGGCACTCTAAGGTTTGATCTGAGGATGTTCTAGATACCCACAAAACTGTAGACACTGAGCTTTCTCCATGATACACTGCTTACCTAAATGCTTAAATATACATTTCAAGAACCAATGTAAGGCAACTAAACTGAAAATGTTGACCATAGTTATCATAATGCAGTAGGATGGGAAAAAATTGAATTTTTTTTACAGTTTTTTAATATATGTTTTATTAATCTGAGGGCTACTTGATTTATTTTTGACATAACCTCTTTCAAGTAAAGCCACAGAAACCACAAGGTATGTTAAGCAGTGAAACAGTTAGAAAGAGAGAGGTGAAGACAATTATCTAGAGTGATAAAATAACAATTGGAAATAGGACTAATGTGACATATCAAGTTCTCTGAGGCTGACACTTTTTCTGTATCACAAAACTAGCATATTGTAGTCGCTACCCAGAAAAAAATGAAGCAGAAAAAAACAAGTAAGGAGGAAAGATGCTTCAAGTTTATGGAGACTGACACAGAACTCAACAAACCAAAGCAGCAGTGGGAAGTGCAATAGTGGAGGAGTGAGTCAGAGCCAGGGCTGGGGACAGCCCCAGTGAGCAGAAACCGTGCTAGCAGCAATGGCACTGGAGATCTGGGAACGGGGATGGGTCCCAGCAGCAGCAGCAGGTGAAGAATGCAGTAAGTGCAGAGGAAACTTAGACAAAGTGAAAAATAGACAAGTAAAGATAGTGTTGGCACTTAAAACCACAAAGAACTTCAAAGTTATAAAAGTGGTGTAAAGTGATGCACAGAGAAAAAGAATATAAGAGGGCTCTTATCCCTGTGTCTGGAACAACAGAGCTGATTGGCTGCTGCATTTTTAAAGTCTTCAAGTTTAGGAAAAAATCTGTTGAAAAATGGAGAAAGAAAAACTTTATAATGGATGAGAAGTGATTTTATTCATTATTTTTATTTATTTATTGTTTGCTTCCACCTCAGAGGTTGGAGCTGTGGTTTTATGGGCTGAACTATTTGAGCAAAGAAATGACCAGCTTCACAGTGTTGTCATATCCTGTTCTAACACATTGGCATCCTCAGCAGCAATTTCATGCTATGTTAGGAAAAAACAATTTTATAGGTAAGGTACCTTTTCAAAGGTGGGACAGTATGTGCATGTGTGTGCATGTGTGTGTGTAAAGGTGCCCATTGTCTAATCTGTAGGCAGTGTTTTGCAGATGTACCACACCTCAGTTACTGGACATGCAAACTTTAAAAAAGTCACCTTTTTTTTCACCATATGCTCAAGCAATGAGTAAGAGATACACATACAAACAAAGCGGAAAAAGTATCCCTTAGCACTACCTGCCAGCACGATACAGAAAGAAAAAGATGGACAAAGAAAGATAAGGAATAAGAGACAGCATAAACAAATAAAAAGACTGACTTGTAAAATCAAGAGATGAAGAAAGCTACTATATAAATCTATGTATTACAAGGCAAGTTAATGCTACTCCTGAGGAGCTTTATTTACATGTTTGGCCCTTACATGCCAGCTAATCCTTCTAGCCACTGACCTTGTCAGCAGTGTTTGTGTAATCTTTAAATAAGAATACGAACTGTTCTTTTAAATAATATCTCCAGAATGGCTAGATGAGAGTTTTACAGGAGCATTACACATGTAGAGGGCCCAGGGCATGTTCCTCTTCCCACAGTGGAGGCACCAGCCCCCTGTTCTTGGGCTACAAGACAAACAAGCACCCACTGACTCTGGAGGGCTACAGCACTGCAACACAGCTTTTGGCTCTCAAGTCATTGTGCCAGAGAGAATAGATACTGAAACATCCTGTACAGCAACAAACTTATATCTGAGGCAACTGGAATTACACATGGAAGTGCGCTGCAGACATGTTTTCACAAAGCATACTATAACTAAAATATTTCTGCGTGTTGGAGACAGCCAGGGCAACTGTAGCACAAGCTCAAATTTGATCTCCCATGTGATGCAAGCCAAAGAAAGCCATATAATACCTTTTTCCTCCAACACGATCAGGAGTAAAGCTTTGAGTCTGACAAATCAATGTCAAAGTCCAAGTACTGTAAAAACAAAAACCAGAACAAACAAACAAACATCTCTCCCCCAACCCCTCAACAAACTAGAAGAGCTATTATTACCAATTTAATGCTTTTCAAACTAACTCTGGAGCAGAGATCCAGGCAGAAGATAGAAAGACTTTAAAGCTGGAAATTTAAAGATGCTCTAGTGGCTAAGGAAGCACTGCATAAAATACCTAATAGAGAGATTAATAAATGTTAGTCAAAATTGCCAATAAATTGACTTTCAGGGCTCTTAAAAGCTCACTTTGACAGTACAAAGCCAACGAACAATGCATAGTTTTAACAAAAGGTAATAAGCCACAGCAAATGGAAAGTTTTAGGTACAAAGCTTCTTTAACTGTTCAAGGAATAATATATGAAAATCCAATCGTGTGAGACTGAAGCCTATCCACACATAGTCAGTGATGCTACCTGACTATAGTTTAAGTTTAAACCAGCCAAGACCAGTACAGGTTTAGCATTATCACAGGCAATAGCACAAAAAAGTTATGGTCTGCAACTTGTTTTCTCCAAATATCAATAAGTGCAAGGGGTAGTTCAGATCAATTATTCCTTTTCCAGCAAATTACATTCTCTATGATAACACCTAGAAGTGGAAAGACTGGTTTTAGCTGGAAAGTTCACAAAATCTTAGAGAGTTACAGCCACAGTCATAGCTAATTTGAGTCAGAGAAAGTTAAAACACTGTCAAAATATAAATGCTTCCTTCAGCTGATTCATTAGTTTGCATATCATAACAAGGACTTTGTGTTCTTGGGTAAGGTTAATGCCTCGAGGACATCCTGCAGATGTGTGCATTCCCAGTTCGAATTTCTTTAATTTGTTATGCAAACAGCAATACTTTTTAAATACTGCAAAAAGAAGGACTTTTTATTGCAGCTAAAACCCATCAGCATTAACAATAGCCATTCCTGTGATGCTGCTTTTCAGGAGAAAGGAGGACACCATATTCTAAGCAGATGTTTATCCATTAATGAGTGTTGTATTTCTCATTAGAAGAGGTTTAATTGGCAGACAAACCCTGAAACAGCTAGCAAGAGAACTTGGTAAGTCCTGCTCCAAGCTAGGAGGCCTGGCATTTTTTGACACGTTAACTATTTTTCCCCTCAAGGAAACCGTGAACTTTGAAAACCCCAAACAGTCTAAGAGCAGGAAAGTCTGAGGCTGGCTTATTTTTTTTACTTTTCCCTTTTTCCTTACACATGTGTATTTTAAAGGTATGGAGCAAGGGTAGAGCTAGCAGTGGAGGGTTGTGTTTTGGCAGACTTCGGAAGGGATGAAAAAAGGGTGTTTTACCTTAGAATGGCAGCTGTGGCAGCTCCCCTGCAAGCAAGGCAGTGCCCAGCTGTGCTTCAGATTAGGCAAAACACTTTAGTGGTCAACTTGTCCATGTTATTTTACCCAGGGTGTCCTGCTGTGGGTTTTTCATTTCTCTGAGCTGGGGTAGGAGGGCAGGGATGAGTTGACAGGCACCCAAGTGGGGGAAGAAGCGCCACAAGAGACTCACACCCCAGCCACACAATTCCCCAGCCTCTCTCCCTTAAAACCCAGCCACTGGCTTGCTGGGGGACACTCAAAGCTCCCCACCACCCCTCCAAGACCGTCAGTAGGTGGGACAGGAGGGAGGAAGAGGGGTGAGGATTTTTTGGTGGCCACTGGGGGGTTGCTTCAAGCCAAATGCTCTTATTTCTGCTTTGGGTCGCGACCACAGAGGTCTTTCTGGCTTTTTGTTGAGGCACATGAGGTGTAGTTCCCAGCTGGTATTTAGATTCAGGACAGCAGCATGGACCAGGAGACAGATTTCTCTCTACCCAGTAGGTTTCCTGGGGCTTCCGGATGGTTTTGGGAGCACTAAGAGCTGTTGATCTGTGTGGTCCTGATCCATTTTCCTGGCCCATGTGAAGGGGAGAACTAAGATAGTTTGGTTCTCTCGGGGATTAATATTGTGTCATTTGATGCTGTACGTCTCAGCCTGACTGAAGGACCCTGATTAAGTGCCCTGAGTGTAGGACCATGACCCTAAGCCCTGACTTCAGAGCACCTTTGCCAGCTGCTCATGCACCAGTGAAAACCAGAAAGACTCTTCCTGTGAGGTAGTACCATACCTGGATGCTGCAAGCCATACTGGCCTTGTAGGCTTCATCAAGAGGGTTTCCAGGTCTCCAGATAATTTACCAGGAAAATAAAAAGAACCCACAGGTACTGCTGGAGTTTCTGCTTTCAAGATAACCAAGCCTGAAATACCAGATGCTTGCTGTCCCGCTTTATCGGTCCTGCCAGACACAAGCACAATCAGCTGATGATGTGCTTCAGAGGAGAAGGCAAACAGTCCATACACCCAACCTGACCCTTTGCTTTCCCCTTCTCCTTTTATTCTGTGGCCTTATGGACAATGGTTTAACATTTCCTTCCAGAAGCAAGTGAAACAGTGGTGCTGCAATAAGCAAATGCTAGAAGGGTTCTGACAGGAATTTGATAAGAGGAGCCTGTGGTGTTAATGGCAAATCTGAAGAGGGAAAGTGGATGCAACAAGAACACTATGGAGATGCTTTAAGAAGTCATAGTGTGTTGCTGGACTTGCCTTATTGCTGCCTCAAGACCCACAAGCGGGACAATCCCCTTATGATACAACCCAACTTCCCACATGAAAATGAAAGATTTCATTTCATACATGGTATTTTAAGGATAAATCAGTTAAGTATTGTGTAATGCTCCTATTTTATAACATGTATCTTCTATGCAGCAGAAGTGTCATGGACAGTCAGCATCCTGCCATATTTATGGCATCGGATAATGAGTTCCTGACCAGTGAACACTGTCCCAGTGTGGAGGTCTATTTAGTTTTGGAGGCAGTGAACAGTGACAGGCAGAGGCATGCACTGAGACAACCGTACACCAACAAGCCCAGCTAAATCCAATATAAGTAACCTGCAGAGGACACTTTTATTTAAGGAATGATTTATTATTCACTGTTACCTATTTGTCTTCCCTCCTGTTTCCTGGAAGTCCAACTGCAGAAATACAGTGTTTGGCCCAAATTCTGTACTTCTGTGAGTGATGGTAGGCTGTTTGCCATCTGTGCTGTATTCTGAGCTCTGGGTCTGACGTGGCATGAGGCTGGTCATCAATACATGTAGCTCACACTGGCTGCAGCTGTCTTTCCAAAGCAACTTCTGCAGTTGTAAATAGCTGGAACATAAAAGCCATCTGGAAATCATCTTATCATCTCAGCTTAGGTCATTAAGTGGATGTAATGACAGGTGTACCTATATATATGTATCTATAGTGGTGCTGCTGCCATTGAACCTTGTTGTGTTCAGAAATTGATTTTCACTTCCATTTTCATGAAAACTTTGCATAATTGCACTTCTTATTAACTTTTCAGACAGTTTTGGTTAACACAGGGGACAAATTTTTCATTAAGTCAAATTTAAATTTCATTCACAGGAAGGATTTGAAAGTTGGAATAAAGAAAAGGGGTAGAAGGCAAGCTTAATATCACCAAATCTAGTGATAAAGAAACTTCTCTGTGAGGCTTGTTAACTTGCTATTTCAAAAAATGTCTGAATGAGTAAGGACAGGTAGACAAAACTATATCCTTTTGATATATAAATTATAAAGATATACCTTATATACCAAATGCTGCTCTTCTAAAATTGTGTACCTAAATGCAAGAGAAGTCGAAAATCCTAATAAGCATGAATAAACAGAAGACTTCTTGTATTTCTTTTTCTAACTCAAGCATATGCTCAAAGAGCTATTCTTTTGCATTGTGAATAATTAATAATATTCTTCCAATGTTGTAAGAATAAAAAAATTTAAAGACTCCTTGAACATAGCACAGCAAGTAGAGTGCAGCCTTGTACCTTGTAAGACTGACCCTAAACAGATCAGGTATAAATAGGAATTTGACCCTTACTGATGTCACCCAGCAGTATCCTTCCTCTGCCACAAGGCTGGCATGGCATAGAGGTAAGCCCAGCACTGAGATGCACTCTCCTTTCTTCAGTGGTGGATCACTGTTGTTCCAAAACACTAACCAACTCCTCTCTCAGTCTAAAAGTTTGTGGTGCAGGCTCCCAAGGCACCAGACTAATCAGAATGGCTCTAACTGTGGCTCACAAGTCACCTTATCCTTCGTATTCCTCTTCTGACAATTGATAATTGGCCTTTCAAAATGCAAAGTCATTCTACAGTCTGTGCCCTAGAGAACTAAACAGTCTCCTGGATTGGGAGCTTCCGTTGCTCCACTGCTGCTCCTTTGATGTGTCTCTGGGAATCAGCATGCTGGGCTCTTTCAGACTTGAGTTCCCAAGCACATTTTCAGGACAGAAGGGAAACAGGATGGTTGTCTTCCCATGAAGACTAAATGCTTTGAGGAGGAGCATATTATAAAGGCTATAGACATATTAGATGTTTAATGGCAGACAGAGCCAGTTGGTTTTTTTGTGGGAAGTGTAGTACACAGAGGTATCGGGCAATCCTGGGACTTTGGGGTGTCTTTGTTTGCAAACCACTACTCAAAAAGAGGTGAGAGTTTTTTCCCTCTGGTTGTTCTTTTTCTCTTCACCCCTTCTCTCCCACCTCCTTCCCCTAAGATACAAACATCCAAGGAACACATCGTATACTCCTGAAAATTACTTTAAAATGGCAGGACAAGCCAGCTGTTAGTCAACGTATGCATCAGACATGCTGTAGTGCTGCAGAGCTGATTTAGAAATAAAGTCCAATGCACAAGTCAGCTAGCCACATAATGAGATAGAACAGGGCTTTAAGTTAAACACATCTCAATGCTTTTAGGTACAGGATGGGAAAAAAACCTTCTTTCTGTCCATAAAAACTATGTTCCCAATCTTTTTCTTCCCATGGGAAGTGAGTTACAGTACTATATTTTAACAGGTCAGCATTACAGTCAGATAATGACAATCCAAAGGCAATTTTCCTCTAAGAAAATACCATTCCCTGCATCTCTGTGAAACTACAGTATCTGAGGGACACAAACTCTCATATCAATATACTGTTATTTAATTCAAGAAGGGTCTGATGGGCCTGACAAAACCCCCACCATAGTCTTTTCTATTAATGCAATATCTTGCCCTTAGAAAAACACTTACTGTAGCATTTTGAACCCTGTCTGTATTATTATAAGGCAAGACAGAGTATGATTGTCTTTCAGTTAATGATGTGGCAGGGGCTGGCTTTTTGCCAGGTTTAGGTTAGCTTCCTTTTAAGTTGCAGCCTTTAAGATCCACCTGGACAAGCAATAATTAAAGGGAATAGCAAATTAAGTGTATTAGGAAGGGGAAATGATTTACTAACCGGGGGAAGAAATAATTTATTAGAAAAGAAAACTTTTCCTTTAAGTTGAGAGAGTCAAATTACCTCTTTCACAAATCATTTGCTCTCTTGTTGGTAAGTCAATTTTTAGCTTTTCCTGCTCCACATAAAGCCTCCTGACCCACAAGTCTGCGGCTATGTCTTTCCCTGGGGCACTGTTCCTTGGTACACAGGGCCCATCCTGAAATGCACTTTCTGTTTCAACTCAAGAAGACTTTCATTTTCCCTGCAAAACTATTTTTGGGACAGAGTGGGGTGATGGAGAAGAGATCTGGGGAAGGCATTTTTGGACATACCCTACATGCTCTCCAACTACAGAAGAAGTGACAGACATCTAGATAAAGCAGTCTGATGGAGAGGACTCCTCTGAGGCTCCTGTTCACGCATCAAACCAAAAATACAGAGTTTAAGTCAATTGACTGAAACTGAGACTGAAGACGTCACAAATCAAATGGGAGGCAGACTGTTCTACATTTCTATCAGATGAGCAAGCAAGAGTATACTCGAGTAATCCCAATAACTGTTTATTTCTTTAAAAACATTTTTTTCTGGAATGTACTATTGGATCACTGCACCATAGTTATAAGTGAGACCCCAGTGTCCATAACAATTAATAACCCCCATGTTTATTAAAATTCAGTCACAGTGGCACAACATAGCATGCAATTATAAACACAAAACAGATGCAATACCATCTTCTCTATAGTCAGCGAAGTTTGCAATCTGCAAAACCATGGAAATTTGTGTCCTTGATTTAATGGTTTAAAATGCAGGAAAGCTGTTTACATTTACTGTCAAAATGTTTGCATTACATATGCTCACTGCCCCTGTAGTGGAAATATTTTTCCACTAACACTGCAGAATAAGCACAAAATGAAGATGCACCACTCTTACTAACAAAGTACTGGCATAATGCAGTTTCACCTCTGCTAAAACATTTGTTAGTGACTCATCACACTGCGCTATTTGTTCCCTTTACCTTGGATCCACTTCCTGAGAAATTTAGTGTTATGCACATATTTTCAACACTCCACTGATCAGATAGCCTGCTGTACAATACTACAGCCATTGTTTCTATATTTTATAAGCATAAGCAGTACAGATATATTTTTAAGCCCTTTATTGCAAACTTCAGATTGCTCAACTAAACACAGAAAAGGTGCAGACACCTCCCCTGACATACATTTAGGAGCAAGTAGGTAAGCTGGACATTTCAAATTCTATCTTCAATTAAAAGATGATGATCTTCAAGTGCCTGTACCCTGAAATAAGAACAGATTTAGGAATGCAAGTCTCAAGGAGAGTCAGTGGCATTTTTTTAAGTCTCCAGCTAAGACATCAGTCAACACACATTGCAGACAGATAATATTCTGCTACCAGAGAATCTTTTCAATGCATATCTGAACACACAGACATAGTACTGGTAATGTTTAAGTTAATTGCTATGAACACCATAGTTTCTCACAAGTCTTGAAAAACTAATTTAATTTACACTGGCACTGTACAGACTTGCCTATCTTTTCTCATGTTTTCCTCAGTTTCTGTGGGACTATTCCCAAGATAAAGCCCATGTGCAGACCCAAAATCAAGGTCATAGTGTTTTGAACTATCTGTGGAGCATGATTCAGGCAGTGTTACTATGTCGCCAGTTGCAAATAATTTCTCTCCAGATAAGCAACTGCTGTACCAATATAACACAAAGGGCAGGTATATTCCATTCAAATCATACCAGTTTCATTTATTTTTTGTTAACTGTCTTATAGCAGGATTTTCTGATATGTTTGATTCAACTTATACAACTAAATAAAATGTAAATAAAACACATAGCAGTTACAAAATATTATGCAAGAGTTTTCACTGTTAGACCTTATCAAGAAAAGTACATTATTTAGTCAAACAAGCGCACTGTGAAGGATTTTTTTTTGCAGTTTTTTTTGCTTAACTTTCTTTTACTGTGAGGTTTCTTTGTTTTTAAAGAAAGAGAAGATGACATATCTGAGCATGTCAAGTGAATTCTGCAGATATTTTCGCTGCACTAAAGGCTTCTCTTGACTCTGTTAAAAAAGTTTGTTGTCAAGAATATTTACTAACACATTCTTGAGCCGCCATCCTGCAGCCGGCCAGCATCTGTTGACAAAAATTTCCCTTTAGTAAGTGCAAAAAAATAAAGCAAACAGTAATTTTTCCTTGTTAGGGAAATACCGAATGACTGGAAAAATCTTTCCCTACCTGGTTCAACCTTGCAAAAACAGGGTCTTCTGCCTGCAGCTTCAAAAATTTACATTTAATTTTAGAGGCTTGCTTATACTACAACAATCTGGCATTACAACATGCTTAAAATGTATTATCCCCATCAGTCAAAGTACAAGATGGCTAGGATAAGGGAATTGTTATCCACACATGGACAGCAACATGGATTTCTTCCACAACTCTGTTTAACAGAAATGAATCAGGCTTTCTGTCTTTACAACTGGGCATCGACACTGTGTGTTTTCACTGTGAACAGATTCAGTTAACAACTTTAATCTGCTCCTCGTGGGATGGAACAGAATATTTTGGAGACTCTCATACTCCATTTCTGAGGGTGTCTAAACAATGCTCAAACACATACATATGCAAAAACGCAATTTTTTCCTGTTTGCTGATGCTCACATTACATGGAGATATTTGTATTGAATTGCACATACACTCAGAATAACATATTTTAACATGCTAAAAATGCAACCCCCAGAGACAAACCTACTGAAATCTATCTTCAGCTGCTCAAACTGACTCAAAAAGTCAGTTCTACATCCAAGTGAGCTATTCTCTGTCCTGACTGCCTTGTGACACTGCTGGTGGAACACACTGGGGTGTTTTCAGAATGTTTTTATTTCTCCGGTATTCAATTGTTCAAGACACTCTCTGAAAGAGAAAATATCATTTTTTTTGAAAATTATTCACTCATGTCTCATACTGAGATCTCCTAAATTATAGTACAAGCCTGGGCTTACTATGTGAGAGTAATTTTAAATTAATCACCTTCTGACAGATCACAAACAGCCCTTTTCCTACAGTGCATGCCTACTTTCTATTTGTGACATTTGTTTACTCAAAGCCTTTTCTCTTAAATATTGCAAGACTCAGGGAGACAGTAAAAGAGCATGGGTAATGTCTAAGGAGACCTGCACAAAAAGTCTAAGATAAAAGCTAATTGGTTTGCAGTTTTGCTATGAATTCAAAACTTAGAGTAGGGTCACTAATTCTGTGGCCTTTCAACTACTCTCAGGGTGATTTATGGGTTTGTGCTGAAACACTATAGCAGACTTAATGGTTTTGCATGGTTGAAGCATGAAATAGGGTGTAACCTGAGTTGTTTCCACTGTAGATTTGTGTTTGAGAGAGTTTTGGAGTACAAAATTTCAGCCAAATTTGTTAATCGTAAAACATATATTTTCGTAAGAACTTGGGGGGAAAAAAGAAAAAAGGAAAAAAGTCTAATCAATGCTTTTCTGCCAAAGCTACAAATTCATCAATAACAAAATACTTAGATTTATACCACTTTTATTTAATTGGCAATTCTAAAAGGAATTTGAAAACATCAAAGGCAAAGTCCTCCCATTACAGTGACATGGAAACCAGCTTGGTCTTGTTGTCTACAGTTCAATGGTTACGAGGAGTGCGTTACGAGTTCAAGCACTTTCTGGAGTTCAGGTGCAAAATCTTTGGAAAGTTTCAAATTTTGACTGCTACTCATTCAGCAGTGTGAAGCTTCAGGCTGCATACTGCATCCTAAATCCAAGAAGGAGACAGCATTTGAGATTTCAGTGAGCTTTGAAGTATTAAAAACCTTTCAACTCAGTAGCTGGGCTTCATTCACTGCTATGAACCCTAGAAAAGTACTCACTGAGAGGTACTGCAACTCTTACTGTAGTAAGAACAAGCCCTTTTGTTAGTTTGGACCTTGCCTCTCAGGTTGTTCTCAGCTTTTACCTAATAAAAAAAAATGTTTAAAGCCCTCATTTAGAGAGTAGTAAGTCCTGTGTAGCCCTATTCTCATCCACTTTACATCCTTCCCTCCTTTCCATGATTCTCAAGGAGTACAAGACTTTGCAAGAAAAAGAAATAAAAAATAACAAACTCAAATTCAGTTGAGTTCTGGGGCTACAGAACTCAACTGAATTTCCTTGGTAACTTCATATAAATCCATTTCTGTAGTCGAAATGTTCTATGGTATTTACCTATGTACATATCCCTGAAGGCTCTATGTACAGACACAGTAAGGTTATGCAGGCAGGGTTTGAGAGCAATATTTCTCCCTCTGTCATTGCAAGTAGAGATGAAAAATGTTGCTTTCACAACGGTCTCCATCCCAACAGTCTCCTCAAAACTCCAACTGAAAAACTTTAGAACAGAAATATCATGATTTTTCCTTCTCTACCAGTCTAGTTTATATGTGGTCAATATTGCATTTCTTAGGAAACCAAAATGTACAATCCCTCTGTAAAATAACAAGGAAGAGAAATTTTTTAATTTCACATGCTTAGGTACATTAATAAATAAAAGTCCATTTGTAATGCCCAGACAGATTTGTTGCTGAGTGTTTTTTACACCGTAATGCAATTTAGAGTTACCCTCGAAAGTTAGAGCTTGTTAAAATCCTTAAAGTTTGCTGAGTCCAGACTATAATCAAACTCTAACCATAATCGTGCTTCATTGATATATGAAGATGTAAGTCCTCAAAATAAAAATTCCCTTCCTTTTCTCACATCAGAAAAAGTGAGATAATTGACTTAAGCAACCCAGCACTTTATAGGACAGAATCTGCGGGTCATAAAAAATAATAAGTGGAGGGCCAGAAAAGATAGAGGCTACATGTGTTTTAAAAAGATACAAAAAAGAAACAAACTTACATTTAAAGATGTAACTGTATCTATTTAATTGATGGTTTTACTATATATGCTTTCCTTTGCACGCTACATAGCAACAACCTGATCATTCCCCCTTCCTTCAAGATGGTATCCAAGTGACAGGCAAAACTCAAGAATTAATAAGAATTAAACAGGGACTTGATTTAAGTGTCTCACTTTTGTCAGATAAAATAATTTCCTCCCAGAGGACAGAGTGGTTGTGAAGGAATAACTTTTCTCTAAGGAAGGTGGAAACAATATCAAAATAAAATACAGAAAAACTTGCTACTATGGCATTTGTGCATTAAATTTAGAACATTGATGTGAAATATTGATCATACCTGCTAATAGCAGATATAATTTTTTTCTTTCAAAACACTATTTCTGCAAAAAACTCCCAAACTTCCCTTCTTTCCGGTTATCTTTTGAAATGTTCCTTGTAGGGATAAATTGATTCCAACCTAAAGCAACTTCATGAGTGCAGGGGGGATTTGGGAAACACAATGTAGCTGGCAGGATAGAGACCTTTGTCTGAACTGCCGAAAAACTTTATCTGGTGAGGTTTGTCTATTAGTTTGATTTTCAGGCTTGATGTCAATAAACTGTCCCTTAATGCTGCTTTATTTGTTTCACCACTTACTTAAAGGATCCTTCAAGCACTTTGTGGGACACACACACACACATACACATTAATATATTGGTGTGTATCTTTGAGAAGTGTAGGTAGAGAGATGACAGTTTCTATGGTAACAACAAGACTTTTTTATTAGTAACAAAAAAATAGGTGTTGAGATAACCTCTTAGAAATTGTCAGTGCATAAGTTATTTCTAGTCTTAAATACTACTTTCAATTAATGTACATTTAATTTGTAAATAATGATACAACCTTCTTTAGGAGTTATACACTTCTCAGGTGTGTAACAGGTATGTGTTAGGAAAAAATGCTACAATGGATCAGAGGAAAAATATTGTGCAAGAAAAACTTTCTGCTTGCTGTGGGATTCTCATGGTATTATTTTTGTAACATGGTGATTATTGTTCATCAAAAGAACTCACAGCTGAATTGAAACATTAAGGAAAGTTCAAGTAAACATATTGAAACTGCAGCTTGATTCCTGGTGCTTTTTTTTCTTAATGTATCATGAAGAAATCCTGCTTTTGGCAGGTCAATAGCTATCATGGCACCCAGACATGCTACTGTCATTACTTATAGTTAAACCTACCATTTCATAGGCAAAATGATATGACAAGGCTTCTGTGTGCTGCCTGAAATGGGTACAGGAGTTGCCTGTAGAGGAAGATCCCAACCGGGACAATTTTCCTGGTTAGAGGAAAAATGAGGAAATGGTTCATGTGTACATCTTTTTCACAGAAGATCGTATTTTCAACCAGCTTAACACCTAAAGTAGAAGCTCTTGTTTCCACAGCTCACAGCATCAGTAGGAAAAGGGGCATGCTGAGACAGAAGAGGGACTTGTTCAGTACGGATATTGTGGATTGCATATCCGTCACAAATTGAGTCAGTCTTTATTATCAACTCTAATTCATGTAAGCAGGGCACTCATGGGTTCAAAGCAGCCCAGGAACTACAGGTAGGATGATGACTTAGTGGTTTTCCTGAGCTTTGAGGCTGTAACATACCATTTAATCAAATGGTATGTTACAGCTCTGTTAATCAACAGAGCCTAAAATGTAACTGGACTTCCAGTGATTTTACTCCTTTTTTCAAGCCCATTGATTCAAGCAAGGCTTTGTGCAGGCAATCTTTTAAAAGGTAAAAGTAAGGTCTGTACCATTTCGAGGTTGGTAACCTACCCTCTCTCACAATCTTCCAAAAAATAATTTTTTCTTTATAGAACAGTATGATGGCTCCTTCACCTCATAAGAGAAAGGAAGTCCTGCTCACTATAATTGAAGCAATGCCAGCTGTTTGGAGCTGCTGGAAACTGTAGACTAAGCAGCCATTACTTCTCAGCAGAAAAATGTTTTTAAAAGTAAGTCTCTGTTTATGGATGGTACTTATCTGGCCCCATTACAGTGCTGTCTGAACAAATCATAGCTTTCAGTGCAATAATCTTCAAGAGAGGTAAACATGATTATTTTATAGACACGTGATCTTGCAGATACAGAAGTGAGAAATTTTTTTGTTTATACTACAAAATTTTATAGGTCATGCCTGCATCCACATTTAATTTTGAAGCCAGATAAAATCCTGAACTTCTGTCAGTCAGGTTAGACCAGTTCTTCTGACAACACAAGGCCTGCATAGTACAGGTCCACTGCTATGACACTTGTGTAGACACTTCTGTGTGGACATTACCTGCCTCTCTATAAGCAGTTTTTCATTAAAAATCCCACAATTACTCTATTGCAGCATTTCACAGGTTATACATTTCACCTTGAAGATTTGGGACTACGGTCATGATCAGTTTGACTTTGAAGGTCCCGCTTTGGTTTCCAACTTTGTGAATTCAGAGTAATCATCCATGCAAGCAATTTGAACTTGAGTATTTGCCCTAACCAGTAAAATAAAAGATCACATAAACCACTATCTAGATCCTTAAAAAAATACACTAAAAATATCAAAGCAAACAGGGAAGGAAAAATAGGAACAGGCAGTAGAACCACCATTGCAAATGTCTTTGATGGTTCTTTTCAAGCCACATGGTATTCAGCATTTTAGAGAGAATTCATTAGATTTTAAGGGAAGAAAAGCAAATAAAGTGAATTGGAACATCAGTAAATGAACTATGATCTTATCCAGTTTCTCCAATAGCAAGCTGAACTCCTTCAAAATTTTATGAACAAAAGTTTGCAAAGGATGATGTACAATCAATCATTATATTTTGCAGACAATTTCTTGTTCCTAGTATCTTCCAGGTTTCAGTATCTTATACTTTCTACTAAGAATGATGACGTAAACTGAAAAACTGTCCTTTTCTTGCATCACGAGTGAATGATAAGGAGTACTAGAAGTAATCACAATGATATCTGATGCAAATCACAACAGGCAAAGAGTGTTGCCTTTTTTTTTTAATTTTGTTTTTTTTGTTGAAAAAATGGAGTTTTGTTTCAGTATGTAGGCAAGGATTTCTTTTTCCCTTAAAACTGAGAAATAAGGAGTAAGTAGGAGATAAAATGAACAAGAAGAAGCATATAATGAGTATGAAAATGCAGTTCCTCAGTAAGCTTAATAAACAATAAACAGTTGTTATTGGCCACATAATACACATTAGGAAATCATCTCCTGCTGTCCAGCTCTTCCCGTTGTCACCAGCCACACAGAGCGTGGAGAGGTTTGGACTAGTGCCTTTCTGTTAGATTTCCTAATTCCTTCTTCTTCCACCTGATGGAATTTCTCTGCTTTATAAGTACTCATAAGCATTTTGTTAAAAAACAATCAGCAGTCATAAGCTTAAGGTTTTCAGCCTGCTAACATCTGACCTAATCATGTCCATCATTTCCATGATCTTCTTTGTCTGACCGCCATACTTTCTTCTACTGCCTCTAACTGGCACAGAGAATACTCTTATTACAGTCCAGGTCCTTATGATTCAGAAGAGAGAGTCTTTCATACAGAGGCTGAGACCTGAAGAGCAACAGTTAGCATTGCAACAGCATCTAAACATCTGTATGCACTGACTAAGATAAAATACCTCTTTGTGACTTTTCAATAAGTCATGCAGCTTCCCAGATTAATGAGCAAAATACCCTAATGATTCATCATGCTATTTCTGTCTAGATGCTCAAAAGGTGCAATGAAAAAAAAAATAATCAAAGTATTTCCTAATTTCTCACTTCAGGACAGTTTACTGAATCAGTAGTGACTTTCAGTTCTTTCAGTTCCCTGAGTATCTCAGTGATGTCATTTTTTTCTGTAGTTTTTCCTCAGGCCAAACAGATTGACAGAGAGCAACTGAGAAGAGTTTCTGACTTCCTCCCTTTCTCACCCCACTGCCTCAGAACTGCCACTTGAGTCTTGCTGGACTATCTTTAGACAAGGAGGTTGGGCTGGGTCCAGTACCCAGTCTTGGTAATGCTACTTTCCACAGCTCAACATCCCACCCTTAGGTGATAGCCCCATACTTGCATAATAGACTGCTTGGGGCTCTTCTCAGCATCTCAGAAGGGCCCCTCACTCCCATGCAGCTGGTCAGTGGATACCTGTAGCAGCTGTTGAATGCCAGCTCCTGCCTGTATCACCCTCTTTTTGTCAGTGCCATGTGAGCAAGGGGACCTGTATCTTTGTCTTCCAAAGCGAAAAGGTTTCACCAATCCTTTCCTATCCAAGCACTGAGTAATGGTATAGTTTATTATATGTAGTGTTTGAGATCTATTTGAATTAGGAATCTGAATGAGAGGAATTAGGGAATTTGACACAAAGGCCCTGCATTTCTTGAGAGGAGCAAAGTTTTCTCATGGTGGAAAGCAACATTTGCCAGAGGTAGCCCCATGACAGCTCCATGCAGAGATAGTGGGAGGGAAAGTCTGGAGCACCTACCTGATGTGTCAAAAGGGTCATATGCACCCCAAAAAGGCAAAAGCCAAGCAAACCAACCATACAGTTAACAAATGAGTAAATGTCTGAGAACAGACACAGTAAACAAGGCTATATACAAAGTCCTGTAGAGATTCAAGCTGACATTTTCAAGCTCACATCCTTGAGCTACTGTACCAACAGTGCTGAATCTCACAGAACTGTCGAATATAAAGACCCATAGAGGATGAAAAACTAGTCAGAAAAACAGGCATGAGATGCACATTGCTGTGTTCATCATGAAAAACAACTGATAGTGAATAAATGCAATACACTTTTATACTGCAAAAGAATCTCCAAAATTTCCCTTGCAAGAATTTATGTAGTGTTTTCAAGACATAATTGCTTTTCTTTCATGGTTACTTTTTTTTTTTTTTACCCCAAACCAGTTAAATCCTGGAGTTACTTGGGTTAGAATTCATATTATTTCCAGCTTAGGAACTGGAGCAAACATTAGGTCCTGGTCCTAAAAATCCTTCTATGTATGGCTAACTTTATAAGCATGAGTGGAAGTTCTGTTGGCTTGCAGAAGTTTTGACTAAAGGTTGCATAAGCATATAGGTAATTTTATCTTTCTGTGATCTGAAAAGCTCTTTTGAGGTTAGACTACCCATAATAAAACTGGGTCATAGTCATCTCTTGATCAGCTGTGCTGTTTAACCTGGTGCATAGGGATCTCATGATATGATACGCAAAATCTCTATTTCTTAAACAGTCATTTGAACACTATATTCGTTAAAAGGGGGATAGTATGTCATTTTGTTCTCTAGTTTTTCATGGGTCTTTTAACAGACCGAAACCTACACTTTATTTTCCTCCGTTGTCTGAATGCCAAGCTGAGCGTGGTTGGTGCTGGTATTGCTTTGAATTACACGCCTACTAATTGTTACCATCAAAACTGGTAGCATTGTGGAAGCACTCAAGGTGGTACACTGCAGGTAAAGGTATCATCAAGCTGCCAATCACTGCTTAAATGCATTTGGTGTGGTGGCATTTCTGTAAGATGGCCATAATTCCTCTTTGTAAACACAAGTAATTTCATGTGGAGTAGGAAATCCTGTGTTTTCTTCCCCCTTGCAATTGCATTTCACCTGCTCAAAACCTACTCACGACATAATGTAGAAACAGCAGTTGGGAAGGGGTTTTTGGGGATTTTTTTGGTGTTCTAGGCAGGATTTCTGTTTTTATTGATTCAAAAAGAAAGCTTAGATGTTTCTAAGGATTTCTCAAAATTTCCAAACCTGTGATGCTCTTCCTCAACTGTTGTCTTTCAAAAGTGTGCTTTCACAACTACTAAATATCAGGAAACTTCAATGTTCTGAATTTTGCTAAAATCTGCTTTTAAAATTTAAGTGTGAACACTGGGTGCATTACAATGGTTGCACTCCCAAGGAACACAGTTTCGACGTGCTTCATTTTCAAATCCCGCTTGGTGCTTCTCTTGACTCCTCACCCCAGTCTCCCTGCCCGCAAGAACCATCTCCTCAAAGAGCTTTGGGTTTGAATTCATTTTCCTCCTTCTCTGAAAAGCTGCTGTGGGCCATCACTGCCTTCAGGAGATCTCCCCAGGGTGGCTGCCCCTCGCTGGTTAGCAGATGCAGGGGCAGGGGGGCTGGACTTGCTCTCTCGCAGGCATTAAACAGTAACCAACAGCAGAGATTTATTTGCATTGTACTGACCCAATAAATAAAACTGATCTTGACTCTGTAATTTGGAGTCAAGCAAAAGCAAGTCGAAAAATGTACCGGTAAGGAGAGAAACCAAACACCAAATAGAAAGAGGCACGAGAACAATTTTCTTTTGTGATTCGTTAAAGCAAGGGGTACACCAAATAAGTGGTAAATGTAATGATGAGAACTTCCTCAAAGGGGCATTTCTACACCTCATACTCAAACAGCTAAAACTTGTCTCAATATGAAATCTAAGGAGACCTCAGCTTTTACTTCTGAAACAGTTTTTCAAATTATTCTGACAGTTTCAAAGAAAGTTTTTTCTGTCAGAATAGCAGAATGGTTTAAGACAGATTAAGAATAAATGGCCAGAAATGCACTGGTTTCCCTCTAAAATAAAATCAAACAAAGAAAAAGAGAGGGAGGCTTTCTGGGTGCATGGAATTCGACACAAAAAGCATTTGAAAGTATGTCCCAGACCTCAGCCTTAGCTCTTGGCTTCTCTGCACTGAAGAAGAAAATTAACTGGTTTAAGAAACGCATATGAAATTTCCCATCTGGCTAACAACATGGATGTTTCTGCTCACTGTGACAATCTGAAAACGCTGCTGAGATGTTTTAAAGTCAGTGTTTATATCTAAAAAGCCAAATCTTCCACAGCTAAGGTGCCCCTCCTTGCTTCCCTAGGATATATTAAGACAATAAAGTCCATCTGAAACTAATTTTTAAAGGTGCATAGCCACGTCATATGTGCTTTGATTAGTGCCCTATCTTCTTATACTGAAGCAGGTATTTACTTTCAAAGCTGTTTTTTTCCTCCATCAAGGAACATTTAATAACTGGATTTAAAGCATTTACTTCTATAGTTTATATTTGCTTGCTAATCATCTTAACATTGCTAAATACATGTATCATGTGAAGGTATACTGCTACAATTCTTAACTTTCAAAGGCTTCAGGTACTTTGGAAAAACTGATGATGTTATGACAGACAGGTAAAGAGCACCATAAAGCTGTCTGCTAGATACAGTGTATGCAGAAGCAATTTGCCTTCTAAAACTCTGAACATGATATTCTCTAATATTTCCTGGCAGATCTTCAGTAGCTAGAAAATAAGCATTTCCATATGTAAGAAAATATTCCTTTGAAATGTAGATTTTTCTTTACAAGAAAAGAACACAGAGAGAATTGCATTTTTAAGCTAAGGGTTCATTATTATTTATTTTTCTGCTTTGAAAAATGTTTTGCGCTTCCCATACAGCACTTAGGTGGTAATTGCAATTCTAGAATGAGCTAAATTACTTTTAACAAAATTCCTAGCTTTTTTTGTCCACTAAGAATAATCTCTCAATAAACAAATTTTGGCTAATACATTAGCTCCTCACCAAATACTTGGATTATGTTAAATTTAATTACTTCTGCATACATTATCGCATGTATCTAAAATTTAAAATGTGCTCACAACACTGCCTCTCTGTCCCGCTGCTTTAAAAGGGTGTTTTCCCCTTTAAGGAAAGCATTTAAAAATGGTTGCTAGTCATCTCAGTTGCTGCAACCACATGATGCAATCTATTGTCAAATTAGTGGGTGGCAGCAAGTGGAAACAGATTTCACCAGCAATAAAGCCTATCATATGATTTCATCTGTTCACAGTCATACAATCTCTTAGCCTGTTCCTTCAGTTTGATCCAAAGGCTCTGTCCACATGGAAGCTGATCTTTGCTATCTTAAATGCCCCTGCTAAATAACAGACTTTGTCTTTGTGAATGGTTTACACTGAGCGGCATTTTGGAAGTGTACAGGGAATTAAACCATTTAGCACAGAACATTTTGCATGTTTTTTAAAAAGTGGGCCAAAGGCACAAATATCTTGCTAAGTAAGAACTAAACTTAAAGAAAATAGTAATAAAATATTTGCAAAAAGAAACCAAATTAATTAAACTTGTAGAAAAATTGTGCATATTATTAGTTATACATATTATTATTAGTTATTACGTATTTGTAAGATGTAGATGAAAACTATATCTGAAGTTCAAATAAAGTAATCTATCTAGTATTAAGTTAGCAGTAAACATATGAATCAGCAAAAAGATGGGGGTGGGGCAAAGGAGAACAACTTGGTATAAAAACAGCTACAAACGTGTAATGTAAATGGAAAACTAGAATATTTCTAACCAGAAACATTTAGTTTTTCTTACAGAACAGTGTCGTGAGACTTATTTCTAACTTAAGTGCCAATAAAATCACTGTCACAAATTATGAAACCAGTCATGTGTTCTTGGTTCTTTATAAGCTGGTGAAATATCTTCAGCCCCACCTGGTCCAGTATAACCAACAAATTACAGGTCCCAGGGCCAAGATCATTCATCTTGTAATGATAATATGAAGGAGTGTGGGAAATAGGAAGCTCAGACACAACAAAAAAAAAATCATGGAAGAAAACCACAGTGTGGGTGAGAGAAGACAGAGGTTTGTCCTACCCCTCTGTATACCATACCTGAAAGACAATTGAAGCAGTTACAGGGACTTAGGGACTCTCCCTCCCTCATACTACAGCTTTTCCCTGTTTCCCAAAGACTTCTAGAAGAGAGCAATTGTCTTGTGCACTCATTAGCTGAGGAAAGATCATTTGTTGAGTGCAAGTTCCTTTCTGACACCTCAGCACCAGTGAAACATGGTTTCTTAGCCCTTGGCTCAAGGCTAAACTTTGACAAAAAAAAGCATTCCATAACTAGTCATCTGCAATATTGCTCTACAATAACTAAATGTCCCAGTTTGAAATGAGGAAAAATGTAATATTCTTCAGACCCTGGATCACTATCCGAACATTGATTATTCTTGAATAATGTGATTCGCACTTAAATGGGTTGGTCAGTTAAATTAAACATAAATATTTGTGCTGTCAAATAATATTCAAAGGCCAATATTCAAATTTTTCTGGAGAAGTAAGTGTCACAGACTTCATTTCAGAGAACTGTAAGCTTATATGCACATCAATAGGACCACCATTTCCTTAACAACTGTGGAAATGCTAGGTACAGTGCACAGCATGTATTGGAATTTCTCAGCTCTTACTCAGATTAACTTTGACCACAAAAGGAATCTGGCTATAAAATATATCTGACAACACCTAATGCTGCATCCTCTATAAACTCTTGCCATTGAAATTTGGTTCTCTTGCAGTGTAGAAAATTGGGAAGCATGGAAAAACGTAGAACTCTGGATCTAAATGTGGGTCCTATTCAGAAAAGTACTGATGTATGTGCTTAACCTTGCTTGGATCTTAAGCTTCACTAAAGTTAAACATGTGCATAGATGTTTTGTCAGTATATTTGCTAGGTTCACTGTTGAAGCTACTTTATTAGTGAGGTAGTTTCAAAGACATAAAGAAATACAATGGTATGAGACAGAAGTCCTCAGCCTCAGAGTTAAAGGCCCTCTTTTTTGTGTATGTAGTCATTAATGTAAACAGATCTGTATTTAATTGTATTTCATTTCATCTCAAACATATCTGTATTTTATGTAGTCATTCTTGTAAACAGATCTGCTTACAAAAAATATTTATGCAAGAAGATCAAGTATTTGCACATCTAAGGACCCATTTTGCATGGGCAAATAGTTGTTTACATGTACAGATGAAAAATAGAGTTACACAAATATGCAAGTGACTCTGAAATCTTGACACACATTGCCTTACAGGATGAAGCTGGAAGGAAGTCAACAGGCAAGAATTATCCAATTAAAAGTCCTCAGTCGTGTATGCATTTGGAATTAGTTCTAAAGACTTTGCAGAAAGAATCTACCACAGTAAACATTTCATCATCACTAATTCTGTCCAGATTCATTCAAAGCATATCCTCTTCTGAAGAACCATTTATACATTTTTGATTGAGAGAAAAAAATCAGCAAAACACTTGTTTCAGAAAGCTGCCAAAATAAGATCGAGACACGTGTAGTGGAAAAGTATCAGGACTTTATTCACTTTCAAAAAAAAAACCCCAAACATAAAAAGCCAAAATTATTGAGGATCTGAGAGAAAAATCTGGCTCTTGGTATTTTAAAAATTCAGTTAAAAAACTAAACATACATTGGTTGTTATAGAGAGAACATCTTACTTTCAACCACAATTGCAGATGTGGTGGGGTTGAAGTGAATATGTATGTCTGATAATATTTAACAGCTACGTAAAAGATGCATAAAAGTGATCTGAGATTTCTTTTTTCCCCAAAAAATATTAGGTAATTGTGAGTTATGCACTGACTGCCCAAAGGAATATAGGAGCATTCCACAAATAACTGAGATTTAAGTAACCTTAAACAAAAAGTAACAGTTGGCCACACAGTAGTGCTTGTTTACAGATAACACATTAAAAACAGTAAAATAAAACATGCATTAACCAATAGTCAAATGTAAAGAATTTACATAGTTGCTTGATCTGTCTGTGTAGAAAACCATGAAAGAAAGTCTGCAGTCACTAATGAGAGGTAAAGGGGAGTACATCTAACCACTTGGTGTAGTAGAGAAAGTTCACTACCAGAGTACCCTCATCTCATTCCCTACCCAGATCAGTGCCTTTTCTGTCATGTTAAGTCCCTCCCAACATAAAAAAGCTACCTGCACAGGTCTTCCTTAATACAACAGATAATATAGAGTGATTTAAAACTCCCTGCTCTTTCAAGCTATAAATACTTAATTCTGAGATCACAGTAGCACCAAAAGGCCACTGATGAAGGCCACATCATTCTACATTTAAGGCAAAATTAGAGGAAGCAACAGTCTCTGCATCTGAGAACTTAAACTCATTTATATAGCCCCATCAGGCAATTTCTGTACCATTTTCTAGATTTATCTTGTAGAAAAGCAGGCTCAAGTTCATTGTCAAAGAGCTATTTTTGCAAGCTATTTCTATGAGCGTTTGTGTTTAGAATCATAGAATTATGCTTGTTCAACCTGTGACAATGCTTGACAAGTCTTTCAGTGAAGAATTTTTCTTAATATCAAATCCAAACCTGCCCTGGTGCAGCTTGAGGTCATTTCCTCTCATCCTATCACTTGTTGTCTGGGAGAAGAGACTGGCCTTCATTATGTGACAACATCCTTTCAGGTAGTTGTAGAGAGCGATAAGGTACCCCCTGAGCCTCCTTTTCTCCAGGCTAAAAGCCCCAAGCTCCCTCAGCTGATCCTGATAGGACTTGTGTCTCAGATCCCCCACTAGCTTTGTTGAGCTCCTCTGGACACACTCCAGCACCTCAGTGTCCTCTTTGCAGTGAGGGGCCCAAAACTGAACACAGGATTCAAGGCTCATCAATGGCCTCATCAGCACCAAGTACAGGGGGATGATCCCTTCCCTGGTTCTGCTGGCCATGCCATTTCTGATACAAGCCGGAATGCCGTTGGCCTTCTTGGCCACTTGGGCACACTGCTGGCTCATGTCCAGGCCTTGGCTGTCGATCAGCATTTGCAGGTCCTTTTCTGCTGGGCAGCTTCCCAGTCACTCTGCCCCCAGCCTGTAGCGTTGTTGTGATCCAAGTGTAGCACCCAGCACTTTGCCTTGTTGAACCTCACCTCTCTTGGTCCCTCTGCAGAGCCTTCCTGCCCTCCAACAAATCAACACTCCCACATGACTTGGTGTTGTCTGCAAACTGACTGAGAGTGCACTCTATGGCTTTTCCCAGATCACTGAGAAAAAAACTGCCCCAATACTGAGCCCTGGGGAACACCTCTTGTGACTGACCACCAGCTGGATGTAACTCCATTCACCAGGTTTTTACCCAGTGAAGAGTACACTCATCCAAGCCATGAGAAGCCTATTTCTCCAGGAGAATGCTATGGGAAACAGTGTTAAAGGCTTTACTAAAAACCACGGGGACAACATCCACAACCTTTCCCTCCTCCACTAGGTGGGTCGCTTTGTCATAGAAGTAGCTCACATCAGTCAAGCAGGACCTGCCTTTCATAAACCTGGTTGTCCTGTATGTGTCTCATGATGGCACTCAAGATGACCTGCTCCATGACCTTCACTGGCATAAAGGTTAGGTTGACAGACCTGTAGTTCCCCAGATCCTCTGGTCCTTCTTGTAGGTGGGTATCACATTCGACAACCTCCAGTCAACTGGGACCTCCTCAGTTAGCCAGGATTGATAGTAAATGACAGAAAGTGGCTTAGTGAGCACTTCTGTCAGGTCCTTCAGTACCCTTGTCTGGATCCCAACTGGCCCCACAGACTTATGTGTGTCTCAGTGGTGTATGAGCTCACTGACCATTTCTCCTTGGATTGTGGGTGCTTCGTTCTGCTTCCTGTGTCTGTTTTCCAGCTCAGGGGACTGGATACCTTGATGACGACTGGTCTTACTATTGGAGATTGAGGAAAAGAGGTCTTTAAGTACCTCAACCTTTTCCTCATCCTTTATCACACTGTTTCCCCTTGCATTCAAGAAAGGATGGAGATTCTTCTTAGCCCTTCTTTTGTTGCTAATGTATTTACAGAAACATCTTTTATTGTCTTTTAGAGCAGTAGCCAGATTAAGTTCTAGTAGGGCTTTGGTCTTTCTAAATTCCTCTCTGTTCCCTGCCCCTTCTTCTAAAGGTCATAAACTCTCCTTTTTTTTTTTTTCTGAATTTCAGCCAAAGCTCTGTTCAGTTAGGCTGGTCTTCTTTAGCTTCCTTCTTTGGTACACCTTCAAGCCCCTGATGCTGCCTGCTGGTGGGTGGGAACTGTGAGTGAGTGGGGCTAGAGCTGAGGTGAGCTCCAGAGAGAGGATGCACTGGCCATGCCATGTGGGCTGTACAGGGCCAGCTCACATAAACAAAGTCAGCATGCATCCCTCCATACAAAGATATGCCCCCCCAAGTTTGCATTGCTCAGGCTAGTAAGGTGAAGACCCACGAGAACATAAATGTATCTTCATAAATATATCACAAGGATGAATATCGGAGAGAAAGATAGGCTACAAAAGCTAAAACCAATTTTGGCACAAGAAGAAATGGCTGTGAAATAGCCAGGGGATTTCGAATCTGTTATCTAGCCATCAGCATAGTGAGATTTTAGAACAGCCAGCCTTTAGAAAGAAAAAAGGGAGCAAACCCCTTAGGTATTTATAAGACGAAGCACAAGCTGTCCATGAAAAGTACAGTGTGCTGTGATCACCTGGAACAGCAGAGGACTGGCATTGATGAGGTTCTAAAGGGTTTCAGATTTCTAAGGGTATTTTCTACAGCATTCTTCTGTTTATCATTCTCATGCAATCCAGGATTCGCATGATGTTGACAAGTGTAATATATTCTTTGTAAATTGCAATTGAATCTTTGAATCTCCAGACAGCTGAGAAACTAGTTTCTCTCACCTGTTTAATTAACCATGTCATGTTTTCCAAAGAGAATTAATTGTCTCAGTGAAGCAGTAAGGAGACTCAAAGGTTTGAAAGAAAAATAAATACAAGCACACAGCAGGGTAAACATTTATCCAATAAACATTTTCACAGCTGAGTTTCAAACTTCTCATGTTCCAGCTTCTTATATTTTATAATCTCATCCCACTTGGTCCTGGCACCACATCTCTTTGAGATATGCCTCATGGGAAAACACTGCCTTGGTAATCAAAACATTTAGACTGTGGAAGAAATATAAAACAATTCTCAAGGAAGTTTTATGGCACAGCGACTGCTCTGAGACTGTAACTTTTTCTCGCCTGGTCCTTAACAATTGATGAATAGAATTGGTTTGGTATCAGGCTAACTCTACCCTGATCGGCTCAAGTTTTGGCAGATGTTTCCTTTGAGTAGAAGCCAGTAACACTTCTGGTGACAAGCGCAGTGTATCTTCTTCCTTGCTCTTCTGCCCCTGAGACTGGCTGTTGCTGCTTTCCACAGTCAGAGTTAACTCTAAAAGTCTCAATTTTAACCAAATTGAAATGGCTTTTCTTTTTTTTCTTTCTCTTTTTTTTTTTTTTTTGTTTTTGCAACTGCTTTCATTTCTGCTTTTACCAGCACTTTTTTGAGCATTACTCTGAGAATGGACTAAACAGTTGTACGTGAAAAGGAGAAATGAAAATGATCTTCAGATAGTTGTTCCTACAGTGGAAAGCGTTTTTAGTGTTCAGCTGTGGTTTTATGATGGAAGAAACCCTTTAGGGCATCTGTGAGATGGCAAAGTGGCAATCATTGAAATAATGATGTTAATCATTGTCAATTCAATCCTGAGAGGGCTGAGGCCCTTTCCAAAGATGCTGAAAGTTTCTAATTCTCTGTAACGTGATTCCACACGGAATGTTAAAGGGAAAGGCCAGCATTTAGCATCTAAGATGAGTAACTTCTTCCTTGTAAAAAGGAATCTGGATAAGTCATGAAAAATATGCATGCATTTCAATGAGAAGAGTTTCAGGTTGGGCAAGGGGGGGGCGAAATGTGTTTTCTGTCTTTGGAAATACCCTCAGCATTTTGAAAGCTTAGAGCCATTAATATATCTTAGTCTTTAGAAAAACTGTTGCAGTACCTGAATTTAGAAGTGGGTTTTAGTACCAGTGTCCTCAAAGGTTTTCCAAGCCCTTTAGGTCAGATATTAAAAAATCAGACCAATATACCATAGCTTCAGTGAAGTCAATGGAGATAAGCCATTTATCATAACCAGCTAAAGGTCCCTCTTTGCATATTTCAGCTCTAAAGAGCGGTAAATCTCATAGAAGTAGATAGCATGCCATCAGATAAGTTTTTGAAACCCAGTGATATATTAAGTATGGTTTAGATTTTGCATTAGTCAAACAAAACTGAGAAACACCTTCCTTCGGTTTGTTCCATTTCTGAGTGTTACAGAGTAAATCTTAAATGATTAGCTGATGCTTTAATGACTCCACATTTCTATGATCTTGGTCTCATTTTAACTTTTTCTTCCACTCATGCTTTTGCATGTGCACGTCTGTATTTAGACCTGCTCCTGTCCTCACTGGCAATATTTCTACAGCTGTACTTTCTTGGTTTTCTGAGCATCAAAGACATGGAAGCACCTGTGCAGTCTGAAGTGTCCAGCCCTTCCGAAATCAAGCTCCAGGTATCAGAGGGCCTCAGCAGTGGGACAGGCTTTATAGATACTCTTGAAAGACCCCGCCCTTTCAGATTAACAGAAATGCAGAAATTGTCTTCCTATGAATAAAGGGGGAGAGCCAGAAAGTGCAAGGAGCCATCTGATTTTCTTTTCTGAACACCACCCCAATGTTTGGAGCAGCTCATCGACACATCTCAAAATACAGCACAACCATCTCCAAACCATCCCAGTGGGCAGTGTTGGAGGGAAATACATTTATCACATTTGAACTGTAGATACTATTGGTGTGGCTTCCCTGCTCTTTTTGAACTGTTGACCGCAAGAGGCAAAACTGTGATTGCTGCTTGTTGAATACCTGCCTGAGGAGATGAAGGCTTTGAGCTTCCCCATCTCCCCTCTCTCACACACCTGCTCCCAGGTAGCCACAGTCTGACCACCAGTAAAAGTAATAATCTCTGTAGCATGAGAAACAAGCAGGTTGCTGAGCCTCATGTGTACCAGAGAGCCATCACAAGGAACTGAATAAGTGATTTTTTTTTTCAAAGGCTTGCTTATAAATCATTAAAGTGACATGGTACAGGCTTGGGGTTTGTTTTGCAAGACAGAATGGGAATTGTAACATCCGTATTTCAAAACATATACTCAACCTTACACTTCCATTTCCTGTGGAAGGTATCCAAATTTACCCTTTCATTTCTTGAAGAGCTGTGTCTTATATTTATTTGTTAGAATAAGCAAACAGCTGACTACAGCAAATCCAGGGAGCTCTTTTAAAACTACCCACTAGCATCAAGATAAGTGCATTTCAAACATCCCCCAGGAACTTAAGAAAATGCACCACTTACCTGATACCAGCTGTTTCACTTACTTTTACTTTAGTGCAGCTGGAATAGGCTTATCCCAAACCTTTATGATGCCCAAAGTCTGAAACTGCCCCCAACTCTGTTGTGTTGAACAGAGCGGAAAAAGGCAGGCTGAGAGGAGCCTGCTGTCAGGTTAAGATTTCCTAGTGTGTCTTTGAGGGGGCACATTATCTCTGACAATTGATGTCCAGGCACCTGAGCACATCAACCGCTATCAGAGTGCCCACCTGGTGGGAGACTATGATGCTCAGTAAGGGCGGTTCTCCAGGCCAGTGAGGTATACAAAATAGGTGTCCCAACATCTAGTTATGAGATTCACTGCATCAGGGAATTAAGATGTTGCCTCTTGCAGTTTTAGTGCAGTTAGGTTCAGGCTCCAGAGACACTGCTCACAGCTGAAGTAGGACCCGTAGGAGGTGGGTGATCTTGGCAGTGACACTAGTTCTTGGTCTGAACAGCAAAGCCTTAGCTAAAAGTTGGTCACCATAAAGGGCAGCAGTAACAAACCTCCTCTTTAGGGGCATTTGTATAGTGACTGTGGGAATGGCTCCAGCTCTTGTGCTCAGGAGACGGATGAGGAGGTGCAACCATGTAACCCATCAAATAAGGAAGAGCATAGGGTTATAGTCCTGTTTAAATTGCCACCACCTCCCTGCACCCTTGCAAATCAGTGCCTAGGTGTCTGCAATGTAACAGTCTGGACCTGATGAATGAGGAGTCCAGTGCTCAGCAATTTGCTCTGAAACATGCAGGTGTGGAACATCACGCATCCCCCTGTGACGAATTCAGACCTGGCCCTGCTTTTAGTCAAGCTAATCCCTCAACTGTGATGTGTGGTGAAGACTTTGGTTGCTGCAGTGGCTGGGCAACCAGTTCTAAACTATTTCCACTTTTCCTTGTGGCTGCAGCTTCCTTCAGTGACTGATCCCATACACTGCTTTCTCCACTGCAGATACCTTATTCTGGGCTGTCAGCAGGTAGGGAAGTCACTGCTGATAGATTAGACTTTGGTTCTTGTAGCCACTGCTGCTGGTTATATTGCTTTCCTTTCATCAAAGGGTATTTTTATTTTTATTTATGTAAATTTGAGCATGAAGGCAGTGTGTCACAAATCACAATCTATCAGTTTCCATCTACCACAAAGACCTACACATTGGTGTGTCAGCAAGAAGAGCAACATCTGATGGCCCTTGACTGACTCAAATTGCACTTCCAAGATTGGAGATTGCCATGAGAAACTGATGGCAATTCTTATCTATTAGCAGGAGTTGCAGGACCTTTAAATAACTCATTGAAGTACTGGAAAACATATTTGTAGGAGCTTCAGGACAGGCTTCCCTGCTTGCAAAGTCTGGCCCAAATAACTAGGGGTTAATAAACAGTCTCTTGATAAATCTGGCTCTAGTATTTACTCCAAGGGTTTCGGAGGGTGGCAAGGCTTGGGAAGGGAGGGGCTTTTCACATTAGCAGGGCCATCTGAGAACTTTTTAATCCTTATTACTGTTATACTTTTCTATGCTTGCCAGCCCGCAAGAAGGTTTGAAAGTCAGCCTGACCTCTTGTGTGTCTGATCTAGATCCAACAGGGAATGAGATCAGGGAGCTGTGAGAAGCAAGCTTAATGGGGAGACTGCTGCAAATGTAGCAAAACAAATAATAGAGGCTCGAGTTTTTTTGTTGTAGAAAATACAGTGCTATGGCTTTTGGGTGCCAAGAGGCAATTCTTTTAATAGCTACATTCTTTGTAATGCTGATGAGTGGCAATATAGAAAGATGAAAGTAGGAGGGCATTGTATTATGGTCTTACATATATTATGCCACAAAGAAAATGCGGTTGCTGGGTGGGGATTCTTCGCCCTCCTCCTGCTGAGCTATTCATACAAACTTTCCTCTGTGGATAGCAATCCCCATTCCATCTCTCCTAAATCCCAAAGGGTTTGCCAACTGACTTTCAATTTTTCAAGTGGAAATCACAGGACTGAATGGTGCATTGAAGTATTTCCTCCTACACCTCACTGCTCCTTTAGGAAGTGAGCAAACAATTTTTTCCAAAAGATGTATGCCATCTCCTGGGAACAGTAGAAACTGCAAGCCCCTTGTCTGGAAACCCCCTATAAATTGCATTTGCCTCTTCTCGGAGGTCATTATACAACCACTAGATAAGGTCTGTGAAGCTAGGAATATCCTCCACACCTAAATTGTTGAACTGTCCACAGTTTACACCAGAAAAGCTCAAATTACATTGAAAATTCCATCTTTTACTTTGTGCACTGGAAGATTTGGATGTATGCCAAGCAGTATCACAAGACTGGATTCATCAATACATAATACTAATCAGCTACTGAGCTGTGGTGGAACTTAGCATACACTGATGCAATGTTTTAATACAAAGGTTCGAGGCTGAAATGCAGCCCACGACATTGCTCTGATGCATCTGTTTCGTCCTACAGGACAAGTGCAAGAGAAAGAAGAAAACCATCAGAGATTCCCTTCGTAAAACACCATACAATTCTTTAGCATACAAGAGAAGATATGTTTCTCTTAAGTCATAAACTGAAACTTGCATGTGCCAAACAACAGACTCATCTCCTCATTACCTGTATGCTTTTTTTTTTTTTTGCTACTGACATTCCATTAAGCTTTCCCCTGTCAGGAAGACATGACAGGGAAAAAACCCCATGGATACAAATAAATACATTTTTGCATTTTGAATTAATAAATGTATAGGTGGATGAATCCTTTGTCTTTGGACTGGTCTTTGCAACAAGTTGATTATTTCATGTGGACGGGTCCTTAAAACAATGTGTGTAAGCATGGTTTCATACATAAAATGTTTTTCAGCATTATGTCTATCAAATATACCTGCAAAAAATCATAAAAATAACTTTGATTACATAAAGGTAGAACAATATCTACTTTAAATAATTAGGGATGACACACTCTACGCACATGCAATTTGCTTTTATGTGGCAAACGCTAGATTTAATCATCTTAATTTATCACTTTTTTATCACCTAATGATCCTTTTTATTCACTTTCTATTTATTCCAGAGACCTGAGGGACTTCGAACAAGAATGAGATTTTTTTTTCCCCAAAATTATCACCCGACAATACCAGAAACTTTATAGAATGGCATCAAAAGTAATCAAACAGTCTTCAAACAAAATTTACTATAATATGATTTATAAACTAATGTTATTGTTCATCCTGGCAGCTTCCTGAGACACACCAAGTTTTGGTGGGAGATTGGTTTGACAAAACCTGTGTGTAAATTGCTGGTATGATGAGAGGTCCACTGTGACCCACTGTCACAGGCAAGTAATGTCTTTTGACTGATTTAGTAATGCACATGCACCCTTGTGCACATATCCTCTGCTAAGGAAAGCAAACACTCACAAAACATGGTCTTCAGTTTGAACTTAAGAGACTAGAAAAGAGACACTAACAATGACAGAGGAGCAAGAGTCCAGTGTCAGGCATCCACATTGACTAGTGGCTGAGCTTCAGCAGAGGACATCTCTAAACTTCCTGAAGTCAAATCAGGATTATCCAGTCCTCACCACCAAATTCCCAGGTTAATAGAAATTTTGCTTCATAGTTTGTCTTCATCTCCCCCTCCCTGAGATCTGCCAAGTGCCTCTAGCTACCATTTGTGCTGTCCTCACCTGTGTGGCAGGGGTGAGGGAAAGGGTGGGAAAAGGCAGGAGGAGGTTCATCTCAGAGTGTTGGAGAGCCCTTACTAGAAAGAAACAGGCTTTTCTTTAGGGTGGATCACAATCCACTGACACAGAGGTTTTACTAGATCATATTCTTTCATTTACGTCCAGCTAATTGATTAATAAAAGAAATTCTAAATCTCCAAACCACAAATAAAATAAATTTTTTTCACAGGATCTGAGGAAGTCAGCACCCAGGGAAGTAGAGCTAGAACTTCACTGAATCACCATCTAGTGATAGCCACCTGTCAGTGACCTGTGTCCCCGAAGTCAAGTCAGCTACTCAACCCTCTGTGCCACCCCCTCAAACACCGACACAAGCTTCTGCTACTTTACCCCCAGCTCGGTGAAATTCCTTTGACACCCATGCAGGTACTCACAACAGCATGGCTTAAATTTTTAGCGAGCAAGAGTGTAAGGAGTCTTTTCATGGACAAGAAGCTCTATAAATCTGGTAATGCATCATCTTGATAATTTTAATATAAAAATCCCTAATCAAGTAAAAAAACTTTAAGCAGTATAAAATCCTTTAGCTCCAGACTTACACAAGATTTTAAAGTTTGAGCAGACAGCTACACCATAGTTAGATGCCCAAAGGGGAGGTACCTGGCTTGCCTAGAAGCTGCAAATCTCCTCCATGCCCACGGTAACTGTGCATTTCTCACAGTTTTGAAAATCTGGCCATTTCCTTTTAAGCAGCTTAAGTGTGGTATGAGGAATCTGCCTGTAGGAATCAACACTTCAGGATCTGGGCTTACACAAGGGAGTACCCTGCTGACTGCCTGCTTCTTCAGGCAAAGTGCAGAGAAAATTAGTGCAAAGTTAGTACCATCTAAGTGGATTTCTGCAATGTGTTTGCTATGTGCAGTAAGCATTTACTTGTCTTTTGAGACCATTAATTTTATATACGTGGAATGGTTAGCTGAGACAAACCACTCTTTTATAAACCATCAGCACGATGCAGGACACTGTTCCACGGGTTCTCGTTATAACGTCTCCATTGTTTGGGATGTCTCAGAAGTAGACTTCTGGAGTGTGGCCAAAACCAGAGGGAGAGTATATTTCTAAAAAGATATTATTGTTATGCATACTCTGTCTCTGACCTGGACTTTTCTTTCACTGCCTCTGAAATTACTTCTCTCAACAATGCTTATATTTAGAATTCTAAATCTTTGAGATTCTGTGTTTGTGTGGGTGGTTGCTGTATCATATTTAGCATAGTGATTAAAGAAAGGCTATTTTATCCTCTTTTAATTTAGTTTACTTTAACATCCCATTTGCAAACTCCCTCTGACAAAGAAATAAAAACTCTTTCTGAAGCTAATCAACTCCTACAGTTAAAATTTCCCTAATCTCTGTTCTGACGCAGGCTGTAGAATACTCCGTGTTGCCTATGCAATCTCTGGGAAAACAATGCACTTTTTAGGTTGGTTTTACTTCAGAAAACTTATTATGCAACTATCACCACTGATTCCATCAATCTATTAGTGGGACTATTAGTGGACTATGCAATCCTGATGTAGTATGTATCAATTTTTGTTATTGAAATAAAGTAAAAAAATTAAAGAGAAACAACTCTAAATATATAAAGAACTAATGATATGACGTAAAAGGGCACTGCTTTCACAGTCTGTATTCTGAGTGGATTTTCAGTCTATGTAGGGACACTATGAGCCAACACACTGCAGCTGAACTCTGCTTGTTACTGAAGAGTCACCATCATTTATGTCCCCACAGCAATTCTGACATATTGTATTCCTGACCATTTGAAAGGTGCAAATATCAAACACCCTTAAAAAAATGTTTTAAATCTGAAAAATAAAATCACAGTGACAGCAGCACTGGTCTGAGCTGCTGCCAGTTTTAAAATGTGGAAAAAGAGGAGAAAGACCCCTGACTTTATATTCCAGTGATTTGAGATAAAAAAAATTATCTGAGTGTATTAAGGTTGAAACAGTTGTTGGTGGGGGTGTTTTCTTATTATTTTTCCTCTTCCTGTTTAATCCCACAGGCTGTTGATTGCTGACCTCAGGCTCCTCGGTCTGCTGTTGTAAGAACTGGCCAACGTCATTACAGAAATCCTCCTTCAGTGGACAGCAGCAGTTAAACTTGCCCAGCGTTACCCAATAAGGAAGCTTGTGTATTGGTATCATTAGTGGGAAGCAGCAGAACCAAAGAGAAGGAGGGGGGAAGGAAAGTTTGAAAGATTGCAGGCCATCGAGATAGATACAGAGCGTGGAAACAAAACATGTTTTATTTATTTGGAAGGTTGGTGCCCTCAGCTGGAACAGAGGTTTGGAAGTGTAGTAGAGGAAAAGTCTAATCCATCACAAGCACTAGCTCAAGCATGTTTAAAATCTGTTTATGAAGCAGTTTAAGTGAATCTGGGCAATGAGAGTTAGGAAATTGTAACCAGATTTGTTTAGTAGATTACAGAAGTAACAGCAGCCAAAATTTAGACATAATCTTTTCTGAAAAAAAAATTCCAACAAATCTCCCTTAAAAGTGACTTAGCCAACACTCTATTCCCAGGCCAGGTAAAATGCATATATTGACTGCTATGAACAGTGACGTAGATGAACTTGACTTAAAACAACTATTTTCACATGCCTTTAACCTAAACCTAAAATGCCTGTGAAAGATAGAGCAGTCAGGCTTGTCACAGAGCAATAAAATGAAAAGCACTTGCTCTCTGGCATGTCTTTGATTTCTTTCTGAACAGCTTGGTTCAGTCAGATAATTCTGTTCGTAGTTATATCTATTTAGTCTTGGAGTAATGCCATCAAATTCAATGGTGCTATATGGATTTACATGGCTTAAAGGAGAAGAAAGTATGTGCATTACATCACTAGAGTTACTCTAGCAGTGCATTTAGCCTAAAATGTGCAGCTAATGTGCTAGATTATTTAACTGTTACTGAGATGAGACAAGCACAGGGCATAGTTTCAGAGGCCATAATATAGCAAATACAACATTGTTTTACTTTTCAGCATTTCCATACGATTTGTCTCTCTTCCCACACATGTGGATGATTATCCTTGAGGCCACAGAGCTTTGCGTGCACAAAACATACATAGTAATTGCTTAAGAAGATTAGGGAGAGGGTGTTGTTGTGCCTTAATAATAAAAGGAGAAATGGCACTCCAACCTGATGTTTTTGTAGTATTACTTGCAAACTCCATTGTCCTCTTCCTTACACAAGTATGCACATGTTGTGCTTATATGCATACACTCACTTTGGGCCTCAGCTGGTTAAGACTGTCTGTGGGTTCTTGACACCTACAGCTTATCTAAGTACAAATAAATCAATGCGACTGAAGCAAATACAACTAGCAAAGAATGAATCCACAAGCTAATATGACACAAGCTAGGCCAGCAGTGATAAATTGTTTAAAGAGTACTGGGTTGAGGAAGTAAGAGAAGAAAGCCCCCTCAACTGTGTGAAGGTGTTCACACAATGGTAGTGAGCTTGTCGTTAGAAGATGTTGTTCTTGTGTAGTAGCTTCGACCAGTATTTTCAAAAGATGCAGAATGAAGTTATCTGAAATTAATCTGATGAGTCAGACGTGGCTGTTGAAGCACAATCTAATCATAGAGCTAATAGATTGCTGGTTTACAGTCACTGCACCTATGTGGAGGTGTAGGTGTAGTGAAACTAGAAGTGGTCTGGTATTATGATGATAATGCCAACGTTTCATTGTCTCCCTGGTGAAGGAAATTGGCAAAAACTGAAAAAGCCCTTTCGAGAAAAACTGTAAGTTTTGGTAAGATAGTACTTTATGGACATTCTGTAAGGTAAATTGTTGGCACAAAAGATGGTGCGCATGAAAATGGAAACCCTGGTGTTTACTTATATGTATGAAAAGAAATAGGTCAGTGACTTTGTTTCCATGGTGACCATTATTGAAATAAAACAAACTGACACCAATGCTGATTTATTTCCCTATTCTGCACCCTTTTTAACAATCATTTTAATCTGAGGTTGCTACTGAGTAAACAGGATGTCAGAATGAACTTCCACAATAAGATCTTCTCAGGTTAATAATGAGAGAAAGGTCTGCTTCAGAACAATTCCACTTTTTGAGCAGGAACCGATTCCCACTATCCTGCAGTAATGTAGCTGCCATGCTGTAGTGTAGGAGATTATTTGGAATTATTAGACAGAACTAGTTTGAACAGAGATTCACCAGATCCTCAACATTTCCCAAAAGGATGGGAACAATTTCTTCTTTGGAAAATATTTATGTGAACAGACTCTTCGGGACTATATGTTTCAGTCAAAAACAGACAGGGAAGGATGGATTTGAGATTCAATAGTTTTGCAACTATGAATCATTCCTGGTTTTGCTGGCTGCCCACCCTCTGCTTTGAGTCAGAGGGGTACCGTAGTTATTGGGGTCTATGACTTCAGAAAAGCTTGGGCATCTAAATCATCGACATTTTATGTTTTGTTGAGTACAGGTACAGTTTAATAGCTTTAATAAAATTGGTCTTGTTCTTTGTGATGCTTACTTCTCAAATAAGTAAAGCAATAATCATAAGAGTTTTCTATTTCACAGAGGTTCTGTGAAGTTAAATTCATTGAAGACTTTGAGATGATTCAATATCAGGTTTATAGAGACATGCTGTAAAGATAAATCTTGCAGGTTTTTGACACAATGTACCAAACCAAGAATATCAAACTTGTTATCTTACCATAGCACATAAAAAACATTAGACATACCATGTTTGTTTGGCAATGTTTGTTGTATATGAATTGTCATGGATATAGAAATGGAGGAAAAGAGCACGGTGCAATAGTACTTGTGACGACAACATCAATATTTGGGAGTGGTTTAGTGTATATAGTTTGTTTCCCAATATCATTGTTTTGATCAGTTATAATCATAGCCAATAAATTTATTTAGGCAAGGTAACTAGTGAGGAACATCCCAAGTCAAAGTTTTATTGTTTTTATCCTGCATATGATATTGCAGCAGCCCTGCTGTTTCTATTAGTACATGTAGGAAAACAAAAGTTCAAGGAATACATGAACACGAGTTGCGTTTATCAGAAAACGCATACCTATTACATGCATGGAAGTTTTTAAAGAAACAGAAGCATAAAGAATTGAAACCACAACTATTAAACAAAGTGCATTTCCCTCTCCCTGTTCAGTATGATGAAGTCTGTGGATTCAGTTGAAGCAAGATTAGACTCTAGCTACTTTCTTTTAAAGCAAAGGAAGTAGTGTCCCTCTCAGCTTGAGCTCCAAGCCCCCAAAAACTTTTATTGGTATTTTTGTTAGGATGAGATTTTTTATTTTATACCTCTTTTCTTAAAAACCTTTCAGTGAGTTTCAAATGGAGATTTGAATGTCATAAAAGTAAAAAGCAGTGATGGATGTTGCTTCTCCTCAGAAACGTACTAATGGTATCCCAGTGCAATCTATTTTTTGTTGTTGGTTGTGATTTCCTATACCATGGTTTTGCCATCTGAAAACCAGGGGTAGGGAATTGTGTCTGCTCATTATCAGTTACAACAAGACATAAGGCGGAAAAACACCGATTATCACATATCAATTTTTAAACAGAAGAAAAGTTATCTTTAAGTTCATTATATACCAAACTGCATCATGAAAGGGCAGGCCATTCAAGTTACTGAGTTATTCTTCAAATTATTCTATGAGTAAGATGACAACAAAATCAAGGCAACAGTCCTTTTCCCATCTCAATTCAGTAAAAACACCAGTCACTCTAAGTCCAGAATGTTTCATTTAATGCTGTGATGGTTATCTTCTTTTCCTACAAGGCTTCTTCTCCCAGTCAATTTTTTTAGGATTTATCTCATCAATTTGAAGTATTTGAGGTAAATTCAGACTCCTGTAAATTTCAGTAATTTTTTTTGGCAGCTTATTTTGCTGCTGATTCTAAGTTAGCTCTTAGTCTTAAGTCTTTTTATCTTCCAGGTATATACTTTCTCAGGAGATGTCACCTTTCTGATCAGGGAAGAGATACCTTCCTTGATGTACACCTTTCTGATGATTGTTGCTCTTTCACCATACTTAGGCTCACTTTTTCCCTCTACATCTGCATCTTTGTTCAAAATTTATACAAAGTCCTCTGTAGTTTGTTTATACATGGTTTAAAAAGTTTCTAGCTTTGATACAGCCATAAATAGAAAGGAGTTAAGAAAAATCAGGCTCTGCTTCAAACTCAGCCCACTGAAGTCAAAGGGTTAAAAATGAATGGCTAATTCTGATCCACCATAGCTCTTTCCAAAATCCTACCTTTTGGGCAATCAAGGACATTCCTTTGAATTCCCAGTGACTACAGTGATAGCAAACTGTAAATGTCTACCATGAATGGATATATTCAAGACAAAATGTCAGAGTGGTGAAGAGAAGCAGATGTCTTCTTATCAGGGATAGCTTTAGAAAGATCAAATCAAATTTACAGCAATACCAACACATGGATGACTCATCAGTGGTCATATGCAACTCTGAACATGCAATGAAGTACTAAATTATTTTGGTATTACATCCGTGAGTTCTCACAGTCCTTTTTTTTTATTTAATTGGCTTTTCCAGACTAAGAAAGGCAATGAACAAACCAAACATCAGAAAATTATCTTTTTTCTTAATTAATAAATTCTTTTCTCAAGAAGGAAAAGGTCTTGTGAGCTGAGAAATGTTTCACTTGACTTAAAAATGCATCATTAATAGAGTTTAGAGGAGTATAGTGTGGAATAAGTTGAGAAGGAACACTTACAAGCAACCCAACCAGTCTTTGAACCATGAAATTTCAGTAGTTCAACTGTTACCAAGATTTGCCCAGTAGTGAATAAAAAAAAGGCCTAGGGATACCTTTACCTTGCCATCAGAAATCTGCATCTGTTGCATAATGTGGCTCAATATCTCTCTAATTATACTACACACTTGGCTCTCTAATCACAGACCACACTTTGGTAAATAGTATAGGCATATTCTTTTCTATTGTCAAAACTACGTAGAAGGCAATTTAGCTTGAAGACCTAGCAGTATTGAAAAGTTTTTTTTAATAAGGCATTTTTTCTTTGAAAAACACATTTGAGCTGCACAAAATGTAGGAAATACATACGGTAGCCAAGCTATGCAATTTTCCCAAAATGCAGTGTGCTTTGTGTTCTAGGTTTTAAAAGTACAAATGCATTAGGCTGCAGGTAAATAAGATGCTTTATCTCTGGAAATTTTTGGCTACTATAGCACTCTTCCTCACCCAGAAGAAAAGAAAGCATGCTTTCCTAAACCTTGCCCTCAAATAAACTTCGGGTTGTTACAACTGTTACAACTATTCTATTTATATAAAAACGGAACACATACTTAATAGGTGAGAAAGTATTTAGCAGTATTAAGAATATAGGAAAAGAGACGATTTCCACGTTTTTGTTCATATTTGACCAAAGGAAAAAATTAACTCATAGTCCTACTGCACAACTTGTGGAAGAAGACATAGTATGGTGGCTTGTGTTCCCCTGAGCACTAGTTGAATGAAAACGGTACAATGTAGGGCAATACCTCTTCTCCAAAAAAGTGTGTTTCAGTAGCAAAGAGTACATCTAAACTGCTGCAGTGTTTCTGAGCTTCTGGGCCAAGGTATGCCACTTGACAAGGTATGGACCCCATACTGTTATGAGACATACACATACCTCAGACAATCTTGTCCTGGTTTTCGGAGCAAAATTCATGTTTGTGGGCCAGAGGGAGCCCCAGGAGTTTGGGAAGTGGAATCTCTAGGGTCTTTCCTGGCAACAGGTCCCCATTGTTTCAGCTAAGGGTAGCCCTGCACAACTCAGCTCTGCCCACTTTCACTTAGATTGGCACAGGGAAAATAACCTGCAATTCTTCATGCTTTTATTGCAAATGCCATTAAGAAGGTTGTGAGGTGAATTTCATACCATTTAAGAGCTCCAGTGCTGTAAAGGATTTTTGATTGAGGGTAGTTTTAATTCAGGGAAAAAAAGCCCAAGCAAACAGCAAACAAAAGGGCATGCATTCCAGTGCATGTAAATAAACATTAAACAAATGCTCACTAGAAGCACAAATTATGACTGCTGAGGTTAATTAATTGATAAAATTATTTGTATAGGGAGGAATAAAGTCTGAACTGGGTCTTCCTCGAAGACCTGTGCCAACTCAGACAGACATTAGGTGCTCAGTGTGTAAATTACTGGATGAAGTATTTTGGCCTCTGTTATGCAGAATATGTCACCATAACCTATTAATCACTGGGCTGATCCTGGAAGAAATTATGCACTGCTCCTTCCCTCTTTGCAGTGGAACAGCACTATATAATCTATATAATTTTAGGTATACAGTTATACTGAATAATGTGAGTGGTGATTTCTAACATTCTAGACAGCATATAAATATGTAAGAGATATTCAGTAGCATCAGGTGGCTTGGATTGTTTGCAAATACACTGGAGTTGCATATTGCAACTCTATATTCTGCTAATCCTACAGTGGCAAATGGAAACCTAGCTAGATGCATGCTAAATAGGAAGACGGAATGGAAAACGGGCGGAGAGCAGCCCTGAAGAGAAAGACTTGAGAGTGTTGGTTGACAAGAAGCTCAACATGACCTGGCAATGTGCACTTACAGCCCAGAAAGCCAACTGTATCCTGTGCTGCATCAAAAGCAGCATGGCCAGCAGGTCAAAGGAAGAGATTCCTTCACTCTCCTCTGGTGAGACCCCACCCGGAATACTGTGTTCATTTCCCCCCCCCCCCCCCCCCAATAAGAAGGACATTGACCCATTGTTCTGAGTACAGAGGATGCCATGAAGATGATCAGAGGCTGGAGCACCTCTCCTATGAAGACAGGCTGAGAAACCTGGGGTTGCTCAGCCTGGAGAAGAGAAGGCTCTGGGGAGACCTTACCTTCCAGTGGGCATGTAGCAATAGGACAAGAGGTAATGACTGTTAACTGAAAGAGGGTAGGTTTAGATTATATATCAGGAAGAAATTCTTTACTGTGAGGGTGGTGAGGCACTGGAGCAGATGGCCCAGAGAAGTTGTGGATTCCACATTCCAGGAAATATTCAAGGCCAGGTTGGATGGGGCCCTCAGGAACCTAGTCTAGTGGAAGGTGTCCCTGCCCATGGCAGGAGGGTTGGAACTAGAGGATCTTTAAGGCCCCTTCCAATCCAGGACATTTTATGATTCTATAAATCTGTAATAACATCAGTTGTTCTGACGTGACAAGAGAGAGCTTGGCATAGTTTTCAATTCTGCCTGTTTTTTTTCCTCCCTTTCTTTAATAGGTCATCTGTGTGAGACTCTAGTGTTGTGATGGCTAATTAAGAACATAGACTGAGATTAACATACAAGCAAAGAATAAAACAGGCTCTTCAGGCAGCAGTTGCAGCCATTGACTAGGCAAGGAGAGCTTCAGCTGTTGATGAGTTCATCTAGCTGTCAGTCCCACAGGTGGTGTCAACCACAGTTACAAAAGCTGGTTTAGATCACTTGGAAATTTCTTACCAATCATATTATAGCTTGTTCAGATGTAAATCAGTAACCATTGTGTAGTTTTTACCCAAAATACTTATATGGACTCCTAATATGAAATAGAACAAACAATATCTAAAGCTAATATAAAACTGCATGTGATGATGCATTTGGTTTTCTCTGCTTTAAGATAATAGGTAGAGTACTTGTTTTGGTGAGCCAAAAACAAGTCTACAAAAATTTACTAGTATTTTAATGACATGATACTTTTGCTTCCATGTATAAAAAGCAGTTATGCACCTGGGTAATCCTAGTCTGGACCCAAGAAGGCTGTGATAGGATAAGTGTTTATTTTTTTCTCTTCTGTGAATCTATCTAGAGCATCAGCCCCCAGGGACATAATTCAACTATTTGATTTCAAGTGCTTCTTTCCTGTATGTTACTTCTTTGCACACAGTTTTCTTTCTTCTGTATGCCTGGTGCCACCACTTACTTGGCCCTGAGGGTGATGAGCTGAATGCAACATGGATTAGTCACATGGAGCACCATTCAAGTTGAAGTCTGAGTAAAAAGAAAGCCTTGAAATGGAAAACCTGAAAATAAATCTGTATATGTATATACAACAGATGTGTATGTCTGCTCCTTATGAGATAGCTGGAAAGGGGAAAAGGATCCTTTAAACACACTCATAGTAATAGTCAGGACATGAGGCCTAAGGCAAAGTACTAAATGATTTAGCTCAGATACCATTTAGTCAGAGAAAGCCAAACAACCTACACTGTAGGCCATCCGAACTGACTCTGGGCCTTAGATCTCTCCAAGACAGTTGGTGTGTCCCATAGAGACAACAGCACTCTTTGCCCGAGGCATCTGAGTCCTTGCAAAACAGCTCTATGACTTCTCCTTTCTGCTCTCCCTTCTGTCCTTGTTAGCAAAGAGCAATGAAGGACCTAATGCAAACATAGTCTGCACACCCTGTTGTTGACCGTGGGTCTTCAAATGGCATTGGAAGAGGGTCCTGTTGCATGAGAACAGCTGAACAGCAAGTGCCAAGTATGATCCTGCTGTGATATTAAGAGTTCTGAATAATTTCTGCTCCAAAACTTCAAGGTACCTACCAGCAATGCCAACTACAGTAAGGGTGGGAGGGGAAAGGAAACAGCATGTGTCATTCCTTCTTACTGCAACACTTTGCTTTGTTTTTTATTACCAGACTTCACTGATAAAAGTAAGCCAGGAATAAGCAGAAAAATCTTACAAACATTTAAAAGCTCCCTTTCAAAACTTCTCCTCCTTTCATTTGATTTTTCAAATTATTTTTCTAAGCAGACAATTATTTTTACTGAGGATCTAAATATACTTTTTCAAAACCTAGCTTATTTAGTCTCAAATATCCTTCTGAAATAAATAAGACTTATTTTACAAATTAAAAAAATCTAAGCACATAAAGGTTTAGTGACCTATTCAGGCGAGAAGTGCCTATCAGAGCCATGACAAGCATCTTTCCTGATTTCAGGTACTCTGTCCTAATCAGAATAGCACTCCTCCTCTCTGCATCAAACAAAAAGCAGAAGACAGGTTTGTTTTAACTGAAAATGTGCTTCTATCCAGAGAGAGCAGATATCATTTTTCACTGCGTTTGACTGATCAAACAATATATTACACTCATGCTGTCTCTTCTTTTTCTTCTGACAGATTCATAGGAGAGCCCAAAACAAATACATTAAACACAGAAGGCTTTAAAGCTACATTGTCCTATTTCTTTTGGGAATATTCTGTAATAATCATATATACTAGCAGAATCCTTTGTACATCTTAAAAACCAGCAACAAAAAATCCTTAGTTGTTTAAAGTTTTTCAACTTTTTTATTTTTTGGGGGGAAAAAAGAAAAAGAAGAGGAAAAAAAAGAAAAATGCTATTATTCAGGTAAAACCAGCCACAAATGCGTGACTCACCCACTCACCATCAAATCTGTATTTACACTCCATACTGTCCCTGAAAGTCTCCCTGAGCAAGGAGAAGGTCATGTAGTTGAGTACAGTAGCTGTTAATCAAACTGATACTACTCAGAGAAGATAGTTTACTAATTTTACTGGAACAACAGTATTACTGAAAGATGTGACATTTTTGGCTGCAAAGAGGAAGGATTAAAACACAGAAACAGTTAAAGTACAATTAAAGTGGTTGTAGTAGAATCAATTTTTACTAGAACTGCCTATTTCAGTTGTTCCATTGCTGCATTGAAAACTGGGACAATTCCCTCTATATAGAACTGAGAATTTTCTACTGCCTTGGTATTGCTAAATCAATAAGAGAGATGATTTATTCCTGGAACTGCTACAGATATTTCTGAATGATAATTTTCTTCCATTTGGAACAAACCAGAGTGGACCAAATTTAGTATATTTTGAAGACCCTTGCTGGGGCAGGATACTTCAGGAACTGAAAACAGGAGCAAAATCCTTTTTTCATTTTTAGTCACTCTTTTTCTGCAACAAAGACCAAATGCAGAACACCTCTAATTTCACTAGATATTAAATTTGCACAGGAGCAGCACAGTTCTTGAGAACTGCACACTCTACTGCAATTTTCAGGGGTTTGTCACTGGATTTCCTGTGGCTTTTCAGGTGTGTTGGCAGCACAGAATGAAGAAAGCCCCAAAGCCCACCCATCCTCACTGTCCTGTGAGCCATGCAATCCTCAGATCCATTTGATTTCCTCAAAGAAGAGAAAGAGCTAGAATTACAGCTGCTCACTGCTCAAACTGAGTGAAATCCTTCTGGACATGTGTGTAGAGCAAGGCATAATGTGGCATTAAGAGGTGGCATTAAGAGCTGGCATTTTCCTTCTTCCAGTACATCTTGGAGCTAGGGACTGAGGTGGATCAGCTTGGAATTTCTCATTAGCTACTACAGTGCTGCTCTTGTGTTTGGGTTTGTAGCGTTGCAGAAAAACACATTTGATTTAATATTTTTTTAATAAGGTTTTTACCTGCAATATTAAACAGATTCTCTTCACATCAGTCATTCAAAGGGAACATGGCAGCTAGTGTAAAGGTGGGTCTAAGCTGAGGAGATCAGAAGTGGGTCAGTTTGCTGACCTGAGCTGGAGTATTTTTGTGGGGGATTTTGCCTTGCATGAATTTGTGATTTGCAAATGAACTTTGCATCAAACAAAAAGACTAGACAGTCAGATTCTCAGATATGCCTATTTCTCTGAAAAGAATGCCACAGCCCTTCAGCTATATGCTGGCCATCTATATGTGGCTGTTCAGAGATCTTTTTCTCAGGAATACTGTAAATGTTTCAAAAATAAATTTGAATGGAGAATATAAAATAAGCAATTTTTTATCAGGTTGAGATAACTTTTCTTGTGCTGTGGTAGGCTTCAAGAAAAATAACAAAAAGTGGGTGGAAAAGCAGAACCCTACAGTTTTATTAAGCGTGAATGACATTAAGTGTTGGCATAAACCACAGGGTGAGTCAGTGCTGTTAGCTGCGAAGCATTCTGTCCATCTCGTAGTCATATGATAGAGAAGGAATGCTCCTCACAGCACACACAGAAATTACTTGTCTTGGCAGCACCGACAAACACACAGCCCCAAGACATTACTGTGTAATAATTTCCCTAGCAAAGGAACAAAAACTATGACTGAAGCTTTTCCTGACCTTAGAAGTTGAATCAGTTGGTTAAAGCTGACCTACTTTGGACTTCCATTTTCAACTTCTTTAACAAATAGTTGGTTTTCTTGTTCTGTGACACTGTTTTTTGGTTTGTTTTGTGAGGCATTTTTGATCCAGGGAGGAGCAGTAGATCAAGGATAAGATTTTCAAACATGGTGGGAGATAACTGGAGAAGAATTTTCCTTTGCAGATTACATGTTTTCTTACAGCATGTTTATTTGCTACTGAATTTACCCTAAATATGGCAGACAACACATTTCCTTTATTACTCATCATATATTTTGGTGAATCATAATATCTATGAGTGAATCCCTAAGAAAAGAAGAAAACAGGATTACCTTGATGGTTTGTGTCATCATAGAGTACCTTAGTCACCAAGTAGGCATTATATAAACCCCAGAGTAGTATTTTTTTTCCTATATATTTTAAACTTGCTGTGAAGAAATGGGAATTTTGTTATTTTCTCTTTACAAAAGCTAAGAGCGTAGCCTACTCTGTACAGTAAAAAGTAGAGTTAACCTAAATTTTTTTTCTTAACCATCCAAAGCACCTGCAGGCAGTCAGCTTTAACAGAGCAACTAAACTCCCTTCTTGGCTAGAGGCAGAAGGCAGAGTTGCATACCTCATCCTTATGGGTGGAACCTCTACAATTATTCAGGGGAGCTTTTACACAACACTACTGTTTTGCCTTTGGAAATAGGAATACTTATGCCTTGGGTATGAGGCTCATTCTCTACTCTTGTCTCCCACACATCCACTCTGGGATTTCATCCATCACATCCATCAGTGACCCTCTAAAAAGCTGCAACTGGAGCTGAGGGATGCTACAGTGACCCTGCAGAGTTGCATAGTGACCAAAGTGTAAGTTTCCTAGGAATTTTGGATCTCTTTTGAAGAGCACGTCCTTCAGCCATAGTCTCATGCCAATGAATCTCTCCTATTTAAAAAAATGGCCGTTTTCCCCAACCAAATTAGTCAACTGTGAGTGACTACTTTTCTTTCCCACCCTTTTTCTATAGGTTGTAGTAATCAGAAAGCACTCCAAAAATGTAGGCATATTTAAGAACTTAATACACCCTACTGCATAGTGGGGACTTGATTTTCCCAAACACAGCACAGAGTCAGACATAAAACCCAACATCTACTTACCATCATAAATGCTGGATAAATATTGCTTGTTTTAGAGGAAATGGATTATTATATATTATGTATATGAGGCTGGTATCTGAGCATGAAAATCACGCCGACTGCCAAAATATAAGGAGGGTTGTCATCTAATACAGGCATAGAAACATTGTGAAAATGAGAACAATAGTCTCCTTCTTAAGGTAATCTGAGTTACCTTGAGCAACACTGGAAGACACTACACAAATATTTCTGTTTGCAGTATACTTCATAAGAGCTAGAAATGTGAGAAGGATTTGGATCCTGGCTATAAGTGCAAAAAATCTGTTCCACAAGTGGAGTAAAAACAACATTAAAGGTGTTTAACTAGCCAAATAACAGTTTCTCTGCATCCTTACCATCCACCTAGCAATTGCTGGCAGGGAGACAAATATCTTATTGGGTGCTATTAATAGCTCAAGATCGAGCAATCAACAGTGTCAAGCGTACCAGCCTTGCCCAAAGCTAAGTTTCTAAAAAAGAAAGTAAATCAACTTCTATTCATAGGGAGCTGCGGTAAGCACAGACAAGCTAGGACCATGCTTCAGGCCCAGAAGACAGTTTAATTTTGTCATAACTATATATTATAATACTACTTTGGATACTTAGACCAGATACCTTCAAAGTGTACCATGGCACTAAATTAGATAGTAATCCTGCTATTTCCAATGGGACTATTTGATAGCACTAAACCCATGTACAATTTTACCAAGTATAAATTCAGAAATTAAGGGATGCAGCCCAGTTTATACTAGTTGAAAAAAACTGGTATAAACACCTTTTTCCAAAATCTTTACTTTGTCTAATGTATGTATACACTTATAAAACAATGATTGTTCCTACTTTATCCATCTGGAGACAGAGACATTTCAACAAGTCTTTACAGAATCACAAATCTAGGATCTTTAGAATAGCGTGGAAAGAGATCTTAGGGTCTTGATTAAAGAACACTTTATTTCTAGTGTTTCCTTTGCAAGGATAGAGAAAATGGTACAGAAAAGGGTACAATGCTTTTCTTCCCAAAATATGATTTTTGTCCAGTTCTGACTTTAACATGTTAAACATCCACCAGATTACACCAAGGCAGCATTCATTGTGCTAGCAGGGCACATTTGTCCTGCTGTTTCTATTCTAGAAAGAATTAAGATTTTTCCAAAAGAAAGGTAGTGTTACAACTAAATTAATTTCCAAAGTTAAAGATATGTGTTGTCACGTTCTGCATTATCATCAATCTCACTGATTTAAAAAACCTAAACTCTCATGCAATTTTGTGGGGATATTAGATTTATAAACAAGTAACACTCAAAATGTTTCAACTGTGATCTTTTTGTCCTATGCAGGCTTAACATGTTTATGTCCCAAGTTTTCTCAACCTTCACTTCTGTGATTCATGACATCAGTGACGTTCACCAAATGAATAAGCCTTTGTGTGCCCCAGAGTCTTCTTTAATATTGTGTGTCCTGTATCTCATGAAGGAAATCATAAAAACTAGAAAGTCACAGAATACAGTTGTAGTGTCTATAAAATAACACAAATAATTATTTGACTGCATGAAAAAAAACCCCTACTATAGTTTATTTTATGTCCAGATATAGTTTTATTTCTTAAGATAAAATTTTCTTGTAAATCTGTACAGAAATAGCCAAGTATGATAACATTCATAATAACTACTTTGAATCACTGGGATAAGTTCTACTCTTGTTTAGTTTGATTTTAATTCAACAATTTACATGAGTGTTGTAGAGGTCAGAATTTGCCTGAGAATTTTATTTTTTGCCACCAGAAGAATTAATATAGGCTAACATATTAATATGGATGCTAGATTCATTAATCCAGTAATTAAAATTCTATATAGAAAACAAATTTTATTCAAAGTCTCACATTAAGTAATAAATTTTTAAGAACTTTATGGGTAAGTTACATTTTGTACCTCAGCAATTTCTGAACCTGTTATTCAGACAATATGTGCTGTCTAGCTTTGCAAGGAAATAACAATTCTGTGGTTATGACATATATTGTCTTCTTATACCCTTTACGTTCCTTTTGCCAACTTCAACCCAATTTAATGGTATGTAAGTGTAGCATAGTAGTGCCACAAGAATATATGGGAACATATGAGACTCCATTGTTTACATAGAAACATGGAGTAATTTAGTTTGGAAAAGACCTCTGGAGAGCACTTGGTCAAACTCCTTTCTCAAAATGGGCTAGCTAGATTTGCTGAGGAACTTGTCTAGTTCAGACTAAACATCTTTGTGAACTGATACTCCTCAGCTTTTCTGGGCAAGCTGTTCCAGTGTTTCACTATCATCTCTGTGGAATTATTTTTCCAGTTAGGCAAAGGATGTTTATGAACTTTGTAAACATTAAAAAGTCTATAGTAGAAATGGGAGAGTTCCATTATGAATAACCCTAGTATGGAAAAGCTTAGAGTTTATTAGGTCCCTAAAGAAACAATTGCACAACTCTTTACAAATGAAGCATCATTAATTTGACTACTCCCAGAAAACTTCATTTTTTTTAAGGATTTTAAAGTTCAGCAGCAGTATTTTCTGACAGCTTATAAAAGTCCTTATACAAGAACAGCAGGACTTATCACTGCGATGTAAGAAAGATATTAAGCTCTTAGAGAGTGCCTAAAGGAGGGCAATGAAGATGGTGAAGGGCCTTGGGGGGAAACCGTATGAGGAGCAGCTGAAGGACACTTGGTCTGTTCAGCCTGGAAAAGAGGAGACTGAGGGGAGACCTCATTGCAATCTACAACTTCCTCCTGAGGGGAAGAGGAGGGGCAGACACTGATCCCTTCTCTGTGGTGACCAGTGACAGGACCCAAGGGAATGGCCTGAAGTTGTGTCAGGGGAGGTTTAGGTTGGATATTAGAAAAAGGTTCTTTGCCCAGAGGGTGGTTGGGTGCTGGAACAGGCTCTGCAGGGGAGTGGTTACAGCACCAAGCCTGTCTGAGTTCAAGAAGCATTTGGACAATACTCGCAGGCACATGGTGTGACTTCTAGGGGTGCTCCCGTGCAGGGTTAAGAGTTGGACTTGATGATCCTTGTAGGTCCCTTCCAATGTGGCATATTCTATGATTCTGTGTGATTCTGTGACATGTTTTAATAACTTAAAATAAGATATATGACAGCATGCTGGGCCGTAAGTATTCCCATAGTACCTTGGAAGTGCTAATACATGGTAACTTAATGAGGACAGAGGGTTACCATATGTTCCTCAGCATTCTTCACCATACAATAAAAGAGGAGAAGTAGATCCTGCTGACACATTATGTATTCTCCTCATGCAGGCAGGTAAGAGCAGGCAGGTAGAAATTTAGGCTGGAGGAAGCTTTGCCAGAATGCCAGCCAGTGCATCCTTGGGTTTTTGCATAGAGTTGTTTACCCTTTTTCTGAACTGCCAAGAGTTGGAAGGGGTTTTCCAAGTGGAACCTAGCAGTATGTTTTTTCTTGCCCTGAATGGTTTCTGAATCCCTAAGTGCTGCGTATATATTGCATGGTCTCCCCAGCTGGTGGGGCCAAACTTATGCTGCAGTCACAGTCTGAGTCTGTGTAGGTTGAGATCACATTTCCTATTTACAGAATCACAGAATCATAGAATGGGTAAGATGGGAAGGGACCACAGTGGATCATCAGGTCCAATCTCCCTGCTCAAGCAGGGTCATCCTAGAGAGCACATGGCATAGGATTGAGTCCAGATAGTTCTTGAGTATCTCCAGTGAGGGAGGATCCACAACCTCTCATTTCAGCACTGTGTTTGTGGAAATGAAAGCATAGTATGTGGCCTGGAAGTTGGAGGGAAAGGCACTTACCAGCTTGTCTTCCAGTTTGGTGAACTAAGACAAGTACACCTTCCATGCAGCTTATATGTCACTTGTGAAACCCTAAGCATATACTTGCTTTGACAATAAGCAATGCCTATACACTTAGACAATCATTTACACCTTAAACTGTCTTTTCCTTTCCTCATTGAAATACATATATATGGATAAAGGAAAAAAAAATGTAGAAAGAGTGTTTATACAGCATTACAGAGGTGCAGGGGGACAAAAGGAAACACTGTAAAACTCATTTCTACATTGTCAAGCTTTAAATATCTTTTTAATTGAAAAACTATCAGTCACTTTAGCTCTATTAAGTACTGTCTATACCTCTGTCACATGCCAAATATAAATTTCAACATATTATTTTATAGTAACCTTAAAATAGATGTTTGGTGTCTACAATTTAATGCGGTTGGAAAAAAAATTTCTTTTAGAATCTTCTAACCAGTATTTTTTGTCATATTTTACATCGCCAGTAATTTTTTGCATGCAAGACTCACATTTGTAGATACACTACATAGAGACTGACAAGTAATTGTTTAAGGTTTTCAGCAACAAGTACTTTCTTTATGACCAAAGGACATTTCACAGAGTCACTTCACAGAATGCAAATCAAATCACAGAGTAAACGCCTTTCATCTTAATTAATGTTGGAGAAAAAGTGCCGTCTTTTTAGAAAATATTCTATTTTGGCATCATTTGAAAAGAAAGCTTTAATTAATAGTACGTTCAGTTTTCTGATGTTGAGTACTATTCAGAAATGTGGGCATCTGCAGCCAGCTAGAGGCCATTAAACATGCTTTTGCACTCTGTTGACAGGGTTTTGCCTCAGTACAAAAAAAAGCTTCAACAAAAGTCTCTCTAGCAGCTACAGAAAAGTGAAAGAGTAGGAGAAGACTCGGAAAGCATGTTAATACATCAGGTAATGCATAGAAGGCAGAAAATGAAATTATGAATCTGTATATACATAGAGTGAAGCGTTTATGTGAAATGGAAGCTGAGTGACTCATTTCTTGGTTTCCTGACTGAACAACAAGTTTGCGCCAAAATAAATGTTACAAGGCTTTTATAGGAGGGATGCAAAGGCAGAAAGCAAAATGAAAAACTATAAAAATCCACCTTGTCTGTTAAGTCAGCTGAAATTGCTGATATGTAATTGCATTTTTCTGAAAACATAGTACTGAGGGAGGGAAAAAAAAGTGTATACGTGTATACTTCTACATTACAGCTAGTTCAATTCTTGCTGACATTTTGGACTGGCCACTATCAGAACAAGAATGCTAAATATACTGTAAATCTGATCTGTAAGGTCCTATTGTCCCTGAATTTGAAGTGACCCATTTAATCCATCAAAAGAGTGAGAGTATTCTGAGCATCTGCTGCAGGAACTTCTACAGTGCCTATACTTATACTTGCATAATCCTCAGGAACAGGATCTTGAAGTGAAGGGGAAAATCTCTTTGCTACTTATTCACAACTCTGATTTCTGGTTCCTTTTTTTTTTTTTTAGAAAAAAAAAAAGGTAAAAAAATCCCAAATACAAAATGCAGTCCTGGAAACACACTTAACCTTGGTGTCCCAGATCACCAGGTGTTTCCCTCTGTTCCAGTGGAATGCTTTATTCACCAGCCACTGGAAAAATCCCCTGCAGGTTTGATTGATCCTGCTAATACTTATGCATTTGCACAGTGCAATGTTGGCACACAGTTGCTAGGACTCCTTAGCAGAGATTCAGCTGCAGCCAGGGATGCATTCACGGGATAGCTCACTGCGTTGCTATGCCTGCCAACTAGTGGACAGATCCACGCTGAGCCCCTTAATTAGCAGAATCCATGTTAAGAGTACATTTTCTGCATCTTCTTTATGCATATGCCTCAGGTTGATACAATACTGGTTAAAATTGTTATTTCTTTAGATTTTCTTTCTTGAAGTTTGCTGCGTGTTCCTTGCTATAACTCTTCTATTGACTTTGATGCGAGCTTCAAGTACTTAATTATATAAAACCCCAGCCATTTATTTAAGGGCCTGAAGGTAGATTTAGGAGTCTAACTTGGAACAGTGATATATATTTTAATATTTTAATTTTAAATTTATATAGCACAAAATGGACGTGTCATGCAAGATCTAAGCTTAGAAATAAACCTGAGGCATTCTGATCTCCATAGCAATTGTAAAAAATTACTCTGAAGTGGATCACGTGGATCACATCAGTCAGGATGACAGTGTGTCTCTGCAGATGTCCTACAGTAATTCTGTTCATGCCATCCATTCTTCCCAAAATACTCTTTTGAAGGCACTGAGGCAGGCACAGCTCCTCAGTAACACAGGGATCAGAAATTAGACTTGTAATGGGACTTAGCTCCAGCTGGTTCCAGAAAGGCTGGTTTATCAGTGGGCCAGTGTTCTGGGGTTGTTGACTTTTGTGTTGTGGACAGTTGTCACAGTGAGCCAAATCACCCTCAGGACTCACAGAGTTTGCTAAACCTGCCATAACATGCAAACATGTCTGCAGTGACTGCCAGTGAGAGCAAAAGAGGCCTCCAAACATAGAAAACAGGGGGCTCTCTATTTGAGCTTCAAAGCTTCCTTCTTTTTGAGGCTGATCACAGCTTCTAACACACATGAAGTGAAAGAAAAAAAGCACAAAGCTGAGTATTTGTCACTGCAAACATTAACGTAAGAGCAATGGATACTGAAGAGGGAAACCAATGTCTAACAAACATACCACAGGAAAGTCATCAACAAGACCAGTCACTTGCAGAGTGCAAATAATGTCACAGAGAACCATTTGGAGAGAGCAATTCTACCGATCCAAACAGCCCAACATGGCCATGAATGTGTCCTGAAGGGCAGCTTAAAAACACTAAGCTTGCTAACTTCTTCCTGTGGAGGACTGGCACCCACCCGACTCCATACAATTCTGACAGTTCGGAGAACTTGAGAGCAGAAGGTTCTCCCAGTGTTTCTTCCCCACACATAAAGTCACTGCTGCCTGCTGGCATGCAACACACACCTGCAGCATTCCAGGGAAAGGTTTAAAAAAAAAAAAAGTAGGAAGCAGAGCAAATCCACCATGGCCAACAGTGATGAAATTCTGATATATTACCACACCTGTTTGGAATAGTTGAAGGATGTGGAAGAGGTGTTTAGGACAGTTTTATGAGCATGTCTGACTGTGTGAAAACTGAGAAAGTGGCCAGATAAGTACGGATGAGGTGACTTATTTGGAATGTAGGATGAGAAGTGGTTAGATCAGACAGCAACTGGCTACAGTGGAAGCTAACCTACCTAACAAACACCAGATGATGACTTCTTGAGGATATTACTGCATCTCTTGGTAAATATCTACTGTCTAATTGCCCAAGACACACTGAAAGATCAGCATTTTTTTCTTTTTTTTTTTTTCCTAATTGGGAGGATACATGGGATGATCAGAGACCATAATGCCTTGCTGGGGATATTTCATTACCTGTGGTGTGAGTACCAAGTTTCTAGTAATGTTCATTTCAGATTGACCAATAAAGTTGTTTGAAAACTGATCCAACCCATGTTAAGTAAAAAGAAAAACTCTTGGAGGAAACTACTAGAATTAGGTGTCTATGGCAGATGCCTTGTGATTTATCTGCAAAAAAAATTACTTCAGTTAATGTAGGACTATCCTTTTTCTTTGTATCACATTACTAATTTTTCTTTTCTCTTCTATGGACAAAAGATTGCCACCTAAACATATTGAATAACATTATTGCACTTCAATTGCACATTAACTGGAGTTCATAAACTAACACTTATTTTCCTGGATCCATTCTAGGCAGCATTCCATTCAAATATGTGATGAATGCCACTAGATAAGGAAAGTATCAGAAATCTCTTGCTGTGATCATACATTCATTTTTCTCAGACAGCTAACTCCTGAAGCCCTTGTTTGAAGTCAACAAGAATTTTCCTTGAAAAAAAACCAGAATTTGCCCAAAGCAATTTTCTTTATTAATACAGAAACTTTCCAAGAATCCAACAAGCAGCCCAGTCTTTATTCAAGCAAAATGCTTAGTAACATCACAAGAGATCATAAAAGCCATGTGAAGGACAGCAATAAAAATAAGAAAACTGACTTGTCACAAAGGCAGTTATCTGCCACATGAATTAAAGCATGCTGTTCCCGATAACATAGACAACACAGTACTTTCTCATTAAATATTCTTTTAGTGAATCTGCTCATGGGTGCAGGTGAAGACTGATTTCTCCATGAATTTCAAATATTTGCAAAAGTTCGAGAGATAATTTGTGGAAGAGCGTGACTATGAGAATACATATAGCTGGAGGGGTTTCACTGCTGATCTGCACTTAGAGCAGCTTAAAATTGTTTCTATACCAGGAAAAGACAGTGCCTTCAAATAACTTGCTTGAAGAAGAATAAAGCACTCTCGAATGGTCTCATCTTGATGCACAGAGGACCCTATACCCACACAGAGATGGAGACAGACCACTGAAACACACACCCCATGTTTCTTTTTCTTTCAGAACTTTGGATAGAATTTCATTTTGATAAACTGAGATTTATGCTGATGTAAATTACACATGCAAATCTTCCATATGTCAAGATGGGAAAATATACCACTTATATTCTGTACTTTATATTTCTTCCTCCTGACTAAAGTAATTTTATCAACATATTACAGGCAGCGGGGCAACACTTCATAAGCCAGATGTTTATTGACCTATGTGACCCTCCAAGTGTTTTCCTCCTGATTATTTGTGGTATGAACATAACAGATAACATCTGAAGTAATGTGGGAAAATGGGCCGATAAAACCAGTCAATTTTGATTTTTGTTTCAGATCATTTTGATTTCATTGGATTTTGTTTCCTCTAGGTAAGAATTTAAGGTGAAAAAAAAACATGCAAACAATTGAGCTGGCTTTCAGAAAGTTCTTAATTTCCTCTGTTGAATGCTGTAAGGTAGCTCTGAAAATAGGATGAAATGAGAAAAAGGTCAGTAATTTAATTCTACAAGAGAATTTATATAAAAAAATAGATGCTATGTATTTTATAATTAACTTTTTAGTACTATTTATGAAGGGCATTATATTGGCATAGTCATTAAAAATATTATAGGAAAATAATTATTCTTGGAATGCTAATTGGTACAGTGCATCAGAATTTAGAGATATTATAGAAGATTTTAAGGTACACTGAAGGTTAAAGATGCATAAACAAGCAGGATAATCCTTTGGAGAGTAATTTGCCAAAAACTAATTAATTATGATCAGAAAATTGTATTTTTCTTTCTGGATGGCATCTGAAGCCTTGAAGTTTTTTTTATATTACACAACCCCAGAAGAACATATAATGAAGAAAAAGGAAACAGAAAAGAAGACGGATGCTCACTCTCATTTAATTTTTCCAAACAAGCAGTATGCAGCCTTTGGTTAGGAGTTTCCCAGTTGTGAAAAAAGCAATTGTTGCAGAAATAACTGCAGCACTCACTCCTCTTCCTCTGACTCCAGATATTTTAATGACCCTTCAGTAGAAAACTATTGGCCATACAGCTGACAATGAAACAATTTTTGTGTGCCTCTCATTCTGTTCAATGCCAAATCACTTGGATGCCATGAACTATCATCACCAAGGACTTAGAGCTGCCCAGCTGGTTTTACTCTGAAATATTCGAGGCAGTGATTTGATTCATCTGTCTCAGCTGAGGAGGAAGTAATTATGAATATAAAGATGGTGAGACACAAACATTTCCAATCATGGTAGATATTTCTGAATTTTGCCTGGCATCACTCATCTTTCTCTCAAGAACAGAGAAAGAGGCTGAGGAAAGCGTAATATTATTTGAGTGATGGTTGGTTGGGGACAGAAGTGTCTAATGCAATTACCCTTCTGCTCTTCATTCCTGATTCTATTTAAAGAAAATTCTACATAATCTTTCAATGCGAAGTTACATTACATAAATAACTGACTTGTCACTAATTTCTGTTTCATATGAAAAACTCAACTCCAAAGCTCTGAATTTTGCTACTATTTAGTGAAAGAAAACTACTCTAGATACTTCATCATCATCATCACTGAAACAAACTGCTCTCAAATACTATTATTTTTCATTACTAGAAGACTAAGGATTAGACTGAATTACTTCATTTGCCCTAGGTCTAATGGAAAACTTGTAAATTGATGATGAACAAACTGTCCTGAATGTTATACCCCCTGGGCCAGAGAAAATGCAGATGATTAATTTCAAACTGCATATGAAAAATACCTCCAGATTTACAAAAGTAGTTTCCAAGGTAGGATTCACTAAACCTAGTAATTCACCTCTTTGAATGCCATAGGTTCCATGGTTGAACTACTGTTCTTCATTAAAGACAATGCCAATGATTGTTTTTCCATTATATATTTTGACTGCTAGTAGGATTTGCTGAGAACTGATTTTCCAGTTCACCATCAAAATAAATTACCAGGTTTGTCAAACTGTCAGAGCAGAAATTGCCCACTTTTAACCAGTAGCTTAGAGCCCTCACTCAAAATGTACTACTGAGTTCAACGCCATGTGCTTCAAACAGCATGTGAGAGCCATTCTGATGTGAGCGAGCGTTTGAGTAGGTTACACAAGATGAAGCAGGGAAAACAAGGCAGTGGAGGAAGATTTATGCTCAAGGAGCTTGACGAGTGATATTTAGGAGGATGGTGCAACAGGAGTCAGAAGATCTAGACCAGGTAATGTTCAGCTATTTATATGCAGGGGAGCTGAGTCAGATACAGGGACAAGTAGCACTGGCTCCTCCCACCTTGCATACTAAAAACTTTGGGTTTAAATTATTATTCTGGCTGGATCAGGCTCAAAACGATGTAAACTCAACCTCTCTTTTAACAGTTGTTTCTCATTTCATTTTTAAAATGCTTCAGACATATTACCAGTGTTTCAGGCTTTGATACCTAAATTGGATATAAAGAAGCCATGTTAAAAAAGCAGCAGTTTATCCCAGTTAATTTCCACAGATCAGTTACTAAGATTTCTTAAACGAATCATTAGAGAACTTTGCCTGGCCTGTGGTATGTGTAAACTTTTTTTAGGCAATAAAGCTAGGATTGAGAAAGCTTTAGGTGTATAAATAGAAGTAGTTGCTGGAAGTCTTATTTTAGCATTAACGTGTTTGAAATTAGATTACAGATAACATGCGGAGGAGTATAAACACAAAGCACTTCTGTTACTGTGTGTATGTAAGAAAGCACATCGGTCTCTCACAGCCCACAGCACATCCCAGCTGTGCAGTGGCAAAGCATGTTTGTAATAGGGGTCTGAAAATGCCAGATGGACTCCAGAAAACTGATCTTAAAAAGGATTTAAGTAGCATATGGGGGAGGGGTAGTGTCTAGTGAACAATAACAAAGCTTACAGTGCTGCTTGGAATTGGACAAAGCATCAACAAGCTCCACAAGCATAAGTTTACCTGCCAAAATCCAAATGCAGTTTTCAAGTAAGATACAAAAAATAATTGTATTCATATGGAAAATGTAAAACACTGCTGTGGTTCTTCATGTACGGAAAACAACCTTTTCTTTCTATCTTTTATGTTTCAGTTTGATGTCAGTTGTTTTGAACAACAAAAGGGAAAGGAATCAGAATTTGGACTGAAGCCCATTTACTGAAATGTATGTGAAGGGAAGTACCAAAGATGCCATACGGGAAGGTTTGGGCTATGCATTAAAAAGCTGCAATGATAGAAATTGAAAAGAACAAATGAGAAGAAAAAAAGAGCATCTTTTGATTTCTTTCAAAATTTTATTACAACACAGTGAGATTTAGATGTCTGTATGATATATATATATTACCTATCTGAATGACAACCCCCCCTTACTTATATTCTACTTGGGTATTTGATTTGGAAGAAGAACATAAAATATTATTGAGTGGTGATATGCAAAATATATAAACAAGTAATTAACTATTCATTTGTACAGGCTGGTATAGTGGTTATAAATTAAGTATTTGTGGATTCCCATCTGTGTGTGTATTTACTACAAACTTCATGAACAGGGAATATTTTTTTCTATCCCACAAATAATCTATTGGGATGTTTGTCTTCATTTAACCTCAGAGGATTGAACTCAGCTCTGATACAATTCCAGTCTTTTCAAAAGATTTACTTCTGCTATATGAGGTCTGAACATGTGATGTTTTTCTGAACTTCCCTGAATTTTCCTCTTTGCCCTGTACTATTTCCTTCATTACAGCAATGTGTATGTAGCGTTTAGTTTTAGATACAGTTTTCTTCATCTATTTAGGAAAAAATAATGTCACGAGTGGTAAAAAAAAATCAGTATTTTTTTTTAATTGTAGAATGAGACATAATTTAAACATATGTAAATAAGGCAAAATGGTAGGGTGCTTTGTTGTTTTAGCTCTTTTCTACAGTCTGCTTTAGTGGGACATTCCTAAAGCAGATGAAAGAAAGCAACATGCCTCAGGCCACATTTCTGATTTCCCTTTATTTTACTTAGTTTGGCCAGTTTCAGATGTTGTGCATGTACATTTATGGCATACTGGATTGGATACGTCATTTATGGGCATTATTTTAGTCCATTGCTAATATTCAATCCACATTTACTCACTATCCTTATCATCAGTCTGTCTGACACACTTCAGGTTCAGAGGTTTCTTGAAGAAGACCCTTACGTGTTTCATTATTCAGCTGAAATATATACTTCATACCATTTCTCTCATGAACAATGTAAAGAATTCCCAGAATTTCTGTAAGCAAATGCATCTAATTTGCAAACACTGGAAGATCTCACGCTCTCCCTCTACCAGTGTCTAAAGACAGTGGTGGTTTTGAATGCCTAAGCTCTTTTGCATGTAGAAAATTAAAATGACATCTACATTCTTTGAGATGCAGGGCAGTCTGTAGTACCCCACTCTTCTGGCTCCATCAAATCATGGTGTCAAGGAAGTCTGCTGTAGTGGCCGACTGCTGGGTGGCAATCTGAGGAAAACAGTGCAAAGTCACCTTGAGCTCAATGTCTGTCTCTCAATTTGCTTGACATGTTCCTTTTGTGTATGTAGGATCATTACTCTGTAAGTCAGTAGCAATGAACAGATTTCTAACAGCAATTAGTTTTTTTGTGGATCGAACAAATGTGCTTTCTCTTTTAAACAAAATTCTCTTTTCCCACAACTTCAGAGGTAATATTTATTCCCCACAATTGAGAGGAACTATATTTAGACTCAGCACTGCTACAGGTTTTTACTTTCATAAGCCTATTTTCATATTAACGCATTTAGCTTTATCTGTGCTCTCTCTAGGCATTATATTTTATTTTTAATCAACCATAAATTTCATTGCTATTAATCATGTTTTCCCCTGTAATTGCATCAAACATGCCAATAGCAATTACACTTGATTCACCTACTGTTTATATCTCTTTTACAAAATAAGAGTCCTCAACTGTATTTGTTATGATCCTTAGAGTGAAGAGCGTTTAAGAATTGCTTACTCAATGGGATGAACATTAACTCAGTAAGAAGATTTCTCATGTTTTAACATATTTTGACTTTACAATTACATCAAATTTTCCATAAATCTCCATTTTATATATTCCCCTTTCGTGTTTATTGTGGGCTTCACATGTCATAGCTATTTATTTTCCTAGGATTCTAAACAGGCATACAAAACCACCATACGTAAAATGAGTTGCATTTCACAGAACAGGATACATGTTGGTCCTTGTAATTATACAACATCAGAATCTTTTAGTAGAAGAATACAATTAATCCTGCGCTTAAATCTGTCTTAGTAAGTTTATGTTCATTAAAAACCTTTCTAAACTGTATAATTAGGGCTACAAGTTATTTGGTATCTTCAGCGCGGCATCATACTCCTTTTCAAGCTTATAGTGTGTTCCAGAATATTTCTCTTAAGCAACTTCTATGCCTCCATCTACGCTATTACTCATTAGTTCTTCACTTGAAGTGTTTTGGTTTATTTTTCTAGTTAGGATATCAGTTTAAAACATGACAACTCTACAGTCTCTCTGGGAAATTTCTTTCAAGGTTCCACTACTCTCACAGTAAAAAAGATTTTCTTATATTCAAGGGGAGTTTCCTTTAAATCATCTTGTCCTATTGCCTCTTGTTCTTTCACTAGGCACCACTGAGAAGACTCTGGCTCCATATTCTTTACTCCCATTCATCAGGTATTTATACACATTGATACGATCCCCCTGAGCCTTCTCCTCTCCAGGCTAAACAGTACCAACTCTCTCAGGTTCTCTTTCTGTGCTGGATGCTCCAATTCATTAATCATTTTTGCAGACCTTTGCTGCATTTCTCAATCATTTTGGCAGACCTTCACTGCACTCACTCCTGCATGTTCATGTCTCTCTGTACTGGGGAACCTGAGAGTGGACACAGCACTCCAGGTGTATTCTCCCTGCTGCTCAGCAAAGGGGAACAATCAGCACCCCAGGATGCTGCTGGTCTTTGCTGCAGGAGCACTTTGTACTAGTGCATGAGTTATTCTTCCCCCAGCTTAGGGCTTTGCACTTCCCTTTCTTGAACTTCATTATGCTACTGTTGACCAGTTCTCCAGCCTGGTCCCCCTGGTATTTTAGCCATGCCCCTCAGTTTGGTATTTTCTGCCAACCTGCCGAATGTGCACACTATTCAGTCATGGACGTCATTAATGAAGAACATTTACAAACAGTATTGGCTCCAGTAATGAACCCCGGGGTACACTACACACTAATGATTAGTCTTCAGATGGACTTTTTTCCACAGATCAAAACCATTTTGATGAACATTGGTTCAGCTTGTTTTCAATCCACCTCACTGTCCCACTTAGTTGCCCCATACTTCATTAGCTGGTTTACCAGGAAGTTATGGGAGAAAACATCAAGAGACTGACTAAAGTCAAGACAAGCTGTATCTACTGCTCCCCTCCATCCAATAAGTCAGTTATTTAATTGTGGAAGGTTCTTCAGTCATTTAAATATGATTTCCCCCCCATTAATCCCTGCTGAGTACTCCCGATAACATTCTTGTCCTTCTTATGTTTGGAAATGCTTTCCAGGATCATTTGCTCCATCACTTTCCCAGGGATCAAAGTGAGACTGGCTTATCTGTAGCTCCTTAGATCCTATAACTTGACTTTCTTGAAGACAAGAGTAATATTTTCTTTCTGTCAATCCTCAGGAACCTTTTCCCATTTTCAAGACCTCTCCAAGATTCAAAGATCTTGAATTACTGAATGACAAGGATTGGCCTTGCAACGATGGTGGGTCAATGAGTCCTTGTGTCAAGCCTGTTGGGCAGTCCTTTTTCTGGCCTACCACTTGCTGATCCATCCATTACATAATTTTGTGTTTGCTGCTCGTTTTCTCCTGCTGAGATGTCTTCTCAGCTTCCATCTTAGTTTGTAGATTATTTTTCCTTCTGTCTTGATTCTTTTCTTGATTATTTTGTTAGAAAGATGAACTACAGTAAAAGGCAAAAGTTACTATTCAATATCATGTTCTTCTCCACTAAGTGGTCAGTCACTCCTCCTGACACTGATTAATAAAGGTACTCTTAATTCATTGCCTTCATTCCTGTACTTGATGTAAGCATGAAGTAATATTAATATGAAATTAATAGCCCAGAGTGTTATTTATGGCAATACTAACTTGACAATATGGTAGGATATGGGGCCTGAGGATGTCTCGACTTCCTGTTTAATCAGCAACTTCTTAGATATGAGTGGTACTTTGATCAGCTATAAAATAATCATTGCTTTGGCATGATAGTGTCACTACAATATCTTCTGCCTGCAAGCTTTTATTACCAGTATTTACACTCAGCAGTATCAAGTTTTATTTCAAAATGCTTCAAAATTTGGACTTACTGGGACTGACTAAATTTGTGCATCATACTTACAGGGTGCTGATAAAAATTAAAAATAGGTTTAGGCAAAAAAAAATGCTGTTACAGAAATGGAATGCATCTAAGTAGAGAGATGAATGCATGCTAGCATTGCTTGACATGAACTTTACAGAAATTATACCTTGTCAAAGTACATGTAGGTCAGTTTTGCTGCAACTTCCATCATAAACTAAGTAATTACAAACACTCATAATTCTCCCAGCACTCAAAATCTCAAGACATCATCATTTTAAGTCTGTTTGTTGCAGTGACTTCAAGAAATTATTATATGGTCTGTTCAATGCAGAGAGTTAATGAGTAAAATGTAAGCAAATATCAGTTTAAAGTCATAAGGCTTTGACATACTAAGAAGGTACCACAGGGTAATGAATTGCCATGTGTCATATCTTGGAAGGTAACTGTCCACATACACATTCTTCTTCTCCTGAAAATGCAATACAATCAAAGGTCTTTTTTCTTTCAATTAAAGAAGGACAGGCCACTTCACTTTTACTCTAGGTAAGAGAATGCACACCGAGAGTTCAACATTGCAATTTTCTATGTCCTAATAATTTGTTCATTTCCTATGTATCTGCAAGAGATCGAATGCAAAGGTACTATTAGGATTACCCAATCTAATATCCTGCAGAGCAGCAGCCAGCAAGATTCACAAAGTAATTTCCAGAGTGATATCAACAACTTTTTGATCTAGATTACATATCTAGAAAGACATCCGACCATCAAGCACACCACTTAAAGACAATTGATTTAAAACATCTCCTAACAAGTCAGTGATTGTACGTTAAAAACTTATGTATTCTGTTGAACTGGACGTCAAAACTGCAGGGGATGAAGAATAATATCATTTCCTCATAAGCGATTTCCAAGGTTAGTTCACTTAATTTCTACTTTGAGTGCAACTGGTATTATCTTCTAGGTGCATTCCATTCTCTTTCCCTCCTTGTAAATGAGTATGGAATTGCCATAATCAAACAGATCAAAAATCCATCAATCCCCATGACAGAAGGTTAACATGGTTGCTTAGGGAGACAGCATTAGAAACTGATCAAGCGTAGGGCAATGTTTTGTAGGAATATTCTCCATACTTCCAGGTACATCCTACATCAGAGTCTTCTTTGGGGCTGCTACATTTGAGATCACAGTTGGTCCTTCTAAGGTTTGCCCAGTCCCTTTTCTTTAACTCCCTCATACTCCCTGCCAAATGCTCAATTATTGTTATGGCTGGTGAAGAAAGCTTGGTGGCTGTGGAGCTGGCATACTCACCACACAGCCCTGGAAGCTGGTGGGATAGAATTCACGTAAACGGGGGATGAATGGGTGTCCTACCCTCATCCTGCTCCAGTGCTTAGTTAGGACTGGGCTAACAGTTACTCCAAAGCAAGTATGAAAACAGTAAACAATAGGTCACTTGTTAGTTTGTCAAAAAAAGCAGAACTTTAGTACTTTGGATGCTGAGAATAGAAGTTTTCTCTAATTTATAGACAAGCAAAATCAAAAGGGCAATAGAAATTGGCTTTTCAACAGACTGACTGGAAGGAGCAAGTAAGAGCCCCTTTGGGGAGTGGTAACTAAGTAACTAACTAAAGAGGTTGCAATTCAAGAAGATGAGAGAGATGGAGAAGGTCCCCAGTGTGCTGGGAGACTGATTACTGATGCATACATATGAGGGGAGTGGAAACCCAGAAGAAAGCAAGAGATGTCAAGGGCATACCTCAGTGAGCAACACAGGAAAGGTGTATTTGGAGAAAAATTTCTGGAAAACCAGGTAGATTTTGATTTTGGAACAAAGAGTGATTATAGTCCCTCTTTGTGATATATCGATTATAGAGTGATTATTTCTATTATTTCCTAGAAAACAGGATGCCGCATACATTCCTGTAAATTGCCAGGATTGTTACTACTGGGCTATTCTCCACCTCCTTTCTAATTAGCAGAGGCTCTTAATATTGGCTAACCACTCCTACCAAAGGCAATGAATTCCTTCTTTGCATGCAAAACTGAGAAATTTATCTCACAAGCATTTATAGAACTGCAATCACAGTAATATTTACATATTTTACAGCACAATAAAACAGATTTTTTGTCATGAGTTTCCAAAGTGTAATGTAACACATGAGATTTATATGGAGATGTTAAACCCTGAAGGTTCACTGAGTTTTATTAAAAAGTGAACTATGATTCAGTTTTCCCAGTGCACAGTTTAAAACTCAATGACACAACTGCATGTGTAAAGCGATAAAAGATCATGATAATATTACTTTACATATTAACAGTTTCAACTGTGGTATACTAGCTTCCTTTTGTAGCAATTTAATTCTACGCCTTTTTAAAAAGTGTCATACTAACTATTTGCAGGAAAAATTGGCCTCATGGCCAATGGGTATTTAACCCAAAATAGTTTACTCTATCTGAAAAATGAACAACAATCTGATTAGGTTTTCCCCAAACACAATTTTCTTTGGAAAGGGACAACACTGTCGTGTATGAGACAGACATGGAAAAGTACCCACTTTCTTTCCAGAGAAAACAAGGATGGTTGTAAGCCCACCTTGCCTACCTCCTTTCAGGAACAAAACTAAACAGGAAATTTCAGTTTGATCTTTTCTTGTAGTGTCATATTTATATCAATAAAAACTGATGTGGAAATGTCAAAAAGCTTTAATTTCAAATGTCGTTTGTGTTACGCTAAGTCCTACTACATGAACAGAACAGTATCATTTGGAAAGCAGTTGACTTTTTCTCCCCCTTCCATTACTTCTGCTGAAATGCAGTTCCAAAATAACACTCCACCAACATCCTGATTTTAAATTCCCAGCTTAAATTTAACTATGGTCATTTCACAGGTATTCGTTATCCTGCCAGCACTGTCCCTTAGTTGTACAGCTCTTTTCTTCCCTCATGTTTTTCTCCCCATCTTATACATGTGTGGTATGGCAGCTAAAACACCAGTACTAGGGCAGACTCCACCAGTGCCTGCACTTCCCATCAGTTTTAGTTGCTAGTTTTCTTTAATGATTATGACACAAGCACCATGAAATGTGTTAATGTCATGTAATTGGGAGCATTAAGGATGCAAACCAGGACCGGAATATCCTTGAATCATCATAGAATGGGTTGGGTTGGAAGGGATCTTAAAGATCATCTATTTTCAACTCCACTGCAGTGGAGAAAAACCCTATCAAATGAAATGCAACAGCTTAAAATGCAAGATGCTGTGCTTGAAGTCTAACAGCACAAATTTTTGCTCTGAGAACTTTTGCTCTTTGTGCTTATGGTTGGAAATAAGATTTTGCATGTGTTTATCACACAGGAACCAGCAGGCAAATGGAGCCTAGAACATATTGGGAAAGGCACTGCAGAGGTACTGAGTGCCAGTGCATTCCACAGTGGCACTCGAATGCTTCAAATCTGAAAGTAGTGGGAGATAAGGTAATGAAGTACCTGTTTTCTGAGGCATTTACTTGTTAACGTTAATCTGCATTTTATTTTGCATTTCCCCATGCAATTACAGTATTATAGCAAAGAATTAAATACTTTAAATGTACTGAAAAATAATGGAAGGATATTGGATGAGATATTTTGATTTAATTTTAGCTCTTCTCACCACAACAGTGCTTTTATTTTACTATTTTTCTTCTTCCTCTGTACCTTTGCCAAGTGTGGAAATTAACATGAATCTCTTTGTCAGTCTTTCCCTGCTGTGCAAGCAATTTCTAAACATCAGGTTGAACTGCATAAGCAAACCAGCCTTGTGCTCCACACTGCTGCAGCCAGGCTCCTTCCAAAATGTGAAGTAATTTACGTGCAGTTACACTACGTTTTAAACAGTGCTGTAAATATGAGAGCAGTTTAATGCTTGTATTTTAAAACTCCTCTTGGCTGAGCAGAAGAACAACACTCCAACATTTAAGTGGAGTCCATTTTCAGAGATTCCTCATTAAAAAATTCTCAGTGACTCTGACTGAACACTTGTAAGCAAAGTTTTCCTCCAAAACCAGCCTTTAGAATCTGTTTTACTTTCATTGTTTTCACACGAGTGCCTCTCCTCTCAAAGGATCAGAGATTTTCCCTTGTTCTTTGGTGATGAAGGCTAACCACATCTTGTGCTGTTGTGGTGGTTTTGTCTGGGGCAGAGTTAATTTTATTCACAGTAGCTGGTATGTGGATGCATTTTGGATTTGTGCTGAAAACAGTGTTGGTAATGTAGTGATGTTTTCGTTATTGCTGACCAGTGCTTGCACAGCATCAAGGCCTTTTCCAGCTCCTCACCCCACCAGCGAAGGGGCTGGGGGTGCACAAGGGGTTGGGAGGGGACAAAACCAGGACAGCTGAGCCCAGATGACCCAAGGGACATTTCATACCATACGGCGTCATGCTCAGGACATAAAGTGGGGGGGAGAAGAAGGAAGGGAAATGTTCAGAGTAATGGCACTTGTCTTTCCAAGTCACCATTACATGTGATGGAGTCCTGCTTTCCTGGGGATGGCTGAACACCTGCCTATCCAGGGAACTGGTGAATTAATTCCTTTTGTTGCTTTGCTTGCATGCATGGCTTTTGCTTTACCTATTAAACTGTCTTTATCTCAACCTATGAGTTTTTCTTACTTTTATCCTTCTAATTCTCTCCCCCGTTCCACTGGGGGAGGGGAGTGAGTGAGTGGCTGTGTGGGGCTTTGTTGCTGGCTGGGGTTAAACCATGACAGCTGTATCGGGAAAAGTGTAGCCAGTAAGTCAAATGAAGTGGTTTTTTCTCCTTTATGTTGTAATTATGAGACCATATCTGATGTACTGTGTTCGGTTTAGAGCTTCGCAATAAAATGAGGACATGGATATACTGGAATTAACCCACCGGAGGGTCACCAAGATGACCAAGACGCTGGAACACATCACACATGGGAAGCCCTCTTTGTTCAGCCTGCATGAGGGAAATCTAATTGGAGCTCTTCTGCTATTAAAAGTTGATAGGGACAGTGTCCCTTTTTTATACAATAAAAAAAGTAAGAGGTAATGGTCCTAAGTGGCAATAACAGAAATTTTGATTGAAACTTAGAAAAAATATTTTGACTGGGAGAGTGGTCAAACACTGAACCAAGTTGCCCATCCAAGTTATGGAATCTCCATCTTGGAAGCTATTCAAAACTTGACTGGACAAGGCCCTGAGAAACCTGACCTAACTTCCAAGTTAGATCTAAATTGAAAGGTGGCCCTGCTTTGAGCAGAGTATGGACCAGATTAGCTCCAGAGGTCACTTTAAATTGATCTGTGGTTCTAACATAATCAGAATTTGCAATATTACCTTGCCTTTGTAATCCTTTGGAAACACATGAAAGAGTTCTACTGGTGTTATTTGTTCTCAAAGATGATAAAGCAACTCTTCCCTCCTAGCATCTTACCTCTTTCCTCTTGGGGTATGGTTGTTTTTTTCCCCAAGCCTATTCTTGTGACTCTTGTGTGTTAAAGAGGAAACTTTGCTCATGTTGACTTGTTGCTCCCTGGTGTTAGTACTAATGTTCAGCCCCTTCTTTCCAGATTCTTGGTCACTCTGTAAAATGCCACCTGAGGGTGACAAGTTGCCTACACAGAAGAGACAGCAGTACGCTCTCATTACAAAAAAAACTAACAGCATACTGGGTTGTACCAGCAGGTGAGTGGCTAGAAGACAAGGGTAAGTTCTTACTCCCCTTTAGCTGGTGCTAGTGAGGCCATACCTGGAATACAGTGTTCTGCTTCACCTACTCTCTGTCTCAAAAGAGATGTCGAGAAACTTGAAAGTCCAGCAAAGTGGTGTGAAAATGGAAAGGAGCCATGGTGCACTGTGAGAAATTCCAACAGGATGCTGCAAAAAATGTCTATGCTAAGAGTGTGGTGCAGCATCAGGGCAGAGAGACTGACTTCATCCTTGGAGGTTTTCAAGACTCAGCTAGACAAAGCCATTGCTGACCCGATCAACCGCTGAAAAATCTTCCTTCAACTATGCAAGTGAACTGGATGATTTTCAGAGGTCTCCCCAACCAATATGTTTATACTTCTGTAATTCACAGTCTCCTATATTACATTGTTATCTCTCCTGTTGTGTTCCCTAGCTACCTCCATTGCCCCTCCTTTTTAGAGGTAACTCCTGATTTTCCAGAAAATAAGTCTTCTATTTCTGTCTGTTCTTTGCCCATTCTTTTCAGTGATTTACACCTGTTCTTCAGCTCAGCTCCTCCTCTACTAGTGATCCCTTCCTTGATTTTGACGTGTTGGCACATGGTTTTTTGGGTCATACAACTCATGCATGCATCTCTCCTCTATGTCATCTCATTTAATAAGTGTCTGTGAATTTCAAATGCCTGCACAGTCTCCTCTCCCTTCTCTTGCCCTCTATTTTCATATCGCTCTTTCACCAGTCCTCCAGCTGCAGCGTTAATGCTCAGATCTTTTCTTCTGTCTGGCAACACTTCATCAGTAGGCAATTTCCATTGGGTACCTGTTCAAGATTAGGAAATATCCCACAGCTTCTGCATCAAGTCCTTTTCATGCCTGTTCTATTTTTAGTCAGATTTTATGCATTAAAGAAACTGTATTTCTCTGTCCCATACCTGCTTCTAATAGACGGTGGAGGTTTTTTTTGATGTGTCATATTGAGTCAACAACAATCTGTGCAGGCATGAAAATATATAGTAACTTATGCAAACTATCAAGTTTGTGCAAGATGATTTTGCCTGACCTTTTAAAGACATGTAGTGTATAAATTAGTTCTGTGAGTAAGAGATCAATTCAGATCAAATTTCCCTAAATGTAAAGAGAAAATTGTACTTCCTTCATCTCACCCTATAAAAACATGTTTTTTCTAAATGCTCTTTATTTTTTTGCTTTTATAGTCCCTTTCCTCAGCATTGGCTACTTCCACTGTTAAGTCTCTGCAGTTAACTGTCCATCAGCTGTGATTAAAAGCAGAAAGCTGCAGCTGGCTCAAATGCAGGCTGTCTGTTACTCAGCTCCCCTGGAGAAGACTGTAAACTACAAACTGCAGCAAACTACAGATCCCATAGACCCTAACCAAGCCAACTAAGCACCAACCACTGCAACCTTCTTTTTGATTTGAAATTAAGTGGGAAGCTGAGAGAACATGCCACAACTTTTGGTATACGTTGAAGTTCCCTGGATTGAGGGAGAAGTAACATGACTAGGTGTGGTAGTTTGGTCTAGGCCTTCCTTGGTGACCAGTTTGTAACCAAGGAAGGGCCCAGATTTACCCAGTATTCCCTACAATTTTTACATAAGCCAGGCTATAAGAAGAAAGGAGGAAAGGCCTTCGCTTCTCTTTCCTTCCGGCGGCTTGGAGGTGCAGGTTCCCTGCTGTTGAGTCTGTCAGGCTGGGGAGTGAGGCCTGGTTAGGCCTTGTCGACCTTGGGAGACGGAGGTTGCCGGCGATCGTTCCAGCGTGACTGTCCATTGTCCCAAGGGGAGTAGTAAGATAGTTTTTTGCTAATTTCTTTTAGTTGCTAGATCTCGGGCTACTGATAGGGATATATATGTATATATATTTTATTTTGGTTTTGTTCCTTTTCCCTTCCCCCTTCCCTTTCCCTTGTGAAATTGTATATATATTTCAATTGTATATAACTGTAATATAGGTGTAAATATATTGATATATATTGCTTTAGCTGTCTCTCGTTTCGGTTTTCTTTGTTGTTGTTTTCTCCCTCTTCTCCCTGAGGTTTGGAGGGAGGGTAAGGTTTGGAGACTTGTAAGGTTCTTGTGGTAAGGTTTGGAGACTTGGCAGGGAGCCAGCTTCAAACCATATCACCAGGTAAGTAGAACAGAGAGCAGATATAGCTCGTTTGAGATGTGACAACACATAACCGACACAAATTTCTAGTGCTGCAAACTCATCTCTATATCAAGATTTTAATATATTTGGTGATTTTCTTTGATATATCAATTCCCAGAGTCTGAAGACTGCAAGAAAATACCAAACTTCATGGATTTTACGCATTGAGGACATTGACTGCATTCTTCTGCTCATGGTGTACTTCAAATAAATTTATCTACCTTGAGTCACTCCCAGTCCTAAAGATCTATTTATTGAACTGCTTTGCTCATGAAAACTGGCAATCACAATATTTTATTTATGTATGTTTATCGCAATAAAATAAAATAGAAGTTCATGCATCACATTGTCTCAACCCATACTTGTGGACATTTATTTTTAAAATAGATGCTTCAATGACAAGTCAGACCTAAATAAAACATCTAAAACTTCACTTTTCTGATCATCATTCCTAGATTTGTTTGCTACATAATTTTATATCTTTTTTTTCACTACCTTTATATTAATAGTCTAAAAATTTTTTGGAATAGGACTAGAATATCATATCACAGTATGGAGACTATTCTATTTGTAGCAATAGGAAGGCTTTAAATGAATTAGTGGTGCTGAAACAAAGCAAAAGGAAGAGTTTTAAAGTCATATTTTTTCAGCTGATGGTAAAATATAGCACAACTGAAGAATCATGGTTTTTACTGCTTGCTTATTTAGCTTCATATTTTCTTTTATAATGAAAATGCTTGTATTAATTCATACTTACTCTTTTTTCTTTCTTAGTAAATGCACCCCTGTATAAACAATGACACTGTCAAATGCTGTAGATCTGTTCTATTAGCTGGATACCAAAAAGCTAGTAGTATAAGCTGCCACTTGCTTTCTGTTCTGACTTCTTTATGTTGCCTCACCACAGTTTTATGTGCTAATTTTCTGCAAATCTTTGTCTTTGAAATATACAAACTAACTTCATCATAAAAATGTAAGATAACATACCAACCATGCGATTCTCAGAGTGATCCTCTTAGGGCCTTCCCCCTTTACCATCATGATTTAAAAGAACTTATACAAAAATACAAAGTGATTCATGAAGGGCATTAGGGCTGTGACAGAAACTTTTGTCTGACCTTTTGTGGGATCAGGGGATTTAAATTAGTTCTGTAAATAAAGAGCAATCCAGATAAAGGTACTTGAATGAATAAATAACTTGGAGAAAAAGGAAACCATTTTGTTCAGGTAAAAGCTGAACTCTTTATGTGTTCTTTATGCTGAGTTGATTTTCCTTTCCAAGAGAAAAGAATATATGATAGGGTAAAATCTTCACTCTTTTTTCTCTCATACAGGATTTTCAATCAAAGACTGAAAGAACTGAGAAAATTAATTAAATTCAATGTATAGGCTAAACAGTTATTTTTCATGTGTTATATGATGGCAAATACATTTTTTAATTTGAGGAGATTATCTGTTCCTTTTTAGCTAATGCACAACAAATGAATTTAGTGATCAGTAGGAAGTAGGAATTAGAAGATTTAAAAATGTGATAATGAACAAATTAGGATAATTCAAATAGGCAATCTCTGCTCACACAGAACATTGCCTTAGTTTTTATGTATCAAGTTAATATGGAACACAATTATAATTTTACTCAATTAATTGCACAAGAAAATGAAGCAGTGTTTTGCAAAACCTGAAAGTCTTTCAAAGCTATCCGTTTTCTGCGATTCTCTGCCAGACAACTATCATTACTTAACTAAATCATGCTTTTCAGTTACAGATACTAACGACAACTGTAGATAATATGCTATCCAGTGCCTGAAATTAAGCCCCTGTAATGATAGTTTAAAAATTATAGTATCTTCTAAGTAACTGTTATCAAAGAAAACAATAGATATTGGAGAGAGAAGACTCTGCACAGAAGACTACATCTTCAAATTTAGTTGTCTACTCCTATATTTGCCCTAAAGGTCACAGAATTAATTCCAAAACCTGTAGACATCTTCAAGCTATTTTAAGTTACTATGAGACATTAAAAGGTTGATTACTCTAACAAGATAAATACTAGAAGACCAGAAGTCCAGAACCAAACTAAATTCGTATTTCCCAAAAATGAAAAGGTTCACAACAAAGCAGGTATTTGAGTCAGGATTTAATTTTAAATATTTTCTTACCAATAATCACAAGTCTTTATCATCTTTGAACTGTTGAAAAGAGTTGTGGAAAATACAGATGAACCTAAGGCTATGTCTATGGCAGTGAATTAAACAGTACTTGTGAGTGTTCCCAGACACCTGAATATGACTGGTCTGAAACTATTAGATCAGCCCCTGGCATGCTTTTGGCCTGTACCAACTAGCAGTCTCCCAAGCAATTCCCAGACATGGTCTGAGCGTTACAACATCCCACAGACCATTACCACTGAAGGATTTGCATCCAGCCACCCTGTTCTGGAGGCTGGCTGTGTTTGTTTACTGGTGTACTTGCAAGTCTGTCCATGCCAGTTGACTTCTGTGCCTGGGAATATTCTTGGGAACAGTTTTGTCTGCTAGTATAGACATACTCCTCTCCCTTTCTCACTAGTGCTGAGGGCAAGGAGGATGCTTAAGAAAAGTAAAGACCAAGTCAAGGAAGTTTCATTCACTTAAAATCACTTTTGATAACCAAATCCATAAGGATGAAGCTTTTTTCAACTCAGGCTGGACTTACATTTAAAGATAGAATATGCCAATAGTCAATGTTATAAGCAACCAGAAATGAGTGCCTGCCACTTCAAGTAATGTCCTGGAAGCCAAGAGACCAGAGCACTAATTCTTGCTTCTGCGTAGAGTTCCTCTCTTGTTTTGGACAAATTGTTTACAGCCCAGTCTATAATGTTTAAACTGTTAGGCTACAGGATTATGCTTCCTGTCTGCCTCCAATGCAATCTGTTTAAGCCTGCAATAAGATGATGATGCCTCAAAGCAGACGGCCAAGTACCCTAATTGTAAAGGCAGCCCTAAAGAGATGATGATTTTAAATACTTCCAGCTGAAGAGAGACAAAGTGGAAGGGCCAGTGGTTTCCATTTACATGCTGAATGCTCTAACCACTAGGATAGAAGGTACAGTACAACAAAAGTTTACTTGCTCCCTTCCTACTTGTAAGTACTTATTTTCACAGGACTTCTAGATACTTACCTTGCAATCTTGATATAGATATGCAAGTCCCAAACAGAATGAATTTTCAGACAAACTTAGATATTTCCAGTACTTTTTGGATAATTTTAAATGGCTCCTCAGAACATGATGGGTTTGGGTTATCCTAACTTTGTCTAGTCCCAAAATTCTGGGCTTTGGATTCCACACTTAAGACCAAATCTCATAAAATTTAATCATGCTGTGCTGAAATTATGGGCACCTAATTACTGTAATAGCTCTGGCTTTTAAATCTCTGATGTATTTACACTGCCTTCATACTTGGAGCCAGAGTCAAAGTACCCTGGAGACTGTCTGCATGTTGACTATCACTTTGATTCTCTTCTGGAAAATCAAGGTGCCTCCCCACAATAGAAATCAGAGGCAGAGAGCAGGACTGGCTGATATCTTAGCTCCTCCAGGCCATATAGACATAGCTTCAGCCATTTGGTTCTTTGAACTCAAACACAGATTTCAAGTCAGTAGAAACAAAGCATGGCTTTAATTCCCCTTGTGTAAGATGGGGTAGCAGAGCTTTTCTACCTTACAGGGATCAGGAATATATTACCATTCTAAAGTCACTCAGCAATAGACCACAGGAGCCATGCAAAACATGCAGCCAAAAAGGTGAAAAGCTTTTGGGAGTGTAGAGGAGGTTGAATGATGGAAGCAATTATGGATCACTGGTTCTCAGGACAGACTCACACTGCCCCAAATCCTAGTGAAAGCTTCTTTATGTACACTAAGTACAGCTGAAGGACAAGGTACTTGCAGCTTTGTGGCACAGGAGCAGAGTGGGGCAGGAGCCAGCAAAGCAGGCTGCATGCCAGCTGAGTCCCCCAGTGCCAGGGGAATTTTCAGCTGGGAGAACGTGGCTGCCTTCCAGCCTTGCTCATTGCTCATCTGCATATACATATTTATATATGTATATGTATATCAGAACTTTTAAAGGAATAATTATCTTACATATGTCTTCTAGTTTGACTAAGATTTTTATCCCACATCATCTAGTATAGAATAAACCTGCAGATGCCTGATCTGTGATTATGCCTCAGCTTTCACATAAACCACACTGTTAAACAATCATGCTGACAGAAATTTCTATGCCTCTCTACTGAGAAAAAAATTAAGACTAAATATCCCAACAGTGTAGTAGCTGAAATACCTGTATTGGAGAAGAAATATAGGTAGGCACTCCAAAGATCTTCAATAACAGAAAATATCTTTTCACACCTAGCACAGAAATAGGTGGGCAAAGGTATTGGCTAAAGGCAGAAGGGAAGAGGGAATACAAAACTGGATTTTGTCATAAAAGTAGGTGTTCATTTCTTCCACCTTAAAACCCCCTTACTTTACTAGTTACTAGGTGTTTCTAATTTAATTCCTTTCGTTGACTTCTTACAACTTGTTCAGCCAGCTCTGCAGACAATTGATTTTTATTACTACATACCTCAGTGCCTTCCTACACCATTTTTTTTCCACTGACTATACAGTTCTTCAAATCTCTTCAAAATTGTATTGTGTTTCTTTTTCTAGTTTAGTCTGTCTTTTCAATCAACCTTATCACTTATTTAGCACATTCTTCTGTAAAAAAATATAACAGATATTGTATAACATCAAATATTTATATATATGGTTGCTGCTTTCAGAGGTGTGATTTCAAGGTTTTCATTATGGTGCTGCTGCTAGTGAAAATTGCTGATAAGACAGAAAAATAGCCTGATCATGATATTGTAATTAGTTGACACATGAAAGAACAATATTTGAAAAACACTTTTGAATAGTAAAAGAGCTTTTAAGATCCACAACTGAGGACATCATGATGGTGCTGAAACTTCTTTATCAGATTGGCTTCAACATTAATTACAAAGGCAGAGTTCACACTGACATCTGCTGTTAAGATTGCCTAACCTTTCCCATTATAAAACCATTTTCTACTTGATTGTTTGGGCTCATCTTTTCTGGGATAAATGTCATCTTCAGAATTAAATAAAAGGTAATAAGAGAGAGTCAGTGTTTCAGATGAACTTTTGATTTTCAAGAATTACATGGGGAATAACAACTTGCTTACTTCATATGGACTCTCAGTTATTTAATTTTAAAAATCAGTTATCTACAACCTTCGAAATAAGAACCCGAAAATCAGCAGTTTCATTTGCTCAAATTTCCTTAGAAAAGCCATACTCTGCCAAGTTACAAACCCTAGAAAAATCAGACAATACTCACTGACATAAGTGGAAGGGTATTACAACTTTGTTTCCAAAGTCTTTGAAGATTCTACTTTCTTTTACCTCTGACAAATCACAAGGAGTAAAAAAAGAGAGCTGGGGAAAGCAAAAGTATGTAGGACGATGACAGAGGTGTTGCAATGGGGTGTGTGAAACAGAAGAAGAATAGACAAGCTTGATATGATGTGCAATGCCAGTGAGCAAAGAACAAATATTAACAAGAAAAAAAAAGATGAAAATAATGGGGAGGAGGATAGGAGGCAACAGGCATTTTAATGATGAAGTATTAAATCACAACTCTAATATCTTGACACTTCTCTGATCTTTAAAAACTGCCATAATTTTCCATCTCCTACCTAGGTGTCCACAAAAATGATAACACATTTTTGTTACTTCTTTGGTAATAAAATAATGATGAAGTTCAACAACCTAGACAGCCCAGGAAGATAACTACCATGGAAGACGAGCCTGTAGTTGTTCTAACCTCCCCCATGGAAAGTTGGCCTCAGGTTTCTGTGCAGTTGACTGCATATCTCGAAACTGAGCCCAGACATATGCTATTACAAAATAATTTGTTCTTCTCATAAAAGTGATATTACTCAATTCAGGAAATATTCTTCATAAAATAAGTAATGTTTTAAATTACTGGTATCCCTAAAATTGTTATTGTTGAGTGCTCATCTGCTAAGACCTACATATGAAATTGTTGTTTACTTTTTAATTAGGATGATTTAACACCTTGTTCTTTTCATTATCCCCTCTGAATAGAATTTAGAATCAGGAAGTTTGGGGGTTTGACCCTGAATTTGCCCCTAGTTTTCTGTAAGACTTCTGAAAATTCAGCAAATCCATCTGCCTTTGCTGTTACATTTATAAAATAAATATGAGTGTACGTGACCTATGAGCAACTTACAGCGCTTTCCACATACACATTGGAAATTACATTTTGTCCCAGGACAGCAGATGCTTAATGTAAAAAAAACCCCACAACTGACATCAGTAAAGGGCAATCCTTGATGTCTTTGACGTAACACAGCACAGCTCAGCATTTACACTTTCTTTCTCCTATACTGACAAGCCACGACCCCAGCATTTTATGGTCATCCACCACCTAACTAACACTTCATTAAGTAGAACACCTGCAGTGATTTTTAACCACAGCCCACCGCAATTCAGCTACTATTGGTCTCCATTAGACCAGCAGTCGTAAACTGGTTGTCTCAGTCCTATGGGGTTTTAAGATAGAAAATAGATGAACAATTGGTTTATTTTCATTATTTAAATAAGGAAGAATATTAAAATAAACAACTGATATGAGGCTGACTGATGTACTTTTGGGCTGGGGTATTCTTCAGATACTGATAATGATTATAGAGAAAAATTAATTCAAATAGCTGTCCTCCTGATGTCAATTGGAACTTAGTGTGGGTTTCACTTAGTTTAGAATCCCAGAAGGTTCCAGAAAGCTTCATGTGTAGTTGGACTCTGAAATATATTAAAATATCTGTGCTTGTAATTTGCATTTCAACAAAATAGCTAAATGAGTTAAAATATACAATAGCTGAAAAACTGAAAATATAAATGAGTATCAAAATAATTGTATTTGATTAAAAAAAATTCTTCAGTCCAGTATTTAGCGTTGAATTGTGGTCATATGCTTTGCCAAGTCTCTGCGCACAGAACTGCTGAGCAGCGTTCACCAAGTCCTTGGATGCCCTCAGGGTGCTTTAAAGAGGTATTCTGCTTAGTATCTTAGTATCTCTATTTCCCTATTTCTATGGGGTTTACCCTTTGGCTTTTCCTTCAACTCTCTTTTTTTATTATGTTTATAATTATTTGTGGCTTAAGTAATTTCTAATATGGAAGTTATTCTATATCTCTGATCATCCTTGTTGGCCTTGACTAAATGTTCTTCAGTCCCTTGTACTTTTTTGAGGTGGTAGGGAAGGTCAAGACCAGAACTGCTCAACATATTACAGATAGCGCAAACCCACAGATTTACATTATGGCAGAGCGACAGTCTCTCTTCTGTTCTTCATTCTTCTCCTAATGGCTCCTAATATTTGATTTACTCTTTTGGACACTACAGAACACTGAAGTTTCTGTGTGACTATCTATCATAACTCCCAACTCTCGTTCCAGTCAGCTCATGTAAGTGAAATTAGGATTTCTTCTCTTTATGTATATCACTGAACATTTATCTACACTGAATTTCAGCTGTCATTTTATTGCTCAGTCACCAAGTTTTAGTACCCTGAATAAATTGATATCATCAAACTTGATTACCTCACTGCTAATGTGCTTTTTAGAGTAATTTATAACCATGTTGAACAGCAAAGGCCCTAGCATAGATCATGCAGAACCTCATCTGTCACCACCTTCTACTGTGAAAACTGACCATTTATTCCTGTCTTCTCACTATTTAACTATGCAAGGGTCTTTCCTCTCATGGAGTGGTGCAAAGTTTCCCTAAAAGTCTCTAATAAGACACTTCTCAAAAGCCTGTCGGAAAAACCAAGTAAGCCACATAGCTGTTGATACAATTTCAGAAAAGCCAACAAAGAGATCATTTTATCAACATATTCAGTAACTCTGGTCTTGATAGCTAATCTGCATGGTATAGATGTCATGCTTTAAAAATGCTTAAAAACTTTGTAGTTCCCAGGTCTCTTCCCAAAATTTTGTAAAAAGCTGGCTTCAGATTTTCAGTTGTCCTTGGGTGCCAAGGAAGCTTTGAGAAAGTTACCACTGTCATGTTTGGGGAATCATTAATCTCTTTTAGTCTTTAATTCCTCTTGAACTCTCTCATGAAAACATCTTTTGCTGGCAATATGCTGCTCTTTGTGTGCACCATTTGTCCCATATGTGGTCTTCTGTAGCCACTTCCCTTTCATGTGGGTCCTCTGAGGAGTCTCTCACAACGACAACTTAAGGTCAGAACCTGTCCCATTTCTTGTGCATTGAGTGCTGATGAAAATAATTAATGCAGCTCCTCTGTGATGGCCTAACCCTCCCCCTAGTGCTCGCCTCATACCACAGTTGCCATCCTGGTCCTTCAAATGTCGGCTTACTTTCTGCTTTTCCTTTGTTTGAAGAAAGATTTATTGCTACTTTTGAATCCTTCTGCTAGATGCTCCTCTAAATTCTTCTTGTCTTCTTTTACATGTTACCTGACAGAATACAAATTTTTTTCTATTTTTTTAATAGAAACATCAGTTTTTTGAAGAGTGTCTCCTTGCTTTTGTTACACTTGTCGCTTGCTCCTTAGCTATGTGGATTTTCTCTTGCTTTTTCCCCCATTTTTCTTCATAAGCAGGATGTGTTGGACCCATGCTTCCAACATAGTGGTGACTTTCCTTCCCTCATCAAGTATCTTAGAATTTAAACACTTTGCCACATTTTCTTCTTTAACTGGCAGCCTATTTGATTTTTCTCTGCTCTGATTGATGCATTTGAAATCCCATAGCATTACCAGTACCACAAGTTCCATTTCAAACCACATGCTCTTCTGAAGCTACTGGCTTTCTCAGCACAAGTTCACTCATGACACTCCTGATTTAAGTGCCAGAAGCCCAGTTCCCTTAGGAACCCACTCATATGGCTTCCCTGTATCAAAGCAATGTTTCAAATCCTGGTAAATCTGACGCCCTCATTTTTGCAGCTTTAATATCTGGCTGAGGGGATGGCATTTGTGTTGGCACCAGTATTATTGTGCTTGCCAAAAGCATAACAATATATATCTTTTAAAACGGGGTTGTTTCCATAATCTATTTCAAGTATGGTGTGCCCTCCCAGACAATTGTGCTGGTGCAGCCCAGGGTGACGAGCTGCAGAGAGAGGAAAAATGAACAAGGGAGTGGTAGCCAGAGAATTTCTAAGTGAGAACAGCCACCAAATATTTCACAAGGTGCAGCTACATCCTCAGAAGTACTCTGTACAAGTAATTCTCCTTCACATGAATTAACACTGTAAAAATACAAAACAATTATATCGTACTGTTTGCTATCCCATGAGTTTACAAAATTACAAGACTATGAGTATGAACATTCAGATGCTTATTTTGACCTAGAAAAGTTTAGGATTAAGTTTAAGACAGGAATATTTATATCAGACTTTCTAATAAATGCAACATATTTCTGTTGTTCAAGGAAGTATAATTGTTTCCTTTCTCACCTTCCCTTCAAGCACATACTTACTTCTTTTCGTGTTTTCTCACTGTGGGTTCATTTATATTAGTGATATAGTGTGGGGGACTCCCATCAAAAAGCAGCAAAAATATATGCATGTGAAATGATAAAAATCCTTCAGCCTCTAAATAAAGAATGGATTACTGGTTACAGAATCTAAGATCTCTCCCTTCCTGAATGAAGCTGAAAAGCTTTTTTCTTCCTTAGGATCAAAGTGTTTAGCCTAAATTCCCATTTCAGGGTAATTCCTATGTATAGTCTAGCTCTGAAGTCTGTAAGTTTGTTTCCAGTAAAAATTTTTTTGGAAAAACAATTCCTGTGCACTTGAGTTGTCAAGCTTCTACAGTCTATGCAGTATCCAGATACTAGGGCTCAGTAGCATGTCTAAATACAGGGAAATACAATAGATTTGAGCAAATACAAGTAGTGTCCAAATACAAAGATTTTTTTTCCTCTTAAAAAAATCCTTCATGTAAAAAGATTGATTTTCCCAACAGAGTCTTCATAGTGAAAAAAAAAACAGGTAAAGTGTAATGTCTAGGAATGTAAAGCCCTGTTTCTGAAACTGCTCTGCAGTAGGAGGGCAGAATGAGGTTCTGCGTCTGTACTCTTTCTTTCAACATTTGAAACATGCACATGTCAGGAATAAGTTTACTCTTGCATATATGAGAAATCGTGAACACGTTGCAGGCACAAAGCCAATTAGTTTAATAACTCGGCATTGTTCTTACAACAAAGTGGATGTAGGAATGCATTTGAAAAGGTATATCTTGGTCACTACTTGTAAAGACTACTACATATTCCAACAGCAGCTCCATATACCAAGAGAAGACCAGGGCAGTTCATGCTTTCAGAGGCCTTCTTGGATTTTACATTCTTTCAAGAACTAATGAAAAGGTTTTTTTAAGAAAACCAAACAACTGAAGTCAAGAATTTGGGGGAGACCAATACAATTCTCAATTATATAAGGTATCTGAATTCTATAATTGTTGGATTAAAATAGTAATAGATTAGAAATAGGAATGAAGCTGCAGGAGATTCAACAAAAATGAGCAAAATCTTCATGTTAACATCATGAAGAGATACACACAAATGTATTACAGACAGCAACTCTTCAACAGAGCAGTCTCAGAGATAATTCGGCATGTAACAGATGAAAGTAACAAAAAGATAGCAAAAAGCCTGCCCAAGAACCCACCCCCAACACCAAAACCATCAAAAAACAATACAGAGCAAAAAAGACAAGCAAATTACAAGATCACATAAAATTGCTCATGGCGTCCTCTGAAGAAAAAATAAGATGATGGACAGACCTTCTGTTTGGGGTCATACACTTGCAGCAGAAGAAATTATCATGCCAAAACTTGTAGTCAAGGGAAAAGGAAAAATGAGAGGGAAAAGGAGAGAAGGAAAAGGAAGGGGGGAAAAAACCAACATAAACCAGAAAACATAAATCTCAGCCTATCATAAGACATCAAGATGAGGCAGCATACAAACAGGAAATTAAATGCTAACTACACAGTAAGGCATCAGTGAACCTAGAAGGTTATGAAGACTCCTATATTATGACTTGCGAATAGAGAGTAAAATTGAAAGCACAACAAGATAGATTAAGATTATACAATGCATGATCATAAACCCACAAGAATCATTTAATAATACCCTTCCCCCCCCCAAAAAAAAAAAAGACTCGCAAAATATAAAGAGAAAGCTTACAGGCTGCAATTTTGGGTAGTACAGACAACATGAAAACTAATGTCATTGAAAGAAATCATGAAACTTATTGGAGATTTCTGACAAATGATTTAAACAGATTCAAAAATTTTAAAAAAACAACACCTGATACTACCTAGAGCAAATGACAGACTGTGGCATCCCTGCAGCAAGGCTGCTGGAAGATCAGCAGGTTGTATTTGAAGGACTGGAACATCTTCCATGCATATTACACCTGCAAACAGAAAATGCAGTTCAACCAATGGAGATACTGCATCACATAGCATACATTACATAAATAGAAGAAAAATGGGAGAATCAAACACAATAGAAAAGAGACAGCTCTGGTCAAAGAGCTTTAGACTGATCAATATGATAGTAATTGCACACTTAGGAAAGCTGCACAAGAAAATGATGATATCTGTGTTTGTTTTTAAACGTGGAATGAGACTTTAAATCCCAGTGTAGGAGCCAGCCTAGATAAGACAATTCTGTAGGAATTCATAGGAATCCAATTAGAACTCCAACACCACCAACAAATGTAATTTCTATCCTTTAGATGATCCATTTGAGTTAGTGCCCAGATGGTAGAAGGTGAAAGTCACACAGACAGGAGATATCTAAGTTCAGTAGCAAATATTAAAAGAAGCTGTTGGTCTCAGTGCTGTTCTGATTTGATTAGCTGTCCTGGTCTCAAAATAGACTAAGATTTCACCTTTAATACAGCTAGCTGAACTATCACAATATACAATAGTACAACAGTATACTACCTCACTAAACTGAATTTTCTCTTCAAATACTGAATTGCACATGCAGCCTTATGGCTGCCAATGAGATTTTTATGGATATTATTCAAGTGGTTAACAGTATTTTCATTTACCTTTTCAACCTTCATTAAATATATGTTTTGTTTTGTTTTGTTTGTTTGTCTTGTAATGACTGTAAACATTAGATTTTTACAGAGTATTAGTTTTTCATCAAAATACTATTTTCCACTGGAATAGTGCCTTTAGAATCAAGATAGTTGACTGTGCTGGAAACCCAAGTCCTTTAGCCACACAACAAGAAATCAAGAAAGTGTAGGAGGTACCCTTTCTTTGCTAAATGAATAAACCAACTGAGCAAAGCAGAAAACATTTATCTTTCCTTGGAAATTAATATGTTAAGATTGGAAAAATACCTCTTTAGTGAAATCCTTCATACAAAATGTATACTGCAGTTCTCACAGCACATAATTTTACAATTTCATACATTTAAAATATAAAGACCAGGTCTATTCTAGCTTTTGCTATTATAGCAATATGAGAGAAGACTGTTGCCTTTTATTGACATTTTTACATTACTGCAGGTTCTATTCCAGGTTATGCCCTCTAACCATAAAGTCAGTCTTCAGTACATTTACTGTTTTGTGCCAACAGTTGGCAAATACAGTGTTCAGGCCCGGTCAGATGGGGCTTGAGGCAACCTGGTCTAGTGGAGGGTTAGAACCAGATGATCATTAAGGCCCCTTGAAACCAAAACCATTCTATGATTGCACGAATCTGAGGGTATAGCTCTCAAAACACCCTTCTGTGGAGGCCTGGCTACACTGTGTATCTAGAAAATTGCAATGGCCTTTATTCCTCTCACTTCTGACTGAGCACAGAACTACAAAACTACTTTGGTATATCAACATTTTCACCATTCTGGGAAAATTGCAATGTTTTTTTTTTCTTAAAATATCATTGCCTAAAGTCAAACCATGACACACAAAAATAAATTCATTAGAAGTATGTTTGTTTCTAGTTCAGAAGTATTCAGACACGCAAAAGCGAAAACACAGGAGTTCAGGAAGTGTTATACTTATTTAAATGTCATGATTTTAAAAAAATGTGGAGGGATTTTCCAGTCTGGAGTACTACACATCTACGGTTTTAACACAGGGAAAGTACTGTACTGCCCCAGCTTGGAAAACATGGACAGACAACTGAAACTGTAAATAGTACCCTACTTAGTAATTAGTTTTACTGAAATGGTTCACTGGATTTCATTAGTTTGCCTTAAAAATTAGCAGCACATCTTGTACCACTAGTTGGTAGTAAAACCTATAATTCAATTTGTTCTGTGGCCTTGTGTTAACCTTACTCCCTCTGTCACTATATTTTATCTGTAGGTATAAAATAAGCATAATTTTAATGCTGCATATTTTAAGGTATGACACTATAGCTGTTTTTCTTCCTAGAAATTAGTGATACCAGATAAAATTAATGATAGAAAGAGTTAAAGACTAACCATCTTACACTCTCTGTATTACATTGCAGATTCCATTTGGGAAACAGATCCATGTTTCCTTTGCAGGGACAGCAGAGCATGAGTAATAGTCCTCTAGGCTCTCACCTGAGAAGGCACTGGGTTTCAATGCTAGAGCAGCACATCCCAAAACCGAGAAGTTTCCTGTGTAGTAACTCTGGAGTAATGCCACAGACTTTAGAGAAAGACTGTAATAGGTCATTTTATGATGTACAAAATACAACAATTTTAAAATATTTGGAAATATCAGCACTTCTGCAAATCCAGACAATAGAAGTAGCGTGAAAGTTTTAGCAATGCATGCAGTGCCTTTCTTCCAGAAGCTGGAAAATGCAGATGAAAAATATTGTGCCAATTACATAGACAAAGAAAGAAAATTACACAGAGATTAAACAGCTTCAATAGATTGAAAATTTCTGTAAAGTTAAGCGTATAATATACCACTGAATTTCCTTATTAATAAAAATTTCCTATATTCTTCAACACCTATTCCATATACTCTTCATAAACTACTAGTCTCCCAGTATTCCAAGCTTCTTGAGGCTTATGATGTCTTTTCTACTTTTATGCAGAGCTAGTTTTGCATAGAATGAGTGTGACGCAGAAGTCTTAAAAGACTGATATGCAATGACAAACATACCATGTAAACTTGAAACAGATGATGAACAGACTTTTGCAGCACAAAATTAACCACGATTGTATGTACTGCTGCTGAACACTGAAAGACGTGCAGGGAACAACAATGCTGAAAAACTAAAGTAGAAATGAAAGTTGGCTTTTGTGTTAGACTTCAAAAATGAATTTTCATTAGTATCAGTACAGACAGAAATTGCCTGCACATACAATCCCATTTACATTCCTGTAAAGTGTGCATCAGTTCTTTTCAAAACTGAAAATAAACTCAAGATTCAAAGTTCTTAATCCTAATGCAGAAGACCTCAAAAAAACTCCCTGAAAAACCCCCAAACTTCCCAGGTAATCCTTATAACGAAGTTAGAACAAAATCAGGATAAGTATGCAAAATACTGAGCTTGTGCAAAGTTTTCTAGATACTGATTCGGTTTGATTTCTTTGGGTTTGAGTCCTGTGTAAAAAGCTGTCACCTTGTGTCATGTACTTGTAGGCTGTAGTTCACTGCTAAAGCGATCGGCGATCTTAAATTTTTTGGCACGGAACTATCCTACAGCCACCAGAGGCCACTGCTGTTCTTTGCCTTTTCCCTGCATGTAACTGGGCTGTAGCGAGAAGTCAGCTCACAGGAGCCCCAGGCAAAAGTCACACCGGCTTCAGTGCTCCTTTACATATCTATATGCCAATGCTGCATTTCTGTAGAGAAAATTAAAAACAGTACACTTTTTAGTCGTGGATAGAATGAGAAATTATCTAAATATTCCTCACCCAACCTTAGCCTTCAGGAAGAAATGAAATCTTGCATTCCAAAAATCTGATTTCATTCTTTGATATGATTAAATTTGTTAGCTTAAGGCAAGCGTTTAGATGTAATTTAATTAGTTATCTAAAAGGCTCTAACTTAAGAAACCCCCCCACACCCACAAACACACACTCATTTGCAACAGAACAAGATAAATGAATTAACAAAGTGATAATAACATTCAAGGATGATAAAATTACTAAGTAATGCTTTGCTACTAGAGTTTACAGGTATCAGTACCCAACTTGCCCTATTTTTTTGATCAGGAATCTGAAGTATCTGATTAATACTATTTGCAGAGACTGTAGAAAGTAACATTAAAGTAATAAATGTAATAAATGAGGACAGGATCATCCAGCTTGGTTAACTAAGACTACATCATATTAAATGTCTTATAATACAGGCTACTGAAACACTATATAGTTTGTAATTAAGAAACTGGTCATGTGCTGGTGTATGGGATGGGGGAGAAAGAAGGGATATCCTGGAAAGCAACTTGAGCATTTTAATAGTTTTGCAACTAAGCAGCAACAACCTGCTTCAGTGGGAACGGGCTTTGGATCTATCCTTGGGTGTTAGACTTGAGTAGCCAAAAACACCCAGAAAAGACAGTTTTATCATTGCAGGCAATATTCTCATAGCATTCCCTCTGTACAGAAATATACCCTTTCTAAAAGGGCATTTAAAAATTAAAAGGTGCAGAAAGAAAATGTAACTCAGAGAAAGCTTTAGAATTTTAAATACATCAAACTATTGACATAACGAAAAAGATTAATCAAGTCACACATCAAAAGTAAGTATTTTATATTTTTATTTAGTAAGAAAGACATGTAATAAAAACCTAATCTTAGAAGCTGAAACTATGAATCCAAAGATGACATGGAGCAGTGTCTTTGGAGGCAATGAAATCTATGAAGTGCTGAACAATCTGTCAATAAAGCACATACCACTTTATTAATATCTTTCCAGTGAGCACACTTCCACTGCACACAAGTTACAAGGGACAGAATCAAACGCTATGGCTTATGACACCCAAAAATCGCTATTAAACAAACCAGTGATCTTTTATGACAACTCTCGTCAAGATCTGGAGAGGGTCTTCTGGCAGGAAATGACAGAACAAGGGGGAATGGCTTAAAACTGAAGTAGGTTAGATTCAGATTAGATTAGAAGAAATTCTTAACTGTGAGGGTGGTGAGGCACTGGAACAAGTTGTCTGAAGATCCCTGGATGCCCCATCACTGGAGGTGCTCAAGGCCAGGTTGGATGGGGCTTTGAGCAACCTGGGCTAGTGGGAAGTGTCCCTGCCCATGACAGAGGCTTGGAACTCAATGATTCTCAAGGTCCTTTCCAACTCAAACTGCTCTCTGATTCTGTGATCTCTCCAGTCAGCACATGGTTCAGGCAGCAGAGCTTGGGCACGGCATAGCCAAACCTTCAACAGCAGCAAACCATGCATGCCTTGGAGGAAGATGTGTTCCTGGGCACCAGGTAAGCCCCACGTGCTCACGTTACGCACACCTCAGGCTAAAAAAAAAGTAATTCAGGGAGGATGCAAGGAACAATCTTCTCCAAGGAACAAAATCATAGGATACGCTGACTTGGAAAGATCACGGAGTTCAACTCCTGGCCCTGCACAGGACCATCCCCAAGAGTCACACTCAATGCCTGAGAGTGTCATCCAAACGCTTTTTCAACTCTGTCAGGCTTGGTGCTATGGCTACTTCCCTGGGGAGCCTGTTCCAGCACCCAATCATCCTCTGGGTGAAAAATCTTTTCCTAGTATCCAATCTAATCCTCCCGACGCAACTTCAGGTCATCAACCATGCGCCTTTGGTCGAGCCCCGCCAGCTTCGGGGCTGTGAAAGCGAGACTCCAGCCCCCACAAAACCACAGAATTGTTAGCGTTGGAATGCCCTCTGCAGATCATCCAAGTCCAACCCTCCTGCCAACGCAGGGTCACATAGAGCAGGTGACACAGCAACGCGTCCAGGTGGGACGCTCCTGCTGGAGCCACATGCAGGTAGACTCAGCGGGCCGGCCCCGGCGCTCGGGGGACGCAGAGACCCCATCCGGCGCCGGCTCCAACACCACCCCGCTCCAGCTCCGCCGGGCGCCATCCCGGCCCCGCCCGCCACCACACCCGGATGTACCGACCTGCCCCCCCCGACCGCGGCCGCATGCGCACTGTGTGCCGCCGCCGCCGCCGCCCCTCACCCGCCCGTGCCCCCCGCCCGCCCGCCCGGCCCTGCCGTGAGTTCGCCGCCGCCCCGCTCGCCCCCCGCCCGTGCCCCCGCCGGGAGCGCCGCCGTCCGCCCCCCGCCGACCCTGTATAGGGCCGGGCCCGCCCGCTCGTCCCCGCCCCGCCTTCTCCCCCTCCACCGTTCCAAGTGTCTGTGTGTGCGTGCGCCAGGGGGGCGGGAGGGACGGGGAGGAGGGGGCGGCCATGCCGAGGGGGCGGCCCCCCGAGCCCGGCGGGGAGAGTTGCGAGCCCGGCGCCGAGGCAGGTAACGAGTGCGGCCGGGCGGGCGCGACCCGTGCCCGGGGGTGGGAGGCGAGAAGCCTCCGCGGGCTGCGCATATAGTCCCCGGATATGGGGGAGGAAGGCCGGGTCTATTGTGCGAGGGTACAGGCGGGCGGGCGGAGGGGAGGAGAGGAGAGGGGAGGGAGTCGGGCCCGGCCCTGCGGAATGATACCGGGCGGGCAGCGGCGGAGCGGGGCCGGGGCGGGCCTCGTCCCGCTGCCTCCTGCCCGCGGAGCAGGGCCGTGGCTGTGGAGGCCGCTGGAGGAGGGTTCTCGGCCCTGGCCGCCCTCCTCCTCGCTCTTCTCCTCCTCCCGCGATGCGGTCCCGACGCCGGGCCGGCGGGAAGGGCCGGGGGAAGAGCCCGGTCCGCCTGGCGGCCGGCAGGACGGGAGGGCTCCGGCTCCTTCCGCCGCTCTTTTCCCTCACCTCCTCCCTCCGGCCACACTAACGAGAGCTTCGAATGAAGGATGATAAACAAATGGAAAATGAGGTTTAACTCGTCCACCTCTCTGATTTTCAAGGAGAAAGTAGTTCTTTTTTTTTTTTCTTTTTTTGGCCTTAAAAAACATCCTTGTAGTTGTTTTCTTTGTGAGTATATGTGTAAAAAAAAAAAAAAAACCCACACGAAAACCCCCCTGGTTTTCTTTCCCGAACATATATTAGTCTTCGATTTAAAAATTTTTGATTGCATTTTACTGTTGTCGATGACTGGACAGTACTTCAGGGCAGGATTGGTTTGATGGGGGTTTTTCTGACAGTAGTTGGTAGATGGTGAGTTTTATGGCTCTTTTGTGCAGTTTATTTCTGCTGATGTTACTGGGGTTCTGTGAGCAGTATCTGATTAAGGCCCACAAACTGCAAAAATACTGTGTATCAGGTAGGCCTGAAACCCTTATCTGTGACTTCTCCTTCAGCACAAGCACTTAGCAGTAGATTTTGGGGGGGGGGTTATATTTTTTTTCAATAGATAGAACAGAGTGAAATTTCATAAAGCATCTGAATACTGTGGTTATTTCAGTCATAAAAAGTCAGTTAATATTTTCAGTATATATTTAGAATGTTTGGTTTTCCCAGTGCTTGCAGATGAGCTCTGGCTCTGCAAGGGGAATGTGTAGGTGAGCCTTCTGTGGAATATTTTTTTTTTTTGTAGGATTGAAGCGTGCTGACAGGCAAAAAAGAATTGCTGTGCTGTTAGGTGAATGTTGGGAAGTTGGATAAAATGTTTTCTACATTATGGAAAGCTAAATGGACCACAGTTTCCTGTCAGAAGTGGGGGGGTTGTTGTTGTTTTGTTTTTTTTTGTTTTGTTTTGGGGTTTTTTGTTGTTTTTGTTGTTGCTTCTGTTGGGAGCATTTATCTCAGCTTTTGATCACTAAGGAATAAGCATATCAAGACAGTCCCAAAGAATTTCTGCTGTTATATTTTGGAGGTTGTAGGTTTGGGCATTTTTAAAGTTTACTTGAACACAAAGATCTCCTTAATTCTCTAGTAGTTCTTGAAAGGTTGCACATGTCATACATGCGTAAGCTCCTGTACTAATGGCATGATGCATGAATGAGAAAAAGATCAAAACTGAGACAGACTGTCCAGAAAAAGTTCATAGTAACTGTTCATTTTGCTTGTAGTTGGATCTTGATCTTAGGCTCTTCCTATGGTAAGAGGAGTGTATGGCTGCCAAGACTTGATGTGAGTTTCATCACATTCCGTATTTTTCATGTATTTGTTTCCTTTGAAAGAAATTTGCTCGTTTACTAACGAAATTGTTTCGCAGAGGTAGTTTGCAGGCAGTGGTTTAGTATTACAACGTGCAGGGCTACCATGAGGATTCAGAGACATCTGTAACTGCAGTGACTGTTCCTATATAGGCAAATTTTGTGGGTTCTGGTGTCTTTGGTCCTTGGGATTTCAGTAGTTTGGGAAAACAGCAAAGTCAGTGTTGGCAAGTGTCATGTTTTTTTCTACACTTCTGTGTGACGAAAGAAGGTCATGAATGAGGAAGCTCTGGTTGAACAGGACAGCTTGAATTAAGGAATTTTATGTTCTGAGGACGTTTGGCTGTTTGTCCCATTCAGATACAGACTGACAAACTTTGAAAACTAGTTGTGCAACTGAAGCATAGGCTTCACTTTTGGCAGGAGGATTTTTTTTTAGGAAACAGCTGTTTGCAAAAATAAATTTCATATCTCTTACTTAGGAAATTGTACACTTTTAGGTTCTTTTTTAGTGTGGTCCTTGGAATTCCTACGGCCTTGTTATGCTGATGTGTATCATGAAAGAGAAGTGTTGCTCTGTAGTTGTACAGTCTGTATGTTTCTGGTAATGCATCTTTGAGAGAAAATAAAGGTGAATCAGTAATGTTACACAGCTTCCTTTAGACTTCTTCAACCGCCATGCATGTCAAAGACTAGAACAAGTTCTTCATTCTAGGAAAATTAAATATGTTGGATAAAAAAATGAACTCTAGGCAACAACAGTCAAAATAATATCGTGACCTCAATAGCTGCTATTCTAAGATAACCTTTTTTTTGGCATCGTAGTGTTTCCCCAAAACCATTTTGCAATGATTTCTTCTTTTTTTTTTTTTTAATCTCAATTGAACTGTTCAAATTGACTTCTCTGGGCACAAACCAAAAAATGGGAGGTTCTATCTGAGCATAAGGAAACACTTTTTCAGTGTGAGGGTGACTGAGCACTGGCATTGGTTACAGAAGGAAGTTGTGGAGTCTTCTTCCGTAGAGAGGTTCTTTCTGTTGTACCTGTGATGTTTGTCACTGAATAGCAGCAACATGAAATGAGCAGTTTTGACCTTCATGACTGTGAGATCTTTTTCAGATAGCAGAGGAGGAATTCTTTGAACAGCAAAATGAAATATTTTAGGACATACTGAAGCGTTTTTTAAGCCTAGAGTGTATGTCACATATTAAACCCGAAGGCCACTTTTGCGCAAGTTTGAGCTGAATTCTTTTATGAGTGCAGTTAAAATTTGAGTTTATCGTGCCTTCGGGAGGCCTGAATTGTAACAGATTTCACATATGAAGAGTGCTAAATATTAAATACACAAAGCTGAGAAACAGAGAAGATGACACAGCTCTGCAGAGCTGGCTGTATTTGGTTTGCATAATTTATGGTGTGAGTGTATTGAATTAGAAGGTCAGTTTAGAGGCTTTACATTCCACTTTTGTATTACTGAAAAAAATTGAAACTTGAACTCCCCAGTGAAGTCTTACCAAATTTTTGTTATGTAGATTATTTTAGTAGTTGTGTATTAGGGTTTTATGTGGTGACCTTTGACTGACAAGAAGAGAATAGGGGAGTCATGTCTTGCAGGCAAGAATGAAGAGGTTGAGGTGCTGCTTATGTGATGTGCTCTAAATCTTTTAAATAGGATAGGTATAGGTAATTCCTTTTTAAAACATACAGAAGGACAACTGCCCAAACTTTTGCCTTAGAAAAGATAATCGTTAGATTTTAATAGCGATACTGTTGTTTGGCCATCTCACTATTCTGCAGTAAGAAAATCTGTGGTTATTTACCCAGGGTGTGCTGGGTCTTAGGGAGAAGATGATAAACTTGGATCACACTGGTGTGCTTTAATTCCACATTAGATCCTCACTATACTTGAAATATGTGTGTGTCTTTTCCCAAGTTATTATGCAGTTGAATGATTTGTGTTTAAGTTCTGTCTATGTGATAATTTCAGCCCCTGTTCTGTCCCTTCTCTGTAGCTTTCTGCCAGTTGCAGAAATCTTATTCCCTATTGCACTTGTGCTGATACCTTCATACCTCATTTATTCATTTGCATTAAGTGCTTCCAGATATAATTACAGTTTCTATTTGAGACCTCTCTTGTCTTTCTTATGAGGTTTTTTGCTGCAGTTGGATTTTGTTCACTCCCTGGGAGAAGGATGATCATGTGGTAAATCATTGACTTCATTCAGAAGTTTCTGTTAACACTGTAGTGGCTGGGCACAGCTAAGGGTCATGGTCTCAACCAGGAGATATCCAAATCATGTAAAAACAAACAGCTGAAAAACAGTGGCTTGGTATATTCATATGCAACTGTGGGGAAAAAAGTATAACTCCTGTTTTGGAGTATTTAACAATAAATATGACAGGATTTACCTGAATAGCAGATGAAGCTATCGAAGTTGGTTAGGGAGATGCCAATATTTTCAGTTATCTGTGTAGATTAGGATGATGCGGATGGTGTATCTGTGTGGTGGGTTGTCCTTGGCCAGCCATGAAACACGCTCCAGCCACTTGCTCACTTTCTCTTGCAGTAGGATGAGAGAGAGAACAGGAATGGCGAGAGCAAGAAAAAGCTTGTAGGTTGAGATGAAGACAGTTTAGTAAATAAAATTTAAAAAAAAAAGAAAGGTAAAAAAGAAAAAGGTAAAACCCCCAAACCAAAACAAAAAACCCCTCAAGCCAGCTGAATCACCATCCAACAAAAAAGCCCAACCAAGTGATGCAAAGGCAAATGTTTGCCTTTAGTCACAGATTTTAAACAGCTGATAGGAAGGAAGTTGAGTCCATCCCAACCAGACCCAATGCAATCCATTTAGTATCTAACCAGTTATGATGGAGCTGTTAATTCCATGTCCTGTCAGGCTTCTCTGCTGCTGCAGTGCATTAATGTAGCTGTGCAATGTCTGGAATCGTCTGCTCCTGAAAGGAGTGCAGCTGCATTATGTTGGCACATGCTGAGTGATTTGCCCCTGGATGTCCATCCCAGCAGTGCACTCCTGGAAGCCAAGTGTCCGGACTGGTAGTACTTTACATTCCTGATTGTGTGTTGACCAAAACATAATAAAACTACCTTGTCTTATACAAGCCAATATTGATTGATTTCTGGATTTTGATTTGATACGTGGACTGAGAGTTAGTCTCTCCCCTTCTCTTCCCATCAGAAGTCACGAGGAATGACTTCTATTTTTGGTTTAAGAGTACTGAGCTAAATTTAAAGTAAACTGTTTCTTTTATGATTGCAGAACTAGGCAAAATGTTTTAATGATTCATTATCATTTGCGTTCTATGAGTTCAAGTGTAGTATGAGGAAATGTCAGTGTTGGCATCCCTGTTTTGTTCTCTTGTCCTACCACTTTCTTGTCACTCATAAATTAGTAAATAGGTTTTGATAGGGTCAGACCCTTTTGTCCCTAGGCTTGCCAGCTGCCATTTAACTTCAGTGACAAATTTTCATCCACAAATTTCACAAGCTTGAGTGCTTTATTCGCAGTGTCCTCTCGGTCAGATGCGAGGAGGTTATTAGAGGTCTAATAAGGCTGTGCTGCATTCACAGCTGAATGAGTCCATCTGCGCCTTGCAGAGAGGACTGCAGGCTGCCATGAGGCACAGTGCTGCTTACATAAGGAGGGAAGGCTTGGAGTGCTCTTATTCTGTCTTCCTCCTTCCACGCTGAGTTGTCGTCAGTGGCTTATAGCAGAGAGCACCTGCTCGCTGACTCAACTCCCGAGGTCAAGTGTTGGTGAAGGCTGTGTCACGGCTGAGTTGACCCAATGTGATTGCTACTGCTCTGTGAGGGGCAATAAATTTAAAACAGAAATTACAGGTTGTAACATTAAGAGTATTTAAATAAGACTATCTTTAAACTGAAAGTTTATTATCATTGATAGGTACTTCACAAATCTGATTCTGCTATCTGTGGGCACTTTGGACAAACTGTAAGGATACAGACAAAAATACATTTGAAAGTACATACAGGCAAAAATGTGTTTGACAGTGCATAATGAGCTAAGTACTCACTGTTTAGTTTAATTGTTTTGATACTTGACTGTCTCTCTCAGGCTGTGATGTAATAAGGTTGATTTATGTTGCAACCAGACTAATATGCAAATTGGAAAAAAAATAGTAAGTGACAGCAGCTTCTGCACTGTTTCCATGCAGTTCATATTAATAAATGGCAGTGTTTTAAGCTTTGCACCTGTTCAGCGAGGTTTATTATTTGTTGTACTGTGCAGATCTGAAAAAATCACTTGTTTTTTCTAAGGGTTTGTTACTCTGATAGTAATTTTGTGTTTTCTCTGTGTGTGTTTATGATATCACTAAGTAGCTTCTCTCTACTAAGAGCATGCCAGTTTTTTGTGTGATTGTGCTGACATTATGTGTTTAATCAGATAATGTCTTCTTGAATTAAACCCTCAAACTTTTAATTCTGTATTGCTGGCTTGAATGGCATTCAGTTAGTTCATTAATAAACAGCAGACTTCTGTTTTCATCTGCCAGAGTATGTCTGACATTAAATAGATTGCTTAATTTGTGTACCTAATACTTATATTTTTCTGAGAGCATAAGCATCATATTATCTATTTATTATGTGCTTCATAATATGATAAATGATGAATTGTGTCCATTAAACACTGTGTCAGGTATGTCAGTATCTTCATTTTGTTTCCCTTTGGTACACAGAGAATGTTTAAAATTGTTGTGGGGTTTTTTCAATTAACAAATTTCTCAGGGCATTTAAAAGTACAGGGTCCATACCCCACTGCCAGCTTCTTGAACTGACATAATCTACATGTTTTTTTTGGTATTCAAAAATATTGGCCTTCAGGATAGGTTCAGTATTTTGCAGTGGTTGGCTTGTTTCATGATCCAAGTTGATGTGTCTAAAAGCACTTTTTCCTCTAATATAAGGAAAGATTGTTTTATGATGATTTATCTAAAATACAGTATTTTAGGTTATTACTTTGACTTTTATGATAGAGGTATCAGTGTAAAGTCTTCATCTGGATATTAAATCTAACAAAAAACTTTGTCAAACTGTTGTTTCATTTTCACATTGAAATGAAGACAGACTCAAGCCATACTTCATGAATCCAGGAGTGCTGCCTGGAAAGTCAAAATATAGCTCACTTGCTTGTTAATTTTAATTGACAGTGTCTTTCCTGGTTTTCTCTATCTTGTTACCTCTTTCTGATTTAATGTTAATCATTTCTGTCTTTTTAAAGAAAAGCTGAAGTACTGTCTTCTTGTATATCTCTGCAATCAGGTGGTATGATTTCATAGAAATATAGTCATCAAATTCTGTTGAAACATCACATTTTCTGTTGAAAATCAAAGATATTTGATTTTTCATTTTATAATTAAACTCCTTTTGAATTCCAGAAGAAAATTCACAGCCTGTAGATTAATCAGTATTACAGTCAATATTACAGATATGATACACATTTTAATGAAAATGATACCTAGAAATGTTATTGAATGAAAACCGGTGTCATTTAGTAATGTTATTCAGACACTAGTGAACATGTTGCTTTTTCTGTGTTTCAAAGTTAGCACCTTTGATGTCGGTGTTACACTTTAGCTACTTCAATTTCTTAGGCATTGTTTTTGTATATTGTCCAGTGTCTTTGATCTTAAGAGTGACTTTAAAGATAACAATCTCTTTGGTTGAAGGAGAAGGCTTGAAGGCCTTTCTAAAGTCATGGATTGGATCATTTTTCAGTTGTCAAAGTGAGAGGTCAGGCTTTCATGGGGTTGAACAATTACTCCTTTTTCTAGGGGAAAGGAAAACCTTCTGCATTACGTTTTCATATAGCCCAAGTATCAGAGTAGATTTTTCTTCCACATCCCTTGTCCTGTCAGTATTTACAGAAACTGATTTTGTGTCCTTTATTCAACTCAGGGGTATTTATCACAAGGATGCTTAAAGGACTGTGTCTTTTAGTTAAAGCTGTGGGTTTTAATTATTGAAGAAATATGACTGTTTCAGGGTTGTTATTGATAGTGTCTGCATATACTATGAATGTACAACTGAGAGTCCATTAAAGGATGCAGTAGGTTAAGTTTACACATGATAAATATTTGTGATACTTACATCTTTCTGTTACAGAGAAATACTTTATAACTAAACTTTGCAAAGCAGAAGTTAATTGGGCATCTCGGTTCAGAAATGGGAAGTGTAAGTCCCTAGGACATTGTTTTTACTTCTTGCCCAAAATATATTATGCTGAAATGTTTCCTACAGCTTCCTCAACTACAAGCTTTTAAAGTTTATTCATGAGAATTTTGGCAAGCAGAAAATATGGTCAGGATATAAGGTACTGATTTTTTTTTTCCCCTCCCTTGTAAATGTTGTGATGAATGAGACAGGACTTTGAAGTGGGTGCAGTACTGAGCAGAAATACTGTATGAATTGTGATCTTTGATTTCCTCTGAGGAAATGTAAACAGAATGCTGTAAACTTCTACTTGTGTTGTTACTTCCTGTGCCTAATTCTTATATTCATGGTGGAAAGTACTGACTTAAAGAGAAATATCAGGCCTTGAGTGTCTAGATCACAAAATCAATGTTCCCTTCTTTTGGTGTTCTGTTGTCGATGTAGTTGGAGCTGTAGGAATGTTTGAAACTGAATTCTGTGGATTTTTTCACTTCAGTGTCCCTAACCTGCAGCACAAGTCAATCAATTTTTATTTTCATTTTAATAATACTGCTTTGAATGATATAATAAGTTCTCCTGCCAATTGCTTTTCTTCAAGTTATTCTTAAATAAAGATAACTTCTGTAGTAATGCAGTATCTTCTCAAATGTAAAATGTGTTTAACTTAGTTGGATTAATATTGTCTGTATATTGTAAAGTATTTATATGTGTGACTTTGGCCATTTTAGCAAGAGGATATAGAAGCTTGGAACTTGTATATCCAAAGTTATGTGATTTTAGGAGTTCAAAACAAGAAAACTGTATGGACTTAGACTGGGTCTGTTTAAAGGAAAATACATCTCTTTCTTCACTGACTTAATGTGTACACAGTTTGACTTCCAGTTTATTGCCTCTCTCTCAGCTATTTGAAACAGTGGTGTTGGTTTTACAACTCTAAAGGTTTTAATAAAGGTTTTACGTTGCCAAGTGTAGAAGAAAGAAAAGATGTCCAAATTTTTCTTAAGGAAAAAAAAGAGAGAGAAGTGATGGAGGGCAGAAAACTTGTATAGTCAGGACTACTGACTACGTAATTTTTAAAAGTCTTAAAAACGCGCGATGTAATATTATTAAAAGCAACCCTTCTCAGTATCTTACTCATACCTGGTGTATCTGGCAGAGTTTTATTCTGTTGCAAATTTGATGGATGTTTATGAAGCACAGGAAGAATTTATTTCAAATTACTAGGAAAAGGTGATTGTTTATCTCTTTAGCAACTGGCAGTATGGATATATGTGGTTGATCTGTTGTCACTGAAAGCAGTAATGTTTATGTTTGATATCTGCAAGATCCCTTGAATTTAGAGTGTTGTATAAGTCAAAATCTTAGAGGAGTTGAAATAGTTTCTGCTTCAAAAAATTTGTTTTTTACAATAAATTATAAGTAGATGAAATATGACTTTATACAAATGTTTTGATTGTTGTTTTGTAGATGACGTTCTGACATCAAATATAGAGAACGGAAATTTTCCCTACCAAGTAGCTAACTTGCATAAGTGTGAGATTTGTTTGCTGTCTTTTCCAAAAGAGACCCAGTTCCAGCGCCATATGAGGGATCATGAGCAAAATGACAAGGTATGAATTCTGGTAGATATAACCAATGTATAATGATATTTTCATAGACTGTCAGGTAAAGCTAACACAAGACATCTTTTCCATGTTTTTAGTCACACCACTAAAAATTACTACTTGGGGACCTCAGTTAAGTTTCTTCTCTTTCATGTTTTCTCATGTTTCTTTTGAGACAGGACCTTACTTTGATGTTGTTTAGTTAGATTGCTGTTTCCAGATCAGTAATTTTTAATTTTAGCTATTTTCTTTGACTTATAAAATATTCAGGTAGATGAGGAAGTGTATAGGTTTCTTTCAATCGAATTTTCAAAGTGATTCTATATATTAGCAATAAAAAGAAAATAATACTTATATTGATTAACTGGACCTCACTAATAAACTAATTTAGTATGTATGTATTAAGCAGTAGATTAATGTCATCACTTTAGCTGCTTACAAGTCAAATTTAGGAAAGAATGAGAAAAATACAGATATGTGCTTAAGACTGGACTGACTTTTTAAATGAAACTTTTGCCACAGGTTGCATCTGTAATATGAAGCATTTAATTTCTTTTCCTTGTTTTCTGTTTCACAAAGCTGGAACTACTTGAACTGCTCTTCTGTTTTTAACATTTTGATTTGTATGGTTATATGTGTCACCCAGGGTATATGTAATTTTGAATTAATGTAATTAATGACTTTTGTCTTAATTTTTGTGATTTTAACGAACAGCCTCACCGATGTGACCAGTGTCCGATGTCATTTAATGTTGAATTCAACTTGACACTTCATAAATGTACTCACAATGGCGAAGATCCTACCTGTCCTGTGTGCAACAAGAAATTCTCCAGAGTAGCCAGTCTGAAAGCTCATATAATGCTACATGAGAAAGAGGAGGTAATTCATTAAATGTCATAACTTAAATTTTGAAAAGACATGTCATAATAGTTGTATTTAATCCCCTACCCGTATGCCTTAGATTGGAAGAGTGAATAAATTATTTGATTTAAAAGAAATAAAAAACTTTTAGTGGGGAGACTGTTTTAATAATAGTTACAAAAATTAATAAGCTGGATATAACTAAGTGTTCCCATCGTGTCTTTGTTAACAAAGAGAATCTGTGCATGTTTGACATATATATAAATATTAACTGATTGGTTATTTTCAAATACTTTTATTTTGAAGATATTTCTGTGACTTCATCTACATAAGCCCACATGTAATAATCTGGGTGATTGTGTTTATGGCAGATGTCATGGTGAGGCACTCTCACCATCTATAGAAATAGAAGAAGTTGTTCCCTTATCTACAACTCCCACTTCTGTTTTTGAGTGGTGGTTTCGCTTCAAAGTGCTTTGTCTTTCTTTCCCTCTCAAAATTTAGTTTTCCATTTTTATAAGGCGTTGGTTGAATTCTTAGCAAACAGTTAATACACAGTGGTGTTTTGCACCCTTTATAGGCATTACTGCATTATTGCAGTTGCCAGAGTTGATTGCACTGCCCAAAATACCAAGTTTTCAATCAAGTAATTGCTCCTTCTCCCGTGAAGGCTTTTTTAAACTTAGACTTTATGTTGGAGAATTGGAGCTAAAGAGCTGTTATCATCTGGCTTCTGATCGTAAACATAACAGTGGTATATTTCTCCATGCCAACTGCAGACAGCTTTGCAGCAGTTTTGACCACTACGTTTGGGATAATAGGCCTGTTTATACTTGTCTAATCCAGGCAGGGTATCCCATGTGTAGAGATTGTGTTCCTTCTTTAATCATGTTTTAGTTCACATTTTGTCACATACACAGCCAAGTTAAGTGGACTTGAGTACAATTTTGTTGCATGTTAATATATCTATAATGATACATGGCTTAATGGGTATTATTAAGGGAACTTGATTTATAAATGGCTAAAAACATCAGAATAAGGAAACTAAGCATCAAGAAAGACACCTGAGAGTGATTTTTGATATTCATTTCTGCCACTAAGTGATTTTTCATGCACTTCAGCAGCTCTAATTTTGATACTTGGTGCAGATGTCAGAAGAATAGACTGTGTGATGCCTTCTAATTTAAAATTCAATCTGCAGTTTGAACATTAAATTTATAAAAATATGAGTACCTTTCAATTGCTAATGAATGTATTCTTATAATGCCCAATAATTTTATGATGAAACAGAGATGTACGTAACAATTCACAGAGAACTGCAGGAATAACTTGCCCAGTACTTTTGCCTAGGACCTGTAGGAGATCTGGAATTTGAACTTGAAGCAGAGGTTATTGACCATCTGAAGTTATTGATGTCTGAAGTTATTTATGCACACCAGTGAGGAACATTTAACAGAGATAATAGATATTTTTAGACATTTAAGCTTAACTCTCAGCTTAGATTTTGTAAAATAAAGATGGAATGACAAATAAAAATTAAGAATTTTGTAAAGCAAAAGGAAGTCAAGAGCTTTTAGTTTTCATTGAAATAATATTTGACTTTGATTCTGCCTCTGAATTTCAGAGAAGTGACAATAGTTTTGCATTAAACATCAGAAGTTAGTTTCCATTCTAAATGTCATAGAATAATAATATAACTGGAAAATGGTGTGTTTAACACTGCTGTAAAATTAATGGTTTATCTGTCAGAAGTATTATGTGTCCCTATTAATTTCTGTCAGCTTTTCTGTGAAGATATCTTAAGAAAATTCAGTACTAACTGTGGTGGGATTACTGTTTAAAAATATAATTTTAACCAGTAAAAGTGAGAAATCCCTGACTCTACATTTAAGGTGCTTGTGGTTAGAAAGTAGTATTTGTTACCAATGTTTCTGTAGACCATAGTGTAATGGCACTGAGGTAAGTTTCTGTGTGTGTCTTGAATCAGCCTACCAAGGAAATAGGGACTGGTGATGGTGGTACTGAAGTGCTTGCTGCTGCTGCCGTGTGAACTTTTTTCAGAATTCAGTTTCAGTGGAGTTTCTTCAAATATAAATATTAATATAATCTTACAGTGATTATTGTTCATGGTTTATATATGGGACTCATAAAATTTTTTTGCTGTATACTTTTATTGCTGCTTGCTTCCAGCTGACAATGTCCATAGAAGGATACATTAATCTGCTTGAGCAAAGCTTGTGTGTGTACTGCTCTTTGGGAATATTTTTAAAAATCAGTGTCTATTATCTCTCTCAGAATCTTATCTGTTCAGAATGTGGAGATGAATTCACTTTACAGAGTCAGCTGTCCATACACATGGAAGAACATCGTCAAGAATTGGCAGGCAGCAGGATCCACAGCTGCAAATCTTGCAAAAAGGAATTTGAAACTTCCTCGCAGCTAAAGGAGCATATGAAAACTCACTATAAAATAAGGTGACGATCACGGGATTGTAACAAAATGAGCAGATGCTAGTTTTATGGTGATAGCTGGGAAAAGCAGGAATAGCATTTCTAGTCAGCAAAATACCATGATTGATGCAGATAATTTCTTTTCTTTGCTATGCCATTATGAAATGGCATTTGCTTTTTAAAACTTTGCTTAAGTTGGTTATTTTTGGAGGCCTTCCCCCCCCCCCGTTTTTGTATTTAGGCACACATAGTAAGCATAGTTCATCTGCTAGCTATTTGTAAACACGGGTTAAGTTTTTCTGATGCAAAGTGGTTTTTTGAAGTGTGTTTATGATTTTAAAGGCTAATAGCAGTACATCGAAGCAAATGTATATTAATTTTACATAGCCTTTATTTTAATGACAAAAGTTCTCATGATTGCCTTCTGCAAAGAAAAGTTGTTCATTTCAGTTTAATTGTTTTTTGCAAGCGGTCCTCATCACAACCTCCCATGAGTTTCTTGTAAATCTGAAAAAGCACAAAATGAAGGTAAAAAAAGAGGCCTGACAAATGCTGTTCTTATTCTTGGTGGATATTTGTTCTGTCCTTTCTTTCAGCTCTCTAGTTTAACTTTACTTTTAGGAATGCGAGAATTTTTTTAAGTTAGAAGGAAGAAAAACTTAGTTCTGTTGGTTTAGTTTATATATTAAGAAAGCCTAAAGTCTTGACTAGTGATTTCTCTTAATCTCTTCTCAGTTTCTGTAAAAAACAGATGGGGAAAATTACCTATCTAAAACCAAGAAATACTGGCTATTTCCAGTTCTTTTTCTTAGCAGATGATACAGCTTCTAAGATCTTAATAATTGTGTTCCAGAAGGTTGAAAAAAGTATTGTTGTAGATTTCCATTTGCAAACAGAAATTTAAGGGTTTGAAGAATCAAGTTATGTTTGTATTGGGTTATATAAATGTACCATATTGCATACAAAAATCATTCTTGTTGTGGACGTCTCCTGTGTAGAGATGAATGAAGATTAGGATGAATAAAGAATAGAGTGAATATAATATGATGGTTGTGATTTTGAGAGAGTATTATGTGTGCCCCATGCTGACATAAAAGACATCTAAGTGCTTCATGATCATTTGTTTATTTTCCTAAGCATGGATTATTTCTGGATTCAGAACTTTCTTATATGACATTCGTCTTATTCATCAGTTCAGATGTAGAAACGTGTTGCAGTTGTGTTCCATAAACTGCTGTCTGTACTGGTGCTGTGCTGTCCTTTAACCAAGGACCAATACAACCCATGTATATGAGCAGGGTTAATGACTTGATTCAGTGTTCCCGCTCCAGTTCGTCACAAAGCAAATGCAGCTCAGACCTGTGTTTCACAGAAATAATTTTGAAAGGAAAAATGTGAAAAATGTGGAAATTCAGATTTTATTGTTGAATGTGAAAAGATTAATTAATGAATTACGAAAAATTAATGTTTGGTTTAACTCAGTTATGTAGAGTGTATTTAAAGTTCAAAGACACACATGAATTTGACTACTGTTTTTCAGTGTAAAATAAGCTTCAGAGATTTTTTAGGATTTAAAATTATGAAGAGCTTTGTTCCTTTAAGTTTTTTTCATAGAGCGGACGCACTTTCATTGCCAAAAAGGTAATAGTTCTCTGAATCATTTGTATTCAGACTATTATGAAGTTTTTAAATTTAAATTTAATACTAATTTAAATTCAGTACCTAGCTTTTGCTGAAAAGAAAATGGTCATTCTGACTCTAAATGATGAAGTAATTTAGAAGATGATCTGATCTTTAGTGATTGTCCCTACAACTACCTCCAAATCAGATATTATTTTTGTTCTTAAAGTGCTGCAGATACAGTGAAGACATATTGCTCATCAAAGAATGCATTCTGACAATCAGGCTGGTCTAGATCTGTCCTCAGGTGAAAAGAAGAGGTTGTAACATCTGTGTTGTTCTCTCTCCTTATCTTCAGTTTTCAGTTGACTTATTGTGGATACTTTTTAAAATTTTAGTAGATATAATTAATATGTAAAATTAAAATATATTACCCACACTGTGCTCATTCTTTAAGATTATAAAAGGACTTTAAAAATACATGTAGTTTTTTTTAAGTAATTGGAAGGGAAAACGTGCTTTCCTTTAAATATACACTGAACATCTATGTTCTCCTAGAGTGGAAAGATGCAGCATTTGAGAAGTTTAATGATTTCTTGTGTTATGCACAGACTATTACTTCCCTGCTATTTTTTTCTGTTATACAACTTGTCTTTCAATGTGGTGGTGTGCTTTGCACTTTTACTCCACATTAGCTAATTCTTTCAGTTGTTCATAAAAACACCAGGTATTTAAAGTTGTTTAATATCATCTAGAATTAAGCAGTACTGAGAAGCTGGATTAATGTATAGGTGTTGTTACTCAGACAGTATGGAAGATAATTGAATGCTCTCAGTACTGTACTGGTTTGCCCGCTGCCTTGTGGCTTCTGCTTGTTTTCCTGAGTTGTTGTGATGGTCTGCAAAATCTGGTTTTTTTTCCTTTTTTTTTTTTTTTTTTCAGTCAGTTTTCCACATTGCTGTTGACGTTTCTCAGCAGCCATTTAAACTAGTTAGTTTGATTTTTAGAGAAATGAGTTTGGGGAATTTATATCATCTGTTATTATGGTTCTGTGGAGAGTGTGATTTGCGTTTGAGGGGCAGGGGTGAGTATTTGGGTTGTTAAATTGTTAGCTTGCTCCTTATAGACTTCAGCAAGTGCATTGAGACTCAAATTCATGAGATTTTCCTATTCTAGTTAAGAATAAAGGACTTGTGTTCAGGCAAAAGAAGCAGAGTTGCACAGAGTTGAAAGTTCCCATAAAAATAATATTTGTGAAGTCACTGTATTCTTCTGGCAGAATATACTCTGAAAATGTCTCTAGAGAGCCTCTAGGGTGTATCCATTTTTATTACAGAAATAACTGAAATTCTTGGTGCATGTAGGTCCTTAGAAAAAAGCTGATTGCATTGTTCTTTTAGTATCATTATAGACTTTGGTTTTTCACTGTTGCAGCTGATACTGTATGTTGTTATCAAGTTTACACTATGCTAAAAATGATGGGTTAAAATAAAATCATTAAAATAATGCTTCATATTAAAATTATTTAATTATTTAATTTTATTTTTTTTATGACAGAGTATCAAATACTAGATCTTACAACAGAAACATTGACAGAAGTGGGTTTACCTATTCCTGTCCTCACTGTGGAAAGACGTTCCAGAAACCAAGTCAGTTAACACGACATGTTAGAATACACACAGGTAAGGCTGTGGAAGTAATTATTTAATTGGCATTTGTTTTACAAAATTCAGTGAACCTGCGAAATGCTAGTCTTTTTCTCCCTATTGGGACTTCAAATGCTATCAATACATTTCACTCATTAGATGCTGTTACCTGTTGGTTTAAAATAAACTTTTTTTATTTTCCTCTGCTTAGCAAATTTATATGCTTTTAAAATTTCTGTTCATATAATCGGAAACAGTTAAAAAAATTAAAGTACTCTATAGGTTTCATTTTTTACCAAATATCAGTTTTGGTACTTGCAGTTTCAATGAGCCCTAAAACGCGAATCACTAGGTAAGGGTGAGTCAGCTACTCCAAGTAAGATCTTACATACTCTAGAGAGCAGGTTCTAAAATTTACTATCCCAAAAAGAGTGAAAGTGCATAAGAACTAATAATACTACTGAAATGGTGGCCTTGCATTTGTTTTTAAATTGATTTATTTGAAATTGCAAAATGGTCTTGGGATGCGATAAACCTAGATTGTAATTTTGGTAATTGAAGAAGTGCAAGTGGCTGTTCAAATTTCCAGAATGAATAGCAAATGGTTTTTTCTAAATTGCTGTCATAAATATGTGCGCGCTTAACCCTTAAGCGGTTGAAATAATTGAAAAATACCAAGCACAAAATAAAAGTTTTGAAGTTTACAGACGACTAAGGGAATAGTTCTTAAGTTTCAACCAGCTATACATCGTATAGCAGGAGTTAGTCCTTAAACAGAACCTTTGCTGGAGGTGTTTCAGTGCTATGCAATATGTATGTATTTTTCATATATATTGAATAAATTGCTGTTTGTCTAGTTTTTAGCTAGTTCAAATATGCAGTTACATAAGTGTGCAATGTTGTTTGTATTAACAGTCGTTTCAGGCAGAGATGTGATGAGTTGCTATTTACAAGAATGGCTTTGTTTACCAAGGAGAAATAAAAATACCATTGCATGACTCTTTCTTAAGAATCTTTTTAAGTTCAACAGATCCAGTTATAGAATAGTAACACAAGAGGTCACCCTTGTACCTGCTTTTAAAAAATTGCTTCAAACAAATACCCCGAAAAAGGTCAGCGAGAATTGAGTATTTTGGAGTCTTGACTGTATTTGATACATTATTTTAGCTTATTCTAGTTGAAATTAAAGAAACAAGGTAATAGTTGGTTAAGGATGCTTCTTTAAAACTTCAAAAAGTTCAAGCGCATTAATGGTTCTTTAGAAGAATAAAAAGACATTTGTGTACTGGGAAGCCAGAGACAGAAAATGCAGTCCCAATCTGCATATGACAGTAGATAATTTGAAGTTCCAAGTAGCTAACAAATGCTCATTTAATTTGTGAATGACTTTATTATTCTAAACCTGCAGACAATCTGTGTGGTATTCAGTTGCTTGAGGTACTGTAACTGTGTAGGAAAGGACAACTCTACTGTAAAGAATTTAGAATCCCCAAGTTTTTAATTGTTGAAAGAGCCTGTCTGTGCTACATGTGCAGCATTACATTAGTGTCTTAATTTGCAATACTATTTTTTGTTTGTAACTAGTCATTTCAAGCACTTACACCCTTTTGGGAAAAAAATTAAGTCTCAGAGGCTACAATTCCCATACTAATAACTAAGTAATAAGCCCCTCATTCCTCCTCTCAATCTGTGTTTTAAGTTATACTTGCGGAGTACAGAAATTCCACATTTCCACAGTGGAATTAAGATTTAGTTTCTGTAATGAGATTTACTTAAATAGGCACACTTAACCTGAAGCAATACTTCTCTGTGTCCACCAGCTCTTAGTGGAAGCTAAGCCTTTTACCTATGAAAGCCCAGCAGGAATTTTGTCATTGTATTTCAAGATGTGAATCAATGTTCTTTGTCTTAAAAACTAAACAGATCTTAAAGCATCTTCAAAACTCATAAGCAGCAGAACAGAAAATATATATTCCTTCAGTGAGTTAAATGCTATTTCGAAAAATAGCTGCCTTTATTCCAGACAACGTGAATTTAATTAAGAATTAATAAGTGTACAGTAGATGTAATTACAGTTATATAACCAGAAGTCATATAAAAATATTTGTTACAGCTGCTTTAATGTACATTATCTTTAGTGCATGGTAGTACTTACTGGTGTAGCAGACATAATGTACAGAATGCTTGTAATGGTTTTGCTAAAGAAATTTGCAAAGGCAGTGTTTTCAAGGTGTTGGAGTTACCTCAGCTAAACTATTTAATTAAAAGGAAAAAAGGGTAATACTGAGTTCATGGCAGAAGTTCCCAGTAGTCAATTAAGACACGTTTGTAAGAAACTGAAATTTATTCTTAGTATCTGTATGTTTAAAATATGTAGCATTGTAATCTGTTTATGCACTTCTCTTATGTTCTGTCACCTACAATTTCTGCGCAGTTTTTCGTGCCTAATCTGTGAATGTACAAATAACTGGAAGAATGCACAACACTGAGATCACCAAAATTGGGAAATTGTGGCAGAGCATTCCTGTAGCAGTATTGCCTAGTTTTTGTTTAATGTTCAATAGCAATATGAGCATTCAGAGTCTTAAAATTATCTTCTGAGTGGGATTGTATGATATCTCGTATAATATTTTATTGCATATTTTCAGTAGATGGTTGTAAAGAGTGAACGGCTGTTAATATTTATTGGGGAGTGGGAACCATAGGCCATCTTCTGCAGTGTTACTGTAAGACTTTTTGATTTTTAAACTAAAGGTTAAATTTTTGATACTTATTTATTACTGTCCATTTATCCTCTGGTCCCTCTGTTTCAGTGGAGATATATGCATTCTATACAATTTGGTATACAAGAGTGATGTATGTGGGTTTGTTGTTTCTTTTCTTCCCCCCCTTTTTTTTTCCTCCAGTGATTTTGCATAACAGCTTCTGAGGTCTTCCAAACTACAAGTCGAGAGAATCCATTCTAAATAATTGCTTTGTATAGATTTCCTTCATTTTAACCATTTTAGCTGATAATCATCAGCTAGTTCACAAAACTTTTTCATAAGGCTACATTGTCATCAGAGTAGGTGCAGAGGTTGGTGGCTAAGGTAAACAATTTTCCTTGAAAACCCACTAATAAAATGTGTTTGCATGTATGTACAGATGTCTCTAGGCAAGGTTATATTTTAGCTGCTATAATTTTTCTTTTAAACACAGGAAACTGCTAACGCTTATTGGAAGCTCCTTATGCGCCTCTTCCTCTTCCCTTTCCCTTGCAGGTGAAAGACCATTCAAATGCAGCGAGTGTGGGAAAGCCTTTAACCAGAAGGGAGCTCTGCAGACTCACATGATCAAGCACACAGGGGAGAAGCCCCATGCCTGTGCCTTTTGTCCCGCAGCCTTTTCCCAGAAAGGCAATCTGCAGTCGCACATACAGCGAGTGCATTCGGAGGTAAACACAGTTAATTATGCCTTGGTACTGACATGTCCTGTTCAATTGTTGCTGTTCCTGTGCGCTCCAGTGCTGTCTGCAGCCAGTATAGATTTACTGCTGTAGTATAGATTGGAGTTTGCTGGTTTGACCAGCGAGCTTTCCTAAATTGCTTGATCTGAATAAATGTGTACTTAGGAGAAGTAGCAAAACCTTCATTGGCCATTGTGTTTTCAGTACATGGATAGATTAGAAAGTAGTGGGTTTAGGTGTATAAAATGTACCTGTGTCTGTCCTGGGAGAATGAGGACTAGATTCAGATGAAAGTAAGCCAAAAGCATCAAAGCAGAAAATGGTGAAAAATTTCAAGGCCAAACCCACTAACTCCATCGTAGAGCTTACTTGCCATTTATCTTTGAAGTATATGTCTTGCAACCTTTTTCAGGAGTTTTTTGGTTACAGGTAGAAGAAAATTGCAGAATAAGATAAAAATTGTTGTCTCAGATCTCTTTATGCCTGTTGTTCTTCTCTGTGATAGACAGGTTTTTAGATTCAAAAGGTACTGCTATGATAAAGTAATGCAATATTCTGAGCAACATAGGCTGTGCAACTTTGTTCAGTAATTTCCTTACTGACTTTAGTGATTTTTGGTTGGAAATACCCATAGAAAGGGACCTAATTTTGGTTTGTAAGGTATGAAGTAATAGAGGCAGCTGTTTTTGCATTTTTTCTTTTTCATGGGTGCAGAATAGCATCTCTGTTCTCACTCTTCCCCTAACTCTGTCCAAGATTTGTGTTCCCGTTTTCCATTTTTGTGTTACAACGGTAGATATTTTGGGGATTTTTTTTTTACTAAGGATTTTTTAGCATGTTAGTTTCTTCCTTTTAGGATGTGCCTTAGTATATGGATATGTCTTAGTAGTTTGTATTACACTTGGTTATATTAAATCATACAACTTTGAGTCCTGTGTCCAGTTCTGGGCCCTTCAGTTCAGGAAGGACATTGAGGTGCTGGAGCGAGTCCAGAGAAGGACAGTGAAGCATGTGAAGGATCTGGAGCACAGGTCCTATGAGGAGTGCCTGAGGGAGCTGGGATTGTTTAGCCTGGAGAAGAGGCTCGGGGGGACCTTATCACTCTCTACAACTACTTGAAAGGAGGTCGTAGCCAGGTGGGGTTGGTCTCTTCTCCCAGGTAGCTAGTGATAGAACAAGGGGACATAGCCTCAAGCTGTACCAGGGGAGGTTTAGGTTGGATATTAGGAAGAATTTTATCACAGAAAGGGTGATTAGGCATTGGAATGGAGTTTCCATTGAAGTTGCCATACCTAGAGGTGTTTAAGGAAGACTGAACGTGCCACTTAGTGCCATAGTCTGGTTGACAGGATGGTGTTCAGTCATTAAGGTTAGATTTGAGGATCTCAAAGGTCTTTTCCAACCTGATTGATTCTGTATCTTTGTGTGACTAGTCGTTTTCAGAGTTCACAGCTCTCTGTATGTGATAGCTTTTGCTACATAAAAAAATACATCGACATTGATTTCATTGATTACATAATTTACATTTACTTTTTCCAAACCAGATTGTTAGGGATGAAGTAAAAAATATTTTTTACTTTTTTCTCTGTTACTCAGTTTTTCTGTAAGAAAGAAACAAGCTGTGGGATAAGGTGCTTTAAATAAAATTCTACCTCTTGATCACATCCTATGCTTCTGTGGTCCTGAGCCTACATTTTAGCTTTGGGTAATTTATTGATTTTTTTTTTAATTTTTTTTTTTTCTTTCTTGGTCTTGCTGTGTTTTCTTCAAGCATGCATGGAATTCTATGAATTCTTTGTTTTATCCTGAGAAAATTACAAAATAACATAGGTGATAATGAATTACAGACTGTTCTCATTTTGTAAGGCTACAACTCTGTTGAGCTGTAGCAGTATTTTATTCCTTGATGTCTCTTTTTGAAAGTCTTGTTAGCAGGTCAGTGTCAAAAAATACAAAATACCATACTATAATGCAAGTACTTCAGTGTGTTTTCTTTTGAATACTTTGTTGCTCCCTTTATATTGCAAGTCCTACACTGGCTATTACTGCTGTGATAGACTGAGAAGGGGAAGTGAGGAAGGTTGAACTCTGCAAATTTATCTGTTTTAATTACCTTAACGCCTTGGTCTGAAAGTCCCAAACAAATTGCTGCTGGTCACTTTCTTATTCTGTGTGTTTTAATTCAGTTCAAACTACATATTAAACTTCCCTACCCTTCACTGTGTTGGTTTTGTCTGCATTTTTTTGTCTTTGTATTTCAGAACGACCTTTTGTGTTATGTACGATGTTTCATCTTCTGACACATCTTAATTGATAAAGTTGCATTTCAGTTTTGCTTCTAAGTGTGGAACAGTAGGAAATTGTAAAGAGGGAAAAGTCTGCAGTGTCATTTACGAGATGACATTTGTTGTGCTGTCTGGTGCTTCCCAACGTTGAGAAGTGGTAATAGGCAGTTATAGTCATGCATGTAGATTACAGTTGATTTGATATCCAAGATATACCAGATTAATTTCATTAGTAACTTGAAAAAATTAAACCATTTTACTCTCATAATCCCACAGTATATTTGTTATATGGATAAATAATGAAACATATACTTGGTAAATGTGGGGAAAAATTACTTAAATTTTTTGTGGGTTTTTTTTTTTTTTCTTTAAGGTGAAGAATGGCCCTACATACAACTGTACAGAATGTAGCTGTGTCTTCAAAAGCTTGGGTAGTTTAAATACACATATCAGCAAGATGCACATGGGTGGTCAACAGAATTCTGCGAGTGCTTCAACAGATGTATCTCATGTTACAGCAGTAAGTTTTGTTTGGTATATTTTGAAAATGCCTTTGAGAGTTTAATCAGGTCTATATCTTAATTCCGATAATTCTTTGGATAGGTTAGAACTTATAGACCTGTAGCTTCTTTTGTCTTTTTCATGTTTTGTGTGATTTCTGGTATTAAGTTTCAGGATTAAATGTTGGGAAAATGTAAATTGGCAAAGTATATGCAAAAAAGGATTTACAATTTGAGGATTTGGTTGAAAATACAACAGTTCAATTCTAAAATGAAGTAAAGTATAATTCTGGTCCTTACAGATTATGTTAGCCTCCCAGATAATATAAAACTAATGGGGAAGTTTAAGTGTAACAGTGAAATTTAGAACTATTGAAATAATATATTAGTTGCCACACATTTTCAGAAATTGTTTATATAAATCTAGTCCATATAAATGCATAGTGGATCCTTCTGTGTGTTTCCAGTAATTTGTTTTAAATGTTAGCTTCTTACATGGCAGATTATAAAGCAAAACTATAGCTTTATTGGAAGTACTGAATGTTTTTCTTTCTTTACCCAGATACAACTAAAATTCAGAAAATGCTTCTGATTTCAGAAGACTATTCTATTTTTTGAACCAGTACATATTTAATTTATCATAGTACTCTTTTTTTCTTTGAATAGAACTGCCTTTTTTACCTTTATTCCACTCTGTTTTGCTTAATTCCCGACTTTAATGGTCACAAACAAGACCAGTCTTCGAAGAGGAGGGTTAAAATTTGAAGTTTCAACTTCATTGTGCAGCTGTATCTTGTTGAAAACAACTGTCTAGTAATGTTGTTTGGAGCACCAGTTTTTTAGATGCCATTTCCTTCTTCATGTTAATTCATTAAAAAAAGGCTAATGTGACCTATTTGCTTGCAAATACTTATATTCTCTGTGTCTTTTTGTGCATTTCTGCATTCACAAGCCTAATCTTAAAAGCAGGATGGTAGAGAATTTCTTTATACTACCTCATGTTTGTTTTTCCCGGCTAACTGTGTTCTTATTGTTTTGTTTTGCTTAAATATTTTGCATTTGCCTAGCATATTGATAATACAGCAGTGTGTTGTTATCTTTACTGATGCATACTTCTCTGCTTCCATGAAACAGTATAGCAAATACGCCTCCATGCAATAATATAAGCAAAGAGAGAGAAGGCAGAAAAATTCTCTCTCTAAAAAGAGATGTCAAGAAGTTTAACAAGGGAGAGCAGAGATAATAAATGATGTGGCAGTTGCATATCAGAGAGCATTATGCTTTGTATTTGCAACTTCTTATCTGAAACTGCAGATACTTAATTATTTGTATTTTTTAATTGCTTTAGAAAGCTGGCACATTATTAGGTTAGCGCTAGCATTCTTTGATTAGAACTGGCCTTCATTCTGCTCAAAACTTGCAGAACTGCTTTGACAACAAATCTCTGGTATAATTATTCTATTCTGAAGTTTGTGATAGGCTCTGTCATCCCTTGCTATGTACCTGGGGATAGGCAATGATTATGTCCTTATTAAGTACACATTTCAAAAGCTGCAGTTTCCTGAAAAACTGTGCTACCGAAGAATGCACTCTTGTGTGGTACATGAGTACATCTTGTAAATTATGGTTACTGTAAGGCTGTTATTTTTCTTTTTCTGGGTCAGTACTTATAGCTAAGGTATTGGTTTCTGTAACTTGTGTTTATTTAATGTATATAAACTATGAAACAGTGATGGTGATTTTGTCTACTTTTGTTTCTCTCAGGTTCAGTTCATTTTTCTGGGAAAATGAACTGTACCACTTTTCTGCATTATATTAGTCATGTTTTTCTTCTTTTTGACAAAGGTTTAAAATACTTTATTTTCATTTCTTTGTAGGACCCTGTCACCCAGCCTTTAACAACATCCCCTGCTAATCTTTTGCAACCTGTTGATAACAAATGGAAGAACGTAAGTGTAAAGTTTTTGTCACATTTGTGTGTCAAGACTAGAAGTGGGAGAAACTTTACAGAATTCTGTAAATTTTCATTTAACTGGTGAAAAATGATATGCAGTGATCCTCTATGATAAGTTGACCAGCTAACATGTGAAGAGAAGCTCTTTAGTGAATGCAGCTGGTTATGTAGAGACAGAATAGGCCTTGAATGGATTGTATTCCCTCATTTGTTTACACAGTCATGATTTTGCATATAATTCTGTTCAATAGCTCTTCAAAATGGAACCAAACACTCTTCTGTATAAAAGGACCAGAAGCAAGTAAGGACTCTTAAAAATACTGGATTGTCCTACCCCTCTGCCTTTACTTTGCATGGATACCATGGTTTGGGTTAGAGGAAAGGAGTTGTGTTCATAATGGTTGAGCTGGTTGGAATTTGGACAGCAGTATAACTGTGGGGTTCAGGACGAGCTGTGGAACTGGGGTAGGAGGATGCAGGACTGACCTTCTGGAATCCCATAGCAAATAGCTGTGATGTACAGGCAGGTCTGTATGTGCCAGTCCCACTGAGAATGCTGGCATGTTTTTTTGCAGCTATATAGCATCTTGTTTGTCACCTATTGATTGCAGCATGGTATCTTAGTGACAGACATCTGACTTACAGTCTCCCTTTCCCCAGTTCAGCGACTGATTATCTTCTGATGTGCTAGAATCCATGAAACCAAGAACTAGGAAATATGGCATTACTGCTTTAAAGTCATTATAAACAGTCCACTCACTTTCTTTTTATCTTTTACTGTAAATTCATTATTCCAGGACCACTTAACTTATGGCTGGACAGAACTGATGTGAACTAATTGGTTACAAATATTTGTTGTATTAAATAATTATACTATTTCCTTGTGAGATTTTAAAAATATTGAAATAGCTTTTCTTCAAAAGTTTAAGTAATTTTTTTTTTATTTTTTTTTTAAAATCAGTTGAAATTAAATTTCAAGTCTTGCATGGTCTCCTGCATTTCTCCAGATTAGGCCCTTGTGTCAGGGAGTCATATTCTCTGGTTCCCTGTACTTGATGGAGCGTGCAAGGTTTTTTCCTAGTGAGAGGTATGAGTTGGAAGCAGTAGATCCATTGCCTCCTCCTCCCAGAATTGCCTGAAACTGCCAGGCATCTTTCCAGCCACTTTGTTCCCAGCCTGTGGCAGTACATGGGGTTCTTGTGACCCAAGTGCAGGACCCAGCACTTGGCCTTGTTAAACCTCATACAACTGGCCTCTGCACATCAATCTTGCCTGTCCAGATCCACTGTTGTCTATTCTCTGTATTTCCTTCTGCAATTTTTGCTGTTTTCACTTACTTGTTTATATTGTTCACTATCATGAACTGTCTTCAGTAATACAGGGGAAATCAAAGCCATCAAAATTCTTAAAACATGCTATAACGTATTTTATTATTGAAGAGATTCAAGGTACATTAGCTACCCTGCCCAACAGATAAAATACTTCAGGGTGACTTGATCTGCTGTTTTGAAGAAGAAGGAAAAATCTATAATCTCATTAATAGAGAAAAGAAAAATGATTTTGAGGGTTGAGGCTAGACAAATTGACACTTTGAAATAAAGTACGGAATTTTAGTGTGGATAGTTTACTATTGGAGCCACATGTTAAAGTTGAATGGTAACAGAAAAAGTTACCACAATAAACTGCTTGATTTAAAGAACTGCTCTAATTTTTGTACAGTTACTATACTTGAAGGAGTAATTCACTCAGAGCAGTCACATGGTCTGTGTTACACAGCAGATCAGACAAACCAAGGGTCATCAAAAGATTCACTATTCCAGTTGAACAACTCTGGAATTATGGAGCAGTAATAAAACACTTCATTTTCTATTCTGTCTTTAAAATGGGGTGTTAAAATGAGACCTAGAAAGGGTCTTCTGAAACTTTTTATAATGAACAGCATATCTTAATAATAATGGTAAAAAACTTCATGTGTGCGTATGTGTATATTATTATTCAAAAAAGGTAACCTCCATGAGATTGTATATAAACTGCTGTATAATACACAGAACACACTGGCTAAATACATGTAATGCTGTAATTTTCATGTTGAAGATGTTGAGCAGTTCCTTCATTAACAATTATTTTTTCTCTTGTTACAAGGAAGAGAAGTTTAGAAATGAAGGTGAAAAAGAGTCTTTATTTCCTATTTAAAAAATAAATGCCAAGGCTTTATATCACTTTTTTTCCTTCATATTTTTTGCTAAGGTAGCCTAAGATACAATTATCAAATCAAAGATTAAGAAATTACATTTTTAAACTTCAGGTTTATATAGTATTTTTACAGAGCCTGATGCCTATTTAAATGTTTAGAGTATAAAGAGATTCTTCTAAAGCTAAGAGGTTTTGAAGGTTGAAAGTTGAAGGGGAAAAGTTGGTAGTTTGTTCTGAAAGGTTTTGATTTCATATAGAAAAAAATCCCAACTAATAGAAGGTTATTTTTTTCCAAAGGACCTGCTTGAGATAAATGTGAACTTTGAAAAGACAACCATGTCAGTGCTGTTTATTTGTTTTGGAATTACTTTTCCTGTGGCCTCTACATGTGGAATTCTGTAATTGATGCATGTGTTTTGTAAATTGGTTGAAGGTTTAGTAGTTTAATAAATTTAATTAAAGCTGTGAGCTTACAATTTAGAGTTTGATAAGGACTCCAAAAAAGAGATATACAGAAGCAATTCTTTAGTGGAGTGAGCAAACCTTGAATGACAGCTCTGTATAATCCTTATGTCTTATACAAAGAGACATCTTTGTAGTGGACAGTTAACAAACATTTCAGATAAGGGACCTGGACAGGTGAGTTCATAATATATACCTTTCATCTTCCTTTACAAATGTACTGCTGTATATTTCAGGCCACACATTTTCGGTCTCCACTTCTTCAACAGACAGAAAACCAGGTGTCTCCAGCTGCTGCTCACCAGGGTCAGCAGGCTGTCACTGATGTCATTCAGCAGCTCCTTGAGTTATCAGAACCAGGTCCTGTAGAAAATAACCAACCTCAACAACCTGGTCAACAGCTCAACATTGCAGTGGGAATCAGTAGAGATATTTTGCAGGTAAGCTCAGTGTGAGAATAGCTTTACATTTCGGCGGTTTCTTTCTCATATTGTAGTGAAAATGATTCTGAGTATTTTCAATTATAGCATTCCTTATGCATTTCTAAATCATTTATCAGTAAAGAAAAATGTGTAAGGATCTACTGAATGGGTATGGAATGCACCAAGATACCTTTTTGTATAATAATGCAAAAGAAGGGTTATAAAAATTGATTATATGACCTAGAAGAAAGCTTTAAGTGTACACACCCATACATGAATATTTTTATTGATCACTTTAGCTTTTTTCTTTTTCCTGTTGCCTAGAAGCTTGTGGCATGTCCTTAGGTAATGCCATGCTTAAATCATGATAACATTTAAGAGGGGAAAAATATTTTCATCTGGCTAAAAAATGAGAATGTATACATGGCCTTTACCCTGTTCTGATTAATAAGGGCTATTTGACTATTCCCTGTTTGTGCAAGAAATTTTTTTCCGAGGTCAGTTTTTCCTAAACTTTTAGATTCTGTCCTTGATATATCTGGCAGTAGGAGACGCTATGTAACAGAAGAGAGGCAGGGTGGTGAATCAGCTATGTGTGCTTGTTGTGCAGCCTGCACCACATAAAGGCACAAACAGAATGGGACCGGGCAGAGAATAATATTCTTTAATATTAGCTGTAGCCTGCTAACTTTGAAGATATCGTTTTATCTCTAGCCTTTTAAGTACCATTTAAATTTCTTTTTGGAAGACCCAAATATTACATGTAGCTATGTGCGGGTTCACCATGTTACCTGTGCTGAGTTCTGTAATGTCTGGAGTGTGATGTGTAGTTGCAGAAAATAATGTGATATGTAACTATTATCCTGATAGCTATTTAAACAGAAAATGTTGTTTCCTAAAAGGCAGCTGTCGGCAAATGAATAACTGCTGGAAATGCAACTTAAAATCTTAATAGACAATCAGAAGTAAGTGTTGTGTAATAATGTGTTTGTAGGTTTGAAATCTAACTGAAATTCTGTGAGAATGAGACTTCTAATTCTTTTAAATATATTTGCATTATATATTCCAAGTAGTTGTTTGAGAAAAGTTGGGGTAACTGTGGAATGTTTCTTTCTTAATGTAGAAGTTTTTTTGTTCTTTTTTAGCAAGCATTAGAGAACAGTGGGTTGTCTTCAATTCCTGTCTCTGCACATTCTACTGACTGCAGCCAGGCTAAGACTGCTGGACCCCAGGATCAGAACCCAGATGTCCCAACTCTCTCAAATCATCAAACTGATTCTAATAATGCAGAACAAGATAAGGAGCAAGAGAGTACAGATAAACAAGATAAAAAAGAAAAGAAGTTTATTAAGAAAAAATCACCATTTTTGCCTGGTAATGTTGCCACTGCTTTCTACTTGTTCTGTAAAGACTGTAGTATTTATGTTTATGGCTTTATAAAGGGATTCCCCAAAATATATTGTGGATCAGTGATGAACTTTATTGCTCTTATCTCAAACACAGTGTAAGATATGAACAACAGTATCTATAACAGATTATACAAGCAATAATGCTTCATGTCACTTGTCTCTGGAATAACAGTACTGATGTGATATTGTCACCATAAATATGTGTTGATATTCTGCTTCCCTACTGTGTTGTGTATGTGCAAGCCTGGGTTTTGTCTGTGTGTGCTTAAATGCAATTTCATTTTCAAGATTGCTCAAGCTTTATGGCTGCTAGAAGTTTGTTCCAAGTAAAACCATCATACTTTAGCGGCTTGCCTGGTAGAGACAGCACTACAAGAAGCCATTGACCTCAGTTTGTAGTATCTTCATAGATACACTGATGTTGCTTTTTCTTTTGCGAGGGACAAGGGATGCAGAAATTGATCCAGAGTCAAAAATTCAGCTTGTTCAGCCTAACTGTGGTAAAAATCAACATTAACACTTTCCTCTGGTAATAAGTATTTTGTTGCTTGTGTATAACCTTAATAACTCTCTAGCTCTGGCTGCAAATAAAAAAGTCACTGCTGTACAGTCAAACACTTTGACAGGTCAAAACCTTTGTTTTTTGATAAAGTATTATGACCTCAGTGTATTGACATGGTTTACAGGAAAAAAACCCATTATGTAAACAGATTTAAATGAGAAAGTATCGGATATTGAACAACATGTATAAATAAAAAACTCTTGATAGGATTTAGAAGGGTTTTTTTGTTTGTTTGGTTTTTTTTGTTGTTGTTGTTGTTGTGAAAAAGCATCCTGTTGCCTTAGGATAGAGCTTAGGGTTCTTGGATCATAAAACAGCTTTTGTGGAAAAAAAACCTAGCCTTAAATTTTAAATCTATCAGAAGTGCTTGTTGTGCAATTTTTATTCCTTTAGAAGTTTGCAAAAGGTAATTTAAGTATGAATTTGCAGAAGAGAGGGTTGTGCTAAGTATCTCCTCCAGTTAGATAAGTGTTTAGTACTTAAAATAATTTCATGTGATTATGGTTGAAGACTTAGTCATTGTTGGATAATTTTGTTAGATATAGTATTTATAAGTTAACTGGTGCATTATGTTGCATTGCAACTACATTCTACATTTTTAAGTGGCATAGAAACTGCATTGATTTAATTTCAAGAGGAATATCTTGGGTTTTGTTTTTGTCATTCCGGCCCATCACCATTTTTGTGAAGCAGAATGTATCTGATAGAGAAGTTAGTCATCTACAAACTGTATTGTGATGGCATCTGTTTCACAAAAAGTTTTGTTTGTGTAGTTTGATTGCTTTGTATAATGGTGTCAGTGTAGTGGGATTTTTGAAGAATTGTTAAAAGGTTTAAAGCACACTCATTTTGATATTCCTTATTTTAGGTTCTATACGTGAAGAAAATGGAATAAGGTGGCATGTTTGTCCATATTGCTCTAAAGAATTTAAAAAACCAAGTGATCTAGTGCGCCACATTCGCATTCATACCCACGAGAAGCCATTCAAGTGTCCCCAGTGTTTCCGCGCCTTTGCAGTTAAGAGCACTCTGACAGCGCACATAAAAACACACACTGGCATCAAAGCTTTCAAGTGCCAATTTTGTATGAAAAGCTTTTCCACCTCAGGGAGTTTAAAAGTTCACATTCGTCTGCATACAGGTAAGGATTCAGAATTGCTTTCCTTATTTTCCATGATGTGGGTGAAACCTTGAATGAAAAAAGACAATGTGAAATGTGTAAGTTATAGACATGTCTATCATGTCATTGTTATCTATCAGAGAATGTATAATTTTTAGTGTCTTATATGATGAGTAATTTTTTGTCATAACTTTCTAGTGTTTCATGTCTTTGAGACTTTGGTCTCTTACAAAAGCCATTTGGTTTTCTGATGATGAGTCAACTGTTGTTCCTTTTTAATGTCACTGTTGTGAGTGAATTTAATTGTGCTTTTTAAAGAGTCATCGTCTTTCATATTTACTCTGCGTTTTCCCTCCCCTTCCCTACACTTTTTGATAATTTCACTATGTCATTCAGGACTCTTTGGTTACTTCCCATTTTATCTTCAACACTGAGGTGTTGCTTGATGTCTTCACCAACTTACCTGTTTTCAGTATCTTACACTACATATCCTAAAACTCCTCTGTTCATATGGTCCTTGTTTACGTCATACACGATGTCCTCAATATCTGTTTTTCTGTGGCTGAACTATTCTCTCTATAGAGAAAAATGAATTTTCTGCATTTGGTGGACAACCTAGCTGTTTTCCACTTTTCTGTTCTTATTCTGCTGAATAATGTTTCAGCAAGATAAGCTCATAAACGCGCTGCTCTTTCCTTTCATTCCTGTTTATGTAATTACCTTCTGCAAAAGTGTCATTCATTGACAAGGTGCATTTGGTGTTCAGTGTGTTTTATAGTTCGATGCATTTAATCCATGAAATATCAATGTTCAGTTCTTCTGCAGAAAGTTTTTCACTTTGCTTTTTTTTTTTTTTGTAAACTTGCAAACCAGCATTTTTTTCTTCTTGTTTAAAGTTAGCCTTACTTTATAGAAAAACTCAGACTCATTCAGAGTGGCAGAAGCACTATGTGGCTTGGAAAATAGGTAGTCCATTGTTTATGGAACTGCTCTGTGGTTTCATATGATGTACTACCTACTGTATTTTGAACTACATTTTGGTACATGTTTTCCACCTGTGATTTTATCAAGCTTTCTGTATAATACCCGGTCATGTTTCCTAGCCTTTTTAAGTCACAAGATTTCCCCTTGAACAAAAGCTGAAAGTAGTTCAACCTTGCCTGTCTCTGTAACTTATTAAGTTCTCCAGTATCCTTTTCAAGGAGAGATTTCTACTGGATTTTGCATTACAAAAGTCTTTCTTTGGTATTTCCAGTTGGCATGCTTTTTGGACTGCCATCAAACAGTGTTGACATTTTCAGAGGCTGATCTTGAATTTCTTTAATTTTGTCACATGACTGTTCCTCTGTTTTATCCTATTATATAACACATTTGCCTGTGTGTGTGCTGATTCCTTTTTCTCACAGTTTTTTAAAAGTTTGTTTTGGAAGGACTTTTACCTGGTACCTGAAATTCTTAGAATAGCTTCTGGAACATTTGAAAATTGCTGTCACTTTTGCATCATTCAGTTTCTGGATAACACTGATTTAAGTCATGTTTCAATCAGTCAGAAGTTCAGCAATTTAATTGTTACTTTTGATTGGGTTTCATCAATCTGTTTTGAAAACCTATTTAAGAATAGACACTGTGATAGAAAACAAAAAAGCAAATTTAGAAGAGAGAACAGTATTCTAAAGCTACATTTCTAGATTGATGGAAATAAAATCCCAGACTAATCCTTTTTCTTTTTAATCTTTTGCAGGTGTTAGACCTTTTGCTTGTCCTCATTGTGACAAAAAGTTTAGAACATCGGGCCATCAGAAAACTCATATCACTTCACATTTTAAACATACTGAACTAAGAAAGCTGCGACATCAACGTAAACCTGCAAAAGTTCGAGTAGGAAAGTCGAGTGGTCCAGTACCAGACATTCCTTTGCAAGAGCCCATACTCATTACTGATTTAGGTAAGGAGCAAGTAAATCTGTACTCTCTTGAAATTTGGATTTCACTGGAATATAACGGTCACAGTTCAATCAAGCAGACATTCAGAGGTTACTCATAAAGGTGCACTTTGAAATAATAAATAATCAGAAACAATCAGGCTTCAGAAAAGTGCCATATTTTATACTTTGCTTGCACTAAAATTAATAAGAAGGATATTTGTTATTTACAATGAAATTGCATAATCCTTACTGGAAAAAAAAAGTGTGTTTTTACATTAGGAGAGGAGTTTAATTTAACTATTATTAGACTGTTGGTATAGAAAAGATGACAGACAGTTCATTATTTAGATTCTTCTTAACATGGTCATGTGTATTACAGATTACAGATATTAATGAGTCAGTGTGTTACATGATTTTAGAGTGTTTGTTATACTTATGACCTCAGCTGAATTAGTGGTAATCATTAGTGGTCATGTTTCAAAAAGGGCAGAAAAATTCTCAAACCTGCTATGGAGAATTCATACAGTTCCTTTAATTCTGTTGTAGAATAATTGTCACAACATTACGTAAAACCACTTTTTGGAAGAAAGTTAGTTGTTGTACAGCCCAGTTAGTTGTTGTACAGCCCAATCAAGACATTATATTGTTGTCCAGTAGAGGTCAATGTAGGGAGTGAGGCGTTTACTCTTAGTTTGACTCGCCAGTCTGTGAACTCTTGCCTTCTCTGTTGTGTAATCATCTTTACAGTGGGATCTTATATTGCTAATGTCTTTAGTTTATACTGATAAAATCTTTATCACTCTTTAAAAATGCTTTTGTTTCCGCTGCTTCCAGGAGTTACTGAAAGCAAGAGTAAGGGTTATTTTGGTATCAGATATAAGAAACTTAAATTTTTGGGGCGGAAGCAAAACTTAGCTGACAGCTTCAGACACCCCAATCACACAGTATTTCGTTCTTGAATGAACCCTGGAAACTGCTATAGTGCTTTTCCCTGATTTTAAAGAGCCACACTTCAATACAATTAACATCTGCACATTGAAAGTCCGGATTTTGGAAAAAGATGAATCTTAACAAGATTCTGATAACAGGTGCTGATAACACATGAACTTCACTGATATTGAAATTTGCAATGTAAAAATAAGAAGTTGTACTATTTGTCTAGAGGGTATCATGTTGTTTTCAACCCCCAACAATATTTCCATGTTTGTACCCCCCTGCTCCACAAAAAAAAAATTTGAGTTCTTTTAGAGTTGTCAAGAACCTAGTATTGTTGCTTGGTAATAGTGTTAATCTTTGACTGGCACCTTTGTTGATACATATATTGCTTTTTAAAATAGTCCTAATTTTTCTAAAAACCTATGAAAAAAAGTCTGCAAATTGTATCTGTTTCAGTGTTTGTTTCATTTTACTTCAGTAGTTTATGGTACTTACTGATTAGGAAATGCAAAAAAAGTTACTGGAATTTTTTCAAGGCTTTACTACAGTTCCAAAGATGGAACTAATGGGAGGAAATACACTTCTTTATAAAACGTTCCCATTTGGATTTATTTTGCTGACATTTTATGTCTAGAGTAGCACCAATTTTAACTGTTCTAACAGTTCAGAGAAATGTTTCATTTATCCGAGTTGAACAGGTTAAGTAAATAGTTTGGGAGTGTTTTATTAGAAATCAGTTATTTATATAATGTAGTTATTTCTGATTTATTATGTATCTTATTGGAAATTTCTGCAGACTAGAACCATTGTAACCTGGTATACACTCATAAGTTAGTCAGCTATAGTTCATTTAAAGAGTTAATTGAATTATTCCAATCTTGTAAGATCAAAAATAAATTTGAGAGTAAATATTTGTCATATGGAGTTTCTCCTCTTCTGATTTGTAATACTTGTGTCATCCCCTGTATACTACTGCTAATTATCATTAAAGAAGAATGCCAGAAGTAATTTTAAAAGTAGGGTTTTGGGTTTGGATTTGGTGGGTTTTTTTGGTTTGTGGTTTGTGTTTTGGAGGTTGTTGTTGGGATTTTTTGGAGGTGGTTTTGGTTTATTTTAGTAGGAGTTTTCTTAACAGAACATGATTCTACTACACTAACTGAGTTTGTTGGGGAAGGCAAAGCAAGTTTTGGCATTTACGTATATATAAATATATATATGTATAACATACATGTAAAAACATTTTCAAGTCTGAGAGATATAGTTTTTGGTTTTTATTGTTGCCATCTCTTCTTAAAATTGAGAGAATTCTCTCTCCTTTTCTTCTGCTCTTTTCAATTAGTTTTGAAATTTAGCAGAAACCATTCAGGCTTTCCTTTATGAATATGAAACATAACAAGCTAGATGAAGCAGTCTGAAGAAGGAAAATACAATATAAATGGCTTTTGTGGTGAATATTTCGGACCATTAAGAGATCTTTTTGTATATTTGCTGAAACTTTTCATCATTCCATCAGCCATTGTATTATTAGTATTGTGATGGGTACTTTTGAGTTCACAGTTGTGTGAATGATGATGAGTTGGTTTACTTGAGAAGTCTGCTATTATCCCCATTCTGTCATGATGTTTGGGGTTATACCCTTCTGTTGATTGCTTCTCAGACAGCCTACTGCACTAACATTTCAATGAAACCTAGAATGGTGGGTTGCAGGGGACCTTAAAGATCATCTATTTCCAGTCTCCCTGTAATGGGCAGGGAAACCTTCCACTAGACCAGGCTGATCAACACCTTGTCCAGCCTGACCTTGAACACTTCCAGGGATGGGGCATCCACAACTTCTCTAGGCAACCTCTTCCAGTTAATCACTACCCTCACTAACATCTAATCTAAACCTATCCTCCTTCAGCTTAAAGTCATTACCCCCTGTCATATCACTACATGCCCTTTAAAAAAGTCCCTACCCATGTCTCTTGTCCAGCCCTCTTTAGGTACGAAAGGCTGCTATAAAGTCTCCCTGAAACCTTATCTTCTCCAGACTGAACAAGTCCAACTCTCTCAGCCAACTGGACATTTAGTAGTGGGAACTTCCAACTGAATTTCCAAAATGACACTTGAGTGACTTCAGGGACCAGTGTGTAAAAAGCATTTGTTTAAAAACATTGGTTTGAGGTTTTGGGGTTGTGTTTTTACAATAAGTTTTTGGAGGCACTCAGAGAATTAGCAAAATTGACTGATTAGCTGAAGTAGATGTATAAGTACAACAATTTTTAATGGACTACTTTTATCCTTTAAGTAAAGTCAGGTAATCATGGTGTTTTATACTTTCCATAAAATGCATATTCTAGTTATAGTATACATCTGAGATACACTGATTAAATATCACTTTGTTAAGGTCGAGGTTGGAGGAAGAAGATATTATTGGATCAGCAGTGAATTCATATCTGTCAACTTTTTTAAAAGTTTGTTTATTTTGGACATGGACACTCACTGTAATGAGGTGGACCTCTGGATAAAAGAAGAACTATCACTAAAATAGCATGTGCAGTGTAGTATATATAATGTTAAATAGATGTATACATAATTTTAAATACGTGCTGGAAACATACACAGTCTTAATATTTTTGGATGCTCTAAGTTTAATCATGCTTTCTTTGCAAATGCTAGCTCTTCAGACTACTGCAGCTTTGGATAACTTTACCAATTAATTTTTCCTTTTTTTGTGCGTGTGTTTATGTGTGCAGGTCTTATCCAACCAATCCCAAGGAATAGCCAGGTCTTCCAAAATTATTTTAACAGTAATTTTGTGAATAATGCAGAGAGACCATACAAGTGTTTTTATTGCCATCGAGCCTATAAAAAATCTTGTCATCTAAAACAACACATCAGGTAAAATAAACGCAATGAAGAAAGGAAATGTTTGTAATATGAAGTTTATGGAAAAACATGAAATTTATACAGTATCCACTGAAAAGACTTCTTTTTTCTTACCATCTCTTAAAACAGTGAACCAGTGGTAATTGATTTTTTTTTCCGTTAAAGTTGGAGGAAGCTTTGAACTAATTCATATCTGTATGTGGTCCTAGCAGTGCAAGTGTTTGGTGTGCAGTTTAGTTTATTAACACTTGGACTGTTTTTTTCCTAAACTGTGTATAGAAAATAGCAAGCATTGCTTGTGAATTCTTGTGGTAATTTTGAAATTGCGTACTCCAGATTGTCTGCTTTGTACGTAACTCCTGGTTTCAAGAAGGAAAAATTTAGAATGGAGGAGAACCAGTGGAGGTAACTAATCCAACCTTCTTTTGAAAAGAAAGGGTAGCTTGAAAATGAGATCAAATTGCAGTTTTACAGACAGTGAGCTTTGACATTAAAGTTATTAAAGTTTTAATTTCTGGATTTTCTTAACTGAGGCTTCTTCCGTCCATACAACTGTCACCTTAGTTTTGTTTATTTTGCTCATTTTAAAATTTAGTCCTTTAATAACTTTGTAAATCAAACTGTTAAATCTTCTGCTTTCTCTTCAAAAGGTCACATACTGGTGAAAAGCCATTTAAGTGCTCTCAGTGTGGAAGAGGTTTTGTGTCAGCTGGAGTTCTGAAAGCACATATTAGAACCCACACTGGATTGAAAGCTTTCAAGTGTGTTGTATGCAATGGAGCCTTCACTACTGGTGGTAGCCTTAGGCGACATATGGGGATCCATAATGATCTTCGGCCGTATATGTGTCCGTATTGTCAAAAGACATTCAAAACATCACTAAACTGTAAAAAACACATGAAGACTCATAGGTATGTTTACAATTTTTACATGAATCCTTCAATGTAGTTCAGTAGCTGTTCCTTAAAGATACTTGGAAAGGCAGCTTTGCTCTGTAACAAATGCATATATTTGACTATGGATGTTTATTTATGGGTAGCAAACACATAGGTACCTTTTGAAAGTGTAGTAAATTATGGTGTATAATAAAAATAATAAATTTTTCACATAAATAGTTACGGTAAGTGTCTAACTGAAACCGCAACAAGGCTTTCTTACCTTTCTTTGCAGATATGAACTTGCACAGCAACTTCAGCAGAATCAGCAATCCTCTTCAATAGATGATTCTACAGTAGATCAGCAGAGCATTCATGTTTCTACACAGATGCAAGTGGAGATTCAAAGTGATGAGCTACAGCAGTCAGAAGCTGTTGCAACAGATCAGCAGGCTATTTTAGAGTTAGACCAGCAACCAGTAGTAGGCACAGAAGAAGCAGCACTAGAACAACAGTTGGCTGACCAACCTTTAGAGCAAGATGAGGGTGAGTATTTGAAGTACAATTAGGTTTATAATGAGGTAAGTTTACAAGTTCTCAAATAATAGTTTCTTGACAAATTTCAGTCCTTTGGCTTTCAAGACAATGCAAGTAAACAACTAGAAAAATACATGGAGTAAAGGCTAGCTACTTAAAGCATGTTGTACAGTTTCATTCATTGCTCTTTAGGTTTAGTGTTAAAATATAAAAAGATTAAGATTTGCACTCTTTAGTAGTAGCAAACAAAACTATTAAACTAATATATGAAAAAATAGTACAAAATTTTACCACATCAGCTCTTATTAATAAAAAGCACTTCTGTATAGTCTACTTAGAAAGTAATACTTGTGTTTTGAGGTGAGAGAATATGAAATATTTGATATACTTATACATAATAGTGAAACAAAGTATTTTGGTTTTGCTTATTTGTTCTTTTCCATGGTATAATGAGTTAGCAAGTACAACAGGGGAATATAAGTAAAGTGTGCTATAACCCAATATTTAAATACCTGTTCGGCCCATAATTTTTTGCTTATTTTTAATACAGTTAAAATTCAGTGACTATAAAATATAGGAGTTTGGAAACAACTGAAATATGCAGTTATTTACATCTTGATATTTTTCTCTTTCTTTTCTCCTCCCACCTTCTCCCCTTCCCTTCCCCATTTCAGATAGATTTGTGACATCCCAGCATGCTTTACAGGAAAACATCACTCAGTTTGAACAACAGGCTATAACACAGCAGCCATTTGATCAACAGGGCTTATCACAAGGTTAGTAATGAATCAAGGTTTTACAAAAGTAATTTTTATAAATCTGACTCTTCAGCATAGCTATGATAAAGCACTTCTAAAGTAAGCACCTGCACTTGGAGTAACTGCAATGCAGAGGACTTGCAAAACAATTACTGTTTTGAAGCTATACTTGGTAGAATATTTTGAATACTTAAATATAAATAGATTTTGCTTTTATGAGCCGATGTCTAGTCATTTCAGTAGGGGTTTTATAGTCAGGCATTTCATATTCTTTCTTTGATTGTGTTTGAAATTGCTGTGGCAGTTTACACAAATTTCCCCCTAAATATGCATGCTCATAACCTGAAATGATCAGAAACACGGTAAGATTTGACTGAGTAGCTGTTTGGATCCATTTTGAAAAAAGACAGTGCAAAATATAGTCATGTAGAAAATCATACTTTCTGCTGTCCACAGCAGTTTCCTTTTGTATTTTATAGAGCAATGTAAGGAACAAATTAAGAGACTGGAAGCATTTGAAAACTTTTTTTCCCTATAAAAGACAGAGAAGTGTGTAAGGTTTATGTAGCCTGTAAATAATGAAGAAGCTACTACCTTGCTTTGCTTTTCAGAGCTGGATTTCTTGAATTGTTACTTAGTATGAAGCTACTAATTTTGTTTGGGTTTGTTTTGAGTTTTTTTTGGTGGTTGGGGTTTTTTTGGGGAGGGACAGGGTGGGCACGTGGAGTTCCTTACATGGAGAATGTTCAAGGGGTTTTCATTTGTTTTGGTTGGGAAGCATACCTCAGTGGCTGACCAGCTGATATAGTGTCATTTTAAGTTTTATAGCGTCTTTTGTAAAAACTTAATTGACTCTGGTAAGTTGCATGATACTATGAGAAATAGCATAACTTTCTGATTTTAATTCTCTAGGTTGTGCTGCTTTGTATGTAAAGAAAAAAAAATTAAAGTCTCCACCTTTATTAAACAAGACTGATCCAGGTCCTCTTAAAATCCTATGACGATTTTCATTGGTTACCTTTTACGTTTTTTCAAATGAATGAAAAGAGACTACAGAAAAAAGTGCAGCCTTTAACTCTATGTTAATCTGAAGAGTGGTGGTGGGTTTTGTTTCCTTGTTAGTGGCTCCTTTGAATTTGAAAACCCAATATGTGCACATTGTTTTGTTATCTTATTTAAACTTCAGTTTTTACGTATGTGTATCTTCTCTATTAAATAAATATTGAATGATTTCTTGGGGAGGACAGAGACTCTTCTAGAACTCACAAAACAATTCTTTCATCGTCAGAAATCCAGACTGATCATCGGTACATTGTAGAATTGGTACAGACAATCAGAACATTTGTGGTGTGGGCTTTTTAAAGTCTCGTTTGTATAAGATGTCTCCTATTCTACTTGGAATCTCATCCACAGATTCCCAACTCTTTGAAGTTTCCTTGAAGATCCTGGAGCCCTTCAAAATTTTTGAATTTCAGGTAGGTAAGCATTTGCGCGGATGCATGCGTTAAATTGGTCGACCCTCTCCCTATGTCTGCATCTGTGCTTCATGCTCCTAATTTCTTTTTCCTATCAGCTAGGCAGAACACTAAAGCTTAAAACACTATGTCTTTTTTATCCTTGGTATTTATAGGCTGTATTCTTGTTAAAATATTTTGGTTCAGTGTTTATTAATAAAACAATGTAGGAGTTATGAAAGATCTTTGATAGGTGTTTTGATATCTCTTTTTTATTGTTTTTTTTTAAGAAAAAAAAATCTTAGCATTTCAGCCAGATGAGACTGATTTCTAGGTCTGCACAGACCTGCCAGAACTTACTCTTTCAGGTTTGTTTGTAATAATTCTGTTGAATTTCTGGTTTGTTCAGATAGGTTTTCTTCTTGATGTGTTCAGACTTGTAAAGAAGTGCAGATCCTGTGAGGGTGGTGCTGTATCATAATCTATGATTCATTTGAGCTAGATTTGAAGACTGAGGAAAAGGACTTGTGTTCTTGGTAGTTTATGTGTTCAGGTATCTTCATTTCAAGACTTTTTAGTGATGTCAGAACAACCAAGTGTACCTTTTATATGAAATTGGTTTGGAGTTATTGAATAATATGTCACCAAATGTGTTTTCATATAAATTACATCACCTTTTCTTCCTTTAAAGTCTCCCTGTAAGCATGGTTGAATGATAATTCAAATAGTAGTGATAGGTGAGTGACCTTGAAAAACTGCAAGAATTCCAAATGCTTCCAAATGTTATTCTGTAGCCCATAGAAATATACCTTTGCCACCAGACTGCTGTTTTGCTTTCCTAAGAAGTTGATCTGCAATCTTAGGACATTCTGATTTTTCAGTAACTATTTACACACTGATTCCAGTCAGTACTGTTCAGCTGGTTGCAAAAGTTGCCTAAGAAGCAAGCCTGCAGAACATTTAATTGCTAAGCACTGGTCCCAGCTGAAATGCACATGTGCAGGTAGATGTTGGTAATGTTAGAATTCGAAGGATCTGTCAGTAAAGATTTGAAGTTTTGTCTAAACTAAAATATTGTATTTGCTATGAGTATCATGCTGTTGTTTTCTCATTCTCATGTGCAAGGCACATCTTTCCACTAGTAAACTGATTTCCAGAGTATTCTGTTTTGCAATATGTTTTGTTAATATAGAAGACAATAGGTTGAGTGATGTCCGAAAGCCAAAAAAACCCCAAGCAACGCAAATGATTACTTGTACTGAAAAATGCAAAATGCAATTCCAACTTTAGAAGACTTCATAGTCATAGTAAGAGACTCCCCTTATTATACAGAGCCTCAGATGTTCTCTGTTCTTTGAAGATTGATCAAAAGCTTCAGGGAAAAACAATATATAGCGATGGAAAAAAAAAAGAGCAGGAAAAAAAAGGTTATGAAATTTATTTCTCTCTCAGACTGAATGTCTGATTTTTGGTGTTTGGTGGTGTGGGGTTTTTTAATGCTGTTCTGTAGAAATTTTATGGTGGTAGCAAATGCCTTTGAGCATGCTCAAGTTGTCAGATCTTTTTTGAGTGGAAAATTACCTTCATGTTAGGTGTTGGGCAAAATGGGAATGCATCAAATATATTCTTGTCACAGCTTTGGTCCATATTTATTTCAGAACTACTTTCAGAAGTAGTATTTCTTTCGTTTTGTCCTCAAATACCTCTACATTCAGAACTTTTCTTCTGAGCATTTTGTTGCACAGTCCTGGGAAATTTTTCGGGATGTCAATAATTGCTTTTATTTAAACACTGTGAAGCAAAACAGGTCATGGTATAGTAACTTCTTTTTTCCTTCTTAGCTAGTACAATTTACCTGCTGATTAAAAAAAGTTTCAGGTTTTTTAGGTAGCTGTTTCTTTGTACATTTAATAGTTATGTCCTTTTTTTTTTTTCATGTAGGGCATAGAAGTGACATCACTTTGCTTCAGTTTCTTGAGTCTTGTTTTTTTCTGTATATTCATCTAGTGTAGTGGGAATGCCATTTTTCAATAAAGATACTTCTAAAATTTATTTGAAAAGCGTAAATTAGCAGCCCTTTTATCACTGCAAAACTTTTCATTGCTGTTCTTCAGGCTACTTTTTTATTTTGTCATTTCACTAAGTAATTGAGGGGCAAGGTTCAGCTTGTTGAATCCTTTTTTTTTTCTTGTAATCTTGTAGGATTACAAGTTGTAGGAGAGAAAATTATATAGAAATTACAACGATAGATTTGGTGTCAGATTATGACCTGACTAATAGTACTTTCAAGATTTGTTTACATTTCTGGGTTTTCATTCTATAATGTAAGCAATAGCATACGAGTAGGGTTTTTTCCTCTACTGATCACAGTATTCTTCTGGTGTGGAAAGGGTCTTTTGGGAAAATTTCTGCTTAAACTTAACACATCCAAGTTTCTGTTATACTGTAATTCAAAACATTCTTTAAGCATTGCTTTTTGGCCTTTGATGCTGTGGTCTTCTGATGTGGGTTTGTTTCTGCCCTTTTTTCATAATCTTCACCCTTTTTGTCCACTAAAGGCAAACTGCACAGAAGTACTAAAATTGTTGCCCATACCTGAATTACTGATACTTGTGGTTTCATTTTTTTCCACATTACATTGTGGGTTGTTTTTTTAGAAGTATTAGGACTTAAAAGGATTGATAAAGGACATCTATAATAGCATTTAAAAACAATGCAATCTGAGCTATATTTCCCTGGCTCTGAATCATTGTTGCTATCATTTCATCCATTCATTTAGAAAAGGAGGTGATTAAGATCTGATATTTTGGGAGAACAGAACCAAATAAAAATTTCAGGTCTTTTTACTGGAAATGTGAATAAAAATATGTTTATTTTTTACTTTGCAGTTTGCCTTTGAGAGGCTCTACTTTACTATTATCTAAAGAGTGGGAATATGTGGAGGAGATCCAAAGTAGGAGAAAATGGGGTTACTTTATCAGAAACTGGAGTTCTCCTATTGGGTCATCTCCTCCACTCACCCGCCATCCTCCCCACTGAGCTTTGCATCCTTGTGATCGGCTTCCAGTGTAGTTAAGGGAGCGTGGTACCAACGTGGATAAAGGGAGATGGGTCAACCTGTTTGACACATGCATGCTTACATACAAGAAATTCAAAATTTCAATGGCTCTAAGGTAATTGTGGCACTCCGAAGAAACTTCAAACAGTGTTTTTCTGTGGAGGAGATTTTCCAATAGAATTCCAGCTAATGGTAAGTAACCCTATTATGCATATTACATAGATGCCAGAAACATTTGTGTCTTTTGACACTCAACAGTGAAGAATACAAGTATTACTATGTAGTAATACTACTTAACTTCTTTTGAAGGTAGTTTTCAGAGAAGTGTGGTGTTATTCAAATTCCAATTCAGTGTATTTTCCAGGTTTGTGACTGTTTAATTTCTGGCAGGTTTTACAGTGAACGACAGCTACAATCAACAGACTCAATTTCCAGCTGTACAGCAGCTGCAGGATTCAAGCACACTTGAATCTCAGGCTCTTTCAACGAGTTACCATCCACCAGCCCTTCTTCAGGTTCCAAATACAGACACTATTAATGTAGTAAGTACTGCTAGAAGGCAGACTTTATTGTTTTGTGTTCAGTGGTGAGTTTCTTTGCACCATTTCATTGGTGGTAAGTAAAATGAGAAGTCAGAAAAGTTTCAGGATTTCTCTTCTAGGTTGCTTATGTTTAGCAACTGGAAAACGGGGGTGGGAAGAGGATAAGTGACCTGATTACATGTTTCTAAAAAGAAATTGTATGTTTTGGTGTTCTAGACTTAAAAAAGGATATAATGCTGTAGAGTTGGATTGCAATGTTAAAACTGAGGAAAAAGACATAAAGTTATGAAATAATTGTACATTATTACACTATCTTTTGTCCTAATTCTTTGATTTCTATATCTTTGATCAAACAATAAAAAAACATTGCACATGTATAGTGGTCATTCATGGAGCTTGCATATCACAATGTGTGATGTTCTTGTGTGGTTTTCATCTCGTTAAATTTGTAAAAGAACTCAGTTGCTAAAAATACAGTTTAAATATAACTTTTTATGATGGTAGCAGCACCTAGCATGAAGACCACCTGTCGTAATGTACTTACCGCGATGATCTGCATGAGTTATTGTCTCTTCAAGCTTGTTTGCGAATTGGAAATGTCAGTCAGAGAACTGAAGTGGAGTTTAGGATCTGGAAGAGTTTGAGTAATTTCAACCTACAGGCTTTGGAGTTTCCTTCTCTTCAAATCTTAAAACATGCTGTTGTTTTTAAGGATTATTCTATAGTGGCTTTTACTTACAGGAATGCTCAAAAAGTAGTGAAGTCTTCAGCAGCACTGTGTTTTGCTACTCAATGTTTAAAATGGCTTCTTTAGTTTTAAATTTAACTCCTCCAACATTAGAAAGCCTAGACAAGTTAAATACGTTTTTGTGTAGATTCAGAGAAGTATAAAATGCACCACATTGTCTATTTATTCCAATACAGTAGGTGAACATTTTGGTGCCTGCCTTCTTACTATGAAAGAGCTAGGTGTCATATAGAACTCTTAATTTCTTGTCAAAATTTATGAAAGCATAAATTTGATTACTGGTATTGACTGTAAATGCTGCAAATTTTTTGTTGCCTGTTTGTGTGACTTTATTTCAGTATCTTGTTATTGAAATTTACTTGAGGCTTTGATTTTTAGACTACTCGCTTGATACAAGATCAGTCACCACAAGAAGAACTTGAATTGCATACCCAACGGCCTCATTTTCTTGAGGATAATGAAGATCAAAGTAGGCGTTCATATAGGTTTGTTGTACTTCTATGTTCCGTTACAGAATTTCCTGAATCTTTTATGGCTAGTAATTGTATACAACTAATGAAAACAATTTTCTTCTAATAGATGTGAATATTGCAACAAGGGTTTTAAGAAATCCAGCCATTTGAAACAACACGTACGATCACATACTGGTGAGAAACCTTATAAATGCCAACTCTGTGGACGTGGTTTTGTTTCCTCAGGAGTTCTTAAGTCACATGAGAAGACTCATACAGGTAACAGAGTATACCAGCTCTATATTGGCTTAAACCATGTTTGGGTTTTGTAAATGTCCTGTGTAAGCAAACTTAAACAAATAGCATGCTACTTATTTGTTTCTGTTACTTTAAGGAGTTAAAGCATTCAGCTGTAGCATTTGCAATACCTCCTTCACAACTAATGGCAGCCTTACCAGGCACATGGCAACTCACATGAGCATGAAGCCTTACAAGTGCCCATTCTGTGATGAAAGCTTTCGAACAACTGTTCACTGCAAAAAACATATGAAAAAACATCAGACAGTCTCCTCAGCTGTAGCAGCAGCTACAGATACAGGAGGGGGAGGTAAATTATTTCACTTTTACTTTTACAGTCCTTTCTCCATAAGAAATACAGATGTTTTGGTGGATTACATGAATGCTGTAACAGTAATATTACAAAATAACCTTCCAGCATGGATAATGTCTGATGTCCAGAGCTGCTAAAATTGCTGTGTTATCTAAATTGTTTAAAGAAATGTTTTCCAGGATCTGTCCAGTGTATTCAAGGTACTGTATGTGACATAGTTACTTTAGTTTGTCACCAAAGTAGAACATTTTTTGTACTAAATTACTTATACCTGTATTAGTTATTGTAAAAATAAGAATCAGAAATTCAGCTTTTTTTTTTAAATGAAGTATGGACATGAGTAATTAGACCTTTGAAAGAGATTAAAGTCCAAGCACGTAATGTAGTGGCGATGTGTTTAATAATAAACCCTTTTATTTTTTGTAATTTCAGCTGATAGATTAAACTAAACAAACATGGTTTTTTGTTTCGGTTTGATTTTTTTGTTTTGCCTTTTTTTTTTCTTAAAAGTTGCATGTGTTGAAGATGATGATGAAAACTCTGAAAGAACTTCCAGAAAATCTCGTCCTGGTGTCATAACTTTTACAGAAGAAGAAACAGCAGAACTGGCAAAGATTAGGCCTCAAGAAAGTGCCACTGTCTCAGAAAAAGTTCTTGTCCAGTCTGCTGCAGAGAAAGACAGAATTAGTGAGATCAAAGATAAGCAAGCAGAACTGGAAGCAGAACCCAAATATGCCAACTGTTGTAGTTATTGTCCCAAAAGTTTTAAAAAGCCCAGTGATTTAGTCAGGTAAGGAATGAAAAAGTTTTGTGTGTTTTTAATTTGCTAAATTGTTCACCAGAAACTTAAGCAATAATAGTTTCATATAACTCTTTATGTCTAAGTTGAATTTTGACTCATATTTACATAACGTCAAAATATAAAATACATTTTCTGACTATGACTAACCCAACCTTTTCATATTTATTTTCTTGCAGTATTGAAATTATTATTATGAAGTTTTTGAATAAATTATTTTTTCTTGCTATAAGACCTGCATGTGAAAGCATGTAAAAATCAGTTGGAAAAAAAAGGCAAATACTTCAATTTTCTTTACTTGTTCTGCTTAGTGTAATGATAGTATAAGTATTTAATTAATTCTAAAATTAACAAGATAGAAAATAAATATTTTTGCAAACTGACGTAAAAGTAGAAATTCAGATGTACATGTATTCTGGAATTATTAGGCATGTTCGTATCCATACTGGAGAGAAGCCGTATAAGTGCGAAGAATGTGGAAAGAGTTTCACTGTAAAATCCACTCTGGACTGTCATGTTAAAACACACACAGGTCAGTAAGATTTTGAATGTCTGTGTTTAGAAACTGGTTACTTTCTTGACCAGCTGTTTTCAGTACAGATCTTGCAAGGAATGGTATGTTTTCGCTGGGATCTAGCATATGGCACAATGAATGGCAGTAGTCAGTGAAATTTGGTACTTATGGCATCATCAAGTTAATCATATTAGGACATTTTGAAAAATCCATATTATTACAGCCTTCTCTATTAGTAGGCTTCTAAAGCAGTCATACACTTAGCTTCTGCAAAAACTATGTGTGCAAGTATCCATAACATTTTTGTGTCAAATCTTCTGTAGCATTTCGATGATAAATGATTTTCCTGAGCAAGAAGGTGGAGTTGAGGGATTTTATAAAGTTAAACTAGAAGAAAAAAATTATTAACATTAATGTTTGTGCTGCTAAGTAAATTGAAAAAGAAGAGTACAAAAAATTTGAGCGTTCAGCTGTTTGAATCATGCAAGTTGAATATAAACCTAATATCTGCAATATTTAGGTTTTTACAGTAGTTTCTCTGTATTCCTGAGAGAGGTCTGATTTTAATAGAGGTGTTCTTCAACCCTAATTTTGCGTTAATTAAAAAACCCTCTAAATCTTTCATACTCGTTTTCTTCTTACCATTGCACTTCTCTAATAAACCCAATCCTGAACTAATTAATTTCTAAAACTGGTTACAGTTTCATTAAGCTTCATTATTATCTCTTTTCAAAAGTACAAAAGACAATGGAAAGCTTTTAATACTGTAATACATAATTATTTTGCTCATGGAAGCTCCCTCTCTGTTGCACTATATTTGTATTTTCTTCTGTTGTTTAGTAAGAAATACTACTGATGTGTCACATCAGATCATCGCGTAGATTAGTATCTTGTCTCAGACAGTAGCAGATACTAAGGATAATCAAAAGAACAAAGCAGGCATTTGGTCATGTATGTCCAGATTCAAGCAGTTGGAAAGTTTTGGGACTTAACAAGAGATTGCGTCTCTTTGTTCACTATCTTTAATGGAATATTTTACATTAGATTTGTCCAGAGTCAGGTAATAATCTCCTTGAATATTTAAATAACAGGACTTCAGATGTTCAGTTTGCTCTTTCCTGCTTACTTTTTTTTGTTTTCTTCTCTCTCGCTTTTATTTTTTTTATTTCCCTTTTCTACCATTGGGTGGGGTTTTTTTATATAGTGAGAAAGACTGCTAGATGGCTTCCTTTGTGGCACCCTGAATGTGGCAGACAGCTTTTCTGCAGCCCAGATTCCCATTGTCTTACTGGCTCATGTTATTGGGCTCTTCTCCATTATTTGAAACAGAACATTGTCAGAGTTTTACTTAGTTTTGATGAAGAAAAAGTGACAACAGTGCCAGGGTTTTGTAATCTAAATCTGTCATTTGGAGTAGGTTGAATTGAATTCAGGAATTTGATGAGAGATTCTTCTGTGTAAATGGAAACTAGAATTCAATACCAGGAATCATAGGCACACATTGGTTTTGTGATTTCTTTATGAAATGCATTGATTTCTTTCCCTTGTTTAGCTAGAAAGCAATATTGTGCTGGAAGGTCTGGGAATTTCAGGAGTTATAGGGAGTTTTCAGCTGCAGTGGCATATTTTCTGCCAGATATTTACATTATGCTTTTTGTGAATTGTACAACTATGGATTTGGTTAAGGAAATAAACTCCATAGTTTGCTGTTACTTGTAGTACATTAACAGTTCCATTTGAGACCAAAGATTTTTTTCAGATGTTATGCAATCTGAAAGGAGAGAGGATAAGGAGGTCTGTATATGTATAGGCCAGATTTCTGTACTTCTAAATTACTTTGAGGGGCTGGTATTTTTGTCTTATGATGTTATCTCACTTAATTTTATTCATTTCCTACCTGTAATCCATTAATTCTAGTCAGTATTGTGGCAGTATTGAAACAGAAGAATAAAGCTGCTGGAATTAAAAAGGAAATGAATAGCCAAGTAAGTAGAAGCCAAATGCTGAAGAGGTTGAGATAAAACTTTTAATTCTCTGGTTTACGAACTGTGTAGTTAGAACAACTGGATTAGTCAGGAAGGTGAGATGAGGAGGAGGACAGAGGCATGAAGGTCACCAAGTTTGATTCTGCATGAAAGCTTTTACAGCTTACTGAGTTTTAGTAATAGGAAAAAATTAATATGCCCTTCATTGAGATCCTTAATTCATTTGAAAAGCAGACAAGATTATAAAGAAAAAGTCCAGTTATTTCAAATTTATTCTGTTCAGATTAGTCCAGAATATGTTGGGGTTTTTTGTTAAATGCATGATTTAGTGCTGTCAATATTTTAGAGCTTTTATAACTTCCCTTTCTGTTTTTGAAACTTTTCCAGGCCAGAAGCTTTTCTGTTGTCATGTGTGCAGTAATTCTTTTTCTACAAAAGGGAGTCTAAAAGTCCACATGCGTCTGCATACAGGAGCAAAGCCCTTCAAATGTCCACACTGTGATTTACGGTTTCGTACTTCGGGGCGCAGGAAAACCCACATACAGTGTCATTATAAACCAGAGACAAAGAAAGTTAGGAAGCCTGTTGCCCGCACTTCAACTGAAGCACTACAACCAGTCAGCCTTCTTAATTCATCCTCTACAGACCCTAATGTTTTCATCATGAATAACTCCGTTTTGACAAGTCAGTTTGATCAAAATTTACTTCAGCAAGGACTTGTGGGCCAGGCTATTCTGCCTGCTTCAGTGTCAGGTAAAAATGGATGACGTGGTGGTGGTGATGTTGAGATCAAGTTCTGAACTTTGCTTTCTGTTAGAGTTCAGAAAGTTATGGCAAACACTGCTTGCCAAACAGGTAAGAGTTGTACTGAATTCATGGTTCGATGCACATTGGTGACAGAAATTTATTTATTTAAGAACAAAGGGAAAAACGTATACAGTTCACCTAAAAAGATCTTTTTGTTTCTGCTGTGGTGTTGCACTGCAGAGAGGAAGAAATTATAGATAGCAAACAGCTCTGAAGTACTTGTATTCCTTTTGGTAATACTCTATTGCCTTTTTTTAAAAAGAGGAGAAGCAAAACAGTTATTCTGTTTCTCTGCACCAGTTATTTACATGAATAATGAAGATTTTTGGTTTTCAAATGCTTACATACCTTTATTTCCATGTTAGTACGTAGGATGAACTTTGACACTTCGATACTGAACAACATTTGTGCTGTGCAAAATGTGGCAGTAGCTTTCGTGTGTATATTCAGAGTCAGAATGTAAATATCATGTGTAAGTGCTGCTGTGTTTAGGTGCAGCACACTTTCCAATGAAATTTATACCAATTTCTCCAGGTTTCCAAAACTCTTCTGGAGGACTTCTTGCTTTGTAAGATACTCATTAGTTGTTAAGTAACAATCCTTAAATCACACAGAATTTATGAAGCTTTAAAACAGGCAATCATCTACTTCAGATTCTTTTTCTTGGCATAAAATAAATGTTGTCTACGTAGCTTTTGTCTTGATTTAATTTATAAAAATAAACAAGCTAAAAGAGGTAGTCAATACTGATAAATAAAAACATTATAATATAACTGTTTTCTTTGGTAGCTGGAGGTGACTTAACTGTGTCCTTGACAGATGGTAGCTTGGCCACTCTTGAAGGAATACAGCTACAACTTGCTGCTAATCTGGTTGGACAAAATGTTCAAATTTCTGGAATAGATGCCAGCAGTATTAACAACATAACATTACAGGTTGGTTGTTTACAATTTCTTGCTTTTAATTTTGTGGAGTCACTTTGAGGGCTGAAGAAAGTTTAAGGAGCATACATAATTCTAGAAGAGTTCTCTAGAATATACATAATTCTAGAAGAGTGAGGCACATGGCAATACCTTGCTGTATGAGTTATACAATGTTAGAAAACTTTAAAAATAGCTGCACAATGGGGTATTTTTCTGGTTTGGTTTCTTTCTTTTTAATTTTTTTTTATTCATCTGGGATTTTGGCATATTGCTTTAAAATATGGTTTTTTTCTTTTAACTGCATTTTGTCTCTTCACTTTGAAAGTACTTTAGACTCTCACCCAGCTTACAAAAGGCATCTCTCACCCCGATCCCCCGAAACAAGCCCAAATTATTGCACAAGATAAGACACCTGTATAACTATGCAAGTTTTTAATAGTTGGATTCAAAATTTCAATTCCTACTGAGGTTGTAAAAGGAACAACAGAAAAAAGATGAGATGATTACATTTAAAAGTTTGTATTTGAAAGATGTGAAACAATGATTTTTAGGAACTTGGTTGTGTTTGATTAGTTTCACAGAATTGTTGAGTTTAGAGGAGAACTGTAGAGGTTACCAGGTACAACTCCAAGGTTAGGGAAGGGACATCTGCAGAGTTGTATTGAGTTGCTCAGAGTCTTTCTACTCAAGGAGTTTTTAGCGTAAAATGAAGGCATTTTAATTTTTGTTTTTCTCAATCGCTAAATGTTTGTGAAGAGTAAAATCTGTCTTTAACTATAGACAACAGTATTTGAATTGTGAACTGGGTCCTTAATGAGCCCTAGTAGCTGAAAAAAAAAAAAAAAATTTCTGGTATCACTCTTCTTTCTGCTCCATGCCTTTTCACTTTCAATGGCTTGAAGACAATGATAAACATTACATGCACTAACAAGACAGTACAGAATACCAGCAGTGTGTGTACCTGATGCCTTCCATACTAATATGTAACTATGATCATTATTTCTCAAATGTTTTGCTGATGGAAGAATCTACAGGTGAATCTGAATAGACTTGATACTTAGTGATTTAAGAGACTGGCTATATGCTGACACATAAAAAATAAATTTAAGTTTTAAATGGTTAATTATAAAGTTTAAGAACTGTATCTACTCTATATGCAATAAATATGAATTCCGGATTTATGTTAAGAATATTCATTTTAATCTATCTTTTTTAACTTCAGATTGATCGTTGAAACTTGTTTTTCAGATCGATCCAAGTATTCTACAGCAGACGTTGCAGCAGAGTAATTTACTTACTCAGCAACTAACTGGAGATCCCAGTATGGCTCCACAGAATCCCTCCCTCCAGGCAACAGAAAGTGCAGTGCCAGCTAATGTGGTTATTCAGCCCATATCAGGCCTGTCTTTGCAGCCCACGGTAACATCATCTGCTAATATGACAATAGGATCCCTGTCTGAGCAGGAGTCTGTGCTGACAACCAGCGCAAATGGTGAGAAGTGTCAATAGTTTTATTGTGCTTAGAACTTCTTAGTTCTACTTAGTGGTATTATTCACAGTGAGAAAATGTCACCCCTTGCCTACCCCCCAACCAGATACCTAATTTAATAAAATAAACATGCAGTTCTTACATGAGCATCTTCAGCAAATTTTACAGCTTTATGTGTTACCCTTTGCTAATATATTTTTTTTCAGAAGGTGGATTAGAGAGTAGGTTTATATTAGATATTTATTAGGAAAAAATTCTTTACTCTGAGCATGAGGAACTGGAACAGGTTGCCTAGAGAAGTTGTGGATTGTCTATCCCTGGAAGTGTTCAATGCCAGGCTGGATGGAACTCTGAGCAATCTGGTCTAGTGAAAAGCATTGCTGTCCACTAGATACTTTTTAAGGTCCCTTCCAACCCAGACCATTCTGTGATTCTGTGTAGTGAAAATACTTAAGAACTTCCAAAGTCTTAAGAAAAATACACATTCTTTGTTCTGAAAATCTTAACTAGAGAGGATTAAATTGGATATGAAAATTTATCCTTTAGAATGCATGTTCTAGCATCTCCCCTTGACTACATCATTTATTGTAGTTCAGCAAATAATACTTTAAAAGATTTTGTCTATTATAATGAAAGGCTCTTCATGGATTTTTTTTTTTGTCCTACCCCTTGTATTTAGGTGCACAGGACATTTCTCAAGTCATAACTTCACAGGGTATGGTGTCATCTTCAAATGGACAACATGAGATAATGTTGACCATAAATAACTCCAGTTTGAGTCAAGTTCTAGCTCATGCTTCAGGCTCTACTAATGCGACCTCATCAGGAAGTCCTCAAGAAATCACTCTTACAATATCTGGTTGGTATTTTTAAAAATCTTCGATGGTACCAGATCTCTATTTTATAAGGTAACATTTGAAGATAGTTAAAATAAAAAAAATAAAAGTTTGTATTTTGATTAATAACATTTCTTTAATAGATCTAGTATAATATTTAGTGCATTTTTCTTTTGCTTTGTTTTTTATTTTATTTCCTTTTATTTTATTTCCTTTTCTCTTTTTTTATGTTCTGTAACGTTTAGTGTTTTTAAGTGTCATAACAATAACGTCTGTGTTGTTCTTCTGCTTGATCATGAATGTTCACTCATCTAAGAAAAATGGTGTCCAACAACTGATAGATTTGGTTTTCAGTTTCTGTGTTTCAGTTTTTATGTTTTATGCTGGTTGACCATCAAGCAAAATTAACACCATGTTAAGTGATGTCTTTACAAGACTTGTTCAATGCAATTCATTATCCATATAGCAGATCTAAAAAGTCACACTAACCACATTTGGCCTTTGGTTTGCTGGATTTTTACTGATTCATGAATTTGGTATGAATCTAGATAAGTAAGATCCATATTTGTCTAAATATTAGTAATCTCAGGTATTTCTGTAAATCTTAGGATCTAGATTGTCATAGTTACATCTATATTAGAAACTTGTTGCACCTCTGCATAAAAATCTGCATTTGTAGAAATTAATTTTATGTTTTGGTTGTATTTTCTACTTTTATTATTTTATGATCTATTGTTTTTAGTTCTAAGAACAGTAGCAGAATAATGTTGAGGCATTTCCAGTTATAATAGGACTAATTTCTATTCAGGCCAAGATCTTATTCAGCATAATTCTGGAGGCAGTGATCTGAATACTGGCTTAAGGCTAACAGCGCCAACCATCAGCAGTCAGACTACAGGTGCTACATTAACTATAAGCAATGACCAGCTGCTTTCTCAGGGCCCTTCACTAAATGCTCCAGGTATGCATATAAAGATTTCTGTAATTAGAAGTGGTAACATTTTGTTAAAAAAATAAATATTAGACCAGATAACTAAATATGAAATGGTATAATCTTGCACATTATGATTCAGGAACTACAGGGCTTTGTGTGTTTTTTTCAGAGTCTTTAAATTGTTATGTCAGTTTAAATGAACTTTATTCCACATAGTAAGTAGAAAATGAAAGCAAGAAGACGTATGTTTTAGTACTTCAGGGCAGTTAAAGGAGTATTGAAAGGTTGTTTCTATAAATTGGAGGACAGAGGAATCTTGTGCATTTGCTGCAAATGTGATAAAATATCAAAGTCACTCTAGTATTCAAATTTTGAGTTTTTAAATACATATATGAATTTCTACCTATATCTGTTTATATACACACAAACACATGTTTGGTCAATATTATGTCCATCAAGCTACATCTAGATGAAATTTTTCTAATTTTATCATCTGACTCTTGACAATTTTAATGCTCGATTAGCTGTTTAACTGGTTTAGTTGACTCCAAAATAGAAAGTCCTAGTGAATGAGAAATAGAAATTAAATTCACTTAAAATAAGTTGGCAGCTAAGAGGTTTTTTATGTAACAGATTTATTTTTTACCATTTTGCATCTATTCCAGAACTTAATACAACAGGTGGAACAAACCTGCCTTCAACAACACCCATATCACAGTCTGCAGTTTCTGCCCAGAATTTGGTAATGTCTTCATCAGGAGTTGGAGGAGATGGTAGTGTCACTTTGACTCTTGCTGACACTCAGGGAATGCTGTCAGGTGGTCTTGATGCAGTTACACTTAATATCACTTCACAGGTAAGACATGCGTTTCTGAACTGGCAGATAAAGTGATATTACTGTCTTTCAGGGCAGGAAATGGAAATTTTGCCTAGAAAATAATTTTGTCCTGTAAATACATAATATTTGAAAACTCAGTTAACTTTCCTTCTTTCTGCCAAAGATGTGTGCATACTGGCATCTAGAAACATGAACTGTTTAAACAGAAGTGCAGATAAATTTTGCAGGGTTATTTTTTTTCATTGAATAGATAAGTTCTACTGTTTTAGTGATGAACTGTGTACTTCATCACTACTCAGTAATACAGCATAGTACTCCTAAAAATATTAATTACTATTATTTAATATGGTAATTTTTTTCTTTTCCTCTTTGTGAACATGAGAGTTGAAGAGCAGCTGCAACAGTTCCTTTCACAGCAAGTAACAGGACAGAATTTAATTGACTATCTTTAATAACAGGTGGCATTATAAAAAAATTATAAAAATAGTACTGTATGGAGTATCATCTCCCCACTAGCTTTACCATTAGTTTCATTTTTATCATAATTTAATGTTTTTGTGATGTCATAAAGAGCCAAAGACACATTGGCAATACAATCTACAGAGTGGGGAGATTGGAAAAAATTAAAAATCTAGAAAGTGAAAATTTAGAGTCATTCTGTGGTTGAAATCTCAGTGTAAATGAAAATTTACGTGACTACAATTAGCTGTTTAAATATACCTGTTTAAATATATAATTCTGCTGCTTTTGTTTTTTCTTCTCACCTCTTTGGTAGGGTCAACAGTTCCCTGCTATACTCACAGATTCCAGTCTCACTAGCCAAAGTGGATCAGGCTCACAGCAAGTTATACTGGTGAGCCATACACCCCATCCAGCACCTGCAAACTCTGATGAAATAACGTATCAGGTAGGTACTATATATTTCTGTTTCTTTTTGTGGACAAAAGGACATTATTTAATCAAAATACTGTAATAATTCCTTTATAACCTGAATCATGGAGGCGGATGTCATTCTCAAATAAGAGTATTGGGAAGAGGTTCTCTGTGACTTCCTAGTCACACAGATTCTGTTTCAAGTTTTGAGTTAAAAAATACGTATACATACACGAAAAAGAAATGCAGTTAATAATGTGTTTCTTTCTGTAAATTACATAACCATGCTCTTAACACAGACTGCTCCAAAAATTTCTAAGTAAGTTGGTATTTTGATAACAAAAACAGACAAAGTAGGGAACTGTGGGAAAAAAATAGCACCTATTGGTACATGTTTTACATTTTTTCTGTAACCAAATTGTTTTAATAGTGGTGCAACTAAGGTCTTTTCAGCTCCATATGTGTTGGAATCTCAATAGAAACTTTTACACATGTAAGATAGTATTAATATTAGAAAAAGTAGTTCAGACTTCTCTTCTTGAAGGCCCACCAGCCTTGTTTCCCACCAGCTTGGTGATGCAAGCCCTAAAATAGGAGAAATGGGAGAGGCAGATGGTGACCCACAATCAAGTGAAGAAGTGGTGGACTGCACTGGCAAGCAGAGGGCAAGATATGGATAAGTTGTGGCTGATACAGGCACAAGATACTTCAAAAGTAATAAGGACTGAAGGGAGGGGGCCCACCTGAAGTGTATGTGTATGAATAAAGGTGCTGAGATGATGGCTTTAGAGAGGAAACTTCAACACTCTGCTTGGAACAATGTTCACAACTAGTTGTCTCTCTGAAGTGCCTGTACACTGATGCATGCAGCATGGGAAACCAACAGGAGGAACTTAGAGGTCTGCATGTAGTTGCAGGGCTGTGACCTCATTGGAATCACAGAGTGAAAGTGCTACAGCTTACACAATTAAAACACTACGGTGCCTGGATTCAGGATCTTTAGGAAGCGCAGGCTGGCAAGACAGCAACAGGAATGGAACTCTGCCTGAGTGGTGAGCCAACTGAGACCTTATGGGTAAAGACTGGCCAGCAGACCAACATGGGTGACTGTTGTATTAGCCATCTGCTACAGATCACCTCATGAGGAAGAAATAAAAGATGGAGCTTTCATCTTGGTCTTGGGCAACCTACCTGACTGACTCTTCTTGAGCAGGCAAGTTGGACTAGATGACCTCAAAAGGTCTTTTCCACCTAAACCAATCTGTGATTTGCAGTCCCTGGTTCACATGAATTACTTTGGCCTGTCTAAGATCTGAAAGGCAACAAGCAGGGCACAAGGAATCTAGGAAACTTCTGGAGTGCATTGATAATAACTTCTGATACCAATAACTGAGAAACCAACAAGTGGATGTGCTCCTCTGGGGCTGATAATTGCAAACAAGGAAGAACTGATTGGAAATGGGAAGGTCAGGGAACATATTTTGTTGCAGTGACCATGAGATTGTGGAGATCAGGATACTGAGGGAAGGACACAAAACAAATGGCAAGATCATAACCTGGAAATCAGGAAGGCAGATCATGGTCTGTTCAGTGATCTGCTGATGTGGTGGGTTTATCTTGGCTGAGTGCCAGGTGCCCACCAAAGCTTCTCTATCACTGCCCTTCCTCAGGGATAAAGAAATTAAAATGGGAAAAAAAATAAAATCAAAAGTTCATGAGTCAAGATAAGGACAAAGAGATCATTCAGCAGTTACCTGACCATGCAAACCCAGTACAGTATGGAATAATCTTATATTAAGCAGATCTGGAGAGGAGGAGAACCAGGAGAGCTGTTTGATTTTAGATATTGTCTTCCGTCAAGCTCAAGAGTCACCAGGTCCCAATATGTAGGAAGATAAAGGCAACAGGAGGCCAGCATGGACGAACAGGGATCTCCTGACAAAACTCGAACATAAAAAAGAAACATACATAAAAGGAAGCAAGATCAGGTGACCTTGAAGAAGTACAGAGACATCATTCAAGGAGACAGAAATGAGTTTGAGAAACCCGATGTTCACCTGGAGTTGAATCTAAAAGGGATGTAAAATGTAACAAGATGGAATTTTACAGGTATATGAGCAGCAAATGGAATATGAGTTGACCTGGTACTGGTTTGGGCAGAGGTGATCCTCACGAGCTGAACTGATGGTTTCAAAAAGAACTAAGTCCATCTCTAAACCAGTCATTAGTAATGTTCCCTCAGGTTCAAATACTGGGTCTAGTACTGTTCATTAATGTTCTTCATTTAGTGACCTGAGTGGTAGAACACAGTGCGTGCTCATCAGGTTTACAGAGATAGAAAACTGGAAGGAGTAGTTACAGACTGAATGGTTGTGCTGCCATGCAGAGGAACCTCAGCAGGCTGGAGAACTGGGCCTATAGGACACTCATGAAGATCAACAACAGGAAGCGCCAAGTTCTGTCCCTGAAGAAGGACAATCCCATGCGTTAGTACACGCTGAGGGCAGGAGGAAAGCAGCTTTTCAAAGATGGACCAGGGGATACTGATATACAAACAGTTGACCATGAGCCCGCAGTGCAGCAAAGAAGGCCCAGCAGCATCTGGGATTTGATAAAGAGAGTGTTGCCAGCTGGTCAAGAGAATTGATCCTCCCCTCTTCTCAGTACCAGTGAGAATGTTGGAGTCCAGTCCTGGACCCACCAGTACAAGAGACACAGATATACAGGAGTAAGTGCAGCGGAGAGATACAAAGATGAATAAAGAATTGGTGCATCTAATGTAGAAGGAGAGGCTGAGAGAACTGGGACTGTTTGGCTTAAAAGAGATTCTAGTTGGGGTGTTCTTACCAATGTACATACATACCTGATGGGAGGGACTAAAGCAGATAGAGCCAGACTTGTCTTAGTCATACCCAGTGTAAGGACAAGAGGCAATTGGCACAAATTAAAACAATTCCATCTAAGCATAAACCCTCTTTTACTGTGAGGGTGTTTGAATAGGAATAGGTTGTCCAGAGAGTTCATAGAGTCTTCATCCTTGGTGACATTCAGAACATGTCTGGACATGGCACTGGGGACATTTGACTAGACAATCTCTAGTCATCCCTTCCAATTTGAACTATTCTGTGTTTCTAATAATACCTTGTGCATGTGATTTTTTACATTTGCATATGCTTATGAGTGTGAGTTCTTAATTCCAGCATTCAAATACTCTGTGAATATGGATATTTTAAAGTGTAACATGAACAGATTTTCTTACTCTTCTGAATTTAAAACTAGATTTTGTGTCTCAAGATATATATTCTTTCATGAATCAGGGTGTCATTTCATAAGGCTTATTATCATATCACTTGTAAAGTGTGACTATGTCTGTGTAGCACTGTTGTAATAACTCAAAATGTAGTAATAACGTAAACTAGTTGTCATTCTGTGCGATGTTGTTTTATTTAATCATGGTGACTGTTGATTGACTTTCCAACATCTCACACTTTTCCTGAGTGTTTTTTGTGATTTCTTTCAATGTGTTTTATCTTGCATCTTTGATTTCTAGTATGGATAATATTCTACTATGTTTTTTATCTTTTCAAGTTTAGTTTATCCTGAATAATTTATTTAGAGTACTACTTCCTTCATCTTCATTTGTTGCTTTCTGTGTTACTGTATTTAAGGTTCTTCTGTATAAAGTTGAAGGAATTTTGTGTTAAATTATTTGAAGGAAGTGAGATTTTCCCAAACATTTCTCATTAATTAAAATGAAACAAAAATGCAGCACAACACTATCCAAATTCTATCAATTATTCATTATGTTTCACTATTTCTAGAGGCAGAGCTTTACTTCATTATGAAAATAGAATCCCCAATAAAGAAATTAAATATTCTTCTCCTGTAAAATCAGAGATAATTTCTTTTCTGTCTGAACCATTTTTGGCTTTGAATTTTCTTTGGGGAGAAATGTGAGAATCATCTGAGATGATATTCAGGAGTATAAAACAGAATGTAGAAAAATATTGTTACAAACACATTCTATTTATAGTTAGAATAATTTGATCATAGCTATTATTGTAGTTTTCTTAAAATACATATATATGTCATTCTAAAGAGCAGTGAAATAGAAATTCATATATACATACAACTTCTGTATGTAAATAATTCCTTTGTATTTGTAAGTTGCTTGTAAGTACTCTCAAAAAATTGGTTGAGGTAGATTCAGAAAAATAAGTCAATGTTGTGGATGTGCCTATGAAATTATCTGATAGTGCTTTTGTAAATTGTTGTAGGTGACAGAGGTTTCCCCTAATGTGACTAAAAGCAGTCAAGCAGAAAAAGAAAGTCGTGGGCACCAGTGTTTTGAGTGTAGTCAAACCTTTTATTCAGTGACCATGCTGACGCACCATTGTAAGGAGGTTCATGGCAAGGAACGAATACACGTTTGCCACATCTGTAATAAGGCCTTCAAGCGGGCAACACATCTCAAGGTATTTGGTAATAATAGTTGATTGTTCTGTTAACTCCTTCTTTGTTTTGGACTTTTTGTGATATTAACAAAAGGTACCTGTTATCCCTTTGTCTTTGCTTTCCTTTTACAGTGTGAGAGGTGTGCATCTGAGAGAGGGAGTCTAAGTGATAATAGAGATAGAGAACTCTCTTCTGGAGCACGGAGAGGATTTTAATGCATATATTGACTACAGAATGAAAAATGTGAATGCCTGTCATGCAAGTAGTAGTGCCAGGAAAAGATTTCACTTTAAGTGCATATGAATATCATCACTGCTAATCCTGATTTCCAGATAATCTTTTGGAATCTCAGGAAGCTATCTGCTATGCACTCATCATTTGATTTGTAGATTCTGCCTTGTGGGTGGAAGTGACATTTGTAGAGGAAGCGTTTGTTTTAAAATATCCTTATGTTATTGCTGTTGTCTAGGATAGTTTCTGTGTTCTGTTTTCTAGATGATGGACAACCAGATACATTGAAGTCTTTTCAAAAAATTAATGGTGTATTTAAGTTCCTAATTGGATTATAGGATGTTCCTGTTAGGGATATTGGGCTGTACTAGGCAAGTGCTATGTTCAGACCAGTATCCTATCTCTGAGAGATACTAAATGGAAGTTATTTGAAGAAGATCTTTAGGAAGAGAGCAAACATATAACTTGCCCAGAATTTTGCCAGCTTCCAGAGTTTATAACAGGAAATTCCTAGAGCCAAAGGCAATGTCTTTGTACTAAGTAGCTTTTAGGAGAGCTCTTCAATAGATTTCCTTTAACTCCAATATCGTATTTTAAGGAAATGTGCTCCGTTTGTGAAGTTCACCCCCTTGGACTGATTATGTCTGTCAACCAGACTATTGGACCTTGGGGAAACTGTCATAAAATGTGTTGTTGTGAAACTTCTTGTTTAGAAGAATTTTTTCAGGAAAAAAAAACAAAACAGTATTGGTACTTGTTTTCCTTAAGTAATGATAACAAAACCCAAATATCGGTCTCTCTTCAATTTGTTTTCTTAGAACTGGCTGTTGTTACATTTTTTTGTCATAATTAAACCTTGATTTCTGTTATATACTGGACCCAAGTTAAAGATGTGACAACAGAACTTCCTACCCTTGTATGTCCCTTGGATTATTATCCATCATTGATTTTTCAGGTAGGCAGCGATGAAGTTGCAATAAGAAGTTCAAAGGCAGTCACAAGAGACTTCATGGCCTTGGAACAACTTTTTAAGGGATCAGAAGAACAAGTAATCTTTTCTTCTATCCTTCTGGTTGCAGAGAATGATGAAGGAAGAGACAGCAGATCAATAACTATCTGAGACTGGCATCACCAGCAAAATTTTGGGGTTTTTGATCATGGATTGGTCCACATGACAGCAGGCCTGCTGCGGATGGGCTACACTTGTCTCAAAGGGGTAAAAGGATCTTTGAGTAGTTAGCGAGGCTTATTGAAAGAGCTTTAAACTAGGTTTGTAGGGGGAAAGGGATAAAACCAGTCTCACTAGAGATAAGCTTGTGGATGGCACACCAATGTTTGAGGAATCATATGCTAGCAAGGCCCTTCAGTCTTCTCCACAGTGCTGAGTACACTGGAGCATGTCTGAAGCGTCCCTGTACCAGTGCGTGCAGCACCGTAGACACCTCAGTGGAGGGAGGGGAAATGGCCAATGACCTGAGACACAGGTCTATAGGGCAGGATGGAATCCACCCTTGCGTACTGAGGGACCTGTCAGAAGAGCTTGCCAAACCACTTTCAATCATTTATGAGCAGCCCTGGCTCCAGGGAGGTCTCAGTTGACTGGAGGTTAACAAATGTGACACTTGTCTACAAGAAGGGCTGGAAATAGGATCCAGGAAACTACAGGCTTGTCAGCCTGATCTCAGTGCCAGGAAAGGTTATGGATTAACTCATCTTGAGTGCCATCATGTGGCACATACAGGACGGTCAGTGGATCAGGCATAGCCAGCATGGGTTTATGAAAGGCAGGTTCTGCTTGAGTAATTTGATTTCCTTCTGCGACAAGGTGACTTGCTCAGTGGTGGAGGGAAAGGCTGTGGATGTTGTCTACCTGAACTTCAGCAAAGCCTTTGACACCATTTCCCAGAGTGTTCTCCTAGAGAAGCAGTCTTCCAATGGCTTGGACCGGTGCACTGATCGCTGTCTGTATGGCCACGCCCAGAGTGGTGGTGAATAGTTACATCCAGCTGGTGGCCAGTCACAAGGGGTGTTCTCCAGGGCTCAGTACTGGGACCACTTCTATTTCATATCTTTATGAATGATCTGGACAAGGGGAATCGAGTGCACTCTCAATAAGTTTGCAGAGGACACTAAGTTGTGGGGGAGTGTTGATCTGCTGGAGGGCAGAAAGGCTCTGCAGAGGGATTTGGACAGTATGAGATTCAACAGGTGAAGTGACAGGTCCTGCACTTGGGTCACAGCAATGCTATAGGCCAGAGGTGGAGTGGCTGTGAAGCAGCCCAGTAGAAAAAGAGCTGGGTCAACAGCCGTTGAACAAGATCCAGCAGTGTGCCCAGGTGGCCAAGAAAGCCAGTGGCATCTTGGCTTGTACCAGAAATAGTGTGGCCAGCAGGACCAGGGCAGTGATAGTCCCCCTGTACTTGTCACTGGTGAGGTTTCACCTCGAACTCAGTTTTGGGTCCCCCACTTCAAGAAAGACAATGAGATCCTGGAGTGTGTCCAGGGAAGGGCAGCAGTGCTAGTGAAGAGTGTCAATTACAGGTCTCGTGAGGAGCAGCTGAGGGAGCTGGGGTTGTTTAGCCTGGAGGAAAGGAGGCTCAGGGGAGACCTTATAGCTACGACTACCTGAAAGGAGGATGTAGGCAGATGGGGGTCAACCTCTTCTCCAAGGTAACAAGGAATAGGACAAGAGGAAATTACCTCAATTGTGCCAGGTGAGGTTTAGATTGGCTATTCGGGAAAAATTTCTTCGCTGAAAGCTTGTCGAGCATTGGCACAGGCTTTACAGGGAGGTGGTTGAGTACCCAGCTCTGAAGGTATTAAAATATGTAGATGTGGCACTGTGAACAGTGGCTTAGTGGACGTAGTTTAGTGGTAGGTTAGGACAGTGCTGGGTTAATGTGTGGCTTTGATCTTAAGGGTCTTAAAGGACAGTTTCATTTACCACTGGACCATCATGTACTAAAACAAATTCCACACATTATCAGACTCTTCTTCATTAAGGTGTTCCAGAATGTCAGCTGTAAGCAGCCTTTAACAGGAAATTCAGCAAAGATGAAACCATGGGGTTTGGCTTAGGGTTTTGGGAAGGGTTCAGTGACCTCTTACTCATGGTCTTCATTTTATACTGGATAGTATTCTGGAGATCACCAGAAATATTAAGGGCACTGCCAGACTTCAGGCTTTCCAGAAAATCCAAATAAGAGGTAAGGGTATCAGTCTTTAGATGCCAGTACTTAATTATATGGGTTTTTTTCCAAAGGTATCAGTACCAGCAGTTTCACAATTATCCACAAGAAAATCTTCTTTAGAGATTATGTATGAACACCCCTACCACCCACCCTGCCCCCAGTGTCAAAAATTTTCAGTCCAGTGACTTCAGTTCCCCTTCTGATGTGGGTGACTGTTCTGATTTTACAGCTTCAGAGAGGAGAATCTTAAGATGTGCATTGGACTAAACTGCCCAATTCCATATCAGTATGTAGTGGAAATATCTGCAAGTTAACTGTAGATAGTAAATAAAGCACAGAGATGATTCTAAGATGAAATCAAAACAGCACTATCATCTTATTAAAACAATGGAATGAAATGAACTTTCTGCCAGTCTTTCAGAGGTGGCGTTACGACCCGCCCCAGGAAAAGAGGGGGGGGGTAACCCAGGTTTTATCAAAAATTCCTTTGGGGTGGATTAAAGCGAAACGACACTAAATAATCGGTGTATGAAAATATATATTGATAAGATTTATTTTAACAATTTTGAATCAACAGGTAAGTTAACATTTTTGGGTGCTGTCATAATCAATAGATAAGCTAACACTTTTGGGTGCTGTCATAACCTTTCTGGGGAGGAGAAAAATGCATAGGGGAGAGAAAGGCAGGATAAGAGCCAGGGAGAGTAAGAGAAAAGAAAGGAACCCCTTTTGGGGGGGGGAGAAGCTGTTTAGGGGAGAGGAAAACCAGGATGAGAGTAAGGGAAAAGAGAAGCTGAGAGTATAAAAGAAATGGACATAGTCACCGCCCACTGGATCCAGCGATGCTTGAGAGCGATGGTCTTGATTCGCAGGTGGTGGGGGAGAAGGAGAACTCCCAAATTCTCAAAGTCACCAGTCGGTTTATATACCCTCAGCATGCTCTGGCACCTCCCTGGCATGAGGGGTTGTTTTTCCTTTTTTGGGCTTAGTCCACCTGAGGCACCTTGTGCTGTGTCTTTTGTGTTTCGCCTGGTTCCCGCCTTTCAAGTTTAGCAGAGGGAGGGCGGGTCCTGATTGCCCATCAGACGTATCAATAGTCAAAAACCTGCAAGGTCAGTTCTTGCCTTTTCAGGACTTCACACCCCTTGATTGCCCATCAGAGGTATCATGCAAGTCAAAAGCCTGCAAGGTCAGTTCTTGCCTTTTCAGGACTTCACACCTCTTGATTGCCCATCAGAAGTATCATGCAAGTCAAAAGCCTGCAAAAGTCTCCTAGAATGCATAAATCATCAACCATTTCAGTCTCTGACAGGTGGTTACAAATAATGTTTCAGGATAGGTAGAGTGGGAATAAGAGTGACATACCAGTGCATGTGTGAGGGGCTGAGGGCCCTTTCAAAGAAGGTTTCCTGTTCTTATTTTCTAATTAGATAATGCTGGTTTGGAACCCCAAGGTAGTTCCTTGCTGATGAATATGAGAATTACACAAATAAACTTGTAAAATGTCACATGAACAATTAATGAAATACTAAATATGTCTTTAAAGAGGTGCTTGAAGTTCAGAGCTTTGTATTCCCATGAACTCTTTTTCAAAAGTATATATATTTTACAGGAAAATGATAAGAGGTTGACAGATCAGTGGACCTGAACTGCATCACAAATTGTTCAGAGAAAGATGACAGAAAGTTTTATGGTGGCTATGTGAATGCTATCTTGTTTGCTTTCAAGTAGAAAATGGTATGGGGGGGTTGTTGGGGTTTTTTGGGGGTTTTGGGTTGGATGTTTTGTGGTGGAAGAAAGAAGCAACCAGTTTCTGTTAATTTTTCTGGAGTAGGTCATAGTTTGCTTCCACAATTTCAAAGCTTCAGGAGGTAAGAAACAAGATAAAAGCAAAAGATTTTTATTTCCACATAAGCCGTGGTTTACGAATTACTGATTTTTCTCAGAAGACCTTATATTATTTCCCTGTAGTACTGTATTATATAATTATTATGATAATAATATTCTTCCCTGTAACTGTCTCGCTGATTTTCCAGTGTAAACAAACTCTACAGATACAGTTTGACTCAGTTCGTGGAGTGAGGAATAGGACTCCATAGACATCAAGAAGGCTTATTGTTTAGGTATAGTAAAGACTAATTAATAGTTTAGTCTGTTATGGATAGACTAGAAAAGAATATCCACACACATTTTAAAAAGTGGGCAAGTATTTGCAGTACTGTTTCACAAACAGTTCTTGAATAGATTTTTTTAGTTAAATATATATGTATTTGCTTTCTTTTTTAATTTGAATTCTCTTTTGGTATTAATAAAGATATTTAAATGAAAAAATTAATAGATAACATAAGATACTCTTCTAAATTTGCAAGTCTTCTGGGTCCAGCATCAGTGAATTAAAAACACTGAAGTTAGAGCTGTTATTAATGCTTCTTCATGAAGGTAAAACATGTCATATCCTCATTCTGCTGTCTTACCTATAAGGGCCTTAATGATTTTCTTTTCATTTTTTTTCTTTTTTTCTTCTTCTTTTTTAATTAAGAGTTCATTATGAAGTGGTTCTATTTGCATCTTGGCATTGTGTGGCTGTGTATGAGTGTATGTTGTGATAGTCCCCTGTTTGAGGCCTCTACAGTTTCAGAATGGTACTAATTCAGGTGCTGAGGAATACCTATGTATCAGACAAGGAGGAAGATGGATACTGTGGAGGAGAGAGGGGAAAAAGTCCTATATTAACTTAAAATGCAGTTGTCAAAATACCTCTTTGTAGGTGAACAAAGCATTTCAAGAGTTCTGGTTCAGCTTGTTTTATTTTGCTTCAGATAATTAGTGAAGGGACTAACGTATGCAAAAAAAAGCAAGACATACATGGTGGAGTTGTTCAAATGTAAATGTAAAGATACTGATGCATCAGTCTTTCAAAGAGTTGATATACAAAATAATAATCTCTCATTAAAAAAAAATGCAGGCTTCCATTTTCTTCCAACTTGTCTGCTGATGACTAAGATTCTCTGCTTTTGTCTTCAAGGTGTGAATATATTGTTTATGTTAAATACTGACATTTTTTTAAGTGGTCTGAAATTTATTTTTTTTTTTATACTGCCTTAGGAGCACATGCAAACCCATCAGGCTGGACCGTCGCTGAGCTCCCAGAAGCCTAGAGTGTTTAAGTGTGATACTTGTGAAAAAGCTTTTGCTAAGCCAAGTCAGCTGGAGAGACACAGTCGCATTCACACAGGTAACAACAGAAATTATTTTTATCTCATGGGATTTTCTTATGAATATAAGGGTGCTATGTTTGGAGTCCTCGCTTATGCTTTCAGCTCACTGCATTTAAATATCAACTTAAGCTTAAAAAATCCCAAGTAAATTTCTAACCCAAAATGTTTGGAAGTTAAAAGGAGGAACAGCAGACTTGAAATCTCATGATGCTTCACTAAACTTATCTGTATTTTAGGACTGGCAGTACTGCAGTGGTAATGTGAATGCATGAGCTTGTATGTAAAAGTTTGAAACAGATTAATAAGAGCATATTTTAAGCCATTGTTTAAAGTGGTGTAAATACACTGGATGATAATCTTCAAGCATATAGAAGAATGAGCAAATGAGTGGGTGTGCTCCATGATGTTAAACAAGGAATGGACTTGACTGCTGATACTGACTGCTGTATACAGGGCTTCATTGTCATTGAGCTACTTGCTCAGTTCATCTGCTTTTAATCTGTTGTTTTCTTTTCCGCTTAAGTATTTTCTTCAACTGGTAATCTGTAAATAAAGATCATGCTGGCTTCTCCCAGGGAAGCCATCACATTTTCTGTGATGTAAGTGCTTTTCAGGTTGTGGCTTCTGCCCTGCTACAAGTTGAGAGCTGTACATAGGATGTTAGCCCAGCTGCCTTCCCTGTCACCTTCTGTGCCTGAAGAACAGTGTTCTTAAGAACATGAGTTCTAAATATAGGAGTCAGTTCTCCAAAACAAGTTCTTTCTTTTCCCTGTCACTGCTACCAAGAGTGAGCTGTCATGGCTGCTAGAGTTAAAAAAGACAGGGAAAAACTGTCTGTGTTGCTGTTAAGCTGGATGGGACTCCCACAAAAGGATAGCTGTCTCTTTCAGTGAGTCAGCCAGAGCTTTCTCTTTCCCCAACACCAAGCTGTTTTGTGGTTACTGTGATAGAAAGGAACATTCTGGTTATACTGGGGACAGGAAAAGAGAGACAGGAGTTAAAATCCAAGGAGATTAAAATTCTTCAGAATTCCCCAGTAATTTGCTTTCTGCATAAATGGCCTAAATAACACAGACTCTTAAAAAAGGAAATGTTCTAGTTAAGAGTACCACAAAATATTGAGAAAGCAAGAGAGAACCAGTTTGCATTCTCCCTGCTTTGACTCATGCTGCCCATTGTGATGGGCAAAGAGCACTTCAGGAAGTCTGGGAACAGAGCAGAGTTCCTTTATGCATCTGCACCATCATAGGAGAAATTCTTTCTGGTTTGGAAGGACTTGTAATTCACTTAGTAAATCCTTAGATATTTTTGTTTCTTGTACCTGGGTGCTCATGGGCTAGGAATGCCCACAGACTGTAACAAACCTTGCTAAATTCGTATTTATGTTTCTATTTCAGCAGTGTCAGACAACATATCCATATGATAGGACTATGGACTAGGATAGGAAAGGCTAATGTAAATCTAAACTGACTTGCTTTCATAAAGGTACCATCTTTGTCTGTGAGAAAGTGTGATTTCTCTCCTGGTTATACATTTTTAACCATTTCTAATGGGCAATACCTACTGAATCAGTGGTTAGAAGGAAAAAGCATTATTTCTCTGAATAACTCTAAATATCTCGTACTTTAAGATTTACCAATGAAGAGCTGTTTGGAGAAATGTTGAAATTAGAGGGAAGCAGATGCTCCCAGTTCTACCCAAAAGCCATGTGGTAATCCATTACACAACAGAAGAAAGGCTGTTCACTTTAAGTGAATAAAAAAAATGGAATCAAAAGTACTTGAGGAAACCTAGATTTCACTTCAAACTAGTGAAATAGTTGGTGACAAAAAAGAAAGAAAACTTCTCTGCTTTAAGGGACCTTGTATTGATTGTCCAAGAAATTGGATTTGGCATGCAAGCTACAGTGGATGTGGAAACACTAACATACAGGTAATGAAGGGAGAGAGAAATTCATCCTTTAAGAACAATTGTGGGAAAGTATTCATACTCCTGCTTGTGCTTTATCGTGCTAATTAATAACAAGGTGTATATTTAAGTTCAGAAAGTGCTTTTAGCTGTCCTTAATGACATACAATGTGTCTTTCATTGATCTCTAAGGTTGGGGTGTTGAATGTTTAATCAAAGGTCAATTTTGCAAAGTAAATATTTTTAAACATTTAAATATTTTTAAATGAATACATTTGTGCATTTATAGTTAGAAATCAGTAGTATTCTGGTAGATTTGGATCAATCCTTTGGTAAGATGTGTGAATCACTAGAAGCTGTTGGCATAGGAGGCCACAGGTCCCATGAAGAATTAGCAGAACACTTCTTTTTTTAACATATTTGACTTTTTAGTTTCTTACAGACATCACCTTTGTTAATTCTAGAACATTGCTTTATCTGCATTACTCTAAATGATGTAAAAAGCTGAAGGTTTCCTTGAGTACAGAAAAGTCAAACTGGTAAACTGATTTATTTGCACCTCTGTTAAATAATTTACTTAGATGATAAATTGGATAGGAAAGATAATATCAGTGATTTAGTACTTACATAAGTATTCTGACATTTAATTTGGAATTTTTACTGACAATAGGGAGCCGTAGCACTGTTTAGAGAAGGTCTTAAGGAAAAAGGTCACGTCTGTTTCATTTCTAGGTCATCTTGATGATTTTTACTGAATTCTGAACTGTATTTTACTGTTGAAATGAAAAATGATTAAATATGTTTTTCTCTTTTATAAGGGGAACGGCCATTTCAGTGTACACTATGTGAAAAGGCATTTAACCAGAAGAGTGCCCTTAAAGTCCACATGAAAAGGCACACGGGAGAGAGACCTTATAAATGTGATTACTGTGCAATGGGATTTACACAGAAAAGCAATATGAAACTGCATATGAAACGGGCTCATGGTTACACTGGTACGTAGCATAGTGGTAGTACTGGTGAGTTCAGAAAGCCATGTGCTTTACTGGGAAAACACAAAATACTTCCCTTAAGTTATCAAGGAATTAAGCACTAATAGCCAAAGACCACAGCTGATGAGGTAATAGTTGCACACGCAACCCAAAAATCAGGTTGAAACAGTGATTGGTTGCCATTTTGGTTCCTTGTTTTTTATGTGGAACTCTGTGTACAGAAATACAGTACAAAAACTATTCCAGGAAAACAATGATATTAGATTTTTTTAAATTTTTCGAAGACCGTCTAATAAATCTGCAGTATGTGAAGCAGTTGTATAATACCTTTCCCAGCATGATTCCTTTATTCTCAAATGCTATATTGGCATTTTTCTAACGCTATACATCAAATCATACTCACTTGCCTTTTTCTCTTGTACCTTGGTAGGTCCTGTACAAGAGCCTGCTAGTCATCAAGAACAGGAAGGGGAAGATATTAGTCGTGCTCTGAATTTAGAAGAAGTGGTACAAGAATCTTCAAATGAATGGCAAAGTATAGGCAATGTTTTTCGATGACACCTTAAAATTTGAAAGCTAAAAATGTTTCTGGGACTCAAATTTTACAGTTAAAGCTTCAAGCATTGAAAATACTAACAATAGAATAATATATTATAGTTTTTCTAATTATTTACAGAAATTACCTAAAAGATGAATTCAATTTTTTAAGCTTGTAGAAGAATATTGGGAAAACACCATTTAATCTGTGCTAAGTTGTCTGTGAATCAGTGAACTCAGGTAATAATGTATACAGTTTCATCTTCGAATTCACAGCCAGTATACCTACTTAAAAAATAAACTGGAAATTTTTAGAATAGAATGATTCCCATTTTTAATGGAAGTGAAGAATAACTTCGTGGGAAAATCATGAAACTGTCCGTCAGCTTTCTTTTTCACATATTTAAGGAAATAATTGACATTGGAAACAAAATGTTGCAGAGTTGATGCATGCATGCAGTATAAAATAGTGGGGTTTTGCCTTCAATTTTTTTTCTTACATGGCACAGGAAAATGCTGTATTGCTGTTCAAAGCTTTTTTTTTTCTTTTTAGTACATTTTGAGAATTCGTTGAAAAAAAATAAAATACCATGATTTCATGGCTTTTATCGAGTTAAACCCTTGAGAAGGGAGCATGTTCATTTCCATTCCAGCCACAGAGGCAGACAGTTGTTAGTTTTTATGGTAAAAGTCTGAGGTTTTGAACTCAGCAATACTTATTTCACAAGAATCCAAACAAGAAGAGATTGCAATGAAAGCTTCTTCTGTTGTTTGCTGTATTGGATCAGCAGGTACATATCTCAGTATCTGTGGAAAACACAGCCATATATTAAATCTGTGAAGTAAACGTACGATTCTGTAGTAGCAGGGAGAACGTCTGATGCACACTATGTCACCTCTATTATACAGTGTTCCCTGGTGCTGTAAACAGTTATCATTTTGAATCTGTAAATTCCTCGTTATTTTCTTTGTGAATTTTGGAAATATGTTACTTTTATTTGTTGTTTAAGTCATTGTTTCAGCAAAACTACCTAGTTGACTATGTAATGCTTTCAAAGGTGCCACTTGTTAAGTATATTCATAACAAAGAAACACTGGAGTAAAAGCATAGTTGTCATTTAGACATTCCAAAGACAGAAGCTTTTTTTTCTTATTTTTGCCTTGTTCTTTTGAATTTTATTTATATGTTACATATATATAGATATATATATGTGTGCTTGTATATGTATATATATATTTAAAGTTATATGAGCCTCTGTGTGGCTGATCAGTATATTTTGTAAATACTAATCCCAGTTGCAGGAATTTCATCTGTTTGGTTGCCACAAGTACTTCTAGATCAGTGGTGGATATGTTGTACTATAATACAGAGCTGGATTTTAATTTACCTTCTGAAAGATAATTGTTCTCAGATCCAAAAAGCCCTTTTCTGTAAATATTGTCTATACTTTGTCTATGATATAAACTAGTTATTTCAGATTGCTGAAGCAAGAAATGGCTGTTGGTTTTGATAGGGCATCTCTTAATTCTTTTGTTAACTGTTTGGCATATGTATATAAGTAATATAGTTGGTGACATGAAAATAACACTTTTGTTATGTGGAATATTTAATTCAAAAACATGCTAAATAATATTACTTTTTTCCAAATCCTGTTTTGTGTATTTTTTAAGCATATGATTCTGGATTCCAGGAGACTCTAAAAACTCTGTTTACCAGAAGTGCATGTCTGAATATTGCATGTAAAGAAAAGACATAAAGTTCTTCCAGAAGTGCCTTCCTTTCCAGCCAGCTTATGAGTGTTTCAGCTGTTTAAGGAAGATATTATATTTTACAGTTGTCTGGCCTCATGACATAGCACCCTATTTATCCGTTATAGTAAAATGTGCTCTGTTGTGTGTACCATGTATAAAACCTTTTCCCTGTTACTTCAGAGAATACTGTATAAATGCACAGCAAAGCTGGTTAGAGTTATTTGCTGTGTAGGGGATGATGATTTCCAGAGGTTGCAAAATTCAGTTTGACAGAAGATGATTTATAACTGGTCACATTCAGATGCAAATCCATCCTTCATAATGGGAACCTTATTCCTGAATGCTTGAAAGCGTTCAGTCTGCTCTAGCTGGGATTGCTTTGCCAGCAGGTAAAAACTGGTAGTGGCTGGTACTTGAAGAGAGCCTATTAAGAAGATAGAGGGGGACTTTTTACAAGAACATGTAATGACAGGACAAGGGAGAATGACTTTAAACTGAAAGAGTAGGTTTCAGAGAGCAGATGTTAGAAAGAAATTCTTCATTATGAGGGTGGTGAGCACTGGAACAGGTTGTCCAGAGAAGTTATGGATGCTCAGTCCCTGTAAGTGTTCAGTGCCAGGGTGGATGAAGCTCTGAGCAACCTGGTCTAGTGGAAGGTGTCCCTGTCCACAGCAGGGAGGTTGGAACTAGATGATTATTAGGGTCCCTTTCCGCCCGAACCATTCTGTGATTCTATGATGCTCAGTGAGCACATGCTAAAAAAAGATCTTGTGAGTAAAAAGATGCCATTTTTAAATGGACACTTCTCAAAGTGAACAGAGGTTTGTATAGCCCAGGTTCCTTGGTAGGACTGAGTTGGAGGTTTTCAAAGTAGTGTATGTGTTCATGTTCAGTACAAATACACGGTAACCAATATGTTGTTGTTTTCAAAAGCAGTAGATGCATTATTTAAGGAAAGAGAAGAACTCTTGTTCTGAGACCTGCTTGAACAGCCATGTTGTGTAGTGGGTAAGTGAGCAGTGCGTAGGAGTGCCCCTGTTCTTTCTGGTTTGATGTAGTAGGAGGCTTATGCTAGTCTCAGGCTTTTTGGCTTGTGTCTGCTCAGAATTTCTTTTGTCCATTCCTTCAGTACATGAAATTACTTTCTCCCTAGTACTGGTTGTGCATTCCTGTTTCAGGAAAAATCCTTTTGGTTACAAATCAAGTCACCATTTAAACTGTTGGTTTTTAGCAAAACAACTAGTGAGTACTTAAAAGAATAAATTTCAGTCCAAGTTTTAATCACTTTCAACAGACTCATGTTGGTAAAATAGTGCTTTCAGTTGCTGTCCCTGTTTTTTCTACAGGAAGTAAATGCAAAAAAGCCACTTTCAGCCTCTGGGAAAGATGACTGTGAGGGGAAACAAGTGATGAAGGCAAGGAAGAAGCTTTGGATAAATTCTGAAGTTCTACAGTGCAGTATTTTGAAAGATGTGTTTCTCAGGGGTTTTTTACCTTCAATATTCTTTCCCATTTTTGAAGGCTATTTGCGCCACACTTGTTCGTGAAGGGCAGGATTTCATTGCCTGTTCATAGACATTTTATGCCTTGCAATATCCCCCTGGTCTGTAGCTGCCTCTGCACAGACACTGGTCTCTCCCATAGGTCTTATGTCCAACTGGCAGCTTTCTGGGCCATGCTAAGTCACCAGCAATGGAAGCCTGTATGCAGGCAGCTGGGTCCCAAAGTGCCATTTTCTAGTATCTGAACATTATTCATAAATTGTGGGAGTTAAAAAAATAAATCAAACAGACCTTCATATACATGACCTTTTCCTCTGTAAAAAACAAAACTGGCCCAAGTTTCAAGTTGATTACTTTATTTCAATAATGAATATATTTAAGAGCTGTGTTCCTATAAGAACAATATGTATTCAAATTAAATCAACTATTACGTTGCAGAGTATACATCTGAATGAAGCTACAATAGAAAAATACACATAGCAACCAGTGTAGGTAATAGGAGATGTAATACTTGTGTGTACACTTAATGATTTTGGCAGTTTTGTTTTCTTTAGTTTCTATGTATTTTCTATCATTTCATCTTCCATTGCTTCATATTAATGGACACTGATTTAAACCTACAATAGATTTAGATATGAAATGCAATTACATAAATATTTATTGGTAACTTTCACTGGGCACTTATTAGGAATGCAGTTTCAACCTACGAAGCACTAACTGTAGTCTACAATGCATAGGCTAAAACTAAAAAAATAAAATAATTAATCAGACACTTAGATGACAGCTTGAAGAAATGGTCAGTTTAAGTAATAAAACAGTGCAATTCAGAAGAGCCTTTTATTTCCCTAAGTGTGGTTGGAAATACAATCGCCACACATTCATTTTAGTAATTCGTGAACAATTAATATCTAAAATCTAACTGAGCTACAATTTATTTCTATGAGGCAACTACAGTACAACAGTTAAATGTTCACAGTAGTTTACTATGAGTTTGCTTTGGTGCACTGCCCTTAATAGGCGTCCAGGTGTTACTCAGGCAAAAGATGAGCTGATCAAATACAACACTGCTGCAATACCAACAGAAAGACTTGAAATTCTAACATGAGATGTGCAGGACTACCTGAGATACCAGTACTGAAGGGCTTTCTTTCAGAAATTAGACTTTTTTGTTTATGTGTTTATTTACTCATTTATTGTACTGCAAAATCAATGCTGTTGCAGCAGAGTTTACGTCAAGCACTGGTGACATCCAGTGGTCACTTGTGCAATCTTAGATGTTTCTCTGGGAATATCCCTTGTTTCATAACATTAGTCTAACTCAAATTTGAAATCCTCTTTCTCTCCCTCATCTACTCTTAATTCTAATGGTTTGGATGCGATGAGCAATTCATGGCATGGAAAGAATTTCCTTATTGCTATTGCTCTGCACCGTATTGATTCTACAACATCTGCCCCCTCCCACATTTCACATACCTTGAACTCCCAGTGTTTGGTAAACCTTTCCATGACTGCCTAATCCTGTTATGAAAATAAATTATTCTGTGAGTGAGAGAAGGAAGATTAAAACAAAATAAAAAACCAAACCGAAAAAAATCAAAAAAACTATTTGGATAAACAGTCCTTGCAACTTCTGCACATGTTGGGTTTTTTTAACAGCAGTGTCTCAGAAATTCATTAACAGCAGTGCTCAGTGTCCAAGACATTATAACTCTTTATTTGTAATTCTGATGTTCACTAAAACGAAACCAGAAGAGTTGAGCTCAAATTAGGTGCTTGGGAGAAATAATAGAGTCCAGCATACAGTTAGGGCATCCTGAAGAAGAACAAGTAAAGTCAGAGATCTTGTTACTTCACATAAAATAAGGAAAACATCTAATAAAGCTACTTTTTATGTTCCTTTCATTCAGCTGTTGGTCAGGGATTGCCAATAGAAGTTTGTATAATGTACTGCATGCAGAACCTAATTGGCATTAAGTAATGGATTGCATCTATCTAGGTAATTGTGGCAGGTGTTATTAATTTTAAGGCAGTTATACTATGAAGCAGAGTACAGGATCCTTGAATGGCATCTTAGAGCTTCAACGCCTAGCAATTGGTGAACCAGACCGCGATCCAGGTCGGGACCCAGAGCCTCCCTGTGGAGAGAAGAACAGAGTTAGGTTAATTAAAAGTTAATGTGTGTTTGGGGCTATACACTGAAAAACATCAATCTCTAGTGAGTACAACAAAAAGAAGCTAAGAAAAGATAAAAGGGCTGAAGCCTGGCCTGTTTTTACAAATAATAAGAAAACATCAAACTAGGAGAAAAGAATTGTGACTATTCATAAACCTGCAATTGAGAAAAGAAGCGGTTTTATAGCAAAGATGATCCAAGCTAAAATTTTGGTGTTTCATTCTTTGGAATTTAAGATTAGGCCAACTGGGTGTCTTGTCCCTTAGCTTTAGCAACTATTTTAGGCAAATCTTGAAGATGTGCTTATGACCACAAATGTGAGATGGTGTGGTAATTGTTACTGTAATCAGGTGATGTCTGAACTGCTTACTTCAAAAAAAAGGCATGTGTGTACTTTGGGGCTTTGTTTTCTTTATTTATATTCTTCTCATCTTTCAGCGCTGCCTCCCTAGTTTTACAGAACTGTTTCAAGGAAAAATCAGTCTAATTCATTTGGTAGTTCACTTTTTTTCCTTTCAAAGATATCTTAAAGAGTGGATAACTTTTTTATTGTCAAAGACTGTAGAACTGTATAAAGAAATAGTTGTTAATGCCTCCTGCTGTAAACAATGGGTCTAAATCAAATGGGCCTGAATAGAACTCTGATATGAATTCCACAAGTTATAACGGCTGGGAAAAGACTATCTAAAAAGTAGAACTGGTATATGTATCTCTCATATATATATAAATCCAAGTTAAAGTAGCTGTGATGATTATGCAAAAAAAATATTGAATTTTATTGAGAGATCATTAATGGGTATTTTCAGATGTTCAAATGAAATTTTACAAATAATGTTAGTATATAGCAATGGAATTATTGATGTATCCAAACTCCACTAAAAACTACAAGTGCACAATGTGAAAATTAGACTTAAACGGTAAACATTTGATTTTTACCTGTGCCTCTGAAGAGCTCATTCCTTTTCTTTAATTGCAACATAAGAATTCTTACTACCTCCTTGAAGTTTTCAAGCTGTTGCTCAGTGTTGCATATATTTAAAAAACAACTCTACAATGGAAGACACATAACCTAAACCGTGTAAGAGGTAAAAATGCGGGGTTTGCTACAGGTGAAGGTGCTGTTATGTCTCCTGTTGCAGAGAGGAATAGTAAGAGTCTGAGATTGGGATCTCAGACCTTCCGACTTGAAGGTGACTGCTGGTTGCATTCTTCATGTGCAAATAGTACGGTAGGTGATTTGTTATGAGTGAATGCTTTACTACCTTCGAGGGACAATACAGTCTTTGTCAAAGTACCTGCCAGTGGATATGATGTGTCTGTTTCCTGACACAGAATATGAAAAATCCTCACGACTGACCTTTCTTCCTGTACTGTTTTCATTTATTGGCTGTCTTGGTGGAGCTGTGCTGTGACTTGAAATGGTGATCTGAACCAAATTAAAGATAATCTGACCAAATGTTCATTTTTCGTATGACACAGTTTTCCAATTTGCCTGACTTAAGTGGTGTTGCAAGTTGCTGTACTGACATATTGTAGTTCTCCCACCTGGACTGGGAACAAGCAGGACTGCTCAAGTTGTTACTGCATCTCAGCCAGGTGTATCACTGCCTTGTACTATCATTCTGCAGTTGATCAGTTTGCTTCAATTTTCACTATTCTAGATAATTTAGCAGCAATAAGCTGTGTCAGCTCATTTGTCTTCTGTATTCCAGCTCATTTGTGTGTTCAATAACAACACTGATCCTGGTGCAGGTCTTTGTGGGACTTTGTGGACTTACCTTCTTTCCTGATGGTAACTAACTGTGTATTTTTACCTTTGTTTCCTGTCATGTAAGTAGTCACTAAGCCATGAAATAACCTTCTAGTTTATCCATGCAAATCTAATTACTTCAGAAGCTTTAAGGAAGTGTGGCTGTTTCAAACATGGCAGGTTCTGGAGAGGTTTGGCTTCTCTTTTTCCTGGACTCAATTTTTTTGTACTTAAGAGTAAGTTGTTGTACTTTACCAGTTTAAAGATTCTGGAAAGAGTGCCCTGGCCCTCATGATAGGATCCCTTATGTCCCTTGTGAGCAGATTTATGCTCATAGAATTTTCCGCTTCCATATCCTGGCTTGTGTCCTTCACCACCCTGCAAAGAAAGATTTTCATGTATATTGCAAATTGTCACATTCAAATTGTCATATATACATTATAATCTTTGTTTGTGATCACTGAAACGTAATACTCAAATGAGGAATTTGGAGGTTGTTGGAATAGAACAATCTTTTATGTAATAAACAAGTGAAGAAACAGGTTAGGAAATGATCTGAATAGACTCAAATCTGAGGGAAGCATCAATCTGTAAAAAATGAATTCACAATCAAAAAATGAATACTTGGAAGGTTAACCTGCATGACAAAATATGTTTTAATTTCACAAGTTCTAAGATGTCAAACATATCAGCTAATTTGTAGTGTTCTGATAAGGAAAAAAAAGCTTAATGGCTTGAAGACTGGTATTTTGTCTTAAAATGCCAGTAATTTACATGCCATCTTGTATAAAATCAAACCTGTGGTAGAGAAGTACAATTTAATTAGTTCTGAGACAACTGTGGAAAGAATTCATCTGGTCACTGTTTAGGTAGATCACTTTTTTACTGACAGGGGTTGCAAGGAAAGGTGGGACAAAATACTTGGATTAGTGACAGTGTTAGTTTTGCAGACTGTATAAGAGCAGTTTGAACTGTGGAATAAGCACTTATCCCATCCCAGCACTCCCTCCCATTTTTGTCCATCCCAGAAAAAGAAAAATGCAACAGATGAGTCTTCTAGAACTCTTAAAGGAGAGCTTTGCCATGCATTGGATTTTGCTCCCTTTGTGCTAAAGCAAAAGAAATTATTGCTGCAAGAGCTGTCAAGTTGCTGGATAAGAGCAAGCAATACAATTACCCATCTTAAAGTGCTGTGGAAGGAGGGAGGAAAGTGGAACGGGAAAAGCAAAATAGCAAAATAGAGACAAAACAAAATTATCACGTTGCCGCAGCAGCTTGAGGCAATGGAGCAAGATATGCTTTGGCCTGGCAAATAAAATGGCTGTTACTGAAAGCACATTCATCACCTACCCAGCTAAATCTGGTGAGGGATAATCCTCTTCCCTGTGCATGCAAGAAATAGAAACAATGACATGATGATCACTATGGAACATAGCATCTGGGTGTGCCATACACAGAAGAAGATGAAAAGGCAGCAAAAATAATTAAATAATGGCCAGATAATGAGGCAGGAGTTGAAAACAAGTCTACAGTCATTTCACGAAGCAAAAAAAGGTCAAAATTCATTATTGTAATTACAAGAACTGACTTTACTAGCCATGGTTTGTCAGTATTATGTATTGCAAAAGCCAACTGAGCTTAGTAAATATAAGGACAGTTTCTGGTGGGTGAGGCTTGTTTGCAAGCATTACATTTTGTTACTTTATTACATAAAGCAATCACAGCATGAATTGAATATAAAAATCCCTATGAGTGGCTTTGATTTGTCATGCCTCAAGTCAGAAAGTGCATGAGTAAGAGAACCATGGCTTCTATGTCTTAAGCCTTTGCTTTAAATTACTCCCAATGATACCTGTAGATTTTTACTTAGTGTCATTAAAGACAATGAATCAGGCTTGCAGTTGAATTAGTATGAATTAGCCCATAAATGGACATTGCTTGAGCCCCTGAAATTGCTTACCTTTGCTTGCATTGGGGGAGGTGTACGGGGTGAGACCTACAAAGCAACATAAAAAAGTTGTAAAATGAAGGCAAAAATAAATTTAGGAAGTCATCAAGCCTTTTGCAAATTATCCAGGAGTTAAAAATTGTAATTGCACTGAGAAGCTCCTCTGCTGTCTTAGGATTTGCCTAGAACACACTGTATTTATGTCTGTCTTTAAGCAGTGATAATTCCTGAATACTGCCAGTGTTGAAGACACAAGGACAAAACCTGTATATGATGAAGCTGTATAATTGACATCGTTGCTGAAATTTGACTGGGCTAGTGGAGAGTTCCACATGCTTTTTTGGTAGCATTACAGTATTGTTTGTGTTCCTAGGTAAAAATTATTTTTGTATTTGAATGGCATAATGAGTGCAAAGGCACAGTACAATTAACGAGGCTCAAAATAAAGAGTAATGATCGGGGAGTGATGGTTGCTAATGGATCCTAAAGAAAATATTTCATTTTACTGCATAACAAGCGAAGGGGAGACTTACAATGTTCTTGAAGAAGTGGACTACAGGGTTGTCATCAACAGGCCGGCCATGCTGAGATCTCTGGGGGATGGACCCGACGTGGTGGCTGACCCTGGCTGCATGTATATCCTGAAAAACAGAGCAGGCATATCACTGAGTCAGCTGGGAAGGACAGATTATCAGTGATGGTATGAGGAGTCGTTTTCACCAGGAATGAAAAGAAGAGAAAAATGCCTTGGAAATGTACAGAGATTGCACCCTAAAGTTGTCAGTGCTATGAAATGGCAAATACAGAGTGTGTATATGGACATATGTTGTGCATACATATGGATGCACATGTTTTTAACATTACAGCTCAGTGTGGAATTAAGCCTGTTACTGGAAAGTTTAGGTAGCAGAAACCTTTTAATTTTACCTAAGTGGGGAACTTTTCTTGAGGAGGATAGTAGAATGTAATTTTAGAAATTAAACCAGAAATAGAAAAAAACCTTAAAATTATGTTAGGTCATTTTTCATGGTAGAGCAGGAATACATCATGTATCATTTCTCAGTTCCCAAAGACTACATAACATTGATGAACATAACACTGCAAGAACAATGTGGGGTTTTTTTTAGAATAAGGAAATCAAGTGAGGCCGACAATACTTTCTATTTTCAGTAGGGCTTCCTGGGCAAGAGTCCAAATTAAGTCAGATATATTGTTTATAAGATTGATCTCCATAGGAGAAAAAAGCAATCAGTGTAGAGAAGTTCAGCTGGTTTTTATCAGGGTTGTTTTTTTGCCTGCTGATGACATGTAGATACTGTTTTAAAAGCAGGAAATTCTAAGTTTTATGGGATCTGTTGGATCTCCGCAGTGTCAGGCAGGCAGCCCTACTTATACTTCTGCAGCAGTTTCTGCTTTGTCATTAGTTCCAGTGTTGCCAAAATATCCTCTGTGGCCATGATTAGGAAGAGAGAGCCAGTAAGCTGCCAACAGGTGTTTAGGGAAAGTTACTTCAGCCATGTGTTTGTCTTGTTAATGTACATTCAAATTGCCCATTGCTTTGCCTTTGAAACCAGCTGACTGCCATGTCATTAGGATAAATAACATGATAAGTGCCAGATCTGAACATCCATCATTAGCAGCAGAAACTGGTTACCATCCAACTGCACAACTATTACAGTGTATGAAGTAGAAAACTTTAAAATCAGATTTGATTGCCTGTGGGCTGTGGATTGCCACAGGCATGGAGAAAAGCTGGCATATAGGGTTTTAGAGTTTAGATCAGGTTGAGTTTCTTGAATTTGGCATTCTGATCAATTATTGGGTGATATCAACTTGGCTTATTGAAAAGGTCATTATGCTGTAAATACAAAGTTTCTTCTGCCTGCAGTGCCAAACATCATCACTGTCTTTGATTGTCTCCCTTTTTAATGTGAATGAAGCAGTAGCAAATCTAAAGTAATTTTTAATTACTGTTCTGAGTGAGTTTAAACAATGTGTTTCCTGATTTACAAATAAAGTGCTTTCATTTAATCTTGTCATCAGCAAACATCATATGTCTTCAGGATCTTTGATATTATTCTCAATTCGTGACAGGTAATTTACATGTTTCCCTTCAATTCATTGTTGGAATTACTCTTTCACCTGTAGTTTGTTTGTCCAGGTTTTGGATCCTAGGGGCAGAGAGCAAAATCCAGCGGTGTTTTTCTGATCTTGCTCGTATTTATGTAATAACTGATATCTATAGGTGTTAAAAGGTAAATTAGAACAGATTCAGAATGAAAAGAGAAAATATATCTGGTTTATCCTGCTAGGATAGGTTACTGGGATGGTGTGATACAAGTGGACTTTTTTGAATGAAATCATCCAGTAGTCATTGTACATTTCATTAATACATTCAGATCATCACCATTTATCTTTAAATATTCTTTAAGTGCTTGACCTTAAATGATATTCTTATTAAAACCTAATAGGAATAGAGAAGAGCAACCATGTTTTAGGAAGGGATGAAATTTACTTCTTATTTCTTTGTATTACTGGTCTCTATTGCCCAGCAGCTGCAGCGAGTTCTCCCTGCATCTCTCGCAATGTTGTAAGGAATTTCAGTCTTGAGGGCATTGCCAATAGAAAGTATCTTTGGCTTCCATATCTATGTATTTTGAAATGCCCTTGCAAAGTATAAGTTGAATTCAGAGCCCTTGGGTACTGCTGGTGAAGTTTAAAATGGAGATGCCTCTGTTTGTGCCCTTAAAGAAAATTTAAACATACAGTAATTTTTCAGTAACTGAATGGGAGAACACTCAGCTTTTCCCGTTCCCAGTTATTGTTATGTTTGACCTTAATAAAGGATCTCTACTAAGTCAACTCTGCTGTACATTCAAAAAAGCCAAAAACAACCCTTAGGCTCAATTATCTTAATAGATAAAATTTGCCAGTACTGGAAATCTAAGCAGTAATTGGGAGATCTCATGACACAAATGCAGTTTGCAACTTCACTGTGAAATTATTAGTTTTAAAGATTAATAATGTAACTAAGAATTCTTAAAAATACATGTAAAATCTCCACAGTTATCCTGTCACACGGAGTGATTCAATATTGCAATGTTTTGCAGTCTTTTCTGGTGCTGCAGAGGAAGGTTGCACTGGTTTACTCTGTCACCTACCTTAGGCATGTCAGCCAAAAAGAGAAAGAGTAACTGTGAATACAATGCAAAGAAAACATGCAGGTATTTTAAGTCTCAACGTTAGTTGGCATGGCATTCCCTGTATTAGCCATCTACTTTCACATCAGACTAATTACATTACATTTACTGACACAACCTGTATTAATACCTTGAAGGAGCCATTAAAAAAAAAAAAAATTAAAAAAAATTGCAACTTCTTTAACAGTATGTGCTCCACTTGGGGTTTTCTGGAAGATTATTACATTTCCAATTTACCTGAAGATACCTGTGTGTGTGTGTGTGTGTGTGTGTGTGTGTGTGTGTATATATATATGCACACTTTTCAGTGTTGTGCAACAGCTGACTCCGGGTATAAAAAGTATAAAAGTTGTTGTTAAGCAGGCTTGTATTTAGTGATGAAATCCCATGAAATCCATCCCTGACTTCGCTTGCTATAAACAGGGTATGTCAGATCTTGCAACTCATTAAGGGAGACTTTTAGATGCATATTATAAGCTGTCAGTGGGAGCTCTCATCCTCCACAAGGGGATTGCTTATAGCTGAAGATCTCATATATGTGTAAATAGAAACATAAAGCTCTAACTTCTACTCAGTTTGTTATAAGCTTTAGTGACAATAACAGTATTAAAATACTTTGAGTTGGGAGTACTTGCATTTACAGCTTTTTTTCAATCCCCTTCAGTTATTACTGTTAAGTGGTTTTGTTGCCTACTTTAGGATGTGAGATGAAAATCTAAACACATCCTATGTTGTTTCTCTACTGGCAAAATCCAAATACATATGAAATAAGAAATAGCTGATTTAAAATGTAGTCAAACTAAGTAAAGATTTTTGACATTCATAAGAATGAAAACAACATTTCCTTGGTCCAATGGATTTTCTTCACAAGATGCCCAGTGAGTCAGTGTGCATGAATTTAAAAGAAATCATAAAAAAAATCAACAAATTTTAGATTCATATAGACATGAAAAGTACATTTAGATTGGCTTAGAAAACCAAACTGTTCCGCAACCTACAGGATGTAATGCTTACCCAGCCCCACCCCCCCAACTAAGACATTTTCAACCATACTGGTAGACTAAAATTAGCTTTTAAACATCAAGTGATGAAACACCTCTCATCAGGTGAGAGGCTGAAAAGGCTGAAAGATTATTTGTAAGCTACTCAGCTGATTTTGTATTAGTCCTCAAAACGGATTCTGAATCCAGACTCTAAGGAAATTCCTACCCAGGTTTGAATTTCTGTAGTTAGTACCACTTCGAAACAGTATGCTAAACAGGAATTGAGACACATCCTTTCAGTAAGTCTTATTCAGTGTTTACATTTTGGTTGTTTTTTTTTTTTAATGAGGAAATTTTATTATATAGTTTGACTAGAACAATCTGACAGGCACTTGAATATAGAAATTGCTTCATCTTGGAATTTGGAGGGGCTTTGTGTTCCTGGGCGTAGCTGGCACTGTGTCAGAGCCCTCCAGTGCTACTAACCCAGCCTCTCATCAGGCAGCAACAGAACATACAGCACGTGTCATGTGAGGATGTATTTTTCAGTGCTTATTCTAGTAGTAATATAATTTCTGTGAACATGCACTACTAAACCAGAGCTGTGTTATACCGGTGTCATTGCTTCAGTCTTCATTCATGTACAACCCAAGTACCAATTTGCTCTTTGTGATAGTGTTTGTTCCAGGCTGTTCACAGCTTGCTGATCTGTTAAAAAAAGCAATGTGGATACCAACATCTTCCCCACTGGCTGGTCTGATGGTGCCATTATAGTTAATTACCAAATTCAGCAGGCTTTTCTAATCGCTTTAAAAAAAATGGGCCACACATCCTTGTAATGGCACTGATAATTTTTACTAATGTGGAAATTAAGACAGAAATGAAATTACTTGCTCAAATTGCCCTTACAGAGGACAATTGGCAGCAAGAGAGATGTAGAGTACAGGAGATTCTGCCTTCCAGAGTTGTGCTGGGATTGTTAATACAATCTTTGTCTAGAAATAGGTGATAAAAAAAAAGAGGTAGAATTCTTACCAGAGCGATGGGAATAACAAACACGTCAGCAATGACTAGAGATGACTGAAAAGTAAGAAATGCAAGGAAGATAAGAAAGATGGCATGAAGGAGGAAACAATGGAGAACACCATCAGGAGAGGCGCCAGTTGATAATTCAGAACCACATTTCCCTATAACACACTTATTCTTAGTGCCTTGTTCGCAAATTAGCAGGTGAAAGAATTACTGGAGAAAAAAAGAAGAATCAAGACAGTTGTTCAGGAGAGAAATTCTGGTTTATGATGGAACCAGAGTGAGAGACTGGTGCCATCATACCTTCTGGGTTTTTGCCCATGACCTCTTTATTCCATTGTTGTGACACTTGATAAATGATTCAGAGGCACAACCCAATGCTTTAATTTGCCTTTTCTTTTCTGAAGCATTTTTCTGCCCAGCATAAATCATGTCATTCAAATATTTTTCATGACAGAGGTTCTTTATCTGCTTGGACAGAGTCTGTGGTGCATATTCAGTATTGTCCTCTGTGTTGTTTATCAAGTTAGTATTGATGGCGTAGATTAAACCTTGTTGAAATGATCCATGGCTTGTGTGGGGTTTTTTTTGGCTGAGTTTTTGGTTTTGTTTGGTGGGTTTTTTTGAGAATGATCACTCCAGCAAAAAAGAGACTTTGGCTAGTATTCTCAGAGTAGCTTCTGCTACCAGCAGATTTCACAGCATTAAGGACTTAACTGTACATGGTCAAGATACAGAAGCATCCTAGAGCAGTATTCACCATGATAAATTTCTACTGATCACCTGTATATATATTTGGTGGAGATGCATCTGTTTGTTGGTGCTGCCAAAGTGAAAGAATGTAACATTGTGGATATGGCTATTGGTAAGAAAGCAGAAATTTCTAAATATTTTAAAAAGTCCCGTTTCCGTTTCATATAGTCATGAAACTCTTAGAATGAACAAGATAGGAATTTTTAGGAAAACAAAAATATAAATACCAGGTGCACACTATCCCTTTATAGCTGCTGACCAGAAATAAAGAGGAGAAAAAACCTTGATTTCTGGAAATAAAAATTTCATCTCTCAGACTGCACACACTCACCCACCCACAAAGTATTTTATCAGTTCTCAACTTCGAAGGGACTGGCCCAATTTTATTTCTTTTCTGCCTTCAATAGGTAAGCAAATGACAAGCTAAACTCTTGTACAGGTTGTTAAAAGTACTATTGCCTGTATCAGCATAACTTGGAGAGAGCATAACAATAAGGAGAGTTTACTATTACAAAAAAATTAGACATGGCATGGTTAATAGCTTATTTCTTTCAACAAATACTGTCACTCTGAGGTAAAAATTCCAATAATAGAGTTAGTATAAAATAAGGAAGACAGATCACCCCAAACCTAAGGCTGTACAGCTTCCAAGGCACATTAATTGTATGATGTATCATCAGAAATGAAAAGGTAGATGCATCATAAGCAAAAAGTTAAAGAGAGCTAAGGCTCATCTTGGGTCTGCAGAAGTAATTCTGTGTTTTACAAATGTTTTTAAAATTGCTTTGTAAGAAATTCAGTAAAATCACCTGAAAATGGCAGTGGACGATTTTTTGTGCAGCTCAAAATGAAACCAAGTAACTTTTGAGAGAAATGAGTAACAAAACATGTCTAACAGGAGACCATTTCAGGAACAACATAAGATATTTTGCATGACTACACAAGATGAAAGCCAGAATTGTCACTAATGGTATGTGATGACAGAGGTACAAAACAAAGTCAGTGGGAAAAAAATGCTTTTGTCTCAGTCTTCTATTGGGCAGTGTTTACCATGGTACAATCTCAAAACAACTGAAGAACAAAAACATTAATTTTAGCGTCATAAGATGTCAATTGCTAAGGATAATGCAGTACTTCCTTTACAAGGAAATAATATATGTGATGGGAAAAAAAACCCAATATAACAGATTTTAGTCTAAAACTGTTTCTTTTTTATCAGATTGGTTCATCTGCAGAGAAATAAACAGATGGAGAAAAATTCAATGTTAGGTAGAGAAATACCTCGTTACATTTTCACTAGATCTATTTGACCTTCTCCCTGCCCCTCCCACTTGTTTAAACAAACACCCCACCACCTCCATATATAGTAGGAAAATTAAATCCAGACCTTACTCTCAGCTGGGGTGTGGGGCCCTGCAGGTGAAAATGAGAGGAATTGTTGAGAACAGCCAAGGCCAGTTACTACCAAAAGACCCAAAAGCTGGCCCTCCAGCAGCCATGCCATTAGGCTGAGGCCCAGGCAAAGTGCACCAGCAAGCCTGGAACTTCACCAAGTGCTCAAAAGAATCCTTTGCGCTCTTCTTCAGCTCCCACTTAAATTTGTTGTTATTACTACTACTATTATTATTATATCATACCTGTGGATAGAAGACTCTAGAAAAAGTTAGGCAAAAACTATACTGAAATATCCTGTTTGTTAGAAGTTCAATGAAAGGGGGAAACCTTTTGATGCAAACTGATTAGAAACAGAGACCTTTAAAATGCTTCAGTTGATTAATGTGTATTTTAGCCTGAACATGTTGCTAACACATTTCTGAATTTCAGAGGCAAAAAGAGACCATATAAAAGACAGTAAAAGCAGTGAAGCCGATTGGCTTTTCCTGTCTGCCCAGTCATGATTTTCTCTTTAACTTGTAATACAAATCAGCAAGCCCCAAATACTTTGTCCCATTTCTGAACAAACTTTGCCATGCAGCTGCTGCCAGATTGAGAACAAAGCATCACTAATACTTCACCAAAAGTTAGTGCTTACATTTCTAAGCATCACTTACAGAGCATTTACTTGGTCCAACTCCCAAATTCATTTAGTTTGTAATAATCGCTTTAAGCAGTAATTTCCTTGAAAATGCAAGTTCCAGTACATTAAATAATGTGTTAACTATTAGGCATGAATAACATGTATATGGCCATACGTGTGTTAAATGAACATGTCAAAATCAATCCTATGTAATGTTGGCTCCTAAGTGTACTCACCTGTTAATACTTTCTGGTTTTGTATGGGTGACAATTTTTTCAACCAGACAGATCTAAAGCGTTCAGAGGTTCTACCACTGCACAAGCTAAATGAGATTCAAACTGGCAGTTCTGATACATTAATTCATGTTTAGGTATTCATCATTCATTAGTACCTGCTACAAACAAGAGGCCAGATTCAGTTCCCATTATCATAAACCGAGAACATCAGATTTAGGAGCTTCAGTTATTCAAAAACCCAGTCCTTTCCTTCCAGAAGGCAACCTCTTTTTATTTCTGTCCCATGAACTGTCTCAGCTGAATTTTGGAGAAGAGCATACAGCCTCTTTTAATGATCTGAAAACCCATCATGTACAAGTAGTAGTTTGTTGCAACTTCTGTTAATGGATTAAAGCATTTAAAACAAATTAAATCATTAGTACACCGGTTGTTGTGATATAAACAGTTTAATGAATACATAAAGCACATATAAAGCAAAAGATTAAAACAAAATTATTGTTACAACCACCATAAACTATATAAAAATATTTTTTACAAGCACACTGCTTGCACAGCAGGTTTTACAAAACAGAGTATCACGAGCAATACCACTCCCTGAAAAATCAGACTTGGAAATAAAAATCACAGTAAGTATAAACTTAAATCAATGTGAGTCTGACTAGTATACAATGTGATTTAACTCCTTTTCAAATTCTTCACGGTGCTGTAGTATACATTAAAGCTTCCACAGCAAATGTATATAGAGTTCAAGTGCAAGAAAAGAAAAATTATTAAATTATTCTGATTAATTTATCTCTCCCTGGCATTATTTAAAACTGTGGTTCCTAAACTTTTTGCCTGTGCATATCTATTGCAACCATTTTTGTAGATCCCTGTTCCAGCAACTGCTTAACTTAGGAGTGGGTTTGGAACTGTTGTTTCAGAAATTCTGATCCCAAACCCTGATTCTGCTCAAGATGAGAAGAACTTCAGTCCAGTGCTCCTCATACCTTTTATCTGTCTATAGGATGGGGAAGCCCCATCTCTTTCCGTATTCCTTGCATCCAGACACACAGATATTGGGAAAGAAATATAGGAGCAAGGCTTCATACAGGCAACAGAAGAACTTTACAAGATTGCATACAAAACTGAAGCAAAATGTATAAGAAAAACTGATTTAATCTTTCACTAAGTCTGGTCTTAGCCTGTTGTTTACTGTCACACACAATATTTTGGTTTGTTGCATTTGTGTCACAAACGTAGTTTTAAGTTTAGTACGTTAATGCATAATGTTAAACCAGGACAGAAAAGTTCTTGTTTCACAATCCAAACTTTAGTAGGAAAAAAAAAAATCATAAACAAAAGAATTACAAAAGCATAAAAAGCTGCATCAAAGAAACAAAATAGCAGTCAGTACATACTGAAGTTGAATACAGGCTAGAATCTAGGAGGCACAGTAAACATTTGATCATTTTAACAAACTTGCTTAGACGCTTTACAAATGTTTAGATAAATATTCTATAAAGATTAGGAAGGAAATAATTTATCCTTATGCTATTCCCTCTCGCATGCTTTTTAAAATGTCTGCACCACAGTTTCTTTCTGTCACCATTTTAAATTCTTCTTTAGTACAATTAAATTTGAGCTGTGCACAACAGCAGTTTTGTTTGGAATATTCTGTCTTAAATTTTTTTCTTAAAAGTACAAAATTCAAGCTGATTTTGCTTGACTTTCGGCTATCCAAAAATATGGATGGGGATGGGATTGGGGGAACAAGGGCCACTGTGCTTACTGTCCCTTAGAGAAGGGGTATTTCTGTACATTCCAGTATTTCTATTTTTAACAACTCCCATGCACTCTTAATTTAACTTCAGAATTGCAGGGTAAGGGAGAACCTGTTCCATAGGAGTAGAGGAGGCCATGAAACAGTCCCAGCATTGTTCCTACCCCACCTTTCTGTACACAATAGTGAACATTATTCATTAACATGTTTCTTAGCCATGGTTGCAAGAAGAAAATGCCTCCACAAAGAATTTATGTGTTTTGCTTGAATGTCAGCCCTGTAAATCTGTACAAAGAGCAAGTGTTGTCTTTGCATTCCAGTGCTTGCTGGTGTGGGTAGTGGAGATATACACTCCCACTGGGGCATGGACTGGCTGAAAAATGAAGATTACAAGAAAGGCAGCTGCAGAATTGCTTTGAAATGCTTCAAAATAAATCAAAAACAAGTGCAAACAAATGAACAGTGCAGCTCTAGGAACTTTTGCATTTCAAGCCTTTGAAAGTCATCCTTTAAGGTGCTTTTCTTGATCTTATTTACCAAAGACCTGTTTACTTAATGGAGTCTGGAAACTGCCAAAGGACTTCATTCTATTTGAAGTCATCCATGAACACCATCTATCAGTAGTCATACTCAACAAAATTCAGCAAATGACAACAACTATTTAGGGTTTAAGCACAAGTAAGACTATTAGCCATCTGGATTTCCCCTGTGTACACATGTATAAATAAATGACACCACAAGGCTTCCTTGATACAAGAAACCAAAAGGCATTGTTTCAAAGGCTAAATAAATAATAGTTGAAACAACTGTCTGTGCCACTTGCTCAATACTTTCTACACTGCCCTCCCATGAGAGAACTTCCTAGGAATGTTTCCTAGGACATGCATCAATATTATCATTGTGTGGAACAGTGCTAGAGATGCTTTGGCACTGAAGTCCTAATGTGATTGACTTTTGCCAAGATAATAAAACTTCTCTGGGCTTCCAGCTCAGATCTGCAAGTCAGGACTCTGTAACACTACGTGTAGTTGCTCTTAAGAAAAATAAAAAAGTACTTCTGGTGGGTAAAAAAAATATGTTAGAATTGTCCATAATTCTGTACTGTTTTGCAGACATTTAAGTGCTTCAAAATAGCACTTTACTGAACAGCAACAGAGATAAAAGGGATGATCTCCTCCCCTCTCATACATAATTATGTAGAGATCTGTAGAGAATCATAGCAATCTTGTTCATGCCAAAGGATAAAATACATAATTTGTACAACTCGCAGTCATTTTTTAGCCATTACTTCTAAAAAGTGAGTTGGCTGGTTTGATTTATTGCCAAGCAGGAACGTACATACCTCTGTGTATTCCGTATGCAGAATCTAACTTTTTGGTATCGTTTCCTTTGTGTACAAAGAACATTTCATAAACTATTTTTCACTGAGTAACACAGTACATCAATAAAACAGCAAGAGTTGAGCTAGCCAACCAGGTTCCAGAAAATAACAGTGTTGGGAACAGCCTCTGATATTTGCAGAAACTGCTTGCTGCATGTATGAACATTACATACCTACAGAAACAACTGCCTGGTTGCTAAAACTGTCAGCAGCGTTACAGGCCCCGGTTTGTAAATGTGAACAATGAAAAGAACAAAACACACAGCTTGCTTAGTACTGGCTACCAAGTGTGAGAAGCTGCTGGTTTTATGTTTCTAGAGTATTTTTCATCCAGTGGTCTCTACATTACAACAGCTCTTCAGGGAAGGGCTATTACACATTGTGGAGCTTCCAGGTGTGGAGCTGGGAAGTACACTGACAGCCTGCAGCTGTTGTACCACCACAAATCAGTTTTACACCACAGAGTAGTATGTACTCTGTCCCAGTGTAAAATTATAAGACAGCACATATCACAGGTTAGAAATACCGCATAGACCTCAAAGGTTGTCAAAGGTTATTCATGGGCCCAGTCAGCAATTATAAGCATTGCTTTTTGCAACACACAACTTAAGCAACTACAATAAATTCAGCTAAAAGAAGGTTTTACAGCCCTACAGCAGTTCCATTAAAATACTTATGTAGTGTGTGGACACACGAACACAAGACTCCTCTTATCATTTACGTGGCAAAGCATACAGCAAAAATATCTTAAACTTTGCCACTTGAGTAATAGTGAACTAATATGCCAGCTGCATAGTTTATCAGAGGAGGCAGGTTAATACTGGAAAAGGAAAGAATTCAATTAATAGCCTTTCATCAATACCTTGAAGAAATGGCTTGTTATAAAACTTCTAATAGGAAATGCTTGGAATATATCCTAACTTCTTGCTAGAATAAAGCAGCTGGACAATTTTGTACATCTGGGATTCAGGATAATATCTGTGAAGCCATCTCCTCGTCAGTGCTGTCAACTGAGCTTAAAACATGATTTTTCACAAGCAGGCTGAGAATTTGGCCACAATTCTTTTTCTAACATCTATTTCCAAGTTTGTCTCTCAGTTAGTGCCAAGTGTCTTGCATTTAGTGCTCTCATCCAGCTCCCTTTTGCAAATATTTAATAATAACGTACAAAAGCAGAGCATACAAAAACATACAATGCACATTAAATACTCATAAAAATTCCTCTCAATAATGTTTCTATAGCCACCTGGAATTCTAATACTCCTTGTTACTATCCAGAATAGCTCCTCTTGTTTCCCAGATCCCAGATCCCAGCTTTTTTTGTTGTTGCTTTCAGTCTAAAGCCAAGCATTACATTACAAGTACCACCTTGCTGGCTAAGTCAACTCTTGCATTAAAGCAGTTAGACCTTTCTTTGAGACCCACCCTTCCTATTTAATTGTACTGTATTTTCCTGTAGCCTTTGCAGTTCTCTATTCCTCAGAGCTCACCTTGCCCGAGCCCCGCCGGGGAACATGTCTTTCACCTCCAAAGAATCTGCCCAGCGAGTCAAGTAGACCCGAGTCTCTGTGCCTTGGAGATCCATGTCTAGCATGGTCTATAGTGCTTGCAGATGCCATTTTTGATCCGTGCCGGAAAGAGGAGCGTTTTTGTGAAGCCATCAAATCCGAATTCTCTGAAGCTGCTGCACTGTCTTCTTGGATGGTCTGTAGCTCGTCTGACTCTGAGGGCCGATCTTTGAAGGTGTTGTCTTCTCTTCCTGGGGCATCTCGGGAAAAGAGGCGGATCAAGTGGGGGCGACCAGTCGTGTCAGCTGGGTTGGCCTCAGGCCAGGCATTCTTTGGGTCTGCTGTGCCTTTGGAGTCTGTCACCGCTGGGTTCTTCGTGGAGGTCCCATTGTTCTGGTTCACATCTGCCTCTCCTGCAAACAACAAGGATGAGATATGAATACAGGCCTGTGAAAAACAGCCCTGGAACAATGCTGCTTTCTTTCCCTTGCCTTGAGATGCTCATTTCATACAAAACCCGTAATATGTGCAGTTGTAATGAAACTATGTTCTCTACCAGCCTTTAAGAACATTAAGCTATCTTGGAACTGAAACTGGGATGATGTTCTCACACAGATTTGCAGTAGTTCTAGGTGGGTTTTTTTGGTGTGGTGGTTTGTTGTTTTTTTTTAATGTAACATATTTATAAATAGATCAATAGATTACTTGAAGCACAACTGAAACTAACTTTCTTGCTGATGAGAGGCTTTCAGTGAACAATCAGAATTCACGTACTGTCCCGTGAGGACTGCAACACTAAACTATGCCCTTTTTTTCCAAAACAGAAGGAAAAAATAAATAATTAAAGTGACACTGCAGATCTGTGCATTCGCAAGTGCACATTCCCTCTCCACGATGTCAGAGCTTTTGGCCCCATTTGGAATCCCTCACTGTAACTTCAGTATGAATCAAACAAGCATAATGAGGGGAGGGGGCTCTTTTTCCACTCTTCAATTGTCCTCACTTCAGAAAAGGCAGACAACGCTAAACTGCAATTTCTGCTTGGCCTCCCATCACGGTTTTTCTCCATGTATGATTATTCTGGCACTCGGGTGCAATGTCCTAGTGCTGAAGGCCTAGAGCAAAACTGTACAATTTGCATTTAGTGCTTGTGAGAAGTGATAAAAACCAATTATCAGAAACTGACAAGCTTTTAGTCAAGAAAGGTGCCAAGAAAGACCCTTGTGGTGAAAGTGAAATGCCCGCTGCCTTCTCCACAGCCGAGTTCTGATGCATGCAGTAAAATATCTGAAAAGCATCAGCTGCAGCACAGTTAGCCCTTTACCTGTAGTAGCTCTTTCTATCAGTGATAAAAAGATTTACTGAGGTTTTTTTTTAGTCTATACTATGATTCCTACTGTTCTAAGTGGAACTGCATCCACTGATGAATATGTCTTATCTCTATGGAACACCAAAAGAGTATTAGTAGGTCATTGCTTGAGAAGCAACCTTCAAGCATAGATACCTCTCACACACGCTGTGTCAGAAACATCTTTTGGAGTTAGGGATGCTCAGAATTTCAGAAATAAGCTACTGTTAGTCACGTGTTACCTTTAGAGTCTGCTTATTATCTTGTTACATCCTCATTTGATTTGGTCCTTGTTGCCATGGGAGGGAAAGGATCTGGTAAATACTGTTATGTTTTTGAAGTACTCTGGGCTCCAGTACTTTGCTGATTCACCAGAGCAATTTCAGTTATTGACAGTTATTTCATATGGTTTTGCCCACCCACAGGACAGCAAAGAAAACTTTTCTAAGGCTGAGAATAACTCTTAAATAATATTATGGATACACACACAAGACAGTAATGATGGCTTTTGCAAATAAACACCTGTATGTAGGTTACAATTGGTTGTAACCAGCCTGCTAGTTTTTCATATAAAAACATAAAGTACAGTTTTGCTGTGCAATATTTTTTTTTATTTCTGTGAAAACTACCTAGAAAATGTTAAGGGACTTCAAGAAAAATTTTTTTGGTTAAAATATCTGAAAGTATCTCTCAGGAATACAATTATTTATCCAACACTAACTGTCACTGAAGACCTCATTAGTGGGGAAATATTTGCTGGCAACTTTGGGACTTGGGTTTCCCTGAAAAGATACTCTCAAACTGTTCATATACCCAAATTATTTTCTTAATATAACAAAAGAAAAGTAACTAGCTTGGTAACTAGCTTGGATTTGTGGCACATTCTAAAACTGCAAAACATTTTAAACAGCAACTCTAAGCTTAGATTCTATACCATAATACAAATCCATTCAAGGACAGAAAAAGAAAAGCAAACAAAAGAGTTATTGTATATACCTAAATGCATTAACAAAACAGCAGAGCATCTGCATACTAATATTTTTTACAACAGTTGTTCTTTGTGTCACTGAATACGGGTATTGGTAAGCAACAAAGAAGGGTAATTGTGCCACAAAAGTAGCTTCTCCCAGTGCATACTCAGTGAGCTATAAAGTATAAATCTTTCTGTATGCTTTATTTCAGTAATGAAAGCACACATTTAAGTTTTCCTCTAGATTTTCTGCATGGTTAAATCTTCTCTGATATATAGAAATATGTAAGAGAGATGGTTAGCATTTTTGCTAACTAATCAAAGTCTTCCAGTGAATTTGGAGAGACAGATCACTTTAATAATGTCTTAAGGATATCCAGAATTAATGAATCATGTAAACATATGCTTATTTGTTCATTTAAAAACAAATATTTAGACTTCTATTACAACCCATTATAAATGCTGTGTATATGATACTGATAACATTTTTTGTTGTCTCTCCCTGCAAGATGTTCTTTGTTAAAATAGAGTACCCTTCCTGTACCGTATCACTTGCACATAGAAAGTTGCCCAGGGAGGAAGAGGCTTTTTTTTTGTTAATCCTTATAAAATAGGATACAGCAGAATGCATTGCCATAGGCATTAACCAGAAGGCTATCAAAGTGTTTTCTATTTACATTTAATTGAATATAGTCATGGAAAGCTGTGCAAATGACAGTGTGAGAAAAGCACATCCTCACACTGGCCCAAAAGTAGCAGGAGGGAGCCAGACTGTGAGCAGGGATGTGACACTCCAGGCACGGCCGAGGACCATTCCCAAAGGCAACACCACCTTTCCACTTCCCCTTGCTCTGTGCCACTCTGGAGCCTCTGCAGGCACAATTTTTCCTGTAAATGTTGGTCAGAGTGAACAAGGCCATTTGTTCCCTGTATACACAGTGACTTCCATAATGAGGAATACAGATGAATAAAAATTCTGAGCAGTCTGTTAATGAAACGAAAGCGAAATTTCAAAGGTGCTTTCAATGAAACAATATTAAATCCAATGCTCCATTGTCTTTAATAGGAGTTAGGCCCCATATAAGTATTTTCAAAACTACTGTGCCTTGATGCTCAATTGGACATTAATAGTTTATTCCATTTCTTGAGAAGCAAAATAACTCTTTTATGTAAGCTTCTAATTGGCTGGGACCTCACAGCTTCATATGGTTCAAACAACAACTACTCTCAAGGCAATGGAAACCTGTTGTGTGCAAAGTACAATTTCTAACAGAGACATCTTGGATACAAATATTCTTCTCACAGGTCACTTGGTGGAGTTGCTCTATGATAGTCTCTCCTTGTGTACACCTAACTGTAGTCTTCTTCCATACAGAGGACAACCTGTTAAGCTAAGAGTTTTAAAATAGATTACAAGTTTTTCATCTCCTCCCACTCCTTTCCAGTCTTGCTTTCTTGCAGATACTTGTAATTCCTCTCACATTCCTATTGCTGCTCCCTATACAAATGTTGTAAAATAAATGAGGAAAATGAAGCTGATAGAAGCTGAAGTACATTCCCCTACTTTAACTTCTCAAGAGAAGCTTAGATCAACAGTGACAGAATATTGCAAATATTGATTGTGATAATAAATGACAGGACCTTAAATATCTGTAAGAAATCTTAAGAATTAAGTATCATCTGCTCATTACAAATGCCAGAAAGTACCTTAATCAACTTTGTAACACCAAGTATTTAATATACTTTTATCATAACTACAGACTGCTGTGATTGATTACTAATTTCCTTTTCTTGGCCTCCTTTTCTCAGGGTATGAAGATGAAAATTATCTCACTGAACTAAAGGGACCTTTTGAATCAACCTTACCTTTTAGCTTAAGTCATATGTATTTATAAAGCACTGTTTTTCCACACATGAAATATAATGCATATTTGTCCTTTCTTCTTTTTCAGTCTTCTCTCTTCTATAAGATAGTTAAATATAATGCAATATAGTTCTCAATTCTGAGTCAACTCTATTTCAGTATGTTTACTGAAATGATGACAATAAAATATGAAGTAAAACATCTGAAATTTTGTGCTGATTCACCTGTTTTTAGTCACTTGAACAACAAAGGGTTACATCTAGAAATTTACCAACTTTGTAACAGCTAAGATTTCAAGATCTTTAGTAAGCTGTAACACTAAGGCATATGTATTAGTAAGTTTACCTTGCATTATTTAAGAGGTTGAAACCACTATTTTGGAAGATGTGGATTCTAGTAATATTTGTGGTACAATCAGGCATTTGAAAGAATGAAAGGTCAGAAAAAGGACATTCATCATCACTACATATATGCTGCAGCTGAGGATGTCTGGGTTCCCACTCTGTGTTGAGATAACTGTTTCCCAGTGTTCTCCCTTTCCTTTTTATGGAGTTAAGTTCTTTAAAAAAATGACCTTAAGGAATTGTTTGCAGGAAGTACAGCGTTAGGCAGCGCTGAGAGTCCTAATTCAACTCTGTCTTTGGATACTGTCATGAAGCCAAACACTTCCATTTCTTCTGCACTATCACTCTCAGCACTATCAAACTCTAATGTTCTTCAGTAGATGGAACAGTGGAGTGTGTAAATGAGGAGTCTGAACATGCAGCAGTAATTACAGACTGTGACCTATTACAAGAGCCAAGATCAAACAAAAAGCTGACCAATTTAATGTCTTTGGAAAAAGGATCCAAACTATTTGGTGCTCAGTGGTATCAAGTGTCAAAGGCAACAGTAGCAAAGCCATTCATCCTACAGACCAGTGCAAGTCATCCATCAGAAACAACAAGGCCAGTCATGGCTGCTCTGAGGAGCACTGCATGGTTTAGCATGCTGTGGGAACACCCACTGATCAAACTAAAGGAAGAAAGGGGATGACAGAATGGGTGCAAACCAGTAAACTGGTGCAGAGAACTCCAGCTCCTGGTTTGGACTTTTACTGCAGTGCTGTCCACAGTAGAATGGAATGCCTACAGCCAATAGGCTTCACTACAGAAGTATTTGCAGAGAGAGAGAGGAAAGAATTATGTCTGCATTGTTAAATCCGAACTGCAAAGCTTGATTCATCCTCATTATACTAAGACGCTGCAGACAAAAAATGGCTCTCAGCCTAACTTCACTAATATGGTTAGAAGGCAATATGCCATCAGGCATTTCAATTCACAGATCTAATTACTGGGTTTGTCTGATGCTTGTCAAACAGTTGGAAATCAATTTTGGAAAAATATTTCTGTTTGGAATAGATGACATGCAGCATCACTGTGACAAACAGCTGGTCACGGTTCTCAACGCAACTACAACTGATCTGATGGTGCATTTAGCCTTTACACAAACATTTTCCTCATTTGCTAGCAGAATGAATCCAGAGAAAAAATGCCAGTGTGTCTCACAATACAGATTCACATGAGTTTAACACTCCTACTGCAGTCAGCCAAGAGACCACTTCCATTACAGTTCGCTCTCCTCCCTCCCCTCTTTGCCAAAGCTTGTCACTTTCAGGTAAAAAAATTCCACCCAAAGGCAAATTTTCTCTATAGTTTCAGCATAACTGAAAGAAGAACATTTTTCTGCACAAAAAACTCAGCGTTCCCTACAGGTTAATCAAGCTGTAGCCCAAACCTCCACAAAAAATTAGAAGCCACCTGTTAAGCATAACATACGCTCCTTTGACTTTCCTCATCAACTGCTTCCATTAGACATTATGGAGCATATAGGGCTCCTACCAGACTGGAACAAAAGGTGTGAGGGTGTTTCCATTCCATTGATGAGCTGAGTACACTTCTACACTGATCTGATGAGGCAGTGAATAAGGGGTCTGTTGTGGCACAATTTCCCTTACAATAAACCTTAGTACTAAAAATATGGGAAAAACTGCAAAAACCCACCTGGTCCAGTATTTACTAGTATTGAGTTAAATTGAATAAAAGACCAAGTTTAGTTCTATACTACATCTTGAGTCAATAAGGCTTACTGGCTGAGCCTGCTAAAAAGGATTGCACTGCTGTTAATAAAGGCACAAAGGCACAACATATTTTTAGAGCTGACATTTGCTGTGGCCAGGTGAACAAAACTTCAACTTAAAATTTTACAAGAAGAATCTGACAAATGTTGCTTTTTCTGAATCCCTGATGCCTCATGGAATACCAGTTTCTTAGCTGTTCTCTGCAGAAAGTATTATGCCTCCTGAGAGTTGAAAACCAACAGGTCAAATAGGACCCATTAGACCTTTGTTAACACCCAAGGCTTGGCACAGTTTCTTTCAGACTCATGAAAGATCTCATTCCTTCAAGCCCTCCCTGGTCCTCTCCCACTGGAGAAAAGCTGCTGAGGTAGCAGAACTCGGCCTTACAAAAGAGCTGACATGAAAACACAAAAAGGTTTGATGGAGAGAAGGGAAATGTCAGTTCACATCCTGCTATGGAATCAACTGTCTTTGCAGGTATAGCAAGAGAAAGGAATGACACTTTATTTATATTATTTATGCTCAAATTTTTAGGAAAATAAATACTGCATTCACTTGGGTAAAATAGGAATTTGTAGTTTTTAGCATTAAATTATGCTGCAGGAAAAAGTATGAAAATCGCATATGAGAATATAAATTCTTTCAGACACTAATTATTACAGTATGAAAAAATAAGTGTGATTCCTCTCACTTTATTTCTGATACTAACCTAAAATGTACTCCAGATCTGCTGGGTAAAAAAACAAACCCTCAAACATTTGACATGCTGTGGCATCGATTCACAAGTGGCTATTTTGCTAGGTAAGAGATACAATAAAATCTCTCCTGAAATGACTAGCAACCTTCTTTCCAAAAGGCCAGTCAATGAAAAACTTGCTGGCTGCCAAAGGTGTTTCTAACAGTAGTGCTGTTCTTTTGACAGTGGGATAAATTAAACTCCCGAGCTGGCTTGACAGTTTCTTCTCAGTTCCCTCAGCATACCACAGAGCAGGCCTTGTCATCATTCTGAGATGTACCATTTTCAGCACTTCCCTCAGCTACATGAAAGGTATTCCTGAGAGCTCAGGAAGTGGAGATGGAAAGATACAGCTGTGAAAGTAGTTTATCTTGAAGGTTGTCTATATAGGAGAAGTTATCTGCCAGAAGCATCCTTTACTACATACAGCACTGTTGATCTGCATAAGGACAATCAAACCATCGACCTCTTGGTAAGGGTCAAGAACAGACTTTTAGATTTTAAGTCCTGGGTCTAGTGTATGCATTGTTTGTACAAGCAGTACAAGTCTGCATGGGTCCCATCTAGTTAAATACACTTCTTTCAGTATGGCAGCAACTGTTTAAATGTCATGTTTGTACTGAGGTAAATTGTAAAATTATATGCAACACAACCAGTAAATTATGTCCTTTAACAGCAATTATCATCTGCTTTCCTAAGTTTGCATCTTTCATTTAAGGGACCCAACGCCTAAAAGATAGATGCTGATGACAACACAAGTCAATACACTTTAATTTCACATATAAAAGTACTGTTGGAATAAGAAGTGATAAATAATAGGTAGTATTAATTTTGCAAGTTAATTAGGTTGATCAACAGCCTGATTTTTTTTCTTTCCCCTAAATTCTGTTAGACTTCATCATCCCAGACAAAGTGTTTAATATGCAACTGTGAACCATTGCTTGTTTACAGGAGTACCAGTTTCATGATAAATGCATCCCTTAAGCATCACTCCGCAGTACAGCTAACAGTTTTTGGAAAAAGGGTCCCTATAACAGATAGTACAGATGCTGGGGGGGATTGTTGTTGTCATATCTTTAGCCTCAAGCTGTACCAGAGAGGTTCAGGTTGGACATCAGGAAGAATTTCTTCACTGAAAAGGTGGTTAAGCACTGGAATGTACTGCCCAGGCAAGGAAGTGGTGGAGTCACTATTCCTGAAAGTGTTCCAGGAATGACTGGACATGGCACTTAGTGCTATGGTTTAGTTGACATGGTGGTGTTCGGTCAAAGGCGGGACTTGATGATCTTTGAGGTCTTTTCCAACCTTAATGATTCTATGATTCTATGAAAGAGAAATGGTTCTGGAATGTTATTTGCCTCATGGGTGTGTGAAGGTGTTGTATGCTTGTGAGAACAAGTAAAAAAACCTACAACTAAAAGAGGCATTCAAAAAAGTTAAAAACATTCCCTGCAATAGAACAATTTTTGACCTTGAGATTGTAATAAAAACTGATCCACTTGATTGAACAAACTGCCTTCTGCACTCTGCATGCTTTCATAGAGTTGGTCACTTGGTTATCCATGCCACTGATTTACAATTAAGAACTGAAACAAAGCCCACAGTGGCATGGCCTACCATTGCAGAGGAATGCAGCAGTGTAGGCCTGGCTCACACCCTCTCTTTCTTGTTTTCCAGAACTACTGGCATTGCCTCCCTTTGCTGAGGGTTACAAAGGAGAGTACAGAAAACAAAAGAGCCTGTGGTTGAAACCAGTGGGACTTGCTATGGCAGAAATTTGGAATCTATGAGAAACATGTGGCAATTCTCCATACAGCCCGCAGAAACTTTTTTAAAAACTTAAACAAAGAATTTTATCCACCCACCAGTTTCAAAGAAAAATTGTTCCTTTGTGTTACTAGAACATACAGGTTTGTTTTAATCTTGAGTATCTCACAAAGGATCCTCCCACAGCAAAGTGAGCTGGAGCATCATTTCTAATAAACAATTTCATGTGCTTAAGAGGAAAAATTAAATTACCTGTTCGACCTATCAGCATTTGTGTTCTTTAAAAACTGTGCAACTGACTAGTACTAAACAAAGATTGTTTGATTATTCAGCTTTTCTGCTTCAACTGCACGGAGTCTGAATAATCAGTAGATTGCAAACCTGTACATACCCCACCCCCTCCCAAAGTAATAGCACAACAAAATGACTAGTGCTTTCATAAGATCTCACAACTTCTACTATCATTTGTATTTTCAACATCAGTTTTGTTTTACTGAAAAATAACCTATTCCCATTGCTGCAACCAAGTACCCAATATTACAGTTAAATTTCTTTCATAACACCATAAAGAAACAGGGTCTTAAAATCAGCAGAAAAAGAGATATTGGTGAAATGAGTGAGGTGAGGGCAGAGACTGAACCAGCTGGTTCAAAGAAGTTGCTCACAGAACAATAAGCAGCAAAAAAAAAAAAAAAGCAAAACCAACCAAACCAGCTATAGAATATTTTCTGTTAAAACCCGTCATGTAGCACATCCAAAAGAGGACTTGACAACAGTGCTGTATTTTTCTTGACCAGGAGTTAAATGTCTGAATGGTATTATATTATTTAGAAAGTATAAACTGCAGAATAAAATACAATTGAAATAAGTTAACCAAATATGCTACCTTTGAAAGACATAATTAGTTTGTGACCAGAGGGAAACTACTTAGAGCAAGGCAATAAACCGCAATTTTTATGAGCTGCATATTTTAGTCCTACCGAATCAGAGTGTTCATGTATGTTAAGTTTTCCTGAGACCAACTAACTAAACTAAGCCCCAAAAAACACTTCACAGTAGAGCTCAAAGTACTGTACAGGAGTTTTTCATATGTTAAAAGAAATAAGAGAATATGAATACTTTTAGCTCCCCACAAATAATGCACTCATTTGTTTTTTTTTTGAGGATATAATTTCAAAGTTTTTTTTCCAAGACAGCTTTGTATAGAACAGGCAGAGGTAAAAAGCAAATTAGAGGAATGTGGCAGTCCTAGAGAGACGAGTGTACAATGCAACTGGGTATTTGGCAGCTGTGAATCACCTGCAGGATGATGTAATCAACAAGCTTGACATTTTTGCACATGCTTCAGGTGTACACTGCATCCCTGGATTTCTCTATTTTGCCCTGTTAATGTATTCTGAATTGAAGCTTTTAAAAGCCCAGGTGATCTCAGGGAATCACAGTTACAGAATTTGCAGAGAGGGGTATTACTTTGGTAGTTTTTAGAGAATTTTTTTTCCCAGAAAATTCTAAGATACACTACAGTCCTATAAATTGCACATTTTGAGTATGATGTACATATTTGCTAACATTTCTAAAAATATCAGAAACACCCAAGCACAAATAAGTCTGTAGACCATTATCATTGTGTCGAATTGTTGCACATGTAAAACAAAACTGGAGATCTGCCTCTACAGAAGCCAACGAAAAATACTGAAGAAATACACAAAAAAAATTAAAAAAAAAAAAAGAAGGTGGAGTTAGGATTTTCAAGGCTGCCTAAACTGCAGCTCTCTACAATCTGAACAAGTCCACAACAGTTAGACACTGTATCAGCCTGACATTTTCTTTCAGTTGCACAGAATTTGTTCACACAGCTTATCACATCTCAGAAACTGGTGAAATATCCTAAGATAATGTAAGCACCTCTGTGCCCTGTGGGAGGCAAAAGCCCAGGTGGTGATCCACACCTCCCACCCACTCTGTCCACAATGCCAGTGGTAAGAGCAGCTCCCTGCCTGCCCCGTGAGGATGCAGAGGCCCATGTTGTGACCCACATATCCAGCTGTGTCCAAGAGGTAGAAGATGTGAACACCTCTGGGTCCTGCGGCAATGCAACGACCATGTTGTGACTCACACCTCCAGTTCAACCCAAGACATTATACCAGTGGAAGAAGCTCACATCTCAGTGGGGACAAGAGTCACACCACCAGCTGCATCCATGAGGTGGAAGACATGAGCATCTCTGTGCCCTTCACAGACATAGAGGACCCAGTTATGAGCTTCAAATCCAGTTCAAGATGTTCATATTAAGATCTCTGTCTCATATGGATACTGCATAGCAGTCATCTGCAGCTCCAGCTCTGCCTTTGGTATGAATGGTGAGAAAGTAATTCTGCCTAAAAGATCAGCAGCTGTTAATTTTAAAAACCCAGTAAATGCTTCACAAATATGCCACCCCAGGGATGTTCTGCGCTCCATTTAGTTTTTGTCTACCTGGCAAGGCTTACTCAAAACAGATTTTAAAATGTATTCATGTAATAACACAGGATTTTAGAAAGTGACAGTCACTTTAGAAAGTGATAATTCTGGACTCTGCAAATGAAGCTAGAAGCCAGGTTACTCAAAGGAAAAATTCCACATGCCATATCCAACGCCAGTAGAGAAACCACACCTGAGCACATCTATGGCAAGGATGCTGCTGGAGCACAGACCTGAGGCTGTCTGGCCAGTCTCATGGTTTAAAGTCTCTCTGCAGGCCCTGCCATAAGGAGAACAGCACCAGAGGACCTTGCATTCTGTTCACTACTGTGAAGGAAAGGAACGGGATTTTTGCCACCATGGCCTGTCTTGCTTGTCAAAACAGCTTTGTCTGGAAGCTGCATAATGGAGAATGTCAGCACTGATCTAGGAGCAGAGCCATGGAATTTCTGTGTCAGAATGAGTGGAGGGTATAAAAATATTGTAACACATGCAATAAACAGTGTGTATTTTGTTAAGCTATTAGCAAAAATTTCTTCAAGGCCTTTATAATCTATGTACAATTAAAACCCTAAGAATTTTAGATCATACAACAATGATAAACTGTTCAGAGCAGTGTGCACTTACTGAACTGGCACAGGGTCTTACAACAGAGATTATTTCACAGAAATATTGGCAGAGAGCTAAGAATAAGATGTTTGGTGAAAAGATACCACAAAAAAAAAAAGGAGAGATGAGTGTTTCTTTTGATTATGAAAAGGTTAATGAAAAATGTGAACTCAAGACATTTAGAGCTTGATACAAACCACCTTGTCTGTTTATCCTGCAAGCAATGGCCTACATTTAGCAGGGAATAAAGAAACATTACATGCAATCACGAGACTGTTCGCTCTACAGTATCCAGAGCCTTAAATGTAAGACTTCCAATTCTGAAAGAAAGGACTGTATTTGCACCCGTCACACCACCCTGCTGTTCTCTCATGTCAAGCACCATCTCCCCCTCTGGCCCCCAACAGTTTCCAGTCCTTCCTCCCACCTTCTCTTCACAGGGTTCCTGGACCAAAGCTGCTGTCCAAACCACTCTGCTGTGCTGCCTATTTGACTCCCAGAGGCTCCACCTCCACAGACATCGTGATCCCTCACCATACTGCTGTAGGCTTTAAGAGACTTCATCTTGGATAAGATTCCAAATTATCTCTGCACACCAATTCACTTCTGAAATCTCTCTTCATCATAAAGCCTACCAGGCAGAGCTGTCAGAAGCTACTACAAGCTGACAACAAATATTCACTTCTAAATCAACTGGGAGAGTCACAATTTAAGTGCTACCTCTCCTAACCTACCCTGCCAAATGCTTAAAACCCATGTACATCTTATGATACTGGGAGTTAACAAAAAAACATCTACTTTCAAAGGGTTCCCACTTGGAAAATAAATACTGCATGGCCTATTGCCCTTTCTCAAACCCTTCTGCCGCTCTGGATTGCTGACATTTGTATTCATTAGCTAAGAGCTTTCAAAGTCATTTCACAGCACATTTCACAAACGTCTTTCCAGCAGTACCCCATCAACCTTCTACACCTCCACTAACAGAGCACTGCTGGATCAGCATCTACCCAGAGTTCTCTTAATCCAGTCTTAAGTGTTGCTTGGTTGGTGCCACAGATTGATCCAGTTTGAGAAGTTTGTTTTTGCTGCACTGAAAGAAGAAATACTTAACTTCCCACCATACCCAGTGAAATTTAAATGGCTGTGCTAACAAAAAGATCATACAGTGCTGCCTCCTCCACATCCCAGTTACAAACAGGATTCTCCCCATATCATTTTACAAGTTTGTCTATACAGATAGTGCATGAAAGGAAAACAAAATATTTCTATATTGGCTGAAGTAGGGGACAAAATTCCAAGATTTCCAAAGTAGTCTGGGCTACTGATACGATCTGTGCAGCATGAAATTCACATTTCAAAAAGATGTGTTTGTATGGTGTTTGATAGACTAAGAGAAAATTCGCTCTTCTCACGCATCAATTTGAAGTCTTCTAGTATTTCAGTGGGATTTTACCTGACATACAGTATGCTCACAGTCAGAAAAAAAACCCAGGAAATTATTGGGGATCCCAAAGCTGCTGACATAAATCTAGACATACAACAAAAGTCCATTTCTGCCTCTGGGCTTAGCATCTGTCAGAATAGCCTTTTAGATTTCTGCTTTAATATTCTAGTATCTAACCTCAGCTATTCTATATCTTTAGAAACTCCATTCAACTCTCCATCATAACAAACCATGTCATACACTTCTAAATATATTAATAAATCTGTCCTCATCTATACTAGGCCACATCAGACATATTTTCCGTACACTAAAAAATCATTGATATCAGATTATAAATAATAAAGAGGTTTTTCACAATTTAAAAAAAAAATAATAATCAACACTTTTTTCCCCCTGTGCTGAACACTTGTGAGCTGTACCATAGTTCTAAATGTGACTCAATGCTATATGAAGAACAATGGTGACAAACTGTATAAAACCGCGGCAGTGATCGATGGTACTTTACACAATATCTGCTTTTCAGTAGCAGCATTCTAAGAGTGAAAAACTGCTTGCACAGTACCAAGCCTTGTACCAGTTCGTGGGAGTTACTGCTATTTAAAAAAGAAAGAAAGAAAGAAAGAAAGAAAGAAAGAAAAAGAACTCACAAACTTTATTTTGCTATTCGAGTATGTATAAAGTCACTTTTTATGTGATGAAGAAAACACAGTAAAAAGAGTTATTAGTTCTGAAGACTAAAATGGTAGTGCAATGAAGCCACACAATATTTTAACAAGCAAGAAATGCTACAAACATGTTTTTCCAAGTGTACTTTGGGTATGTTTCTTTCAATCCACCAAGCAAGCACGAGAATGAGTAAAACCACACTTCTGCAATAGCCTGAGAGAAATTCAATAGGTTACACAAGAAGGACTATCAAAGGGCAGCACTTGTATACAGAAAATGCACATGCCATACAGTCCTGGTTGCCCTAACTGAGGATGAAATCCCAGGAAGGCAGGTGATACCATGGCTGCTTTTTGCAAGCAGAGATTGCTCCACTGGCACCCTAGGCCAGCAGAAGTCATATTGCAGCCCCCAGCAGCATGCTCATCCCAGCCAGCAAACTTAACTAATGCCTAGAGCGGGCTTGGTGCTGCACTAACCTGGGACTGTCAGGCTCCAGCTGGCAGTTCCTCCTGTGTCTGCTGACAGAAGGCCAAACAATTAGTAGATCTGTGCCTATGTGTGTAGAAGCACCATGCTCAAGTCACCATGAGTTTCTGAAATAAACCAACAACTCTGCCTTGGTTTTCCCAGCAGGTAGTCTTCATTTTTCTGTCTCCTAGGTAGCTGTGCAGACAACTTACAGAAGGTCAAAAGTGCTCCATAGACAGAACTGTGTTAATTTTATCTCTGAATTAACACAGCTGTGTTAATTTTATCTCTGAAAATAGAAGGTCATTTATTTCCCAGGTAAAAACTTTAAGAGCATTTCTGTAGCCACTAATTGGTTTTGTTTGGCAAAATATGAAGTCTTTCATATTCACAGTCTGTGGTATCCCAGAAAGTTATTTAGCATCCCTTTGAAATAAGTAAATAATGCAATCAGTTTACAAAGCCCTTGCAACTTGGTTCAGTTCTCAGCTTAGAATGTAGCCCGTCATAGTGACATATAGTGGACTATAGTGATAGACTCTGCTTATCCTGAGAAAACAGGATAACTAGTACAGTCTGCCAAAGAGATACCACAGACTGTAGAAGTCCAATGTGGTGGAGAAAGTAGCAGGAAAATTGCCTGTGTACCTCCAGGTTCATGTTCATGTCCTATAAGGTTAAAAATGAATAAATAAATAAATAATTAAACAAAAATAATGAAACCAAAACCAAGCAAAAAACCCTAATTCCATCTGTAGGCCTGTGAGGAGTAGTTTGAAAAAACCTTGGCTCACAGTTACCTTTCCAGGGTCCGGAGTGCACCAGCAGGCTCTGCAGCCTCTTCCCACCCACTCATCTGGGAGTTACCTGCCCACGCTCAAGGTAGCTCTGCTACAGGGTAGTTCCAACCCAGGTACAGACAGCCAGGAAACAGCACATTTAAGTCAAAGACCTGTGAGAAGCCTCCCACGTGGCTGGCCAAGAGATGTGTTTCAGCTCCAGCTCTTGGCCAGGCCTGACCTGCCTGACACTGCCCGTGCCCAGCCTTGTGTCTCACCATGCTGGGACCTGCCAGTACTCTGACAGCCATCGCTGCTCCTGCTCCCCTCACCAGGTACCCGAGGTGCCTGCCACTGCCTGCCTTGATGTCCCAGCTCACCCCCACGCTGGGCCACTCCTGCTGCTTCCCAACAGCCTGAAAGCATCAAACTGTGAAAAGCAAATGCATTTAATTTTGAACTTCATTTATTATCTTTGGCCTTCAAAAAAAACACTGAAAGAAAACTAATCTGTGCTCAATCTGATGAGAGCAAGAAAAACAGAGGGTTCCACCTTCCCAGTACACACTGAATTATCCTGATTACCTAAAGAAAATGACACTCTTAGAGGAGGGGTTGAACCTCGAAGGGTGTTTTCCAGCAGCAAAATACCCCACTGTGGATATTACTCTCTGAGAAACAGAAGTGAAAAAAAAATTAAATACACACTGATTAACAAAGAAAGATACATTTCATAAAGATAAGAAAATAAGTAGTTCATAATTAGGACAAAAAACTTACATTTGGAAAATTCTCTAGCTCTTACTGCTTGCCTTTCAGAAAGTATCATAAAGAGCCATTTACTGAAACAAATCCCCTTCTCCCTACCCACATCTCCTCCTGACAATTCTTTCTGTGACATTAAATAAGACAGGTCTATCATTCACGCTATTTCTGAATTCCCAATTTTCTATTCTGACAAGGAAAATATTTTTCATATACCCATATTCTTTGCAGGTAGCTGACACAATTTAGTTGAAATCAGCAATTGTCAAATTATCCTACATTTCTACTGATAGTGCAAGCAAGTTGCAATCCCTATAAAAAATGAGAAAAATAATAATTTGATTTGGAGCTATATCATGATGTTATCTGAACATATATTCGTTTTCATACACATGTAATTTATCATTTGAAACAGTTTGGTTAGATGACTGCAAGTTGAAGTCATGCTGCTTACATCTTTTTGTCATTGCCAAGTCCGTTACACATAATAAATGCTTTCAAGCTGTGCAGTGTCTGGAAGTTGTATGGGGCTAGCCTAAATGATAACTATCATCATCATCACCACCACTAACCAGCAGAAAAATTGCATAATCTTCAGCCATTCTTCTGCTCGCACCGCAGTAGAGACCTGCTATTTTTTTGTAAGATTATCTTGAGTGGTATTTAAGTCACTGGGGAGCCACTTGCACTCATGTGAGTGGCAGAATGCCCCGCCCAGCTCCCAGGAACTTAACATAATTGGGTAGATGTATAAACTTGTTTGTCCCAGATTACTGCATATAACTGCTAATGCCAACTCTGTTGAGCCATTCTGTGAAAAAAATGTGCATCTGTATAGCTCTAAGTCAGCAGATTCACAGACAACTGAGACCTATTGGATGTTACTAAGTTTTGAAAGCAGAATCCTTTTGTCAGCACTATCCTGCATATACATATACACAAATCTGATGTGATTAGTAAATCCCAGTTTACATGCTGACTGAATAAAGGCAATCCCCTTAATAAGCATAACACCCTAAAAATGGATAAATGTTAGCAAAATGTAAGGGTGGATGTACTCCAACGGAGAGGCACCACGTCTCTGAGGAATGCAACAGCTTAACTTTTGACACTGAAGTTTCTCATAGTGGTCATACACAGTTTCTTTAGGAACATCTGCACAAATATGAGCATTATTAACTCAGGAGTACCAGCAGCATTAAACCAGCAGAAGGGTTAGCTAACTAGATCAACTATGCCTAAAATGGTAGCCAGAAAAGGAATTAAAATGAAAAAAGAAATACATTTACAAGAGTCAGTGATTCTATAAAAGAAATTTATTCAAAGAGACTGTCTTTTCATGCTTTGTAACACAAAATAGAGCAAAAGGCTCTGAATCTGGAAAACATAACATTCAATGAATCCCCTTGCACTTCAATGCTGACTGGAGAGATATCAGTGATACCAGAGAAGTAATTTCTTTTCCTCCTCTACGAAAAGATTGTTTGCCCTATACAAGCTCTAAAAAGTCTTTAAAAACCGCCTGAATGGAACTTTTTTACCTCTGACTAAGCATACGTATCAGGGACTATGTGCTTCATCTCCCTTGCAGGAATTACACAGTATCATGATTCAGAACTAAGGTGATCAATGGGAAACATCCATCGTATTGTCATTCCTTTGTCTTTCCTACATCTATTTTACACAAACTGAAAACTGATCAAGGCCAGTAATCACTGAAAATCTCTGAAGAATAAAGAGGCAGCCTTAGCCTTACTCCCAATGGGCTGAAAAACAGTCTGTTCTTCATGTTTGTTCACAATGGATGCATTCCAGTTGCATAGCTGTGTCCATGCTCTGTGTCAGGATGTGAGTTCTGACATCCTCTGTCACCCAACCTGCACATGAAGGTTTCTTTGACCTGGGAACATGGATGCAGAGGTGTGGAAGGGAAAAGCAAAGGGACTACATGCCCATGTATACAGGAGGAAGTCAGGATCTAGCCCCAAGAGGGAGATGGAAAATGTTGCTGGGGTCCTGCAATTTAGAGGGCTCATTTGTATCTTGTTATTTCTCAGCTTCAAAAGAAGGGAGAAAAGCTTCTTTGCTTTTCATGACGTACATATAAAAATAAATCACTCATTGAGAAAAAAATTCAAAGTACAGAAATAAATCTTTAGATTTCAGCATCAGTTACGAGCTTGATCAGCCAACTTTTCAATCCCACTTAGGATGCAAACACTCGGGCACTGTATCTGTACAAAACACACCAACAAGCCAACTACTAACAGCTTTCAACCCAAGATCATGGCCAGTGTGACACACATGCCATGAACTTCAGATCAAGATGCAAGTGCAGAAGAAGGGATCATCCTGTTCCCCTACCAGTAGAAATGTACTTTCCACATCTGTACAATTATTTTGCTTCTCTTCTCTTCCTGCCCCATGCAGACATAACAAATAAAATCAACTGCTATGTCTCTTCTTTCAGCATACAATGGAATGTGTTCACCCAGAAAAAATTAAAAATGAGTGGTCTCCAAAAGTGAAATTAAGTATTTTTATTGTGTCGTTACTCTCTCCCTCTTTGGAGAGAGCTTTAGCATGACTCCTCATCAAATGCTTTTTAAGGCAAATATTAACAGTTATCAGCAAGCCAACTTTCAGCCTTGTCACTGATATGGCCAGGTTGTTTTGGCAGTAAAGTCTAATGGAAATTAAAAGCAAACGAGCCAAATGTGTAACAACTCTACCCTGGAAATAGCCTTTGTTTGAAATGGGTTCTATGGAGGAGCTGGCAATAAAGCAGTGGCTGTCAAGTTCTGCTTTTGGACTATTTTTGCTAACTTAACAAAACATTCCAAACAGATTACTACATACTCAAAAAAATTTAAAAGGAAAAAGCAAAAATTAAGTTAGTGCTTAGCCAAGTAAAACCGGATGTTACAGACAGCTGCTGTTTAAGAATATATGTCCACTGAGCCATTTTGCTTGGCTGTCCCCAGTATGTTCTTACAAAACACACACAGCCAGGGGCACTACTACCAGCCAAACTGGAAAAGTTTAGTGGTGTTAGTATTTCACCTGCCAGGTTAAAGCTCATATGCAGTCTGGCATAAGGTATTTTGACCTTCAACTCTTCTGAAAAAAACCCTGTACAAACTCCGAAATGCCTACAGTTATTGTACATCTCTGATTTCCCAGAACGTGGTACTGACAGTGTTCATTACTGATGCTTGCATGGACCAGATTTTTCTAGTCCTTCTCTTCCATTTACAATTTTTCCTTCAAGACTGAGTTGTGAATGTGAAATTTTTTTAGGATATTCTGCAGAGAATATCTATGCTTAGTGTTCTTTATTACTTACACACACACATTATGATCTTTCTGATAATTTTTTCAGAGTATGTAAAATTCTCTTTGGGTATTTCAGAAAATCCACTCACAACATGGAAATTCCCTGCTTATCAATTTTACATCTGCTTTTTAATTTCTACTAGTTTCATACTCTAACAGAGAGGGTAACATGCTGTCAGTTTATGCACATTCATCTGGTTTTTGGGTTGGTTTGGGTTTTTTGTTTGTTTGTTTGTGGTTTTTAATCTGAAGCAAGATACTAATCCACAGGACTCAAAATAATTAGGAGAAAGGATAAAAGGTATGCAATAGATTCAGACATACTACTTTTCTCCGTACTAAAAAAAAAAATCTCAGAGAGGGACCCTAAGAAAACTGGCTGTACTAAATACCCTCTGCCACATAAAATAAAACCAGAGCAGCTTTCCCACCTCCCCATTCTTCCTTGAGACCATAGTTAATGCAGCACTTTGTTGCTACCTAAGTAACCACTTCCTTTTGGACCTATTATCATATGTTTTCTGCTGCATCAGGAGAAAATAAGACTGCGAAGGAAGAAATGTGTGTGGCTTTTACTCAGAAACATCAAATCAAGTATCAAATTTATATCCCATTTCCAGCCTTTGGCACACCAACAATGCAAAATCTAACAAATTAGGTGTTTCCTGATTATAAGCAGCTCAACGCCAATCACCACAGGCTATTCTACTGGGATGATCTGAAAGAAGGGGTATATCACCAGGCTGTTCTACAGCATCAATGGTATCATCTGTGTGAATGGTCTCTGTTAAAATGCCTTTGTTAGTAATCTACCTTAAAGCAAAGTAGAGTTTTACTTCAAAACTTTAAAGTTGGTCAAAACAATCCAGTCCAAATAGAACATGGCAAGATCTTGAAAGATAGTACCTCAACTGAGAACACAGAGGACAAAGGTGACTATAATTATTTGCAAGGCAGTGAAAAGGGAAAAACCAAGTGTTAAAATACCTTAAGCTCAGTCACTTCTACTTACTTGATAGCATGTGCTTCTAACATAAAAATAGGAAATTCACAGCAATTGCTTTTATATGAAGAAAAATATTAACCTTTATGCAGCTGAACAAAGTTTCGTTAAATCAACTGGTTCATTAGAGCACAGACTACAAATGTCATTCTACACAGAGCTCAACTTCAGATTGAGGACACTGCAAGCTCCTGGTAGCCTGATTTGGTTGGCTTCAAGGGACTCTGAAGCAGAGTAGGACATAATACAGATTACATGCATGTAACAGCTGATATTGGATTTTTCTGAAATGGAGTAAAAGGATTGTTGACAAACAAGACGCTTTAAAACTACTATCAGAGCAAAAAGCTCTCTTGAACTAGCAGCATCAGAAGGAAGAGCTAGTGAGGACAGATGTTAGAGAAAATAATAGGTCATATCTGAAATCTAGGGCTAAGATTGAAATTTATACCCTTTCTTAAAAAGTACAGACAAACTTAAAGTATAGATAAATAGTACAAATATAAAAGTAAAAATGTTTCTTGGTCTGAAGATGGTATGCTGGCAGCATTAATTTAATTAGCAGGGAGAAAAGGGAACCCCCCCCAATAAATCAGTAAAATTCTAACATAGGAATTTAAATATTAAGTTGAGGCCTACTTCAGTAGCTGAGAACTAGAAATTTTGCTAAAGATGATAACTTTTTTTCCCCAAGATTTTAATAGGGCATGGGCACTGCACTAGTAAAAAATGAAACCATCTGATCTTAATTTTAAATGAATGCAATTTACAATCTTCTACTTTTATTCTTCATCATCCAGAAGGAAGAGATTAGGTAATATGAACATTGAAAAAATATGTGTTTGCATTTATTCTACTGCTGTCTAACTGTGCAACACTGGTGTGTCATAACAATACATGTTTGTATACACACATCCCCAACATATGAAAACCTTGTTATTAGTTTTCAGATTCAAAGAAAAGAATTCCAAAACTGAATTGAACTGATTCTACTTCACATTATTAAGTTCTCAGGCTAACTAATTCCTTTGCCTTTCAAATACGTACATTCAATCATTGTACACTGGTTAAGTGGTCACTTTACACGCTTAGGAGACTGAGAGCAAGTCAGCACTGCCTTCCTAAAGCTTCAGCTTTTCAGGGATGCCATGTGTTTGCTACAGCCATTTCATAAAAGTTCTGTTAATAGCCATAAAACAAAAAAAATTTAGATAATTTTAATAATCATGGCTGCAAAGGCTCCATCATAGTAAGGTGAAATCTGTGCACTGCAATTAACAAGGGATTTGTGGTTTATGAAATGTACTTGAGGATGCAAATACTTCAGTGACATTTTAATAGCAGAAGTATAATTTTTTTTCCCAAAATAATTTTACTTAAAATTTGCTTTCTAAACAACTACAAGTAAACCCCCTCTGTCTAGTAAAGAGATTAGAGACAGATCCAATTTCAACTGAGATTGAGATTTCTATTATTTGTAAAACAAATTAACCTTTCAATGATGAGAGTATTTTAAGTTCTGGAAACTGTGACCAACTTGTAACACTAGTAACCTAGAGTAACATTTATATTTTATTTTTGCTACTTGCAAAGATAGTACACTTTTACTGATTCTGAGTCTGTGTATCTTGGGCCCGAAATCTGGCTAAAGACTGACTACTAAGAGTTTTATCAGAAAAGAGTATAATTTTTTAGAAAACTTTTCAGAGAAACTTTATTTTTCAAGAGCATCCTGTTGCGGAATATGTTTCAGTCTTTGACTAAAATTTGTTTACAGCAGAATGGCCACAACAGCCCTGAGCAGTGCTATTAACCCAGGTCATCTCACCCGTATTCATCTATGCAAGGCTGGAATATTCACTGGCACGAGGCTTGCAGTGTTCAGTGTTCCACATGGTGTATTTAAAAACAAACAAAAAACTATCTAAATAACTTTAAATTGATCCTTAAGATATGGACTTCTTTTTTTCCTTTTAATTTTTCTGATTTTCAGGGTTGCAAGAAGAGAGAGAGAATGTCTAATACTGTGTAGCAGGTTAATGGTCAAAAGCTCACCAGAAGGAGAACTTTGTGTGTTTGTCAGTAGAGTAGTTGCTAGAAAGCAGCAGAGGTAGATTTGACCCCTGGCAGTAAAGGAAGACCTTGAAGAGGAGGAGCAACTAATGAAGAAAAGGAAGGAACCAGCCTGATGGAAGGATGCAAATGCAGCTAAAGAAGGTCTGGCAGAAAGAAACAGATCAGCGGGTGTGAAGAAAATGTGGGGAGGAAAGCACAGGGAAAAAAGACTGGTGGTAAGCAAAAGCAGACAACAGCAGTAAAATATCATAGTCACACACTGGGAATCAGTCACAGTAAACAGGAAGAACATGGGGTTGGAGAAATGACCCAGAGCATAAGAAAAGCACAGTCAGTGGTACAGGTTCTGTTTACACCAGGAAGATTTTTAAACTGCTCACTGAAAAGCAAGAACAAGGGATTGGGGGTGGGGGGAGGAGGAGTAACAGGCAGGTGACATCTTTGCAAAAATCTGTAACACAAAAAATTTCTAACACTTATTTATGCAGAATCTTATTCCGCTAGTACCAGGGGTCTGGCAACAGATCAGGTTGCATTTCTGAACTGCCGAAGAGGTTTAATTTGAGATAGTAACAACAAGGTAACATATAAACTCTGACTTTCCTCCTCCGAAATAAATCATGGCAACCAGTGATCCCATTGTGCTTTGTTGTTGCATAATTGTTAAAGAAATGCTTTCCGATGCCCTGTGAGAGGGGGTACTATCTCGAAAGCTCAAAGGGATTGTTCATTTGATCACTAAGCACAGTGTTATTCCAAGCACTCATGCACGCAGAGAATGCCTCTATTCTTATGTTCCCCTGAGAGTTGAGATCATCTGAGATATGTCAGCTATCACATATAAAGACCGAGGTAGAACTACTGGCAGGACATTTTAAGTGTAGGGTTTTCACAGACCTGGAATTTCTGCATTTTCGGACAACGGTTGAACTTGCTGACCACTGGGCTAATTTAAAAGGTGCATATAAGCAATATACAAGGTGTGTATAAGCAATCCTTTACTTAAGGATTTCAAGCTTGAGAGCTTGTGTACTAAAAGGGGAAGCAGTTTTAAGAATGACAAAACAGAAACAGATGTGTTTCTAATCCCAGATCCATCTGTATCTCCCCAAAGCAACAGGCAGAAACCTGTAAGTACATTTGATCCAAGGTTCTTAGCACAAGCAGATACTAACACAGGAGGGAAAAAAAACCACAAACAAACACAAGCAAATAAAGCAAACAAACAAACAAACAAACAAACCACTCCAAAAACCCCACAAGGAAACCCCCTGCACTCAAAACCCAAACACTAGGCTAAAAAGCTGCACACAAAAATAATGTAATTACCAAAGAACAAGACTACTCCATGCTACCTTCTCCTGTATGAGATTTATTTCTTACCTCTTAAAAATTGTTTTGCAATATTCCATTCAAGTCATTAAGATATCCTTGTGATGCACTTCAATGATTCTTGAATTGTTTTGTTGAAAACATTATGGTTTTTACCAGTAATCTCAAAAATGAAATGCTCCCCCTCTTACCCATAGATATATTAATTAAAAAACAAACAAACAAACAACAAAACAAACCACCTCTCATTCATGCCACTTCAGCAAAAGCAGCATATAGGCAAGAACTCCAACTGGTACTATGTGCCAAAAATCTACAGAAAATTATACACTTTATGACTTATGCTTCAGAGAGACAAGGAAATTGCATATGCATCTCCACTGTGCGCACATTACAGACAAACCAGCCTAGAAATTAAATAGATGAATGTGCAGTGCATGAAAGGACATAAATATGCTTTATCAAATTCCTCCCCCTAATCCAACTTGTAATTTTGTTTTCCTCTCTGTGGAAAACACAGCTTACTAGCATGAGTCCTTATTTTTGTGTAAGAATAATATCTTTAAAACAAATGCATTATTGTAACCTCAGCATTTTAAGGAGACTTGAAGCGTTCTAAAAACCTACACTTAAGTGCAAATAAACTGCAATTTTCAGAAAGATGAGACCTCATTAAAAGTTCTACAAAGAAGAAATGCTAGAATATTTCACTCAGAATAAAGTGTCGCTATTTGGTTCTTTTTTTTTCTTTTAATATTATGAATCAAAAAAATTACAACTTTCAAATGTTCCAAGGACATCCAAACCCCTTTTTATTCTCTAATTAAAATAACAAATAAAACACCCAAATAAAACTACCAGAAGGATCAAATATTTATATATGCCCTCAGTGAAAACAAATCTGCTAAATTAGAAGGGTTGTATTTTTATTTAAATCAGAATATTTGAATTATGAATCTGGCCTTTAAAAATACAAGTCTTCATGTTGCAATATTGTGTCACAACTATGTCTACATGAGCAGACTAATATAGGTGGAGGAGAAAATGCTCTAATTCAAAACAGTTCCCTGTGTCCAACTTGCTTATATTCAGTCTTTTCCCACAATTCATTTCTGATAAAGAACACGATTATGATACTCTGAAAAAATACAGGGTGTTTACTAGAAAAGTCAGATATTTGTATATATCAGTAGTGGTTGAGTGTCACAATGACTAGCCAAAGCAGTGTGTGATTTTGAGTAACATGCTGATTTCAAAACATTGACTTCTGTGTTCTTTGGGGGACAGCTCCAAATGTTGTTTGTTTTTTTTTTAAATTGGAATCTTGAAAATAATTTGCAAGAACATTTCAGACTCAGAAATCCAATAATAGGTACCTTAACTCTAGGTAGAACTAAAAAGGGTCCTTTTACACAAGAACTAAGATGGAACAGTAGAAAAGGCCTCCTATTTTCACTGCAAAAGACATTTGTAATCAGCACATATGTTAAACAAAAAAAAAAAGGGTGGCAAAAGTATAACTCAGAAACTAGAAAGACACTTGTCACCCCTTATAATTATTTAGAATTGAAAAAAAGAATTACAAGTCAGTACAGAAAGAGTGTTGGGCTGAAGAGAGAAATCATTTCAATGTTTGCCATTATGGAGCAGTCACTAGCAGAGTTGGATTGGTGCAGGTATGACATTGCAGCTGTAATTCTGTCCAGGGCAGAAATGGTATACAGAGAGGGTGCTAATGAAGCACACATCCACACAGAATAATTGTGCTGTTGTGGTTCTGCTACTGAGTTTACCCGAGTAGAACAGGTTTTATCATGAAACTGCAGTTCATCTCTAAAACTAGAGCAATTTGATTCTTGCCCTGCAGTTAAAGAGCAAAATACTGCTTGGTACTAAAGGAGTCTGACTGGCAGAGAAAGTACCTACTCTCAGAAATAGGAATCAGCTGTAACAGCGCAGAGAAACCTTCTCATGGTCTTCCCATTATCTTTATAGTTCAATAGGCTTAGTGAGCCAGGAGCTTCTGCAGTATGAATAGTGACTGAAAGAATGCTGGAATTGAGTCTGCATTTGGCTTATGGTACTTTAGTAACAGAGGAAAAAAAATCATATGCACCACAAAAATAATTAGAGCACCTGAAAAGGAAAAAATAAAAATCCAAGTATGCGTGCATTTAAGTCTCAACTCCTCAACTTCTCACTTTTAGAAAATTCCTTAATTAGGTTCAATCCCACTGATCACTCCAATCCACATCCTGAATACTAAATAGAGGCCAGATTTATTATTGCTGGCATATGGAAATAGAGGTCACACCTCTCTGCTGGAGCCCAGGGGGGATTTATCACAGAGGGAAAAGGCACAAACAGCTATTTTGCCCAGTTTTCTGATTCTCACTATAAGCCCAGATCCACCAAAATATCTAGGTCAAAATCTGGATAGCATTTCGAAGTGTTAAAGCATATTCCTAATCCTGCTGAAATCTATAGAAGTTCCTCTGTTTATTTTCATTTATCACTGTCCCTTTGTAGGCTGTGTAGCTCATGATGATATTGGCCAGCCACTGATCCCTCACATCAAGGGCAGAGTAATTTGGTGGAAAAAGAAGAGGGAAGCTTTAATTTTTCAAGGGTCTTAACAGTTTGTGGTTTAGGGTTTTATTTCAGCATGGATCTTGAAACAAATTGGCTTTCAGATCTTCATATCAGAATTATGTATTTTGAAACAAAGTAGTAAAATTATTTCAAGAAATTCTGGAAAATAAATAAAAATATTAAACTTTCAGAATTTATATTTAATACTGACTAGGGCATTCAGACTGAAATAAGGCTCACTGTATAACTGATATCCCCACATCCATTACCTATTTTGTAGTAGATTTCCTGTGTTGACAAATGGAGAAGGAACATGATACTACAGCAATAAAATCTGGAGATCAAACAAGAGGGTCTTGTGGTCAACTTAAGGATGGCCAGTTTACACACAAGATTAAACATGACACACAAAACAAAGGACAGCCTGAAGGTAAAAGGTAACAGAATAACACTAATGCCTACTCATGACATAGCCTTGCCTTACAAAAAATGAAATACTGGAAAATTTTAGACCTGATGAACAGGTGAAGCAGAAGATGGCAAAAATGTATCATGTCTACAATTAATCCTGCACAAAAAAGTTTTGCAAAGAATTCAGTCCACTCATGGCAATCAGTGTCAAAACTGCAATTAAAACTTGGCCCATGTGTTCAAGAGTAAAATTATCTGCTTCTCCCATTTGGCTTTGGGTTGCAAGATGTCTGCAGACAAGAAAATGGAAATATCTCTCTGCTTGAAGCCACTTCAAGTCTGCTAGCTGAGCTGAGGACTTCAAGTACCATAGACCTAAGTCAGCATCTTCCTTGGTAGGAACCACAGCATGGCTCTGTTGAAATAAGCAGAGTTGCTGTGCTGAAAAAGCAGGAGGTCCTGTCAAGGTAAATAGAGTTGTTACATCCTGATAAACATTCAGGGAAGCACATTTATTTCAAGGAAGTAAGAGTTTGTCAAATGTCAAGTATTTATTTTTGAAGCATCAATATTTTCATTTTGTTTCCAATGAGTCCAGTGAAACAAAGTCTATTTATTGTAACATCACATGCTGTCTTAGGTATCCAAAACCTATCACTCTTGTTTCAAGAGCCCATTCAATCACTTTTCCACAAGCAAAGGTTAAAAGAAAATCCTATTACAAATCTTTCAGAACAGAAATAAGAACTCTTGTGATTTCCTTTTGTCTGTAGACAGCTTCTGTTGAAGTCACTTGAGATAAACAGATTTAGAGTTATTTTTGCACAGTCCATACATGTGTTTATTTAAACAACTGAGTTTAGTGTTTAAAATGCTGATTTCTACTGCAGTCATCCTGCGGCAGATTAATATGATGCACAGTAGAAATTTTAAGATGCTACAGCAAAAAGGACCAAAAAGAAAAAAACAAAACAAACCAAAAAACCCCCAAAAAATCACAATAGATGACACCTACTAAAAATCAGTCAGACTAATTTAAAGTTGCTGTTTTGATGGAGACACTTTACAGCCAGTATACAAATAGTCCCTTCCAAATAAGTGGGAATATTAAAAGGCCTAGAGAAGGCCAAGCTTTTCATTGGCAACAGGGAAGAGAAGCATAGGGAAGGCTCTAGAGAGGGAGCCTGCTCTGAACAGCACTGAAAATAAAGAGCAGCATTATCATGGCTGTTCTCTGCTCCTCGCAAGGCTTGTGAGCGATTGCAGTCTTGTCGCCACCAGGATGTTTCTGTACAAGTACCAGTGTGTGCACACCAGTAAATACTAGTCCTTTTCACTTCTATTTTCCTCATCAAAAATAGATTATCTCAGATGTGAATTTCTGCTCTGTTCCTCCTTGTCAGCACTTAAAGGGACACTGTTATTCCCATAAAACTGAACTATTGCACAAGTGCTGCCAAGCTATGTATTTGAAGGAGTTAAGCCAAACCACAGTCAGCCTTCTTGAACAAATGCGTAACAGAAAGCCATAGTTTCAAGTATGGGTTGGATTTCCTGCCTGACATGGTACTGGAGCCCTGGAGTTTCACAGAGCTCCAGGGTACAGAGATGGGAGTGCCAAGGGGAAGCTGGCAGATGCCAAGTCCTGCAAATTTTCATTCGCTCATTCAAATGCTCTGCATTCCTTCTTGCTTTCACTCTCCATCATCATCAGATTCATTTTAAGTCTTGTGGGCACATTTGCAAATGCCATACATGAGGCTGAAGCACAATTTAGATTAAATCAGCAGAGAGAGAAAAATACTTCCTGAGGGTCACCACCAAAACAACTTGCGTGGGATGTTTATAACATGCTGTCATTCTCTACTTTCATAATCCTTCACAGGGGGCTTATTGCTGCTTGCCTCTTCCTTCCAGAGCTACACCCATCACACAAAAGAACTGCTGGTGGATGATAGGATGCAGCTACAATGGCTCTCTTGATGCTGTTCCATAATCTTCGGGCATCAACCCAAATATAAGAAAATCCACAGCTTTTTCCACAGTCCCCCCCTTTAATATTGGAAGGACAAGTTGATGCATTTTGGATTTTTAAGCTCAACTCACTATCTTTATAGTTTTGCCAAAGTCAATAGATCTAATTACAGTATTGCCAGTGACCAAGACTTAAATGGGGGCACGAGTGGGAAGTATCACTAAGAAATCCAAGCCAGAAATTTCTTAGGCCTATCTGATCCTGACAAGGATTGGAATTTCACCTGATTGACAGCATGCTGGATGGGAAGCACCAGCTTTGCACTGACCTACTGTATTTATGAGGGCAAGATATTCACATCTGTATCCCCTTTTTCCCCTAGTTTCTATCTTCTGCATTCAGATAAGAAAAAAATCTGGGTTTGGATATCTCTCTCTTGATCTGTGCTGTGGGCAGCCTAGTGTGGCCTGGACTGACAATTGGAGGTAATTATGGGGTCTAGACCATCGGCAAAGTGCCTCTTTTTAATCAGGGGAACTGACCACTAAAAGCCTGAGGAGAATCCATTGTTTTTATACAATTTTTGTAATATTCTGGTTCAAATCAGGTATTATGGATTTTATCCAGGAATTATGTAATGAAATTCCACAGTTTGTATTATGCAAGAAGTCAAAGTAGATTACTTTCATATTATTTTTTTTAAGACACAAAAGCATTATCAATCTTAGATGGTGTTTTCATATTCTCCTAATATATGGTACAAAACCTCATTCTGGTTCCCTTTTAACCATTGTATTAAAAAGTGAGCCATGTTGTAATTCAACTTCAATGACAACATCTGTTTTCATCTCTTCCACGACGGAAGAGTGGTTGGCTCATGGAGGACTAATCTTCTTCTTGTTTCACTACCAGAACTGAGTGTTCATTCAGCCTCACAAAATTGGAAATGGGACAACAGCAACATTTCAGCTCCTTTCCCCAAAATAAAGATCTTTTAGAAGCACTTTTAATTCATTTACAGATAAAACCCTGCCTTAACCCTACTGGATGGTACATAAGGATCAGTGACAGAGAACACTAAGGGCTTCTGTGAAAACAGAATACTCCCTTGGGCTGCAGCGTGCTAACAGGATAAAGATGACAAAATACACTGGGAAAGCAGGAACTTGTTTTCCTGGCTAGCTAATTAGCCAAAGGCCTTGCATCACCACCCAGCAACAAGTGACATTAGACCACCCTTAGCAATCCTCACTTTTACAACCGGCTACAAAGTGTGTTCTGGATAACAATAGGATGGTAAATGCCTATTGTGCTTCCCCCCCATCTTTCACACAGACTTGCCCTTACTGAATAAACAAGGGGGGAAAAAAAATCACCAGATTCTGTACACTGTATAGCAAGCATTAAAATAATGAATAAGTTATTTAGTGTTATTGTGCTGATTAATTACAGTGAGAACAGTCCACCACTGCTAAAAATGCAACAGGCATCTCTGGCTCAGCTCCACGTCTGTGCTAATGATCCTAGCAAATCCAGTCCCTATGATAAAAGAAAAACTCAAACTTCTGTTATGCATATTGCTTGCATGTGGTACACAAAAGAAAAAAAGAAAAATCATACCAAATCAGAGTTGTTAAAGTACCCTTAAGTGCTTATATACTAATTTTGCAGCAAAGATCAGTGCCATGCTAAAAGTAACCTTAAAAGTTTAGATGCTACTGGAGAACACTACATTAATTATAATGGCATGTTAACTAGCTAGATATCCAAGAGCTACTGTTACTGTTTAAAGCACCAGATGGCTGCCAGAAAAAAAAATGTTTGAATGTTACTGTTAAATAAAGAAAATCCATTAAAATGAGCAAGATACTGGGGAAAGGAAAGAGATGGTAAAGGAAAGTAGAAATATGTGGACAGTTGGAAAACCAGAATTATTACTTAGCATGTAATGAAAACCTACAGGACACTAAATTCCCCCATTTGCTTCTCAGGCAAGAGGAAATAACTGCACCATGGTAATAACACCTATTTTAGGACCATTTGCTGTCTCACCACATTGATTTTTTTGTGTAAGCTTGCCATTATTTTGCATTAAAGTCATAGCTTGTGTTCCATAATTGATTGTGTTTACAAAGAGCTTCCCAGTAAGGTCACTGAACTGCGATAACCCTCAGCTTTCAGCCAGCTCCTGACAAGACTGCATCACCTTCTGATAAAGGCATTGTGCCTTCCAGCTCCTCCCTTCACATTCCGCTCCCTCCCTTTTTTAAAGAAGAATCAAAAAGCAAAAATGGATACAGGAAGAGTGACATCCATAGAGATGTAACACACTGACATATATATTCCCACCTTGTAAGTATATTCTGTAAAACTAGAATACAAATTCTGTTATTTTTTAAGAGAAACTTTATAAACCATCCTTAAATCCTCAGCTGAACAAAAACCCCCAAAAAACTCCAACACAAAACTGATATTAGTTACACAGCATCCAAAAATTCCTAGGTTTGGATGAAGTGGGAGCATGACTACATCTGTCAAACTGCTACAGACGGAAGTTTCACGGAGACAGAAGTTTTTTCAACCTGCATGGGTTTATACAACTACCTACAGGACATTCTGCGTAGGACACAGCAGCAGGCATCATCATAAGCAATGAATCAGGGTGAGTCAGGGTCGCTGTGGAACTGTGCTGAATGTACACTTTTTTGCTGCATCTCTTAGCTCTGCATACAAAAAGATACCTTAGGATGTACCCAGTACTGCAATTAGAAACAAGAGAATGGCAGATGGTGCTGGGAAAGCTCTATAATATGATCTTTTCATATTATATGTTAATTTTGCCTTTTTTATTAATAAAATCCACCCCCACACACACTAAACCCAAACAACAAGAGTAACAAAACCCCAACACCTCACAGTACAACTCCAGCCTCACAGCATGGATCCCTGGAAAGCACTAAGCCAGAAGAACCATGGTCATATCCAGATATAATTTTAGACCTGATCTACTAGATAGAAATGAAACTTTCCTGTTTAAGAAGATCAAGTCTTACTGTATCTTTCCGAGGAAGATGTTTTTTACAATGAGGGTGGTAAAACACTGGAACAGGTTGCCCACAGAGGCAATGCCCATGGATGCCCCATTCCTGAAAACATTCAAGGTGAGGTTGGACAGGGTTCTGAGAAACCTGATCTAGTTGAAGACATCTCTGCCCTCAGTGGGGGGTGGGACTAGATGACCTTCAAAGATCCCTTCCAACTCAAACTATTCTATGATTCTATCCTGAAAAGTTAGTATACTTTGACATTCATTGCCATCAGAAAGGGGAATATGCTGTAACCATACTGCAGTTCCCCCATGGAGAAATTTTCCTTACTTGTAATTTTATGCTCAACCTTACAAAAAAACCAGTATGAAGTATAAATAAAAATCCACATTTATCATTTTCCAAGTTAATGCAATATGGGGTTGCACCAAAGAAATGAAGGTCCAATCCTCCCAGTGGTCAGAATGACTGGCAGTTTTCCCCCCTGCTTCTGCCTTACAATTGTAGAGTTGCAATGGATCTGATAAACTTCTGAAAATAATCTCTGGAAGTAAGGCTAACAGTCACCTCCTGATCCACTTCCTTAAACGCATAGCACCATACCCAGCAATTTTCTTCTCTCCCTTGGACTGAGATGTCATTCATGATCCTTTTCTGACTACATACTGGTTGCAACAGACACCATGTTGACTACGTGCAAGTTCAACAGAAGTTTGTAGCAAGCAAGACATTCTAGTTCCCCATCACAGATGCAGATTCAGTATATATGAGACAACAGAACTCTGTTGGGTGCCACAAGAAAATCCTTTCAAAGGACAAACAAAACTAACTCTTGTCAATTCAGAATTTCATAGTTACAAATACCATCACTGTGATGTCTTTTCTCTCCCATACCCTTACCCTTCTGCTCCACTTCTCTACTCTGTCCTCTTGTATAAAATGTACTTCATTTTTGAGAATTAGCTCTCCGAAACACAAGACACACCTGACTTTTTTGTTTGTTTCATAAAGCAGCTGGTACAATGTGGCTTCATCGTTGGTAAGATCATTTCATATACACCCAGTATAAAATTAATATTAAAGAGAAATGCTAAAAAAGCCCTCCAGAATGGTAAGTCCCAGATCCAACCCATATGGAGAAAAAGAACAAGAAAACTAAAACATTTACGTTTACTCACAAGTGGTGCTCCTTGCTTGTATCTACAAAGAATGCTGTCAGGTCAAGGAGACGTGCAAGAGATCCCCATGCTTGGTTCTTTACTGCCATGACATTTTCAATCAATAATAATGTGTTTGCTTCCAAAACTGTACCCAACTGATAAGGACTGCAGAAACCACACTTACTCCAGAAGGAAGTATTTCCAAAAGAAATACTGCCGTATTCAAACAGCACAGCTTTGTCAGATACTTTTTTTATAACAATCTTTAGAATTGCATCTATTCCATGATGTTCACAGCAGAGAAAGTTCCCTTATCCTGGCAAGTCATATTGTCACCTGGTCCAAGGCAATACTAACCTTGGAGAGGCCGGGGACAAGTGGAAATCAAGAGATTTCTGTCTTCTTGCTAAAGAACCCTTGACCTGGCAGTCCAGGCGCTCTGGTGGCTGCCAGGGTCTGGGAGCTGCTGCCACCGGGCGGCATCAGCGAAGAGGAACAGCCACTGCTGTCGGCGGACCCGACTCCTCCCAGCGCCGGCTGCGCACCCACGCGCCAAGACAGGAAAGGCAGGCAGCACTCAAGGGGTGCTGCCTCCACTTCTGAAGGGGGCTCAGTGGCTGCGTCAGGCAGGAACTGACTTCTCCGCTGCCTGTGCTAACCTTTCTGTAGGGGGTGGCATTGTCCAGAGAAAGCTGGGGAAAGAGATCTCTGTGAAAAATAAATAAATAAGTCATAAGATAGCTATCTGTGTGGAAAGGGAAGGCTGCGCTGCGCCCACTCAAAGGGACTAGAGGTTATTAAAAATTCTTCGGAAGAGGGATTCTAGTCAAAGCTGAAGCTATAAATTAACCAACTACTGGTGCATATTTGATGCTTAGTATAATTATCATCACTGGGGAAAAAGGAAGAATAAAGAAATGAGGAATAGCTCATAGACCAAGCCATAGGAAGAATAACTGAGCAGGGTCTGTAATCATTTAAGTCACAGGACCACAAATAACTCACCTAGGGAAAATTGTTTCAAGTTTATCCTCAGAACAAAGTATTTTAATAAATTTTCCAGAACTGCAGGGAAAGGCAGGCATACACAGTAGTGTCATTCTCAAGACACATGAAACTTGTATCAGCCAAAATATTCTCTCTGATTCTCACTACAGTGGTTTCATAAAAGAAAATTTCAGACTCCATTTGCACCATACTTCCTCTCTTTTCCCCCCATTTTGACCTAATCTTAAAAACAACAAACAAGTCAGACTTTCATTTGCAAAATGGTAAAGGGGTTGATATACGATGCTATAGTCTGACTGATTTTGGAGCTGAAAAGAAATTTTCCTCTTTGTTGTGAGTTATCAAAGGTTGATCATCGGCTTATCTTAGATAACCAGTTCAGTTCACAGATTTGGAACATGGAAATTTTTAGCAATTTGTTAGTAAATCATTAGCTTTAAAGACCATGTAGTACACTGCATGTTGACCTTCTTCAATTAGTAGTGAGGGTATAGCTCACTGCATGTTGATTTTAAGGCTATCAACAGTGAACTTCACGGTTCTTAATTCCCATCTTTAAGCTCACAGTCCCCACATGGACCACAGGCTAGACCAACTATTGGTTTAACTCACTGCTACGTGGGGCTAATGATCAGAATACAGAGAAGGTTTAAAAGCCTGAGATTTTGCTGGTAGAAGGAGGTAGATGGAGAACTCCTTGGTTTGCTGTCTCCATCCTTCTCATGGAAAGAAAACTAGAGATCTAAACTGAGGAAGGACACAGCTTGAGATGCACATTACACCATACCAAGACACTTTATAACCAGTAATACTGGATCTACTGCAAATAACTGGTGGAAAAAATGGAGAGGAAATGAGGTAATAGCCTCAGCACTGACTTAATAAAGTTGAAAGCTATTTCTAAAGTCCATTTGTGGATTCATCAGACACTGGCACTATATGGTCAGTGTTGGAAGTATTCATACCAGGAATTCAGGGTCATGTGCCAATCACACTATATTATCTCACTGAGAAAAGATGATTTTGAACAAAAATAGTTTAAATGGTCACAAGCATTATTTCCATATATAGTTTAATTATCCATGTTCCACTCCTTTTGTACCTGGAAAGAAAAAAATTCCATACTGTATTCAGAAATATTCCACTTATCCAAAAGTTTTCATGCTAGACAGCCTTAGTAACACCTATATAACTTCTGCATACCTTGAGTTTCCACTCTAGAATATAACAGAGCTAAATACTACACCAACTTTCTGCCTTGCCCTAACCTCTCAAGCATTAATGTTAGACTACTGCTTTTTATTGGAGTTCTATTAGCAAAAACTCAACATAAAGTTGGAATAATAAACCTTTCCTTATCAGAAAAAGGTTTTTCACCCAGAGGGTAGTTGAGCTCTGGATCAGACTACCCCGGGGAAGTAGTCACAGCCTGTCTGAGGTTGAGAAGTGTTTGGACAATGCTCTCAGGCACATGGTGGGTTCTTGGGGTGTCCTGCGCAAGGTCAGGAGTTGGACTCAATGATTCGTCCCTTCCAATGCAGCCTATTCTACAAGTCTATGATTCCCTGCCTCTTTTCCAAATCTTAATGCAGAAGAAAAGGTCAAATGCAGCTTTCAGATCCAATAATAAAACTACCAGCAAAACCTATATGGAGAGCAGGGAGGGGATTCACAGAAAAATATCAAGAGGAGATCATCTAAAATCTAGGCTTCCAAGTATTCTCAAAGGTCATCTGGTCTATCCTTCTAGCACAAGATGATTACATCAGTTTAGACAGTTACTTGTCTAACCTGTTTTTCAAGGCCTGCAATGGTGAATTTCCACACTTTCCAGATGATGCACCCCAATGCTTTAGTATTCTTTTTAGGATTCCTTTTCATAATATTTGATCACATCTTCCTGCAATTTTAAGAATTCACTGTTATCCTGTACATTATGGATAGAGAAAAGTTTATTTTCCCTCTTACTGCATTAATCTTTAATTTTGTTGAACACTTAGATTCAATCTTTCTTCTCTCAGAGATGATTTGTTTTAGACTCTTAATCCCTCTTTGTTTTCTTCTTGGTCCTTTCCTCCATCTTTCCAGGTCTCAGTGGAACTGTACGGCCTGCACTCAAATGCTGTACACCAATATCAAATAGATCACTAAGACTTTGTGGGAATTGTCTTTGTACTAACATATCAAATAACATTTTCCACTTGTCCTAGTAACTCACCAAATACTTCATTATCCTCTGAAGACTGTTGTGTTAGTCTGGCTGTTTTCGGACTCTCTTTAGCTGATTCCTCCACCTTGGTTTCAGCACTCTGTAAAACAAACATTTATTGAGATTAGTTATTCTTTTATAGCTCTCAAATGGAAACACTCTTCAAACTTATTAATTATATACATTACATTCTTAAAGAATAGTGAATTGTTAACACAGGTAGTTTTGGTATCTTTGCTATATATATATATGTATATATGTATATGTGTATATATATATACATATATGTGGTTTTGCAAAATATTGAGGGCAAATACTCTCAGAAAATCCAGGTTTTTTTGGTTTGGTTTTTTTCTTTTTTTTTGCACCTATTTTAATCTGACTAGACCACATAAGATGGAGGTCTAGAAAAGACATTTAAATAAGAGAGAGATCTTAAACCATAACAGACTTGTAAGTTTCCACCTTTCTTCCTCATATTTCATTTTATTTCTATTGACATCTTCCACTGTTGACTTAGTGAACCAAGAGATCAGAAGATAGTGCACAAATATTTCTCCTTAGAGAGCAAAGGTAAGTGAGCAGCCAGCTTCAAATCTTTAACCAACTCAGGTACTTAACTCTTTAAATTACTTATCTATTTTTGAAGCAAATGTGCCAACTAGCTACCTGTTTTTAGATGGGGCTCAGAGATAAATCAACAGCTTTAGCACTTAAATTGCCAGAAGTTAGAGCATTTCATTCCCAAGATAGAAAAGGCTGAAGAAAACATAAGCTGTGAAACCTTGAGTTTTAAATATTTATACTGCTACTAAAGAAAAAATAACTCATGTTTTCAAAATGTTTTACTTTGGTACTCAAGAGAAATGTATATATGCAAGCCTACAGCCAGGCAGAGAGTAAACTGCATAAGCAGTCAACTGCTGAATGATGGATATGGAGTGACTGATGTAATATTAAATATTGCTGGAAAGAGTTGACTAACAGTTGAGGAAGGAATAAAAAAGAAATATAGTATGTCTATGCTTTTAAAAAGATGGATATGGCTCTACTCAAGTGCATACTCAATCAGAAAGCTTTGTGTGATTTTGGAGAAATACAATTTTTAAATCCTGACATATATTTGAAAATGCTGTTTTACAATCTGTTCATGAAAATTACTATCTTGGGTCTCAGAAACACTCCCAAACTTCTCTTATTTAAGTCTGTCAACCTCCCTGTAGAATACAGGAGTGCAAACTAAAGGCACATAAACTCAAGAGACTTTGAAGCAAGACAGCAAGACTTTTCAGAAAAAAAATTACAGATAGACCTAGCAAGCCTACTGGTGTCACACAGCAGCAGACAAGAATTAGGGAAAGCACAGATGGAGAAACTGTGCTTCAGAGGACAACTGCAGGTCCTTCCTGGAGCAGGAAGTTCCTGTAGGAGTGAAAGGATTCTGCACTCCCTCGAGGCACCAACCTGAGCGTCCCGTGCAGAAAACCCATCAGCTATGAACCTCTCAGATCTGAGGAGGGAAGTCAATTTTAGCAGATGCTCATGTCACTTTGGCCTAACTAGTGTCCCTCGGGAAGATGGAGGAACCCAGTCAGAAATCAGTAGTGGCTGTACTGGGAGGCAACTTGTTTTGGGTAAACAACTCCATAATCAGCACAAATAACTTAAAAGTCCTTTCCCCACAGATATAATTTGTAAGTTGTGGAGCCACCCAGTGTGCAATGTGTTAGGTGCCATCCACACACAGGAGGGACACAAGCCAAGGTCCGCAGCATCTGTAATGGTTTACTGAGTGACCTGCATTTAGAGGCCACTGATTCTGTAAGCTGCATATTGCAGTTGGGTTCTCCCTCCTATTTTAGTTGCTCTACAGTGAGCAGCAAGTCAACTTCATCTTTGTTGTAGAGAGAGAAGGAGAACAACCTTCAACTCTGAAAAAAGCAGAAGAGGATATCTGCTACAGCAGGGTAAGCCAATCCCAAAGGAAAAAAAAAATTAAAAATTGTGTCATCATGGATGAGGCAAAATTAATACATTTAGATGATTGAACCAAGTTCAGGGCTTTCCCAAATGAAGGGGATATCTGAACTCTTGATCAGAGCTAATGTTCTAGGCTTTGTAAAGGCAGTGCTTGTTAAATCCATCTTCAAGTGTATTTCATTATATTTCATGTATGGTAAAGCTGGTAGTGCAGGAGGAGAGGGGTTGCTATGCCTCATGCTCTTGTTCCTCTTGGGAAACAGCTGGAAGTCTGTAACCTGCTGTAAGGCATCAAGAGCAGTAGCAACAAAACACTAACCAGCAGAAACTCAGCTGTGATACTCAGCTGTGATACTCAGATATGAAACGAGTTGTCACTCCAAGCTCTTAGTGGAGAGATGTTTGCATCCCTCACTTTGAAAACATGGTTTTGGCAGTCACGGGGAAACTAGAAAGACTGAACCCTGAGACATTTTGGTTTGAGTTAAATCACTGGAAAAACTACATAGCAGATGTGCTGTCTGATCCCTGCATAAGTCACAATGTTGGTGTTGACAGATACCAGCTCCAAGACGATGACAGCAAAGTTGTATGATTTATCAGCCTAAAACATGACAGTGCACGGCTGGATGTAATTCTGCTTCGCGTGTCTTCTTAACCAAAATGCAAACTTTAAAAAGATTTGTTTTGCTTTATTATTTGCACCAAAAAAATGACACTTTTGCTGTCATATATATAATATTTATATTACCAAAACCAATACAAGGAAAATCACTGCAAAAGAACAATCAATGATCCAGATGCTCCAAACCAAGTTGTGCTGCAAAACAGCACTTGAAAAGTCAAGGCATGGTCAGTTGCTTGATTCTTTTTTTTAGTATCCTGAAAAAAAAGTATCTCCATTCTTTCAATTAGTGAACAGAAAAAGTGAAAGCACATCGCCTTACACTGCCTGAGCTGTGCCAGGAGGGATTCTTTACCTACAGTTATAGTGTGCTTGTGGCTGGTTATAAAATAAAGGCCCTTTGTACATAACAGAGTAAACATAATTCTATCTAGCTCTTTCAGGTTGAATACTCAATGCAGTTTCCATAGTGATAGGGAAAATAGGTTTATTTTACAGTATCAGTTCCCAAGAGAACAGATATATGATTTTAGCATGAAATAAACATTAAACTGAATGAGTTTAATAGGCTTAAACTCAAAAAAATTCTCTCACCCGAAAAAGCATCTCTTAATCTGTACTTCAGATAAAGTGAGGAGGATGTGCCCCACTTTGCAGGTGTTCCAGCATTGGAAGAGAAACCATAGGGCACCAAAATCACTACCAAAGCACAATTAAGTTGTATTTCTTACATGAATCGGGCCACTCATGTTCCAAAACACCATAAACACCTACATAGCAAGCCAGCATCTACTGCATGATAACAGCTGGTCACAGACTGGAAATACTTCTATTATTTCATAAAGCATTTACAAAATAAGACATACATACACATACACATCAACTGTATATATCTGAATATGTACATGAACAGCTGCTCTTGATTCAGACCTGATAAAAATTAGAAACTGCATTATAATCTGCCTCAGTTTTACAAGACATTTTTGGTCCAGCTTCCTACTGTAGCTGTCCCCCGGTGCCTTTGACCCAGTTCACCTGTTTTCCATCCATGTGAACACCACAGGCTCCATATTACACAACATTTTAAAACTTTGATAGGTAAATATACAGATAACCAGGAGCTATCAAAATATTTGCAACAAATGAACAGCAATATAAAAAAAATGTTTTGGCTATATATATACCCATTAGTGTAAGAAGTGAGGCTACCAGCATTTTGCTGCTATCAGTGTCTACTTAGATGATCTTTACCTAGGTGGGAAGTGTTAAGAAGTGCTGAGTTACAATAAGCTATATTCTGCAGGTACTAGGCCAGGTTAAAAAGTGTGGTGAAGCATATCACATTTACAGAAGCAGCTATGTCCTCAGGAAATGGAAAGTTGTACTATAGAGTATTCAAGCTCACTTTTTAACTAGTTTGCCATTTTTGCATACTAGTTAGGAAGGGCTTGTTTCTTTTCCTTTAACCACAAAGCTGTTACTCAATGACTTCAGTTTCTAAATGATAAAACCACATAGTAAAGTTAAAAATTCTCATCAGAAACCAAATAATTATTCAAGAGTGTTATATCTAAATGAGAATTAAAGAAATCCACTGTGAAGCAAAGATTCATATTTTCTGTGCTCTCAGTCCTGCCTTTTACAATCTACTCCTTTTTCTTACTATATACTTAGTTAGTATTTTTAGTTCCATCCCAATGGCACAAATGAAAACAGCTAAAATTTTCTTTATTTTCAGAAAAGTGCCACACATGGACATCAAGAATTCTAACTGCAGCAAGACGACACAGACCATGAGTGCACGAACTGCTGCTTTGGCAGCATAGACATTTCTCCAGTTCCTTCTCTCATTCATTCCTATCCACAGCACATTGCCTTCCCTCCTCAATGCCTAGCAGCACTGGAGGCATGGTTAAACACTTGATTCCTCCCCATGTTACATTTATAAAACTAAGACAGACAACAGACACCACTTCAAAAGACGGACAAGAGTTTCTAATGGATAAAACCATACTGGACTGTCAATAAGCCTTCATTTTGAAATAGGAGAAAAAGCAGAAATTATTGCAGACAATAACAATCTGGATAATCCAAACTATATCCACAGCAGTAGATCATGCTGCTCCAGACTCAGCTGAAGAAGTATGCAAAGCATTCCTGATTTTCTGCTTCTGCAATGATATTCACCTCAATTCTACCCATGCAAGGCTACCTTTCATTCACAAAATGTATATATGCTGTTCAGGCTGTAGTATATCTTCAGGACACTCAATGTATTGTTTCTTCTCAGAGCTAACTGATTTTCCACAGAGTTCCATGTGAAAAAAAATAAGAAAAATAAAACAGGAATATGTGCTCCTTCAAAATTGTGACAGTAACAGGATTGAGAGACACATATCATTAAGTCTGTCAAATGCACAGATGTGTCTCTAAATACCAAACACTGCTGCAATCAGCCAGACAGGATTTAAGTCAATCTTAACAACCATAATTTTCTTCATAATTTTTGTACTGTGAACCTCCAGACTAAGTATTAACAATGTTGATTTCATAAAAGCTGGAAGAATTCCTTGTTACTTTCTTATCAGAGACCTCAGTCTCAAAGGTTTTAGCTCCTGTTCAAAGAGAGGAATTTTTACATGTACAGCTTAACACAATCAGACAGATGAGATGCTGTAGACAACCCTCATTAGCAGCAAGAATTCAGGTAGTTGGCCCTCTTCAGGTGAGCAGAGATCACCTGGACCTGCATTAACAAGTACGTTCAACCATTAATTCTTCTTAAACGTGGAGATTTTCCAAACCCTTTCCATTAGTACAAAAACTCATAGACATATTAGCAAGCACCAAGTTTCTTGCACAAAACAGGAATGGTGAATTTTAACATCGTTATACTGGCTGATTCCTACTCCTCCAGCAAGACTACTGCCATCATTCAGAAGAGGGTTATGCCAGACTGAAGCTGGGCTCATGTTATCTATACAGCTTCAAGCTCTTGAAAAAATTCCAGGAACTCCTACATCAGTTCGTTCTTCAGTCCCCATCAGCCAAGAAAAGGATTCAGATTTTACCATTAATTTTCAGTTAAATAAAATAACTCTTTCAAACATCATGCTAATCATCTTCAATTTTCGAGTATATCTCATATTTCACTTTTATTTTCATTTCTACAGATTATTTATGTTCAGTTTCTAAAATGCAATACTCAAAATATCCTATACTTGATAGTTTCTACAAAATTCCATATGTAATTATTTTTACATTCCCATGCATGTGTCAAAATCTTATTTAAGATATAAGAGTAAAAAAAAAATGACAGGGTGATGTAAAGACAGAGGGCTAGAGTTTTCCAAGGAGTTTTCTGTTCCTCTCAGCTTCAACAGTACAGTGCTACTGCTGCTGTTGATGCCAATGATGGAGAATTTCAAAAGAAGTTGCAAACCGAAGGATCTCATCACTAACCCCCAAGGCAGACAAAGGCCCTTTGAAAAAGGTCTGAGATGCCTCAGACACATTATCCAGGTCTTTGAAGAAACTAAGTCAGTCTATTAGAAAACCTTAAGGTACCAAGGGGTTGCGATAAAAACCACTGAATTCCAAATCAAAACTTTGCTACATTCCCCATTACCAGTTCCACGCTATTATGCTGTGTGCTTCCCTTCACTTACGAAGGGTGTTTAAAAATTACTTCTGTTTGTGGAGAAGTTTCACAGATTTCACAGAATATTCTGAGCCTTTAAATGTTCCTGACCACAATGGGGTTCTCATACTTTATAACTGAACTGAAGTCTCTTCAGCTCAGAATGTAACAGGTAAAGACAACTAATGAACCTACGGTATGCTACTAGTTAGCTTTACTAGTCCATACGGTATTTCCCTGTGCTGAGGAGGGAATTTCAAGCATGTAATAGGGAGAAAATAAGGGATTACATTACTTTGTCCATACTACTAACAGAGGTTTAATTGCATTTGGGAGCAAGTTGCTAAAATGACAGAGTTCATTTGGGAACAAAACTAAATAAAAGCAGGTCAGACAACCCTGTGCAAAAATCAAGATTTTTGTAAGAATACTGTGAACAGAAAAAAACCAACCTCAGGTACCCTATGCACAGGGGTAGAAGGAGAGGAAAAGCTGTGTTAGCAATCTGTTACTTCATGGGTACTCTAAGACACTGCCAGAATCAGAAATTCTCATAAAACAGCAAGGAATTTGCAAAACAAGTTAAAACAAGACACAAAAATATGCTCTGGGTCAATATATTCAAGCAAATGTCTTCCACTCGGTGCACATTAACACATACACAGGAAACCTGGATGTGACTCATATAAAATTCAGACAAGTACGGACAGGGTTATGACTTGCTATTTCCTCTGCCAATCCTACAGAGCAACCGTCACTACACCAGCTGTACAAGCAGTGCAGTGGCACATGTAATAGGAAACTGTGAAGATCAGTATAAGGACCTAAACCCACACTTGGCAACACAGTGAGGTTTGACAGCTCTAGAACACTTGACCTGGCCCTACCATTATTAAAGCACATGTCCTACCTGCTTTGAACCCAGGCAGTGTTTCTATAGTGCCACTGCAAACAGCATCGGGCAGGCAAATTGATGGATGGAGCTCTCTTGACCTCATGAATCGAAGAGGAACCATAACAATGCTCAATGAACAAAATCAAAAATAAAAACTTTGGATATCAAGCACAAGAGCACATCTCTTTTACAAAAAGTCTTCAAGCACATTTCCAGAATGGTCTGAAAAGTGACAACTATCAATAACAATGCTTTCGCAGTCCACTCATCACCTTCGTCTTATCTAGACTGACTACTTTCCTTTAAGCACTTGTTTTAGCTGCATGTTGAATAAGTGAAAATATTTCACTCTCTATTTTTTTCAAGGAAAGGATGTGGTTTAGGTCATAAATACACTGAGAGCTGAGGCTGCAGCATCAACTTTGTATCTCCTTAAAAGCTTCATAAATCCATTGAACAACAGCAGTGTGTGACCCTAGCACACTAGTAATTTGCAAATGCCACCACCTGAGGTCTTTCTGAAGGGCTATAATAAAACAGTGTACAAAAGCAATCAGGTTTTCTTCACAGCTAATGAAAGCACTTCTATATTCCAGCATATTCATAAAATCTGAATTCATACAGATATCTGATATACCAGAAAAAGATAAAGAAGGTCATCTAAGCATCTGAATACTCAAATCTATTGTAAAAGTACAACAGAGATGCAAAATCTAGCAACTAGTTAAAGAATGATGCACAATAGTTAAGAGGGAAAAACCCAAAGTCATTAAAAAAGTGCAAAATAACAATCCACCAGTCAGGAACAGAGCATTACAAATGTTTTTGGGGGCAGAGGTGGTTCAGGCAAAAAATACCTTTCAACCTTGTACATTGAGCTTCTTATATCACAAGCTTGAGTTTGGCAGTTTGCAATTAATAAAAAGCAAAATAATTGCTGCTGCCCAAATAATTAGAGATCCTCAGCCTTGAATCCTCCACAGGACTGACTGTGGCAGCAAACCTGTTGATTTGTCCCTTTTAACCACAGGAAGAGAGAAGAGATGCAAAAGTGGTGGCAGTTGTCTATGGGGAGCTCAATGCAACGGCACAGCAGGGCGCTCAGCAGCACTACAAACACGCCTCAAAGCAACACCGTGAGGATTCCTGCCGCTTCTACAAAGCAGCACTAATCAGCAGAGGAAGCAAAGGCACTGAGAGGTCTTCTAACACTTGCCTGCAGGCGACCTAGAAATATCTGGGCACAAAGGCGTACAGCTAGGAGACTTCATCATTCCAAACCATGATTCAGTGCAGAAGTTACCTGATGTCATGGTACTCAGAGAGGCTACAGCCCTTTCCCAGACTCCCGCCAACGACTTGCTGTACAATGCTGCGTTGCTGTGTTTGCCAGATGCTTATGGATGTTTAAAAAAATAAAAAATAAAAATTTATGCCTGAAGCAATGTCCAAATCTGCTGCATCACACACATCTGCAGTGACCCAGGAACAAGAAAAGTGTCTTAAATCAGCACGAAAAACCCCCCACCAAAATAGTCAGTTAAATACTATTCATTTTCATCCATCACCTAGAAGGTATTTTGAGTGAAATATACTACAAAATGAAACTATTACAGACCATCTCAGAAATATGCACTGTAAAAGTGTCAAGCCTAAGAACAGTACGAGACTATTAGAAATAAACCCTTCTGCCACATTATCAGCAATAAAACATCTTTTCTGGGCCCCTGGCCGTGAAAATCTTCCGGCTTCTGTGGTACTCCAATTGACAGTAGAAAGGTATTTTTGACAAAAATCCAACATAGTTGATATCCTGACTGAAGTTGGCATTACCATTGTTAAGAGAAAACAGATATGGTTTCCCTCATCAACAGAAATTGTTGACTTCACCAGCCAAGTGGAACACATGTGACTATGTGGGCTACAAAAAGCTGAAGCACAACTGTGCCAACTAAACGCGCACAGAAGGAACTCGGCACATAACACCAAAGATTAGCTTTGCCCAGTTCCCCAGCAGCAAACCAGACTGCAGGGAGGCTAGAATTTCACTTCTGGTAATTTATTCTTAATTCCATTATTCGCAAGAACCAGTCCCTCACTGTGCAAAATAATTACACAGAATATATGCCTGGGTCATTTCCTCAATGCAGTTGAAGACTGGCTTTCTTGAATAATAAAAGTATCTTTTAGTGCTTGGTCTGTGTTAAGAGGCTACAAAAAGAAGCTAAAAACAGCAGACAACTTTAAAATACTTTCTTGCTGTTCTACTCACAGTGATTCATGACACCAGTTCAAATCCTTTTTGAGCTTAATGAGCAGGAAACACTCTGAAACAACTGCCACTGCACATCAAAAATGAACTTACAACTTCTTGAATTTAATTTTCACTTCCAAGCCTATAGCTCATGGGGAAAGAAAGTTCAAAAGCTGCTATAGAGAAGCACTTTACATTCAAAATTACATCTCTTCAACTCCCTAAAACCTACCAAGACATTTTCAGCATTTAAAAAGCAAAATTTACATGTATTTGCCAAGAATTAAAAGAAGAATAAAATTTAACATCAAGAAGTTAATTTTAGAAGGGAACTTTTCCAATACACTGCTGTTGCTTTAGGTCACTTGGAGGTCTGTAGCCTCATGAAGTGTATTTCTAGGCCAAAGCTAAGAAAAATTTTACACACAAATTGCCTGATAATAAAACATATTATATTTACCTGCAAGATTTTTGGGTTCAAAGGAAATTCTGACCACAGTGTCAGAATTTGAATGCATTTGTTTCTGCACTGTGATTAAAAAAAACAATGAAACTTAACAGATATTTCTTAATCTTGTACAAAAAGGGGTTAGGATTTTGGGGAGGTTGTGGGCTGTTGAGAAAAAGACACCTTTGCCTTTCAGAAGTGGCAAGGTATTTTAATCTTTAACTCCCTCTATGGTCCCAAACTTGTCCCATCTCTGAGGCCTGCATGCTCCCTCTTTACCATCCCCACAAGCTGGGCTGCTCCCATGACTTTTTGGGCCCTCAAGGGACAAAGAGTGGAAGAGAAGCTAAAACTAATTGATCCTAATAATGTGAGGTGACAGAGAGAGAGAACTGAACCAAACCAGCTCTCAGATCCAATCCACCACACAGGCCCTCCCTCACTCCAGTTGGTATGGGAAAACAAGGTTTGTTATGTAACACTTGTTTAAGGAGAAGCTGCCATGAACACACCAACAGTCATGCAAAACGAGGGCTTCATATGAATATACCAGTCTATCCATCCAAAACAGAAAATTACTTTCCCACTTCCCTGTTTGATTTAAATAGGCCAATATTAAACGCATGATCTTGAAAGAAAATGACAACTTAGTCTGTGCTCCTAAAATGAACATAGGTCCTCTGTGGAGTGTAAATATATGCACAAACACCACTTAGAAGAAAATATTTTCAAATGTCAAGTTTTACAGGGGCAAAGTAATTTGATTTACAAAATAATCAACGTGCCTGCCCTTTTCAAAATGTAAATAAAATTTTCTTTTAAGATAAAAGTTTTGAAATACAGTTGGCACAGAACCAAGGGCTTTTTGTTAGTTTAAGGAAACTGATAAAGACACAAAATAGTTTTTATAATTGTAAAACAGTGGTATGACATCTTTTAACTACCACTTGAGTAAATTTTAAAAAACATCAAGCATACAAAAAAAAAATCTCTATTCACTTCTAAAGTGTATGGTTTTGTAGAAGACTTTTGAAATTTAAGCCTAAGTAATCAGCATAGAATGGTGATGAGGAAAGGGTAACTATCAAGATTTCCTGCAGTCAGTCTCATTTCTCTTTTGTATTTGATAAATAAATGCATCCAGCAAATACCACAGGTGATAAAAGCTCCATGCACTAAAGTACAGGCACAACAGAAGGACACTTCATTGCTTTTACTAGTTCTAGCTTAGTGCTACCTTCACTATCAATATGTGAAGAAAAGGAAAGACCTTTTTTGATCATGTTATCAAGGATCACTTTATCAATATACTACCATGTCAAAAACAATTCCTCACTATAGCACTATAGAAAAAAATCACTACAAACTAATTTGTATCAAAACTTTGAGTCTAATGGAGACTCACTAGGCAAAAACAAGTATTTCCTTGATAGTTCATGGAACCAACCTCTGCCTTCAGCCCTATTATGTTGTTTCCAAGGTTAATCTTGTCCACATCACCCTTTGTTTGCAAAGCCAGTCCATCAATTCCTCACTTGTCTGTGGGTTGCTGTCTCTCTCCCTTGTTATTCTTAGTTTAAAGCTCTCCTGACCAGCTTGGCCAGCCTGTTGGCAAAGATGCTTTTGCCTGACTTGGTCAGGTAGATTCAATCTTTTCTGAGCAGTTCTTGCCCCTCATAGAGGGTCTCCATGGTTGTAAAAGCCAAATGCCTGTTGTCAAGATCAGCTGTGCAACCAGTTGTTGACCTCCAGGATTCCCTTCCTTCTTTTCAAGCCCTACATCCTCACTGGGAAGATCAAGGAGAAAAACCTGGCTCCTGTGCCCTTGTTCCACAACACCATGGACCCAAATCTCTCTCCTAAAAGAGAAAGTACATGAGAAAGCACACACAGAAATGTAGTCGTAACCTATGTAATTTCCATACCTCACCAAAGACATTGCAAGACTCTTAGAAGTATTAGTCACCTTTGTAAGTCTTTTTTATAGATCTTTTTAAGAGATAGGCCTTGCCCATTAACTCTCAGCAACTCCAATTCTCACTCAAGTCAATCAGCAGGAAGAAACAGAAAGTTAAATGCTAAATTTTGACATTAAAATTATCTGGCAGGAAGAACTACCTCTTCAGAAAGCCACAGTACTACCCCAGGGCTTTGTTCACCTGATGTCCAACTATGGGCCCAAATCTGGCTGACCTTTCTTTCAGCAGGCCACTGTAAGTCTTCCAGGTATAAACCAACTAGTAGACAGTTGACCATGGTACACAGATAAAATTACTTACTAGAACACAGAGAAACATCCTAGAGACAAAGAATAAACACCAAAATGTATACAATACTTATCTGAATATTTTTAAGAAAGCAATTTCAGAGCACCTATTACAATCAATTTAAAATTTTGCCTGAGACACTTGAAGAGAAGCACAATGAGGATCCCTTTCTCACTTTTCCAGTTACCTTAACAACCACAAAATGCAAAATCTAAAGAGAAGACTAACTGATTTCGGAAATATTCTAGCTGTCAGTCATTTTCAAGAAACTGTCTAAACTGAACCAGAAAGAGTGTCATAAAATATACAATAAATAACACAAAACAATGCACCTAATTAACACTAAAGCAATACAATGCAAGTTAGGAGATGTCAAAAAATCTAACCAAAAATAATCTACTCCAACAACAAGGAAAAAATTCCCCAGCAAGGTCTCCAACACAAATGGAAACTGCTCCCATTTGCTGCTTGCTTTGACTTTTGTATCCATTATCAGGAATGGAGGAGTAGACCCTTATTAGCATCATAATTTCCCTTTTGCAACATTCATATGCGCTAAACAAGATCATGGTTCTTTATGATTATTTTCAGATATCAGGCAATTTGAATATCATTAGCAAGTCAATTCTTCTTCAGACATCATACACACTCCAAGTCTTCAGCAAGTACCCAGTCAGTACCCACACAGATCACTCATAGTGCAAGAACACTGATAAAACAGGAAAACTAATATTACATAAAAAAATCTGTATTTTCTTCTTTGACAGCTTCTTCAAAAGCGAACAATATGACACTGCTAATGGTGAGAACTGCATTAAAGCCTGCTCGGTTTTTCACAAAGGTGAATACCTTCAAAGCAAAATTTGTCAGTCACATCTGCATATATGGCATTATGTCAATGGTTTGTGTAAAAACAGATACGTCCTCCCATGATTTTGCTCCTTATTCCATTAGTTTGTCTTCTGCATTATGGACAGGAGAAATGGTTAAGACCAGAAATACAGCCTGTGAGCAGCCAGCTTATCACTCAATGAGCCAAAAAGCAAACAGAAACTGACATTTAAAAAGATGATTCAGTTTACCAGAGTTTGATTCATTAATGTGGTTCTAGTAAAAACCCTGCACAGTTTCAGGAAAAGTATCATGTTGAAAGTGCTATGTGTTAAAAAAAAAAAAAAGGATTTAAATAAATGCTACCTTGCACTACCTAAAGACATCATCTGTGCAAGCCCCAGTCTCTGGGTGGGAGCATGAAACTACTAGCAAACATTTCTATTCACTGTCCGAGGTCTGTCTCAAACTCTAGGCAGGAACAACTGTTCTTCTCTTCTTCGACTTCCACCTTTTCCTCTAGTGCCTAATTTTTAGATCTTTCCTCTTTTATAGCTATTTAATTAGAGGGGAAAAAAAACCAAAACAGTAAACAAACAACAAACCAAACAAACAAAACCCCAACCATTAGCTCAGCCCGTCAGCATTGCCTTTTTTCTGTGACCACTCAACACTAACTCTGTACTTTACAGTGTACAGGCTGGTATCAGTCAAGACTTTGTAAATCTGTGACCATTGTCTATCTCCCTATAAAGGTTTCAAGCAAATAAGGGCCATCATCCAACAAGAAAATGCATGTCATGCCTCTTCTGTCTTTTATGTGGATTTGTCTTGAAAGGAAAAAGGCCTTCGTGCTTTTTGTCATTTATCACAAAGTGCAATACTTTATTGTAGTATAAAAGACTGTCAAAGGTAGGGTACACTCTGTACTCAACAGAAACCTCTGTGTTAACACTGAAGGAGTGATAATGCATTGGTAAAGTGAGAGACATTCTTAATACACAGCATTTCAAATGCTTGGCTGTTTTTCTCTTTTTTATTAAAAGCAGATGACATAACAGTTTTAACTGTAATTGTTCTCAATGGATAGAAGGTGTGTGGGAACAGCCTGCTTGGATTTACCAAAGGCAAACGTTATCTGACCAACCTGACTGCCTCCTGTGATGAAATGATTGGTTCTGTGGAGGAGGGGAAAAGCATAACATCATATCCCCGACTTTAGTGTGGCCTGTGACACAGCCTCCCACAGTCTGCCACTCTACTCTTATATTCAAACAGAGAAGATAAGGTTTGGGTAGGTGGAATACAAGCGGTGGATAACTGGTGCATCACCACGCTCAAAAGACTGTGATCAACAGCACAGCACCCTACCAGCAGTCAGTCAGCATCCACATCCCTCAGGGATCAACTCTAAGGCCAATATTGTTTAGTGTCTTTATTAAAGACCCAGCTAATAACAAACTGGTGGACTGGTCAGTACACTGAAAGGAAGAGTTGCTATTCAGAGGAACCTCGACAGGCTACAGAAATAAACAGACAAGAATCTCATTAAGTGCAATAAAGACACATGCAAAACTCTGCATCTGAAATGGGTTCACTCCATTCACTAGGATCAGCAAAGGCCAACTGGCCTGAAAGTAGCTTTGCAGAAAAGATTCAGTTTATTTTTTGCATCCATTTTACTTAAGTGACTATAAATGATTGCATTAAAGGTGTTTGGAACTGCTGAGCAGCTCCTGAAGTATGGCAAAGGCAGGCACTATTAGCAAAAAGGCTTAACCCTTGTTCTCCTAAACTTGGCCATTAGAGAGAAGACACATGAGTCCCTATGGAGCAAGAAGAAAAGGGTTTGGAAGAACAGACATGTACTTAGGGTTGTGCTGACAATTTTTCTCCCCTTGTTCTGCTTTGCTGCTTCTATAGACTTTAAAGATACTTTGCTCAGAGTCAATACCGTCACCAGCAATGACAGCTTCCTGAGGGAAAAGTTGTGTCTAAAATACACCAGTCATAGCTGATCACAGAGAATTACAGAAAAACAGGAGTTTGAAGAACAGTGAAAAATTCAGGACCAGTTTCATCCCAGAGGGAAGGGTTTCTGACCTCAAAACCAAAATGGGTGGACTGGATGAGAGACTATAAAATGCTCAGATACTCTGCTCTCCCAAACACTGGCAAAAAATGCAATCAGACAGTACTTGAGAATTATAACCCATCAAAAATGTCAACAGTCTTTACTATGCCAGGAATAGAGATCAACGCACAAAGGTTTACAGAGATGATATAATTAGTTTTGGTTTTTGCTTGGTTTGGTTTGTTAAGTTTTTTTAATTGCCCATAGAAAGAACAAGAAACAAATTAAAAAACAATTGCCATGACTGAATAAATGAAGTAAATTTTTCACTTGACAACTTATGATACTATTCACGTGACAGTGGCAATGCTGATTACTGCAGAGCTCAGGTAAATAACATAAGATCAACTACCAGCTATAATGCATTTCTCAGTGATAAACAAATAACACTCTTGGATTCAGCTAAAACAACATCATAAAAATTCAAGAAACTAATGACTATATATGCCCAATAGATATTTATGCCACTGTTATACAAGCACTGTGGAAGTAGTTCATTATAAAAATTTAGTTTTGCACATCTTTCATATACTCTGACATAATGATATAATTAATATAGGAACCATACTGAAATTAAGTTCTCCATAATCCACAGTGAACAAATCATACAGCCTAATAATCTCATGTTACCTTCCCACCGCAATAATTATTTATATATATGTACAGTCCTCCCTATCTTCCAAGTATTTGCAGAAAATAAAGTAGCTTTGTAATAGAGAAATCAGTAAAAAGATGTAGGACTTCAGGAAAGTTCAAAAATTCATCTTTAGCAGCATATAAAGATCTCCAGCTCAAAGTCCTACTGTAAATTATACTAAGTGTGATTTAAAGGAAAGGTTGATCACTTAAGTAGAATCATCTTCAACAGAAAAGCTCCTTTTCAAGGATAGACACATGACCTTTCCCAAGTAACATTCCTCGAAAAAAAATCCATAGAAAAAACCAAATCCTCGAAGACACATAGCTCAAGGTAAACTTCTCCTTGTATTATCAACACCCAGTCAATTCCCAAGTCACAATGGTCTTTTTGTTTGCCACTCAACGTTCTCCTCCTGAAGGAAGATACACATGCAAAACATACCAATTACATGTGGAAACCTTTTTATTTATAGGTAGATATACATATAAATACAAATACACATACAAATATCACACAAATATTAAAATACATATACTAATATTAAAACTAGGACCCCCAGAGCCCTGAATGAGAGGACCATGACTGTGAGAATAATAAACTCCCAGACAACCCTGAACCTGGGGGGGGACTTGCTGCTTCAGCTGGATCCTGTTGTCTATGGTGCCTGATGGGATTTATTCCAGGATAAAGGAGCTGGCTGATGTCATCATGAGACCTCTCTCAATGATTTTTCAACCGTCTTGGGAATCTAGAAAGGTCCTAGTTGACTGGAAGCTGGCAAACGAAGCAGGCACTGATTTCTTATCTCTAATGACCAGTGACAGGACCTGAGGGAATGGTATGAAGCTGTGTCAGGAGAGGGTTAGGTTAGATACTACTAAAAGGTTCTTCATCCAGAGAGTGGTTGGGCACTGGAACAGGCTCTGCAGGGAAGTGGACACAGCACCAAGCCTGACAGAGTTCAAGGAGTGTTTGGACGATACTCTCAGGCACGTGGTTTGATATTCTTGGGGTTGTCCTATGCAGGGCCAGGAGCTGGACTCAGTGGTTCCCTTCCAATTCAGGATATTCTATGATTCTATGAAATATATCAGGGTCCTTAACTATGGTGCAGTATGGAAAGGATGAAGTAGAAGGGCAAAAACTGGTTTTATCTCCTGTCCACAAGGCCAGGCTGCAGGGAGACTATAACTCTTCAAACTACACTGTTGTTGGTTTTCACAAGGTTTTGCTCACACATTGCCAACAGCAAATCCCATTACATTAATGTGCAAAATCTATGCTAATGCACTACTTGGCTAGCAATTTTAAATGCACAGACGTCACACAGTTAAAGACTGCATTTCCCTCAGCAACTGTTACTTAGTAACCCTCTGCACACAAATAGAATTTTACATCACTGCATATGGGTTGTGAAGGCTAAAATCCATGCCTCAATTCTATAGGCAAGCAGGAATTAAAGGAGTCATGTGGGCAATTGTAAAACAAACTTGCACTATGTTCAATTGCTTCTCTAGGCAGAGAATTGAACTGGAGAGAGAAAACCTGTGCATAAACAAGGAGCTATTTCCACTTCTATTCTCTTGCTGGTAATTTCATCATAAAAAAGAAGCAGCTGTAACTTCAGAGAAGTTAGACCTCAGACAGATTTTTTGGTATTACTCAAATGCTTTACAGTGCTTATCAGAGATAAGCAAAACAAACCTTGCAAAGCTCTTCACCTTCTCCCTTAGAGGTAGTAAAATCCATTGACTACATAACTTCTGTGTAGAATTGGTACTGCCAGAGTTACAGTCAAAACAATACTGAAAAAAGCTGTGTGAAACAGATCCAGGACTGAAGAAAACAGGTGGAGCATGATGGATTAAAAAAAAAAAAATCTTAAAATAAATGCAGATTAGAATCCATCAGCTCTAAATACAAAAACTTAAATAGCTGTATTGTATTAACATATATTTGATCCTTCCCATGTACAGGCTATTTGGGAATTGACTGACAGTCTAACTCAAGCAGCTTGAATAACTACCGGCATGGGAGTCCATAATCACTTTAGACCAAGACACTGCCTTTTTATAGCACAGAACAAAATAGGTGGCCTGCTGAAAATACCTAGACATCTTTTTAATTCAATTCCCTACATTGCCAATAATATCTTATCATTACTCTGCTTTGTCCCATCCTTTGCCTCTAGCAGCCCACAGTTTTATTTTCTAAAATTATTTATTGTAATAAAAGTGGATTATCTTGACACAAAAGCAACTGATTGAGTTACATATATTGCATTTCACCAACAAATATATTTGTATGAAGGGCTTACACATAAACTATATTTGCAGTTATTAAACCAAGTGAATAAGCACATTGATAAGCAAACACACTGCATTTGCAATTCTATTAGCAAGTTTACAACCTCTACAGTCTAGCACATCTCCTTTAGTGCAGCATTCAAATAACCATTTCCTATTTCTTCCTAACTATGAAAAATACTTATCCTAAAGCAGGATTTTGAAAACTCTGGCAAACCAAAACACTCTTCCCCTCAAAATTCCTCCCCTCAAATTTCGTCCTGTAATAGGTAACTCAACAGATATGAAAGTTCTCCTTGCAAAATCGTAGAGAATCAATGCTTCAAAATGTGAGTTCCTACTCAAAGCTTTTTTTGCTGTCACAACCATGCCTTGATATTAACAACGCTGTAACAAGCAGGATGTCCCAACTCAGACCAGAAATCTTTAGTCCAGTTAAGCACCAGGCATTCTTTTCTCTTAAGGAAACAATGTTAAGATAGGAACCATTTCAAGGTTTGAAAGTAACCACATTAAATCATGACCAAAAGAAGTCCAGATGCTCATAGTTGTTGCTGAAGTGCTCCTTTTCGTAAAGACACAAGACCCAATTTGGCAGCACAGCAGCAGAATTGAGAACTGAGCAGGAGACTTGGCCAAGTCTTACTCAGTGATTGGGATAATTAACTGGCCGTCTGGCTCTCTGCAGGAAGAAAGCAGCTCTGCCCCTGCTTCACCAGCCCATGGTTTGCAGCCTAATTGGTTAAAGCAAGCCTACCAGAGCAAAAACCAGAACAACTTGTCATCTGCTTAGACCAGAGCTCAGAGGCTGGGATCAAAATCAAGGGTCCCTGCTCCTATGCTGTAAAAATAACTTGCACTATGTTCAATAGTGCAATAGTGCACCACATTCTGTAGTTCAGTGTGAGCCATCTCCCTCGTGGGCTACATGTAAAACATGTTCAGAGGGACTCCTGTTCCTTATATACAGCATCAGAAGAAAGAATCAGGAGTGATACAAGACAGGCAATTTAGTTCGTACAAAGTCTATGTGTCAAGCCCTATAAGCTTCAAAAATGCCACAAACTCCACTTTTTATTCTCCCAGAATCAGGTGACTCAACAGCTGCAATACAGTGTTATTACAGTATTAACTGCATTATGCTCTGGCATTATAAACTCTGCAAAATCCCAGAGTAGAATCTGACACCTGAAAGATCTCAGCATCTGTTGTCAAAGGCAGACATGGGACCTGCTTCACTGGTTGTTTGTGTACTTGGAGTTAAAGGTCACTAGCCAGGACACCCATACAGTCTGTTGAGAGGCTTTTGGAACCCAGAGCTCCCCATTCCACCTGAATACCTCCACTGACAGGGATCTTTTGGCCTCCTCCCCCCACCCCAAGCTGTATAAAAATTTCATTTTTAGATGGTTTTATCAATCCTTGTAAGACCTATATAGCATAGCATAATATAATAACAAGAATAAAATAATAAACAATAGACAAGATGCCAGTAGAAAGGAAAAGGAAGAAACAGATAGAAGTATACTGAAAAAATTTCAGAATGGAATTAAGTCTCCTCTCACCCTGAGAGGATTGCAGGAAAGTAACACAAGACACTGAGGTCAAAACAAGAGGAAAAGGTGTCAGAATTCTTTTTTGTTTTTTTTTAATATTGAATTGTAGAATCAAAATATCAACATTAACTGGTCAAGTAAATGAATTCAGAATTCTAAGTTTGAATGTTCAAATCCGCATTGTCAGAACATCCTTCATTTAAGCCAATCTGAATGTAGTGGATTACAGTGGTTCAGATCCATCTCAAATAACATAAATATAACATATATATAACATAAATTTTCTCCAAACATAGATTTGATTCTGAAAGAAACTGAAAATTAGCACCACACCATAGGAAAGAATCTATTTCTATCAGCAAGTATAGGGCAGCACATGACACTTTCATGTATTTCTTTCAGCAGAAAAAAAGTAAGTTTTAGTCTTCATTATATACAGTCTTGACCTAGAATCTCATCTCATGTGACTGAGCTCCAGAAGTAACATCACTTGTCCCAAACAGACTCAGTTTTCTGTGTAGCAGCATACCAAAGACAAAACAGTTGTTACTTTAGGCAGTGGGTCTCACCTACTGTGAACTCTGAAGCCTCTCCTAGAATACAAAGATATATTTAACTATACTCATAGTTTATATTTTTAAAATATATTAAAGATATTTGAAATCAAAAAATATTAGGTATTGAAATATCTTCAATATATTTTATGATGCATAAACATTTCTCACTGAGAGGCACTGACTTGAGATTCTGAGTCTCACATTCAGCAATCTTTCATCTGCCAAGTCGCAAAAAAAACCAGGATTGTCTGGAATTTCAGACATGAGTTTAAAAAAAAAAAAGTACTGATTATTCAGGCTTTATCACTGTGCACCATTAGGAAAGTTTTATCTGCAGTAGAAAGTTCTGCTTCAGCGTTAAGAAAACACTTAACTTGTAGTTCATAGGGAACATCAGAATGGATAGTCAGACTCCCCAGCGTGGAGGATCTTGCCTTTTGAAACTGATATAGAGAGTACTTTTGCAGCCATCCAGGGATATAAGCAGAGTATGAGTACTTGAATATACCCTTGTGTTTATATATAAACATTTTTAAATTTACAGTTGTACTTTTTTCTGTATGGGCATGTACATATTATATATATGAGTGCACAAAAGGAACAGAAGTGAGATTTAAAGTTTTTTGCACACAGTTCCACTTCACGTTGACAAATTTTAGCCACATTTCCCCAGAAGAACTACACAGCAATTCTTATATTTTCTGCATAAAACAAATTTTTCAACAGGTACAAGGTACAAATGCAAAAATCCAACACAGCTTTATGATAAAGGAGTATATAAGTGGTGATGACAGTAGGTCATAAAAATAACAGAAAACAGTTTTGATTTTCATCTTTCAAATATTGACAGTGGCACTACTGGATAGCCTTGTAAAGCAATGTACTGTGGTATGCTGGGACAGTTGCAGAAAGTCATATGCCAACATGAAGAGAGAGACCTGGCTTGAAAATAGTTTTTCTAGTGGATATGTGTTGTCAGAGAAGTGCAAATTTTCTGTTTTCTTCCACGGTGTTCACACCTTCCTAATCAGACTGCCTGTTAGCTGGCCATCTCTTCACTGTTTCTGAGCATGCAACAACACTGTTAGCAACTAAGTACTATTTCTAATGCCTCAGAAAAATCAAAGCAATGTATTTTGACTGCATCAGAGGTACTGGCAGAAAGTAGCATGCAGAAAGAAACTGGGCATAAGAAGTAGAGGGAAGATAAAGTAGAAGGAGCTAGGAGTACAAGCCAGTTATGACCACAAAACCAAAACAAACCCTCCACATCACTCAGACTTCAACATCACTGTCTTGAATTGTTTTGAATCAAAACACCTCCAGCATACTGGGATTTCCATAACTCATCTGAAAACCTCAGCACCACCAAACAGTGAATCCATTCCTGAAGCTTTACACAGAACAGGAACAACTGAGGACCCCAAAATGGTGACTACTGTTTTGATAATAAGTGTCTGGTTTGAAGATAGATCTTAGGGGTGGTAGACTTGTTAAGATTTCTGGTTCTTGGGTCTTTTCGATGGTTTTTGAGCTGCCTAGCAATCATGAGCAAGCTGAGTGCCCTCATGCCTCCCTAAATCAGCTTTCAGTTCTAGCTAAGTTTAGCCTCATCAGCCTGAACATCACTCTGTGGCACTGTCACAAAAATGCAAGATTTCCATTATTGCCTCTTCCTGATTACAACTGATGCTCAGAAGTCCCCCTAATTATCCAGGGTAACTGTTATGTACTGTGTGGCTTTTGGCACTATGCAAATTCTGATATTTTTATGGCCACATTCACTGGTTGCTGCACTGAAAGATCAGATTGTTTTTAAGAGTGAATCTTATCTCAGCAATCAAGAATAAAGTTATATTATTCTGCTTAAAAGTTTTTCAGTTTCCTTTTTAAAAAAAACCTTGTTTTCTCCAGCAAATGCTATCAAAGCATTTCCATCAGCTCAAAGCAAAGCGTCTGAAAAAGTTAAATAAAAAGGAAAAACGTTCTGTGACATTTCAACTCAAAGAGAAAAAATAAACTGTAGCCACAGACAAGCTAAATTTACTCAGTGTACAAATAGTTGCAGTTATTCAAGAAATTCAGCTTCTGAAGTGCAAAAAGAAGCTACTGTCAGTGATACTTTCTATGGGAAAGTCCTGTATATTTGTCCTTATGATGTCCATTACACACTTGCTGAATTTACAAACAAGAGCAGGATTCAACTCAACGATGTGGAACTCCTCTTTTCTCATGGCAGAATATTTAGCATCAGATCTAAGCAGAGACAGTGTTTTGACTTTGTACTGAGGCACAGTGTAAAACCATGTCTTACAACTAGTTACACTACGCTAGCTGCACAGTAGTTACACTATACACAGAAGTGCAACAGTGTGAAGCTGAGAATTAAAATAAAGCATGGCTCCAGCACTTTCCTCACAGCTGCTGCCCAAGAGCACCAAAGACAACAGAATTAGCACTAGGAGAAAAAGATGAGAACAAACTTTAAAATGCACCTTTAACAGGGTTTAATACTTGTGCTAGAGGGCAGGTTTGTCTTACACTGGAGATTCCATTGTGGTTTGGCACTGGGTATCCACAGGTAAAGCTTGGCAATTTCTGTAATAGGGAGAATACATTTCATTGCAAATGAGTTTGCATCCATAACTGCATTCTAAGGTAATACATTGTTGCAGAAGTGTTTTTAAGCTCTTCTCAAATATAACTAAGGCCCAAGCAACAAACAAGAATCTTCATCTCACCCAATTTCAGAGCAGGTGATACAACAAGTCCTGGTCGATGGCAAGTTAAATATGAGTCAGCAGTGCCCTGGCAGCCAGGAGGACCAACCGTGTCCTGGGGGGCATCAGGCAAAGCATCGTCAGCCAGGGAGGGGATTGTCCCGCTTTGCTCTGCACTGGGGCAGCCTCACCTTGAATACTGTGTGCAGTTTTGGGTGCCACAATGTAAGAAAGACATTAAGCTCTTAGTGTCCAAAGGAGAGCAATGAAGATGGTGAAGGGCTTTGAGGGGAAGCCGTATGAGGAGCGGTTGAGGTCACTTGGTCTGTTCAGCCTGGAGAAGACTGAGGTGAGACCTAATTGCAGTCTACAATTTCCTCATGAGAGGAATAGGAGGGGCAGGCACTGATCTCTTCTCTCGGGTGACCAGTGACAGGACCTGAGGGAATGGTCTGACATTGTGTCAGGGGAGGTTTAGGTTGGATATCAGAAAAAGTTCCTCACTCAGAGGGTGATTGGACACTGGAACAGGCTCTGCAGGGAAGTGGTCACAGCACCAAGCCTGACAGAGTTCAAGAAGCATTTGGATGATACTCTCAGGCACATGGTGTGACTTGGGGATGGTCTTGTGCAGGGCTAAAGGTTGGACTTGATGCTCCTTGTGGGTCCCTTCCCACTCAGCATAATCTGTCATTCTGTGAACATATTGTCGCGTGTTGATCTGTGACCACCATAACAGTAAAAGCACAAACGGTTATGTGAGGAAGGAAGATACTGCTCCCTTTCAGGGTCTCCATGTCACTTACTGCTTCCTCAAGATTAAAAATATGAACAACTTTGCCTTCATTTCTCTGGTGTGAAGATGCTAATAAACTGAACAACATGTTCTCTGGCTGAAGTATGGGCTGACTCATTAGAAAAGACATCTCAGCAAATAGAACAGTTCACAGAGAGTTCACAAAGAATTCCCAGTGCATTACGCTCCTGTTCTTCCAGGAGTATAATTGCTAATTTAAGTGGTACTGGCATTAAACTCATTTGAAAGGACATTTATCTAGTTCTGTATCAAAACTAAAAAGGAAGGAACTATAGGAAACAACCTCAACAACAACATGGCCCCTGAAGCACAGGACCTTAAAAAGCACAGAGTGCACTTCCCTCTTCTAGTCAGTTCTGTAGGCTGAGGGTGGGAAAACAAAGCCTAAGACCCTACCTCTTCCCCAGCCAAAACCACAGTGACTGCACCTCTTCCTTTTACACCCATGCAAGCTCAACCAGCTCAAGACCTAAATCAAGAAACACTAGTACTTAGCCGTTGTGTGCTGAACAGGAAAACATGCTCTCAACTTATTTTATGAAACCATTGCCTACACATTTACTCGAAACACTGAAACACTTGCTGAAATCAAAATCTGAGCTTGTCATATTTTAGACATTAGAAAGATCAAATATTATGACTATAACTGACCATACTAAATTCAGCGCCCGAAGAATTTAATGAACAGTCAAGTATTGAAACATATCACTTGGATTTAGACACATGAATTGTTCCCTTTAACTTTGTAGTAGAGCTATTTGCCTAGTGAACCATCAACACAGACTTCCAATACCAAACTGAAAGATGGTCGTAGGGTTAATTTTTGAGGACAGATGTCATAGCTGCTTCATGCTTGGCATTCTCAGAGGTTTCAAACTGTACAGTCATTTCTGTATCGTTATGATATCATCTCACTAGCTGAAGCACGTTAGCATCTGAAGGCTCCACTCAAGGTCTCCAAGCACTACCATTAATACAGAATGACACTGCATCAGTCCCAACAAACATTCCAGAGAAAGTAATTAAACAGAGAGACAGAGAGAGCACATGAGGACTTGCTCAAGGCCGAAGCTAGGTCGATGGTAGAAACTGAAAAAAACAGACATCTATCAGATTCAACTGGTAATGCTTAACCTGACTGCCTAGAATTTCCCTTCATACTCTTGAAGAGGATTTGCCTCTTCCAAAAGCAGCAATTCCTTGTGCCAGGCACCAGCTTAAACAGATGCTCGTTGGTCACAAGAATTTCTTCACTGTGTATGTAACCTTTAAAACTGGCTGGTGAAAATGCTCATCAAATCTGTCACAGAAAACACTGTCGCTCTCAACATTTTAAAGTTTTTCTCTCTTTTTCCTTTGCCTTCAGAAAGATATTAGCTCAGAGGGAGTGTTCTAATCGAAAACATCAAATTGCAAAGAATACACCATAAAAGGACCCATGCTTTTTATTGCTTTACAGCAAAAGGTAAAACTGAGAAAACACACAATTACACTAGAAAATAAAAAGAGTGCTATGCAAGTTTGCTAGGGGAAAAAAGTGAAAAAGCTGCATGGTTGATTTGTGGATGGCAATAAGACTAGATAAACGTAATAAAATCAAAAGCCACATTTGTTAGTTTTTTCCTTTCTTGATAATTTATGATGCATACCAAGAGGAAGCACCTGGTAAAAACCACACATAGCTCAGGTCTGTAAGGGGTCTCAACCATGAGGTAGTGCATCAGTGTGAAAACCTTTTTGCTTACAGATTGTTGAGCATATATGAGATGATCAATACAACTACCATCACTTGCCAGCCATCCTCAGAATTTCATCTCCCTTTTACAAGGGAGAGGCAGAAAACTTTCTGTCAGTGTTATCAGGACCACTACTGCTGTCTTAGACAGGGTGCAAATTTCTGAACATTAGCAAGACAACAGGGGAAAAAATTAGTAAAGAAAATAGAATCTCCTCAAAAGCAGTGTAGAAACCATCTGATTTACTGAACTAGTGATGCTGAGTTCTCCTTAAACACTGAGAACCAGGCAGTTTATTAAAATTATCGAATCAACCACTGCAAAACACATTATAGAATCTGGGTGCATACCTCATTGCAATTAAAGGCAAGGTTTTTCATAAGTTTACTACCCAGCAAGACCCAGTCATTATTAACAGATTATTTTTAGTTCATACAAAACATTAAATTTTAGATTGAGTGCCTTATCACCACTATGTCTGTTTTCAGTTTTGGCCTGCAGTTACATTTGCCAAGGTTTTTCAGAGCTGGGTATCAGAGGGTTTGGTTCCTTGGTGTTTATTTACAGCACAACCCAAGTACATCAACGATGTGAGCTGGGTAGAGAATCCAGTATTTCCAATAATCTAATATATTCTAGGCCCTTTTAAGTTTCTTGAGCAATCCCTTGACATGGCAGGGCCATGGGTTTTGATCTTTCTTTACAGGTCACAAGCTTGGTTTCATGCTTGCCACAGTAGTATGTGACCATGGAAACCAGGCTCCTTGGACTAGGTGCACTTGATAGTTGCTGTGGAAGAAATGGGACAATGCTGGAAACCTTCCTTCCAACCCCCTCGTCCTAAACCATCAATGAAGTTAAGGGCCAGTTTTGACAGGTGCTAAGAAGGTTCAAAGATTTTGGGATGGCAAAAATGTGCTGTGCAGAATTCTCTGAGGAAGACAATCAAAATGAGGAGTAGCAGCGAACTTTGCTGTTGTAACACAGGCAGCTTTAGTTATTACAGAAGAGATTGTGGCACTTTGTAGCTTAGTGATGCCAAATTAACTAAGATCAACTACAGTTCTGAACAAAAACCAATAAAACTTCACTGTCTACTCTGTCTACTCCTCTAAGTTAGGTCTCTGAGAACTTAAAGAAACTCAGGGCATGAAGGATAGCCCTTTTACTTTTTGCTGTTGTTTTTAGATATATTTATGTAAAGTTTAAACCCAAGTATTAACACTAAGAACAAAGTAAACAAATAGTTACACATTTACTAATGCATTAAGCAGATGCGAAGTCTAGAACCATTCAAAGTAAAAAGAAAAGATAAATTACTGGTTCATTGAATAGGTTTTTTGTATCTTACAAAACTCTAAAGGATGTCGATCCATCAAACACAAGAGAAAGCAACCCAGCAGAAATGAGATGGTGTGTATTATTGCTTTGAGTAAAACATAAGGGTTTTGTAAACACTTTTATACATTATTTAGGTCAAATAGACCAATTATTTTTTAAAGCATTCATTTAATTTCACAGTATCTCATTATTTATTAAATAATCACTATAGCTTGGCATATTTATAAATCAAGAGGAGAACAATATTTTGAAAGAAGTGTCACAGCATGGGAAGCCATTTTACTGTCTTTTGCAGATTTCCTAATTTGAAAGCATCTTGGTATCATCTTAGATATTTGATGAAATAATTCCTTTTCTGAAATCTAGTTCTAATTTTGTAATTCAAATAGTCAAATTTACTAAAAGTAAAGTGAAGTTAGATGTCAACTAAAAATAATCCCAACCCCATAGTAATTGCTGTATTACAGGACATTTACTGAACAACCAAGAATTATGATAGCTGCAGTTGGCAACAGTTTCTCTAATGTCACTACACATAAAATAGTTCTGTGCAGAAACAGTCTATCATTTCAGGAGCCACTACCGTCTTTGTAAACTTGACATCAAAAGTTCAAAGATGCTGCCTAAAATTCTGTTGTTTTCTTTGGTACTAAAGGTTTGAGAAAGGAGGTATAGTAAACAGCCTGAAGTGTGAAAGAAATGAAGTTTAGAAAGACTCTTGAGGAGATGTTCACCTCTTTCATTGCAGTTTTATCGCTATGAGTGAGGAGGGGCAGTTCAGCATTTCTGAAGTAGTCTCTGAAAGCCTCAGCAATTGTCTCCCATACCATACTAGAAGACTGGTGGGAAGACAGTTCTAATTTACAGCTATATTGAACAACAACAAAAAAGCTACTTCAACTTAAAAAAAGAAAAAACGAAAGGGAAAGAAAAAGTCTGACATGTGGTTAATACTACCACTAAGAAGAACTTTAATGCTGCCTGTAAGAACTGAATCAAGATTGAGTACCTATAGGGATTACATAGTAGCACCTTAACCTTCTATTTCCTGACTTTAAATCTGTGGCCTTGAAATTTCTTGTGATGTGACATTTCTGTACACAAAAGGAGATTTTGATCAAGCATTGTTAATTTGAAAGTTTAGGGGTTTTGATTTTTGTCCCTCTTAGAAGGATGAGTGAGGGACAGAACATATAACTACAGTAATAAGTTCCCCCTTCAAAAAACAATTTTAGTAAATGAATATTATTTTGATTGCAGAATCAAGTATTCTCCATGAACTAATCAGGAAAAGGAAGGAATTTTAAAGAACTGCAACAAACCACTTCCTTGTGGATCTGTACTACACACCATGCGCAAGACTCAAGGCCACCTAACTCTTCCTCACCACTATAGTCCTTCCACCTACTGCATAGGCTGCTACAATTTGAAGAATCTTTAGCTTTTTGACGCCCCATGTGCCCAACAACTCACCTACCTGCCGCGAAGATGAATCAAACACCTGTGATCCCACAGCTTGAGAGAGGATACAATGTCTTTTTCTGACCAAATTTTGTCCTCAAGTACCAAATCAGGGCATATGTAGTGCACTACAGCCCATCAAGCTCTGTAAACCCACCGTAACACACCTGCAGGACCTCACAGTCAGAAAGGATCAAAATAGTTGGCTAAATGCATCTGTTTGGTACATTTGACTTTGCTGCACAACAGTTTTCTAAAGGGCAAGTCACCACAGGACAACAACTTGGGACTCCTACTATTGTTTGTACTAAAACCGAAACTTGGGCCACAAAACCATTTTACAAAATACTGCACCAGCCCAAAACAATACCATATGTACATATGTAGCCAGTTGTCCTGTCTTCCTGCTGTTTTATCCCTATTCCTTCCAGTGTGCTTATGTATTTTCCTAAAGGAGATGGCAAAGAACTAATAACTGTACAAATTCAAGTTTGTATACCTTTTAGGGATAGCTGCTTATCTGCCACAGCAATGCAAAATACCCACATTCCTCCAGAAAAAGCCCAGAATTATCTGTTTACATCATCTGTCCAATGCAAAGGGCAATAACTTTATACAGTGTGGGCTTCGACTGTAAACTGTTATTTTTGGGTGAGGATGGGTGGAGGGAAGATAGCAACAGCTAGCAACAAGCAGCATTTTTTTATATATATATATGGGAAGATGTCCTGTTTTAGGATATGTGTGAAATCTCTTCTGGTACAACACAGAAAAATAAATAAACAAGATGTTAGCACAAGCCAAACAGAATACCACGTTATTTGCAGAAAATACAACAGTGTCAGCAAAAGCTTAGAAAACAAATATGAACTTTTAATGAACATTTTGACAGTTCTCATATTTCTTTGGGGGGGAAGGAGATTTTTAAAGCTGTATCTCCTCAGACTGACAGTCTTTTCCTTTAGAATCCTCTTATTTTATGTGTTTCCATATAGCTTCTTTCTTATGGATAAAGCCAGTGACTGCTGAAATGGAAAACAGTCAACACACAGAAAATAACTTGGCTCACCAACTCTAAAAATTCTACAATGTCTTGCTTCTAAGGATCACTTCATTCATTTCTACCATGACTGAGAAGCTTATTATCAGCTGTGGATCTGACATGGGAAAACATCACATCTCTCATTAAATCCAGCACAGGAAAACCTGATTTGGCCACATCTCACAGGATTTCATCTTTTCATAGGATTTCATCATCTCATAGGATCTCATCATCTTTCAAAAAAAGGTGTTCATTTTATAGTGTCAACTACAAAATAGTAATGGTATCAGCGATCTGGTAAACAACTGCTCTAAAAAACCCCTATATTTCATAACATACATATTTCTCAAGTAGCCTCATCTCTACAATTTTCTCCACCTACCTTGGTTGACTTGTCAGCACTATGTTCTCGTTTTCCTACATGGTTCCCCATGCTGGATCACCAAAACCTAAAATTCTGAAAAGATAAAACCAAAATAGCATTTTTGAAACCAATACATTTGCACAGAAATACAAATTAATTTTTCATCTGAGACATAACAAAGAAATTTTTCTCATACAATAAGCATTTTTTACAGTCCAAGGTAAGATCTGTGAAAGATGCTGAGGAATAAAAATATGCTTATCTGGTCTATTTTGCAAATTAAGCAATACCAGAAAGCTTACCACCTTCTAAAAAGAAAACTAAAAAAATAAAAAATGTTCATTGTGAAACTTGTATATAAAACAAGACTAGACCTGTTTTTTGATATTATGTTTATAATAACAAAACAATGCAACATGTATCAAATAATCTGAAAATGCAAACTTCCATAAAAGATCAAGTAAGTTCACATTTACCATTATATAAACAGCAACTACTGAAAAAAGCACCACACTAAACTGCCAACAACTTGCTGTGGAGGTTAGAACGTGTAAGTTCTTTACAGTTCCCACTTTCATGACAAACATGTAAGCAAGGAATGCCAACTCTGTATTTTCTGTCTCATCCTGTTGTATTTCAGCTTTAACAGAGCTCATGTAGGTTAAACCACAACACTCAAATTTCAGGTTTTAGAGCACACTTGTGGTTATGCCACATATTTCTTCTCATAGAAACATGTGTTTGTATAGGATTTTACACACAGGTGCTGCCTTCAGCTGACATGAATGCAGCGCATCATAGCATTTAAAGTCAAGAAACTTAAAACGACATCCAAAAAATGTTCCAAGTGGATTTTTTCCTCTCAGAATCAAGAACTGAATTTTCAGTAATAAAGTTCAGCTTCTGGTGCTAACAGTAACACTTTATTACTCTGCAATAAACAGAAGTATATACCATCAAACTTTAGCAGCAGAAATCCTGGCACTATGCTCTCGCTATCAGAAGGATAAATTACTTCCTTAAGCATAATCTTATGACTGGAAGAAAAGACAACTAGACTTATGATAGAAAATGCATGAAGCAAAACAATAGGCTGTTAACCAGTTTCGCTCAGTAGAATACATATAGTTACAACCCCCATCTACATGATTTGTGTACAAAAGGATTCTAAAGAGAGAAACTTTGATTACTCATGACTTTCCATCACAGAAATGTGAACTTTGTGAAAAGCAATCTTATACTGTATCTCTACTGCAGATTTTGGAGAGACTGATAGATTTATTCACACAGACACTCCACTCTCCCACCCAACCACCCAAAGACAAATTTCAGACTTTGAGGGCCTATAGTGCTTATTTGACTATTCACTGAATTCAATTTGCTCTAAAATCAAAGTGCCACACACTGTATTACATTTATTCAGTTAAATAATTCCTCACAAATACATACCTCTAAGTTTTCACAAAAGAAAAATTAAAAAGCATCCAAACTCGGTAAATGTACCCAAGGTAGAATTTACTGACAAATTGGAAACAGATTTTTTTTTTAAAACAGCACTGTCTATGGCATAAAAGATGAAAAAAACCTCAACCAAACAAACAAAAAAACCTCACAGCAACCCTATCCTTTTAATTTGTGAAATCAATACAACCAATTCACATATTTTGAGGTTCTTAAAATTTTCAAGGAAAAATACAAATAAATTCATATACACTGGGTTTCAGAGCTGAACTTCCTCAAACCAGCCTTTCCTCTACAAATTATAAGCAGCAGTTCACCTCTCATTACCTGTTTCACAACATAAGGAAAAGAGAGTGGAATACAAAACTGTAAGCAATGTCTACAGAGAAACACAAAGACATGTTCCATGTATTATTCTTCCACTCATCAAAAAATTAACTATCAAATTTGATCTATAACACACGTCTAAGTACACAGATTACACATGTACACTTGCAAACCTGAACTGTGATCAGTGTCCTCCTGCCTCCTGTTAGTCTCCCTGGTGTCTTTGGAGTAACACTCCAGGAACAATCACCCTGTACCACAAAATTCTCAGCATAGCAGGGTCCCAGTCCTGCAATGTCAAGGTAGACAAAGATATCAGATACAGAAGAGCCAGGCTGTGAAACTAAGCTAGATAAATATTTAAAAATCATTTGCTGCCCAGTGAAAGGAAAAGTAATGAAAACCTCTATGCTGCCATGCTGTAGATACCTGAAAATAATAAGGCCAGTTTTCCACTCACAAGTCTGCACAAAGCAAGCAAACAAAATGAAACCCAAGGAAATCAGGGGTGGAATTAAATGATCTCTAAGGTCCCTTCCAACCCAAGCTATTCTGTGAAAGAGAGAAGAATATGAAATGGCTAATCCACGTGCTCCTGATTCCCGGGCGCATAATTCCTTCAGCAAGATGCTAAAAATTACACATGGAGGGAAATAAAAAAGAAAAAAATAGCTTGGAGAAATGGAAATGTACAACATTATTCAAAGTTTAGGAGTGTGGTTTGAAAGTACACTTACATCTCAGCCAAGTGTTACATTTCTCTACAGGGACAAACTTAAAAGCTTGGAAACTAATAGCACCGATTAAGCCTGTAAATTTTCAGTTCTGTTTCATTTCTTGTTTTGAATGTATCAGAGGGACAGCATGTGGTCTAAATTCACATGATCAACCCCTTCTTATTCTGCAGACACTAACAGTAATGCAACTAGATTTTACTTCATTTTTTTCATGCATAAATGAATGCAGATGATCAAAAGGAAGATAAGTTAACTACAGGTACCTACTATTAATTCCTTATGTAGCACTTTTTAGCCAAAGGGACAAAAGCAACCAGGTCCTAGCAAGGATATCCTAAATGTTACAGAATTCTTCATGCTACCTATTAAATGGAGAAAACTATAAGTAATAATTTGGAAAAAAAAAAAAGGTTTCCAATCTGATGTGAATTATGAAAGGAATTGTATAGTGCCAACTGTTCTGAAGATATCTGACTAGGAAGTGAAACCATATATATACACAAGCCTGTAAACATTAAAAACATTTACAGCAACAAAAAGACTTAATTTTTCACTTTAGCCTCAAGCAGAAGTCTGCCTTACTTGATTAAAAAGTGGGCACACGGATCCTTTTCACTTCATCATGCAAGTACACCCTGAAACATTACAATTTAAATGCTGATTTTGGTTGTTACTGTCCTGAGGGAGACCACATTGCAGTTTCTATCTGCGCCAATCTTTATGCAATGAGTTGAGCCACTGACTTCAAAGGGATTACTAATTTTTCAACCTTTGTAGAAACTTGCAGCCAACTATTCAAAACATCTGAGCTGGAAAAAGACTCATATTTTCATTTTAGTCACCTTCACAACATACAGGTTGCCAGACTAAGCAGCTCTCTATAAAGAGAAGAAACAGTTTCTTGCACTTACTAACAAATGTCTGTTGACTGATCAACATGCTTGTTTGCAGAGGAATCCATGCATGCTTTAGCACTGATGAACAACCACAAGAACAGTCACGATGCTCCAAACAATGAAAACACAGAAGTATTGTAGAAATGCAGTAATCATCTTTGAATCTAACAAGAATCACACCCTGCCAAAATAGGCTTGCACGTGAGATTTAGCTTTTGACCACTACAGCATTTATCCAAAACCTTCCTTATGAAACAGTGCAAATTTTGTAAATCCTGTGAGATGAAAGATTTTGCACGTGAGCTTGAGTCACAGAATGACACTATGCATGCCTGCAGTGATCAGTTACATCATCAGCTCCCCTACAGAAGTCCCCATCAAGACTTCTTGGTTTCATATTAAAACCATCTGAGAGGTTCAGAAAACAACAGGCCACACAAATAAACTGATTTAACAAGACTAAAAGCTGGAAAAACTTCTGCTACCCAAAAACTTTTTTTCTTTTGGGTGAACTAAGTAAATTCATGCAGGAAGCTGTGAAATGCTGCTGCAGGCACCGCCAGCAATCACCCAGCCACCTCAGCACCATGCTATAATCACGTACCTGGCTGAATCAGCTCTGCTGCCATGACCTGGCACTTCCCAATCCATGACTGATACAGCAATAATTCCAGCTATGCCACCTGCTTCAAGTAATTCCAAAAACCGTCACAGGATTTTGCCCTGAGGAAAGGAAATCAAATGTCTCCTCACATCCATCTACCTTTTTACGGAGTCGGCCTAACAGGTAACCTGATGGAAGCCTAGACCAGCGTTCCTGCTTTCTTCACAATAGGAACCCATATTCCAACTAGCAACAACTACAGAAACGCCACTGCCTTATCCAAGGAGAGAAACTTCTCCTTGCTGTTGCCAAATCCAAAATAAAAAAAGAAAAAATACAAAAAGGCATGGAAAAACATATCACATACCTACAAAAATATGCTTATGTTGGGATCACGTAACTTATCTTCATCTGCACAGTTGATTAAAAATTTTAGAATCATGTATCACCATATCATTTTTTTAGCTCATTCTAATCTGCCTTGAAATTAATGGATATTTGTGGTTAAAAAAGAAGTTCTAATCATCTTCCCATACACACACACTCTACTATAAAGAAGTTTATGACTTAGAATTTTCACTGAAAGACAGAAAAATGCTACTCTAAATGTTTTGAATATACCAAGAAGTGCAATGGTATCACTTTCTGCAGTTTACACTGTTTTAAATGCAAAATATCATTTCCTTATTCACTCATGGGAGCTTGCAAAAAAGTTCATCCATGCAGTCATCAGACTTTAAATAAGTGATATTGTAATTCAGGAGTCAAAACAGTCTGTAAACAATTCTGCATTGAGCACTTTTATTGAACATTAATGGTTACTTCATATTAAAATGCATCAACTACTGTATGTCTATCATAGGATGCTGCAAATGGATTGTTAAATATGATCTTACCTCTTCCCACACGTTAATTATGACTCAAGAGAACTACACATAATAATAAAGGTATGCAAGGACTTACATATTTACAAGTATCAGAACATAATTACTACCTTGTCTAGGAATACATATTCATCACAGTTGTTGGATAATAGTGCAGAGTTACAACATTAGATAGTTTTAGCAAGTGCTCCTAGTCTTACTCACACATGGGAATGGTAATCGTAGAATATAAAAATATTTGAGGAATTTACTTAAAACTTCCTGCTAAATTAATGACTATTCTTATACTTGTAAATATTGTACTTTACTACTATATCCAGGTCTTATTAGGAAAAATGACAAGTGTAATTTCTTTTAAGAAATGTGCAACTTGTCTCTATTTTTGGTAGCCTTCTAATGTAAACTATTAACCACAAACATACCCAGCAAAATGACAAGCAAAAGATTTTTTTTTTTGTAGTGTCAGATCCAGGTTACGTAGGTTCCTGGGAAGCAAGCTGACACATTGCACAGCACTGGTTGCCAGCTTTGAGTGGTTTTTTTAGGCTCTCAGTGTGATATGCATCTTTGCAAGGAAGCCTTTCACTTCAGCCTTCTTTCAAAACAGATTGAGACACTGAGCACACCTCATCTGTTGCTTCAGAATTCCCTCGTGGTGGTAACCTAATACTCCAGTGCACCAAGAAACACCTCCAGCAGGCACGAATGAGTGACCTGCAGTTAATTCCAACAGCAGCCACAGTCAGACGCTTCATAGACAGATGTGAGAAACCACATAACAAAAGCAACCTGCCTCATGGACAAACTGCTCCCTAAGAATCCTGTCCTCTTAATTCGAGTGTTAAATTATTTAATAAAATATAGTGCCTTATATCCCTCACAGGTTTCACTGTTATTTAATGCAGATTTAATATTTCATTATTGTGAAAGTCTGCAATTCTTGCTAGATCACACTTTATTTCATTTTTGACATCCACAATTATATTTCTCTGACGAATCCTTCATGAAAGAAAAATACATTATTCGAGACACATTTCCATCATGAACTATCAAAACCAAGATTTCAGAGAAGTCAACAGGAGTTTAGTACTTTCAGATACATTTAATCATGTACAGTGCCTTGCATATCAGAGTCCTACCCTTACTGACCCGTCTAGACATTACAGCAATTTCCATGTTTACAGACAACTGCATGCACCTTAGCAAGGATCCTAGACCTAGAAAACCACTCCGCTGAGAGATGGGCTAAGTTCTGAAACACTATTTATCTGAGAAAGTACTTCCCAATGCTAGCACATTGCTCAATAACTTACATATACCTCATATAGCATTGCAAAGGACACCAAACTTACTTAATTTTCTCTGCAATTTTCTGCAACAGTAGGGTACATGGGAAAGGTTACAACACTGAGAAAAAATATCTTTTGAGAAAAAAATGCTGTTGAAAGCTATTTCCTAAAATTGCCATAGGGTGAGCAGAGAAGACAGAACATAAGATTTAAGATGTTTTCTGATTGTTTGATTACAATTTTCCTCTACTGCCAGCAAGAAGGTTATTGCATATTATTTTTTGTAAAAGCATTTGATTTCCAGGAATCTTGCCTCAGCACAGCTGAGCATAGTCTAAACTTGATTATAGACAACAGTGAAATTACAATGAAATTGCTAAACCACATATATTTATTTTCTATTTTAGACTTTTGTCCTTTCTTCCTTCAACTCACCCCACTCTCCCTGCTAGAACACCAGCAGCCTCATCCCACACATTGAGAAAAAGAAAGCATAAAATTTGAAAAAAAAAATTTCTCAACAGGGCTTTTCTACCTCCCTTCCCAAATAGAAAAGTGCTCACCTAATATCACATAGCACATGCTGATATCTACACTCCCTTATACAAATGGAAATCATCAATGATTTTAATCATTTGGCATTAGTCACATGTTCACTGTTTGTCTTCAAAACACTAAGATTAGTGGAGCCCTGTGAACTCTGTGTCAATGCACCTGCTGGGTCATAAGGAAATTTCTTTAATCACCTACAGTGCATCTGATGGAGGAACTAGGTACGACCCCAAAGGCCTGGGGCAAAGTACAGATACACCCAATACATCCAAGCACCATTCCCTGTGCTTGCTGCACTTCTACTAGAGTACCTAAAACCCAGGATCTCGACTAAACGTGGATCTCCTTGTATGTCCTCTATGACTTTGCTGAGATACTTGTGCCTCACAGTTATTCCCAGTCTAGGGAACAGAGAGGGCCACACGTACACTAACATATGCGCCCCTTGAATGCATACCAAAAGGGAAATGTTGCCCTCCTACGAAATTAAGACTGATTTATCTACTCTTATCTCAGTCACTAATATCAACAGGTTTCATTTAATTTGCTACATACAGGCATTTACACACAACACCACAACAAAATAGGCCAGGGGTAATTTTTTTGCATTTTGGAGAACTGTTTAGGTCTGCATGACAAAACCTTGGAGCAAGGACCAATTTTTCCCAACCCTCTGAAAAGGACCAGACATATAACTGTTGGTTATTTTTTTCAGCACCTGTATGCACCAGAGACAAATAATTTGATACTACAGTAAAATCAACTCTCTAATGAAAATAATAATAATAAATAAAAGGACAAAGAAAGATATATAAAGTCTAAGAACAGAGACATGTCATAACCTCATTGTATGTAAAGATATGCAGTAGACTCCCAAGACCATCACTTTTCAACATCCTAGCTTCTAAAGTACCATATTTCTTTTAGGATTACACCCCCCCAGCTGTGAATTTCGACTTTAGGCCTCAATGAGTCAACAACTAAAAGTCACACATTTGTACCAAATGCTAAAATAATTTTTAAAAATATAGACCAGCACACAAGGATATATAATATAAGTAACCAGAAAAAAATGAAAAAAGGATGACATTTAAATTCAAATCATGGAGAATTTTAGGCCAAAGCAATAATTTTATCAGTATTGGATAGGAAAAAAGCATGGAGCTATTGAGAAATATACAGAGAAGTATTTGTTACTTGGAGACTTTCAGTTTCTGAGATCAAGGTACTCTGAAAACAGACAAGACCTAACATTTGTTTTCCCATAAAAATTTAAAAAATAGCAAGAGAATAAAACCAAAATATATTTGAAAACTCACTTTTTTTCCCCTTCTCAGCTTAGAAAAAAAAGCTCTCTCCAAATGGTGAATGGTATATTCTCCCTTTTAAAGTGAGGTAGGTCGCCTAAGTTTCCCAGTGAACACACTTCGATGTGTTTCATTAACACACTGTAGAGACTGAGGACAAAACACACACCTGCAGTTCTAAACATGCATGAATCAAAGGCATTGTATGCTAGCTCTTCTCATATTCAACAGACCGACAGATGGGACAAGAAGATGATTCACCCTCTCCAAACAGCATTAACTGTGCTGTGAGATAACACTGAACCACTACATCCTTTTCAATTAAAAAAAAAAAAAAAACAAAACAGGAAAAATATCTCTCTCTGCCCAACCTTTGTCCCTTTGTCTCCCTCTCTTCTGACTTCATATATAAGCTATCTATACTGTAAACATATCAACCAACAGTTGTATTTCCTGTAAATTCTCCTCTGTTACATTTGGCATAAATATTGATATTACAAAAGGGTCCGACTTTCACCATACTCCAAGTTGACTCCCTCTTGACCCAATCCACTACTGTAGTCATATCTCTCCCTTCCCATAAACACACTGCCAAAGGAGCACAAAACGTGATCTTTCTTTTCTGACATTAAAAAAATGCATCCTTAACTATATGCTTATATTTCTCAATTCTTTTTGCCTTCTCTTTTACTAACTTGATTGTCTGAGGGTTCATGCATGAGATTATGCTCTTAAAGTACTTTTTGAAGTAATTTGATGGAGACTCAGTCCTCAGGATTTTAATTTGTAAGTGTGCTTAAAACATGCAACAAGGTTCAAGGTTCATGTGACAGCCTCCTAACAGATTACATTTATCTGCAGTCCAGTAGCAGAAACACAAACAAGACAGTTCTCCAGTTTGAAATGGTTTGCAATAGAAGTTGCAAGTGACACTTCATGAAGCTTAACTAAGGATTTGTAAATTCCTCTGGTTTTAAATCAATAAATAAATTTAAGAACAAAGTAACTTAGAAAGCTGTATAGAAGCAATTTTCTGTGCTCAGGAATACCTATCTGGAAACACATATACTCTGACACCAATCTGGGATTTTCTCTGGCAATGATACGCTGTTTTGCTTTCCCTTCTGAGGAGAGAAAACAAAATTATTTCTTGCTAAGGAGAACTGTATATCTGAGGAATAAATAAATCAATTTATCTTCTTTTAAAATGAAATTTTAGTCCAGGTGTTTTGGGCTTTAGTTGCTTAGGTCAGAGGCTCGGCAGGTTACAGTCACTAAGCTGTGAGTTATCACACTTGGAATTTTAAATAATTAATGAGTAACAGCAGCTGTAATCTGCATGAGAAACAGCACTGTGACACAATTATTTTACTTATGTGCTTCTTCAAATATGCTTTCAAGTACTCGTGCCTCATACTGGAACATTGTCTCATTTTATCTAAATCTTAAATTCCATGTGCTACTGTTGCTTTCCTAACCTTTATCCAGGGTATGTACAAAGCAAATATAGAAACAGTCATTACTGAAAACTATTGAAGAGAACAATGACTGGGAAAAATTTCCATTTGAACATGAGAATGTATGAAATGTACACAAGGCTATTTTCTCCCCTTCTTTCATTAAAAAGAAAACCAGACTGTTTATTTCATGCTAAAAGGATGAGAAAAGAATGTGACAGGCCACTCATTTCTTCAGCAGAGTTTTCCAATGCAGTTCACCATTCACATCATATTCAGTGTACAAAAGAAAAAGATAATAAAATCTGGAAACATATCAAAGTAATGGAGTAAGAAAATATGTGTTTCAATATGGAGACTAGCAGTGCATTCACTTTCAAAGATTATTATCAAAATATACCTCTAATCCACTATATGATTAAAAGCTAGGCAAGGTTGTATATAATATTTACAGCACCAATCACAAGAATATCTTGTTCTTGAACAAGCTGCACTTGTAAACTATTTTATTTTTATTGGTAACTAAATATTTTTAAAAGAAGAAAATGTTTCAAACATCATCATTCGTGACAGGGTCCACAGCCTTCAACCAAGAGTGGGTTTCCAGACAGCACACAAAGACAGCAAGGAAGTTCCTTCCCTAAAGGTCTTGCAACATAAGCAGACAAAACATGTGACCAGGAGGTAAAGCTTTCTCCCATATTACAGATATAGAACAAAGGCAGAGATAAGTTAAGGATAATACGTAAAAAATTACTTACAGCCCACTTGAGAATCTTTGACAGATATTAGGAAATTAAATCCAGACCTGTCATTCCAAAAACCCGTTCTCAGCTACTACATAATGCTGGGGTGTGTAATCACAACACATGCCTCCTTTCTTATTTTACGAGTGCTTCATGGACGTCAAGTTCTGCCATCAGTTATACAAAATAACACTCCAGCTATGATGACACAGCCAAGCAGCTTCACATGACTTTACACCAAACTCCATGAATATACAACGAGGATATTTCTCTGACATCTTAGGTCTTCATTCAGTTAACTTTGTCTCAGACACGGAAAATGCTAACTATCAGGCTCAAGATTATCACAAGACAGAGTGGAAACCACTGCAACAACCCACTCCCTGCCTTTTTTTTTTTTTTTTTAAACAGCTATAGCAGAAGGTCACTCATACCATGAGATAATAAGCTTGTGATTAGCACCCTCACACAGGATGTGGGAAACCAGGGATCATTTTAGAAGATACTGAAGGGAAAGATCAGTCTGGCTTGATCACAGGATAACTGTGAGTCACCAGTGTGATCTGGCAGGGGAAAATAGATTAAAAAAAAAAAAAAGACAGACTGTATCATGACATTTCCAGTTAAGATAGGGAAGAATTAATGTCATCACACAAGCACTAGCATAACATCAGCTGAATACAAGGTATGATTCCAGTCAGCCGTATTTAACAACATGAATTTTTTACTAGAACAGATGCAAGGATGAGGAGAGCAATAGGAACCTATTATAAAGGGATAAGACCAAAAGCCCCTGACTTGTAAAGCCTAAGCAAAGCAAAGCGAAATGAGTGGTGTTAGGAGAAATACATGCTGCCCACATATAAATCTAAACTGAAAGTCAGAGTATTTCTAAACATCAAAAAAGCAGGACTCTGCTAGAACCAGAGGAGAGTAGAAAACCTAGCTGTGTTCAACACAGAAAGCAAGAGCCTGACCACTGTATTTCAGAGACTTCATGAATGGTGTGGTTCTTACCATGGCAGAACAGCCCCAAATGACACAGGCCACTCCTTTTGCCTGAGGATATTTCAATCCATATTTCTAAACAGTGTACCTGAAGTATGGACAAAGAGGTGGGGAGCAGAGAGGGACTACCTTTTGCTGAACCTGTTCATACACTGACAACTGACTTTAAAAAAGGATAAAATAACCAAACCCCCAAACAAAACAAAATGACAAAACCAGCAATACTCTGGAAAGAGAGGGCAAAAAGGAAATATGACAGTTTTTAGTCAGCTGGGTATAGGACATTGGACAAATAGACTTTATTCTGCACTCTGAGTTCATTGATGAATTCCTATTCACCCATTTTATCCTGTAAGGGATCAGTCTAGAGCATGAGGAAATTGTAACTCTCTCTGCACAGACACACATTTACTGAAGAAAGGGACCATCACTCTTGCTCAACAGCCTCTACCTTTGCAGCCTGCTCCTTGCAGCAGGAAATGCAGGCCTGAACACTCTGAGGAAGAGACAGAGCTGATCTCCATCCCAACTACAGCACAGCAGGGTCTTGGCTAACCAGTTCTTCTGTGAGCACTGGCCCTCAGGAAACAGTTGTGAGACACACAAAGTCCACCTCTGCCCTCCACAGCTCAAGGAAGAGAAAAGGCAGAAAAACACACTTTGTATGGATACTGACTTTCAGTAGCCTTGGCTCATTTGCTGCCTTAGTAATCTGAGACATTTAATTCTCAGCACTAGATAGACTAGCAGCTTCATACAAGGCTCTTCAAGTCTCTTTAATCCCTATTTCCCAAATCATTTACAAACCAACTGGCCTTTTCGTAACATTCCTCCTAAGACTATATTCCAAAATAGTCCTTAAAATCCCCTCCTAAAACACTCGGCAGTAAACATTCCACCATAGAAATGCAATAATGAATAGTATTTCCACAGTCTATGGCTGAAACTTTATGTCACATATACATGTGAAAAATTACATAATGAACTCTTCCAGCAACCTGTTTGTGCATCACATCACTGATTCAATCGATAAAGGTCCTTCTCATCCCACTCCTTAACAGAGTTAAAACCTTTCACAAAATAGATACCAAGCTGCTGGTTTGGCTGAATTACTTCTCACCTCAAACAATACCTCTACCCAGCCTGCTACCATTCAACTCTTAATTCACTTATAGCACTTTCTAACAACAACAACTACAGCACAAGTGCAGCCATTAATACAAGTTACTTTCTGAAGTACAAAGTCCACCACACCCGAATTAAAACCTGTCATTTAACATCTGCATGAGTTATCCATGAGTGAAAACAATAGGTCTCTTATTTAACGTGGCATCGTACTTTAACCAAATTTTATTAAATTGCAAGCAATTAAGTTATACCCCTAGGTTTTAACTAATTTATAACACTTTTTTTAGTGGAGTCCAGGTATTCTAAGTTAGCAGTTATGATTAGTTTGAAATGTTGCAGCTGGAGTCTTTCACGCCCAAATACATTGGTGCAGGCCCACGAACAGTCTCTTTATTTCAACACTGCCCAGCTGTGGTCCATAATATTTAGTCTGTGGCATTTTAAAACCTTAAAACCTTTGTTCTTACAAAGCTAATGCTACTGTTTAATCACTACCTTCTTTTGGTGCATCCACTAACACTAATGCATTTCCATTTATAAGAAAGTATCTATTAGTAAATCCATTCCTGGCTTCGTATTTGAGCATCTGCCAAAAGCAATGTGAATGTCCAAAACAAAAATACAGCAATTCTAGGGGGAAAAAAATGTTTTCCCCATTTATTTTCTTGAAGCACACAATATTCACTCAGAAAAAAACCACCTTGATCAAAAACACGGCTCCACCCCCAAACCACAGGTTTCATAGTATCTGGCAAGGATGTTTAAAAACATAAGCTAAAAGCACTGCAGACTATGTTTAAAGCTAAGCAAAGTGGAAAGCAACTATCACCAGAGCTGGTTTGGGGTTTTTTAACATAGTTGCATGTAAACATTTAATCAGTTTGGATACATCAGAGTTCACTTATATTCACTCAAATTCAATTCGCAATGCACATAAATTTCCCTTATCTTGCCAACTACATCATATGAATAGCCAGTCCTAAAGCACTTTAAAATGACACCAGATATTGGTGGTCTGCTAGAATGGAGAAGGTTTGCAGACCATATCACAAATGCTCTCTCAAACGCCACATGGGGAAAAGGTGTAAGCAGACGATAACAGAATCAGATGCACAGTGATGCCAGGTCCAGTGGGACTGGAACATACAGGAGCTGATGAACAAATGATATCAAAACATAGCACAAACAAGGGCACCTAATAATTTTGGTACCGATTACCATTTTGCTCATTTCAAGTCAAAACATTCCAGCAACACCATTATCTTGCTCATCACTTGCTTACCATTTGCCTACTGCAAGTTGTCCAGATCCAAATGTAATCCAGAAGTTTTCACAAAGGAGTTTTTTTCATGCTCTGCTCCCCAACCTGCCTGATCTTATATTGCAAATACAGAATCTGCAAGCAGAAAGAAATGTCTCTTGGCCAGACACACAGTATGTATGTCCCACAGCAATGCTACTCTGCATTCTGTTCAGTCTGAACTGTAACTTCTTGCCTCAGTTTCCCCCAAACACAACTTTTATTTTCTGCTTCATGTGAACCAACACTATTTTTGTGACTTGTCCACTTCTGGCTCTTTGTTATGAATTTCTCTTAGGAGAGCAATCCCAAGAATCTCTCTAATGAGTTAGTCTTGCTCTTTATGATGGGGGTTGAAGTGAAATAATTTAAGCGCATCTTTTAGTTTCTCATGATAACTTAATTTTTAGGAACTTGAGTGATATCAGACCTCATAAAAATTGGTATTCTGTGTAAAGTCCACTAGATCATAAATGATTAGTGTAAAGTCCACTAAATCATAAATGATTATTATAAAAATATGGTCTCTTAGGACTGGCAATTTTTATTTACAACATGGTTTAAAATCTGTTCAAAGCATAGAGTTCCCAACAAAATACAAATAAGAATAATTTCAAATATTTTTGAATTGCAGCAATCTTTAAATAAAAAAAAAAAACTTAAAATGCTTAAAAAATTATATGATAGTCAACTTATTTAACTTACAGTACAGGAGGAGTTTTTATACAAACAGAATATAATTATAAGTCAACATACTCTAAGTCAATGCCTCTCTCAATCAATAAAAAAAAGAAATCACAAAATGACCCAATATCACAAAAGGACACATACAGAACAACCTTTTTATCTGTTTATTATCTATTTAAAATTAGTATACCAACAAATCTTAATGTCTTAAAATCTTGCATTCATTTGTTCTTATTTATTTGGGTTTTTCTTATTCAAGCAAGCTCACTGAAGACAATTGTATTGGCTTGTATCAGGCAGACACTGCAAAACCAGTTTTTATGCTTGTGTGTGCCAGTATTATTGCTGTAATGCATGACTGATTATGAAATTACTTAATTGCTCTCTTTCCAAAGCCCTGGTTATTTCTCTCAGGTTAAAGTACAGAGCTGGCTGATTTTGAAATACCTTTAATCATTTGTGCATCTTCAAATTTAATATTCTACCAATGTCATATTTGCATGTATAATATTTACTAAACTGAACAAGAAGAAGATGGGATTTTACACTTCATGAGCAAAGCATAAAAACAGTTTCCAAAAATGTGAAAGATACAGACATCAGAGATAAAAGTGAGAACTTATATATCTAAAATTTATCACAGAGGTACCATTTACTATTTACCTTACAGCATCTGACTTTTCCCCCTGCATGCATTTTTCAGCCTCAGTTTAGAAAATGCCAGTGTGATTTTGGGGTACATGTAAAATCAAGTTAAAATACTGACAATGACTTTCCAACTATTATGATTTTTTTTCCTAAAGTACTAAAATCTTACTGCAATTAAACACTATTGGAAGCATTAAAATAATGAGTTAGTTACACATGCCATTCAAACCATTTTATGAAAGCTGTATTTCTGATTAATTCACTGCTGATAGGACTGATACTAGAACATTTCTAAGCTGCACAATGTAACTCTTACCATTGGTTCAGTTGCTGGTCCTGTAGAAATGTTTCATTAAATATATTTATAACTTTACTCGCCAGAGGCTTTTCAGATCCTAAATAACAATGCAGGTAATAAAAATGAATATCTAAATGTACAATTCTGTACAGGACAAAGGACAACTATCATCACATGACAAAATTATTTTGATACATGATGAACTGCACAGAGTAATCATTGTTCGGCGACAACAGAAGTTGGAAAATTAAACATCTGAACCAGTAAAGCATGTGGTGCCAATGATAAGATCTAAGAAACACTGAATTGCCCAATAAGTCATTGTGAATTCAGTATTCAGCATCATACATCAGGTTAAATTTGTTTGCTTCTTACTCCATGCAAATCAAGCAAGTCTCAGTTTTACTGTGGGTCTTATTGCATTTGACAGTTGCTGGTGTTTTCCAAAGACCACCTAAAAACTATGAGTAATAAGGGAATATAAAAATGGTGATTAGCAGAAAAAAGCCACGACATGATTGGAGAAGTTGTAAAAGCAGATTAGGCGTAGCAACAAAACAAAACAAAAAAAGGCAAAAAACTACCAAAAAAAGAAGCTTTAAATGCATATTAGAATACAAATATAGATTTGTATTCTACCCCTCACTGACACCTGCATATGTGTTTCTTGATACTCTCAAGCTAATGGCAAGACTATGGACCTAAATCAATATAAAAGAGAATCCAGGGCAAAGCCCACTGGCTATAAGCACATCACCAATACAATGATCAAACCAATACAACTATTAAACTTACTGTCACTTTTGCTGTCACCTTCTTGTCTTGTAAATTCCTCAAACATACACAAGGAGCAAGAATCACTCTGGAAGCAACATCCTGTTCCTAACAAGCTTGTTCCCCTGGGTCACATGAAGTCCCGACTCATTCACCACCATATTCCCAAGATGCAGGTGCTTCATCCTGTGACCAGCATGCACTCAGTCACCTACAGATGGTTGGACATCAGCTATACTGGTGAGCAGCTCCACCGAAAACAAGTTGGGGGTCCTGGCAAGACATGAATCAGCAATCCACCTGGTAGCAAGGACAGCTAACAGCATTCTAGGCTTTGGCAACAGAAGCACAGCCAGTGACTGAGGGAAGCAATTGTTCTGCTTCGTGCACAGTCCATTACTCTGATGTCTGCACTACTGGGTCTACTTTTGGATCCACACGATGAACTGTTGAGTGAAGCAAGTTCAGTGGAAGGCCACAAAGATGTTTGTCAGCTGGAACACATGCCCTGTGAGGAGAGGCTGTAAGAACTGAGATTTGTTCAGCCTGCAGAAAGCTTTGAAGCACCTAGTATCAAATTTTCAATATCCAAAAGTAAATTATAAAAATTATGAGACCAGGCTTTTCACCAAGTCCATGAGGGCAGAACAATGTCAATCATAACCTGAGAAGTTGTAAATATTTATTAGATAAGGGGGAAATAACACTATGAGGATAATGAAGCAATGGAACAGGTAGCCTGAAACATGGTCAAATCTCTGTCTTGGAGCTTTTAAAGATGCAACTGTTGAGGAATACATTTGGTGCAGGTCGCTCAGGTTGCAAGCTGCAGTGAGAGTTGCAGACTGAGCTCTGGCCTGAGACCAGAGGCCTGGAACTGCCAACCTTTTGCATAACAAAGGGCACAGGGACCTGTGGCCCAGCCAGGTGACTGGACAATCAGAGACACAACAGGAGCCAAGGACTCAGGAGGAAGAGCAAGACATTCATGCACTTAGACTGTGAAGCTATAAAAGTCCAGGTGTCCTTTGTTCAGGGTCCCTTCTTGAAGGCACCAGCTTGAGCTATTTCTGTGTTACTCTACCGTGAATAAATTGTTTTACAGAGTGAGACATCTGAGAGACTGCTATATGAAACCTGGGGTGGAACTGGTAAGGAAACCTGGTCTGATTGTGAGTGTGGTGTGTAGGGAGTCAAGCAGGGCACCTGCCAACTCCCTGGAGTCACCCATTGTGGAGGGGCTTTGGTCCCAGCAGTGAAAGTCTCTGGCATTGGGAGTGTGACTGTCAGAGAGCCTTGTGAATGGTCAGGCTGGGATTGGAGACCCAGGTGGGAGACTGTAGGACACTGCCTTGGAGTCTCCTTTCTCCAAACATCCAACTGCTGGCACCAGGTGAGTTCACATGGGATCTTTGGAGCAGGGAGGAGCCAAAGGGTGACTGTTAAAATTCACTGAGTAGATTCTGTATAAATTAGAATTTTGTGCAGATTTGGTGAAATCATTGGTAGTGGGCTGAGAATGGGTGCACAGCCTGATCAGTGTAAAGCACGCAGAGAGGAGGTGTGGAATCCCTCATCAGGCACAAAGTGGGGGGCTAAAGTCTCTCCTATGACGCAGAAGGGTTTGGAGATCCTTAACACAACTAAACAAAGTACTACCTTGCTTGGTCGGATCTTATGAGTGATGCTGCTGTGAGCAGAAGGATGCACTGGAGACCTCCCTTCTAACCCAAATGAATTTACAAATCTATGTTAGAATCGTATACCTATGTTATGCAGAGCATGCACATTTAGGAAGACAAGAGAAGCTTCAGGCATACTCAAAACATGCTGTACATATGATCTATATACATGCAGTAAATTGAATGCCTTCACTCTTCTGTGAATTGTACTCACTTACGCAGATCAGAAGAATTGTGCCAACAAGGGCCTCATAGAACATGTCCTTCAAAAGCCTCTACAAGGCTACTCGACTCACTGAATCAGAAAGACTGTACAACTTTAACCAGGTTAATCCTAATTCACTTAGAAGCACTGCAGCTATGGGGGGGAAGGCACCAAAACCAGAAGCTAATTATAAATAAGAAAAGACTACACGTACAGCATACACCTCATGGTTGATACAACAGTCCCTAAAGGTAAAATATAAACTCCAGTCAAGAATTCTGAATATGCTGCTACTCAGCATTTTACCACATCACTCCATTAAGACAAGGAACATATTTTGTTGTTGCTATACCTTGCTTGTGGCCTCATTAAGGCCTAATGGTTGGACAAAGTATTACTCACAGGAATGAAACATACAAACCATTTACAATAAAAGACCAATTACATTGCAAAGTTTTCATTATTTCTTTCTCACTTTTTCCAGGGGCACCAAAAAATATTACTTATGGCTACAATTTCAGCCTTCAGTTGGAATCAAATATCTTCCTGTGGTGCTTTCATTAATAAAGCAGGTTGTGGCATTTAGGAATTTTAAGGAGAAACCAACCAACCAAAACAACCCCAAACCTAGTAACCACACCACATACAAAGCTTTTTTACCACAAGAGGAGGAGAAAAATAGAATATTTCACAACCCACTCCATAAGTCAGCCAAAATTTAAGATTAACTCTTCAACATCAACAGTCCTGCATTCAGTTGAAATGTTTCCACTAAAGCAACAACTTTTTCATGTAAGCCTATTATGGGTTATTTCCCACTCGACAAGTGTATCTTTCTGAAAAACAAAAACAAAGCCAAATTATTGCCTACCCTCCAGGTGAACAGTTCTGAGTCAGACTATGCTGATGAAAGCTATTCAGAACCCTATACTCATCTCTTTTCCGTGAGCAAGTAAGGGCAAAGTAATAGTACAGATAAAAGATAACAACAAAAAAAACTAAGCAAGGGAGTTTCTATATGTAGAAGCTACACACTTTAGTAAGAAGTCCCTCAATAGAGTAACTTTCACCATCTGAGGAAAGAATCAAAAAGACGCAACAAGCACCAAAGAACAAATAATTGCAATTGTTTTCCTTTAAGTCAGTCCTAATTATTTGAGCACATATATTAAGGTAAAAAAACAAGTATGGGGAAAAAAATAAACCCCAGTTTTCTTTCTACTTTCATAAAAATAAAAGGAGAGTTAACACCAAGGCTGACTTCAGAAATATAAAAAGGTTCTGCCCATCTTTGCTACCACCAATTCTGTTAATACATGAAGCACTCCAGGCAACCATTTTCAAAACAGTTCACCACTGCATTTTGGTCAGCCTTTCAGACACTGTGATTTCCTTCTTTAAACTAAGCAGTGTAGAGATGAAAATGCGTGGAATGGAATTGCTGACTATTTTTCAGTGACCACTTCACCGAAGACAAAAATTAAAAAGAAATCACTGCGTAACTTGACAGTGATTTTAGTAATTTATGGGATTATGGGGTTTACTCCTATTTTAACTCTCTAGTATGGTGTGAGCTATCAAAACATTACAAATGCAATACAGTAAGGGTCAAAAAGTTTCCTATTATAATGATTATATCATTCTTTATGGATAAAGCTCCAAGCCACTAATCTCTAAAGTTAGTGCTTTTTATTGTTTCATCACTATTTTATCCCATACCACAGAACTACTGAAAACATCAGCCAATTATTTTCCTTCATTTGGTGTCAGCTTTTGCTGTCATAATTTCCCTGTAACAGGTCCTTTATGGGCACAAACTTGCACAGCCGTCCTTCACACACAAAAAAAACCCAGCATATGCGCAAATTCACAATAATTCCTTCTGTATCTTCTTAATACTCAAAGGGACAAGGATATTATTTTATTTTGATCACTATAAGTTCTATCAGATAATATTCCAACGCTACTTTTCATCCAGAAAACTAACAAGATCTGACAAGAGAGTTTAACTAAAGACTCCTGTTTTAAGAGTTAAAAGAGAAGAGTAATCCTGACATCTGGGAAATAATGATGGAGAAAGATAACTGAAAAGCATTACAATACATTACACAACATCATAAAGCAATGTCTTCCTATAACCATGAGACGTTGTGGATTTAACTGCCATCCCAGAAGCTAATGAGTCTCTTCCCAGATGAGCTGAGAGTCTAATATATATATATATTATTAAATATATTAGGTAAAAATGGCAATGAGATATGGGTATGTTGATGACGCTCAGGTTTAGGCACAGATTTGAAGGCCAGAGGACAGTAACGAGTGTCACTGGGATCTGCAGAATTGCTGCATTAAAAACAAAAGGGTAGTGTGTATATTCTAGGTACTAGGTACTCCAGCCTGAGGAATGACCATCTCTACCAATTAACATTACCAACCTGAAGCCACTCTACCTCACTTGAATTTTCTGACTTTCAAATAAGAAGTAGGCTAAGAACAAATGTATTTTCATTTGTGATCCAGAGATTTCAAGTCTTTAGCAGACATCAAGGATAATGCATCATGTAAACATATTAAAAAATACACTACTTGCCTGAATTAATTTTAAGAATATATGTTGGTGTGTATTTGCTTTGATTTTCCTCTACCTCTAACTTTCAAAGCATAATAGAAACTAGATTCCCTCAGTTGTTAACTTAACCAATCTGAAAAGACCTGAATTTAAATATTACCAAATGTTTGAGCATTCCCAAGTGCTTGAAAAGATAAATACTGAGAATTGCAATTATACACTTAAGAAATTTTATAAGTGTTGGAAAGAAACACAAAAGTTAGATTTAAAAAACACTTTTCATTCCAATGTGCAAAACAAACCTAGTACAGCTGATACATTGATCAAAAACTGCTGACATCTTAAAAAAAAATATGTAAAACTATTGTACCTTCAGTCATTGTGTATTTAAAAAAAAACAACAACAACCAAACAACCTCTGATTTGATCAATCTTTTCAGATTCATTACTTTCCTTGTTTCGCCTATTTAAAAGGCCTTCTGAAAGCTTCCGGGGGGGGGGGGGGGATGTAAAATAAAAAGCAATAGTTCAGTAAATATTTAGAAAACTAAATTCCCCACTGAGTTATTTCAAAATCACTTCAGGACAGAAGCAAAAAAAAACTAGTTGGAAATTTCCATGTTATTTCTTGTTCTTCTCTCACGTGCCTTTTGTGTGGGCTTTCCTGGGTTATGTCCAAGATTTACAACTATTCCAAGCAACAGAGCTGGGATTTCACAGTTACTGCAACTGATGCAAGAAGCCTCATAGGAATGATCTCACTCTACATTAACCAAAGAGTTCTCTACTTATTTTTAACGGAGCATTTTAAGAAGCATAAAGCTTCTTTCAGACTATGAAAACCTCAGAACATTAAAATCTGAATACTGTTGTCAGGAACTGCTTAAGTATATGCTATTTAGAAATTCTTTAACCACCTAATAAATGTTCATAATAGATTCTGAATCCTTTAAAGAACATAGTAGTAAGGTGTATGTCAATCTCTACCCAAAAAGTTACACCCAGCGTAATCAACCTTTTACAGAAGGGTCAGTCTTTGCAAACCTCTCGAATAAGAAGATGAGGTGTAGAAAATTCGTAAGAGATTGAGCGATATCTCCTAGACACCAAGAAAAAGTCTTTTAAAAAAACCCAAAGACCAAACTCTGAAAACAGCTGGCAAAGCAAGAAAACATGAGTACCACTTGTTATTTAGAGAAGTTAATGAAATTTTTAATCATAAGCATAACTAGCATCAAAACTATTCGCTACTATACCCAAAAGCCCACGTGACATAAGGATTCAAACAGGATAACATTTGATATATGTGGTGGTTAGACGGAATACATTTCTTCATGTGCTACTAATACAAGAAAACAACCAGAGAAAAGAACACAGAAAGTACATAATGATTGAATGAAATAATTAAGTAAAGAAAATGTAAAACATGTTGTGACATAGCCTTTATTTAATGTCACCAAATATGTAAGATTAGATGCTATCATTGTCTCGCTGGGGGACATCCCTCAATGAACTTTTGTGCAACTCTTTCCAATAATAGCCAATTCTACAATGCTTAGCATAACAAAGAATATTTCGTCTAAATTCTCAAGTTGGCAAAACCCTTGGAGAACTAGATTTCAGTTGTGGCATCTTAATTTGTGGTCTAGTCAGTATTACTATATTGTGCTCCTTCAGCTCAAATGCAGCACTCATGCATTGTCTCATCAGGGTGAGAACAATCTGCCTGCAGAATGATTAGTAGAAGGAGACCCAGAGCTATGACTGAAGGCTACAGTAATACAGCTCTAACGTAATCTCCACCAAACTCAGCCACTGCCTTTGGCAACTGTGTCCAACTTGTTCTTTTCATAGCAATTATCTAATTCAGTCCAAATCTTTGTGTAGAAGGCTGGGTGCCCCAGAAAATGGATAGAAATATGCAAACAAAGTACTGAAGCCTAGTGTTACCTGTCTGAAACTCCAGTTATACAAGTGATTTGAGTACCCAAGCTCTAAAAGCATATATCCTTTTCCTGATTCTTCTTCACTTGGTTGCTAACTTTTTTTTTTTAAATACATATAAATTCAGGCTTCTTCAGAAATTACAATGTCCTGATGATTTTTTCTTGGAAGCACCTAAGAATTCTGGACACCTTTCTGTCTTCAACAGTATTTTAAAGAAACAAGACAAATTCCTGTCTCATAAAAGACTATGAACTGGCTGCATCTAAAAGTTCCTGACTTCATGCTCTTCATCTCTGTTGTCTTTTATTTAAGAGTCCCAACGCAGAAAACGTGAATAACAATTTCAACCTGACATCTTGCCTGAAAGAAAAATTATTCAGGTAATTAAACACCACAGGACTGAGCACTTCACCAATGATCCAGAAGACTCTGCTGTCCTTTAATCCATGAGAGAGTTTACACTTTAAACCTTGTATGCAAGATCAGAATCTTAGACTACAAACTTTCCAGTCTTCTTCCCATTAAACACTGGTTATGCTTTCAGTGTTTTAATAAGAAAATATTAGATTTCATCCACATTAATGTTGATTTCATCAACATTTGACGGTGTTGACTGTCAAAAATTCTTATGTTCTCATGTAAATTAAATCAATTTAGTTCTGAAAGTAAAAATTTGAACCAAATGGCCCAGGTTCTAATATATGAGCACCAATCTTATTTTCATGACTCTCCCTTTTGGCAGGTAAGAAGTTAACAGAAAACATATTTTGAACAATGAACAACATTTACTACTTATGCTTCAAGCAAGAATGAGATGTCTATTTCAGTTTATTTGGTCTTCTCTCCACAGTTTATTATATAAGTGTTTCTTTAGACATAACAATCATGTAGCAGAGTAATTAGAGCCTAAAGTGTTATTATTATATGTTCTATTTGATGAAATAAATAACTGAAGTGGCTATTTCAACCATATGAGTAATTTATATCAAGCACTGAATAAAACCACCACAAAAAGAACACACAAGAAATTTTTGCATACATAATGGTATTGAGACTGAGACAGTTTGCTCTCTTGCTTCATCCTACAATTATTATTCCACTATACCTTCATTTGTAATTCCACACGCCACTATCACTCATCTTCTCAGACTCTCAGAACTGGAAGGAACTGGATGCATGTTCCAACTACACTATCAATTCATGGGGTGACCAATGTCAAGTCATGGTTGTTGCCATGCCTTGAAAACAGATATAATCCTCTCTGCATGCGCAGGATACTTTGAGTCAGTGATTTCCAGTATACTGACAAGCTTGTCTTTAAAGAGGATGTAAGGCCTTAGCTAACTAGAAATCTAGGTATCATATGGAAGCTGACCTTATGAGAAATAAATCCCAATTCAAGAACACGTTTGTCATAAAAATTTTCACAAACACCCAAAATTAAGCAACTAAAAATATGAAACTATTTTTAAGTTATATGCTGTAATTTCTATCATCATGGGTCTGACCTAAAATTTATCACCACAATAGTGACAATAGTGACTGTAACCTTATTCATATCACCTATCATGATAGAATAGTGGCTTGGAAAGTCTGTGAACACTCTTCAGCAGTACAGCATGGCATAAACCCAATTTCTGCTCTTAATTCTCTACTTATTATGAATACAATGAAGTTGACAATACATTTTATTAATGGCTTTCTCCCAACTCAGTGAAAATGAATTCGAATCTATTTTGTTAGGATACATTAGAAGAGTGTGGCACTCTTTGCCCTTTTCTTTACATTATAAATACCAAACTTTATTTTAAATGCATTATCTCAGAGCCTAATGCATGAACACTGCTTGGAAAATTAATATTCATCAATATAACTCCTCTCCATAGGCCTTTGCAATCAAGAAATTGCTCTCTGACCATCTTATCAGTGACAAATAATGTCTGTAGAATGCTTCATCTCACCATCTATTTCCTCAGAGACTAAAAGTCTACATGTTTTCAGACACTACTGTATAAGATCAAAGAATATACAACACAAAAAACTTTGCGTCTGTCAAGCACAAAGGCAACACTTCTACCAAAGGGAATCCTTGAGCCACAGTTGCCCGCAGAGCATATTCTAAGGAAGCATCACTGCAAGCTTTCCCTATCCTGATCCTCTCTAGGCACTTACCAGTAGAAACTTTGGTATAACCTGGTATGGCATTTATAATGTTCTTATAGGTGTTCTTTAGAATCATTCAGAAGGCAATCTGCAACAGAGTTGATCTAAAACACAAGTATTTAATCCGTGATGCTTGAGAGCTTTGACAGACTCATACCAGTTATTACTAACTGCTCTAAGATCATTTAAAGATTTTAGAGAACTGCTTCCTACTTGATTGCCAACAGTAATCAAATCATTAACAAAATCCAAGACTGTTCTCTTACTCTGTTATTATTTACCTTGACTGACAGGGTAATCATCCAGCCAGGTATTTCAAGCCTTTATACACAATTACCCACAATTTACAGGTTAACTTGTCTGTATCTGTGAACTAGCAGCACTCCATAGACACAAAACTATATTAGTCTCAGGACTTCATAAAATAATTTATGGATATAACAGAAATAAAACAGTGCTGTCACTCCTAATCATCTGACTCAATTTTGGATCCACTGAAAAGGGGGAAAACTTCAGTTTCTCCACAAGAAAGCCTTTCCCCAGTTTCTTCATATTATTTTAATCAACTTTACTCCAAATGTAGCATCTGATATATTGTAGCACAAAGGCGGAGCACACAGGAAACACTATCACGATGGACCTACTTAAAAATACATGTTTACATTCTCTCCAAGGCAAACCGTGCAGCGATTTTTTAAGAAGCCCCCACAAGCGTACGAAGACACTTAAACTGCAGCCTTTGCTATCGCCACAGCTCATCACAGACAGAGTTATTTTAAACACCGTCAAACCCCCCACAGCAACCGCATAGCCCCTGCACAGCCGGTGACACGCATCAGAAGCACGGCAGCCCCGAGCCGACCCGAGCCGAGCCGAGGCGGGCGGAGAAGGTGGCGGGCCGCGGGGGCGCCGACAGGAGCGTCCCAGAGGCTCCTCGCAGCCGCCGCAGCCCGGTCCAAGCCTTCCTCACAGAAACTTCAAGGAAATCCCTGCAAGAGCCGGTGAGTGCCCAGCCGCGGAGCGGGGCAGCCGGTGGGATCGCGGCGGGGGCAGCACCTGCCCCGCTCCTCAGCTCACCGCCAGCGCCCGTCGTGAGGCTCGACCCCACGAGACAAAAAAAAAAAAAAAAAAAAAAAAAAAAAAGAAGTTGGCCGTTTCTGTTTAAGGCTTTGCGATGTGAAACCGGAAGCCCAAGGTAGTGACTGATTGCAGGCCTCCTGCCCCGCTCCCCGCGCGGTTATGTAAGGCACAGCCGCCCCGACGGAGGGCGAGCCCCGCGCCCGTCGGCCCCGCGGCGAGGCGAGGACGAGACACCTCCGCGGGGCCGGGCCGGGCAGCTGCCCAGCTCTCCCGCCGATCGCCCCGAGCACCGCTCTCCCTGTCCGCAAGTACCTGTTCCGCGAGCAGAATCCCTCCCCCGAGGGAGCCCAGGGGACACCTACCTGCCCGCCTGTGCCGGAGCCACCTGCTCCAGGTGTCCCGCAGCGCAGCCCGCCCTCCGCCGAGCCCCCCGCGGCTGCCCCGCCGAGGAGGATGGGACGCGGGGCTCGCACGGCGAAGAGGAAGAGAAACAAGTCGAAACACTGTCCCCCCCCGCCCCCCCCCGCCGCCCTGGGTGAGCCGCTCGCTCTGCCGCCTCCTTCCCCGGAGCACAACAACAACAAACACGGCGGAGCGCAGAGTGCGGGCTGGGCACGGCCCCGGAGCCGGCGGCGGTGGGGAGGCCCCGGCTGCCCCTCTCCCTTCCCCACCGCGAAGCCGTCCGGAGAGAAAAAACAAAACCCAAACCACAAAATAATAGAGAAAAGAGTAAATCATAACGCACCCGGCGCGTCCTCCTGTGCTGCGGTGCTCCGGGGGCTGCATGCAGCGGGCGGGGGCAGCCGGGGTGCGGGAGGGCAGCGCACACGCACCCCCCGCCCCGCCGGGAGCGGCAGCAGCCAGGTGCGGAGAGAGGCAGGGATGGAGCCGGGAGCGGGGAACCTCCGTGCCGCGCTCCCTCCCGCCGCCACAGAGCCGCGCCTCCTCCGCCCGCCGGCGGGCCAGGAGCTGCTCCCGCTCGGTGTCGGCGCTGTGTGGTTTGTTCCCTTGCTTCTTCCTGACCCCTGGCCCTCCCCGTGGAAGCCTGGCAGCTGGCCCTCGGTACCTGCACGGGAGGTGCGCCCGGCAGCCGCGCCCCGCCGCCCGCCCGCCCCTCGGCAGCCGCCGGCGCCTGGGAAGGAGCAGCGGGCGAGGGCGCCTGCCGTGCCCCGCAGGCGGGGGCGGCCAGGGCAGGGACCCCCGGGGGCGATGGAGGGACAGGGACCCGCTACCCCTCGTAGGGCGGGCACCGCTCTCCTGCTTGGTGAGAGACGCGAGTGGGTCTGGGCCACTGGGAGCGGGGTTTGGCCACGACGAGGCGAGCCGTGGCAACCTGCTTGCCGTGCCCGCCCGGGGCTCACTGCCCTCTCGGTCCTGGCTGCCATGGGCCGGTAACTAACTCCCATAACTGGGCCTACGGGAATCCTAATAAATCTGACTGCCGAGGGGAAAAGAGGTACCTGCCGTTTTAGACTCAAAAGCCCGCAACAGAGATCTCTGCCTGGTCCGAGTCCCATCGTGAATCTCGTCATTCCAACGGGAACCGCATGCTGTCCCGTGGGCATCCTGCAGCCCATGACCCACTGTCACCTGAGCATGAGGCACAGGCAAACTTCAGCCACTGTGAAATGAAGTTTCACAGCACGAGCCCTAAGGGTCGGGCTCTTTGGGGTTTATAGGGATTAGGAATGCCTTTTGTGTTTCATCCAGCGTCTGGGGATCAGTTCACTCTAATGAATATTTTAGGCAAATACTGTTTCCATCCAGTGTGAAAATGCAAAAGTACAAAATAATTTTATAGACTTTTTTAAGAAGTCGCTTTATTTGTAAAGTCCATCAGTGATTACTGTATCTGTTGCACCTGCATCATGTTTAAACCACAACAGGTGGAGAGTTATTAACTCAGCTACACGCTGTCGTTATGTAAATTTTTTTTGTCCTGCTATCCATCTTTGAAGATGAAGGAGGTCTTAGAAAAGGATTTTGGGCCAGATTAGAAACTCCATGTTCTCATGGATAAACAGTTATTTGGGTAAACATTTCCATTATATGAAAGGAAGATCCTACTATCCTAACACTGCAAAGTAAGAAGTTTGCAATGTTAGTCTTTATTACATGTCTGAAGACTACCATGCAGCATACTAAAACCTGAAGATAAAATGCTGAAATGTGAGTTAGAAAGGATCACAGAAGGAAGGAAAAAGTGAAGAGGAAAAGAATAGGTGGCATATCACCATTTTGAGCAATTCAAAGTCTGGGAATTTTATGTTAGGAATACATAAAATACTGTTCTTTCCTCACACTGGCAAAAAGATACCACTTTCTTTTGCTGGAAATTTGAGGAGCACATTAAATGAGTTCGATACTTTAGCTTTATGTATATTTTTTTACTTTTAAATGGTAACTTTCTTAAAAGCATGGCAAAAAGAAACCAATATCTAACAACTTTTAAAGATAACAATTTCAGTTTTCGGGTGCTTATCTCTCCCTTTTTTTGCATAAAAATCTCAGGGGAAAATTAGATCCAAAAATCTCATTTGATCACAGTCTCAGAAGGCAGATTAATAAATTATGACAATGAGATTAGAACCCCAATCTTGTTTTCTTTCAAATTAAACTGATCTGAGCTAGAATAATTATCCTGCGGCTAGTGTGTCATGTTAAAATCTTTGCATAGAAATGTGCATACACAAATTATACATTCATATTCACACACACGTGTGTGTGTCTACATACATTTATGCATCATTACTCCACTGAGGCCTAAAGGTATATAAAGGTGCGAGGAGATTCACAATTACAGAATGTGGACACAGTATGTAGGGAAAAAAAGTTGGAAAAATTATTGCCCTTGTACAGCTGTGTTACCTGGTACAGCTGCAACAGCTCTCTCTCAATGTGTTTAACGTCTCCCTGTTCAGTTTGTAGTTTCCCTTATTGCTCCAGGATTTTTGTATGTTATCAGATACCAGTATGCTTATTTACATATACTCATAAAAATTAAACTTTAGTAAAACCCAATAGAATCATTGGACAGCATTAGCAGCTAGAAATGTAGACATTCTGATTTGCCCATTATAGTTATGCTATTCATAAATGCCAGCTCCTGGAAACATTTCATGATGAAAACAAGTGTGTATGTTCAGCAGCAATGTATCCACATCTACAAAGCCATATCACTTCTTCTTCTGTTTGCTTCCTTTTACAGGAAGAAAAGAAAAATATCATCTTCTTTTTAAATATTCCACACACTATTTCACCCCTGGTCTTTAGGATGCTGTAAAGAGCTCTATCTGAATAAGCAACAGTATGAAAACAAGTAATAGAGGAAAATTAATCTTGATTTTTTTATTTCAATTAATTGTCCAGTAAAAATTGCTTCAGTCAAGTATGAAGTGTTCCTTTATGCAAATGAGAGGGAATGAAAAGAGAGCAGAATTTGCACAATATTTCATATGTATTTTATACTACAATTGGCTGGTTATTATTCTTAATGAGAAACAGTTGACCTTGTTGGCCAATAGGTTAGACTTATTAGGAAAACTAAAGTTTGGGTGTGAAAGCCTCATAATGGGTAACCAGAACAATGTCATATAAACTCAAAGAATGATTTAATTAAAATTCACCGAATGCTATTGAATTAAGATGAAAGAACAACCATTCACTTTCAAGAACTGAAAATGGGAAATAGCAAAATGCTGTAATGAGTAACCGTCATTGAGGCAGTGGAGATTGCCAATGCAAGATTAGCAATATCAAGCCCTGCATGCAAAGGAAACATAATCTAGACCTAATTAGGAGTCATTTGAAATTTTTTGTGAATGGACCTTTAGTGAACTCCAGATGATAACACTTTCATTTAAGTCTTAGAATCAAGTCTTAATTATAAAGACTTGCAATGTTGACGTATTTTCACACAAACATTTTATTATGTATGAGTCCTTGAAAATAACAACACAATGCTTACCCTATTTTTATAAGCAGAATCAGACAAGTTGTTGACACATTTTTTTCCCCAGAAGACTGATACAAGAGCATTTCCTCAGCAAGTATTTGTTTGAGTAATGTCAGACTGTCTGTATAGGCAAATGGAACACCATTATCTGCAGATACTGAGATTGAAGGAAAATACTGAGTTCGGCATTCTTCCTGAGGAAGAGAGTACTCTATAAGCAGATACTGACTTTTGTGGACTATTGAAGAATACGCATTTTGGATTTTATGTGGTGTTTCATATTTACTGTATAATTCCCCATATTCTGTACTTAAAGTTCTGGTAATTTCCTTTATCCCTCATGGCCATGAGTCCCGTTTCCCCATTGGTCAGTTTTTGGTGCATTGCAACACTTTCCCTATATGGTTATTCCATCCCCTTGGTTTGCCCAAACTCCTCCCCGGTTACACCCTCTTTCTAGAATGTTCTCTCCTTACCTATGTAAGGTGGGAGCCATTTTGAAGCAAGGAGTTAAATAAAGGCTTTTCTTCTCACCACCACCCTGAAGTGTTCTGACCCTCATTTTTCCACCTCCGTCAGTTATGTGTTAATGATCAGTGTATCCCAAAGTTAGACTTGGTTGCTAAGAAATTTCTGTATAGTCAGGGTGACTAATCTTCAGAAAATCTCACCAAATATTTAGAAAAATGTCTCAAAATGTCCTTCTTCATCAAATACTAGTGAAAGGGGCAGTGAAAAAGCCACCATTTCTGAAAGCTTTGAGTCTCCAAAAATTTGCATTTTAACTTCTCAATGAATCTTGAGAATCAGGGAGGTATTCTGCAGCCACAAGTGGACAGACCCTCTTCAGATATCTTGTCAGAATTCACTGTCTCTTACTAGCCACGCGTATTAAGGCATTCGACCTTATTGTAAATGTGCATTGTAAAGAAAATGTTTCTCCTGGTACATTAGGATTCCCTAGTGAATGAATACAGCAGTGGGTAAATAACAATATAACAGATATTGAAAGTCCTTCCAAATGTGTTATATCTTTGCCTGAATGAGAAAGTAAAGCTATTGTTTACAGAAACACTGACATTTAAAGATCTGAGTGATGTTTCATTTTAAAGAAGGAATACTCTATCAGTGATCAAGCAGGAATTATTATTTGGAATTGTTTGCCTAAATATTTTGTCTTTAAATTCTAAAGCATTTTTCAAGAAGTGAGCATTATTTTTATGATACCACCAATATCCTGTTTGCCAGAAAAGATCAAAAGGTAGTTGTAGTAGCACAAGGCCATGAAGATGAACGTAGCAGGCTTTCAAACTCATTCTCTCCATTTTCTATTTTTTTGTCTATGTCTAATCGTTGCCTCTGACAACACAGTTTTCTGGGAAAATTATCGTCTAGCAGGATATTTCACACACATGTCATGTACTGCTGTAATATAGGTCAAAAAAGTCCTATGACAAAAGGAGTTTTTACTCTTCTGCATCTTCTAAGACAAACATTCCAGCTAATGGAAAAGGTTCGCAAAAAATATTTGATGTGGGCTATTAAGCACATTACTGTGTTTCTGCTTTTCACTTGCCCTTAATCAGTAAACATTTCTGATGTGTGCAGTTCATTTGCAAATGAATGAATGGAAAATAAGCCTGTGTATAAATACCTCTTCACTTACACAAATTAAAGTGTCTGTATTCTCACTAATTACTTGTTGCCTATAACACCAAGGTCACGGGTTCATTCCCCGTATCATCCATTCACTTAAGAGTTGGACTCAGTAATCCTTGTGGCTCCCTTCCAGCTTGTGGCTTCCCTTGTGATATTCTGGAATTCTGTAAATCTACTTACAGATGCATGCACACACGCAGATATACTTAAATATGATGTATTTATATCCTTTTTTCTTAAACCGTGGTAGAGTGTGTTAAAGGTTTCTGTGGGCAGACAAAAAGCCAACTTGAAGTGAGACAGAAATTAATATATAGAGGACTCTTCCTACCTTTTTTTTAAACCTCTGTTCTTCTCATCTTCCCCTTTTTACTTACACGTTGGCTCTTACACTGCATGTTCTTCAGAACTGGGACTTCTCTTTGGGTTGACCGGAACAACAATTCCTCTGTTTCAGTATAGATGCTTTTAAAATAACTGTCCTCACTCAGATCAGAGTCAAAGGAAGTTCTGACCATCTGTGTCTCCATTCACAATATCCATTTTCTCAATCCAATACCTGCAGTGTGTTGCAGTGCTGTTTTGTTTCTAATGTCAGTTTATAGAAGCCATTTGGAGAAATCATCTTTATTCCTGAGATGTGAAATACGTGACTTCTATCACACTCAACTTGGAAACAAATGTAACATGCAGGGCTGAGAATGCTTTTGTTCGGCTTTAAAAATGAGATTTACAAATCCCCAAGAGAAAGTTTCCAAAAAGAGTAACTGGAAATAAAAAAACAAGTTTAGAACAGAAAGACAGATTTAGTGTACCTATCAAGAAGAATGATTGTCTGGCACCCACAATGAAATAACTTTTTTGTTATTCTTTGTATAATTATAAGATTCTGACATTTGAATTTTCAAGTTCATTTTTATGAGGGAAATAAGAGAAATATTAAAATATGTGATATAAGATAATGACAATATGATTTTGTTTACCATAGTATATTCCTTTAAATTAAAATCTGCAAAGACTAAGATTTGTATTCAATGCAATTTATGATCACCTAGCTCTTGAATTCACTGCAATTTGAGACTAAATCACAGAATGTAGATGAAATTTGATATGTCTCTACAAGAGAATCTGATGTGTGCTCAGATCAGTTTTACACTAAGTAAAACATTCTTTAAACCTCAAACATGATCGCCATCATTATAGTTTCTCCTGTTGCAAAACAGAGAAGCTGTAGTCTCTGTGTGGGCAGACATCTACAAAGCTCTGCTTTACTCCCATTCAATGCGCTTCCAACAAGAGGAAGTCAACCAGTTTCACACATAAAACTCACTCCAGAATGCCTGATCACAGCTGTGGCAGTACCAGCATAGAAAAAGCAGAAAACATTTGTAATAACTGAACCCGGGGCCTTCCCCTTTGCACTACAAAAAACAACCTCCTACTGCAAAAAACAATCACATTTTGCAGCTGGGGTTCAGCTTCATAGGATAGGAAATCATGCCATTTTTCTGGTTTGCATAATCTAGAGGGATCTGAAAACAACAAGCAGTTTTCAGTACAAATCTATGCAAAGTACACGATTATAGGGCATGTACTTGCTTGTGCTGCCTTATCTTATTCCCCCGCTGGGAAATCCTTTTCTCTTTCATACATGGTAGAGTGCTAACCATTCTCTTTCCTTTAAGCTGGAGCAGATTAAATAGCTAGTACAATATAAATAAGAAGGAATTTTATCAACTATGCTTACAATGCTTGTTAATGGACTGCAGATAACTTTGTTCTTCTACAAACTTTAGCTAGAGTTGTCAATGTGTAACATTCCCTTCCTCAAATTATGCATTTGCAAAGTGTTTAAACTAGGAAATTGAAGGTGAACGACAAAAGAAAATTAATTGCCCTTGTAAAATTTGTTTTTAGAAAGGAGGTATAGTATCCTTGCAGAGTGTTGTGTCACTACAATGAAAGAGGTCCAGAAAACATGAATGTCAGTAGTATTTTAAAGATGAGCACAATAGTATCCCAATTTGTGCCAGAGAATACCTATTCTTGATGATCACTTCTGACTGGCAGGTATATATTGACTTATGCTATGAGGTAAACAAATACTGAAGTAGAAAGAGAGAGGCTTTCAGTAGCAGTTCATTCCTTTACAGTATGCTCTGTACTGCATTGCTTAATACTAATTTACCCCAAATTCAGAAGTAGTTGACAGGAGGATGATTCAAACCTCAGAGAGTGCTTCAGGTTCATGCATCTAATAAAGTTAACCATAAGAAAACATTGTTATTTGGACTGGTTATGAAAAAAACTGTGAAAATAAGAACGATGAAGTCTGAATCTATTAAAACACATACAATATTCAGTAACCACTGTCAGTAAAGTTCTGATCTTGTGCTCATGAACAATGGTAGATTGAATAGTATCATCTTCAGTTCCCTTCTTCTTTACAGTCATAATGCAACAAAACTCAACTTTGAAAAGCCACAGCCTCCAAATATGCAGATAATACATAACTGTCTTTGAAGTTTCAAATGGGCTTGAGCAAGTTAATCACTATCCTATACCTCTGCAGCCAATACTGAAAAATTCACCTTTGATCAGCTCTGGAATTGACTATGTCAAGCTTTCTACTTCTTGGCCAAAACAAATGTAAGGTACAATAGGACTAACAGGGATATCATAGGACTTACATAATACGCATTTTAACCTGCATAGTAGATCTAAACTCTAAGTACTGACAACCCATGGGGATTTGTAGACATACATTACTTGCTTATTTTTATGCAAAGAAAGCAACTTTCTGTACATTCCTGGTATATGAAATAGCTTAAACAATGTTTTGGAGGTGGGCGTAGCCCATATAAACTGTTTTCCCAATCAAGTAAAATTCGACAAAACTGTAAGTGGCCAAAGCTGAGTCTTCCAATGGATGGTATTAATGACTTAGCAATACTTCGAGGTTTATCTATGATCTAGTGTGTGCTAATTACTATTTCATATTTTTTGAATACAAATATCTTGTAAAAAAAAGTATGTATTTAAGAAACAGGAGTAAATGTATCCAGTTCCCCAAAATATAGTACTGTATAGATTTTAAGAGATTCTTTGATCTCTGTCCTAATGAAAACAATGGAGCTTCTTTGTGTTTAGTTGTTTTAAATATTAAAGCTGCCTCTCGAAATAAATGGATAGGCAGTTCAGAGATAACAATAGTCTACCACATTCCTGGTAAATTTTTTCATTTCTGATAAGTTCTAGTTACTAATATGGAACTCTAGTTTCATTAACAGAGAAAAAAATTTAATAAATGGGAAATTAAAAAAAATAGCTAGGTAGTATGAAGGATGGTGGCAGTAAGAGGAGGTGCACTTAAAAAAAGAGAAAATATAGAACACAAAAAATATTAAAAAAAAACTCCCATAGGTCAGAGAGAACTCAGGCCTGAGAAGATACAGGACTTAGTGTGTGTTCCATGGACTGAAGATTTGCTTAATCATAATTTCCAATGAAAACAATTCATTGCTTAGAATTTGCTGATTCTATGGGAGAAATAATTAATTGGCAGTCATTAACTGGATTTATCTGTCAGATAAGCTGTATCTGATTTTTAGCTACTGATCATCAAATATAGACTAACTGAAAATTCACTTAGTACTAGCTAGTTTTACTGCTTATGTAAAGAATGCTTAAATATTATGGGACTAATGAACAGTTATGACTTGGTGAAGAAAAGAGTGACAGTATTTGTTGGCACAAGTTTGTTTCAAAGAAAAAGTCCTAAACTTGTATGAACGTTCACTTTTTTCATAATCTAGTTATGTATTTTCTTCTACATACAAACTACTACCATGCATACATGTCCACTACTTCATGTAATGATCATTGCCACAAATATATGAATAATGATTTTTGAGAAGAGGAGCCTAAAATGAGCTCTTTAGTCCATATTAAAACACTTAAATACATTACCTGATTTGCAGTAGCAGTGTGCTTTAACAACAGCCAGTGTGATATCAGTGGGGATTCTTGAATGCTTAGAAACTGAAGGAAAATTTGAGAATCAGATGCATTTCAACAGGGACACACCCTATATTGTCTATTTTTATTCCTTGTTGTTTAATGCAAGCTAGATAAAAAGGATGCCCATAAAATGGGTGGAAGATGTCAATTGAGAAAGGATGCAAGTAATTTGATAGGACAAGATGAAAATGAAAATCTTGAAGAAATTAAACTCTAAATCTTTCCTAGGTAGTGCCTTTACAAAAGAGAAAACAAAGGCACTATACCATTAACTTCCTTATGCAAGGGGTGAACCTGTAAATCTTCCAGTGTATGAAGTTTGTTATAAGTAGGACAAATAAAAGCAGAAAGAAGGTAGTTCCATTTGTAGCAAAAATGTTTAGAGATGGGGAACACTAAATAAAAACATGGGGTGAAGAACTAGAATGAGCTTCAGCTCCTATGGTCTCGAATGTGTTCTGTCTGCAGCAGGGCTCAGGTACAATCAGTGATCTGAGGGTCACCTGTGGTGATCAAAAATCATCCTCTTGGGGTTGTTTCTTGATTCCTCTGTAGTTCTGAGATTCTGACATCTGCACTGCTGGTGGCATGCATGCCATAGTCACACACGTGATCTTTTTGGTAGTCCAAAATACTCTGATGAGGACTAAGCAAGAGACAGGATGGTGCTCACTGAGTTGAGGAATACAATCATCATACCAGACCACGACTGATGAAACTTGTGGCTGTGACAGTTCTGTGGAGGCAACATCAAATGGCCCAAATAGCTGGCAAAGTTTTTTGTAAGGTTAAGTATTGGGAAGAATTTTTTGTATTCGATTTCTCATGCAAGTCCAGTGCAGGAGTTCAGTGATAGTAGCTGAAAGAACTATTTGTCAGACTAAGTATCTTCTTTCTGTTATTTTTTCCTGATTAGATTTTTGAAAATTAGTTTTCCTAAAACTAGTAATCAAAATACTGTGTACAGTTATACTATCTGTGCTCCAGTACAACTTGTAGCTGAGACAAGAATGTATGTTTGTGCATGTAAATGACTGACAATAAGAAGAGGGGTGGCAGCAATGTTGAAGGGGCAAAGCTATCAGTTTAAATATTGCATAAATGACTGATTATGTACAATTTTTTGTTAGTGGGATGAAACTTCCACTGTTCAATGTTTTAGAAGACTGTCCTTTTTCTAAAATAAAGAAAATGCAAAGTATACTCAATTGTTGTACAGCTTACACAGCTGTGGAAAGATTAAAATCTGATGCATCACAAAGAGAAATGTTGTAAACTGGAACCATGATGTTTGAAGGGGAAAAATACTTAAAATGGAAAACAGAAAAATAAAAAGCTAGTTACTTGTCTGCACAAAACTGAAAAAGAAACAAAGCAAAAGGAAACCAAACAGAACAAGTCGTTTCTATGAATGCCTTTTAAACTTACTTCAGCAATTCCATTGGGAAACATCCAAATTCAATGAGTCAATGAGTTCAGAATTAAAGTGAGTATATTCACAAATTGTAGTGTATTTTAATAATTTCAGAAAAAAACTCAAATCTTAAAGTTTCAGCCCAAGGAATTCAGTCCTGTGTACATATTTGGAAAAGTCTTCATAAATTAATAAACCTGTGAAGGCCAAAATTTGTAGTTATAAGTTGTAATTATATAGGGATAAATATAAATTATTGTAAAAATTAATCAGAGCTGAACAGCTGCCAGTGGCTGAAACTATCCCAGTAAAAATGCCAGTGTGAGAAGCTTTTTGTAGACCAGGCTCATCTATGGTTCAGCTTTAGCCCAAGGAAGTCTTTATCAGAAAATAGCTCTGATTTAGTCATCCTTATTGTGCTAACAGTACATGTGTTGTCTTTGGCCTTGTGCAAGCTTTCCTTCACCAAACAAAAATTATCACAATTCTTTCATTAAATTTTGTGTTTGGTACGAGAGTGATTGTAGGCCATGGCTAGGTTTCTCTTACACGATTTTCCATCAAGCCCATTGAAAACCTGAAAAAAATTCAAAAAGTCTGTAGAAGTTAATAGTGTTTTTCTAAATACACTTTAAACAATATTCAAATTAATAAATTTAATAATAAACTACTAAAATTATTTTAAAATATCAATTTTAAGGTGATAAGAAAAAATATTTTATTTACTATACTTGGAAATCAAGATTAATTTTGTTCAAAGATAAGTTTTGTAAAAGTGTTGCTGTAAATTAGCCAGACCACCACCCTGTCCAAAATAGCAGAAGACAGTTGTGGTTCTTTATTACTAATATAGCTGGTGCATTATTTTTACATCAAGTGTCAGCATCTCACAGAATGAGAATCCTTCAAAAAGGACATGTGACAGAGCAAAGAATATTAGAGTGCTCTACTGTGGAAAGACTATTAAGGTAAAATGTGATTTTCATGGCAGTAATGACACATCAATCCATGTTAAATCACTTATGTATATAATACCACAAGACTCTTAGACTGAACACCTCCTTACATTAAAACATTTGGTTTTACAAATAACATACTCTTCACCCATTTGCTAAAATCTCATGCAATAAAATTCTCCGAGAGCTGAACTTCACCAAAATGAAGGTAGATTGAAAGTATGAAAAAGTCTGAAGACAGTTTTTTTATTGAGTATATATAACCCACTAAAACTGACATAAATCTTTAGAGGGGAAGGTAGAGACAACATTGTCAGACTATCTGCGCCCTCAATTCTCCCTGTAAAAGCATATGCAGAGCTATCTCTTTATCCTCCTTCCAGTTGCTTTAATACCTTCAATTGCAATAATGCATATGTTAAAAAAAAAAACCACAACAAGCAAAATATTCCCACCCCCTCCCCAAACCAAAACAGCAGCAGCATGACTGCAGTTAAGCTTTCAGTGGACTGAGACAACTGTCAGGCAAGCTGACCGACAGTGTTTGTGACCAGTAGTTTATGCCTCTACACTCCTTCCCATCTGCCTGTGTCCATCTGCTGTCTTGTTCTACTATTTAAAGTCTTTATAATACTCAGCATCTTTTACTTTCATGTTGGAAACAGCATTTAGCACAAAAAGGTCTTGGGTTCATCATGATGTTAATAAATATTATTACAGCTAAACCACTTTTTTATAGTGTGGATTTTTTTCATTTGGCTAGATCAGTTTCTCATGCTGTGCGATTGCAGTTCATGATGACATTTGAAGAATTCTGTACTACCTACTTTTTTAATGAAAATACCTACCTCCTGCTGGCTGGGCACAAACTAAGGGCTCTAATACAATCTAATTTGCAGCCAGATGAGGAAAAAAATCTGTCTTAACACTGAGGTAACAAGTTTAGTTCATGACTGTTAGTTAGCTCCTGATTTTCCATCAAGTGGGAAAGAAATTAGTTAAATCACTATTTGCAAATATTATGCGTGTCTTTAAAAACTGTCAATATGTATAAGAAGTAACATACTTCTAGAATTAGAGTTGTTTTGTTGAAACTAAACTGCAAAAATTGAAGGATCCCTTTCAGCATCAGGCCTCTTGCTGATCCTGAAGGCTGAACAAGCTGAGCAGAATCTCTCCAGCCTCGTTGGAAATCTTGTGTTTTGCTCTGCTGATGCTGAGTGCTGTAAGTGGCACTGAAAAGCATCCCACTTTTTCAGCAGAAAGCATCTTTGAGTGGGGAGAAAAAAGTACTTCCAATGGGTGTTCCACTTGCAAAGAACAGCTTGCTGAATGTCATCTTGCACTTAGATTCACTGAAGCTGCCTATTCAAAGCAGTATCCGTCTGCTATCCTTACCTCCAAATCTGGGCCGATGCAGTCAGTCCCTTTCCCTTAACTCAATAGGCAGATCTACGTCAACTTTAATGTCAGCTTAATCGGACTCTAAGCTCTTCAGGGAGAGGAATTGAATTTTCTGTGATATGTGGCATCTAGCTTGCTGTCAGAGATTTAATTCAGGGTGATAACAGTAGATAAAAAAAACCCTGGAACTCATTTTATTAAGTAGAGAAAAGAGTATTTTAATTATAACTTCTGTCATAAGGCCACTCACTGTTTAAGTGAAATATTAGGTTAAAATAAAACGTTTCAAGCATCAGATGGTATTTATGGACACTTTACATGTCTGACACTCAGCACTGTATATAAATGAAGTCTTATATTTGTTCAATAAAAGAATATTACTTACCAATTTCACATTCTCTGTTATTTCCCTTGCAAAGTACTAAATTTAGAAGAAAATTGTTTTTGTGTTGTCAATGTCTCTCTCTCTGTATCCCTGTCTTGAATATTAGGTCACAAAGTAAATAAATATTTCTGTTTTATCCAGTACAGTTGAGAATTAGTGACACAGTGCATCATTATTACCTACCTGTATTTGGAAAAAAATCTCACTTCTGGGTTAGATCTTACAAATTCTTGGTGTGTTGAGGAGTGCTTTTTTTTTTACAAGCACTACTATTAAGAAACAATGACATTAGTTGCCAAGTTTTTTACTATATGAAGTGTCAGAATAGGTGAATTTGTCTTTTATACAATGATCTGTTTTATCAAGAGCCTTTAACATATGTGGATGTACTGTTCGGGAGAGGTGGTGTGCTATAAGGTCTATAAAAGTGTCATCTGTTGGCGTGATTGGAAAAGTATCTAATATAGATGTGCTGCCACCTGTCTTTTTCCGCAGAAACTGTCACAGTCATTCCATTTCAAGGCTGGGAGTTGAGTCCTCAGCTGTTGTGGCCCAATTCAGTGTTTGGCTTCTGCTGAGGCTGATAATTAACTTTTCAGTTGTCAAAACAAGCTTCAAATTGAACTACTCTGAAAAAAGGTAAAAACAGTCGATGCTACACTTTTCTGGGGCAAATGGTAGAAGATCTCATTTTCTTTTGATTTATCATTGAATCACAGAATGGTTTGGGTTGGGAGGGACCTTAAAGATAATCCATTTATTCTGGGCTTTTTCTTTGTTTGAGAAAAAATGTAACTTGCCTTTTTCTCTTGAAAAATTAGTCTCATTGAGGAAAAACTCCAGCTATTTTCCTTCATTTCTCCTACCATTAGACGAAGAGAAAAAGGTTGTAATTGGGAAATAAATGCAGATGACTTGGGAAAGGGAAGTGTGATAATCACGATGCCTCATACCAAGTTCATGCACAACTATTAGCACCTGATGCGCCCATTAGCTATATTGATGCCGAAGATCAGTTTTATCCATTATGAAACTATTTTCCTTCCCCCAGATCCATGAAATTGTTAAATTTGATCTTTGTAAAGAATGCGATGAAAAGATAGCTGTAGAACTGTGTAAACTGTGCATTCGGAGTGCATTCAATCAAGTTTAAAAAACCCAACATATTAATTTTTCTGTATTTCTCTCCCATGAAGATCTTATTGGTTGAAGCTTCCTATCAAGTGTTTGGGAAAAGTATCTCAAGGAGTCAAGAAGCCAGCAGTGAAACTACTCACTTTTGAGGTAGCATATATATTAGATGGAGACCTTTCAGGGTAATGAAATAGTGAAGAGGGCTTTTTAAGCCTTGTCAGAGCCCTGGCACAGAGTTCAATTAACAAATCCAGACATTGATCAAACCTCTCTCTTCGTTACTGGGAAGGCTCATGCATGTACAGTGGATTGCCCAGCAGTGACAGGAGAAAATTAAAATTTTCATCCAGCCAGTTACATTATCAGTAGCTTAATTCTTCTAGGAATTATGCTTCAGGTAGAGAACTTATGTTTCCAAAAAAGCAAATGTTATCTAGAAGACAGAATCTTCTGGAACTCCCTAACCCTTTCAGGGCTGAAACAGTTGTAGGGATTTTAACTTTTGGGAGATGGAAAGAAGGCACAAAATTGAAACACAGGTCTACAAGATTTCTGCCCATCTTTACTCATAAAAGATATTCAAGTACATGCTTACAGCAATTCCAGTGGGATTCAGTCATGTGTTTTAAGCTGGATATCAGTGATGTTTTGAATCAAGGTCAATAAGTATATATACTCAGTGATCACACAGTGACTAGTTTTTCTAGCTCATCAGAAAGGCTGAATTTTGAGATGATACGGAGTAGGTAGAAGAATGCCCTTGCAATTTGAAAAAAAGGAAAAATATGTCTGCAGCTTTATTGTCCTAACACTGTTAATATTTACAACTGAATGCTTTGGAGTAGGAGGTTGGAGATCAGTTACCAAAATTCATTGTCAGTCCAGGCAGTACTCAGCCAATAATGAGATGCAGACAAGCATCTAAGTGTAATTATCTCAGTTATGGTTTCAATGTACAGATTGACATAGAATACGAAGTGCAGTGAAAGCTACATCCCACACTGAAACATGGAAAGTAGTCATTAAAGGGAGGAGGAAAGAACTTTACTCACAGAAGAAGTTTTGTCTGCTAGCTAGTTATATATAGGCAGCAATGCCTTTGCAAAAGGTTTGCTGCAAGCAATATATGCATATTGAAGGAGGGGAAACCATTCTGTTTTTCATTAAGAAGAATGGCCTGCTTATGTCCTGTGTAAGCATGGATTGAAATGAGTTTTGGAGCAAAAGAGTAGGTCCATCTGAATGTCCTTGAAGGACTGAAGGGGAGGAGAGCTAATATTCCAGCAAAGGGTAAGAAGGGGAGCAAGTGGAGGTGTAAGCACAGCTGAAGATGCACTGTGAAGGTGCTTCTCTGTTGGAAGCCAAAAGAAACTGTGATGGGCACAATTTCAGGCAGAGGTTACTGAGCAGAGGCAATCTGAGACATGAGAGAAAGCCCCAGGCCCCAGATGATAACTTCTTGAAAGAGACATAGTGTTACATGAATAAGGGAGAAAGACTTTTCTTACATAACCTTGCCTTAGGTATGTAAGGCAAGGTTTTCTTTCACTTAGGCATATATATCTTTTTTGGTAATACTTTGTAACTGTACTGCTTTGGGGTGTTGTGAATAAATGCTTGCATTTGCATTCTACTGTAACTGAGCTTGAGTGGGATTTAATTTAAATGGAAGTGCATGACATTGATCACCTAAAAAAAAAAAAACTATATATTGGGTTACCTCAATAAAACCTTGCCTCCTTACTTCATACCCCTATACTCCGAGGGTGGCAGAATAGGCTACATTTCAGTAACACCAATCAGATGAAGAGTTTGCACCACAGACATCAGGAGAGAGTCATGGTTAAACATGAGTTTTGCAGGGAAAATGTCAGAATCATTATTGGTTTCCACTGCATTAAAGGCTGAAAGAATCTTAAGAATCTTTTAAAAAATAGAACAAAGCCACATGCTCCACAAGCTGCTCCGTAACTTTGGAGTGAAAAAGATGTAGGACATAAGGCATAAATATTTCATGAACCAGTAAAACTACAATATGATCTTCCAATGCAGCAGGCTCTATACAAAAGCTTTGCAATGCATTGCCCTTAAAGCCCCCAGGGGTATTCTCCTTTTTGAACAGCGGAATGACATGAATTCCAAAAGCAGGAGATTACGTAAAAGGGAGAGATGTTTCATTCAAAATCAAAATGGGAAAATCAATGTATTTAGCTGACATTAGACTTCATATTTATCTGTAACATGAGAGCCTATATTCTGGAATTGCTCTTCCGCCCTCTGACTCTGCCTTTACTTCTGTACCTCTTCGAAAGTGTAGGCTTTAGTGCATGTCTCTGATGGTCAGAAACAAAAAGAAAAAGCTTTTTGTTTAACACTTCTGTGTTCTTCAATAAATAATAAAAACAAAGTAATAATTATTTAAATTAATGTTTTGTCTCCAGGTATATATTGGTTATTACATTTTTGATTATTGTTATTACAATATTGCTTGCAAGATGCTGCCAATATTTTGTTTTCCCATCATACCAGTGAAGTAAAAAAAAACAGAGTGAAGGTCATTGTGCAGAAGGAAAACTAGCCAAAGTAAGGGAAAAATGGATGCAAAGACAGATGAAATTTCTTGTATATTTGTGACAGTGGCTGCAGAAAACATGGATCGTCCTGAAATGAAACTGTCAGATCCAGCAGTGTAACCAGTGTTGAAAAAATTTGGTCACATATCTAAAATCCAGAATTAATCTCACCCAAATTTCACAAATCATAGTCCTACACAAAAGTTATATGGGGAAAAATTAAAACCGTGAAACAACCCATGTTCATATGTTTTATTTGTTTTATTAAACGGCTTCTTCATTCCTCACTAATTCCATTCAGCCTAGTGATATTTGTCCCCAGATTTTGAAATCAGTAATATTCTGCACACAAATGATCTTACAGACAGAATAATCTGTGAATCACATGACTTCTATAAGCAGCTTGTCCGTGGAAGGAACATGGTCTGTGGTGAAGAGAAAGTATCATGTGTTACATCATCCCTAAGTGTTGATTGATGCCTCAAGTCATGAATAAGGCACTGTGGCACACTCTGGCTAAAGCATATTAAGAAACTTGAGCGAATCTGTGTGGGTAGGGAACATGAGTCACTCTTGATAAATATAGAAAAATTAACCAAGCTACATCATCCGAAACACCAGACTCCGAGGTAGAAATCCCTACACAGTTTTTAGCATATGGTGGATATAGCTGAATACTTTATATGAAAAAAGAGACAATGAAATTCAACAAGGTTTCAAAAAATTGTTTCCTTACATAATTTTGAGTGCTATGCAATAGGGATAGAGCAAAGATGCGTTTCAAAAACAAGCCATCTTTGTCTTGGTATGGGGCTTTCATATCCATGAAGATGGAGAAGTAATAAGCATGAAGCTGCAATCAGCAGCAGAATAGTTTACTTCATCCCCCCACTTTTTGAACTGGAAAATACAATATATTGCATTCTTGCATGCTTATTATATGACAAATTAGTCTGCTAGTAGAGAGAAGTTATTGGGAAATGTGATGCAATTTCTTTCTTAAAATTCCAATACTGTTGTTAGAAAACCGGGGGGATAGATAAAAAAAATAAATGACAGACAAGGTCTGTTACAGGTTTTGGTTTTTTAAAAGAAATTTAATTGTACACTCTTTACTGTTTGCACACATCTGGTTTTAGTCTTTAAAGCAGATCAACAGGGAAAAAAGCATTGAATTTTTCTTTTTTTCCTGTTAGGTGAATATGCATAATCCATATTTTTTTTTCTGTCTATTATTAACATACTATTATGACTGCATCTGGTGGCATCCAACTGTAGCAGGTTACCAAAGCTCTAGTCAAACAAGTCTAGCCAAATCTCTTTACAAGATTTGGGAACAAATTAGCACTCTGATCCTTTCACTTCGGGAAAATTTTCCAATATGTTGTTTTGAAGCGTGTAATGACTACCCTGAGAGTCATAATCTGCTCTGGTATCTTCATCTGTCTCGGGACACTAGCTAACAATGAAATGTTGGAAATGCAAAAAGCTCCCTCATTAATCAACCTAAAATCAATATAAGATATGCATACAATGGAGCACAGAAGAGGCAGAGTTGAAGAATGCTTGCCTTGTCTCAGTCATTTGCGTTTCAGTGCTGTTGCCTGTAACAGTGTGACTGCTAGAGAAGCAAGCATGGACAAGTTTAAAGGAGAACTACCTGTGCCAACAGAAATGTTACATACGAGCCAAATCTCTTCTTTTTATAGAAATTCACCTATGTTTTAACATATTCAATTCACTGTAACATAGGGTTCTTTTAGAAATAGGTTCTTCTGCACTGTTAAAAGAGATAATATTATTCCTCCACAGGTCGCACCTTTCTGTGCTCTGCACCTTTCTGAACATCTCCAGCAATGCAAGTAGTTTCTTGGACTTATTTACATCCATAGTGTTGTCCTCTTGGTGGGGAAGAAGCTGGAACACTACATTCGTTTTTAACAAGAGTGCCATGGGCCAATGCCATGAGGCACCACCAGCTTGGCTGTCCCTGTTCCTGGAAAAATAGAATGAGAAGTCAAGCTGCTCTTGCTGAATGGAGGGATATGGTATGTATTTTCTGAGGCTCTAGGGCCAGCTTAGACACAGAAAGAGGGCAAGTGTGAAACCCAGTGCATCTTATCTGAAATGTGTTCACAACAATTAGGATTTCTGTTTTATATGTGTCCATTTTCTACACCAAAGACCTTACTTGCTTGTGATACTCTGAAATGTCTAATGGGAGGGATGGAGAGAAAACACTGACTGTAATGGGCAGTAGGTAAAGAAAGGGCCTTGTAAATAAATACACCAGAGTACAAAATATTCTGCCCTCCTGTCTTGAACAAGAAAAGCAAAATCCCTTCCAAGTGCAAGGAATTAAATGATGATAAACGGAACACCATCAAGGCCCATCAACTATCCTTTCCTTGGATACGAGAGTATTACTCACCAGAGGACATTTCATTTTTCCTCTAATGTTTATTCGTTAACCAAACATACTCTTGGTTGTCATTAATTATATATGTCCCAATATACTTGCTGGGATTTGCAGTCACTCAGAGATGAGCAATGAGAACAGAATACGAATAACTGTATCATAAGCAGCTCTTGCCAAAGTACATTTAAATTAATGGATCTAAGAAATTATTTCTTTTCTAATGAGAATCATTAAATGTGAGATTGAATTTTAGCAACATCTGAAAGGCATGGCAGACTGTCAGTCATTTCAAAGACTAAGCAGCTGTTTGAGTAGTTATTCTCTAAGGTAAAAAAAAATACATAAGCAAAAAGCCTTAAAAAATGTTAAACCAAGTATTTTGCTAATAAGTTAAAACTAAAGGTATAAATTATAAAAAATTCTTGTCTTGTGATTTGCAATTAAAGTACATTTAAATTTTAAAATATGTTTAAATTGTGGAACTTTGTGATATGGAATGGTGGTATTCAGTTGAAGGTTGGACTTGATGATCTTGGAGGTCTTTTCCAACCTTAACGATTCTATGATTCTAAAGTGCACCTAGAGAAAATGAACCAAGTGAATGTATGGAAAAATATAATTCTTTTGCCTGGAAGAGCATATGATCTAATCAGATCATAGAAAGGCAAGAAATGGATGATAAAAGCAAGCAAACCAAAACAAGTGAAAGGCAACTGTATTTACCATGTTCCATGGGCTCCAACCATTCATTATCAAGCCAAAAAGGTATATCCTATGCATTAAAATAATATTTAAGAATTATAGAAAAATGGAAACAGAAAGCTTGGGGAGAGGAAGTGAAGTTGAATGGAAGAATGTCTGAATACAGCAAGGTCTCTAGCTAGCTTCTAATACTCTTTTGTTCCTTTAGCTGATGGCTCTAAATTGACACACACACACATCCCTCCGGTGACATAATGTACAATAAATACTAGGAACTAAGCTTAACATTTCAGAATACGATGAATCAACTACTATTACTTCTATTTTATTTTATTTTCTGTACCCATTTCCAACTATTTCAGAGGGAGATGCAAATATTTTTGCAATATAACACAAATCTTTACAAATAGTAGGATAGTTCATTTTGATGATTATCTTGTTGCAACACTGATAATGACCTGACATAGTAGTTTAGATGCACCAGGCTCTAAATGTTGTGGTTTTTAATAACCACATCACTTTTGTGTCCTTGCTGCCTGTGTAAACAATCCCTTGCCAAATACAAAGTCTAAATCCAGTCCTCAATGTACCCAATATTTGTCATCTGTGAGGAAGTTTGACAGTTCGTAAAACCAGCATCTTTGTTCATGTAAGCTTTTAAAATTTCAAAAATTAGCAATGAAAAATGCAGCTTTTTTCTAGCTACAGAACTATAAAATTACCTTTCCTCTTTACTTACCAGGATAGAGAGAGACATAAAAGATAACAGAGAGTCCTTCCTGAACAAAGACAGTCACTATAAATTGAATACTTCAATTTTTCACTGTTTTAACTACAGTACTGCAAAAATATGGGGAATATTTCTGTCTGGGTTTCACCTTCAATTTTGCACTGAGTTAACTAAAGCCATGACAGTACAGTGATGAAGTTGTGTTTCTTAGGAGAAATATAAGCTTTCATCTCAATACTTAAGAATGGAAAATCCTGTTTAAATTTGTAAGTATGAACAGCCTTCTAATGGAAAAAATTCTGACTAAATCTAGAAGAAATGTCATGAGATATTGCAGCTAGAACACAACTTGAAATCAGATCCAGAGATCTTGGCTGTCATTTTCTAGTGCATTAATTAGTCCATTGATCTTTCCTTCTGAACTCTTAATGAGGCCCAGCTTCCCCTGCCCACACAGAGGGAGAATCTTTAATATGGCTTAATTGTTAACAGAAGTGTGAGTCAGTACATTAATTATCCTTAATGTCCTTTCCCCAGAGCAGGAAACTAGGACAACCATAGCAAAAAGGAGGACCTTCTGGACAGAGGAGCCTGGAGACGTGTTGGTCTTTCCCCCAACAGCTGATTTATGAATGAACTATGAGGACAAAACCATTTTGCTACAATAGTCTTTAGCAACTGTTTTGTGTCAGAGTTACATCTTAGGAAGACTGTAGGTTCTCTCCTAGACATCTGTGTTCCATCAGCAAAAAGTTCAGGTAATTCCTATGAAAGGTTGAGAAAACACAGTTTGAGCAGAAAGGAAGGGAAATACAAGTGGAAATCTCACAAGTCCCTGTGATCTGTCAAGGAAGCAAATTTGTTTCGCTAATCGTCCCTTTCAAGATTAAAAGTGATGGGTAACATTCTTCTGCTAAATCAGTACTGCAATTTTAAATGTCTACAATGGCAAATTGCATAAATAGGATTACTCTATATTTCTATTAAGCACTGCTGCTGTATTAAGTCTCTGAGTTTTCCTACCATTCTCTGCACTGCTCTAAATAACCATCTCTGCTCCACCTAGTGCCAGCATGCCTTTCCTGGATCTGGTCTGCCATCTAACACCCACTGAAACCTTTCTCCAAAGGTTAAAGCACAGTTCTGTCATATTTGGTGGCACATGATGACGAACGAAACATCAGTTCTGCAAAATGTGTGAGTGCTATTATGCTCTTACTCTCCTGAAACGTGCACCTAAACCTAATGCTGGTGTTGGTACTGTCTTTCCTGAGTAAAAGGAAGAAAACTAGAAGCCTATGCAGATATTATTAAACTCTCTTCCTTCTAAATTTTCCGTCATGCAGTGACGCTCGTGCACTATCCTTGGCATGCCATTGCAAGTCAGTAAAACTGACATTGCTGTGGCAGTTTGCCAGTGTCATGCAGATGTCATGGATTCAAATATAAACTGGGTAAACCATGGGAACCTAATTGCTAATATATTAGACCTACAGGATAGTTTAAATACATGTTAGGTGGTGATCTTTTGCAGGTATGGCATATATTTGTCCAAAGGTAGGTAATTATTTATTAGCTTTAAACATTTTCAAGTAATTGAATATTTATGTAGCTGTACACCTTTTTCCTTTATCTTTGCATTGAATGAATCTACTTAATTTATAGCAACTAGGACAACATAGAAATAAGGGGAATTTTGCCTACAATCTGATGGCTAACATTCATGATGTTGTCAGATTGGCTCTCACAAGCTTTTTAGTTTTGATCCATGAGAAGCTTAGAAAAGTTTTTGCTGTCACATCTGAATGCTACGGTATTAGAATTTACAGTACGGAATGGCTTGAAAACTTAATGAAAATGAATCCGGGAGAAATTACTGAATTTTTAGGATCTAAACAATTTTACAAAATTGTTGTACATAGATTTGTTTCAGAATTCAGCTAACAAATCAATCCTCAGAGCAATACTCACGGCCATTTCGGAATCTGAACAGAAAAAAGAGTCAGAGTCTTGTCACTACAGATAACCGTTTATTTTATACACCTTTTTGCATGTCTATTACTACCTTTACTTTAACACTTCATACTGCATTTGATTTACCGTGTCTTCCATTTTACTGCAGATATGAAATTAACTGGCCAGAAATTAATGCATGATTTTAGCACAGAATTTGGGGAGAAAAACAAAAAGGCAATTTTAGAATGAAAAACATCCCATTAAATGTTAATACGGTATAAATTTTCCACAGTTTTAATTTTCATTATTTTATTGATCTTATTTGTGAAGTTTTGGCACTTTTGAGAACATTTTATATAATGAAAATCAGAGTTCTGATGCGGTAAATCACTCACTGCAGGATCATTATATTTTTATTATAGTATCTAAATATAAAAGGAATTTGGAAATAGTTGTTCTCATCTATATTTTTTTAGCAGTTACTGTGCTGAAATGCAGGTGACATCACAAAATACAGAAGCAGAAAAGACATAAGTCCGGAGAAATACTGGTAGGAAGAAGGAAAAGATAAAAAAAAAAAAAGTGGAAAAAATTATATAAAACCGCAAAATTATTGAACTTTCTTGTAACATTTATTAACCTTTCTCTACCTTTTCTGCTTTCCTTTAGAAGTATTGTTAGATAAGAAACATGAAATAAGTCATTATTTTATGACTGCTGGGTAAGGAAATATGAACTCTCCTGATTGTTGTTAACCACATTACAAGAGCTTCAATATTCCTTGAATACATAATACGTACAAAACAAACCAACCAAAGACAGGAAGGCTATTAAGTCAAGGTTTCTAAAGTTAGGAAGTGCCAGCATAAAGGCCACCACTGTCTAACCACATAACTGAATGTTATTCTCCAGTGGGACCCCTGCCTCATTTAGCACACAGCTGGGTAGTGCTCTGCAGTTAGACAGCTATTCAGTGTTTTGGCTATTTTTTTCCCCACAATGTGCAGGCAAGGCATTATTATGCCTTATATATCATATTTACCCTAAACTGCAGAAATGCTGTTTTAAAGACAGAATTGTTTATTTTCTCATGACCTTTTATGCTGCTTGTAAATACAGCACTAGGATGTTTCGTAACTCTCTTGATACATGAAAAGAAGAATAAAGCCAGAAATTAAGGCAGATGTTTCTATTCATTTATATACCTAGCCTTTGTTTCAAAGTATCTAATCAATACTGGAGTGTCACATTTTGAATGCAGAAAGCCAAAGTCTCCTTGACCTGCCTCGTAGTTGTAGGACAGATGCATAAGTGAATTCAACTTAGTCCATAGCAGTGGTCTCACTTAGTGAAACTATGCTTCAATGAACAAATACAGTGTGATTATATAAACTATCACACTATATAACTAGCACATTGTGTGCCCACAAAAAAGCAGTCAAGATTGGTACGATCTCCTACTAAAATTGCAAGAACGACAGTGACAGCTGCAAGAGCCTCTCATGGCCACAGGTACTTGCTTCCTGCAAAAACTCTGAGATCACTGCTGCTTTTTCTGTCACTCAACCCCACAGAGTACAGTGCCTGCATTGTGTTATACTTCAGGGCAGATGTGATTGGAGGTTACACTCATAGAGATTTTTTCTTTTTTTTTTTTTTTTTTTTTTTTCTTTTTTTCCCCCTGGCTTTGTTTCTTAATATTAGTAAGAAACTTCCACATCTTCCTTATTTCAGCACAACTGGTCTTATTCAAGCCCTTTGGTTATAAAAACAAGGAATGGAAATTTGTAGCCTAAAATGACTTGCATTTCTAAAAGTCAGAAAGAACTACAGTAAAGCTTGTGGACAGGCCTAAAAGGACAAGTTGCAGGCCTTTGCCATTTGCATTTTGGAAGTTTCCATGGCCATTTGATTATTAATTTGCATGCATGCTACCACAGCACAGAAGAGGATGGACTTAAAATTGTCCTTTTCTTTTTTATCACATAAACTTGCTAAATTTCAAGATACAAACATGATTTGTTTTCATACTTGGTTTTATTGCATTAAGATTTAAGCAGCCCTGTTGTATAGCTTTTACATTTAAGCAAACTGTTCTTCTGCAAGACAGTCCCTTAGATGTTGGATTCTGCCCTCATAGTAGAGGGAATTGGCATTCACATAGATCTGACATTCTGTCAAAAGGAGCTGTCAACATGATTAGGAGTAAGGTAACCAGAGAGATTCCAGCATCAGCTGCATGAATGTGCTACACCCAGTGGTTTTGATAGTGAAGATGCAAAAATTCAGATTGGCTGCTAGTAGGGATGCTGTGGCTATTGCTATGCAGCCCAGGTTGGGCTATGGCTACCTCTTACCCTTGTAAACTGTTTTAAATTTAGGTTAAAACTTTTATCCTTGACGTGGGGTAAAACTGCAACCCCCAGTGTAATTACATTGCTAGTATGCTGATATGCTCTCAGGTTTTCTAAATATGAAATGCAGTTCTCCTTAATTTTCATTACAGAAAATAATTTTTTTTCTTATTCCACAATACTGTATGTACTGCTGGAATAGAGACAAGATTACTGTAACTGCAGTCATGTGCATCAGGGATGGCAGCTAAAAATTGGCTCTATAGCAGTTACAGTTTGAACTATATTAATGATGCAATCACTCTATAGCACAAAATTTGCAACATTTTTGGGACCTTAAATATTACACAATAAAAACCAAACAAATATAATTCACTTCATCAGACAAGAGGAGTAGCAGAGACCTTTTTGTTCACCAGCTGAATTTTTACTTCTATCATGTTAGAGAAGGCTAACACATGCTGTTCAAATGATGTTGCCTCAAAGTAATACATTCACATTTTGTAACAAGTACTGGACTATTTCACATTTATCATCTGCAGCTGGAAGCTTCTAAGTTTAGAAGAAAGACCTGTCTACACTTGAAGTATGGGTGTGAATATACAAAATAGGATTTGTAGATTGAATCTAATCAAACATCCAGGCCTGGTATAATCTATAATTGCATCTCAAATAAGCAAACATCTTCCACCAGCCTTTTTATGCTACTAGCATAGCATATAAACATCATCGAAGTCAGCAGAACCGAAGCTCAGTGAGACTTCTTCATTGCCATATTGTATCTGCTTCTTGTGTTTTCAAGTTTTAGCTATTATATCTGATTAGAAAAGCATACCCTCTCCAATAAATAGGTTAAAAAAGCTAATCAAAGAAATGAAGAAAAGAGTTTGACTTTATTGCTCAACTTTCCATTGAGCGTAGGAAGAATTCTTTCATTTCTAAAGTGTAAAACACAAACCTCTAAAATTCTCTTTGCTTTCCCTATAACTTGGCAAATCCATGGCATGGGCAGCATCCCTTTTGCTGCTAAAGGAATGTTTAGAGAATTTAATGATAACCCTTTTAGGGGGACTGAAAGTATCAGAAAGCGCATTTCTTTATACTACAAAGGATGAATGCAGCTGAGCTACCGAACTTCAGAGCATTTGAACTAGTTACAAGGAACTTGAACTATTTACTGTGAAACTCGCTTTTTAATATGCACCAATACTGTGAAACTCAGCAATTTTATCCAACTTCAATTTTCCTTTGATCTGCTGAATGCCCAACTGGCATTATTTTTAAAGTTTGGTTCATGAATTTTCAAATTCCAGTCTGATTAATTTCTTACCTTGCCTTGATAGAATTTCACATATAACCATACATTTGTCTCACTATGCATGAAAGACTAATTTTCAAGACTAAGACTGAAAAGCATTGTTATTATAATCTGTTTTTACCTACTGCATAAGATTCAGCCCCAAGCATTGTTCCAACACTTAAAACAAGTTAAAACCCCTCTATACATCTTTCTGGAAGCTTGGCTTCAATTAATAAAGTTTTAATACAAGGATAATATTTCTTCTTGGTTTCAATTAAACCAATCTTTAGTTAGCAAATATTTTAATGATAAACCCAACTGAATTTATCAAGCTAGAAATGAAGTCTATTCTAATTCAAATTTCTGGAAGTGTTGAAAATTGCAAAAAGTCTGCCTTGACAGCCATTATTAAACCACTCAGAAGATGAGGTACTGAGAGATGAGACTCTGATCTAGAACTGTAACACTGAAACAGTAACCAGAGATGTTGGCAAAACAGGAAGACTTGGTAACATTGCATGAATTAATGTATTCTGGAAAGTAAAAGACTCATATACAAACTTCTCTTCATTCTTCCACCTGTATCACAAACCTGATGTATATAGTTTCACCAAACTGAAACACCCTGGACATTCATCAGCCCAGTGCATGACATGCAATGCTTTAAAACTTCTTGTTCTGTGACTAGATAGGAACATTTCCAAGTGAAGACTAACCATGAAGCTGTGCAATCTCCTTCAACCTTTCTGTTTGCCAAGTGACACAACAGCTTTATGAAGCAGAAGCTGCTTGTCCCACTGCATCATATCTGAAATCAAATGTCACTTCTGATTAAAGTAGGCAAGAAAGAGGGATTGTCAGAAAACACAAACATAACACAAGTCACGTTAGATAACACTGCCTAACATAAAGGATAAGAATTTTATACTATCTATTGTGAATATGTATGCACTCTTAATCTCACCAGCAGGTAGTACTTAACCAAGTTTTCTTTCTCATCATAGAATTACCAGCTCTTGCAACTGGCTGAAGTCATTAGCAGCCATTCCAAACTAGCACAAACATTATACTGATTAGAGGTAGCATGCTATTCCACAGCATCTGCATCTTCTTTCTAATTATTAGAGCATTGCAAGTTTAAATATTCTAACAAGAACAAATTTTGCCAGTCTAACACCTAAACCCAAGAAACTGATTTAAAAATGGTTAAAATAGCAGATACCTTTTACCTGCATTCTGACTTTTGAATCAGCTGCAGAGGAAACAATAACTCTGCAGAGGTTGTCATCAAGTGTTGATTTTAAGGAAAAAAACCCACTAGTATCTGAAGCGTCACAGTAGAGGACTGAGACTTTGGAACTTTAAAAAGAATTGTGAGTGATTTCTACTCCTTCTTGAGCACAGCACACTACCTTACTGCTATTGTTGTCACTGGACTATTTCTCCAGTGGAGGAATTCTGTTTGGTGAGAAAGAAACCTTTTTGCCCATAGTAAATGTTACATTTCAAAACATCAGTTTATAGCTGTCAGGAAAATAATAAGGTTAGAGGGAATTGAAGATCTGCAGATGTTTCTGGTAACATTACGCAGATCCGAAGACTGTACTGTGTGATATTTACTTTATAAAAAACATACTACAGGCCCCAAGATATGCTTATCCTCAAAAGTACAGTACATCACTCAAAAGGCATGTAGTCCAAGAATTAAGATCCAAAAATGAGTGTGAGAAAACCTTGACAACCTAGATTTCACCTTATCTGGTATGATGCTTTTGCTTTTTACAGGTCTTATAAAATTCTGTGTATATGTGCAAATAGTGGAGGGTTGAGAGAAAACATCATTATAGAAAATAAGAGCAGTATGGGTCACTCATTAAAAAGATAATACTAACCAGATTAAAATATTTAGTTGTTATGCTTTGAAACACTGGAGAAAAAAAAAAAAAAAAAAGAAGGCTGTTTTCTTGTAAAAGACCACCTTGTGATTTTATCCAACATGCCCCATTTCCTCATCAGCCCCACCTGTCACAGGCCTGCCTTCTGCAAGCTTGAGGATAGGCAGAAAAATACTCAGTGAAGGCTACTATCCAAGTGTTTAAATGCATGAGAACTCCATGACACGTATAAATGTTAGAAATATATGTATATGTATGTATGTATATGTATACACACAAACACACATATGAAAACAATTGTTACCAGTTATCTCCAGAATTACACACTGCCTCCCCTGTGCTATACTACCATTGCATGTCAACATTCATTGGCATAGAATGACAAAGAAAGATTTTAATGAGATTTCTGAAGGTCTGGTTGGAATGGAGCCCACTTCTCCCAGTGCAGGAGCCTCATCCATCTCACAAGAAAAGAAAGGAATGTACGGAGGAAGAGGGAACACAAAATGCAGCTCCAGTGGAGCCCATGAAGTTGTCAGACGCACGGTCAACCATGAAACGTTGTATTAGTGAAGAAGTCAGGCTGATGGAGTTGCAGGCTGGAGCCTGATGTTTCCTGCACTGGGTGCTTCATCCTGCAAAAACATTTGCTCTACTGGACCCCGGATCTGGAATTTGGTGCAATGTTGTCAGGGAATGAAGTTGCATTGCAGGTCAGGGATTTTTCCATTGGTTTGTCTTTCTGCAGAATATTTTACTTTTCAGTGTGCATCTTGCAAGTGCTTGGGCAAGTGAGAGAGGGAAGCAAGTTATATTAGGAGAAAGAATAACCACCATGTGAGGGGAAGGTTGCTGTCCTTTGAGCAGCTGATTTGTGGGAAAGATTGTCCTACCAGCCAAAGCAAATTGCATCTGGTTTTTGGATGAAATATAAAATCACAGTCCTGTCCACCTATCCCCAGTAAAGAACATAGTTCTTTATCCAGCAGGTTAAAGAAGGAGCTTAAGCAATCGTGACATGGCTTTACATGGAACACGTGAGGGGAGGACTTGACCAGAAACCACTGTGTGCAGCTGGCACAGAATGACTGATGTCTGCTCCCTGGCCTGATGTAGTGGGGAAGCGAGGGATCTAGATAGGGATCTGGTGAGACCCATGTGACCACAGGGATCTGTTGTCTAGCAGGGCTCTCCCATTGCATGAATGTAGATGCTCAAAAAAGCACAGCTCTACACCATTTGCTTCGGGTGTTTCTTCATAGCTGAAACATGGATGAACCACATGCATGAAACATATCTAGTGCTTTGGGCTTTTTAAGAGATGAGTCTGCTTGCTTAGGCTAAAATAATTCAGGAGTGAATTAATTCAGGAGTGAATTAATTCAGGAGTCTAGCACCAGGCTTGAAGGATATACCCAAAAGATGGATTTCAGATTCAAAAAAAGACCGTACTTTGGATTTACAGCAGCCATATCTCTTTTTATCAAACATTCTATCTGCTCCAGGGACTGTATATGTACAGAGTACAAACTGTAATCTCTGCATTTTCCCTGAAAAGTCACCCCCTTGGATTGTTAAGCCAGTATTTCTGCACCATGATTCTACCTGGGACCACAGGTAGAATCTTGGCCATCTCCTGATGGGTATTCTCTCATTGCAAGCACCTCTTCCTCCTCAGTTCAAGAGGCGGAGGTTAGTCAGCTAACAGCTGAAAGCTGTGGCTTTATTGTTGTTTTCTCTAAGTAATTGAATCAAGAAAAAATGTTCCTTCTATTTCCCAACCTTACCAATGCGGCTAAGTGACCATTTGCACCTCTAATAGCAAAGTCTATTCAGGTAACTTATAAAATATTATGTACAACCATGGTGTAAGAGTAGTTGCCCATGATGTACAGCCACTCGATCAAGACAGAATTTTCCAAATAATTTTTATTATTAACCTCTGGTACTCTGACCTAACAGGATGTAGCAATAGAATTAAACTGAGCAGAATGCCAAAATACCTGCTAATTAACTTTATTTAACTTCCTCCTGTATCTGTCTATGAGCAGGATACAGTTTCAAAGAACAAGGCATACGAGACCTTTAAATTTCCATTAATTGTTTAATTTTCTAACTGCTCTCTGTTAGCTGAATGATTTTTGAACCCTTCGGATTTGTTTGTGCATTGTTAGGACTGATGTTGGTGAAGAGGTGCCCTGTGGCTTCCTTTCTGTAGGCAAGAGGAATCTAACATTAACATTATATTCCTAGCTCAGTTTAAAAGGAGGGATGCTGAGCTTTAGAGAGCAACTGCACAAAACAATATTACACAGTAGAAATGTAAACCAAAAGACTGAGCAGATTTCTTTCAGCTCAGAGAATGCAAGCTGATCTATGTACAAGCACAGTCAAAAAAACCCCAAACCTTTTCATACTAAATTAGGAAAGGAACATGGCTAGCAATAATCCCTCTCTGCTACTTAGTGAACCATCTGCCTATTTATGATACTGCTGATTCTGCCAAGAACCGTTCCCTAATTCCGCAGAAATCAAGGAAAATCTTAATGGTTTTTATAGACCATTACACAAGTTGGAGTCCTATCTTTGCCAGGGGAATTTTGCAATTCAAGGCAGCTGTACTGTGACTGTACAGCTGCAGTCATTTCCCTTCCCAGAGAGAGAAATTATCTCTGGCTCCAATAATTGCAGTTCAGCAAAAGCATACGTAAAAGACAACCATAACCAAGGCTCTTATAGTATCTGGTAATTTTCATAAAGGGTGATAATACTAGGCCAACACTTAAGCACTTTATGAATAGACATTTTCTCTCTTTGTATATCCTGATGGCTTAGAGGCAGACAGATGAGGGAGAGGATAGGACAAGAAGTAGTTAATGCCCATGTGTAGAAAATCAGGGAAGTCCTGATCTCCAGGTACACATTTTTTCCATGTTCAGGAGAGAGAGAGAATGGTGGGCAACACTTCAGGGTTTGTTCAAGTGTTTCCTTCTCTCCTCTTCAAGGTTTGTTACACTTTTTCTTTCATTCTGCAGTCTGCCATTAAGGCTATGTTGTTGGATTGCTGTCTCCCATTGACACGACACCTTACAAGCTAGTCTAAATAATCCACTAATGCCTTTAAGGGTAATGACCTGACAGCTCAGTAAAATGATAATGTGTAACATTCACCATGTGAAATGCCACTGGTTCTATTCCCTTTCATCTGAGTTTCAGACATTTCCATGTTCCTTGTAGTTTCATTGTAGATGCATTGGCTGACCTGCACCACTGTAGTGTTGAAACTGGATAATTTTCATTATATTAGGCTTGGTTTCTTCATTAGATCATGGCCAAAAAATGCTTCCTGCTCATGCTCTTATGTACCATGAATGATGGCAATGAAAGGATGTATGCAATTAATAAGCACACTACAGGAGGGAACTGGATGTAGGTACCATCCATTAAATTATCTCTCTTGTTTTGTTTCCTTTTTTAGGTGGAGCTAGTATACACAGAAAATTAAAGCAGTTTTTCAGTAAGGCTATAGAAAAAACATATCAACCACTCTAACAGAAGGAAAGAATGATGTTTCACTAGCGGCTAGTTAGAATGAAGCGCCCTCAGTGGCAACTCCTAACACATTTTGAGTGGTGAAAGTCTCAGCAGAAAATTCGTGCACAAGCTCAAATCTGTGCACGTATAACACAATTGATATTTCAGTGAGCAGCACAGCACAAAACACAGTGTATGCTGTTCCTAACACAAATACAGTAATACTAAGAAGACAAGACTTACACTTTTCTGCTTTGCAAACCAGAGAAAATAGACATTACCTTGTAAAAAGGCCTTGTAATTTTAAGCTATAACCTTTTGCATGGACTGAGTTGCCACAGGCTCATCTTTGAAAGCTTGAGGATAGCCAAAAAAATTGCTAATGAGAGATACTGTGCAGGTAAATAAATGCGTGAAAACTTTATGATGCATTTAAGCACTGGTAAAAAATACACACATATATATATATATATATGTAAAGCACGTGTTGGTACCTGCTGTAGCTTCTGACATCTTGCATTTGCTGTGGTACGTTTCCTCCTAGTCACAATTTGTGTTGTGCTATGTATGTTACCATTAAGATAGAATGACAAAGAAGGGTATTAGTGAGATGTATGAAGTTTGATGGTATGCATGCTGTTATTTCCAAGGCAAGAGCTGCTCCTGTTCTCTTTATCTGGCTCAGCATCATTCTCCTTGTCTGCATCAGTTCCCCATAACAATATAGCTCATCTGAGCATACTAGCAAAACAAAATTCTGGGGCTGCACTGAGACTGCTCAATGATTGATGAACCTGTTATCCTTCCTGGCCTAAGCATGCCCTTATGATTGCCATTAAGAAAAACTCACCAAAATTTAGAGCTAGTATATGTTTGTGCATATCCACACAGAAATCATCATGATGAGTTGGCACAGGGCTAGCATATGAATCAAAAATAGTTTTGGGTCCACCAGTTTAGACATAAACTTCACACTTCAGTGCATGTTCTTCTTGACTGTATAACACTCCTACGTGCTTTTTAAAGAATGAATGAACTGGGGGACTTTTTGGTTAGAAAACTAATATCATCCTTCACATATTCATGGGCTATTGTATTTCTCAGACAGAAGAAATAGTGCAGTTGTACTGCACATGGGGTTTATTAGAGAAGCAGTGCGGGGACTGTGGTAGCAGTAGGAGCAATAATGGAAAGTTCATATTGTACCAATCCTTTTATTCTCCATTATTAAAGGAGACATACACAAGAGACACTGTTTATATCACCCTGGGAACGAGGAAAATTCTGTAGTTTGCAGGAAGAATTTTCCCTTTTATTAGGAACAGGCCAAAAGTTCTCAGATAAATGAGTTCTGCATAAAAAAACCTGGTATGCAGGCCATATTAGGATTGTTAGCTACAGCTGCAGGAATATTCAGTGGATGAACCTGCAATATAGCCAAAGGAGATTTGCTTTCACTAGATAAAATTCTGTATGGGATTAAAATAGGTCTATGAAGCAAGTGCTGTAAATAAGCTGCCTTTTGAATATTCTAGGAATATCACTTGAAAATGTGTACATGAACAAGAGTATTCTGCAAAATAAACCTGCACGTATTTGTCATACCAGCTGCTGAGTGTTCCTCTCCCCTCTTTGTTGTTCTTCCTCTCATGTGATACAGACCTGGGGCTTGATCCAGCTTCTATGACATCCATAGAGCTAGATAAGAGTCTTACAAGCCTTATTTGCAACCACTATAGGATATTTTAAACAATGTAAAAGTAATCTTCATCACAGCATAGATTAAATGATTTTTGTAAGGCATCAAGTACTTGATAGCTTGAATAAAATTATGTGGGCCATCTTCATGATACTTTTAATAGAGTTTCCCCTCCAAAAAAATTTTTAGCGTTTTATGTTCTAGTACAAGTAGGTTGAGTCACATTAAACAGAGAACATGTTGTTCTCTGTGATGGTGTACTCTGAAGATGAATGTTAGTCTTTGTGCTTAGAGAACATGTGAATTCACTTGATTTCTTTCAAACAAAGCTCACTATGTGGAAAAACCTTGGTGTCTTTGCTTGGAAATGGGCTAAATTGCAATAGCAACCTTGGCCTTGCACCATGGTGCCAACATACTAAACACATAGAAATAGAATGCAGCAAAAGATGCATTAAAAAAAATAAAACAAACAATTTATTATTATAAATAAGCATTTGCTGCGTGCTTGACAGATAAGAGGTGTAACAGCCCTGCTGTCAGCAGGCTTGCAGGGGCCTACCACACCCTGTACCTGTTGTGCTGTACCAGGGACTCAGCCTGCCAGCTGAGGGGAAAACAGTGCTCTGCTGTAGATCATGCACAGCAATTGAACTAGTGTGCAAGTTTCGAGCTGGCTTCCTGCCAAGTCCCCGAAACTCGACAACAAGGACCTGCCTCCCAGAGAGGGAAAAGAAAAAAAAACCAAGCAGCCAAAGCTATAGCAAATATATATATATATATATATATATTACATATGAGACAGATACACAAAAGGAGAATACCACACACAGAAGGGGGGGGGGGGGGGGAAAGGGGAAGGGAGAAGGACAAAAAGGGGCAAGGACCGAACAAGCCAACCAGCCGACCGAAGGCAAACTAGCAAAAATCTCACCACTTCCCTTCGAACAGGCAGGATGGCTAGACACGGCCCAAGGCTCTCCCCTCACGCGTGGCAGATAACAGCAGTCACTGTAGGCCTCAGCTCCAGATAAACCAGACCAAAACAGGGACCCGCCGTTCTCGAACCTCGCCGGAGAGGAAGAGAGCGAGATGCCTCCCGCTAGCCTTATTTATACCTCAAGTTACGTAAAGGAATAGCATGGAATACTTCCGTGATCACTTTTCTAGTTCCTTCCTGGTTACAAGTTGGTCTCCAGGAAGGCCTAGAGTGAAACCACCACATTCTCCACCCCTTATTCCATACTATTCCTTTACGCAACACCTATGTCTCACGTTCGTCTACATCCCGCGCATATATATACACATTTGCATATATATATATATATAGTTCTTGTTGGTCTCTCGGCACAGTTGTCTCGTCGTTGGAAAATCAATACCGATGTCAGTTCAGTCCAGATCTTTGGTCTCCTCAGTCACCATTACAGTTCTGATTTATGGCTGTTTCATCACTGGACTGTCTCATCACCAGATACCAGCAACAGCTTAGTTCAGGTCTCTCTCTCATCTGGTGACTGGCTTCCTGTAAAAACACAACTTAGGACATACAATTAGTTTTTCCCCAAGGCTAAGTTTCCTTGAGGCACACACTGGATGACTCCATCCTTCCTCATTACCCACCACGTATGTCCTGGCCCTTGAGCAAAGACAATCCCACGAATGGGTTTGTCTTGGCCTGAGGCAGGGGTAACCCAAACAGCTTTCCCTAGCATTCCCCTCAAATGGATTGCTGGAACTTTATCTCCATCAACAATGTGAAGGGATTCTGCCTGTGCAGGGCCAGCTCGATTGACAGAACCCCTGGTGTTAACTAGCCAGGTAGCCTTGGCTAAGTTCTTGTCCCAGTTTTTATAAGTCCCCTCACCTAATAACTTTAGAGTGGTCTTCAATAATCCGTTATATCTCTCAACCTTCCCAGCAGCTGGTGCATGATATGGAATGTGGTATACCCATTCGATACCATGTTCCCTCGCCCAAGTGGTGACTAATCCATTTTTGAAATGAGTCCCGTTGTCCGACTCAATACGTTCTGGGGTCCCGTGTCGCCACAGGACTTGCTTTTCAAGGCCCAGAATGGTATTCCGGGCCGTTGCGTGGGGCACTGAAAAAGTCTCTAACCATCCCGTTGTTGCTTCCACCATGGTAAGTACATAGCACTTACCTTGGCGGGTCTGTGGCAGTTTGATATAATCAACCTGCCATGCCTCTCCATACTTATACTTATCCCATCGTCCACCATACCACAGGGGTTTCAGTCTTTTCGCCTGCTTAATAGCGGCACAAGTCTCACAATCATGGATAACTTCAGAAATGATATCCATGGTTAAATCCACCCCTCGGTCTCGTGCCCATCTGTGGGTGGCATCTCGGCCTTGATGACCGCAAGCATCATGGGCCCATCGAGCCAGAAACAGCTCTCCCTTCTGCTGCCAGTCTAGGTCTACTTGTGACACCCCTATCTGTGCAGCTCGGTCCGCTTCTCTGTTGTTATTATGTTCTTCATTAGCTCGCTTCTTGGGCATGTGGGCATCTACATGGTGGACTCTCACATTCAGACTCTTCGCTCTGGCAGCGATGTCCTGCCACAAGTCAGCAGCCCAGATGGGTTTTCCTCCACGCCTCCAGTTCATCTTCTTCCATCGCTCTAACCATCCCCATAGAGCATTGGCTATCATCCACGAGTCTGTGTAGAGGTAGAGTCTCGGCCAACCTTCTCGTTCAGCAATGTCCAGGGCCAATTGGACGGCTTTGAGTTCCGCAAATTGACTCGACTCGCCTTGACCCTCAGCGGCTTCTGCCACTCGTCGGGTGGGATTCCAAACGGCCGCTTTCCACTTCCGGTTCCTTCCTACAATTCGGCAAGAACCATCAGTGAAAAGGGCATAACGCCTTTCTTCATCTGGCAGCTGATCAAATGGCGGAGCTTCCTCGGCTCGGCTCACTGGCTCTTCTTCTTCTTCTGCCAGACTGAAGTTCCCACCTTCAGGCCAATTGGTTATGATTTCCAAGATGCCGGGGCGATTCGAGTTCCCGATTCGGACACGTTGTGTAATCAAAGCCATCCACTTGCTCCACGTGGCATCGGTGGCATGATGCGCAGGGGGCACCTTCCCTTTGAACATCCAACTCAAGACGGGTAATCGGGGTGCCAGGAAGAGCTGTGCTTCGGTACCAATTACCTCTGAAGCTGCTCGTATACCTTCATACGCCGCTAAGATTTCCTTTTCCACAGGGGTGTAATTGGCCTCAGAACCTCTGTAGCTTCGGCTCCAGAAACCCAGTGGTCGCCCTCGCGTCTCGCCAGGCACCTTTTGCCAGAGGCTCCAGGAGGGACCTTTATCTCCAGCTGCAGAGTAGAGCACATTCTTTACATCTGGTCCCATTCTAACTGGTCCAAGAGCCACGGCATGTGCAATTTCTTGCTTGATCTGCCTGAAAGCTTGTTGTTGCTCAGGACCCCACTGGAAATTGTTCTTTTTACGGGTCACAAAGTAAAGAGGGCTCACAATCTGACTGTATTCTGGGATATGCATCCTCCAGAAGCCTATGGCTCCCAGAAAAGCTTGGGTTTCTTTCTTGTTTGTGGGGGGAGCCATTGCTACAATCTTGTTGATTATGTCTGTTGGTATCTGGCGTCGTCCATCTTGCCATTTCACCCCTAGGAATTGGATCTCTCGGGCAGGTCCCTTGACTTTGCTCTTCTTGATAGCGAAACCGGCCTCGAGGAGAATCTGGATGATCGTCTGTCCTTTTTTGAAAACTTCTTCTGCTGTATCCCCCCATACAATGATGTCATCGATGTACTGGATGTGTTCGGGAGCCTTACCCTTCTCTAGTGTGACCTGGATCAGTCCATGACAGATGGTTGGACTGTGTTTCCACCCCTGGGGCAGTCGATTCCAGGTGTATTGAACGCCCCTCCAGGTGAAAGCAAACTGTGGCCTGCACTCTGCCGCTAAAGGAATGGAGAAAAACGCGTTGGCTATGTCGATGGTGGCGTACCACTTTGCTGCCTTGGACTCCAACTCATATTGGAGCTCCAACATATCTGGCACGGCAGCACTCAACGGTGGCGTAACTTCATTTAAGCCACGATAGTCCACAGTCAGTCTCCACTCTCCATCGGATTTACGCACAGGCCAGATGGGGCTGTTGAAGGGTGAATGGGTTCTGCTGACCACCCCTTGGCTCTCCAACTTTCGGATCATTTTGTGGATAGGGATCACAGCATCTCGGTTTGTCCGATACTGTCGTCTGTGTACAGTTGTTGTGGCTATTGGCACTTCTTGATCTTTAACTCGTAGTAATCCTACAATGGAAGGGTCTTCTGAAAGGCCAGGAAGGGCAGACAATTGCTTGGACCCCTCTTCAATCACCGTGGCTACACCAAAAGCCCACCGGTACCCTTTCGGGTCCTTGAAGTATCCTCTTCTTAGGTAGTCCATACCAAGGATGCAAGGGGCTTCTGGCCCCGTCACAATGGGACGCTTTTCCCATTGGTCTCCCGTCAAGCTCATGTCCGCCTCTACTACTGACAATTCTTGAGACCCTCCTGTCACTCCAGAAATAGTAACAGTCTCGGTACTCTTATACTCCGAAGGCATTACAGTACACTGGGCTCCAGTATCTATCAAGGCCTGGTATCTCTGAGGATCCGATGTGCCAGGCCATCGGACCCACACAGCCCAGTAAACCCGGTTATCTTCTTGGTCCCTCTCCTTCTCCTGGCAGAAGGCAGGGCCCCTCTACTGGTCTTGATCAGAGCATTCGTCGTCAGAGTTTGACTTTGACTTCTTAGACTTTTTGTCATTGTCGAAGTGGACCTCCATCTTCTCGTGTTTCGGCGATCGCAGTTTCTCTTCTAAGAAATCTCCATCTACTACATAGACAACTTTCTTGTCAGTCTTCTTTCGCTTCAGCTCCCTCACTCTAGCTTCAAGCTTAGAAGTGGGTTCACCATCCCACTTCTTCATGTTTTCTCCTTTACTACGAAGGTATGCCCATAGTTGGTTACGTGACCCATGCTTAGAGTTCTCTTTCCTTCGACGTGTGAATGACAGGGATCGTGAGCAAGATCGAGACCAGGATCGAGGTCTAGGCCGAGGTCGTCTTTGTCGGTCCCGCCGTGATCTTCCCATTGGCCTTTCTTGGTAATCTCTATACCTTCTGTCCTCTCTGTCTCTAAGGTCGTCCTCATATCTGGAATATTCATAATCTCTCTCCGTTCTTTCCCTATCGTAGGTGCGTCGGTACAGGGGATTGAAGGAGTCTTCCATATTTTCCTCGATGGTTCTTATCCAAGCACACATAGTGTCCACGCTTGGTTCATCCATCTTTGGATTATATATGGGTATCAAGCAGGAAATATATGGTTTAGGGGCACCTTGAATTACCTTTTTCCACATTGGTTGCGTGCAGGGAACATTCTCAGGAACTTGGATATCATAATAATCTGGATCAGAATAGATGATCTCCAGCATGGCCAATTCCCGTAGGTATTGGATGCCTTCTTCCGCAGTCCTCCACCTTCTTGAAGAACTCTTCAGGGACTCCTTAAATGGGTATTTCACTCTCACCGCGTGGAGTATTCGGAGCCAAAGACTGGACGCCATTTTCTCCCTCCCCATTTCTTGCTCTATCACAGGGTCTCGAGCAATGGATCCCAACTGTCGTGCTTCATCACCTTCAATTACATGACTATCAGCTCCCTTGTCCCAGCATCGCACCAGCCAGGTGAGGACTTCTTCACCAGGCAAGCGCATATAATCTCTCCGTAAATCTCGAAGCTCTCTTGTGGTCAGTGATTGTGTAATTTCGCTTTCTCGCATTATTTCTTGTCCATCTCTCCCACGTAGAATCTTTTCCACCTCTCTCTTTACTCTTCCACTCCTACGTGGGACTGCTCCCACTTCCTCCCTATATCTCTCATGTGGAGGTGGAGACTGAGCATGCCGTGGGGATAAGCTTCTATATTGTTCACGCCGCGGAGATGGTTTCCTATGCCGTTCATACCGTGGGGATGGACTCCTATGCCGTTCACGCCGCGGAGATGGACTTCTACGTCGTTCATACCGTGGGGATGGACTCCTACGCTGTTCGCGCCGCGGAGATGGACTTCTGCGTCGTTCACGCCGTGGAGATGGACTTCTATGCCATTCACGCCGTGGGGATGGACTCCTGCATCGTTCGCGATACCCAGCGGGTGGAGGTAGTGAGTAATCTTTCACGTGGTGAGATAAGGGCCTCTTCCTCCAATCATTCACACCTCCAAGAGAAGGTTGGGTCTGGAGGGGTAGGGATAATTCCCCCTCCAATTGAGGGGGATGCTTTGGCTCCTTCTTTGCGTCTTTTGTAACACTGAATGTGTAGTCAGGATATAAATCATCAAGCGACAATATACCACCGGCCGTTTGTACTGTTGCTTTCTTTTCTCTTGATGCTGTTCTGTATTCCTTTGGGCGTGCCCCTAGTTCTCTTGGACGTGCTCCTTCCCGTGTAACCGTTTCTTCCTCTCTGGTACCTGCTTCTTCTCTTCCAATCGCTCCTTCCTCAGTCACAACCACTACTTCCTCTCTCGCAGTCGCGCCTTCATCACTTGCTGTTGCTCCTTCTCCCATTGCTGCCACTCCTTCGTCCACTACATCTTGAGTGAATTGGATAGGTTCTTCTGTTCCTTCTTCTTCTTCTTCTTCTTCTCTTTCTTCTGTGCGTTCTGGTTGGGGAGATGAGTCTGTAAGTTCCTTGATCTCTCTTACCCACGTCTTCTTCTTCTTCACAGGGGCAATGATGACCTTCCGGTTCTTAGCTTGAGTCCCGGTTCTAGTGGGCTTAGTAGAAATGGCATTGACTTCAAGTTGTGTTTGGACCCCAACTTCTGTGGACCTAATAGGGACATCACTGGTTTCAAGTGGCGTGGTTTGGGTTTCTGTGTCGACCTTAACCCTTTGAAGGTGGTCTATGGCAGCTCGATAAGCATTAGCCAGGCCCCAGCACAAAGCAGAGAATTGCATATTCGGATCTTTGTAGGAAAAACACCCTTCTGCCAAACTGTGGGCCATCTCACCAGAATCAAACATTTGTTCTGGTGTGAACTCCCAATTAATGGGGGGTGACACATGTCCTACTAATCTACCGAAATCTTCCCAAGCTCCATGCCACCCGGGGACTGGCCTGTCTGCAGCCCTTTCCAAAGTTCCAGCGAGTCCCTTTGAGGTGTGATCTTTCCTACAAGAGGGAAGGTAACGGAACCCCATTCTTCCAAGTTTAAGTAGCACTTCCAGTACCTTTATCAATGACAGTACTGTTGCAATAAGATTTATATAGTAATTAGAGCCGATTTTAACCATGGGGATTTCCTTTACCAAACCTTCGATGTCAAAATTAAAGGATGGAAGCAATTTGTTCCATCCATCCTCAAGGTCTGGACGTCTCCCTATACGGTAGCCTAACACAGGTGTAAAGGTGGCTAGAATTATAAGACAAATTAATGAAATAGCCATTGTTTTTTGTTATTATTTCTTCTTGATCCCAAAACAAACCTTTGTTTATATAAACAAAGTTTCCTTGGCTGCTTTCCCAGACTCTGGCAGTGTTCCCAGACCTGTTCCCAAAACAATAGATTGGTTTTGCAAAACAACACCGAGCTTGGCTGTCTTCCTGGAAAAACGTTTATCAAAACAAGCCAAACTTAACCAAAATATCCCACTTCTGACACCAAAAATGTTGTGCAAGTTTCGAGCTGGCTTCCTGCCAAGTCCCCGAAACTCGACAACAAGGACCTGCCTCCCAGAGAGGGAAAAGAAAAAAAAACCAAGCAGCCAAAGCTATAGCAAATATATATATATATATATATATATTACATATGAGACAGATACACAAAAGGAGAATACCACACACAGAAGGGGGGGGGGGGGGGGGGGAAAGGGGAAGGGAGAAGGACAAAAAGGGGCAAGGACCGAACAAGCCAACCAGCCGACCGAAGGCAAACTAGCAAAAATCTCACCACTTCCCTTCGAACAGGCAGGATGGCTAGACACGGCCCAAGGCTCTCCCCTCACGCGTGGCAGATAACAGCAGTCACTGTAGGCCTCAGCTCCAGATAAACCAGACCAAAACAGGGACCCGCCGTTCTCGAACCTCGCCGGAGAGGAAGAGAGCGAGATGCCTCCCGCTAGCCTTATTTATACCTCAAGTTACGTAAAGGAATAGCATGGAATACTTCCGTGATCACTTTTCTAGTTCCTTCCTGGTTACAAGTTGGTCTCCAGGAAGGCCTAGAGTGAAACCACCACAACTAGTCAACCAGGCTTCTACAAGCAGATTTCAGCTGAACTCACCGTTTCAAGTAAGTTTTTTTCCACAAAAAAGTGATATCAATTTCAGCAAAATTTTCCGGAAAGAACAGCAAAAAAATGACAAATGATGCTTCATTAAATGAAAGTGTGTTTGTTTTATAAAGCTTTTGAAATTAATTCATGACATGTAGAATTGCATGATGTGGTATAATTTTTATGATGATGTTTGGAACAGCAGCAATATGATATGATATGAAATAATAAAAGCAGTACATCAAAAGTGTAATGCTCCTTTTTTTTGTTGTTAATTAAATATTAGGTTAAAGTATATTATCCTTTCTGTGAGAACAGTATTTTAAAAATTGGCTTTACTTCCACTTACAAAAAAATGACAACATGAAAAAATTAATGAAATAAAATATTTGTGTTTTAACTGGGTTCATTACCAATAATCCTTAAAAACAGAGCATTCATTAATAACTGTACAGAAAATCCTAACTAAGCCTTACAATACTCTGTAAAAAAATGATTTGAAAACAAAGTAAAGTAAGGCAAGTGAAATCTTATTTTATCAAACAAACACGAGCAACCCCTCCTGAAAAACAAGAAGAAATTTTGTGCAAATAGCTCAGGAAAAATGAAATTCTCAAATAATACAGTGATATAACATGTTAGTGGCTCTCAAATTTAGAATAATCACACTAACTGATGTTTGCTTTAACTGTAAGAGTTTATGTCTAACATTAAGTATTATTCTTACAGAAAAATTATTCTTCCTAAAGGAAAGACAGTCCACATTTGTGTATGTACACAAAAGACATTCATGGACTGCTTGTTTGTGTGAAACTTATTATTTCTGTTAGAAAATTTTTTAAAAAATCATATCAATGTCAAGACTAGTTTCCATTATGCCATGTTTTGTTATATTTCTTTTAAATGCCCCCTGCTGATTTCCTTATAATATATCTGAAACTAAAGGAAGAAGATTTCTTTTACTGCAATTCCCATCAGGACTTTAGATGAAATATTTTTGTTATAGGCACTTTGAATGAGTATGTAGTCTTCTAATGTATTTGAGAGTTTGACAAACCCTCTGACTGTTTTAAAAATGTTATCTTCAATGAACACAGGAAAAAAAGAGACAAAGATTTAAACTTCTGTGAGGGCAAAGCAAGTTGTTGCAGGTATTTCAAGTTATAAACAAGACTAAATTAAGAGCTGTAAACCATATGAGATTACTCCAATTTTGAATTAGAGCTGTGCCGTTCCTTATAAAACAAATTTCTGTACAAAAGCCAATTTCTTTCCTTGAACCTCTGTAGAAGACTGTATCATCTCTGCATTCCAGCTTCCCTACAGCTGCAATTAGCCAATTGCCTATCAACTAGTTACAAATTGTGAAGTTTTTTTTTGAAGTATACTTTTTACACAGAGATTGCACAAGAGTCAGCCAGTGCTATCAAACAGCTACTATGTGCACTCTGTTAAATAGCACACAGTATGACTACTTTGCTTGCTGACTTGATCTGTAGTAGGTGGAACAAACCAAGATAAATAATGAAAAATTTATCAGGGATATGATTTAGGCATTACTTGGAAGCCTTGGTTTCATGGTGACGAGGGAAAAGGATCCAATATGAGGTAAATAGGCACTAAGCAGCAAAAAGGACAAAATCCTCTTTTTATGCCCATGGATAAGTTTTAGTGCAAGGGTCTTTAGTTAATATCTTGATTATATATCTATATCTAGATATAAAAGTGCATTATAAGATACATTTTCCTGCAACATAATTCTGCTAGAAAATTGCCACACTTCCATATAATTACTATCTAGTTTTCATTTATATTTACTGCTCAGTAGAACGCAAGCAGTGAAGATCCCATCTGTCTTTGAAGGTGATAGGAAAATGTTCACTGCTAAAATACAGCAGGAAAAATTTTCCAGAAAGAAATGTTTTGTCTGTGAGCATTGGCAATAGTTGTCTTGACTCACATAATGCATACTGAAGACTGTTTAAAGCATCCCACATAGATAGAAAAATGAGTCAGGTTTCAAAACGAGATAGACAAAACAGCAGAAGGAAGCACAGCCTTGCATAATTGTGCATCACTGATATCAAATTTGTTTAGGGGCCTTTTCTGACATGTTGAGTGTTCAAATGGTTTGACACTGACAACTTACTCCTGTCGTTAAAACCCCCCACAGGATATACCATTGTATGCTTTGGTTTTTCTTTCAAAGGCTTGGAGAATGGTTCAGTATGGATAGAAGCACACCTGTGTGTGTGTCTAAACAAGGAAACTACAGTTGGTTAAAACTAAACTCCTTTGGAATAGTTTAACCAATTAAATAGTATCCATAATGGATTATTCTCCTGAATTTCTAGAAAGCAAGCTGGCTAAAACCCCTGAAGATCACTGTCTCTTCCATTTAAGCCATTTAACTCTCATGCTCAAAAAGTGATTGTCACTAAGTTCCTGCTAGGACTTCTCTCTGCCTCTCCTACTCCCTAAGAATGCTTCTGCTGGTCCTGAAGTAGATCTTGGAAAGACTCATAAGGAAAATTGATAGTAGCTGCTTTTCCGTCTGTAGAAGCTAAGCTACTTTTACCTATGAAGAGATATAATTATTTTTCTCTTTCTACATACCCCTCTTTTGTAAGATGCCAAGGATGGCAAACATTTATAGTATCAGTTAACAAGAGGCTAAATATTCACGTTTTGGGGAAGTAGTTATGCTAACTTTATAGATCAGCCTCTCCCTTTCCCTCGCCCAAGTCACAGGCAGACCAAATGTTGGACTATTGAATACCAGAAAATATCTTTGGTCTACTCCCATGTGTAACAATGAAACTTCACTGGGGATTGCCAGATTAGTAGACCAGACACTTTCCAAAATAAATTGAGTCAATATGTTATATCAAACACATTTTTCAGTCAGACGAGGGGAGGAGATTTGCTCAATAGGCCTTTCCAAACTAAATCATACACAAGTCTTTTTTAGCATCATGGAGATTTAAAAGAAATGGATCATTAATAAGGAAGAAATGCACTATCACTTTTTTTCAGGTGGCTATAAAGATAGTGATCTTATCTCCTACTAATAGCTTGCACAAAACTCCTTCAAAAGTGCTAAAGTGCTGCACAATTTTCAGAACGTGCAAGGACATTCAACTAAGTAAATAACAAAAAAAATGCTATAATGCCTTTTGCATATCTAGCAGGTGACTAAAATGTGCAGAACTCTAAAAAGATGTGGTAACAGGATATACGAGCTATGTTTTTGAACTCCCTTCTTTAGATACACAAAGAAATTTAATTAAATGAATCACCATAGAAAGCATCACATTTTGAAAAGCATAGGCAGAAAGGGAGATTTCTGGTACCTTACATAACTCAGAGCAAAAATAACTCGTATAACGAGCATTTCTTAAACAATATTAGCTCAATATGTGGTTACAGAATTTACAAATCAATCACATCATGTTCTCTCCACAGGGAGTGAGATTAAAGAGAGGGCTCACAGTGACCAACTTTAAATGCAGCCCACTGATCCTTATAAACTCTCTCTCCATCATTCCTTTCCTGTTCTCCTCTCCCTTTCTCCTTTCCCCTTTCCCTTCTCTTTCTTCTTCCCCTTTCCCCTTTCTCCTTTCCTTTCTCTTTCCACTTTCTTCTTTCCTTTCTCTTTTCCCTTTGCCATTCCCCTTCCCCTTCTCCTTCCTCTTCCCTTCGTCCTTCCGCCTTCCTCTTCTCTCTGACCTATAAAGAACCATTTTACAACAGGCTCAGTAAAAGTGTTTTAACTGAATCTCTCATGCTCCCATGCTGCTGTTCACCAGAGAAGTCAAATTAAGAGACTAAGAAACCCAGGGCAAAAGAATTCTAGCAAATCAAAGCACTCCTAGTTGGAATGTATTGCCAGTAGCTCCCTGCTTGATGAAGTGTCTCTATGTCAGCAGCATTCTGGGAGCAGCTCTGCTGATTGCTGTATTATGACACCGAGAGGGAAGAGGAAGACACTCACTTAGTTGATTCAAGACCACACTATAGTCAGTGTAATCACTTACTTGGAAGTCAGCAGAATTTAAAAGGAACCAAGATTCTAAAGTATGTAGACATTCATAGGTGTGATTAATATTTCCTACACAGTTATGTATTTTTCTTAAGTGCCCTCTTCAAATATTATAAAAGAAAGTCAAGTACTTCTTTAGAAAATATCCTTTGCAATTGCCTGCCCCTCAAATCACTCAGTACCACACAAGCATATCAAGAGCTATCTTGACAGATTTTGACAGACCAAGTCAAGCAGGAAGGCAGGCGCAAGTGTTTCAGTTACAACAGATTGATAAAATTTCAGGCATTGTAGTTTTGTTGCGTTTTCAACTCCTTTTGAATTTATCATTGGAATTAACATGTATTGTTAGGTTTAACTGCCAGAACCTAGAGTCTTATGCTGGAGTGCTGGCTTTATTTGTGAGGAGAGAAGGCAGTCCACTAAGCAGCACCAGGGATCAGCATCAGCATATTAATGATGCAATTACTACAACTCAACAAACAAGAGAGAGTAATTATCAAGATGAGACCAAGCTGAAAAAGCTATGTTGCAGTCAGAACTGCTGCTGCTATAATTCATGTTCATGAAAAATTCGTTAAACTGGAAACTGCAGAGGAAAATTAAGTATGAGTCCTAAAAAACCATAACTCTTTAGAACCTGAGAAGATGATGTGATGAGGAAGAATGTCATCAAAATATCACCTTTGGTCCAATTTTACTTTCAGTTGGGTAGGTGAAAGCAAGTAGATCAGTGGTGCCAGAAGGCAGCACCAAAATGAAGAAGTAAGTCCAGTGACCTCTGCAAATTGCTGCTGAAACCACTGAACTCATGAATAGTAATCACCCACCTGCTCACAGGGCTTCAGTTGGTGAACTGATACCACAAGCAAACACCAGTATTAGACATGTGTGCAGCAATGTTTACACTCACAAAAATATTTTTCTTGAATAAAATAGAAGATGCATAATAATAATTCGTGAATGATTTTCATATCATTGCTGACAGTTATAAAACAAGACATGAGAAAGATGTAAATTCTTTTTCAACAGTTTTCCACTCTCTGGAAGGTGAAGGCTAGGACAAATTGAGGTAGTCTTCCAGTTATACACTTCTTGATTGAGGAAATCTCACAACTTCATTTCTTTAAAGCATGAGTACTCATAACTAGCTGTAAGTCTTGGCTTCAGAACAGCTCAGACTTAGAAGCAGATTGAGAGTATGAAGCCTGCTCTCAGATTTTCAACATCTCTAAAATACGATATTTTTAAAACTTTGGAACAAGATTTACTGTCAGTTTTGTGGGCAGTCAGATAATTACTGGCAATACATTCTTCCCTGCTTTCGAATGTACAGAAAGTAGAAAAAGGGAAGGTCTTGCATCAAAGCAAGTCTCCTTTGTTACATCAAATTTCTCTTCAGTTTAAAGAACTTTCTCTCAGATGTTTTTCAGAAACAAATAACTTTATTTGTTAATTTTTTATTAGAATCCAGCTGCAAGCAAGGAAGACTCCAGCAGTTTTTCAGTGCTAGGAATAAAGATAATTTCTTGTGCACATAAACATCAGTACTATAATGACATTTTAACCATTTCAGTTCCGAAATATAATCCAGTGCCTTCACTATTTATGAAGGTCATTGCTACTATGTTATCATCTAAGAAAAAAAATCAGTTAATGTGGAATTCCAGGAACTTCTGTATAAACCAAAAGTAATGGACTATCAATTCTTTAAATATGTTTTGGAAAAAAAACATGTAATGTCTCATAGAAACAGAAAGTAAAATTATGCTACTTCTGATTTTCAGATGGATTTGATTGAATACTAATTCCTTGGCTTTAGACAGTGAAGTGTTCACTCTGTAATGGATTCTGTCGTCATCTCTCACAGAATTGAACATGTTTAGGGTGGAAATAAGTTTATAAAGTACTTTGTAGTCAAAATACTTTATAGCTGTTTAAGAAATGGTTTAAATCCTTCATTGTAGAGGTCACCCACTTAGTATGGAAAAAATTTTTTGATGAAATGATCATTAGCATAATTCAGCATTGCTAACTGAACCGTGCCAGGGTTGAACACAGGGTTGCCTCTTCCTACCAGAAAGATTCCTTAGTCCTGCTCAATTCTTCATTCTCCAGGGCAAGCTTTCCCTCAGTGATTCCTCAGCTGTCTTTGCAAGGAGATGCACTTGATGAGAAGGGCAATCCCAGGTCACCCATTGCCCTTTTGTGGGATATGGGCCGATGTAGCCAAACCACATAAAAAGAGAGCAGGCATTCATTTGAAACTTAGGAGACTGCAGCTGAATTTAATCTGATACCTATTAGGAAGCATGCCATTACATGAACACTATTTTTTAGAAAACGTGAAAATGAAACTGTGTATAAAACAGAAGGTGGTTATCACAAAAAGATCAAATTCCTTAGGAGAGCTTAGAAGTTATGTCAATGAAAAAGGCAAAGGAAAAGAACAAGGAAAAGAAAAAAAAAGAGGAAAAGGAAAATGAAGAGAAAGAAAAAGAAGAAGAAGAAGAAAAGGGAAAAGAAAAATAAAAGATAAAAATATGAACTAATCACAAATTTTCTTGGAGGAATTTTTACCTGTTTCTTTCAACGCTCCAAAGACTTTACTGGAGCCTTTGGCAAATATCTTCTACGTACCTTGATATAGCTTTACCATGAAAAATATAGAGATGATTCTTTTCATATATGCATTAACAGGAAAACTCACTTCTAGCAGTTATAAAAATGAATCATTCTGCAGTTACCCTCCATGTTTTGCTGGTAAATAAAGCAAAAAGACTCATCTCAAAGATAGGTCTGTTAATTTTAAGACATCACATTACAGGAGGCAAACACACAGAGTAGGGAAGTAGTCTGGAATCTGTCCATGTAATACACTCTAATTATAATTTGTGTGTCATCTTTCCAATAGACCGTGTGTTTACAAGGAACTGTCACTGACTTTTGATGTATGTGAGGGCAATTGGGTTGAACAGTGGTTTTAACCTATGGGAACTTGAGGGGTCCTATTTCTGTTTATGTTTTTACTTCTCAGTATGGTGCATACTGTCATTTGCTGTAGAGCTCTAACATGGGTGAGTAGTCTAGTTTTCCTTGGTAGTCAGCAGAGAGAGTTGACCTCTGGAGGCCATTTTAGAGTACTTAAATTCATCATTGTTGTTGAATTACGGAGCTTAGACTCCTGAGCGAAGACATATAAGCTGGGTCATTTCTGGGCATTAAAAAATGCTGCATCATTAAAATTTCAACAGTGTGTATTGATCTCATAAGTAAGTGCAGATCTTGGTAAGAATTTGCCTTTAATCTTTTTCTGTCAAGGTAAGGAAGTGAGCAAGAGCTTTTAAGCAGCTTTACCTGGTCATCTTATTTTTAATGACTGATGCTTATAAAATAAATAGAATGAGCAGCAGAACATAGCCTTGCACATGTCAGTGTACTTTGAAAGAAGACCTCTATTCATACAAATTACTGGGAAACACTTTTAAACATGTGTCTTGAAAGTGCTTGTTCTTCTAACTCATTTTACCTGTTAGATTGACTCATATAAGTAATGAGATGATATATAAAGAAAAACAACTTTTGCTGCTGATTTGTGCCCTTTGTGCAGATCCAAAGAATGCTTACCATGGGTCAGTATTTAAATTCTTTGAGAAGGAAAGTCAACATTGTGGGGGAATCTGGAAGAATCATATGAAAGAGAACCTTGTAAATACCAGACCGAGTGCCAGGACTGATCAAATTTTGAGTCCCAAGTCTCAGATGTTTAAAACTAAATTTATAAAAATCCAGAATTGCTTTATATAATAGGAAAATTACATAGGCGATGTCTAGCCTTGTGAGCAGCTGCCAAGTAAGGTAAGCACTCAGTGAACTTTTCACTCAGGAATTGAGTTCTGAATAGGAATCTTGGCAAACCAGCCAGACCTGTGTGGTTGTTGGTTACTCAGATTTATTTTTTAAAGTTTTATTGCATGAATTTGATTTTATACCTGTCTGGTAACATATTAACAGCTTTCTGTCTTTGTTCCTAATATGATCTGAAATATTTCCATTTCCTGGACTGAAAAATAAGGGCATACGTGTGTGCCCACACTCACAAATATACAGAAACAGCTCTCCACCCCCAAAACACTAATTAGGAAAATAGCCATATGAAACCAGAGATGTCAAAATTTAGGTAGAGTATCACAAAACTGATTTAACACATGATATTTAAGGGTTCTCTAAAATTAAAAGTGTGGGTTGTTGTTTGTTCTAATCACCATTCTCTGAACACCATGGAGTAATGATGAAATTCCTGCTGGTCCATGCTACTGACAGGACTGTACCTTATCTCTCTACAGTGATTGCTTGCAATACACTGACCTAGAAAGTCCTTTCTGGACCTGGATTTCTTTATGTAGCTGACAAAGAAGTTAATTTGGATAATTTTCAATTCTGTTCAGTATTTTTAAGCATCTTTACAGCATTTGTGTGATTCATGTGAAGGAAAGAGGGAAACTGCTGGGCATTTTTTAATAAGCAAGCCCACAGCTGCAGCTGATTATTAATTTTTAGAGAAGAACTAAGATTATTGCAAGCCATTATGAGTTTTAAGTAAATAATATTGTGGTTTAACCCCAGCCAGCAACTAAGTACTCCCCAGTCCCCGATGGGAAGGAGAATTGGGAAAAAAAAGTAAACCTCATGGGATAAGAATTGTTTAATGACTGAAACAAAATAAAATACTACTAATTACAACAATAACATTTATAATATTATTTTTAATTAAAAGGAGAGAGAGAGTAATAAAACCCAAGCGAAACAAATATGCACAGTTCAATTGCTCACCACCCCCCGACCAATGCCCAACCCACTCCTGAGCAACAATTAGCAGGTCCTGGCCAACTTTCCTCAGTTTATTGACTAAAACCGACATCCTATGGTTCTTTGGTCAGATATGGTGAGGAGTCCTGGCTGTGCTTCCCCCCCAGCTTCTTGTGCACCTACTTGCTGGCGGAGCATGGGAAACTTTGAAAAGTCCTTGACTTAGGGTAAGCACCACTTAGCAACAACCAAAACGTGAGTGCGTTATCAGCATTATTATCCTACTAAACCCAAAACACAGGACTGTACCACTGACCAAGAAGAAAATTAACTATATCCTGGACAACACCAAGACAAACATCTGGGTTTATTACTGTATTTTATGTAATTCATAAAGTTCAGTATGAAAGGCCCTTTTATGAGCATATGACTTCCAAGAGCTTTTTAATAAAAGTGAATCTAGCAATGTTAGAATTTAAACATCATTATTTCACACTGAGATGTATTTCTTTAGCACAGACTCTTAAGCAAATTTCATGGATGATTAATAAAAGGACTCAGATGTAGATCAAACATGTTGTTCTTATGAATTCCCTTGTAAATATCACTTCAAATCTCTAAGATTACTGTTATGAAACTTCATTTATTATGAAAGGCTAGAATGGGCTAACCATCTGTTATTATTATTTACATGTCAAATCATAGTGCCATCAACTGAATAAGGAAGTTACAAGTTACTTGCGCAAATGTTTCTCTATTTTTCAAATGTTATTTCACTATTTGTCATTACTCTGAGTAAAGGAGACACCAGGGCAGATCCATTGCCAAGTGTAACACTCATTACCCTGAGCAAATCCATTCAGAAAGGATTCTCAGGCTACTGAAATGTCAGCTGTAAACAACTGCTGCTTAAGAGACTACTTTAATACTTGTTCACAACAAGTACATCAACAAAACCTATGGTAGTTATTTCACTTAGTATAAAACATCCCCACATTTACTGTAAAGCACCTAACTTTGGCCCAAATTCAACAAATTATTTAACCTTTAATTACTTCTCTAAAAAGATAATTTTCATCTTGCCTTCAGGCAAGAGCTGCATTTTTGCTGTGTTATGGGATCAAGTAGCACTGCATGAGGCGAGCAGGTTAGTCAAGTCAAACAGTTAATGCTGGGGACCCGAACTCCTCAACACACACATTTCCAGTGGTTTTACCCTAACCCCACCTAGTCTGGCTGAGACAATAGATATATACCAGCTGCTGCAGCACATAATGTGTACTCTGAAGAATATCATATCCCTAGCTCAGCTTCAACTGTAAGGCAGCCCTGAGGCTCAGTGGGGAGAACTGAAGTACAGGAACAAGTGTCAGCTGGAGTTTTGCTTCAAAAACACACTATTGAGCAAAATTAATATGCTAACGTAGATATAGCATTAGTGAACTCCTGAGTTTTCTTGCATTCGGCCTCACTTTATGTGTTTCCTATGTCTTTCACTTCCGTGCTTAATAAGAATTTTGGCAAGATTTACTGGGAGTAAATCTCCAGAGCCTAATTTTTGCAGGCTTAAATCTGTGACTGAACTGCACTAGTAATGTTAAGGCAAATAACCTTATCCACTAATACAGGTATTGTTCTTTGCCCATATTTCTTTATCCAGTTTCTTATTCCATTTAAACTCATTGTTTTGCCCATCCAGCGGATTAATTCCTCATGATCGTTCAAGGGAGTATAAGCCATTAAAATAAATACAAAGCCTAGCCTATTTGCAGGGATTTTAACAATTCTGTATGGATCTGTACCTCTAATTTCACTCAAGTTAATGGCTTCAGGATCTGGCGGAGTTAAAACTTGTTCTTTCTTGGTACATGTGAGAAAAATTTGAAATTTGATTCTAGACCTCCAATTTGAATATAGACATCTCAGAGGAAAATACTGTTTTGTAGTATGGCCAGCATGGAAAGAACCAAAAACTTAATACTTAAAAAAATACATTTTAAAGCAGAAGCAGCCATTCAGTGATAATCTGTCTTTGAATTTCATGTGAAAAAATAACAGACCTTCCCCCATCTCAGTTAATGACTTAATTGACTAATCAAGCAATGTCATTTTATCCTTCAACTATTTCTCTATTGACCTGAACCTGACAAAGTTCAGTATCATTTAGCTTAGTTTTGTTCAGAAATTGAATCAAGTTCTTAAATAAAAATGCACAGAATCAAGAGATGGCCAAAGGAAGATACATTAACTTTGGGATATTTCTTAGACTATTAATGTTAAATCTAATAAATTTTGCGAATAAAAATTTTTAAGACTCTTATTTGCATAGCTTTTTATAAGAATTTATGTTTCTAACACAAATTTTAATGACCAGTTTGGCATTTAGTTCAGTAGGTTGGCATTGCTCTGAAAGTAGAACCTGACTCATTACCTGGAACTATTTGAGATACTGTTAAATTTTGCATTAACTGAAGTATGATGGTAATTTTCACTTGCACTTTTGTGCATTTTGTGTATAGTCTTGATGAGATACACAATGCTAAGGGGAAATGAAGGCAAAAGGATGCTACCCTTGAAACTACAGATGTCTAATGAACTAAACCCTGGACCAGCACCAGTCCTGATGCCTTGGCATGAGCTGCTACATACACAGCCCACTGGCAAAGTCCAGTTTAGATCTTTATGAACCAGTATTATATCTCAGCCAGTCACTGACGTGAAAGCAGGTGGGTTCTTCCAATGGAAAGGATCTTGTTCTGAAAGGGTGTGGGTTTGATCCTGAGCATGATGGTTTAAGCAGCGTGAAGAATTCAAAGTGTGGATTCCATTGTGATGGCTGTTATGCCTCTCAACTCGGCCTCTCATGCCTCCGCTGTTGCAACTCACATTCTGATTTTATCTGCTGCTGCTGCTGCAGATCTTATTCCTGCCTGTTCATACATCCCTACATTACACAAAATAATAAATATCAGTAAAGTGTTTAATATCATTATAGGATAAATAATTTTAAGCAATTTCCTTTGTCTTTTTAGAGTTCTTGCTGCTTTTGTCAGATTTAATGTTGCCTTTGAAACTGTAATCATTGATGCTTCTTTTCCAACATAAGTATAATCTCCTTTGAGTAATAAGTGATTAGAAAAACATTATTCAGAGAAGCAGTATAGCAATGTTGTTTATACTAGTGAAGAAAATCCCTGGAGAAACAGGCATTTACAGAAATACTACCCTAAAATGAGAATTTTCTCAGGAAATGACATCTCATTACACTATGTGTTTCTTGATCAGTATATCATTAGTTTGAGTATAAAGACAGTAGCTCAAATATTAAAATCCATCCCTACAAATCTATCAGCTTTACCGGTTCTACAAAACATCATGCCTTTCTTGTATCATCTAGGTTTATTTGCAGAAAATATGGAATACATGATAAACCAAATTTGGCATTTAATTCTTTTTTCCAAGCGACTTGATGGTAAATTTTTCCTTTGACTTCAATACTGCAAAATCAAGTTACTTTTCTTTTTTGCAAAAGCAATGGCTTATTTATGCAGGCAATATTTCCCGTGAGGACCTTACAAAGAGGTTCAAGATAATTAATAAACTGCAGATCACTCCATTAAGTGAAGTTTTGTCATTTTTCCCTGAAAATTGCTTTTGGGGTGTTATTTCTTTCCTTACAAGTCTATCTGCTGTTGTTTGTATGGTCCTTGAGTTAAAATTTAACAGAAGTTTATTTTATTGACATTTCATGTTCATGATAGATCTTACTGAAATAAGACACCCTTATTAAAAGGATTTGCATTGAACTAAATTTCTAAATCAACCCTAAAGTTTCCTTAGGCAGAATGATTTTCAGGCAGTGGATGCACAGCCATCATCATTGAGCTGTTCCCCAGTCTCTCCCAGTTATAATCACATTTCTATGCTCTGCTTTTTCCTATTTTTTTCTTTACTTTCTTTTTTTTTATTTTTTTTTTCTCTCTGACAGGTCATAATGTCATATGCAATGCAGACAACTAATGCTCACTGCTGTAAGAATTGAACTCAGCCCAATCTTCATCTGTCAAGTGGGATGTAATGTTCTTGCTTTTCCAATCATAAAAGGTAGCAAGTGCTCTTTCACAAATCTTCCCAAGCAGGCAAGAACTCCAGTTCCAATGGTTTAACTGTCATTAGCAATAAAAGTGTACTGATTGAAAGGAATTTTTTTTTATGTCAGTGGTAGCATCCTATTATAGTAATTGTTAGGAAGGAAAGGAAAAAGAGAATTAAAACTTGATCTTAAGAACTGCTTATCTGACTTTAGACCTGGGAATGTTTTAACAAAATGTCTTTCAGGGTTTTGTTTGTACTACCATTTAGGCACATGATTAGCTATTCTGCTAGTTCTAAAGAAATCAATAAGATATCCTATGATACTCCTATCTATAGGAGCTGTATAGCTAGCTACAGATATTTTCAACATAGCTATCTGAGTAGCAATTGAATTTTTGCATTTCCTTTGAACATATGAAGTAATTAGGTATTGTTTGATCATGGGCACTTAACAATATGTTAGGAATATTAACAGTAATTTAAAGTTGAAGGGTTTTTTCTGGTTTAGGACAAATAAAACCTACAAGATTTTTTAGAATTTCTGATAAGAGCCAATTGTTTAGGAAGATCAAACAGCTACATGTCTGAATTGGAGCAGAGAGTTTCTATTCTTGCCATTAATTGACTCACTTTCAGTTTGAGGACATAAATGAGAAAACTTGGTTGTTTTTAGAGAAATGGCAATCCACAAGCATGAATGAAGGTTTGCTTCACCTGTTGCCATCAGGTCCAGAAAGGAAAACTATACTGCAACTGTTTTCTGCATTAGGTAGTCATATGTCTCTGGCCAGCAATGTACCTGAGCAACTGAAAAACTTCTTGGCAATTTATTAATGGTAAGTGAGGGGAAAATATAAGTGATTACTTCTTCAGTATTGCATTAAAAATGGCCATGGAGAGAACTGAGTTTACAGCTCTCAGACAGTCTTCCAGCTGTAAGCCTTTCCCAGAGGTAGCTGGTTTCTTTTTTTGGTTTACAAATATTCCTAATCAAAGCTGAAAAATCAATCTGGTCTGCCCTGTTTAAGAATACAATACAATGTATGGTAGGGGATAGAGCTAACGTATAATAAATAGGCTGGCTTTTTCTCTTCTGTCCATTATGAAAGTCTAGTCAGAAGCAGCAACTGCAAACAAAGGGAATTGCTACCATTTCCTCCTTTTTTTCAGTGAAAGTGCAGAAACTGTGAACACAGAGAAATGCTCAGTCCCTTCTGCTCCCGTGACAATCTGCCATCCTTCACGACTGGGTATAGTCACATTGTGAAACCACTGGTGAATCAGAGAGGCTGTGCCATAACACTGAGAGCAGGAGGATTAGCAAACAGAAGCTGGGTTTCTGCCTGAGGTTTTCAAGGCTAGTTTCAGCACATTACTCTATTCAATACCTACTATCACTCAAAGAGATTGCCTCAGACATTATCACACAGGTAACACTGTATATCGTACCTTTACAGTACATTTCAGAGGATGAGGTATAAAAATTCAATCAAATATTCGGAAGTGAGGACATGGTATGACAAAAAAAACCAAAAAGTACATTTTGTCTGATAAATTGCAATCATATTTCCCATATCATGCGATCATGGTGAGTTTTATGGAGTCCAGCTATTAAGTAACAGTCAAAAGTCAGACACATCCACTCATGAAACATTGTATGCTCTTGTGGGGTATTTTCACTGAATTAGCTACAACTACAATTAAAATAGTACTTGACCTGATGTTAAATTAGATTATATTCAAATTCTTAAAGGAATTATCTCAAATACCAATTTTATTCCATGAGCTACCACGCAATTAAAAGATTTAATATCACATCCAGACTGCAATTCTAAATGCTTGAAAGAAGAAGAACAAAAATATTTTTTTACAACTTCCACAATTAATGATAATTAATAAGAAAGTTAAAGAAATCTCATTTGCCTTACAAGTATTTGAAGTTGATGAAGTAGAAAAGCTTGATTCACTCTATACTGCATAAAACCACAGAAATGTTTAGCATTAATTTTATGAAGCAGTGTTAAAACTGAACTTGCTGGAAAGTGAACCCCTGCCCTTACACAGAAGAATCTGATATGCTGCCAGTCACATTGCTGAATTCTTTAGACCATCACCTTAAGCAATCACCTCTTAAAAGGAACGTGCATTCCAGTTACAATCCCATATTTTATTTATGACTATGAGAAAAATATAATGGTTCACTGCCATTTACACTTAGAAATGTGTATCTTATTAAACACATTCAGATCCTAACTCTTTTGAAAACACAGATGTCCACATGCATTGATGTAAACTTAAGATTTCAGATTCCAAATTTAGTATAGGTGTGTGGTTTAAGTGCTTCCAAAAGTCAAATTATTTTTCTCTTTGTCCTGATGAAAATTCACTATTAGAAGTAATTTAAAATTGATTACCCAAACCTTATTTTGAACGCATGTGACTCCAGCAACATAAAGCAGTTCCTGCTTCCTATTATAGCTAAAGAAGTCAATAAACTAAACTAGTAGGCTTCCAGTAATGAACTGCTTCTATTAATTTATTTCCAGTAGTTCACAAGGTATACTATAAAACCAAATATCATCTTGTTTTGTTTTAGCTAAGAATTTTGGGAGACTTTTATTTATATATTCCAGTATGTATTTGCATTTTTTGTAATAACATCATGTTGTTTGGGTATTGTCCAGCCTAAAATCCGCTATGATTCTGAAATATTTTTCTGCAGCACCTCTGCGTCACCTGTTGTTCCTCACCTGGACATCTGTAGATGCTATGCTGGTACAAAGGAAGTGGTGTTGGTGCTCAGTTTAGTTTTTCTCAGATCCTTTTTATTTCTAAGCTTCTTTTTGAATGTGTTTACAATAGTCGTGTTTGCAAATTTATTGAGTGTAGTCTTTATTCAGGTAACTGCTGAAATTACTGAAAAGGACATGGCTGAACTAAAACATTTTGCAGTTATTCCATCCAATACATTAGTTGGTTTTGATATTGAACCATTGTTAACCTGGAAAACTATATTCAGAAAGAACTCTCACCTATGTATGTTGTAATTTCATTTATGCAGCTACGCTACCTTGGTTTTTCCAGTTACCACAGCGATATCAAAGGGTTATAACCAGTACCGAAAGCAGAGAACATATCTTTGAGTCTTCAAATCTAATGCCTTTACTTTGTTTAGTTTGTTGAATTAAAGACAGCCCTTAGGAGATGTTAGGGCAATTTATCAGTTTTTAAAAGGAAACACTTTAGCTACTGTGTACACAAAGCACCAATGCCTACTTAATTAATAATCTATAGATGTGATTTAAAGAAATACAGATGCATTGCTTTGTCTTTATTGCCCTCTTGCAGGATTTCAATCAGGAAACTGTTCAGCCATACAGATTTCATTACCGGGAAAAAAAAAAAAAGAGAAAATCAGTTTGTGTAAAAGCTCCTAGCATAGGAACAAAAGGACAAGATTAGTTTTTCTTTGTCAATTTTTTTTCAAACGCTATTTTTGCTTTGTCTCTTCCACATCGTCTGTTCGGCCTCACAGACTCCCTCTGGTGGTTAGCGAGCAAGAGCATCGCCTCGCTTAGGGCCGCATACAAAATCGCAAATCAAAGGCTGATTCATTAGCATTTCTCGCTCTAATAATAATTAAGAAACTATACATTTATTAAAGTATTAGGCCATGTGTAGCCTACTTACTAGATCATAACATGCTTTCTGAGCTAAAACTATTTTAAAAATCTATAATGATTCCCTTTTTTTTCTCAAATTCTTTTGGGGTTTGGAAAGTGAGAAAGAGAGGGTACAACTAACCAGCAAGTTCATATCGCAAAATATCCGTACTAATGATCCAAAGAAAACAACTAATTTATAATTTCAGGTAAATGACTTTTAACACTTGTCTTTACTTTGGCAAAATTCTCCCATAATCTGGATGTGTCCTACTCTCTCGTAGCTGACGGTCTTTTTTCCTACTCTAGGTGTGGATGTGGATTTTGTCTTGATCCAGATATTGTAAACTACCATGGGAGAACTTCTGGATCAAATCTCAGTAGATATAGCCCTCTTTTGAGCAGATATCCAGCCAATTTTTACTTTACTTTATAGTTTAAAGATTTTAAAAAATATTTCTGTAATCAATATAGAGAAAAGTCTCCTCTAATCACACAAGAAAAAGAAGCTACTTTTTTTTAAATTAGAGAATCAGTATTAATGATTTTATGTGGCAATTCTTTTTATTAAAACAGAAATATTTGAAACATAAAGACACAAAAAAAGTTTGCAGAAGGCAACTCCAGATCATAGGTCATATGCTTGGCAAGTCTATTTTACCTATGCAGATGAACAGAATTAAGACTAAACTGAGGTCAAGCTTCTAGTAATTATTGTCTTTTCAGAACTTCTTGTGGTTTAAATACCTGTATTTCATTTCCAAGAAACAGCTAAGTACAGTGATAATGAAAAACAGATATTGAGTCATAAATACATGTTTCTATGATCATTCTGACTGATAAATACATATATTATGAATGTAATAATGTTGAAATTTGTTGTACTGCTTGTGTTTATGCTTCTTATATTGTGTACAGAAAATCAGAAAGAATTAGATTTTAGCCAGAAATGTGCAAAAAAGTAAAAAACTTCCACTCTTGCTGGATATGAGCATGGTTAGGGCACAGGAAAATATTCAAGACTATTCTCTCCTGTCTGCTCTGCAAATCTCATATCTTTCAAGACTTATTCATTGTAAATGGTTTATCCATATCCCTAAGATGCGCTTTATTCAGCTCATTAAGAAAAAACCTCTAGAGCACCTCATAATCAATCATATGCCTGGCTGTATATACAAAATCTTTTTATTAAACTGTATTTATGCATAAGATAGATAGAGTAGTAACTAGATTAATTGACATATTCACCTATGTATACTTGGTACCTACTTGGGAAGCACAGTACCTCCTGATGAGTGTTCATTTATAGGAAATGCCAACATACCTTAGTAGATCAAATACTTAGAACACGACGTTTTCCAGACTCAAACATGGATGTAATTTTTGGAAAAATATTCTTGAGGCTATAACTGGTCTTGAAATGTGTCTGCTGGTGATAGAGGATTAAAAAAGTAGGTGTTACTGATATGAACAAACTCTCCATAGTTTGTAACTCCAGGGAGTTCTTAAAGTATGCACATTCATTTTCAACCCTCTTCACACATTTCTCAGTAGTTTGTCTTCAACACTGAGAAGCTACCCGTTTTTCAATGTATCCAGAAAAAATGGTCTCAGGTAAATTATGACTGTTGAAACAAAGATAATGTTTATGATGGTCAGTCAAGGTTGTGTATATGGGCACAAAATGGTGTTTTAGTGATGGAAACTTATGAATGTAATTTCTCTGACTTAATAACTATGTAGAATATGTTGAGAGAATTTCGGCTTCATTTTAAGTCCTTGATAATAGCATATTGTTCTCTACTTTACATAAATAGAGCTGAATTGTTGAAGAAAATATCGAATTTATTACACAATTTTTGACACAAAATCTTTCTTCTTTAAAGATTACTAGTAAATACAAAAATAAACTATTTATATGACTGTTAAGTCAATGTAAATGGCCATGAGTTAGTTTGGTATTGGTTGATTCAAGTTTGTCTACATTAGGTTTTCCACAGTGTTTTAATTTGAGTAGTGCTCATTAAACAGATAAGAGAAACGTGCATTTGCAGGTTTCTTTTCAATAACCTAACATAGCAAAAATTTCAAGTATTTAAATTTTCCTTCAGAAATTTTACGATGAAATGTTTACTGTTAGAGCCTAGTATAGATTTATTCCAAGCCAATATAAATACAAACCTATTCTCTTCAGTCATTACTATATAATGTTATGTCTCTTCTTGAGACATAGATTTTTCTATGGTGCTGCAAGAACCTGTATAATTGCAAGCATCTTGCTCTCAGAAAACATCACAATATAAAATAATATGAAGAAATGCAGTAAGCTCATGAAATGAAATCCCTGAACTACTTTAGTTTCATTAATATCCATTTAAATACGCTCTGCTAAGAATTTAAACGACACTACTCTAGGTTCTCTGCATCTCATAAAAAGTATATTTTATCTATTGATTATTTTTCCTACACGGAAAAATCTGAAGAGTTAATTTTATCTCCAGAAAACTGATAGATGCAACTGATGGGTAGTGGTCTTGACTACTATATGATATTTTTGGCAAGAATAGCAAAAGAGCATATTTCATTAATAAGGCCACCCTTTCACAACTGAAACAGTTTACTGAAAATCAGTATGTTCTCATATAGATAAAAATAGCTGTCAATTCACTACAAATGCATCTTTTACATATTTTTCCTTTAGAAGTCTTTAATAGAAATGCACAAAAAATAATATGAGAAATATGACTAAAGTAATTGGAAAGTGGATTTACTCCTTAGTTTCTGTAGCTGTATTTTCTCTTTCTGTTCAGTATTTCAGTTTTAAATCAAACATGGGCTACCATAACAAAACCAAAAATCTTGCATTTTAATTTACATTATCACATTAAATTCTTAAATGAATATGTAAATAAAGGCTGAGAATTTCTTTAGTAAGTAGCTTTTTATAAAAAGTCAAAACCCAGATACAAAATTGATAAAAACTGACAAGGCTTCAGCTAAGCCAAATTTTACCAGTGATAGTCTTCAAACTCAGTGAACCTAAAGGTCAAACATTGTTAAAAAAATAGGAACAGATTCACAAAGTTATGCAAATTCTATAATCTACTAACCTGATGCTGTGATTGACTTGTTCCTGGAAAATTACTTGTGGGCTATCAGTGGAAGCTGAACATAATTAGAACTAAAAAAAAATATACTTTTTAAAAAACAGAAGTTTCAAAAGCTGGTTTCTGTAATGTTTGTAAAAGGGGAAAAAAATAAAAATAGCAAGAATCCAGTCATAAAAAAATGAGTTACTTTGCTGTGTTTTTCATATCAAAATCAAACTAAAAGTCAAAAGAAAATCCATTTATTAAATATACCAAAGAAAATAGTAAAATAAAATCTCTTCTGACAGACACACAGAGTTTGTCACTGTGGTTAATGAAATATGAAACGGCCCTATTTGCATGTTGATTTTCATGATTCCTTGGAGTGAAACACCTCAAAAATAATGTCATGAGGGGATTTGATTACCAAAAGCAAACACAGCTTCTTGTGCTGGGTTGATGACACAAAGAACTGAGCTGCACATAGGACTCACAGGAAAAGTGAGATAGATGCATAAAAGCACAAAACATGGATGCTCCACAATTGAGTCTACTTTCAATGCTTCTTTAAATTAGCTTGTATAAACCTCTGGATTCTCTAAAAGTGGTCATTGTAAAGAAAGGCACATGGCTGTTTTCCTTCCAGGAGGAAAAGTGTAGGAAATCTTTATATATTGGATCAAATTTTTCCCTCAAGTTCCACCACCAGGTGGACACCTGTGAACCTGAACGTCCTCCAGCAAGGACTGCTAGTCTTCAAATACTGGAAAGTGTCTGCAAAAGAAGAGAGAATACATTGTTTTCCATATCCACATACAAGAGAGGAGCATGCTTAAATCACTGCACTAGAAATATAAGCAAACAATAGCAAAGAGCATTCTGGTTGTAAATGATAACTGATCACTAAAAGAGTATCTATAAAGGTGGTGGGGCTTCCATCAGTGGTAGCATTTTAGGATAAATAGACATTTGTGAAAATTGATTATTTCAGAAATTGGTTATATCAGAAAACTGATTTCTGTTTGCTTTCTGAGATGCAGGGCAGTTTGATCGGGAATTCCTCCAGCAGAACTCTCTGTCATGGTGCTTACCTGTGCCCAGTCGGTCTTGGGAGATGAGGGAAGAAAACTTCATCTATATTTTTGGTAAACTTCAAATAAACTCTGAGTAATAACATCTCCCATGAAATCTCAGAAAAATGAAAAACAGAATCAGTTTAGTGATCTGTGTCTGAATGAAGCCCTCTCCCAGAGCAAATTAAAACACTGCACAGCTGCACCTGAATCAATAAGCACCAACTCAGGCAGCTACAAAAACCAATAAAAAAGAAAAGTCTGGTTCAAACAAAACCAAGCTCAAGCTACCTTCATCCACTGCAGTAAAATGTTTCGCTAATTACCTGAAAGTAGACCCAGTCTCCGTTCTGTCAGAAAAAAAAATTGCAAGAGCTGACAACAGCACTGAAAACTGGTTTCTGCAAGACATTAAGTTAAGATCTATGGCAACTATGGAATGAATTCGCTGTGTTGAATTTTGATCTCTATATTTTAATGTCCTTTCCTTGAATTCTGGACACAGGCGAAGTCCTAGCAGTACTAAAGTGGTGGGCAGCATACAAACCTGTAAAAGAAAACAATCCTCTAGTCATCCCCAGAACTTTGTAACTGAAATTAATTTTGTCAGGCTGTTTAAGTAGAAGATAGGAGTCATGTTTTGTAAAGCAGACAGGATCTGTTGGTAATTCTAATAGTAATTCTAATGAAGACTATTAAATCTGCCTTGAATTTTTCTGTTTCCTGACTCACAATTTATATGATGGCAGTCTGCCAGACAAAATTAAAAGAAATGGTGAACTAGCAGTTTTTGTCTAAAAAAAATCCCATTCTTCTGTACTATATCTTCACAAGGCCTTTGCACACCTATAGAGGTATGGTTTCTACATTTTCCTAGATACTATAAATCTCTGCTTAGATAGGCATCCATATAACAAATATAAACATTCCAAGAAAAATCAAAATCAACTTACACATCTTTTTGGGCATGATACCTGCAGGAAGATGGCAACCCTCTCACTTTTCTTTTCTTTTCTTGCATAGCTGTATTTGGAGCCATCTGCAGGCTCCTTGGCAATGTGTACAAATCAGATTTTGCTTCCCTTGACCAAGGAAGACTGGACTGAAGCCAAGTTCAAGATGCTGCTGACACATAAGCCCTTTCTGAGTACCTATGGAGAGCCCAAAGAAGCCAATGTTGACACTACTGCTGCCGTCAGGATGGAGGAGAAGGTAGAGGCAGCAGTAACTGCTGTGAAGGGTTCCCATCCTCTGTCTACTGCCCACCAGTTTTCTCTCTTTGCCCAAAGAATGCCCTGGTGATCAAGTTCTCCAGGGTTGGGCAGTGAGGCCCTGGCCTTTTTACTTACGTCAGCCTATTCATTGCCTTTGGCAAATTGCTTTCTTGGCCTGTGTCTGGAGCTGACCTTAGACAAAGCCACCTGCAAACTCCCGGTTTCTTTACCAGCAGCACACACCTGCTTCAGCAGCAGTCATACTTTCCAAGTTACTTCTTTCCACTGTGATCTCTTTCAGCCTTGGTAACTTCCATGTTTCCCACATGGGTGAGGTACCTTCAGTAGCCTGCGTTTCCATTTTTCCTACCTAGAAACTTGAAGTTCATTTTACAGAACTTAAGCCTTCTATTCTTGCCCTACTACCTCAAACCAGTCAGATGTACAATTTATGAAGCTGTTTGAAGGTAGAATAAGTGTTCATTTAAACAGCTTCTGCAGATGCTGCGCCCACGACCTGGATACCTGAGTTTTATAAGACCTGCTCTGTTGTGCTATATTGTATTACAAGGGTTCATCAAAATACTCTTGATTCTGTTTTGTCAAGGAATAACAGATATTGATGCTCTCAGTTTTAGACAAAACACAGCTGTGTTTTTATGCACAGGCAAGTTGCTTCTGCAGCCAACATTAAAAAACATTCCATGGGGTAATTGTCTCAAATCAAGGAAAATGAAACAAGCAACCCTTTTCAACAACTATAAAGCAATTTCATGTTGCTAGGCCATGGTGATTAGCTTTCGGCATTTTCACAGAGAAAATTGCTGGGCATTGAATAAAGTATGGGTACATGTTTTTGTATACCATTTTTAAGACTAAATGTATTACTTTAAAGCATTAAATAGTAATACAAGGTATGAATGGGATTTTGGGAACTATAGCTTCAAATTTACTTTTCTTCTTTTGATTGCCTGCACTTTAAAATCTTTTTTAGAACTGATTTTCAAGAACTGGGGTAGAGAACTAGGAGAAAAAAATCATTGCAAACTCCGGGATGGAATGACAATAGCTCTCAAATGTATATGGGCAGATGTTTACTTCTTTCTAAATGTCAGCAAGAAGCAATAAACTTCAGTTTATTGGTGACACCTCTCCACAGTGGAAATCTGATGTAGAGACAACTATGACCTGAGGGCTACATTATTCCCAAGAATACAGATAGAAGGTGAGTTAATGCTTATAGATATTTGACTTTTACACACTAATAACTTTATGGAAGGTGACTCAAAGGTTGGTTATGAATCATGAATTTTTTTTATTTCACTTTTGAATTATATTTAAAGTTCACATCTGCCTTAATAATGCAAATTCCTACTCCAGGAACTTGTCATAAATAATGGGATAAAACTGCTGTGACTATTGTGCCTGATCTTGTTTCACAAATAAATAAGAAGAGTCAGTCTTCAAAACAAGTCTGTTTTCAGTCTTGTGTTTTATAAACAAAACACAACCAAATCTGGAGAATATTTTTTGCAGCAAGGAAAACTGGTAAATCAGCTAAGAGCTAAGTTGTCAAAAGATTTCTAAAATTTAGGGCTACTCATATGCTTTAAAATTAGTACACTTTAAATTGTTTCCCTGAGGTGTGTAGTTTAGAGCCTTGAACCTCAACTCTAGCTTCAACTTCACCACAGAAAAAAAAAACAAGAAAAAAGAATTCATACAGTATGTTACTGAAACACTTCTTAGGGAAGTTGTATGTCCTATTATGTGTCAGATTTTTATGTGATTTCTCATTCCTGAAACAAAAATATACCAGTGTAAGTGAAATACTTTTATTATTGGAATCATATAAACATAAGATACCTAACCACTGGAGCGAGTAAAAGGAAGGATGTTCTGGTAAGCTTTTTCAGTAATATCTTTCTGTTTAAGCCACTGAGAAGTAAATATGGAGGCCTACATTTAACAGGGTACACAGGTTCCCATCTCCTTTATAGATATATCCTATTATTTTCTCCACTAATTGCTATGGAAAATTTTGGAGCCAAATAACTTTTTGGAGGTGAGCTATCATCGGATAAAGATGACTGTGGATTCTATTACAGACAGAAGAACACTGCATTTAATTTCTTGCTCTTTCTGAAGTTCATATTCTATTCTAGTTTTAGTAGATCTCTTCATGTCAAAAGGTGTTCAGGACTAGACTGAATAAAACTAAATTCAAGGAAATGCATGAGGCACATACTTAAGAGATCCCTTTTGCAAAGATATGAAATCTATTCTTCTAAAGTGCGATGCAAATTTTTTACTGGTTTTCTTACCTGCTTTTTCGACTACTTTATGTGTTTAACTAGATAATTATTTGTACTGAATCCATAACAACTTTTTCATCTGAACTTTCTATTGCATGAAAATTTTACTCAGTCTAGATAAGAAGAGCAGTGGATTAAAATGTCAACACCTGTTTGGTTATGACAGTCTTAACAGCAATCATGACTGCTGTAAATGTGGGAACTTCACTCATGTAAAAGCTGAAGCCTGAAGGTCTGACAGAATAACTACAATATAGTTGTATTCTCAGGTTTTTTCCATGTAATGCTCAGGGCAGTCTTATAGGAACTATATACTTTACAATAGATATGTAGCAGAAAAGCAAAGCTTGAACTATGAAACTGTCAATTAAATATCTAAAGGAAACTAATAGAGTGAACATTCCCATCCAAATCTCTAATGTGATTTTCAGGTTACTTTTCCCTAAAACTAATTTTGTTTCTGTAACCAATTTTCCTTCTTACTTGTCTGTAAAGTCTGACATTCTTTGGTCACCTCTCAGGCTATACTGTTCAAAAGATTCTATTTCTCAAGAAAACAGAAGTGTGAGTGATGAGGATTAACACAGCATTTCAGATGGAAAGTTGTTATCAATGTAATTGTTAGCATTAACTTCATTAAAGCCAAGTTTGCACTCCTGGCATCCCAGAAAAAGAGCGATGTCTGGCAACAAGACGTTATGCAAAAGCAAAATATCAAAGGTATTCAAGATGTTTCCTGTATCTCACTCACCACATGAAGGAATTCACAGTCAAACATAGTCATCAGCAACACTAGGAAAATCTATAGTGACTTCTGTTAATTTTCACAATATACTCAGAGCACTTCCAAAAAAGTGTGTGACATCCTAGAAATGTTTAACAATGTTCTTTCTCAAATCACTTGCAGAAGTAGAGACTGGTAGATTTGCATGGTAATCAAACGTCAAAAAATTATAAAGAATGCACATTAGAAAAAACAAACCACTCCCAAGTGTTTGAGGAATCTTTGATCGTTCATTTTTGCTTAATATGTTTGCAACTTCTTAACCGAGTTACAACAGATGCATAAAACAGCTCAATCCACGTAAGCTTCTAAGATCTATATAAACTGAATTGTGTTCTCCCACGAGGTGTTCCTTTGGACATAATGGAGCAGACCATATGTAAGTTTAATTAAAATCTACATCTGCAGAAGTCAATACCTTTGCAGTCAGCTGATGTGCAGCTGCTGAAATGCTTCAATATAAGTAGCAAAAAGAAAGGTAGAAAAAAAACCCTGTCAAACTGATGACTGAAAAATACGCAAACAAGAGCTCACTGCCTCCAACAGCGCATCTGGACGATTCTGTTGGTCACTGCTGCTGCCAGCTGTAGCTCCCTGACTGGTAATTCTAAAACAAGCGGCTAAGAACCCTCAGGCAAATCCGTTTCATTCATAACGCAGATATGCCGATGAGAATATTCACATGAACTCGTATCCATATTCTGGAGGAAGTTTTATATTTCACTCCATTCTGAAAAGACTGGATTTTCAGGAGCTCCCATGTCGGCACCGTTTAGGACTGCCTGCGTCTGCCCGGTTCCAAGGAGCCTGCTGGCCCTCAAGCGGGGATGCGGTCCTGCCGCGGCAGAGCTCACAACGGGAGTTGTGATTTGGCAGTGAAAAGCGGCTAGATTAGATTTCCCTTTTTTTTTTTTTTTTTTTTTTTTTTTTTAAAGGAGTGACAACGTCTGCCACCTTTTGTCCTTTGAGATACTTCATAGTACGGACCGATTAATGGAAACCTGTGAAGGAGGTGAAAACAATGAGCACAGGCAGTGTTTAGCCTGAAGGACTTGCTGCCGGCTGGCTACCTGTTGAGGTGGGTTCACTCAGGCACTTCATTTTTTCTGTCTTTCCAAGAGAGTTCATTTAAGCCCGGCCGGACCTGCCGAACGACGCCCAGCCTTTCTGGCAGACGCGGCTCCCGAGTCTCCCTAGGAGTGGAGGCACCAAGCAGAGAGAAGTTTTCTGCGGAGAGGACTGGGATTCCACTCCTGCCCGCGGACCGCCCCGCGCTCCCACCGCCGCCCTGCGTGGGCAATCACAAGCTGAAAGAAGGGAAGAAAAGGGTGGGGGAAAATAAGGAGGGAGGAAAAAAACCCCACCCTTTCTTTCTCCGAGAAGACGTTCCTGGGGAGCTCAGTCTCCCGGAGCCGCGGGCTGCCACTGCCAGAGCGGGGGTCGTGGACCCTCCGGCGCCGCGCGGGGCGGGCGCGGTGGCAGCGGGGAAGGGGGTCCCCGCGGACAGGTGGGGTGGGCTCTGCCTGCGGGGGGTGGCGGGGCTGCCGAGCAGGCTCCGAGCCCCTGCGAGCGCCGGGGCGCCCTAAGCGGTGGCACCCGCCGCCTGCCGGCGCTGGTGGGGCGGCCGCCCTTGGCTCGCCGCCGTCCGCGGTGCCGGGGAGCGGTGGCTCCGCGTTCCGCCCGCGGGAACTTTGCCCGGCGCGCAAGGGGAAGGATGGAGCCGCGGGAGCCCGCGGGGGGACCCCTCAACAGGTCCCGAGCTGTGGCAGAGCTGCCCCGCGGGGAGTTCAACCTCTCTGGGCTGCCAGAGGAGGAGGGGAAGCCCCTCTTCGGCATCGGCATCGAGAACTTCATCACCTTGATCGTCTTCGGCTTGATCTTCACCCTGGGGGTGCTGGGCAACACCCTGGTGATTACGGTGCTGGCAAGGAGCAAGCCAGGCAAGCGCCGAAGCACCACCAACATCTTCATCCTCAACCTGAGCATCGCGGACCTGGCCTACCTACTCTTCTGCATTCCTTTCCAGTCTACAGTCTACGTGCTCCCCACCTGGGTGCTGGGTGCCTTCATCTGCAAGTTCATCCACTACTTCTTCACCATCTCCATGCTGGTGAGCATCTTCACGCTCTCGGCCATGTCCGTGGACCGCTATGTGGCCATCGTGCACTCCCGGCGCTCCTCGGCCCTGCGCGTTCCCCGCAACGCGCTGGTGGGTGTGGGGCTCATCTGGGCACTCTCCTTCGCCATGGCCTCACCTGTGGCTCACCACCAGCGCATCTTCCACCGTGAGACCAGCAACCAGACCTTTTGCTGGGAGCACTGGCCCAACCCACGCCACAAGAAGGTCTACGTGGTTTGCACATTCGTCTTTGGATATCTGCTGCCACTGCTTCTCATCACTTTCTGCTATGCCAAGGTGAGGCAAATGTAAAAGGAATGGGGGAGTATGATGGTGGTAGATGTCAAGGATGGTGGTAGGGTCATCTCTGGGCATGTGTAGGGACGTGGCATTGTTGGGAGGAAAAGAAGTAGGGGTGAATTTACGGCACAAAGGGAGAGAACAGATTTTATAGCTGGGAGGAGACAACATCTGTGCAGTGGCACAAGAGGAGGGAGCAGGTTTTATAGCTGGGAGGGGATGACATCTGTGCAGTGGTACAGGTCAAAACAGAGATTGCATGAGGTGAACGGGGGGGTGGGGTGTGGTTTTGACAATTACTGGGGTCTCTCTGCCAGATTTCCTTGTTGCAGAATGCTGAGAAGTCCCAGTGCTCTGCTGCTTTCTCTGTCACCACAACTCTTTTATTTTCTTGCAGTGCTGTATGAGGAGTTTAACTCAATGAAGTACAACAAAGCAACAAGTTGTCCAGGCTTCACAGTCGTTCTTTAAAATGCAGTGCACTTAAAAAAGACACAAACTACCAGTTTGGTCTGGTCCAGTTAACACATGAAGAGCAGAATGTGCATCCCACTGCCTGGTCCCTATGTGCCCTGTCTTGCCCCACCTGAAGCTGATGGGAGGTTTGCCTCTGACTTCAGCAAGGGAAGGTAGTTCCAGGGAGCAGGGCATGAGGACCCACACAGGAAAAAGTAATAAGCAAGGGTACCTAAATACAGGTATTTAAGGACTTTTCTGCTTATTTTTCTGTGTGTAATAATTGTAGCCTTCAGCATAGGGCCCTCTGCTTACTGCTGAACAGGATCCGGAACAAGAGTTGCTACCTACTGAGTTAGGCAGAGATCCTGCTGTTTCTGTGCCAGCAATCTTCAGCTGTAGGATTTCTCCTTGGGCAGTGATTTACATTTGAGAGGATAGGACTGCTCTTGCAGATAAGGACTGCTTAAATGTTGAGAACACAGTTCTTTAATTGGCAAGTTCAATAGATGTGCCTGAAGTAGTTAATTTGATCAAAGAATTTTATGTTCTGTTCTGTATTACATCAGTGTAATTGTGAGGTGCAAATTGAGACTAGAATGGCATCTGACTCTGCTAAAATCAAGGCATGCAGAGCTCAAAGGACAATATTTCTAAATTACTGGTTGTAGAGAAACAAGTCCAACCTGGCAAATGAAGAAGAAATGTATGTTTTCATACATAAACTGAATACTGCTTTCCCTGTGTGAATACACTGGTATTTCATCTACAGTGGTGAATAAGACTGAGCTGTAGCCATAGATCATCAGTTTGAGGAAAACACTACATATTGCACAGAGAATGTTACAGAATGAGTGGAGAGGGAGCTTTTCAGCTACTAATTTTTCCCTATTTCAAAGACAAAGCATCTTCAATTTTAGTATGAAGTCTATGTGAGAGAAAACTGAAAACAATACTTTCTAAATTAGGATAGTCCTGCACAATATAGGGAGGAAAGAAAGAAATATGCTTAATCAAAATATATGCATAGTAAATATAACACATCCTGTTGTTACAAAGCACCTCTACAAAAGTAGATATCTCAATATTAGTATGAATATGTAGTTAAAACAAAACCAAAAGAACCACAACAAAAACCCCAAGCCAACAATAGCAACCCTATGTAAAAACATGCCCAGAACAAGTCAATGAAATCAAGGCCACTTAATATTACAATAAAATCATGTGCTTAAATTATTGCCAGGCTAGGATGTCATGCTTGCTTGGTGATGAGTTTTGAGTCTATACGTATTATCCTGCTTGCCATGGTGTCAGACTGGAAGATCTAACCTGAAGGCCTGAGTTTTAGAAGATACCTAGGACATACCTGGTATCCCATCAGTGTCAATGACACTGCAAAATGCCATGACGTGTACAAGGCTATTGAAGGTATTTGTACCCCACAACTTGTATCCCACTTGTTCCTGCCCTCATTAGGAGCTGCTGGCAAATCTCCATCTGCAATAGTTGGGCACTTGGGGTAGAGTGAGGAAGAAATTAAGGATGATAGTAGCTGAAAATCAGAGCTGAAGTTTCAGATTTCTCCAAGCCATTGCTACTCTGACAGATCTTGAGTAAATTGGTCACTGGAAGCTTTTATTGATGTTAATAAAGTTTTATGAAGTACAACAAGTATTTTGGCTTCTGAATGCACACAGAGTTAGAGGATTGCTGCTGTGGAATACCATCAGAAGTACTATAAAGACCATAGAATCATAGAACAGTTTGGGTTGGAAAGGACCCTAAAGATCATCTAGTTCCAAAACCCCCTGTCATGGGCAGGGACACCTCCCACTAGACCAAGTTGCTCAGAACTCCATCCTACCTGGCCTTGAACACTTTCGAGGATGTGGCATCCACAGTTCCAGTACCTCACCACCCTCATAGCAAGGAATTTCTTCCTAATATCTAATCTAAACCTACCCTCCTTCAGCTTAAAGCTGTGACCCCTTGTCCTATCACTATATGCTCTCATAAAAAGTCCCTATCCAGCTTTCTCATAGGCCTCCTCTAGGTACTGGAAGACTGGCAAAGGGTCTCCACAGACCCTTCTCTTCTCCAGGCTGAGCAACCCCAGCTCTCAACCTGTCTTCATAGGAGAGGTTAGTCTCTGCATTAGTTTCTTATGGACTTCACTGATTTTCATGAAGAGTGGATCAGTGAAATAATGCAATCTTCTGATACAGATTAAGATCTGATACAGATTAAGACAAAGGAGACTAATTTCTCTATTTGAATATATTGCCTTTTCCAGACTGCTTTAAGGCAGTTCTGTTTCTTACATAAGCAAATTGCAATTGAACTTTCAAGTTTTGAAAGTCTCATTTTTTAGGCACTCTAATAGGGAGCCAAGTTCTTTCTTTCTCTCTCTCTCTCTCTCTTCCCCCTAAATTGTATTAGGAAAGATTTATATCTTCCCCAGTGGATAACCTGCAGAAGTTCTGATAGTGTCAGGTATTTGGAAACAGTGTCTTCCCAAAATACCTCACGTGATGTGCTCTTCAAGTAGAGATTCACGAGATTGTGCTCTGTGTCTTGTGTGTACAGTTTCACCTTTTCTCTCTTCCGTAAATAACTTTACTTCAGTTTCAGCCAAATTTTTGATAGAGAAGTGAAAATATCAGGAGGACTGATATTTCCCTAGTTTTGTGAAAACAGCAGCCAATGAGTGAAGAAGGTAGAAAGTCTCCATCATCCTCTCTTAAGGAGAGTCAGTTTGCACTCAACTGCTAAACATCAGACAAGCCATAGGGGAAGAGGTCTTATGTATGGAGAAGACACATCTTTTTGGGGGACACAGTCAAGAAGTCACAAATCTGTAGGAAACAAGCGTTTGTTGCCTCACAGACTTAATCTTGAAAGAAGTTTACTACTCAAGAGAGAGGATCAGTGATTATGTCATTTTTAGTTGAGTCACAGCACTGCATACTTGTAGACAGTCTGTATTCTGACTTTTTCATTGCTTATCATACTACTTGCCATATTTTTTTAATACTGACTTTTCTGTGTGTGCTTTGTAACAGTGCTACAACATTTGCTCACTAATGTGTTCCTAAAGAGTGAAGTGATAAATGATTCCCAGACAGCTTCTAACAAAAATTGGCACCTGCCAGGGTCATGCAATGTGACAACTAATTTTGGATATCACAGCTTTTCAAGGATTCAGTCCTTGAAAATCAGGCCTCCTTCAATCAAGCCTTTAGGTTGGACACCTGTAATTATTAACAAACTTTTCCTTTTATAGATGTATGATTTTAAAAGCTTTTTTAAAAACAAATATGTCTTGCCTTGGGAGTGTTTCCATTGTTATCTATCATTCTGAGCATTCTGAATTCACAGAAGTCATGTATGATTTATCGAATTGGTTAAAACTAAGCCAAAAAAAGTAAGAACCTCAACATAAGATACAAGCTTATGTGGTTTTTGGCTTCAGATATTGTATCTTAAATTTTGCTGAGCAGCAAGGGGAAAAATTATTAAACTGCACTGAAAAGAGTGACACACTTAATTGAAAGAGTGAAGGATCTATTGTGACAATAGAAGTAGCAACATTACTTTAAAACATGGATTGCAGGCAATGGCACTTGAATTTAAATCAGGTTCATGCTACAGAGATGGTTCAGAATGTAATGCTTACATTATGGCTCTGTTAAACAAGCAGTTCATTCTTATTAGATAATGACCTGGCTTTCCTTCTGCATGATTTCCTTCTGCATGATTTTCAATGGCTGATAATGAAGGTGTAGTCAGTGGAATTATTGTATACATGCAGATGGGAAGACAGAAAAGCTGTTCCTTCCCTCAGAGCCAACTAAGAACAGGGACATGAAAGCTGGAGTTAGAAAAGTTTCATGTTTCTTTTCTACAGAGCTTAATTTTTTAAAAAAATGTTGCATCTTATGAGAACAGGTTAGGACCTGTTTTTTAGCAAGCTGGGTATTTAATTCCATAGGTTAAAAATGCAATGTAATTATATTAGTGCAAATGTACCCACTAATACATGCAAATGTACTAGTGGATATTTTGAAATACTTTCTTAAGAGAAATAGCCTGAGACAAATTAAGAGTTGCATGTAGAATTATTGTTCATTCAGGTAAAGACAGTGGCTGTTAGAGGAATAATTTAGTATTCATTGGCCCAGAGAAGAGATAATTTGAAATGGGCGATAAGGAGAGTGTTTTTCATTTACCTCGTAGTGTTTGTGCATAAACACAGCTCTTTTTATCCCTCCATGGCATTCTGTGTAGGTCTTTGAGTGCTGTTCCACTGATGTTGATAGGTAATTGCATTTTGCATATTTCTCTTGCTGCTAGTTTGCATACCATCTGGTACACTACTACCTAGAGCCGGCATGTTTTCACTGCAGATGCTTATTTTATGAAATATATACATAATCTGAAAGAGGGGAAGTTGAAAAGGATTCATTTAAAAGTTATCATCTAAATTGGCACCAAAACTCTCCACCACCATCTCCCATCCCCACCAAATATCCAATTTAACGGTTTTGTCTACTGCATCTTTCTTTGGATTGGATTGGAGAGAGATGCAATGCGAAAATTTGTGCTAAAAGTTTAAGCACAGAAAACAAAAACATTTGTAACTTTAAAAAAAGACTTTGCAGTTCTGATTTCTGGGATGAGTTTATCTGATTTTAGTCTCGGACTGTGAGGGTCCAGTGAAACAGCCCATCATTGTAAATTATGTGAAGGAAATATGATAGATTGTGCAGCAGTGATGGGAAGTGAACTTAATTTTATTCCTTGCATGCCCTTTTTTTAGTTTTACATTTTTCACCAATGGACCCAGCAATTCAGCTGTTTTGTACAGGGTGATGGTAAGTGAATCAAAAGTCTGTGAGCCAGATGGTTATTTTCCTGATCTTCTGATGGACTTCAGGGTTTCCTCTGTCATTTTCTGGTCTGCTTCATCCTGAAGAAGAAAGTAGGAATAAAGCCAAAAGGGGACCTTCTCAGGGAAAACTGATTTATTATTTTCCCTGCTTTTCCTGAGCTCAGGTTAGTCTTGGTGGCAGTCTGGATAGTGTTTCAGAATAGGAAGTGCTTGCAGTATGAGTCTTTCACATGTTAGTGCACAGACAACCACAAACAGACAGCACTTAGAATATTAAGTGGTTACAATTAATTTTTAGTCTTATTATTGTTCTTGATTCACTGGTAGCTAAGAGTAGACACTTAAAAAGTGGAATATGCTGATGAGCTATGGTTATTCACAAATACCAATTTATTTCTTTTAATTCTCTAAGACTCAGATGCCAGAGTGGGATCATATCTCTAGGTAACTTTGATGTCTGTCCTGGTAGTGGTTAGCTGTGCTCCCCAAAGAAAACAAAGAAAATGTCCCCAGATGATATAAAAGAACTTGAATTTGCACCCTTTTCCCCACCTTAAGAAGGCCTTATGGACCATAAAATTTAATGTTACATTCCTTAAAAAAATATTTTAAAGCTGGATTATTTTACCTACTAAATCTGGATGATCTTACCTTTTATATTATTCTCATTTTATCTTAGAGCAATGTAAAATGCAACCTAGCAGCATCATCTAACAGAGCCCTTCACTTTGATGCTGTCTCTAAAAAAATTCCTCTTGCTGTATTTTAATTAAATCCTCCAGTTTAATAAGAATTTATCTTTTTTATTCTGTATGGTTTGTAGTATGTTAAGCATATTCAGCTGAAGAGCACATTCCCTGCCCTCCATGCCTACAAATCATACCATAAGAATATACTGGATTCAGGTAATAATGACTGCAGATAAAGTAGGGCATGTACCTCTGTGCATCCACTATCCAAAATCTTATGTGTAAAGTACTGTGTTGAAATTTGGATCCTGCTCTCGGATGATGAGCCTTTTTGTAACATATTTTTAAAATTACTCATGAAAGATGCATGGCGAGTATCATAAAATTGTTGATAAAAGTCACACCTCATATATTGTGCCTCATTTTAGTATAAATTATTTTTGAAAGCCCAAGCTTCTTTTGAAGATCAAGTAGTGCCAGCATCCCGATTACATTAATCAAAAATCCATCTGAAAGAAGGAAATTACTCAGGTGACACAGAAAAACTCTGACTCAAAATACATTTTTCTTGTGTTACACTCAGTAAAAGTCATTCTAAATTAACAGGTATTGATTTTTAATGGAAGAAGAGTGGTTGCTAATTCTAGGTGCATGGTGGGTTTCCTTGTTAATTCATAACATGTATTTTTAATGTAATATGTCTGAATTTTTATATAAGAATTCAGTTGTGGTCTGTTTCATATTTGTGGACTCATACAGATGCAGATATGTATTTCCTTCAGTTTTCATACTGTGCACTTTGGAAATGTGTAAATTGGATCAGCAATGCTTGTAAGGGAATCATACAGTGCAGAAGAGCATACTCTAAGATATGTGGGTTTGAATTTTATTTGAATAGGAAATGGTGAAATACAATACAAGATACAAATTAATCTTTTCAGGTCCTTAACCACCTGCACAAGAAATTGAGAAACATGTCAAAGAAGTCAGAAGCATCCAAGAAAAAGGTATATTGTATTCATTACTATTATTTATTTTTTTATATTTTAGTTTTATGGCTAAACACATTTGGTATTTTATTGCTTGTTGCTAAAGATGTAACAGAAAGAAGAAACTGAAATTAAGTATTTCATGAAGTATTCAGTGTCCCTCTGAACTTAGCAGGATTGGAATCTTTTCTGATCCAAGTTTTCCATCACATTACATCAAGCCATTACCTGAGATCCTCATATTTTGAACTTCAAAGCATCTGAAATTTAGGCATGGAGAGACAACCTATCTTTAGAATTAAATGGTTTTGGTCTTTTTTTCTCACAGGCATTTTCCCCTGACTAAATAATGGGATTTTTTTAAATTAGCTGGTTTTTTTAATATTTTTTAAAGAATTTCTCTGTTATATGTTTAAAATTAGGGTCTCTAATAAGAGACTTTTAATGATTCTCCTATCTTCTTTGATTTTTCCACACAGTGTTTTTTGGTTCTACATTCAAGATGCAAGTTACATACTGGTTACCAGTAGAATCATTAAAGGTCTTTAAAGCAGAATATAAGCTTTGTGACTTAGAACAATATTTGAAAGATGTGTTTATACCAAGAAATTGTCAGTTAATATAATACAGATTTGACCACAGTAATCATCAACTAACTCCTCAGTTTATGACACTGGAGTCAGAAAAATCCCTTAGGCAATAGCTCTTCATTTGATCTGATCACTATTTCCATATGGACATGCAGACTGTCTGCAATGTAAATGAGATGTACATGGGCTCAGCAGGGAATAAGTAAGCTATTATTTATGCATTCTCTATTTTCCTGAAAAATACCCTAGTCAATAGATTTCGATTCCTAGAATTAGGACCTTTACAACCCTGATTCTGTAAAATACTTAATATATATGGTTTTGCATTTAATGTTGTCAAGGCCAATTGTGTAGTTTTCAAAGACATTCTATATAATACCATTTCTAATCTAAATTATTCTCAAACTGGAAATCTGTGCATTCCGCTAAACACTAACTCTTAAGAATTACATATCTGGCTAAGAACTAGCATTTGTAGCTTCAGGGTAAAGTATTACAGACATGATAAAGACTGCTTGGATGAATCAGGATTCAGTAATCAAAAGGGGAAAAAAAAGTAAGCCAAAACTTTTCTTTTGCCTTAGAAAATAAGTTTCTGAATCTAAGGCCAAACTTACGTTTTTCAAACACTACATTCATTAGTGTGCTAATGCTCTCTCTGGTTACCATAGTTTTTTATTTTTATTTCCTTCTACTGTCTTGTTAAGAATGCATTTCAGGTGTAATTATACATTTGTGGCTGTATTGAAACCTTTAGGAATATTTTGGTAGTAGAACCTTACAATAAATTTGCTGTTTGTGTGGAAAAAAGTTAATGAAAAATATTAATTTGCCTAAATTATATTTTTCATGCATTTTGGTCACCAAGCATTAGTATTAACAATATATCAGGTAAGTTTTATTTGCTAATGGGAAACCCTAAGCAAACCCCCATTAGATAAACAAGAGCTGCTCTTTAGTGATACCTTGTTTGCAAGACAGTGATGATTTGAAAAGGTAAGCTCTGAAGTTAGGCTTAGGAGGAATAAAGGGATAAAACAAATGTTGTGAGGTTTCCTAATGCAAAATTGCTTGTTCTGCAGATGTGAAATAACTTCAGTAAAAGTTAAAAGAGACACATGGTCTACCTCTGCTTTCAGGTGCATCTGTAATCTACTGAAAGGTGGTGATTTTCCTAGTTAATTTTTTTTTTAGCATTTTGGACAAACTGAAGTAATATGCCTCTTTTGAAGTACATGTGGTATCCTGAAAATCTGTTTTCATTTGGAATATTAACACATCTAACACAGTGATCAGAGAATGAACTGCTCTTAATTTGTACACCCTTCTTAACAGACATTCTACTGATGAGACCTGAAAAAGAAAACATTTCTGTGGCTGTTTTACTGGCAAATGTCTTAAACTCCATAGGGCTAAGTAGAGGAACCACTTTTGAAAAGATGATTGCTTAAGACTATACAAATTGTATTAACTACAGATATAATGTCCTCTGGTTTCTGTTGTGAGATTATGCTAACCAACAACAGTATCTGTCATAAGTTATTTTGGCCTGTTGCCACAGAAATCAAAAATTTTTCCCCACGAGTTTCTCTAAGTCAACTCGTATTCTGATTAGATAGATCAGTCGGAATTATTACTGAGCATTAATCAGTTCAAGAAGTATAGACCAAGTTCAATAAACTATCAAAAACTCAACATATTTTCTGTGCTGCAATATTTATCACTCTATGGTCACTGGGTTAGTTTTGGCTGTGAAGAAGTCTAGAGACTAAGTTTTCTGAAAAATTACATTATAAAGCATTAATATAGTCATCATAATGACCCATAACATAATATGCTTTTGAATTATTATCAACTTTCAATTGGGAGGCTAATTGAGTTGAAAGAATACTTGTTGGATGAGTAGATATTAATTAGTTAGGCAACTGCAAAGCAGTAACTTGTTTCTGAATTAAGTGAAAGCTAAAAAAAAACATTGACAGTCAAATTCCACTGTGTCCTGACAGAACTCCTTCAGCACCTGGAGGGTCGTACTAACTGATTCTGCAGCTGTCAGAATGGATCTAACGATGTTGATGGCTGTTCGCCTCATAAATAGTGAAAGTGGAATATGGAGGCAGCACTGAGGATATTTTGTGTTCCATTTTTTTAATTCAGTATTTGGTGGTGAGTTTTAATTTCCAGATTGCTTTTGACAACATGCAATCACCAGAAAATTCAAGCTCCTTACTCTTTTTTTTCCTCTACTTGTATCCCAGAATGTGGTTGTATGACACTCCCTGTGGAAATTCTATCTTTAAAGGAGATACTTTCAAAAAAATTCCTGCGTCTTTAGTAAGCACTTGAGCAAAGTGACTGCTCTAATCTCTTCCATGAGCTGCCTTCATGTATACTAGATCTCTCTTGAAATTTTCATGAGAAGTCCTTGTGCACTGTACTAAAATATAGATCATCAGATCTGGATGAGATTTCCCAAAGATCTCTGTTAATATTATTTTACATCAGGCTTACATCCACCTCAGAAAAAGCTAGGCTTTTGTGTAGGGAGTTGGGAACACCATTCTTTCTCTTTGAGGAAAGTTATGTGTTTGCATTTTACTATGGCATTTTTAAGCCTAAGGTTCTCCTTTGTAGTAGTTCACTATGAAAAATAAAGCCCATACAGGTAATGGGGTAAAATCAGTAATAAATATTCCAGTGTGGTCTGTATCAGTGTACTTTTTTTTCCACCAAATAATGGTTTTGAGGCAGGTTTAAAGCTGATTCTTCAAGTGCTCATCAGACATCTGTGTTTTCCTTTCCTTGTCTCAGACAGCACAGACTGTGTTGGTGGTGGTAGTGGTTTTTGGCATCTCCTGGCTGCCGCATCACGTGATCCATCTCTGGGCTGAATTTGGAGTTTTCCCACTGACTCAAGCCTCCTTTCTCTTCAGGGTAATTGCACACTGCCTGGCTTACAGCAATTCTTCTGTGAACCCAGTTATATATGCATTTCTATCTGAAAACTTTAGGAAGGCCTACAAACAAGTCTTCAAATGCCAGACGGGTAAAAAGTCACCTCTGAATGATGCTAAGGAAAATAAAAGTCGGATAGATACACCACCATCCACCAATTGTACCCATGTGTGAATATTGAGAAGGCCTGTATGTTGGCTCTTCATTTGTGTCAACTAAACACCAAGAAAAAGCACAATGAGCTTTATCCTGTGTTTATCTTGATAAAACTAATTGGTATTTAATGTACTGAAGTTGCATGTGTAGCAAAAGTCTGTTAAACTGGTATGAAAGAAACCTGGGCTGATCCTTTGCATCTTAGATAGCTTTATCAAATGAAGCTCTTGAGTCTTTTTAAGATATTTAAATATTTAAAGATATTTGAGAAAAAAATGTTGAGGTTATATGTCTGTATTCTTACTCACTAAGCATACAAATATACAAGAAGATGTTGATATGGACAGGTAACTTTCTGACATCTTACTCTATCAAAGTGAAATGATGGATAAATTTTCTGTCTTAAAGATAATAAATACTGGGGTACTATGATTTCAGAGAGTAAAACTTCTGTTCTCTCTTCAGATTGTTTTGACAATGCCTTTTTTTTTTTAAAGTAAGCATGGGTTCTGATTTGGAGTTGAAATAAGCCATGTACAACTTGAGGCAATTGCTTTAGAGAGGAAATGCTAATTTTATCTGTTTAGCTGTTTGTAATGTATCTTACTGAGCAAAGATGGACTGTTTTTCCACTTCATATGGCTGCCTTACTGTAGACATAGAACTTTTATGTATGCTATAGAAGGTTTTTTTTACGGTCTGTGTGTAGTTGTACCAAAATGTGGATTTATGTCTAACTGAGGGAAGCTTTTCTTCACGTGTTGAATGTGCATGTGTGTGTATGTTTTCTCAACTTTATAGACTTTGAGATGGACATACAGTTTCAAATGTGCAATATATGCATATGTTTTAAAATATTATGTTCCATAAAGCAACTCTAGACAATGCGTAAGTATTTAAAAATAGCATTCCCTTAAAAGTTGTGGGGTTTGATATCATATAGTTTTAAATTGGAAATACACAGGATGTTGTGTTGAAATGAATGCAAAATATGCATTGCAAATGGTACAATTCTGCAAATTCTTAAATAAAATTAATAGTTTCAGCAATTTTATAAGTATATTTAATAGGTCTCTAAGTGGTAAACCACTAAAGAAATAGTGGAAGGGCCCTTACTCCTTTGAGAACATTCTTTTAGCTGGAATAAGATATGATTTTATCTTTCTTATTAATGACTCATAGACTCATAGAGTAAATCAAATTAAAGGAACCTCTGGACATACTCTCAAGGCAGGGATACCTTCAGAGTTATATTGCTTCCTTGTCTAGGCAAGTTCTGAAAATTTTTAAGGATGGCAACTCAATAATATTTTTGGGGCAACCTGTGCCAGTGCCTAATTACTCCCACTAAAGTATTTTTTCTTATCCAGAGTTGGGATTTCCCTTGACGTATCTTGGGACCATTGCTTTCTGTCCTTTTGCTGTCTTCTCTCTAACTTACTAATATACAATTTAAGATGGTAATTAAATTTCCCCTAATCTTCTCTTCTGAAACAATGTGTCGCTATCGTGCGCCAGGTCCTTGGCCAGAATAGTGGCCTTCCACTTCCCTCCCTCCAGCTTATCCATCCCTCTCACGAACTGAGGTGTTCAAAGTAAAGAGTGTGTTCTGATGTAGCCTCATGAGCACAGAATAGACTAATTGCTTCCCTTGACCTTTGGCTGATTCTTGCTAATACAGCTCAGTATTATAATTTATTATTGCAAGGTTATGCTGCTGACTCATTTAATTTAATTTCTGCTTTAGAAGCACTCTAGTCCTTTTCTGAAGAATAGCACTGAGTCCCAGTCCAAGTTTCAGAACTTCACTTCTGGCTTTGTCGAACATCATGCACTTGATAGTGGTTACTTCCATTCCTCCAGCTGATCAACAGCCCTCTGAAAGGTAGCCCTGATCTCCAAAAAACCATCACTACCCCAGGTTTGGTATCATGTGTAAAATTGGTGAGAGAGTCCTGCACCGTTGTCCTGGACCTTGAAGATGCTAAGTAGTGTTGGCCAGATTCTCTTTCAGATTCCTTTTTCTCCACAAACTTGTCATAAAAAAAAATAATGCAGAGTGGTGGAACATCAGCTATGGAGGGTTAGTGAACATAAAAATATTTACGTGTATGTGTCAGTATTGGAATCTTGGAATCAGTAAAATAATATTGAAGACGTGCTATTGCATGTGTGGCGTTTGCATCCATTTGTTCATATGAAGAGATCATTTGATGATACTGCTAGGAAAACAAATTTTATGGAAAAAAACCAATCTCAATTGGAGAAGGAGGGTTTATCTATGCAGGAAACCATTTCCTAGTTTAGAAATGAGGTTCAGAAAGAAGTTCCTTTGAGTTTTCAGATCCTCATCACCTCAATCACTCAAATTATTAAAGCACTATTAGACTTCAGCTGAATTTATAACATGTTAGGAAATTCTACAATTTTGAAAATGGTTTTTAAAAGAAAAAAAATTGAGATTTTATTACTTTGAATAAAAATTACCATGAAAATCTATAAGTATATATATTTGACAAGCTGAGTTTATTGTTTTATCTGGAGAAGGCTTTTATTTCTTAATTGTACATAATTTTAAATCTAGGAGCTACATCTATTTGAAATTTTAAGGATGAGGGGGTGGGGGATGGGGATGTAGTAACAACTACTCAGAAAGATCCCACCTCGTTCCTGGAGAGTATCAGTAATATTTCCACCTAACTTTTCAGAGAAATCTTAAGAAACAGTTCATACCCCAAGGCTCAATTTCCTGCTTAAAACAAGCTTTTGTTGGTCCATGTTTCTAGTGTGTGACTTTGTCATACCCAGTGGTGACAAGAAAGTTGTGAATATAAAAGCAGTGTTAATGTGTGTTGTGAACTGTGTACAAACTTGGAGCAGCTGAGCAGTTGGTTGGGAAGGTGTCACGCCACAATAATGGATGACTTGAGTAGAAAATCAGGGAATGGGTGCTAAGATCCCTTACAACTGAGTGTCTGCTTCCAAGTTCTGAGCTTGTTGGGAGGGATTATTACTTCTGGTGGAAAGCAAAGCAAAAGTTCCACCTCATTGACTGTCCTAATAAGTTTTTTTACATCTTTTTTTGACCAGAAAGGTTAATTTCAGTGTACGTGAAGTAAAGAAGAGGGGAAAAAAAGAAAATAATTTCTCTGGCTAGGGCCGAATTTTCCACTGATAAACATAATATCACTGAATTTCACCCTGCTGTGTGAATTTGAAAATATGCTGTACAAAACAAAATAGGAAACAGGAATGATCACTCGAACTCCTCTCAAACTAAAGCAAGATTTGTATTTGTAACTAAGTAAATTCTTGCATTTCCCTTAAAATTACTTAAAACAATATTTCTCATGAATTGTGAGAGTTGGAAACTGTTACTCACATATTTTTTAAATAAAGTCCCTAAAATTTCGTTGTATGTGTACTGCCAAAGTCCGACATTGCTGTGCTGCTTCACGAGCATCTCCAGAAGTATAAAATGTACAATGCACTTTCAACACTTGGGATGTATCCAAACAGACCAAGTAGTGGGAGTTGCTCAGTTCGTCTTAAAACTGTGTGTTAGTGGAGAAATGTAGAAGTCTTTCCTTTTCATAGTTTTCTTTGCAGAGTGGATGAAAGACCAGAGGAGGGGCAGCATCCCTGTAACACCTCGGGCTAATGTAAGAGGTTCTCCTTTCTTGCATGCTCTGGAAAGGAGCTCTGTTCTGTCCATCTTCTGAGGCTGTACTAAGATACTGCAGCAGGTTAATAGCCAAGTTGGCATACTATACATTAGATTTTCTGATTTGTACCACTTTTGCCTTAAAAAGATACAGAAGTCTCATTAAAAGAGGTAAATAAATTATTTATTGTTTGCCCTGCCTGGTTGTGGATAGATATTTGACATACTAAAGATTACAGCAGTGATCTTCTTCAACTAATAAAGCCTAAAATACATTTCCAAGATTCATGTGGACCCATTGTGCACTGCTGTATGTAAATCAGATTTAGGATCCATAGCCAAAAAAAAATAAATTAAATGGCACTTAGCCAACATACTGCTCATGATGTGCAAACACCTGAAAAACGAAGAAATTTGCTTACATATATGTTCAGCTGTACTACCTTCACAGCTGATTGTATCACCCACCTAACTAGTTTTGAAGAAAGGAATCTTTTTAGTTTAAAGTGAAGCTGACACTTAACTGCTGCTTCAAAGTGAGTCATTAAACCATACTGTTTTCAGTCAGAATTGTGTACTAAACATTACGCTTTATATATTTAATATTACAACAAAATAAATTTTATTTTACATCCCACATTGTAGGGAAAGAGGAGGATCTCTTTATAAAATAATTTTGTGAATGCATTATTTTGGACATTGTTATCTTTGTGGTTGCTTCAGAGTATGATGTGACGCATTGAACCTAATGATATTCATGGTATTTTGAAAAAGGATAAAATCAGAGAAAAGAACAGCTTCTAGCTTGCAGAGCTTGTGTTAGTGTTCTGTATTCAGTACATGTACAAATGTCAAAGACCCAAAAAATTAAAAATCTGTGTTTGTTTCAATGTATAATGCGTGTAAAGTAACATGTAGTTCTTCTAAGATATACTGTACTTTGCATGGATTTCGTGTGTTAGTTCCAGTCATCACTTCTTGGCTCTGTAACACAAAATACAAACTGCTTTTCTTTAAAATTTTTTATATAATACTTAAAAACAAGCAGTACCCTGGGGATAACATCTAGCAAAAAAAGTGAACAAAAAACTCAATAGCGTTAGATGGCTAGATGTCACTATGGGTTGAAAATTTAACTGATATGAAAAACATTCACATTTTCAAGTACTTAAGTGCATGGAATTAATTAACACTTTTTATTCAAGTGTAGTTTAAATCTCTGTAATTTATGTATAGTTTAAGAGACATGCAAACAGAGCCAGATTCATGTATTTGAATATGAGAAAAAGCAGAGTTCTCCAGTGGTGTGAAGTACAAATCTATTTTATGAAAACCTGTATGTGGCTCCACTTTTGGAAGAAAGCAGTCAAATTAGTGCATATTTTGTGTGCATTTGCATTAACATTGATCAAGGGCTATTTTAATACAGCAAAAATAGCTGGTTGAGCATGAAACAAGATTACAATCAGTTTTACACATAATGGAAACCTTTTAAAAACAAAAGTAAATGCTACAGCATGGATTAAAATTATGTGCACTTTATCCGTTTTACTCTTCAATACTAAAAGAATTCTTTGTATATTCACAGGTATGTGACATTTGTAGATATATTAGTGCACCTTGTCCAGATGCATTTACCAGATGAAGACTGAGGTCTCATTTTCTAGAAGTATTTCCTTTTGTGCAACATTCTTCTCCTGGAAAAGTTTGTACAATTTCCGTTGCATGCTCATTCCATTCCCCCATAAATATTTAACCACATTTAAATTTTACTGAGAAAAATAAAACCTCCCCTCCAGTATTAAATCACCTGAGCTACATAGATGTTTCTGGCAATACCTGTAGAGAATTTACCAACTTGTTGAGGTTTAATATTAAGATTTTGAAAGAAAATACAAAATTCTTTCTGGTGTCTTGTAGATGTGGCATTTACAGATGAGGTTATGGTGTGACAGTTCCTTTACATTGAATTTCATGGTTTAGCACAAGCAAACTGATAGTTTTAATATAGTAAAATGAAAAGTCATACATTTAGGAATTAAGAACATAAGGCAAACTGTAAGAAATTATAATTGTACTGAAAAATGTTGAGACTGAAACTGTCAGTTAATTAAACACGACCTCCAACTCTGTGTAAATGAAATGACCTGCATAACCCCTGGAATCCTAAATTAAAGACATGGTGGTACCTGGGGTTGAGCCACTGGAAGCACTGTTGCCAAGTAGGGGCTTTCACATAGACATTCCTAGAAGTTCTTAAAAAAACCAAACACCCCAGCTGAAATCTGTTAGCAGTTCAGCACACTCACCTCCTAACTGGACACAGGAGAGAAAATATAATGAAAGGCTTGTTGGTCAAGATAAGGACAGAGAGGGATCACTCAGTATTTACCATCACAGGCAAAATAGACTCCAGTCAGTGAAATTAGTTTAATTCATTAGTAATCAAATCAGATTAGGATAGTGAGAAATAAAACCAAATCTTAAAAACATCATCTCCTCATTCTTTCCTTTTCCTGGGCTCAACTTCACTCCTGATTTTCTTTAGCTTCCCACCCTGACCGGCTCAGGGGGACAGGGAATGTTGGCTGCGGTCAGTTCATCATATATTGTCTTTGCCACCCCTTCCTCTTCAGGGGCAGGACTCCTCACACTCTCTTCCCCTACTCCAGTGTAGGGTTCCTCCCATGGGAGACAGTCCTCCACCAAGTTCTCCAATCTGAGTCCTTCCCATGGGCTGCAGTTCTTCGCTAACTGCACCTTCCATGAGGTGTAGTCCTTCAAGAACAGAGTGCTCCAGCCTGGGTGCCCCATGGGGTCACAGTCTTCTTCAGGCACCCACCTGCTCCAGAGTGGGGTCCTCCACGGGCTGCAGATGGATCTCTGCTCCCTTATGCTCCTCCATGGGCTGCAAGGGGACAGCCTGCCTCACCATGGGCTGCATCATGGGCTGCAGGGGAGCCTCAGCTCCAGCACCTGGAGCACCTTCTCCCCCTCCTTCTTCACTGACCTTGTCTACAGAGTTCTCTTTCACATATTCTCACTCCTTTCTCTCACTACAGTTTCCACAATCCATCCAGCTCCCCCTTAGCTATGTTATCCTAGAGGTGCTACCATCATTGCTGATGGGCTCAGCCTTGGCCAGCAGCGAGACCACGGAGCTGGCTGATATTGACTCTGTGGAATGTGGGGAAAGCTTCAGGCAGCTTCTCACAGAAGTCAGTCCTGTAGCCCCCCTTCTACCAAAAGCTTTCAATGCAAACCCAATACAGAGGGCTATTGTTAAGAAGTGGCCTCATGACATCACATAGATCTCTACCCATACAGACAGACAAACACCTGATGCTTTGCCTCTCTGAATCAAGCAGATGAGTTCACAAGGTCACATACTGTGAAATTAAGCTGTAATAGTTAAATCTGTAAATTAAGAGGAAGTTTTTACATTAAGCCATAGGTATAATTAGCCCTAGAATGTTTAATGAGTAAATGCAGTATATTACTCTTGCTTCAAATTATATTTGGGTATTTCTCAAAAGATTTTATATATTTAAACCTCAAAATGTGGATTAGGTGATAGCACCTCTATGAGGAAAAAATGCAATTTATGTTACAGATTATTTAGAGCTGATGATCACAGTGGCCCCTTCTGGCCTTAGCCTATCTGCATTCTTATTTCTGTAATTAATAGTATGAAAGTTATTCAAATAAGAAGCAAAACATGCCAAAACTGAGCTATTATTCAGTCAGTAAGTGACCATCTGACTATGTATAAAAAATGACTCCACAAGTGGGCTACATCCTGAAAAGATCTTATGATGATTAAGAAATCAAATTGAAATCTCTGGTATATGGACTGCCATCGGTAGAGGAAGAAGGCAAATAATGCTGTATACTCTTCTCATTTTCTTAATTACTTTTTGCCATAATTGCTCCAAGTGTAATCACTCTGCATTACTTCTGCATAGCAATTATTGTTTTCATGGGAACTGTGAGCTGATGATTACCAGCCCATTTGAAACACCTGCACTTCACTCCGTAAATTGATATCAAACCTATTTACCAACCTTTTGTGAAACTACTGGAAATCTTTACAAGCTAGAGCCTCTGACAGTAGTGTTTTCAATTTGACTCTGCTTAAATGAAACCTTATAAAGGTTAATTCTGTCTTGAAAACACATGATCTGCTATGGTGTTTCTGATAGGTTCTGTGACAGATAGACCTGACTAATTATGGGTCCTATGTGAGTTTTAGGAATAACAATTACAAAATTGCTTCTGTCATGAATTCTGCTCACTTGCAAGAGTTGTACAGTGCTCTGATCATGAAGGGGTGTGCTCCCAGCCTGCTGTCAGCAGTTAGGCTTTGCTGAGCATGCTACTTGGTTAGGCCAGCATCTCATCCCACATATAGCTGCTTCCCAGCTGGCCTATCTGCCATGCAAGGCTTCTGATGGAGTTGTAGGTGGGAAGACTGATACGAATGTGGGCTTTGCTGTTTTCAAGACTTCTGGGTTCTCCTTACTGAAGTATCTACACAACAGGTTTTGAGTTGCATTTTGTTTTGTTGTCTCCTACCCTAAGTGCTACAAGAGAAGAGCAAAGAAACTTGTTTATCCTTTATAAGTAAGCCTGACTGGGATCTTGAGCAACAAGAAAACCTCTTCTGTACTTTCGACACTGAAATCTGTGATCATGCCGCATGGAATATCTTTGCTTCTTTCTCCTTATCTTCTGCCATTTTGCTACCTTAAGTGAAATTCACCTTGTTCTAATTGCACAAATAAACTAATCCCACAATTCCATATCTGTAAAGACAAAATGTATAGCTATAGATTTAAGATTATCCTGATATTATGGCCTGATGAACTAACTGAAAAGTGGTACCTAATTATTAACGTCACAGGAGAAGGGAGGATAGGAAGAGTGGGAGTAAATGTTGAAGACAGTTATGTTTGTGACTGGAATTTTTTAGGGTTCCAACTTTCAACCTCTACCTAGGCAATACTTAACAGTTTATAGGCAATTTGCAGGACAAAGCAGAATGTTCTGGACTTGGGTAATTATTTTTCTTTACATGTGTATTTATCCCTGCATGTCTATAATAAACCTTGCAGAATAGTATTTCTATTAGGTTGTCCCTTGTTGCTCTACAGTGTTGTCCTGAGATGCATTTTTAGCTGTTCTTGCATTAATATGGATGAATATTTAAATACTTTTTTTTAACTCTTGTGATGATCTTAAATAAAAGGGTTTATTTTTACCTCCAACTTGGCAGGCACCTGGGTACAAGGCATAGTTTATATATAAATCACTACTAAATATCCAGGGAAATAACCCAGTAACATTTGAAATTATTCTTGGGGCAAAATGAGACACAGCAAGGATGTTCAAATATGGATTTAATTCTCACTGCAGCATTACAGCCAAAGATGTGTGAAACATGCTTGGAAAACATTTATACTGTGATATCATCCTGGAAACATTCTTAATGTAAAAGTAATGCAGAACTGTACCATGAATAGGACTAAAAATATTGTTCAGATAAAGGGCTCATGGACATTTTGCTGTGGATAAAATAGTAGGTGAATGTTTAGGGTGTTTTCTAATCACAGAAATCTCAATAAATTTTTTGTGTGTGTGTTTTGCTAATTTTGCCACACCCAGAAGCTTTCTATAATGCCACTTGAAATAGAATTTTGTATTTAAATTATTTATTCAATAGTTTTAATTAATTTATAAAGGCAAGAGTTTGTTCCTCTTTATATAAAATAGCATCGTTATCAATGGTTTAGTTGAGTACAAATTGAAGTAAATGGTCTTTCCTACTTCTAATATGTATCTTATTGTATTTCCCACTCTTAAATATAGTATTCAGAGACTTTTCCTACTTTCATTGTAGAATACTGATTTTCTTGTGATTATAAGTGAAATCACTTTCATCAGTGTAAAAGGACTTGGTAATAAAATGCTGATAAAGAGCAAATTATTATAGGAAGAACTATGTTGTGAACATTATTTTGTTTATGAAATTTAACTTACACCTTGTAATTGGAATCCTTTTCTTCTTATGTATGAATGATATTGCTGTATTTCATTCTGTCTACCTAAAAAGATGCAGACAAAACATATTATTTGTTTGGTGACTTTGATTTTTTTAAAAGTGTATGCTAATCAAATTAAAGCTCATGAATGAGCTGAATGCCTGTTCATGTCCTGCTTTTCTTATCTATAAAAAACCCTTACTGTTATTGAAAAATACAGTGCTTTTAAACTACTTTTATCCTTCCAACAATTAGTGCACGAGAGAGAGAGGGAGAATGTTTGTAAGATCTGCAACCATCATCTGGACCAACAGGTTTTCCTCTCCTTTTACTTTGCAACCAGGGGGGCCGCAGGGTGCTCAGCACAGGGGCTAATGAACACCATCACGTTCTTGTCCCAGGGTGCTGGGTTATACATCAGGTTTTGGAGATGAAAACCCGTTTTCTCTGTATCATTGTATTTATTGCAATTTATTTAGTAAATTGTAACTCTGACTTGTAATCTCTCCCGAGTTGAGTTCATTTCTCCCTATGGTTTACTTTTAAACCAGCACATGAAGTCAAATGCATCCCTTGTTTTCATTAGAAGAAACAGTGAAAACTGTTCTTATTGCCCAGATCCTATTCTGTTATCATTCTCGTTGTACTGTAAGTCCTTATGTACTTCACCTGAGCAAAAGCAAAGTGATCGCTAAATTAATTATCGGGACTTTATTGAAGGAAAACAAAAGATAAAACAATGAATATGTAACAGCAGAAGATACTGAAAGAAGTCGGATATCAGGGATACCAGCTATCACTGAGCATTTGGAAAGTTCTTCAGCATGCAATTTTTGTGGATTGATCATTATATGATTACAGGTCAGTAAACTTTCCTACCAGCCATAGTTATACCACTTATTTTACTTTTACTTTTTTAATCTGATCTGTCTCCACAGGAAGTTAGGAAGTCTTTCTAATTATTTTGGTGGAAATCAGATCTGACTCTTCTACTACGAAATAGTGTTCAAATTGCTGCTTCTCCATGCTATAGAATATGCTATAGAACATTGTTCTTCTGAAGACAGAAAATCAAGTATTCTCTGAGGAAGAAGAAAATCTCCTGATAAGCCTTTAATGTCATGAAATCTGACCTTTATGTCAGGAAAGCTGCAATACCAATTAGTATGAGACCTGAACCCCATTTGCTATGTCTTTAAGAATACAAAATTGAGGGTTTAAATTCGTCCCTGAAACTACCTGGAATTTCTACTGCTGCAAAAAGAGAAAGGAGAAGAAAAGGTTGATCTTATTTTGTATATGCCATGGATTTGTGGAACAATGATACATACATTTGGAAGTATCTAGATTATGCATAAACATTCTATTTCATTGTTTAATACACACTGCATATAGAGTAGCTAGTTCTAAAAAATAGGTAAAATGATTGTTCAAAAAACCCCACCCTTGCATGTTACTATAAGTAATTCAGTTAAGGAATTAGATAAAAGTCTCTTAGAGTGGCCACCAACAGATATGAATCAGATCTTTTGGTCTAGTTGCAGAAAGTGGAGGTCATAAGTTCTCTCCTCCCTGTTTTCTGTATTTTATCTTTGTATTGTTTCAGATTTTATTTTGTACTTTCTGCTTACTTTCCTTTCCCTGTATGAATCATATTTTTATTTAAAAAATCAAAATCACAGTTCTACAGAACCAGTCAGTTACATGCCTGATATATTTATATTATAATAGAAGTATATTTTTATTTTTAGAGGTAGTATTAATAGCAATAGCCACAATTGCTTGCCTCTACTCCTAAATTCTGCCGAAGTGGTCATGAGCTCTAACACAGTGTAAGCAAGAGAAACTATCAGTTTGTCCAGATGTAAGTGACCAGAGTAAGTCAAATAAGATTTCCACAGAGACATCAAACAGATGTCAGCAGAACATCTCATTGTGCAAGCATCATCATCTCATTAGGAGCTCTGAGATATTCTGTTCCATTAAAACAGGAGTGGGCAGGCTGGTCTAGGTGTCTAAAACATTATGTAGCTCTGTGTGTCTGTTTACTGTACTTGGTCATGCTTAATCCTCACTGCTTCTAATGAGGTTTTTAGTGAAGTTAATTGTACTACAAGGTTTGCCTCTAAGAGGTCTGTGACTGCAGTTGCAAGACTGCTTTGGTCATTGAAAGCAGATACCTGCTGCATTCTGAAAGCTTATTTTGGTACAGCTTTCTTCAGAGGTTTTTTTTGTTATTGTTTTCTATTTCAACTACATATTTTTTGTCAAAATCTGCTTTTATTGCTGTTGAAGAGAGTATTCTTTCTAGTGATGGATGCTCCATCCCTGGAAATGTTTAAGATTAGGCTAGGTGGGCCTTTATGCAACCTGATCAAGTCAAAAATGTCCCTGTTCATTGCAGGGATGTCTGACTAGGTGATCTTTAAAGGTCCCTTCCAACTCAAACAATTCTATGATTCCTATTGCTTTCAGTAGAAGAAAAACAGCAAGAAAATGGTGGTGTAACTGATGCAAGGGACCAGCACCATTGGACCAGGACCTGCATGTCCTTGGACATGATGTGTCCCCTGACATCATCTGACATTTGTAACTGAGACACAGTGGGGGTATCATTTAAAGGACCCATGAGGTGTGTCTCATGTGCCTCCTTCCCAGGCTTCTGGTGACAGAGCTCTGACAATATAGATTGTTATTGAGGTCCTGGGCGATCTCAAGTGCTGGAATAGTATCTTCTAATGTAGCAGCTTTGGGGGACTTTAGTTAGTGGCTGATCACAATTACCTGGTGCAGGACACTTCTTCATCATGCCCGTTATTTTTGAAATACATTGGAAATTTTGGGTGCCTTGATTTTTTTTTCTGTTCACATTTAGCTCATAGCACATCCTAAAAACTGTGCCTCATATATTTTGTTAATTTTATTGGAGTGGGGCTCCTGAAACTCAGAAGCAGGTTTCCACAGTCCTTAGTGATGTCCTTTCAGAGGAAAAAAACACATTCTCCCATACATGAATCAGGTATATCAAAGCTAAGAATGTTGGGTAAGAAATGGCAGTACAACTGTTATGTCATATTTTAGCAAGTCATTTGATATTTTCAATAAATGGCTTGATAGGCTAACTGGTAACATTTGTGAGCTCAACATCTAAGTGAAAGAGTCACATGATTAAAAATATGTTTTGGAAGCAAATACTTGGAGGACTGTTAGAGAGAACACACAAAATGAGATCAGGATTGATCAGGCGAGGGCACAGAGGAGAGTGCTTGAAGAATATATATCTCTGTGGTGAAAGTGTTAGCTCAGTGGAGAGAGGATGTCCATGGCTTTCTAATGTGATCCAAAATTTTTTTCCTGGTATTTTTTGTGAAACTCTTCAACAGTTAAATTAAACAGATGTGTTCCTTCTTAAATCTAATTGACATGTATCTTTTGCAATAGCTTTAAAATCAGAGAAGACAGTTAAAATGATAACCTAGTATTCAAGGAAAATATTAGAGCAGTATCAAACAACACTGGGGCCAGATATATCTCAAAATGTCATTTTGTTCACTTTTTCCTTTTAGTAGGACTTTTTCCTTTAGAAAGGTGACATGAAAGGGCTGCTAGCTCTTTCACTAGTGCTGGAGTACAACTAATAAAGACGAGAGTGCCGTGTTCTGATCATAAGTACTTACCTTTTCGGTTGGCTGGAGAGGAAATTGTCACACAGAAAAGTCTAAAAAAGGGCTCAAAGAGAAAGTTGTACAATGTCTTGTGTTAAGGCAATGAACAACTGACACAAAGTATTCATCTGCAAGGACTGGTGAGCCCATCATTGTCATTACCTTGTCAAGTCACAACCTTAAAAGATTTAGTAGAAATTTCTGCTCATTCTCCTCCTAAAGACCTTAATGTGGACAGGTTTGGCTTCTCTTTGGTTCGGTTTGGTGTAGGTTTTAACCCAAGACTAAGCCATCTCCTGAAGCGAATCACCAAGCAAAGACATGGCACAGAGGGTCAAGGCTGAGACGTCCCCATTGGTGGTGTAATGGCAGAGAGTAGTTGTTCCTTAGAGATCCTTCTTGGCACATTTGGATGCCCCATACGCTGCATTATAGCCATGCCTATGTCATCGTGGAGGGTTTCTTCTTCAGCTGTGAGTTTGCCTCAGGCTTGTCACACCAGACATGACCAAACACATCGGGATGCAGCTGAAGGTGTTTCCTCCCTGACAGATGTCCTCAGAAGCCATGCCCTGGGGCACCTGCAAAGGCACCTTCTTCCTCTCATGGAGGAAAGTGCTACCTCTCCAAGATCCTTGCGTTAGAGACTGCTGGTAACAGTGCAGCAGTGTGGGAGGCCTTAGGGAAATCTGCTTTTATGTCACCTGCCAGGGACAGATCCCTCCTGTGTGCCTGGGGTGGGCAACTGCAGTCACGGCTAGTCAGGGCTGTGGAGACGGGGTCAAGCTGAGTCTGGGCTGGGCTATGGATCCGTGGGTGATCCTGGCTCAGGGTCCATGGTTGGGCAGGGTCAGGCTGTGGGGAGTTGGAGACAGACCCTGCTGCAGCATCATTGGGGCAGGGGCTGATGACCCTCGGGGCTGAGATGGGGACCAAGGCCCTGGGCAGGTGAGGGAAATCCCAGGGGGTGGGCATGGACAGGCAGGGATGTGGATGGTCTTAGGGCCCTGAGATAAATAATCTGCATTTTTATTTACAGACTCATCAACATTTTAAGCAGAAGATGAAGCTTGTAATTAACTTGTCGTAAGGATACCGACTGGAAAAGTTTGGAGGAATGCCATGTAAATCCCCTGCAGTGGTGAAAGAAAAGCTAAGTCTGGTGTATCCAGACAGTTAGAGTATGAAATTTCCAAATATTCACTTTTTATTAGGAGCTGAGAAATAATTTTTAGGGAGTTGAATATATAAAAAAGAAGAATATTTTCACAGCTGTAGCATATAATAGACAAATAAAATATGCTATATCATACAAGGTAATATTTTCCATGTAATACATAAATATAAGGTACTGTAAAATTATGACTGTTTTTGCAAAATGTACCAGACTATATCACTATCCATTAGATCAACATAGGCATGTTTCTGAAGAAAATATTTGCCTAATCATCTTTGCAATGGTTTTGTTTGCTTCTTAGCAGGAGCATAGGAAACAATAAAAGGTAAATAAGGTCAATATGAGAGTATTATGGATTATCAGATTTTATCAGTCTGGATGAGAAATAATAAGATTATTAATAGAGCTAGAGCTCTAAAGAAACAATAGGTTGCTATACATCTACTTTTTTCTACTTACGTGCAGATAATAATGAGAACTTGGATTTCATATTGTGTCATACTAATCTGCAAAGACAGCTTACACATCATGTGAAAATACATTTTCAGCTGTGTTTTTATAACAGCAGTGACTTGAATTTCTATTGCTCTGTGTATACATCTTATGTCATGAATTTTGGTTGCAATTGGAATGAACTATTTGGAATATTGCATGTTATTGTAAGAATAAAATAAGGGTAGCTGATGAGGTAGCTGAGGGATCCAACAACAAAATCTGGTGTCAGTCTCATAGTCCCATGATCAGAAAGTCCACAGCCTCATCATACAAAGCACTGATCTGATATGAACTCATTTTGGCTCTAGGTGTGTGTCAACTCGTTATCAGAAAGTTTTGTTCTGAATGATATTCTGCAAACTATGTAAAAGACACATAAAAGTATAAGCTGACATAAACTCTGTATTGTGTACTCTAACAGATACACAGTTGTATATTCATGTCTAACAGGGATCAAACTGTGTTGCTGAGTGATTGAGTGGTGCCCAGAGGTAAATGATAAGAGTCAAGCATCAAGGGAGTGCTTTAATAGAAAGCATAAAGCAGAAATATTGCCTCTTCAAACCAGCAAAGCCCACAGCAACAAAGACCTTTGCAAATACTGCTGATGGCAATGGCAACTTAAGACAACATGGTTTAATAAAGAAAACCTAAAAAAGTAAAACAGTGGTTGAAGCTCATATGCTTCACACACTAAAACTATTGAAACTGTTTTCCTAGATGATGGACATGGCAACTCACAAAAAACAGTCCAAACAATGTGAGGGTCAGGTCTTAAGTTACATACTTAAGGCCTGCTGATGCCCTAAGCTTGTATGGTATTTTATATCTGCTCAGTGTTAATGCCAGTTCTAGTGAGTTCAAATGCTGTGTGGGCAATCTACGAAGGGACAAAATGGTACATCCTCAATTAGGTAACTGGCTTGCATACTGTGCCTTTTTTTACATTGCATGTTTGCATGCCTCTCTCAGTAGAGATCTATGTGTAAAAATAAATAATAGCAAATTCTAGCTGTGTAAGTCAGGGTTTTATGTCTATTTACTGAAAAATACGGGTGTGTGGTTCATCCCTAGCTGTTGATATTGAAGCTTTGATATTTGAAACTGTGCTTGTTTTGACAAAGCTCCTTGTTTTCCCTCTTTCCTTGTCAGGATGCTGTTAGAACCAAACATTCTTTATTATTCTATTTTGTGGGAATGAGAGGTTCTTGCAAGGAAATGAGCAACTTTGTTTACTACTAGACTGTTAATATCAGTCTACAGTTATTAATAGGAAGAAGTAAAGTAGTAGCATTTTAATAATGACTAAAATTGTGCATTTGTTATTAGATACAGTTTTTTTAGATAGTATTGTTTTGATCAAATATTATTTTTCTTATTGTGTAGAGTTAAAAATGCTAGTGCTGACTATAGTTGGATATGTTTAGAGCCCAGAGGGAAATCATCATTATCTTTTGACAGATCTCCTTTATGACACCAATCATGAACTTTTATCCACATCAGCTACAGGTTTCCCAAGGATAGGGCAGGAATGGGAGAAAAACAGATATTTTGCATGTTAGCAGTGTAGCTGCATGGCTGTAGTTATGCTCCCAGCTCATGTGAGGTGGTTGTGGATGGTTTAAAATGGGGTTACATCCACATGGTCTTTTGCTGAGGTCAATAACTTTGTATTTGAGTGAAATCAGTCTTTGAGGAAGGGCATACAAACCTGATTTAGAGAAATCAAATCAAAAGACCAACTTTTGAAGAAATCAAAGGATGTACTATCCTCCTCCTCCTTGCTAGTTTATGTATTCCTGGTTTAAATGTGTTTGGCTGTCTCTTCTACTTTTGACTTTTTTTGCCTTTCTCATCCAGTTGAAGAACCCCTGAGAAAATACCAGTGCCTTGCTCTGAAATAAGAAGGAAGACACTGTTGACTGTGAGCAAGTGATCTTGAACTCTCAGACAGATCATAGGTAAAAGTAAGTGCTGCTGTTTAACAAATTATTTGTTTTAGAAGATTTAAAATAGAAGAGTTTTCCATTTCGTATCCTAGTTCAAATATATGTAGTGTTACTCACAGCTGCTGCAAATCTGCCTGCTACCAGTTTATGCCTCTTGTGAATCTTCTATAGGGATTATTTGTTTCAACAAAGACAATGAGAAACTGTGTGAACCACCTTTACCAAGAACATATGTGAAATAGAAAAAGAAGATGTATAGCAGAGAAAAAATCTTGTACTTCCTATAAATTTCAGACCCTTTTCGAAAAAAAACTTTTCCCAGATCTTTTCTTCATTTTTAGAATGGCGAGTGTTGGCAGTTACAGAAAAGTGTGTGATAATGACTACAGATATATACCAATTGCACAAGGGTATAAAAATGAGCCTTTTGGAAAGGAACGTATAGATTTACAACCACATTTAAAAAATTACAGATATGCATTTTTTCTATTATTACAAGTATGTTATAGAGGAGGAGGATTTACTTCTTACAACTGGTTATAGATGTTTATGTATTTCATTTTAATATTTGCTATCTGGGTTCTCTCTCAATCAAAACTGTTATGGGAGTTGGCCACCTTAAACTAGCATATCCTTAATCAGATTCTTCATGAGATTTACTCGAATGCAACTTGTGCCAGTAGAAACATGGAGATACAGAGTGAGCAGTTGCAGGCAGGAGATACAGATTGGCTTTTTTGACTGCTGTGCCTGCTTTATGTCATTGTAAAGCAGTTGTGAAATTACAGCTTGTCATTAGGATTCAGAGATGTCTTAGAAGTGTCCTCTAGAAAGGCGATGATTAACATTAAATGTTCCCAGCTCGTTACAATTTTTTTCATACCTTCTTTGTCTGTGTTAAATAGAAAATATATCCATCTCTTATTTAGCCCAAGGGACTGCTTTGCTTCTATCCTCAGACCTTAAAATTCTGAAGAAAAATAGCCCATCTCATTCCCATTTAACTCCAGCAACAATCAGTTCTATGCTGTCTCACTGCCCTCCCCTCTACGCTGCAAAAAGAGCAATTTCCATCCATTTCCAATCCATTTCCCTCTAGACATTTCATGTATTCAGACCAAGGGCTCCTTAGCCTTCAGCAAGAGTATCTCCAGCCTGTTTGCATTTATTTATCTCTGCAAAATGGTGTAAGAGTCTAACAGAACCTTTCTTCTTACCTGGGGGCAAGCCATCAGCCTAGCAATGAGCTCAGTCCATAGTTTCGTTTGTCAAGTTTCTCTGACAGACTGTAAATACTCACATCTTGTTCCTAGATCAGATGAGAAGAAAGTACCTGCACCAGCTACGCTGCAAATGCAATAGCTAGTGTGCTGCTTATCTGGATACTTGAAGTTAATCACAGCTGATGGAACTTAACTGTTTTCAGAGGTTATTTAAGAGTAAAACAGAAATGATGGTTTCTTAAGTTTTAAATGTTTTGCAGTTACGTAAAATTTCCTGGTACTTCTTAATAACAAATTTTAAAGGTACTTCTTAATAATAAATGATTAACAATGAAGTTCTAAAGAAAGTCTGACCTCTAACTGCAGTCTCTGTTTAGATTGCTGAAACCAAATTCTAAAATTTTGCAGTATTTTTGAGTAGCAACTAGGACTAAATTTAAAAATCCCTGACTCATATTAATTGCATCCAATGTAATTAATGTTTTTAGGTTAAAATACATACTATTGATAGTTTATATTTTTTCTAGTTTGTGTTATATATTAGACAGTTTTTTATTACTAATGAAGAATTTTGAATTATTAATATGAACTTAATTGGACTTCCAATTGGACTTCCAAACATTCAACATTTTATAAGTATTAAAGAATGGTAGCAATTCTGTAAAGAAAATATGTTAATATTTAACTTATTTAAAATTTGTATTATGAATTGTGCCTTTAAATAATTAATATTTTAGTAGAACTGTAGCATGATTCCTAGGTAGTTCAAAGCATAGTTTTATATAACCTTATGATGTGCAACAAGGCCAAATGCAAGGTCCAGCCCCTGGGTCAGGGCATTTCCCAGTATCAATACAGATTGAGGGATTAATGGATTGAGAGCAGCACTGCAACAAAAAGAGGATAGATTTAGATCAGATAAAAGGAAGAAATTTTTTATGATGAGTGTAGTGAGACACTCGGACAGGTTATTCAGAGAAGTGGATACTCCATGATTGGAAGCGTTCAATGCCAGGCTGGATGGGCTTTGAGCAACCTGATCTGGTGGGAGGTGCTCCTGTTTAAGGCAGGAGGGTTGAATTTGATGCCTCTGAGCTTTTTGGATTTTTTTAACTTTTGTAGATTTTAGAAGTGGTTGTGTAGTGAATGTAGATTTTAATGTAGCTGTTTCATACCCTTTATCCTGTAGCCTGATGTTTACACATACCCAATTCCATTACCCCATTTCATATCAATCCCTCTAAATTCCATTAGCGTGTTTAGCCTTTTTTTCAAGGTAGAATTGTAGGAAAGCCTGGACCAGAAGATATCACACAGACACAGCAACCTTCAAGCCCAGAACTTTGGAGAAGCTGCAAGGACTGTACGTGCTACAAAGAAGATGAGGATGAGGAAGAAGGGGTTCCACACACCGCCAAACCCAAATCCTGAAGGGGCCTGCTGGGGGGCAGAAGGGGGCAGAATAGGGAGTGGGAAGATCTGGGATTGGATGGACCTTATTATAAAATCATCAAACCACTCTCTGAGGGGGTGCATTATGTGTATTCCCCTGGCTTGAGGCTTCACTAAAGGACCTACTGTCTTTATCTTGTCTTATGCACTAAATTGGCCTGGAGTCTTTTTTCTCCACTCTCTCTTAAGGCAAAAAACTAGATGATATTTAGTCCAATCCAAGTCTTTCTATGAATCTATATTATTTAAAATTGTACTTTTTAGGGAGTTTCATATAAAAATAAAGGATCACAGAAGAGTAATTGTTTTATTTGTTTTGCTATTTATAGATTTAAATAACTATCTGCCTTTCAATGCATATTTTGCATACTTTATTGATTTCCATCATCTGCAAGCAGCAGCTAAGATGTTATTGTGCTACTGCTGGATTCTGAGGTTGCCAAGCTTTTCTGGTTTTCAGAAAGCAAATGGGTTAATATCATCATACTGTTATGAGTAGCTTGAGTCTGCCTATTTTCTACTAGAAAAAGAGATGTGCAGTGCCTTTTTATCTGCTTCTAGCCTGCAGGCTTTTAACTTGAAATCTTTTTCACCAGTTCTGATTTTTCACTCACTCACTCACTCACTCACTCACTCACTCACTCACTCACTCACTCACTCACACACCCACTCAGTCTCTTTTCCTCTTTTCCCTTCCCTGGCTCACTCTCACACTCTTTTTGTTTGCAAAATCTGGAAGGATGTTTTTCTCATTCACTGGAATGTTTGCATCTGAAAGATTTTTCTGTGACTGACAGTGTGTTTGGGTAGTAGGATTTTTTTTGTCTTTTAAAATCTCATGTTTAACTTGATTATATTATGCTGTAGGCATCTTGGAGTATATTAGAGATGTACTAAATAAATAGATCTGTGTAAATTCTTGATGGATTTTATACATACAGATGATATCTCTTTTTTGTCTATCTGTCTATTTATTTCAGCTCACTGAAGACTTATTAAAGATTATTAAGCATTCAGGGATGGCTGAAGTGCCCTAGTAGTCGCAGGAGTGGTACAAGAAGCAGAGGGATACTCAAAGCAGTTAACAAACACTCAAGGCAAATATCTTGAAATGATCAGTCTCTGACTTTATCTGGGTTTCAGAAACATAAATTACATAAATGTATTCAGGAGCACAAATCTTCTAGAGTAAATGTCAAATAAATTGTAAACCACAGCATCTTTAAAATTAACTAGTGCCAAAAAGCATGTGTCAGACACTCGGAAGACCAGTTGATTGCTTTTCAGACATAGGTCTGGTGGAAGGAAAGTGGATCTTTAAATGTCATTTGAGGAGAGGTAGAATGGGAAGGAGGAACTGAGAAAAGACACACATGAACTAGAAGAGTCTGCAGTGTATTTTGAAATCTTGATAGATGTACTTATGATTAAGCTTTTGTTGTGAAAAATATAGATGTCATTGCTGTTTAACGAGTATGAGACAATAAAATGTCATTAACTCAAAAGTAACTGCAATTCTTATAAGACAGCCAAGAGGATAACATAATCTTGCCTAGTTCCACTAGTATTTGTATGTGTAAAGGCAGCAGTCTTAACTTGCTCCTATGGAATGAAATAAATCTAAGTCTAATCCTGTAAATTTACTCTCACTAAATGCCTGCTCATAAAACATTTATTACTATTTAAGTCTGTGATTAAATAGTTTGTTACACAGAAAAAGAACTCTCTATAAATTGCAAAGCTCTGGAATTACAAAATTTTCTGAGTCCTACCTGACCATCCGTAAGCTTTTTAATTAGCCAGGGCAACTGTCAAACTGTTGCCTGCCAGAACAGTTTAAAGATTTCCTTAGCAGTATCTTGATCAGTACAAATGTACTAGTTTTGAAGAGGTGTTTGCCTCTGTGGGCTGGCCTAAAAAACAAATGAACCAGCACCACCAGCAGCTAAGGTGGGGATGGAAGACTGAGTGTTCTTCGTGAGGTCAAAGGCAACCCAGTATCCCATTTTCAGTAGTTACCAAAAGTGAATGTTCAATAAATAATATAACAATCAGAACAGGTTATATGGTAATTCCTTTTCATAGTCTTGCATCCTTGTCTTATTTTTGGTTCAGGGACTAAAGAGTTGGGTGGGGCTTATAATGCACAATTTCTTTTTCTTCAGTATATTTGTCAGACTGCAAAGGCTAGGGAACCTTCAGTTCAGTCTTTGGCTCTCTGCGGAGTCTTAAATTGTAGATCAGCAGAAACAGGGATAGTAGATATTATGATAGATAGATATTATGATAGATAGATATTCTCTAAAGTTCTAGGGAAAGTGCAAACTTTCTGTAGCAGAAATGTTCTGTAGCAGTGCAGACTTGATTAAGTTCAAGAGATGCTCACAAGCTGCAAGGGTGTTCCTGTGTCTCGGAGGTGTGTACTGCTGCAGGCTTTTTTCATCTTCAGCACATGACTGGAGATTACAAATAAAGCAGAAAGCCTTTGGTTTAGTTTACTTTAAAGAAGCAACTCCAGAAGCTGCTGTTAGCAACTGCTATCCGCTGAGGAGTGTCAATGGGAAAAAGCTGCCCTGTTCCCGTAATTTCAGAGGTCTGTTGAACAGAAGCTGCGTGAAAGTATTGGACTGTCCCAGGAAAAAAGACAGTAACTTTTGCTGAAAAACGCCTTACAGAAAAGGTTGTTTATGGTCCCTAGCATATTCCCCTGCATCTCTGTCTTTTCTATACACTCCTGAATCATAACAAATGTTGCTGTTATGTAAACCCCACAATATGTCAGCTTGCTGATCTTTCTGGCCTTAAAATTCCCTGAGAGCCCACCTCCTTTTCTGAGTTGTTTGTCCTGCTTCTTCTGACTGCTGCTCCATGCTTCCCAAATAACTTCTGTACTTTGTATCCATTCCCACCACTTCTTAAGTCACAGGAAGGTTTTTAACAGTTTTCTGCTAAAAGACTGGCTCAAATGTCAGCTGAAGTTAAAAAAAAAAAAAAAGTACATTTGTTAATTCTTCAGTTTCCATGGAACTGAAGAATTCAGACTTTTCTTTCATGTTTTGACAAGCTGTCTTTGTACTGAGAGACCACAGAGATCGCAAGTGGGTTTTATGCTGAAACCTTTTGTGATATCAGCTGCTTTTTAATCAGGAAATGGCAAATACACAGATAGTAGGGTTGCCAGACATAAGGGTCTAGTAGTCTGTCACTTTTCTTTGTACCACAGAATTGGGATAAGAGAAATTTTGACTGTATGAAAGACAGGAAGGCACAATGCTGAAGGCAGGTTGGTAATTTCTCTGTATGAGTTTTTTCCCCATTGAACAAGCTGCCTATCTACGTGACCTGGAAGCAAGCGCTTGGTTAAGAATGATGACAGAAGTGCTGTGAAGTAATCATTTCTGTTATTCTTTAAAAAATGTCTCTCTGAAGCTTTGCTGAGTACATAGGTGCCTGTGCCAGATGGACCAAGATAGTTCTATTAGATATGAATTATTTTACATCTCCTGCCAAGGTACAGAAAAAACTACTCTGTATTTTGCGCAGGCTACAGAGCTCTTGGGGCTAGCATTGCCCTCTCTCTACTCCATCTTACTTACTGTCTATCTACACTGTATATCCAAAATATTCTATTAACTGTTAAAAAGTGAAGCTTTTGACAGTGAAAAAAATACTGGATTGATTTGTAGTATTTTTTTTCATTCAGTTATTAAATGCTGCAGAATATACATTCAGCAATGAATCTACTTCACAGTGGTAGTATACGATTAATACAATAAAACCTTTTTCAGACTCTGAGACAGATAATTTAGATGATATGTATTACTACAATCAGGAGGTTCTATTTGAGTCTTATACATGGCAAAGTAATGCAAGTTAGTTATTTTGAATAGATGGTGGCCTAACTAGATGAAACTGCAAATGGGAATAAAAGAAGAATCCCTTGGGGTAGGTGCTAAATCCATCAGCTTTAGTCTGTCAGACTTTGCATACATCGTCATCCTTCTTGGGCAGTTGTAAGACAAACAGGTAGTAGCTGCCTGAAGACAAAGATGTGTTTTTTCACAGTAACAGTGAGGTAGCTTTTCTTTTCCCAGTTTGTACTGCTGGTTTCAAGAGGAGTCTGGATAGGATCCTTGCATCTGACTAATACAGAAGCACTCAGCATGAAAACAGGGAGATCTGTAGTACTGTATGTAGTGGAGCTTATAGTAAAATCAAAAGTATTCCAAAACAGTTCCTTTGCAGTCATGTGTTCTCCACACTGTGGGTTGTCAGGCATACATTAATCACTTATTGTCTACCTTTGGGAATAATCTCATTGTTTGTTTGTGAATAATCTCAGTGATGTGTCTGCCTCTGTCTCTTTGGGAAATTTCACTGTGGAGAAAGTCAGATTTATCAGCATTTGTTTTTCACCCAAAACCAGAGGCATTTTTCAGGATTTATGTAAAAGCACTATTTCAAAGGATGGGTAACCTCAGTTTTATTTCTGCTTCTTTTTCTAATCAGATTTTGAAAAGAAAAACAGAGCTATCCATTTAATAGAATGCTTGCTTTTCTGAAACTGATCTTTGCTACAGCAAATTACCAAAGGATACTATTACCTTGGGTACTTATGGATCTATTTCCTCAGCTGGAAATACATTTCCTTATAAATTAGACAATAAGGTATTTTATCAGGGAAATAGACTTCATGTCTGTTTCTGTATTGCTGTACGTACTGGCATTACACTGTATTTCTTAGGGTGTTTACATAAAGCCTGAAAAGAAAGAAGGGTCTGCTTTACTTTACCCAGGCTGATATTGCTTAATTTGCAATGGCTTGAATTTTTTTTCAGGTGTTGCAGTTGACCTTCCTTTCTTCTTCCCCTTCTCCTTCCCCTTCCCCTTTCTCTTCCTCTTCCTCTTCCCTTTCCCATTTTTCTTTACCTTTTTTCTTTCCCTTTCCTTTTTTCTTTCCCTTTCCTTTTTTTCTTTCCCTTTCCCTTTTTTCTTTCCCTTTGCCTTTTTTCTTAATTTTTTTTTCAATAAAATATGGAACTATATTCAAAACTAACTGAATAAGGCAGATCAAGCTCTTTTTCTGATCAGAGTATGTCTATGGCAGATTGTGGGTTTTTTCCCCTTGGCTTTCAATTCAGAAATTAACCCTCATTGTAAAGCTTTGTCTATAAGAATGGATTTCATGGTGTACTAAGGTACATGATTATTTGAGGGGGCTATTACATTTAGATTACTAGTGAACAGATATGTCTGATTCCTTTTAGCTCTATGTGTTGACTGTAGTAAAGCTTACCACTTTTCAAGAGGTAGAATATTCTTTCCCAGTTTACCTTTGTGTTTAAATGTTATCCAATGTTTAGAACAGCACACATACCCTTTTATTTGGATAAGAACCTGGTAATAATCAATGATAAAATAATAATAGTATTATTATGATAATTATGATTATTAGCCATAGCAGATCAGTGGAGAGAAGCTGTGAGGTTGTTGTCAAACAGCTCACAGCAATGCATTATAGCTGTTGTTTCCTGATGTTGACTCTGAGACAGCACATTTCTACCACGTCAGAAGTACTGGGATTTGCTTATATTGACACAATAAATTTCTGATTCCTATATTTTGGTATAAAAAGCTATTTTTTGACACAGTATCACAGTTTCTCCTGAAATAGCTGGTAATGGAGACTTTCAGTCACTTTTTACAGAGATGAACTGAAAATCTCAAAGGAAGAAGGGGAACAAGGAGAGAAGAGGAAAAATGGTGAGGAAATTGCTACGGTTAGTTTAAAGGGGAGACTCTGTTACATTTCCAGCTCAGCATGCTCATCAGTACTGGTGGAGAATGTGCAGTATATGTTAAACAGTTCTTTTTTGCTCTGTGAGAATAGGCATGCTTCCCTGTAGTGCACAAGAAAAACAATTCCACTATCATAATCTGCAGAAACAGTTCTACCAGATACCTCTGTTTTTATAAAAAATTCCATTTATCTAACACTCCTGACTTTCTAGGAGTTGATACATCTTTTTTATTAGTTTCTTTTTTAGAAATTGATCAAAAGCAAAGACCCTTCTCAGTTATAAACCTCTAAATATTTTTAGAGGTTTAAAGTAACTACTTTATTCTTCAGCCTTCCTAGACTATGGTTTCTGATAGCAACAAAGAGCATGAAGTTTGGGATTCACATCCTTTTGTTTTCCACATATCTCAACCTTTGATTTAGGACATCCCTTCTTGCTTCATCAGTAATGTAAAACACCTCATGAATCAAAGGCAACAAACAGAATTTCAGAAAGAATTTCAACCCCTTTTCTTCTAGTCGCACAAGTAGATGACACAAGCCAATATGAAGGCAGACAGAGTATACTGCACCCTAAGACTGTTGAAAACAGTGTCCTTTGGAGACTCATGAAGATTGAGATAGTGAATGAAATTACATTTTAAAATGTAATAAAAAATACTGCTGGCATGGTAGTGCATCATTTCATAACAGAATGTGGAAACTTCAGATCTGAAACTCATAGACATGTTTTGCTCTCTCTTGACTTTTAGAGAACCATTTCAGTCCCTAGTGAAAAATGAATTGTGCTTTGGCAGATGCTTAACTTTTGCTATGGGAGCACCAGAGGATGTTAAAAGATAATGAAACCATGTTGTGACAGGTGTAAACCACTCAGACAAGGACACTTTCTCTGCCAAGTACTGAGTATTCTGAATATACTTAACTTTCAAGCTAAACTAATTTCTGATAACTGAGATATACTCAGGTTTTCTCCGAAGACTAATCTGCATGGTTTATTTAGCAACAAAAAAAGGTTTGTGCCCATCACTTATTTTTAAAAAGCATGGCAACACTGGAATGTTTGCCCTTACCCCTCTTTCTACATCATGGATAGTTTCTTCGAGGAAAAAAAAATACAAAATTGAGACAGGTGGCTTTGCTGAAGATGAATAACTATAGCTCTCTTCAGAGTCTGTTGAAATGACTCCTGCAGAAGGCAGGTCTCTATCATCAGAAGTGACACAGCAATGGCCCCTTTACTCCTAAGTAAGGTAAGGGAGGATAGTATTTGAGGAAATTTCCTCTTCTCCATTAACACTCTTGTTGCAGCCAGCAAGCATTCAGCCTCCATTAGAGTTACTTAGTCAGACTGTTTGGAAGCATGTTTGTTAGGTAGTCACTCATTCTTCAGTTCTCCTCAAAGAGGAGATGCGTGGCATCTGTTCCAAACTACAGGGTTATTAGGCTTATGAAAGCCCCACTCTGTACAAATGTCTTGCAGCAAGTACTAGATTTCAGCACACAGTTCTCCACTTCAGTATTTGGGCTACAACATCACTCAAGTAAGAAAATACGCAGTGAACATGGATTTTCTCTTCTGTTCATCCTGACTGAGCAGTATGTTGCAGTTCTCGAATTTTTCCTCTCAGGATAAAACCTACTGCTCATCAAACGAAGGATTTCTTCATAATCTTTAAACTTTTCCATTTATTTTTTATCTGAGTTATATCACTAGAAAAGATGAAAACTATATTTTTATCATTAAGAGCATTTGACTGTCTGGGGTGTGTATTGTCCCCTCTTTTCTATGTACAGCGAAAGTAGGCCTAGAGGGAGTAAGGTAGCTGAGCCTCACCCTGAAAAACGAACAGGATTAAGATCATGTCCCCCACACATGGAATTCAAATCATGAATTCAGGTTGAAACTCTGTCTCTGAGTCTTGGACTTATTTATTGATATACTTCTCTCGAGAAGAAAAATACATTCGATATAAATAATTTGTTCAATCTGTAATACTGATCTCTTTTGCTAGATTCACTCAAAAGTCTTGAATTTTGTATCAACTGTAAGTACTTTTTTTATATTTATTGTATTTTAAAATAGCACAAAACATATTTCCAGGTAGTTTGATTTGTTGTACTGCTTAAGATAACTTGATTTTCATGACTGGAAAACCATTTCTAAAACCTAGGAAGAAAAAATGTATATGGATTTTTCAGGCATGCAATTTCCATAAAGTGACCTTTGCAATATTATTTAAATGGCAAGAACACAAAAACCTCATTGGAAATGTGGCGTTTACTTTCAAATATTTCCATTTATCCAGCCAGTAGGTTTTTTAATGAGATTACTCTTTAATTTTCTATTAGTTTTTCTTTACATTTCTCTTTAAACTTGTGCCTTTATTTGAGTTTGCTGTAGATAAGCAAATGGAGTTTCTAATGAAAACCAGTTCATAAGGCTGCTATACTTGTACAAGCTGAAAAACTGAGCTTCTAACATTTTATTCTTCTTCACAGCCAAGCAGACACTTTTTTTTTCATCTTTCAAAAGCAAATGCTGCTATGGATTGTGAATACTAGACTACAACAAATTGTATCCTTACTTAGATGAACGTTGTCATGAGTATCGGTACCTGAAGTATTAGTGGCTACCTTAAATTCCATTTTGTAAGTACATAACTTCTGCAGCCTAAATATTAATACATTTTAAAATCTGTAAAACATTGTATTAATTAACTACTTTACTAACCTTATTCTTAAAAAAAAATTGAATTGTTGGCACAATAAAGGTACAAAGATGTTCTCCTGTGTATTGATAAGAAGGGCATTCTCATCAGCAAGCACAATGCTTTCATGTACAGTGTAAAATAGAAAAAAATACCTCCTACAATTATCCTCTGACATCATAAATATGCAAGTATTTGAAAATTTAAATTTTACAGTATTAAAAGTCTGTTATTAATGAGATGTTTTAACTTCATTTTACAATGTGAATATCCTGTTCACCAATACGTATTCCCTTGTCAAGTATTTTGAGAAACTAATTTGAATGCAACCTTTTCAATATGAAAATGCATTAGAACATTTTATTCTATTACCTGATTATCCTATCCCGCATTATCTATTATTCTGTTTCAGTCTTTTGTCTTCACATTAGTTTGCTTTTCCCAGCTTTTATTAAAATTTAATTAATTATAATTCTAATATAAATTAGATAAATATAATCTATTTAAATACAATTCTATTCCCTTTTCCACCTTACTGCCTAGTTTTGTTCAATATGCTTAGTACAAAACAAAAGTTTCCAAACCACTGAAGTAGGCTTGTTCTTCTTATCTATAGTGTCCTAAGGACTAGCCCTGACGTATCTCTTTCTAATCTAACATTTCAAGTATGTTTTTATTAATAATAATCTTTTTAATTTAAAATGTTTTAGTTGTAGACAAATCCTTCTTAGTTGAAGCTTTCTTATTCAAAAGACAGTGTGAATATAACATATAAAGCAGCACTTCAAAATTTATTAATTACTATTCCCTCTGTATATTTTCATTATATAGAGAAATTTCAAGTCATTGATGGAAATTGTATTCAATTGGAACTAAGATTTTGTCCCAGATATTTTGTCTTTCATTGGACATGGGGAAGAATAGTAAAAGCTAGAGACAGGAAGAATCTAGTCCAAATCTCTTTTTATCCCCAAGAACTGAAAAGTTTTAATGTCACTGGGTGTTACAGTTGTTAAATATTAATTGAATTAATGAAATGAAAAATTTCAAATATTAAAAAGCAAATTTTTTTCCAGAATAATTGACATATTTAAGGAAGAGGTTACTCAGATTTATGGCTTTGTTCACTCCAAGAAAAATTTTTCACACTATTTGGGACAGTTTACTAATTTTCATTTTGTTTTACTCATATCTTTTCAAGACAAAGTTGTAAAGTATTTACGAACAAGAATTTCTTCAGGCTGAAAAAGTCAATTAGGGTTTTTTTCTGAGAAACAATTTAAGATAGGGCTTAAATTTTCATTCCCCCAATTTACAGACAAACCTAGAGTAACTGAAAGTACCAGTTCCATGCAAATAGATTCCACTTTCTTTGTTATAATTGCCACAGAACCAAATTCATATTTTTCCCCAGTAAATTAGAATGATAAATAGTGGTAGATTCTTACAAGATTTTCCAGAAATTTTGTATTTCTTTCCTGGTCCAACATGACTCATTTCAATAGATTCAGAAGAAATTTAATAATCGAATAGGAATACCTGGGAACTACTTAAATATTTGAAAAATGTAAGGAATTTTTATATTTCAGATATCATCATTACAGCACAAACTGCTATAAATAGTTCTGAAGCATTTTTTGAAGTTTTATCTTTTGACAAATTGACTGATTCAATTTAACCTGAGGAAAAATTCTGGTTCATACTTGTTTATAATATTGGCGTATTACTGTTGATACATCTTTCATACCTTGTTTGACTATTTAGTAAAAGAATGTCTTTTATTTAGTCACAGATTGTTTTTTTTCAAATCAGTTTTAAATATCCTACAGGGTAGTTTTCTTAAATAAACTGTTTTATGCACAGATTAAAATCTAAAGGCCACAGGCTATATCAATGTCATTGAATCCACTGGCTTCAAAGGGAGTATCATTTAAATATAAACAGTATAATCTTTCCCACCACAATGCTACTTCTGTTTGAATAGCAACAGAAAAAAATCCATGTAAAAGCCTGATGACTTTGTCTACACTGTCTTATATGTAGTCCAAATTTTTGTAAAATTACCACGATTTTGATGCCCCCATTTTTATATGCTCAAGCTGAGCTATTTCAATGAAGTGTTGTACTCAGTAACGCAATTCAGCACTTCCTGAAGACGCGTCTCTGAAATATTTTTGCATCTTTGCACCAATATAAGGGAGTATTTGCAGTACTTTTACATCAAAGTTAATTTGGGGAGTAACCAAGTGTCAATGTCATAAATAGAATTATTTCTGTAACATTACTGTGAAAATAGCTGTTGCAACCTTTTTATAATGATAAGTTTAATTTTACTGCTGGAAATATCAAAGACTGCAGCAGATCTAAGTTGATCCACCAGGATTACCTAAGTAATTGACTTTCCAAATCGTGTTTATCTCCCACATTAATGAAAGTATGCTCATTGTTTTGTATGTTTTGTACTACTGTATTTAATTCTACCAGGGTCAGTTATGATACGCCAGTAAAGTCTGGGACTGTTTATGGGAGGGCATATTAAAATAGCCTAGTGAAACCTGCTTTCTCTGTTTCCAGGAATAAGGCTATGAAACTAACTATTCATCTAATTAATGAATATGTTATATTTATTAGATTAATTAATTTTAATTGACCGCAAAATTTTAAAATACCTAAAAAGCAAGATAATTCTTGAGATTTTAAGGTGGTGGTTTTCTTCACAAGCCACATGAAAACTGATGAGGATGCTAACTGACAATTTGGTTACCATTTACCGACAAAATGACATGAAAAACAAATCCACGTGAGTTTTACACATATGATAAACAAAGAGATGCTAATTAATCATGCAAAAATTTGTATCAAGACTTAGTGAAAGATTTAATGTAATTTAAAGTGGTTCATACCTGAGAAGGTACAAATGACTGGTAAAACATCACCAGTAGATTTAACAATTGTCTCAGTATTGAGCAGTATTTTAAAAGCAGGCTTAGACATGTTATGGTTAATTTACTAGAAACTGTCCTTCCAACAGAAGGAAATAAGCCTCACTTAAAATGAAGTCCAACTATAATAAACATTATGTTCTTATTGATCCAACTATGAAAAGATCTTTCTAATAAAACCTTTTCTTTCTTCTGCTGAGCAAAATACGGGAGAATTCTAAACTTCTCCTATAGCTACTGAAACTTGTTTTGGATTATTAGCCTTGTTGAATACTTCCTTCATTAGTTCATTGTGGATTTTCCCCTGAAAAGTGGTATTACAGGTTTCCACTCATTGACATTTAAGCTCTCTGGTCAGTGGTTCAGAAAAAATGGATTAATTAAATTTGTTTCTCTTTTCCATGTTCAGCAAATGACCAATAATGATCCTAATGATCTTGTCTGAATCTGACAGACGAAGAAATATTTATTTTTAAAATTACAGTATGAACTGAGTAGAGATAACAGCAGAAGGAGAACCACTAAAAAACTTCTGGGTTTAGTTATTACCTTCAATCGTAGAATCATAGAACCATAGAATAGTTTGGGTGGGAATGGACCTTAAAGATCATCTAGTTTCAGCCCCCTGGCCATAGGCAGGGACACCTTTCACCAGGTTACTCAGGGCTCTATCCAACCTGGCCTTGAAAAATTCCAGGGATGGTGGGTCCCCAATTTCTCTCAGCAACCTGTTCTAGTGTCTCACCACTCTCACAGTAAAGAATTTCTTCCTAATACCTAATCTAAATCTACCCTCTCTATTTGAAACCATTCCCCCTTGTCCTGTCACTACATGCACTTATAAAATATCCCTCTCTTTCTTGTAGGCTCCCTTGGAAGGCCATGATTATGTCACCCTGAAGTCTTCTCTTTTCTAGGCTGAACAATCTCAAAGTAAACTCTGGTGTTGCACTTGTAAGAGTTTCACATTCACTAGTTCATCCAGAAACAACCTCCTTGCACATGGGGTTCAATACAGGTGATCTTTCTCTGGTCTTTTTCAGTCTATCCAAACATTTATCTTCACGCTTTCCATTCTGTCCTGATAAAGTATCCTAATTTTGTTTTTCACATTTAAGATATGACATATGATATAAGTGTAGTTTCAAAGGCACTGCATAACATTTGAGGCAACTAAACTTCAACCAAAGAGTACAAAGAAATATAATGCAATATATAGTTTTGAATAACCCATGATGTTCCTTCCAATTACGTACTGGGAAATTTTCTGTACAGTATTTCTTGAATATATGTAAATACCTAAGCTTCTTGGCTGCTGTTGTAAACAAATAGCGTCTAACCTGAAGTATAATAATATTTACAAAGGTAATATTGAAGATGAGGCAGATCACAAAAATATGTGTAAATGGAAGTAGGAGATAAACAGAAAAAAAGAAGGAATCCACATTGATATTGAAATCCTTTGTCCACTGAATGGACCTGATGGAATTAGAGCCTTGAGCGCAAAGGGAACCGTCTCTGAAATGGTATTGCAGTACCAGATTTCTTTAACACCAGACACATTCATGCAAAAATGCAACAGAGTATACAGCAGTAAAGTATTGGAAGGCTTTATTAAATTCACCACTCCCTCACTCTGCCTTCCTGGGCAACTGCATGTAATTCATTTGTGTTAATAGCATTAGACTGCAAATGTTAGATTAATGTGTACCGGAAAGTTCTTGCCTTTTCTTACAGGGCAATCAGTGTTTACAGACAAAAATAATTAATAATTTTTTGTAGGCAAACACAGGACATGTGGTTACTTTATTTGCCACCAACACGAAACTAAATTTTAAAAAGATCAGCATCCACTCTTACCCCGTTCAAATGAATGTGATCACTTAAAGAAGGGTAGATTAGGGCTTCTTGCTAAATGGACACATTGCATGCTTATTTAGAAATCAGAGATGAGAAAAGCATAGTCTAGTTTAGCCCCCGAGCAGGTAATTGTGTTACATAACAGTGACTTTATAGCAGCTTTGAGCATGGAAAATTGCCATGGTGTCTCTGACCATGGCCACAGCCATAGGCGAAGATGTATTCAAGACACTCCTAAGTCCAAAATCTAGCCGCTAATGGAATGTCAAAATGGATCAGTGTTTGTCTGTCACAGTATCTGAGACAGTAAAATGATCAATTCTCAATCATTAGTGGCCATTGGTAAATTACTGAAAAATGACTGTGTCAGATCCAGCCTGTGGTACTGTACGTTATTATTGTGATTTTTATTGGAAAGGAAAATGCAGCTACAGATTCATTAAGATATTTTAGATTGTTCAATATTTCGTAACCATATACACAAAAATGCACATGCTCATATATGCAGAGATGATGGGCTATAATAAAAACGTAAGAGGATGTAGTTTTTTTTTCTTATGGGTTTATTATACTAAGCAAAGGCAGATTTGAAAGCGTTCTGGGAGTAATGAATTAAGAAACATACATAACAAGAAAGTGTTCTGGGAGTAATGAGTTAAGAAACATACATTGCAAGAAAGTAGCTATGAAGAAAGTGATTTATTTTGTAGTAGGTTGTGAAACAAACTATGAATGCAAAATAATCAATTTGCAAAGTAAAAAGGTATTTTGATATGCAGATATGTTCTCCATTTCTTCAACCCTGTATAATACTTGCTATGGAAGAATCTATTCTCACCTTGTCTTGTTATAAACACCAGGAAAAAGTAGAGAAAGTATCCAGGAATACAGGTTTGCTTAACAAAGTGGAAATACAATCTTCTCCACAGAATTTTAAAATAACTTTTCAAATAACCTATTTATAGCTGGAACTGTTGGGGCATATTTGACAAGGAAAGTAGTACATAAACAGGCAATAATAAAATCTCTGGTAACTCTTATTCTATGTACTCACAGTAATTCTAGGTTGCAATCTACTTAGAGTGTGTCCCACACCAAAAATAATTTCAAGCTTTTATAGAGGCAAGAATATTATTTTTTATTTCATGTAATGCTCATATGTCTCAAAAACGTGAAACTTGCCTGTTTGGAGAGCCCAAGGAAAAAAAGTGAGAGGTTTTTGTCTATTGAAAGTGAAACCTGTCTGTTTGGAGAACCCAAGGAAAAAAAGTGAGAGATTTTTGTCTATTTTGTCTGTTTTGTCCCTTGAAGAGACAAAACCATCAAGCAGTGTCCAGTAAAATTTGTTATTCTTCTGATATGACTATAGGAAATCCTGTGTCCCTAAGACAATCACAACTCAAGGCTGGAGGCAAATTGCCTTATTTGAAATAAGATGGTAGAAGGCCTTAAACAAATAGTAAATTATTTCTCAGTTTTAAATATGTATAGAAAGAAAAAGAGGAAAATGGCATTAAATCTCTAACAAACTCTGAAACATTACAGAACTGGTAATCCAGGAATCAAATGGCCTTACCCTGAAAGTTTCCACCTTTCAGACATGTAGGATATAAGTTTGTGTCTTTACCAGGTAAGGGAAAGTATTGCACAAATACTTAGCTGGTTTTAAAACCAGGTGTGTTGTCCTGGCAGTGCCCCCAGCTTGCATCTCTGTGCAAGAATACTTGTGTGCTGACCAAGACTAAGTCCTATTATATAGGTAAGACCCTGGTGTTTTTTACTGCTGTTTTTTCTTCTGCTGGATAAAGATGTTAATGGACTAAACAAACAAGTTTTAATGGCTAAAGCTAATGTTCTAATTGTTTGCTTTTCATGAAATATGTGTTTGACATGTCAATATGGTAATTTTTGTAATTAAATCATTGTTTGTCCATCTATCAGAGCAGCAGGATTTTGCAAACATTATTGGATTGAGATACGACAAACATTTGCTTAAATAGTTAATCAATGAAAGTGTACAGAGCTCATAATAATGGAAAAAAGTCAGGAGCTGACAGTATAATTTTATTAGGATGTAAAGGGAAAACTTAAAAAAAAAGTTGTGTTTTTTTTAGACTGAGATATGAACTTAACCCATTGTCATGACTTTAAATGAAATAGAAGTCTGCACACCGCTACTTTGTTTACTTTGTATAAATTGAACTATACCAAGTCTTCTCATTTTTGAAATGTCTGTACTTTGGGAAGAAATAAAAAAAGGAAAGTACTTCCAGACTTTGAACTTATACTCTTACCTGAATTCTGTTGAGACAAGTGTGATTTTCCAATTTCAGAAGGGTTTCTACTTAATTTTGCAGCAAATTGAAATTCTGCATCTCAACTCTCCTAAACTTGGATAAATAGGATCAGTTTTAGCATATCTAGTTTATTTTAAGAAGATTTTTACAAAGTTAGTGTTTGTTAGACTCTGAAATAAAACAAAGCAAACTGTGTTCTTTCCACAGGGTTCAGTGCAATCACCTTAACATTTAAATGTTCCAAACCACTTTAATTAGGAGAAGGGGGAAATAATTGAAATTAACATCAGATTCACTTCCTGTAAAAACCTGCATAAGTCAAGGGAGTACTTCCTGCTAATATTCTGTGTGGTCCACTGTGTTAAATACAAGCATGTTTTAAAAAGAAAAAAGGACTCGGTACATTATGGCAAATTGGCAGACTATGGAAGAAGTTAAATCTACTTTTTTTTTCTCTCTCTCTTCAGCGTTATTTGTATTACAAATCTAAGCAAACACAAAAACTCTCCAAAATTAAAAAAAAAAAAAAAACCAGCCACACAAAATACTCTCTCTTTTGCCAGTATGTTTGAGAGTTTTCCATAAAAAGAAATATGTATGTTGGGACTTTAAGAGCTTTCAGGTTTTTGGGAACATAACTGAATAAATCAAGTGGTAAGTTGTCTGACTTAGCCTTCATGAGGGTTCACGCTAATGTTTCCCACGTTACTGCTGAGAAGCTTTCTGGGCATGCTGACAATAGTTCCTTTAAAATATTATGCCAATATTTTAAGATGCTCTCATATCATGGTGGCCCTTCAAACAGCCAAAAATAATGAAAAGCTGTGTTTAAATATGTTTTTTCTTTATGCTCAAGCTGCTTGTTGAGGCCAGGAGGATAGAAGGGTGCCTGATCTAAGAGCAAGAGTTGCTTCACTCCACTGCCTGCAACAATTAATTCCAAAGGATGGAAGGCCTTAAAAACAAGTAATAAGTCAGCTCTGGAAACAGAGGAATAAAACACATCATCATGTTTTACACTTATTTAACTATAGTGAAATGATAGTGCCCCCCCCCGCCCCACCTTTCTGCTCTTTCAGCTGACTGTGTGAGCACCAGACTAGCTTAAGGGAGTCAGGCATAGGTAGTCTGTCAGAAATCATCCTGCTAGGCCACCTTTGCAAAAAGAAATAGACAACTGGAATGAGTATATTAAAGTGGGTAGAATTTTCTGAGAGAAGAAACAATGTTACCTGGATCTGTTTTTATAACCATATCACAGTACTGTTTATAGCGGTAGGAAGTGATGGAGGGCACAGAAAAGAAAATACAAGCTATTTGTAATTAACCAGGTAGAGTTTCAGGTGGTTTTGTACCTCACAGTATAAAATTATCTTGAGCAGAACCTTTTATGTAAAACTCATTCTTAACCTTTCTTATGTTGGAGACCTCCTTATTAAAATTAAATTTCAAATATATCTTGCATTAAGTCAAAACATGAGCTGATGCAGTATCCTGTCCCATGTAGTTGCCAGAAGCAACAGATGGCTAGGGAAAAGTATGTGTTATATCCTTAATATTCACCTGACTTTGAGTCATACTTGGCCCAGGGTTCGTGAGCGGATTGTGATGTCTACATATTGATAGTCCATGAATGCATGGGTTCCTTTGGACCCAGTGTTGGCTCTTTGTTTCCATACCATCCATTGGTAAGAAGGTGCAAAGCCTTATAGCTGCAAACTCACAGAACTTGGTAGCTGATAGAGAGCATAGAGAGGTTGAATTTTCAAAGAAATAGCTCAAGAAAGGCACCAGAAAAGTCTGATTTCTTAAACATCACACCATGAACTGAACAGAATTTTCCTGCTTTGTACAATTTTCTACCACGCTGCTGATTTTTTGCAGTATGTGATATTTACAGTATTATCTATGCAGCTATTTTCTGATGCAACAAAGCATGTTTCACAAAACAGAGCACAACTCTTCTATAAAGCTGGTTCCAGACAGCTCTTGAATAGTGGGTCACAACAAAATCCTGGTCTTAAAAGAAGCCTCGTATAGTCCTAACACAGATAAACATTCAATTTTGGGTTTTGTGTCCTGGGCACTCTAGAGATAGCAAGGATTTACCTCTATCCTTTAGATTAAAACTGTAGGGTTGTGAGAAGGTTTTCTGCTTGGCTCATGATCTATTGGGGACCAGCTCCCACATAAACATCACAATTTTTTAATTAATTCCAGATTTTTTTTCAATAGCATAGGTTTAAAGGCTACACCGGTAGCTTAAGAAGTCAATCCTTAGGTACAGTTAATAGAATGTAACTATTGCATACATTTCAACTGAAAGTAAATTCAGCCTTAAATAAAGTATTATGATTGTAAATTTGCAAACCTTTTCATACAAATGTTTAATCAACCAGATGCTGGAATTTTTAATTGACTAATGAACTGGAAATTCAATAGTTTAAATAAACCGTCCTATAAAGGAGATAAACAGATATCCATTGACAAGCATGATTCAAAAATATCTCAAGACAGAACAAAAAACAATTCAGGCTTTTATTTTAGATACTTGATATTCAGCATTTCATAAAAAGAAAGAAGTTTTTTTTCATGGTAGGCAAGCTGGTTTGATTATTCAAAATTTTATTATGCCTGAGAAATGTGATGCTGTTTTGGACAACAACATTTATGTTCCTACTCATTAAATGTGTAGTCTGTAATTATATTTTTCCTTTGTCTTTTTAAAAATAAATATTATAGGTACTAGGGCTGTATCGTGTTATAGCAGATGGCAGACATTGTTTAGTTTTTACACAATATGAAATTATTTCTGCAAGCTGTTTGGAAGTTGTATGGGGTTACAGATGTCTGAAAAGTATAGCTATTCTATTTTGCTTTTAAATAAGTTAAAAACTGAGATTTTTGGCATCATTTCTGATAAAAAGATAGGATTTTGTTTTTTAGTATATTGAAGTGGAAAATGGGAAACAATTGGAATCTACTTTTTGGGTACAATCTGATACAGATCCTTAAGGGTTCCATTTCAAAACACAGTCCATTTATAGCAGCCTTGAAATACCTAAAGGGGGCCTACGGGAGGTCTGAGGAGGGACTTTTCACAAGGGCATGCAGTGATAGGACAAGGGGGAATAGCTTTAAACTGAAAGAGGATGGGTTTAGATTAGATTAGGAAGAAATTCTTTACTGTGAGGGTGATGAGGTAATGGAACAGGTTGCCCAGAGAAGGTGTAGATACCCCAGCCCTGGAAGTGTTCAAGGGCAGGTTGGATGGGGCTCTGAGCAACCTGGTCTAGTAAAGGGTGTCCCTGCTCATGGCTGAGAAGTTGGAACTAGATGATCTTTAAGATCTCTTCCAATGCAAACCATTCTATGAATAAATAATTCTATGATGTTTTCTTTTTATATCCATCTTAGTATCTTGCTTAACCCAAAGAAGAATGCTACTGAGAATGCGTTCTGGATTCAAATGCAGCATCAAGTGAGATTTATGACATGCAATTGCTGAATGCAGGACTACACCCCTGCAATCTGGACTTGTAACTGCTGTGTTTTTTAACACTTGTTGTAGTCTTGGCAACCAAAGGTGTGGAAGAAAAATGCTAGCATCCCCTGAGTAACCATGGAAACCAAAACAATGGTTCTGGGTGTTTGGATAAACTGACCTACCTACATGGCATAAGAGATGTTTTATATTTAATACCTGGAGAAACTACCATGATGTTAATAATTTGTAACAAGTGATGTCACTATAAAGCATGAAGCAAAAAGCTACATAGAAAGAATACTACAAAGAATAATGAGATATCTCTTCTCTGCAATAAACAAATAGATTTTTTATAAGCATAGGGGGATTTTTTATACTGTTTATTGATAGCCAGAGATACTTGGCTTGAGTAATAGTGAGTTGAATTATCCTTACTACTTTGTGATATAAATATTTGGTCATAATATTGAACAGCTGGTCCTGAAAGTAGGGTGTTCCAGTTGTAAATAAAACTACTCACAATACCAATATTTAATATTAGACCTTTATGGCTGCATATTCAAATAAGTAAAAAACTCTAGCCCTCCTTTCTTTTTGTTTTAATTGACATATTGGTACTGTGCAAATCATTAGTAAAGATTTCAGAGGTTTACTCAATTTCAATCTGGCCTTGCTCTGGCCTAGAAATAAAATATTTTTTCTCTTTGAAATAAATTTTTCCCTCTTATGTCATCCAAGAAAAAAGTTCCTGAAGGACCAAGAGTAATCAAATCACATAAAATACTTCCCAAATGGAAAATGGTTATCCGTTGCAGTTTTGAGCAAGCAACTCAGATCCAGAGTTTTGTTTGAGCAACAGATGAGGAGAGTCTGAGACCAGAAACCTGAATATCCACTGACCCTTCCAGTCTCGACTGCTTGTTGTTGCCAGCAATCCTTCTCCCTTGCTCCATTGCAGCACTGACTCTATAGATCACACAGCTGAGAACTTCCTCAGGCTTAATAAATTCTCCTTCAGAATGCTAAGGGAGAGTCAGTAAATATGTTTGATTTTTTTAAAGTCTTCCTACAGTATGTTCTGGAGAAAATATTTTGCATTTGCTGGACAGTGAGACACTGCGCATCTCTTCAATCTTCTGTAATTCATCCAGTGCTCCTCTCTCTGGAGTCTGGACATGCTGCTTGTCTGCCTGGGGAGGTTCTGTATGCAGATGGGGAAGGGCAATTCTGGGATGTAATTTAATAAAGTATCAAATGGTAAATAATTTGTGAAAACAAACAATCTTTTAGAAAAACAGATGCAGTTTTCTGTCTCTATATCTACTGTCAGGGCTGAAACAAGTAGGGTTCTTCTCCATATGATTAGACTTTTTTTCCTTTTGCAGTATTAACTGACTTCTTTTTACTCTGGTTACTGTTGCACCTGTGAATTACAATCAAGAAGAGAAGCTGCAAATATCAACCTCTCCTGCTTTGTCTCCTGTCACATGGATCTTGAAAGAACCATGTCAAATATTAAACAAAATTTATTTATAGTTCATTAAATTCATGTTACATTGTATTATCTAAGCAAAGCCTGAGCAAAGATGTAGAAAATTTTATCTGTGCCTTGGAAAGTACACTGTATTTATCATTTACCTCAAGCATATAGCCTATCAACATTTAGTATGATAAAAGTATTAAATAATATAATTAGTAGAAAACTTCAACTGTACCGTGGGAACTGCCATGGGAAACAACAGAGTGAAGTCTCATTAAAGCAGACCAGACAAAAGTACCCTGTAAAAATGAAGTAAAATGGGAACAAAACCCCATTGCTTGGGGAGAAATACATTTTGGAAGAGAGCAGATCTAAATCTTAGTGTGGGAGGCTTTATCCTTTTGTTTCTTCACCTGAAATTCTCAACCTGCATCTCTGTATGGGTCCAAAGTCCTTCCTGCTGATCCTAGTGAGAGAACATGTCAAAGCAGAGAGGACTAGGATTACTGCAGGGAGACAATTAAACTTGCAACCAAAGATTTCTATAGGGAAAACTGCTTTTGCGTCATCTGGCCAGAGCTACTGCAACCAAGTGGGAAGTGTAAGGCATATTCATCCCAGCTTACTGCCACAGGTTGAGCCCAAGGTGCTGGGAAGTGGCCCAGAGAGTGTATCTGATGAAATTTTTTTTTTTTTTTTAATCAGGGAAATGAAAAGAACACCGATGGCAGATATTCACTGAGGGAATGCTTGAATCCAGTTGCAAGGAAGTGAAAAGGTGCTGGAATAAATATCAATTATACAGAATGTCATCAAGCTTTCAGCAGAAAAAATCACCAGTAGAGATTTAGGGTACAAACATAACTGCTTTGAGACAAGGAATAAAAATAATTAGAGATGGGGACTTTTACAACAAAAGGTCAAATATCTAAAGTCCAATTAACTGCTAAAAAAAAGAAGTTTAATGACATGGAAGATATTTCAGAAAGCAGAAGGGAAGACCTCTACTGGGTTGACTCTGGCTGGAGGCCAGGTGACCAGCAAAGCCACCCCATCACTCCCTTCCTTAGCTGGGCAGGGGAGAGAAAATATAGTGAAAGGCTCATGGGTTGAGATAAGGGCAAGGAAAGATCCTTGTCACAGGCAAAACAGACTCCACTTGGGGAAATTAGCCTTATTTATTGCCAATTAAATCAGAGTAGAATAATGAGAAATAAACACAAATCTTAAAAGCATTTTCCCCCACCTCTCTCTTCTTTCTCAGCTCAACTTCACTCCTGATTTTCACTATATCCTCACCTCCAGCAGCACAGGATGGACAAGGAGTGGTGCTGTGGTCAGTTCATCACATGTTGTCTCTGTCCCTCCCTCCTCCTCAGAGGGAGGGCTCCTTACACTCTTCCCCCACTCCAGTGTGATGTCCCTCCCATGGTAGACAGTCCACCATGAAGTGCTCTAGTGTGGGTTCCTTCCACAGGTGCAGTCCATCAGGAACAGGTTGCTTCATCATGGGTCTCCCGTGGGGTCAAAAGTTCTGCCAACGACCCTGCTCCAGCATGGGCTTCTCTCTCCACAGGGCTACAGGTCCTGCCAGGAGTCTATTCCAGTGTGGGCTTACTGTGGGAACACAGCCTCCTTCCCTTCAGTCATCCACCTGCTCCAAGATGGGTCTCCTCCCTGGGCTTCAGGTGGATCTCTGCACCTCTGTGGTCGTCTATGGGCTGCAGGGGCACAGCTGCCTCACTGTGGTCTGCACCACGGGCTGCAGGGGAACCTCAGCTCTGACGCCTGGAGCACCTCCTGCCCCTCCTTCTTCACTGACCTTGGTGTCTGCAGGGCTGTTTCTTTCACATATTCTCACTCCTCTCTCCAGCTGCAGTTGCTATTGTGCAGCAGCTTCCCCTCTTCTTAACTGTGTTATCCCAGAAGCCCTACTACCATTGCTGATGGGCTCCGCCTTGGCCAGCGGTGGGTCCATCTTGGAGCCGGCTGGCATTGGTTCCATGGGACATGAGGAAGCTCCTAGCAGCTTCTCACTGAAGCCACCTCTGTAGCCCCCCCACTGCCAAACCCTTGCCATGCAAACCCAATAGAAATGTTACTATTGAGCTGAAAGAAATACCTGAATAGTGAAAGTCGAGAGAGAAATATAGTTTGTCTAAATTATAATTCACAGGAGAAAAAGAACAGTTTAATTATTCTTGGGATGAAGGTGAGTTTTATAGGATGTCTCAGAAAATAAATCTAGGGACAACAAGGAATAAATCAATGACATTTGAAAACTGGAAAAGCTTAGTCATGTGGAAGGATGGCTCTTAAAAACAGAATTGATTGGTAGGAGAAACAAAATACGTCAGTAGTGAAAGGAACAGAGGAAATAATGCATGGATGAAGATCTAATGGCATTATCACATCACAAAAGATTGAAATCTGACCTGCTAAGCTATTTAGAAGATGTTCACTGGGGGTGACGTTAGCAAAATTATGGTACATAAACCAATTACTATTAGAAAAGCATGACTGCAAACAGCTGCTGTGCAGTAAGAATTTGTATGCAATCTTGTAACTTGAGGAAAACGTAAGCTACATCACCTGTCCTTTCTTGGAACCTTCTTTAATTTACTTATATGATAAATTGCACCAAAAGTTATTCCATGAAACCTTCAACTGCTATTTCACTAGTGATGATGTGAGTGATTTTCTAATTTAACACTTCAGGTCACTGAGAGATCCATTTTTTGAATACATTGCAGATGCAGCTATGGATTTGCAGACTGTTTTCTCTTCTGTAGCATTTGTATAATTACAAGTAGATGGAAATGCTTACTTTTAAAGCTAGCAGTCACTCTCCCCTGTAAGACTGTGATTTTGGCAGACTTTGAACATTTGAGCTGGGTTTTTTCTGTTCTTTCAGAGCTAAATTTCTCTGTAAATCAAATTTTTAATTGAGTCAACCATTACTAAGACTCTCTGGTCTTTTCTTGTTTTAATTGAATTTAATGAAATTTGGAAGATAAATCTAACTAAACTCTACCTTTAGCTGTTCCAGTTAACCCCTCCCACATGCTGCTAGCTGCAAACCTTTGGAAAAAAATCTAATGACTTATTGTTTAGCAATCACCTTCTGTGGTGTGTTAATTTTGTGTACTTTCATAGAATTTTCTACTGTATTTCAAGTGACATCCTTGAACTGCTGCAGGCTGTTCCACATTAAATACCTTGTTTGAGAATGAATGTGCTTTATTTAGAAACGCAGAATCATAGAATAGTTTGGGTTGGAAGTGACCTTAAAGATCATCTAGCTCCAAACCCCCTGAAATTGGCAGGTACACCCTGTACCAGATCAGGTTCCTGGTCTTGAACACTGCCAAAGACGGGGCATCCACAGCTTCTCTGGGCAACTTGTTCCAACATCTCACCATCCTCACAGTAAAAAATTTCTTTCATATATCTAACCTAAATTTCCCCTCTTTCAGGGGGGACTCATTACTCCTTGTTCTATTACTTCAGTTCCTGATGAAAAGTCCATCTTCAGCTTCCTTGTAGGTCCCCTTCACATACTGGAGGGCTGCTATGAGGTCTCCACATAGCCTTCTCTTCAGGCTGAAGTAACCCCAACTTTCTCAGCCTATCTTCTCACAGAAGTGGCTTTAGTCCTCTTATCAGCTTTTTGGGCCTCCTCTAGACTTGCTCCAACAGTTTCATGTCCTTCTTATGTTGGGGGCATCTGAACTTTACTCGGTATTCTAAGCTGGGTCTCACAAGAGTAGAGTAGAGGAGCAGAATCACCTCTCTCAACCTTCTGCTCACATTTCTTTCGATGCAGCCAGGGATATGGTTGGTTTTCTGGGCTTTGAGTGCACACTGCTGGCCCACGTTGAGTCATTTGTGAATTAATCATTTGTGTCCAGTGGTCTCATTCTGACGTAGGGCACTGACCAGTTCAAGGTAGAGAAAAAAGAGACTGGGGAAAAAGACTAGGAAACTTGGAGTAAATGAATACTGGACATAAATATTGACCATCCCTGTACCTGTATGTTACCTATATAAAGAGCTTCTGAATCCATTTGTGCTTGCAATGAGACTGTAAAAATGCTGGCACTGTGTAACCATTAAAAATTAACAGTAGCTGAAGGAGCATCAGCTCCCAAGGAATAAGTTTGCTTTGTCAGAGTGAACAGGGAAAGCCAGCCAATGGGTTAGAAAGGTGTATATGAGTACAGAAGCTGTGATTTGCTGTGTTTGTGTGGTCATAATTATGATTGATTAAGCAGAATACTCTGAAACACTGGTGAAAATATTTGCACTGCTAAAGCCAAGGAGGGTTAATGTGGATGTCAATAGGATTGAACGTTATTCACTATTCTGTCACCAAAAGTCTTTATTCCCTCATTCTCTTACATCATCAAAGAAGAAAATCTTGAGTGTTGTATGTGACAAAGAACTTCCTTTCCTCCTACAATTGTGTATCAACAGATAATGGAAACAAATAATTTGAAAACAGTAGATGGAATGCATTAACTTCTCTAAATGGTTACAGTATTATGTAAAAGCTATTAATTTATTTCAAAATCAGGATCAGATCAGAATCAGATCTGAGAAAAATAATGTAACCTAAATCAGTTATCAGTAGCAAATGCTCTGGGGAAACAAAAGAGCTGTGAGAAGCATTTCCCAGTTTATGATAATAAGTTTACCAATAAACCTTTTAGAAAAGTCCTGAAAACTGAACATGAACTATTGTAAAGGAGAAACAGTTAGATAATAAATACATATGGTTCTGACTGAGACATCTCACTGCACTTACACATTCAAAGCAGAGAGCACGTAGCATTTTCTCCCCTTCTTCCCCCAGATGTCTCCTCTATTAGTCACAGTGTCTTCATGATCCTGAGCATCCTTTGTCACTTGCACTTCGACAGAACTGCAGAGGACGAGAGGTGATTTAGCAGAGTGAGAGAAATGCTAAAGCAAAAGTCTAAATGCTAAATGCTAAAACAAATATCTAATGAGTGCAGAGTGAAAGGAACAGAAAATAGTGACCTTTTTGCATAGAACTGTGCCTCGCTGTGTTTTTAACAATTAGATTGAGAAATTTTAAGTAGATAGGGAAAATTCTTGAAACCATTAAATGTATAGCAAGTGTACACAGGCACATACTCCACATAACGGCATTTATGTATGAATTCAGAGCATGAAAACAACAAAAATCTGCTTCAATATGAATTATTCATGCAATGGTTTTGCATTTTTTGCTATTTTTAAATAGACAAAAAGTGCCAAAAGGAAAAATATGTTCTGTCTAAAATCTTCAATTTTTTTTATTTTCTATAGGCAAAGGTTGAAATTTGCATGTACTATTGCCCCTCTTAGGTCTTTACTTGATAAGAATGTAAAGAGGAAACAGAATATATCGTTTTGTTTGACATATGTCGAATAATATAGTAAACTAGATCTTCTTCAAACCAACCTTAAAATGAAATTTGTGTACTATGTTTCTTAGCTCCCTAGTCACAAATGGTTAAATCTTCATTCTGACGTATTAAAAATTTATTAAATATGGGTTTTTTTCTTCCAGCAATTATGTAAGAGTAATAAGCCCCCTCAAAACGCTGAAGGAAACAGTGCAAAGTTCAAAAAAATTTTTATAATTTGCAGTTTCAGTGAAAGAAAATCAAGTTTATGTATTTATTTATTTTATTTAACCAAGTACCATGAAAAGCTCTGCCTTGCATGATAACATGTGATTAGAAATTGTGTCATACACAATTTGAGCAAAAGTCAAAGATGCAAACACTGATACTTTCTCAGAGAGATAGATCTAATCCTAAATATCTTAGCCAGCCGACGTTTCTCTCAGAATTGGTAAATCTTGTTCGTTTTCTTCTATTGACCTGAAGTGAAAAAAAAAAAAAAAGGAAAGAAAAAGGCTTGCTGCTGCTTTGTGAATGAAGAAAGCATTCTGTAGAAGCTTAGAAAAGTTGTATGTTCACCTAACTATTGGTTTAGAATGCTATCAGTAATTTATGTGTTAATAATTCATTACATGCTACAGGGCAATAATAAACCACCATCCTATCCAATGTCTTGTTTATGTGGGAAATTTTGCTCACATGTAACTGTTCTTCCCTGGCCATCTCTCACAGCACACACGGACCATCTGAGGTGACTTCTCACTGATGGGGAAGTTGTTTGAACTCCTCAAATTCCTTGGTCCTTTCTCAGCATCATGGCATCTGGCAGAGGTTTTCTTTATCCAGTATCCAAGCCCTCGCTGCCACACAAGCTCCTTCCTCTGCAGCTGTCTTCATGGCAGAAGCACATGAAGCACAGCCTAAATAGCTACCATTACATTTACCGCTTCTAGACGGACCCGACAAAATGTTCTGATTTGCAAGATATTAGAGGAAATTTTCCAGTGATGAATTCTTGTTCCTGGAAGGCAGTTGAGTGTGGGGTCTTTTATTCCAAAAGAAATTGAAAAAATTATGTTAAGTGAAATATAGCTGTCATTTCCATTGCCAAAATTATTCTTTATCATTTATTACTGGAAATGCTGTAAATGGAAGAAAGCTGGATGATCAGCAGGCTGTAATTTATAAAATATTTTGGGATATTTCAGTATGAAAAGCTCTATAAAAATGCGAGATATTAAAAATGAATTTGACAGTTCTAGGCTGCTCATATTTAAGGACAAATTCCCACTATGGGCAAAAATGAATTTCAGATCTGCTCTATTTTTCATGCCAACACAATTCAAATAACTGATCTTTAAACAAAAATATGCTCTATCTATTTCTGGAGTCAAAACAGACTCATCTTGGGGAATTTAACTTAATTCCTAGCCAATAAAGTTAACTACTGATTTGGATATCGAGAAAGAAAGAAGACAAATAGTTAAGGACTTAGTGAAATCATCTTCAGAGACACCACCAGGTCCCCTCAGCTGTCTCCTGCAGAGGGTCCCTTAGAGCCAGCTAGAATCAGCACCTTGACACTCATGTCCAGTACATCTATTTGGTCTATTTTCCTGGTTTTCATATTCAGAGTTCATTTTTGTACTATATATTTAGGCCAGCTCTAATTTTTTTTCTGTGCATTTTTGATTTCCCAGCTTAACTAACACCTCAGATCTCTGCAGTTTTCCCATGAAGCACTTTATTATATCTCAACAGAGTGCATATTACGGTGGGATGAAATTTTTACCTAAAAATAAATTACAAGATTTTTTCGCTGATGGGTAATTTTAAGTAGTCAATCTATTTGTTTTGAGAGAGGTTTGCAAAATTTTAAGGGTCTTACCCTCTTTTCACTCTCTGTTTTTGCAGTTCTGGCAGTGTAGATGTAAAACCCTCTTACTCCCGGAAGTCTCCAGCTTTTCTATTTCCCATTACTTACAAGAGATCTAAAGTTTGTCCGACTGTGATCTATGTCAGAAATTTTCCTAATGTAGCCTATACTAGTCACATCAGGTGAATCTATGTAAATTATGATTATGCAGTCACAGAACAGACTAGGTTGGAAGTGATCTCAAAAGATTATCTGCTCCAACCTTTTATGTGAATGGGGGTCTAGGGGAGATCATCTAGTACCCTGTCCAATTGCATCTGGAAAACCTCCAGCAACCAAGACTCTACCACATCCCTGGGGAGGTTGTTCTGAGTAATGGTTATACTCACCATAAAAAAAATTACTTCTAATGTCAAGATGATACCACTCCTGGTGCAACTTCACCTGTTGCCCCTTGTCTTCTTCATGTGGATCTTTATGGAGAGAGGGGTTCCATACTCTTTGTAGACACCCTTTGAGTACTGGAATGCTGTGATGAGATCCCCTCCGAGCCATCTTTTCTCAGACTAAAAGACCTAACCCCTCCAGTCTTTCCTCATAGGGCAGGTTCTCCAGCCTTCTGTTCATGGCCCTCCTTTGGACCCTCTTCCATCAGTCCATGTCTTTTTTGAACTGTAGGGATCAGACCTGGACACAGTACTCCAGGTATGGCCTGACAAGGACTATGTAGGGTGGGATGATCACATCTCTATCTCTTTGCTAGTAATATACCTGTAGGTGCAGCCCAGGATCAAAAACAAATACCATGCTTGCAGTCCGGTACAAAATGAAAGACACAAAGTGATGTTTTCCAGGAAGAAAACAGTGGAAATAATCAGCTTGGGATTCGGGTTAAATATTTTTAGATAATGGCAAATATTATTTTTCAATAGCTTTGCAGAACAAACAGTGTTAGCAGGATTGCACATTTGGATTGCAATTATGTGAGTACTCTGCTGAAGTATACAATTTCCAGACATTATATCTACCGTTAACGTTTAGAAAATATGATGTAAAACTGTTTTAATGAGAACAACCAAAATATGTGCAAAGAAAACCCTATTTGGACAGGTGTGTAGAAGTAAGCTTCAATGGATGAAAGTCTTTCCTTTAAACCAAAATGATTGCAATATCTGAAGAGACATCTAAGTATCATCTTTTACTAACTTATTCATGATTTTCCTAATTTCCCATATAAATATGGAACATCACATCTCTACATTTTTGTACTATTTTACAGAACAAATGTTATTTTGAAAGACTGACATTTATTGCCCAAAGATTACATCCTGGAGTGAATTTAAATATGCCCAGGAAAATACAACTGGTAAAATTTAAATAAACTTCTGGCTTCTGCAGTAAATAAATTAATCATCTCTGATTAAACTACAATGGATTTTTTTGAGGAAAGTATGTATCCCTCACAGTAACATCCAGTATCTGATTTGTAACTGAAATATTTGGAAGTATGAACCAAAATATGAAAAAAAAAAATGAAGAAGTATATCTAATCTTGTCCTTACCTTGTCCTGTTGATGAGAAATGCTTCAGTTTACATTTCTCACATTCTCTTAAGAGACTTACTTTGTGTGTGATTTCATTTGTTGGACCGTTGTACTTCTTTCTTACTGTTCCTCCTCCGTCTGACAATGTGCAGAAGTGTTTGAGTCATCAGAACGTTATGTCAAAGGTGTAGTAGAAAAAGATGCCATGTCAAAAGCAGATGATCCATGTGCTGTGCATGGATCCTGAACAGCTTACACAGAATATTGCTTTGTTCCAGCGGCACCGTACTTGATCTCTGTTGTTCCTTTTGTGGTATGGTGTTCCAGCTGGGATGTTTTTCTCCTGTACTTTTAAAACAATGTTTTAAAATCTGGCAATCATACTATTTGTGTTGCAGACTGAAAGGGGGGATTTTCAGAGGGTTTCGGACAACTCATTGCTTTATGGAATGCTGAATGGCATTTTCCCCTAAAGAGAGTTATTTCTCAGACTCAAATTTTCTGACTCTTTTCTTCAAACTATTTGAGGACTTCAATAATTGCTATAATTTTTTATAATGACATTATTATTTTTTTCCAGGTCCCTCTCACTAAAATGCCTGAAATGATTGTGTGAAGACTTGTCAGAGTCCTTTTCTGAGTGCAGATAACAAGGTTGGTGTCTGAATACCTCGCCTTCAAAGGCGAGGAGTTGAAGCACAAGAAAATTCTAAACGTGATAAGACATGTTTGGAACATGAAGACACTTAAGCAACATTAAATTAATTGGTTTACTTTGCTTGTGTACGTGGCTTTTGGTCTTCCCATTAAACCGTCCTTATCTCAACTCACGAGTTTTTCTGGCTTTTACCCTTTGATTTTCTCCCTGATGCCACTGGTGGGGTGAGTCAGTGAGCAGCTGTGTGGGGCTATATTGCTGCCTGGGGTTTAACCACAACAGTATCTAACTATAACCAGTGTATAAAATCTTTAAAAGCTATCTTTTTTTTAGCTTTTAAAAATACTCAGTAGTGCTTACATTTGCATGGATGCATATGTGTAACCCACTTGAGTTCTAGTCTCAGACACATCTTTGAACATAATCAGTCTCTGGGTCCAGTTGTAGAGATTCCTGCATTTTATTTTAAAGATTCTTTGCTAAACTTTAAGAATTTAGTATGAAGATTTTGCTTCAAATTCAACCTATTTCAAACCTCCATGACAGTACTAGGGTGGGGTGATTCTTTTCAAAGGATGTGCATTAATGTTTAGCTGGGATTATATTGTTTTTTATGCCTTGCTAGAAGCATAAGCCAAGCTCTTTGCTATAGAAGCTAATTCATTAGCTCAAATCGTAAAGGATTGTGTTATAGGAGGTTCTGAGCCAAATGTTGCATAATTGCTAATTTGGTGTCTACGTTTTTTCCTCCTAACAATATGATTAAACCCATTTTGTCTGGACATGCTTTTTGGTCTGAAATCATGAGTAATGATCATTTAGCAAGAGAAAATTGTTGAACTCTTTCAGTGAAATATAATAGAAAATAATTTCTTGCAGAATTATCTAAGTGACCATCATCTATATTCAATTCAGTTGTATATGACTTATTTTTTTATCATTGTAACAACGAAAATATGGTCATTTTACTTCATAAATAAGGGTTAAATAGAGATAGAGAATGTTTTACTTATAACTTGTCAAGTCGCTAGGAGCTTATTTAGTCATGGAAAAAGTATTAAGTGGAGTTTTTTCTTTCACTTTGAAAATGGCTGGTATTGGTAACTGTGTCAGTTCCATGGAAAGAGGAGCTACTCAGATTTCCATCAGAATTTATCTCTTCTCTCTCCCAGTGCATACCAGCCTTACCCCATAGATACTTCAGTGTCTCAAGTACATTTCTTTACTCTGTAAAATGTATTCTAAAATAAGGTATATAAATCTAGATAAAAGGAATTCGGTATTCATAAGTATGTTTTTTCTTTTCCTCCCTCCTATTTTTTAAAATTTTTTTATCCATTTATTTCTCCTTATTACATTGCAAAATTCACTCTTAGATTTGAACACTTAGTTCATTGCTTTTACTTTTTTTTCCAGCTGCATATAGTGGAGAAATCTTACAAACTCCACAAATGCAAAATTTCAGAAGTTTTTCAGAACATGAATTTTTAAGCAGAGTGAAACCAATCTATTTGAATCTATGTATACAAATTAATTATTTTCAGTGGCCTTAAGTAGCTAAGAGAAGATACAAGGACTGCCTGAAACAACATTTCAGCCTTGGCCATATTGATCAACATAACTGGTCTACTCTGGCCTCCAGTCGGGAGGTCTGGAGACATACTATCTGTAACTTTGCTGGTGCTTTTGAGAACACACGCAGGATCACCCTTGAGGAGAAAAGACAACGCAGAAAGAATCGTGCCCTGCAGAATATACCACCTAAGGAGTCTTTCTGCTGTGCCTTTTGCAACCAGACATGCCCGTCTCGTATTGACCTTTTTAGCCACCAGCGTGTTTGTATCAAACATGGGTAGGGCCCTTCCGAAATCTTCGTTCATGAAGCCCAGCCATGATGTGATGATGATGAAGTAGCTAAAAGGAATGATGAAATTCCAACTCACAAAATGAATTTGATGAGGATGCATTTTCTACCATGGCAAATCAGATAATTTTTATCTCTCCCTCTCCCACTCATCTCATAGAATATTTGGAAAGTATCCTATTCCGCTTAGCCATATATGTACCTCGTGACATAATTTAAGTTCCAGAATAGTACTGTAATCATTTATATAGGTAGCGATGTTGTGTATAAATACAGACAAAAACCTCAAGATTTTTAATAATTGTTTGTTCATATTTCTTGGGTTTTTTTAAGAGAAGTAATTAAAATATAAAAATAATTATTTCTTTTCCTTAAAATTGAAAAAGAAAACTAGAAAGAACAAAATGAATTTCCATGCCAGTACTTTCCATCGGAACCAACAACTGTTTGCTGCCCACGGAATTTTTCTTTAATGTTTTAAAAGCAATGTCTTTTACTTTTCTCTGTGTCATAGTAAATGAAGACTGAATTGACTTGTTGTAAAGCAAAGATATTGATTATACACAGAAGTAATACTCCCTACTAAGTCATAACTTGTAGTGGGAGAATGTTGTGCTGAATGCAAGATAACAATTGCAATTTCCTTAGTAAGTCTTGTAAGAATGGAGATTGTTAAAAGTAAATTATTGTACTTCCTTCTTTCTGGTGTTATGCATTCACCACCAGATTCCTTTTCTTATGCATTCATTGTTAGGTGCATGAAACTAGAAATGAGTGACTGTGTTTATGAGAACTATGATATGTATATTATAGACCACTGCATGGATTTTAATCAGAAATTTATGGACATATAACAACAACAACAAAAAGATCAAACTAGCAATTTACTAGAAAATTTAATGTACGTTAAAGTCACTCAATATTGTTGTTCAACATGAAGAAGAAAAAAATTTATAAAGAATATCATCAAAAGATAATCCAATCTGACACTGATGGACTATGAATTGGTGCAAAATAAGTACATCTCTCCTTTTATCAGTCTCTTTTATCTACTCAAGGAGTTATTTTTGTATTTGTCATGCTTTTATAAGCATTTTCTACTTTCCCATAATATCACTTGTGCCTGGATTGGTTTACATACCTAAAAGCAGGAAAACCCTTACTGATGCTTTCCAATCACTGAAGTAGGTTTTCCATTTGATAGAAGCAGTACAATCCATTAGAGTAATTGAGAAAAACTTCGCTCTAAATCCCCTGCACCTTTAAGTATTAAGAAGAATAATAAATCTGGCCCCATAAACCCATTTATCATATAATACTGTCTAAAACAGATGAGATATGAAAATATATTTTGATATTTCTGCCCTTTAAAAGAGAACTGTCATCAATCTAAACTGTCCTGTGGTCTCCATTTGTGGTCTATTCTGCATTAACTTGCACAGCAGAGTGTGATGGCTGATACACTCTCACAGCTGATCTCAACAGGGAGCTGGGATCAGTCTGTACTTGTCGGAGAACCTTTCGAGACCTGGGAGAGGACATGGCCGTAACGTCAATAACTCCTCAGGATTTCTCTGTGACCACAATGATGTTGTGTGATGCAGTCTGTTCCTCACACTTGGTCTCTTGGAGACATACTGCCATGTCTCCAAGCCATCATGCTTTTAACTGTTTGCACAGTGAGATTAGGGATGGGACCAGGGTGGCAGCTGTGCAGACAAACACACTGCCTAGCTTTAATCCTGCTTGACAAGGACTATAAACTCTGGTGTGTCATCAGTGTGCTACCAGAAATAAAAAGGGGAAAAGAAAAACCCCAGCACTGATTAGTAGAATGGAGTTTAAATTTCCCTAGACATTAATTTCTTCATGAAGCAAGATCTCAACTGGAAGACATTCAAATTTCTCTTTATACTGCATCTGAAACCAAAGTGCCAGCAATAAAAGAAGATGGGGTTACTGTATTCTCTTGATTTCTGTTAACTTCAGTGGATGAGGATTACTCCGTAACACTGCTTCTCTAGCTAAAGGACACATAAAGGCAGGAACTAACAGAAGCTGAGATAAAATGAATTCATATCAGTCTCCTATAAATCATTCTATTATACTTTAGTGCTTCCACATTTTCCCATTCTGACATCAGTAAAAATATATTCACTGAGGCATGGCATTTGACTTATGATGCTTTTTATTTTCACAAGAAGATAAAATGGATAACCCAATTATATTTCAATTCAGTAACATAGCTGCGTGCATTTTTAAACCAAATAACTAACTGAGCCTTACTGATTTTTTGAAACATAATCAGTTATGCTAAACTGAGGTAATCTTGAAGTTATATATTGATTTTTACAATGGCGCATACTATATCATATATTAGTAAATTACTATTGTATCAATCATTATATTTTCTCCAAAAGTGATACATCAGAAAGCATAAGGAAAACAAATATCAGAAGTAGAAATTAACTAAATCTCTACTATTGAACAATTAATTTATACAATATATCATAATTCTAGAGATTGTAAAGTGAGCATTGCCATTCACAGGCTATGCAGTAGCCTAGAACTTGTGACGCTAAAAGTTATACCACCTAATTGTATCACCTCTTATGTATTTTCACTATTCAGAAGAACCCTGAAACATAAAGAAGCCTGATAACAACAACAACAACAATAAGTTTGATTTCATTCAACAGACTATAAGACTATGAGGACACTTTAGCCTGTTCCTAAACAGTCACTTGCATTTACAAAAGGAGTAATCTTCAACATTATTTGAAGTTCTTGTAACAAGCAATTGCATGGCAAGAAATCTGCATATGTCCCTGACTAAGCTGAGCGTAAGTAAAGGAGGAAGAAATCTGGCAAAAGTATAGTACTACATTATGTAAACCAAACTATACACCTATGCATCTTTTCACAACAGTTGCAACTCTTCTAATACCAAGATATCTGAGAATTGTTCTGTAATGGTCATTTTAAGATGTATTTATCTTTTTTTCTTTTTGACTTTAAGTAACATGCCTGTCTTATATGAATGATTCTGTTGGAGTTTGGTAGGAAGGCATGGTCTAACTATGTCTTCACTTTGTATTAAAATCACTATAGTTGAAAAGAATAGGGCATCATGTGGAGATAAGACAAAAATTTCTACATTATTTCATTTATGAAAAAAAATTATCTTTCTCTCAAGATTCACTCTTAAGGGAACAGTTTGACTTTTCCAATGGCATGTAGCTACCACAAGGAGAGAAAACAGTTCATAGAATAGAAATTAGGAAATTCTGTGAAGACATTGAAGATAAAGAGTGAAATTTTGCATGTAATTGAGAATTATTTGGGGAATTAGAAAACACAATGAAGCACAGACTGGAGACTCCTGATTAGGATTTCTGGTCAGATGAGCTTTATCTATCCCTCATCAATTCTGTATTCTTTAAGAATATAAAGACTGATCAAGCAGGCAAATCGTTGGACTTCAAGCTATATGTCTTTGGTCATGCCTTATTAGAATAAAGTAGATCAATAATTTTTAATGCTCTCAGTGTTAACTGATCAACTACTTGTGAAACTGAATCAAATGGAGTCCTGAAGTGATATCAATCAACTCCAAGCTGGATTTATAACATGCAATGTGATGGGATTTCATACAATTTAATGTGCAACATTTGTGATACTACTTTGATATTATCAAGCACTTACAGAATACAGTTGGTGTTTTTCAGAGAAATATTTCATCATTGACTTTATTTAGCTAATCGGAAATTCAGAAGATGATTATGCTTTAAGTATTTTATTATTCAAAGTAGCATTTGTTAAAATCAACAGGAATAACCAGTTAAACGCTGACGAAAAAAAAAATCACAGAACAACTGATGCCTTGAAAGTATGTGAATTTATTCAATGTACTTTTATATATGGTCACATATGATTTTTTTAGTGAGTTTTTATTTTCTCCATATACAGGCAAATACCCATTGATCTACTGCTTTTCTTCACAGTGCTTTACAAACAGGAACAATATTAATGAACTATAAATCAGTTATAAAGCATTATCAATGTCATAAAGTCATGATCTGGATTTCATAACTTCACTTGTAATCAGGCTCCAGTACAGATTCTAATTTACAGACTCCGTTAGTCCTAACAAGGTAGAAAGGAAGGTGTGGAACATAAATTTAAGGTGCACCGAAAAGTTTGAATATTTGGAATCGAAGAAACTCAGAAAGCTGCTGAAACTTCTAAATCCTAAGCATAAGATGAAAAGAACAGGAGAGATGCATATGGTGTTAATGTAGTTTAATGTAACACTCTAAACTGAACAGATACACTCTGTGTGTGTACATGTGTACATATAGGTGTAAAAATACACCCAGTGGGTTGGTTGTTCTGATGAGTGGGGTTAGTTTGCTCATAAACTACCTTCAGAATATTTGCATGAATGTATTACATAATTCCTTAGCATGTGATTTTGACAATAAAACTTCTTACAGCATCTATAATTCTCCCTAATACTAATTTTCCCAAAGGCTGGACATTGTACAGAAGGATATAGTTTTGTCACACTTTAATAAAAGGTCTGTGAAGAAAAGGTACAAATTCCTTTCTTTGTGTGCATTTTCCTGGACACGTTCAAGGTCAGGTTGTATGTGGCTCTGAACAACCTGACCTAGCTGAAGATGTTCCTGGCCACTGCAGAGGAGTTAAATTGAATGACCTTTAAATGTCCCTTTCCAAAGCAAACCACTCTATGATTCTGTGAATCTGTTTGTGCCTACATATAAGATTTTCCCCACTGTCATTCTGAATAAAACCTTTATAGGGTGGGAAGAATCTGGCTTGCTTCCCAGTAATATTTTGAGACTTCTGTCCTAATCAAAGGAGAGACAGAGGGATGCCTCTGAAGGAATAAAAAAACTATAAACTGCAAGCAATCTTATGGGAAATTAATAGAAAGGACTTAAGTTTGGGATGGAGGCTTTTTGCTTCTTATTTCTTATGTGATTTGATTTTGCTGTAACTATTCCTATTTCTGTAAGGTTTTTGAACTTTCAAGTTTATGTTGGGTAATTCATAGACATAAAGAAAAAATATGTGTCATTCTGTACAGCTTTCAATCTCATTTTTGCATATAAACAGTGTTAATTACTTGTCAAGGATTGAATGTTGAGACTTGTTGGCTAATAGATGCTTAGTCTGGATAATCAACCATTTGTGATACTCAATTGATCCTTTCACAGTTTTTTCAAAAGGGTTTGGGCCAGCTGTGATGTTACATTTACATGAGTGGGTGTTTATGCAGAGATCAGCCATTCAGGCAAAATGTTTTTAGGCTTTGCAATTGCTTTGTGCTTCTCATAGGTTTGTTAGCACATGGGATTCTCATCACAGATTTTAGAGCAGGTATATCTTATATCAGTTTTATTCTTGCCACATGCAAGTTATATTATCTTCTAAAAAAAAAAAAACATAAAGAAGAAGAAATTAGAAGAAATGGTTATGAGGAAGATGCTGTGAGCGAATATTCAGACCAAAGCTTTCCAAAGCTCAGCCATATTAAATCAGGGCTTGTACTGAAACCCAGTTTTTGCTCTAACCTCTTTGTCCTCATGAACTAGCCAAGTTTTCCATTCTCATCTATGTTTACTGCAAAGAAACGGTGGTGGAGTCTCTTTCTTCAAGCTTCACCTTCTGCAACTCCTTCCCTGACAGGTGACAAGAATTATCACCTGGATTCAGCCCTGTTTATCTGCACAAGTGTAATAGTATCTATTTCATTTCTCAGAAACCAAAGAAGATCCTGACCCAAGAGTACATACCTTAAAGCAATCCATCCCAGCTGAAAACCTGCTAATACTTGAGAAGCCCTTGAGGGAAAGGTGCAGGACAAAGGTTGGTTACGTTGCTATGGTAAGCTACAAACAGTTCCATTTTGTTTATTTGTTTCTTTAGACAATAAAGATTTATACCAGTGGTAGTTTGGGTTTTTTTTAATTAGCACAACAGTGACTGTAAGATCGGGCTCTGGATCTCCTTTGCGGCCTAAAAGAATCCTTTAAGGATCTTTCTGTTTTCTTGGAAACCTAAATAATGCCCTGTTTTAAGGGATTTTCTTAACTAAGTGCAGTCTACAGCTCTGAAAAATGCTCTATTAATGGTTTCTGAACTACTATCTAACAGTCTATCAATGTGTTCTCTCTAATGGTACAGGCATATCCATTCGTGGCTTCAGGTTATTCATCACAATAGTTAATGTACAGACAAACATGAAAAAGTTTGTGTATGAGTGATCTAACATAATGCTTGATTGCTGAAAGCACTGAGCCACCTCTCACAACTTCACTTTACAAGGGGCCATTTAGACAAACGAATTACATGCTGCAGTTCTAAACATCATGACATAGGAATTTTAGGCACACAGGTCTGAAAATAAGGATCTTTGCATGACCAAATTCTAAAAAAAACTGAAGGATCAGAAGATTTCTGCCCATGCTGTTCCTGCATGGCTACAGCCATCAGTAAATTTCTGTTTGGTTGGATGTATCACAGGGCCCTCTCCTCTCTGACTCAACCCTCTTGCAGGCTAACCGCTATGCCAGTCAGAGCTGGCTGCCTGCAGGCACCACATTTTGATATGATCTGAACACAAAGATTTAGTGTTGTCTAGGACTTCATTATAAGCTGTAATAAACTCTAGTTGGCAAGCTTTTCTATAGTCAAAGAAATCTGAGTGACTTTAGACATAATCAACGTAAGCAGAGTAATCTAATTTATGGTGGTTTTAGAATAAAGTTATCTTATATTCCCTGACCTGAAAATAAATATCTGTTAGCCTTTTATTTTATTTCCTTGGATTTCTTGCTCCTTCATCTAGATTACAAAAGATAGGTTTGTAGGCCTAGATGGAAAGTTGCTCTTAAGCAGTGCTAGAGCATTGTGTTTTACCTCCATCCAAATGGTGGTGAAAGCAGCTGCTTTCGGTAGCTCAGCTGTGTTGCAATTAGCTTATTGATTCTTACTTAATAATGCCTACTACATGTTATTGCTATTTGTTTGCCTTGTTCGTCCATCTGTTTGTCTTCCATTTTTTCATCAGTCATTGGTTTCAGATCTTCATACACTAATGCTCTGGGAAATATGAAATTATATCTTTTACTGAAACTCTAAAAACTTTAATGTAAAATAAGGATATACCATTACACCCGGGTCATCTTTCATTCTTGCTTCATAATATCTTTCAAAAGTTATTTCTCAGTTCAGTAGTAGGTATGAATTGGTTGAAACGATAGTTATTTCACATATATCACTTGAAAGACCAATAAATAAACACCAAAATGATAGTAGTAATAGTTTTGTTATCTGAGACTCTTTTTTTCATGTGATAACCTCTATTAAAATGTGTTAAAGGCTTAAAGCCATGAATCCCTATAGCATTTATAAATGGCAGATAAAAAAAAATCAAATTCCTGTGCAAACCCTTCTAATCTTATACCTGTGCAAATCCAAGAGGTCGCTTTGCATCTAAATTGAACTTGAATGTGAAGAAAAAATGTAAGAAATCAACTACAGAGCTGACAAAAGGAAGATTATCTGAGAATGATCCTTAGAAAAGTCTAGAACAAGTGTTACCCTATCATTTTCAGAACTATAATTATTCCGAGAGATTGATGGTGCATACAAAAAAAGAACATTTCATCATTTATGACACACTTTGTATTGCTGGACCGTCTTTATGCATAAACAGTTTAGAGTATTGTAACTTTTTTCTTTACTACATTACAAACATGGTGCAAATTGATTGCTTTCAATAAAACAGTTTCACAGCAAGACTGTCTGTTAACGCTCACACAACTCTTTCCTAGGTCTGCATGGGTATTTCATAGGGAGAAGTGAGCAAAATAGAATAACATTTTGTGAAGGGTCACTGCTGACTGTAATTACAATCCTGAAATTCAAGCCTTGCAATCCCAAAAAGCTAAATATTATAGCAAATTCAGTGGGTTTGCTGTAACTTTTTATTATTGCTATTCCCTTTAATTTGCCTAGTTATGTGTTTAAAATTGTTGTAGGTTATAATTTTTGGGACATGTCCCATTTGCATCAGGAGAAACAATGAAGAAAAATGATATTGAGCCATTGAGATAACGGCATCTTTTCTCCTTGAGTTGATGGCAGTAATTATTAGACAGTCATTGAGGGTAGTCATCTTTCATTCTTCCATCCAGGCAACAGATTTTTTGGAGTCAGCTGAATTTCAATCTGGAGAACCTCAGTATGGCAGAAACTGCTGTATGAGGTGGTGGCCTTCTCTCTTGTTCCTCCAGGGTGCAGGACTTCCTACAGCCTACCTACAGAAAGAGTGGGCATGATGACGTCCCTTACCACTCACAGGTGGTTGTACCCTTTTTTTTCTTTCTCCAGCACAAGAAGAGAAAGAGTCCTACTTGCAGAGAAAGAAGAATCACAATTCATTTTAAACACATCTTGTCACTGTGGTGAATAGTAGCTATACAGCTATACAGGTTAAGGGTAGACTCGCTTTGGGAAGAGAGAGGTGTGGAGGCAGAAGCAGGGCTTGTGGAAAGCAGCACTGTGAAGGGCTGTTTGTAAACAGGCACAGGGCTCGTGTTGTCCTTATGGTGAGACACTGGTAGCATGAGCATCCCACCATTTTTTTCTGTCTGCATTTACATGTCTAATACTGCCTTGCATATTAGACACTGCTTGTATTTACTGAGATAATATTTAAAGGGTAAGAGGGGCTGCAATATGTCGGCAAAGACTTTTTTGCAGTGACCATTTTGTAACTTTAATACTGAATTTTAATGCAACAGATATAACCAGCAAAATTAAATAAAAATATCAAAGAATGGTCTATGATTTACTCAAATTACTCATGAACATTTCCATTTGAGTCTTCTTATACAGGTGCCAGCAAAATATCACAATGACATTAAGCACTGAAATAACAGTGACATTTCAGGTAAGTTGTGAATGATGTTTTAGAGAGCACTTTGAGGAGGCAGGGAAGCAGTTACTAGCATGTATCATTACCTTTTATTAGTAATGGACTGATTTCGAAAGAGGAATATTCATTGCCATAGCAATAAGTGGATTACAGTTTTCAAAAATATCCCACTAGGAAAGAAAGTGATGGAGGACTGGCCTGATATCACCTATGTACCTTTAAAACTACACTTCTCTAAGTTAAATTAATGTAATGCAGCACATAGCAACCACAAGTGTAGCTTTTCGCTTTTGAATGTATCTTGTCAGCATGATTTCATTTTCTTTTATCACAGCTGCTCACAATGAGACAGGAAATGAGGAGGAGGAAATTATATCAAAGGTGGACAGTAGAAACCTGTACAGAAGAGAAGTCTGAGGAGAGACAAAAATGGAGAGGAGGTTGCTTGTCTCAGAAAAAGAAGGAAGGACCCAAATATAAAGGCAGCTGTGGATAAAAGGGGAAGAATGTGACAGGATGATGAGCAGAGCACACACCTGTGAAAATAAAGTCATGATGAGGCAATGAAGAGCCCAAATAGTGACAGTGTAGATGAGGATTATAAATTGGATGGAGGGTCAGGGGAGGTACTTGTACAGAAATAGTCTTGTTTTTCATCTTGTACAGTCTGCCCTGAGGCCAAATTTGCCCTTATACTTGACATGTGATAAGATCTCAGACACCTCAAGTATATCATAAATGGGACCATATTTTCAATGAAAGGCAGTTCCTAACAGCAAAAAAGCAGCAGTTTCTCCATCACTAACTAATGCAGAAGTGCTCTTATACCCCTTCACACAGAATGCAACTGATGATAAACTGACTACCTGTGGATGTGGCTTAACTGTCACCTTGCACATTCCTCCAAGACTGCTGGCCTAAATAAATCAATGTATTTAATTAATATGTGTTAGTACAGTTATTAAAAGATAGTCATAGAGCTTTTCTTCCTTACCAATATAGTTAGTACCATTTAAAAAAAAAAAAAAAGAAGGGAAAAAAGGCTCATGCTGGATTTTCTTTTTTGCTCAAGTCCAAGCTGTGATCTGAAGTCGACAGTTTCACTCCACAGTGAAAGTGTTCGGAAGCCCTCATAGTCTAAACTCTATCACCCAGACACATACCTAAAGCAGAGGGCAGTAACGTATTTTACAAAATTAATTCTTTCTGACTTTTCCTTCTGAGTTCCTGCTCTTGTTAGTGAATTTAAAAGGTATTTTCTGATTTTTTTTTTTATTTTTGGGGGGATAGACTTGCTGACTCTGTGACTAATTTGAATGCTGGAGCCAAAGCTTTCATTTAAATGCTATCAGCTGAATCAGCAGTAGTTGAACCAGGAAAACAATACATTTGCTGAATGTAGCTGCTTTTGTTCCCCTTCCCTTTGGTTGCACCACATAAAATGTATTTTCTTTTTCATCTGATGTAATTTCTCTTATACATGTGAAGGGAATGCAAAGTACAATATAGTGTGACAACACTAGATACATTAATTATATAGAATATAATGAATTATATATATCATATATGTTGATATGCACATATCATAGTTTATTTGCCCAAATCAGCTATAAATTAAACTGGAAAAAAATCAGTGCAATAGCCTTTCACCAATAACATCTTCAGGGAGGATTCTTAAATTATGCCATAGAGTCTTTTCCCAGGTGTGGATTTCCAGTAACAACAAGCAAAAACAAACAAACAACAACAAAAAAAAATGCATAACCAAACAAAAACCCTCTTTTCTTTCCCAGAAAGTCATGATGGTAACCATTGCTTCACCAAGGTAAAAAATATGCTTTGTAACATATTTTTATCATTAGAGCAGAAAGTTCAAGTATAGATTGTCAACATTAGGGATTGATACTACTCACCATGTTGGGCAAATGATAAAGGAACATCTTTAGTTTGAGTAGGAGTGATTCTGTAGTCATGCACTGTGCCATAACATGATGGTTATATACACAGTAAGCAAGAGAGCCAATCCAGTTCTAAAACTTTGCTGTATTAGAAATTACTTTGTATTATTATCTTCCCAAACTTCAGTGAAATTTAAGAGTTTCCAAGTATAGGCTAATTAGTACTGCAGTTTGGATGCTGAACAAGGCTATTAAGTCATTAAGGTAGGAAATTAGTGTAAGACAAACTTAGAAGTTCACATGAATAAAGATTATGAGAGTCAATTTTATTTTCATCAATCTTCCTTTATGACTCTGTGCTGTGAAATTTTACAGTATCTACTGTCTTCCCACACAAAATACATCAAACATATCCCAAAATATAAAACCCATACAAATATAAAGAGATAGATATTTTTTCTGTGAAATTTGAGTGATCTTAACACTTTTTTCAAGTTCAGTCTTCTACTTTTCATGCCGATCTCTGTTCTTTGCCTTTTTTTTGCAATGTGTTCTTTTTAATTTACGCTCGTCTTTATTTACTTATACTCCATTTTTATAGGCATCTCTATTTGTCTTACAACTTAGTGCGTTGTTTTTTCTCGTACTAATGTAATAGGAGCAAATTAAAATCTTGAAGTACCAACATAGCATTTTTTAGTGGAAATTAATAATAATTTTATTACCATCTGTGTGGTCTACTACCACTTGCAGTTTTACTGCTGCTAGTTATTGCATCCTGTGTGTGACAAGGGTTCAAACACCTGTTTATGAACAGCATCTTCAACTATATATTTGTTTTAGATGGAGTAAAACAACAGCAAATGAAAGATCTTCAGAAATAAAGAAATGTATTCCAGAGAGGATGAGAGAAAGAATGTGGATGTGTCTATGATTCTGCAAGGTAGTCCAGTTGTCCTCATAAAAAACTTTTTCTTTATATCTTTTAATTTTATGTAATTATTCTATTTAAATATTGAATTTTTTGAAAAAGCTAGAAAAAAACCCACCAAAAACCCCACTGCCACACAGTGTGGCCTCATCTGTCTGCAGGTTTGAGTTGCTGCTTGTAGCAAAACTGACTACAGATGTGTCTGCTGCACTGGAGCTCCAAGTTAGCAACTAGATTTGTTTTAAATGTGCAGTGGAATTCTACAACCTTGCTCCTTTGAGTCTGTACATAACTTCACTCTTCAATCCAACACATACTGAGAATGTACTTTGCCCTGCTCCATCCCTCTGAGCCCTCTGGGTACATTCAGCAACATCTTGCAGCATCTGAACCCACAGAGAGTTTCCCTTCTTGATGGCCTTTGCTTTATCATCTACCAGGTTGCTATGGCAACAGCGAGGCACAACATCACAGCATCAACCAATTGTTTTTAGGCCTAATAACTTAAGAAGGGCTTCAAAAGGTTTGTTTGGGAATTTCTTTCGGTTGAAAAATAAAAACCCCCTATATATCAAGTACCAGACATAGTCCTTTAGAAGAAACTACATAACTAGATGGTGACTTACACATATCTGTCAACAAAACCTGTATGAGGGACTTTAGCAATCGAGAATTTAATAAAATCTTTGTCTGTTGGAAAGCTCACTTTGTTCATACAAACTGTACTCTAGAAAGACACACTTAAAACAGAAAGTTCACTCTCGTGGGAACTGATCAGTAGCATCACTGTAAATGACCAGTCCCATCCCACCTTAGCACAGACAGGCTCTAACGCTATGTAAAATAGGCAGTTTTTGTAGCCTCAAGAAAATTTATGTGCATGCAAGATAAAGAGTTTTTCAGGCATTTCATTGGGTTTTTGTTGTAGGGAAGGAGCAGAGAAATCTTATGTGTAACACACTCCGTAGCTAGATTTGACAATTTTTTTCTGAGTGAGGCTTTTGGCTGTGTTGACTGATAAAGCCAGTACAATTAAACCCATACTTTTTTGCTTATTATAATCAGTCCATGATGTGGAGTCTTGTTGATATCTCTAAAGGAAACCTCTTTATTTGTCTTGATTTTCTGTATTTTTAGTAGTATAAAAGTATTTTTATATTCAAAAGACACACAGTAACTGTGAGTTCTCTTACAGCATATCCCATTCCAACCTACTCTGAAGACAGAAACAACACTGAACACTGACGACATACTTTCTGTTCAAATAAATAAACTGTATAGGAAAAAACCCAAGAAAAATACAATAAAAACCAATTTGCTAAAGAGTAGCAAAGTAAGATTAGCTAATTAAGGATGTAATTTGTAATACTATTACTGTGAGTACAGTTCACGTCCTTGTAGTTTTATTGCATCAGTTTAGGGGGTTGTTGTTGTCGTGACACAAAATTAACCACTCAAATTTGCTCTGGTATGAAACATGGCTTACAGATTACCACTTAATGCCAATTATTTTTTTCCTACGTCAATAGCAAAACCTTCTTTTTCTCCAGGGTATTGTGTTCTGTGACTGGGGAATACATAGGAGGCAATAGTATAATTTGAAGCTGATGCTGATAGAACCAGCTATTCCAGAATGTTAAATTACAGTGTAACAGTGAAATAGTAATCAAATGCGCCAGGACTGCATGCAGCAACCCCTTGAAAGTGATTTTATACATCTAGAGTCTCCACATGATAAAAAAATTAATTTTTGATATCTGTTTCCTTCTCATAACGAAATAATTGTAGGAACCAGCTGCTTTATTCCACTCTTGTAGGCAGAGGCAGTGACAAGATGGATATAGCCTGTATTTCAATATGCATTAACATCAAGTGTGCTTCTGGACTCTCAGAAAATTTGTACTTTGTGCTGAAATACCATCCATCTGATTCTCCTTTGCATGGCTACCCAGGCTTGCCAGAGGAGAGCCGGTGAGGGAATGGGCAATATGCCCACATCTGCAGTAATCGTATGCAAACCAGATTCAACTAACAGCCCCACTAGTTAGCCCAGTAAAACTGCAACTGGAAGGTCCTCAACTACAGAGGCAACCAGCAGTGCCCAGAGGCAGCGAAGTTCCTGGCAATGTGGCATAATAAAAACAATGTTCTACAGCACCTCACCACCATGACCCACAGAAATGCAGTAGGCAAGGCTACTACAGGATTTGAGCTTGCTTACAGGAAGCCAAAAGAAGATATGGTGAAATTCCTTTCTGCAAAAGGCAAATATTTTTGCTTTAAGATTATATTTTCTGTGATTGATTGTAAAGATTCATAGCGAATGATGACACTACATCGACAGGAACACATATGGAGCAGATACATCTAAAAGCATCTGCAGCCCACTCCAAACAGTGGAGGCCACAAACCCCTCCACAGTCAGGTGTGCCCATAAATCTTAAAGAAATATCTTAAATTTTACAACATGTTCTCAGGAGTGCTTTGCTCCATGTAAAACTTATGATACTAATCAGTCTCTCTCTCAAGCAAGGTCTCTTTCCATCCTTTGAAATAATTATTTTTCAAGTCTGATATATAATTGGATCCCAATTTTGATAAAGGAAGAGTAAGCACTGTCATTTGAGTGTGTCTCAGACAAAGGTTTGTTTCTCAGTTACAGCTTCATGAAGAACCCTTGGAGTTCACCTTTCCTCTTTACCATTATTCTGTTACTCATCTTGTTTTCCTTTTTAGTCTCCCTCAGCTTAATACTTGTAATGCTTGTAATATCACAGATAAGCAGATATGCATATCTAGCAAAATAATAAGTAAAATCTAGTTATCCACAAAAATTAGAAAAGGCTTCTCTAACGGAAGATTCTTCTACATTTACCTACCACTGATTCTATCTAAACATTTTTCTCCAAAGCATCTGTTACTGGCCTCAGGATATTGTGCTAGACAGTCCATTATCCTGATTTCATATGGCAATCTCTATGTCCCTAATTGTGCTGATGACAGCACCCTTGAGCTGAAGTTAGGTTATAGTTATGTGAATTCCTCCCTGGCAGGGTGGTCTCAAACATGGTCTCCAAGTTGCAGTGAATCCTGGAAAAGGCTGGAGTACAGCCCAGGTCCTGCTGTTTTTCCAGTTATTTTCCCCTAGGGAAATGTTGACAAGGGGGATGTCGCAAAGGAATGTAAATTAGAACAGATTAAGGTTCCCCTGATTCCTCTGATACGAGCCAGGGCTGGATCTGTGATTCAGAAGGCATACAACCATCAAAAAGTCACCTTTGTCCCTTCCCTTGCCTGATGATGAACATATTTTGAAGGCAAGGGGGCTTTAGGGCTATAGCATGAAGTACTGAACAACCATCAGACATAGCTGTTCAGGTGACTACTTCCACACAAGTGTCTATGCAATTGTCATAGCATTTCCCATGGACGTCTACTGTTCCGTGCAATCAACCCTAGGTAAAATTAAAAGCCTTTTTCTGAAACTGTAAGTTATCTTCCTGTCAGTCTTTAGGAAATACTCCGGGTTAAATCAGGATATTTATCAGAGTGCTTCTGAAACTACAGAGGTTAATCCAACCAATTCTGCTTCTGTTACAAAATCATTTGCTCATTTTCAGTAATTATAGCCCATCTGGATGTTTCTCCTTCTCTGTAAATGTTTGTGAGAAGTTCAAAATCCTGTTGAGTCAAGTGCAAAGGAACAAGTAAGCTAAGCCAGTCATAACTTATTTCCTCTGCTTTTAAAAGAGAAATACATATTTGTGCTATTGCTTTATTTAATGGAGAAATCATTCACAGCAAAGTAACAAAAACCCAGGCTGATTAAGCATGACCCCTCTCCAGAGTTATGTTTATAGCTTTCTCTCTGGAGAAAGGATGATGCCATCTAAATGTAATAAAATATTGCAGTTAAATAGAGATCCTGGTAAATCAGCTTCCAGCAAGGCTTTTCTATTAATGCATTTGGTAATGGTAGCTTTCATAGTATTAATATAAAGTGCCTGAAAAAAAAATTGATGACTTTTTCAACAAAACTCCTTAGAAAAAAAATTTTTGAATGGACTTCTGTGCGTAGACCTTGCAAATTGGGAGGGATACCCAACAGCACTCGGTGTAAAGGCTAGTACAAAAGAAAGACCGTGACAAAGGAGACCCTATAAGGGTGCCATATACTTTTATGTCACATGCTTTTTCTCTCAAAATCAATAATCCACATATGGAATTCACACAGATGGAGTTTTGGCAAAAAACCTAAAATAATTTGACCATATGCTAGTCAGCAGATTCATCTGCACAGACAGGATGTTAAGGATTGCAATGTTTTCTCACACAGTTTAAGAGCTCTTTCAAAGGTAAAGGATGTATTCACAATGATAGGATGATGGAGACACCAGTAAGCAATTTGTAAGTCTGAGGAAAAGTTTTTAAATTAGTTTGGGAAAAAAAGAAAGGATGTCGAGGGACAGGATCTGGCATTGCCGTGGTGTGTTGGAGTGACCAGGCAGCTGACAGAGGCAGGAGTGGAGTGAGGCTCAGTGTTGAACTGGCTACTCCTGTGAGCAGCAGTGGCAGTCTCACTGTCCTATGGTCATGTCCTTCTTCAGTGATTTAGAAACCTCTTGGAAACTTTTCTGGAAAAAACCCCAAAACTAAACAGAAATCACCAATTAAACAAACAGAAATAAGAAAAAACAAAAAAACAATACTTTTTTCCTGTAGTTTCTTGAACCAATCTGTCTTTTCTCAGACTCAAAAACTGTTTGATGCTTGTCCAGATTTCTCTATGCCTTCAAATTTTCATTTGTGAAATGACTTCTGCAGACTCTAATAGTCTTTAGCAAGAGTATATAAAGTATATACAAAGCACATAGATTTGGTGTGCATTGTGCCTATCTATGGGACTGATGTCTACCGTTCAGTCTTAAAATCCCTCTTTGAGCTATTTTAGTTTTTACATAGATTGGGCTCTGAACACCTTATTATTTAAATAATGGGTCAGAAATTACTTTGGCACACCCCAATTTGCTTATAATGTTACTACCATGAAAACTTAATCATTTCCAAGACTAAGCACTCTACCTGCATGTCTTTTAAAGGATAGCAACACCTTTGGCTTGTTCACTGTAATGTGTGGGAGCTGTAGTTAACCTATTTTCCAGGTTTAAGCCAAGTGCACAAATCTCTAGTATTTTGAGAATGGTCACCATAGAATCATTTTCTTTTTAATAACTAGGGTTAAGTTAGTGCTTTTGTATTGATTTGTGGCAGTGGAGAAATGAAAAGAAGGACTGGACTTGTCTGCATGTACCAGAATCTAGAGCTCTGGAAGTGTTAGAAATCACAGAACAGGGATTTGTAGGAAAGAAAAAGTCAAAAGTGTTGATGTGGGAAAAGGTTTGATCACAGTAAAATCTAGACTGTGATAGAAACAATATCATGGAGACTGACCAGTTAGTTCACAAGAGAAGAAATGTGGGAAGTGAAAGAAAGATATAAACTCTGAATGAAGCGTAAGAAGAAAGGAGAGCAGCATCTTTAATGGTATATATGCAGGTATTGCACCTGAACTGTGGAAACTTAAGACACAATTCCTAGAATTTCAGGAGCTGTATTATCCACATACTCCTATACTCACAAACTGCGTTGATAATATCTTAGGGCCAAATGGAAACACTCAGAAAATTATGGTGGAAGAAGAAAATGGTTTTGTTGCTTATTAATTGAAATTAATTGAATAGAGTTCACCATTTACCAAACTGAAAGAAAAGTTGTTTTATTAGTAAATTATTCACATGGCATGGAAATTGGTATGTTAATCCCTTATTTTACAGCACAAACACACACCAGTGGATTTTGAGTAGAGGGCAGGGTGACAGAGGAGAGAGAGATTTAAGAGAGGGAGAGAGAAAGAAAGGAAGAAATGAAGAAAGAAAGATCACCGATCCAGCTGATGGCATGTCCAGAGTCCTGGAGGCACCTCCTTGGCTCTGTGTGGGTACTTTTTATAGATAAGTTTTCCCTACCCTGGGGCTAAGTTTCTCACTTTCTATGCCAATTAGTTATCATGCGCAGTTTGTTCCTCTAGACCTTTTTGGAAATGGGTCACAGGATTCAGGGGGGACTTTGGTGGTCTTGATCTCCCTCTCTTGGGTCCATACCCACTTCTTGACTTCATTCCTGAGCTTGCACTCTACTGTGTTGTGCTTATCTCCAGGAACCAGAACAAGGACCTTTGTCCCAGGAAAATCTCTCACTGACTTAATTTATTATTCTTGTTTGTTTACAGAAAGTCCACAAGCGAAGGATGTTTAAAAGCTTAGCTATAGCCAAGCTGTCAAGGTACTTCAGCATCTACAAAAAGCAAGAGCTAGGTGTGCTCCTTCTGAATGCAGAGGAACCTTTGGAGTTTGCAAGCTGCTTTGCTCACTGTAGGATGAAGTATTGGCATTCTCTAAATTTAGCCTAACTTAATAGTAGCCTGGTATAGTGGGAGGGCTACCAAAATATTCTCAGGACATTACTGTTTCTTGCTTCCCTTGTGAGGGGATTTATCAAATTGATCGTATTAAGTCATTTCATATAGTCAAAAGCAAAACACATGCAGTGTCTGACATAAACTTGTATAATTTTCAAGTCATTATGTCCATCTTGTACAACCCATGATAAACTGAAAATATGCTGACAAGACTTGAACAGGTGCAGCAAATTATATAAACTTTTGTTGAAAGTTTTCACTCATTATCTTCCAAGGTCATGTAATTGTGCAACTAAACCTTTTTATTTTTCTGTCAAAGCCAACAGTTATAACCTTTAAATGGCAAATGTGTTCTACATAGTGTAAAATCGATTTTATGTCTTGAAAGTAAAGGACAGTAATAACATGCATAAAATACATTACCAATAACCTCTTTTAAGAGTATTCCTAAATAATGGGGTTTTCAAAGAATTGTATGAGCTCAGTCAGTTCACCAGAACCCTTTTGCTAGGCACTGTCCAGGCTGCTGTACTGTCCACTGTAAATAACATTTGATTGGGATAGAGACATATATAATGGGATACATATTTTATATTAATCACTCAAGTGAATATTCAGAGATAAATGAAGAACTTATTTCCTTCATGCTGATACATGAACACTAGCCACCTTTTAGATGGTGTATTCTTATTTACTAAATACCACTCTATACCTCTGTGGAACTATTGGAGACTTTCTGTCAAAGTAAAAAAAAATACCCTTAAATTAATTTGTAGTGACAATGCAAAACATCCCAAGGATTTCAGCTTCATTTCACAAAAAGTGCAAATATCTACGTGTGCATGTATCTATATTCTGTGCTCTTTCTATCTATTGTGTCTTTACGTTCAAATCCCAAGATAGCAAATTGTTATTTCCCTTGAATAATAAAACCATGCCTTGAGTTACAATACTTGCAAGCAAAGCACTTAAAATTGATTAATGCATTTTGCATTATTTTCTGTGGTTAAAAAAGATTAGATAAAGCAGTAATAGACACATAAGTCTAAACTTTTAAATATTTTCCCATGCACTTATAAAAGCACTGTGTGTATAAAATATGAGATCATTAAAATTGAAAGGTGACTTTCAATAATATACTCTCTAAACCACTAATGCAGAAAAATAGAGTGAGGAATTTCTGCCTGGAATTGCACGTGCAACACCATCAATCTATCTTGAGGACCAGATTCAGTACAGTTATTTTGCTGCAGAGTGCTATCAAGTACCTTACAGAAGGCACTATTGCTACTGGTAATAACAAGCATGTAGTAAGCACCGTGGCATGTAGCATTTTTCAGGGACAAGTTCCTACCTCTGCAATGTCAGGTATAACTGTTTCCTGGAGTTCTAAGATTAAGAGAGTATATGGGTTACTCTCTGCACTGAGTCATCCTGATGAATTAGCAGGCGCTTTCTACTTCCATTTTCTTAGGAAAAGTGACAAATTTACTTTATTCTTTAGGAAACTAGATCTGGTAACTCCCAGGACTCTTAGAATTATCCCAATGATGTAGCATTAAATGAACAGGCAGAAAAAACCCAACAACAACAACAAAAAACCACCACCACCACCAAACAAACAAACAAACAAACCCAGTAACAGGAAAGGGCTTCTGCTACTTTCCACTGAGGAAAATCATCTTTTCTCATCTGCACTGTAGGAGTAAAGTTATGAAGCAGAAAAAAAGAAAACTATGTTCTAACTGCTGTCAGAGCTGAAAGAGATGAGAAAGAGTGATAAATAATCTCAAGAATGAATGTCCTTTGTCTCCATTGGCCTTTCTGAAGGCCTGGCCTTGGTTTCCCAGGTGGGAGCTACTCAAGTAGCATAGATAGTGCTGAGAGAGGCAGTAACAGCTCTCAGACTCTTTGCCTTAAGAGATCATTTTTTTTTCACTTACTTCATCCTCCTACCTTACCACCATAAGCCTCTCAACCAGCAGTATGATCAATATTTGTTCTGTGTTTATTGCATGAGAACTCCACATCAGACATTTGGGACTCTGTCTCCAGATGTGTTTAGTCTTGATTATCCACCCGAATGCTGCAAGACATTCGGCTTTGTCTGCCAGATAAACCGATATTTCTTTGGATATGTTTATATACAGACATACAAAAAATTCCTTTCTTCCTTTGTCTTATTCTTTCAGGAAACTGAGAGGCTACAAGTTAAAAGTATCTCTTTCCTTGGATGGCTTCAAAACTTGTAAATAGTTTTCAGCAATGGAGTATTTACCAGGATCTGTTTTTCATGGTTTAATTATTATGTTTTTCTTATAACCAAAGCATGGTTCACTTGCTATTGTGGGACTAATCTTTGGGTGGTTGTAAGACAGATTTCTCTAAATTCAGTGTTTTCATTTGTCCCTTTGTTTCAGATTACATTTTGAACTATTTTTTTGACTGATATGTAATTCCTTTAAAGTGTTTTCTTCTAATTAGTATAAGTAGAGGGTAAGTGATTCAATAAATAATTTGGTTCTTTAGGGTTTTCTTATTTTTAATTGTGTCTGTAAACTGAGCACTCACGGTAACACATTCTAATTTTGAAAATAAAGAAAAACAAAACACTTATTCAAATTTTACTTTTTAATTTAACTGCACTAAACTCCACTGATTACTTTTTAATCTAATGGGAATCATGGCTATTACAAAATCTTGGTTGATTAACAGAAATTGTCTATTCTTGTCTTAATTGCTTTTTTAAAGTTTTTGCAATTGACTCAATTAACTCTGATCCTCTCAGGTGATTTATATCTTTCTTTACAGGCAGCCTAAACTCATCCAAGGGTCACTTAATGATTGAAGGGTCGTTATGACAGAGATTAACGCAGTTCAGTACCTCTCACATGAAATCATCTTTTTAGAGCTGACAGGTTTTCAATAAGCTCTCGAATATCAGATTTTCTTGCCTTTAGAAAAATCCTCAACTTGCCTTCTGATGCTATACAGGCTGTTTTTATTTCTTATTATTTCTTTTATTTCTTTTTATTTTTCAGAGCAAGCCTGATTGCTTGATGGATATCATCAGCTGTATTGCAGAGTGGTCCTGCTGCCTCACTCCTAAATGTATTCCTTCAGGCACAAAAATATGTGGGAGTAGTGACTTCTTACAGTGTTCTAATTTGGTTTTGTGACCTTCTTCATGTCAAATCTGTCTTTCCTTGTCTAGTCAACCATGTACACACAATAATTCCTGCAACATTTTGAGGTCCAGATTTCTGTAAGGGTTCCTGATATTTAAGCATGACAATCAATCACATAATAGGTATTTTTTAAAGTCACTAAACAGGCGGGATTTAGGCAGCGTATTTTGCTGTCAGTGGGGTTTAGGGTTCTAACTTTCTGAGAAGAATTTACAAATCCAGATGGAGGCAGAGGTTCTTTTGAACCCTAAGCCCCTGAGTGTTTGATCAATGATCATGATCTGTTTACAAATGACTACATATTCTTCAGACTGAATAAATAATGCCCTAGTAAGGCATGGCTACTGATCAGCTTGGTAGTTAGAATCTGTGTGGATGTCTACCTAACACAAATGCAATGTTTTTCATAAACATTTTGATCCTCGAAGTCTGAAAAGAACAGGATTTATTTAACATGATAAATACATGAGAAATGTTGAAATAGATGCTACGCTCAAACTACCCAGAAGTATGAAGGCAGGTGTGGGTGACTGTGCCAAAAAAATCTGCTCCTATCTCTAGATTCACATTCCTTCTACAAGAAGTAAAAGTTATAAACTGGATAGACTACTGGATTTATTGACATCTCACATCTAATACTTTTTAATGCTTTCATCTACGACAGTGATTTTAAAATTTAAACTGAAACGTAAGTAGAATGGATTTTGAAACTTGGCCAAAAGTTCCCTCATATGACAAAGCTGAGAAGTTTTCTTTTTTTCTTTCCTAAGGAATATATAGACCTGGTGAATCTTAAGCTATGCTTATAAATGAAGTGGAAATTATTGTTGTCTCATTAAAATATTTTGAAAATCCAGATCTTTTAAAATTTAAATTGATAGTAGTGTATAAGCATCTCAGATGTTTATATCATATTCAACAAGTGATAGTAAATGGAAGCATTTTATTTAAAAAGGCTTACTTTCAAAATTAAAGATTTTCTTCTGTATCTATTTTTCTCTGTAGTATTTTCTTTCATATGCCAAGTCTTAATAGTGAAGTTAAAATTATAAGATATCACTGGGAAACGAAATTCATGAATTTTTACAAACTTTCCTGCATTCTAAACCTTTCAGAATGCATTTTTCCTAATATTCTTGCAGAACTCCATGTAAGTAAATTACAAATTATTTTCAAAGTTTAAAATTAATTTTAAAAATACACTAAAGTACATCCTTATAAAAGAGATAAGATATGTTTAACTCCTTAGAAAACGAAAAATCTACTGTGGTCTGTTATTCTTCCTGTCCAAAAGGAGTTGCTTTACATGAACTAGTATTTGATAATAGCATAATTACATAATAATGTCCTAATTATATTATATGTACCAGTAAATAGCTACTAATAACAGAGTAATTATTATGTTATTACCAGAGCAGTTGTTAGGTAACCTTGGGTAACAGTGATAAGTAATGGGGGAAAACAGTTCATTTTATAATTAGAAATTAAGCAATTCTACTGGAAGGGAAACATATCATCATATATAAAATGCATTTTAGAAAAGTGAAATATGATCAAAGGGTACTGTAGCTCACTGCTGTAGAAAACTTTTGACTAGCAACAACTCCTGATTTATCAGATTCAAACTGATAATATAATACGGAATGTATTTGTATTATTATACAAACAGAATGTATATTTAAAAACAAAGCCAGTTATTAAAACAAATAATAGTGTGTTCATACATGGACCCCCACTTGTATACTGTGATAAAACTACGATAACTATATTCTATAAATTGTGCCTACACAAATGAAAGCTACAAGAAAATAACTTTAAAACTGTTTCTGCAACTAATCCTGTGTGTAGTTCCCCAGTTTCTCGGAGGCAGCTCAGAGGTACATTTCAGCTTTTCTGGTGGAGGAACCTCAAATGCAGAGAAATGACAGCTGAGAAGTTGTATTCTGCCATCTGATTGATGTTTATCTACACCAGAGGACTCTCATAGTCCTCTGGAAGTAACCCATCGACGCTATACTTTTGTAGCTTCCCCTGAAACCAAAACACAAGCAAATCCTGCTGTGCCATCTCCTATCTCTAAGACATTAAAGAATCCTACCCATGCATTTGTAAAAATACTCTACAACTCTGTAAGCTAGTGGTCCAGCTGGGCCTTTGCTAAGGAAATCTTATCACCATATTTAAAGGGGTAATTTTGTGGTAATACATGGGCGTCTCACTAGGGATGGTTGGATGGTGGCTTCACTGACCTTAGGAAAAAGTTCAGCTTATAGTCGAACAACTTGATGGTGGCCCATTAGGACTGTAAAATGCCTGGCTAATGTAAAGCTTGCAAAGATTGTAATGTAAAGATTGCAGTGAGATTTACAAAGGCTCTTACGCATGTTCTGGTAATCCATGATAGTTTCTTGTCAGAATTAGCACTCTGTCCTCACCCTTTGATACTGTGGTTTCAAGCCTCGTCATCCACAGCCTCAGTCAGGGGAAGCTGGGGAAATAAGGGAAGAACTTTTCTCACAGATCACACCACTTACTGCTGATGTTAAAGATCCTGTGTTGTTGTACAGCTGCCAGTATCTCAGGATCCATTGGAGGGAATGTTTCTACATGCAACTGCAGGAACAGAAGTCTGTAGGGAACTTGGGAGTCAGTTTAGTGGTTGGGACCACACAAGCTCAGCTTGAGACACACGTGGGAAATGGTAGAGGAGTGCAGAAAGTCCACCCGCTGTCCTTCCTCCTGCTCTGTCCCTCTTCCAGAGAAATGTGAGAATCTCAACCTGTCACAAAGGTGGTCAGATGTGCTGTGTGCAACAGCCAGGGATGCCAGGATAGAAACTCAGCAGGACAACAAAGTATATCCCAGTCTGAACTGGTGCAGCCCAAGCACAGCACATATGACCTCCTCACTGTGCAGCTTACTTGTCTTGAAATTACACTCGAGAGATATCTGACATAAGACGCCATTTTCAATCAGAGCCACGTAGACCAGCTTTTGAGGCTGCTGTGATATAATAAAAGCCACATTTGAGAATGAATGGAAAAGGGACTGAGCTGCATCTGATATCAGAAGTTGGCTGGTAAAGTATGACTAGAAATGAGATAAATCCCTATTTCTCTGGGACTTTTGGAAACATAAAGGGAATCTTTGCATTTATACAGGAGCTGGATGTTTTGGGGTTTTTTTATTTGTGGGTTTGGGTGTTGTTTACATTGCAGGAATGCAGTAGGAATCAAGGAAACACATGGTCTAGTTGACCTAATCACATTATGGAGGAGGTATCTAGAGCCTGGGCACCTCAGTATTTGTAGTCATCACCTCTTAATGTAGGTCACACTTTAAGCTGGGAAATTGCAACAAATATGTGTTAAGCAGCCTAGTTCTTAAAGAAGAGTGTGGCAAAAAGTAAATGCTAAGAGGCTTCTGAACAAGGATCCTGGGCAGCTGGATATGTGGGTTAGTTAGGATGGTGATTAACTGAAATTATCCTCCCATGCCCTAGGTGCTGCTGTTTGGAGACAGGGATGTGTGTTTTTGGCTGGGATGTCCAGAGCATGCCTCAGTATGCTGGGGTAATTGCAGAGTTTCTCAGGAATATGTAATGCCTTTTTGATATCATCAAATATAGTCCAGCTTCTCTGGTCTTTCTTATCTCTTGTCCTTCGTTGCTCATTCTTGTGCTGACATAAAGATTCTAGTCTCTGCTTAAAGCAACAACAATAAGAATGATGTAAAATATTAAAAGAAAAGCATGGCTAAGCTGGTCGTATCTGTTAAATGAGAAACCTCTGCCCAGGAATTCTCACACAATTCAAGGAGCTGCACACATACCACTGAAGGCTTTAACTGCTAGGACCAAAGTCCCTTCACAGGGTCAGCTCCAGTGAGCTGACGGGTGTCCCTTTTGACTCCTTGCTCACACACACTCTCAGTTGCACTTCCTCCTTCTTTAGGGTTGAATCCTAGGTTTCCCATAGCAGAGCCCCAGGCATTGGATATATAAAAATAGATAAATAATTTAGTAGAACGGTACAGCAGCAGGTCAGCTTGAGCTGAGTCACTCCAGAGAGGGAGCCAGAACAACAAAATCCCCAGATTTTTGTACCCTTACAGTCTATGCACCCATTCTCCACGCTTTCTTCTTGCACATGCCTTTTGGTCCAATGGTGATCTTTGGTCTGGTTTCTTATAACAGCTTATTGGATTGTTTCTCTGTGTTCACATAGGCAGGCTGGTAACTGTTCTTATCTTGACAAGTTGCCACTTCTGCTGACAGCTGTAGCCTCCTCATCTTCTGGTTTGTGCTTATTGTGCACTAGCTCAATCAGCAGAGCATGGAAAACTAAGAATTCTTCGATTTAGAGTAAGGACAATGTAGAAACAACTAAAACATCAGTGTGTTGTCAACATGTGATGGTTTCACTCTAGGCCTTCCTGGAGACCAGCTTGTAGCCAGGAAGGAACTAGGAAGGTGATCACGGAAGTATTCCATGCTATTCCTTTACGTAACTTGAGGTATAAATAAAACCAGCAGGAGGGACCTCTCGCTCTTCCTTTCCGGCGAGGTTCGAGAACAGTGGGTCCCTGTCCCGGTCTGGCTTATCTGGAGCCGAGGCCTACAGCGACTGCTGTTATCTGCCATGCTTGAGGGGAGAGTGCTGGGCCATGTCTAGCCATCCTGCTTGTTCAAAGGGAAGTGGTGAGATTTTGCTAATTTACCTTCAGTTGGCTGGTTGACTTGTTTGGTCTTTGTCCCTCTTTGTCCTTTTCCCTTCTCCCTCCCCCTCTTCCCTTTTTGGGGAGCTGTTTGGGATTTCTGGAGTTGTGGTGTATAGTATTCTCATTGTATATATCTGTCTCATATGTAAAATATATATATATTTTTGCTATAGCTTTGGCTGCTTAAGTTGTTTTTTTTTCTCTTCCCTCTCTGGGAAGCAGGTCCTTGTCGAGTTTTGGGGACTTGGCAGGAAGCCAGCTAGAAACTTTCACACAACATTATTCTCATATGAAATTTAAAACATAGCACTGTATCAGCTACTAGGAAAATTACTAGGAAAGTTAACTCTATTCCAGAGAAAATCGTATCTCGGTGAAAATTCACAGCTTGCAGCCTAAGGCTTCAGCAAACCTAGCTACTCATGCCAAGCAAGTATGGCTAAGCAAACAGCACACTAAATCACACAATATTATAACTCTAAGTGACTGTTTCTTATTTAAAGCTTACTTGTTAGGGTAAAAAACTAATCTCTCTCCACAAATCTTCGAAGGCTGTTGCTGCTCAGCTGATACAGGCAATTTCCTATCAACTTGATCTTCAGCAACATGCCACTCATTATGCTTAAAATGCAAGTTAACATATGACAGACTTTGATACAAGGACACTGTCTTAACACAAAAATTGAAGAGTATGAACAATTTGCTGGGTATTTAAGGTCACAGTTGAAATTACGCTGCAATAACTTCATTACATAATTTTAATCTTTTAGACCCGCTTCTTATCATGTTTTTGTCTGTGTGACTCATGGACCATACGCATGCTAGAACACTGAAAAAAACTATGCCATAGACTGTAAGTGGAAGCAAATTAAATTTTTGGTAATTATTTAAAATCAAATGCTGTGTGGGTGTGTAAAAGTAACTCATTACTCTGATACCTGTTATCCATTATTCTTATCACACAGAAAATGTTTTGCGGTTATGAAAAAGTAAAATAATTTATTTTAGTTTATATAGTAAAAAATAATCTTTGTATTGTGTTATATGTTTCATCTAGTTGGGATATTTATTATATTTTATAATATTAATTTGCTAATTTAAATTACATACCTTCTGTTCTGAGATCAGGAAAGGTTCAAAACAATAAAAATGATTCAAAGAAAGGCCTTCCATACAAAGTCCAGGACTTTATATGGAGCAGTCTCATTAAGTTCACAAAAATGCAGGTAGTTTTTGGATTGCACAGTCCTGTGAGTAATTGTACTGGTTTTGGCTGGAGTGGAGTTAATCATTTTAACAGTAGCTAGTATGGGTCTGTGTTTTGGGTGTGTGCTGGAAACAGTGTTGGTATCATAGGCATGTTTTGCTATTGCTGAGCAGTGCTGGCACAGAATCAAGGCCTCTCCTGTTCCTTATCCCACTCCACCAGCAAGGAGGCTGGGGGTGCACAAGGAGCTGAGAGAGGACACAGCCAGGACAACTGACCCCAATTGACCAACGGGACACTCCATACCATGTGACACCATGCTCATCATACTGAGCTGTGGCAAAGAGAAGGAAGAGGAGGATATCCAGTGATGGCATTTGTTATCCCAAATCACTGTTAAGTGTGATGGAGCCCTGCTTTCCTGATGAGGCTGAACACCGTCCTGAACACCATAGGAAGTGATGAATGAATTCCTTGTTTTGCTCTGCCTCTGTGCATGACTTTCGCTTTACCTGTTAAACTGTCTTTATCTCAAGCCACGAGTTTTCACACTTTTACTCTTCCAGTTCTCTCCCTCATCCCACCAGGAGGGCAGCAAGAATGAGGTTGCGCTGAGCTGAGTTTCCATCTGGGGTTAAAGCACAATGGCAAAGAAAGTAGGATTCAACCAGATTATGAGAGGAAATCAAAATCTTGATGCCTCCCAAACCTGTCTGTTTACTAAAATATGTGATTGAAGCCAGATAGAGTAGGAAGGAAAAAACTGCTTAATATAGTGACAAAAAAATTTTGATAATTATCAGAACTTTTTTTTATAACAGATTACCTCTTTAATCAAATCACTCCCTTTTAAAAATAAATTAATTTATAATTAATATATTTTTACCCTATCATTATCTGACCTTCTGAATTAATCTTCCCAGAACAAAATAAGGTATTTTATTCTGACATGTCTTCCTCTGGAATTACCACTGTATGTCATTATTTAAGACTTCTTTTATAACCTTTTTTTGAGGGACTTTTTATAAAAATCAGGCAATTAGTTATGGAGAAAAGTTGACTTAGTCTTCTTTGACAACAGCCTAGATTGAAGCCAGGTGTATCCCATGATCTTCCTCAGTGGCCCAGGAGATTTCATATCATTATTCTGTTACTCACTCTGAAGTTAACTTAATAATGTAATGTAAGGGCACTCCAGAGATGCTACAAATCCACGATGTATTATCTCTAATTTGTTAAAGTTAATCCACTACGGAGATATTCTGCTGAATCTCTCAGTGATTCTCGTCAACGAGATCATTAAGGTTTCTAGGTCTGTAAGTATGCCAGTAAATCATTTGCACATATGACTATACAGCCCTTCTCATTCCAGACTAATAGAATCCTCATTTCTGTGGATGAGACCATATGGCTAAAGTTAGAAGTTCCATAATCCTGTCAAATTAAATGCATCTGTCTTCTGATCCTTTCAGCAGATGTCACTCTGTGCAAGGAAGTTACTACTGGTTTCACACAGAGCAATTATGTATTTTAAAGACTCTCAGCACTGGTTTGGATTTGATCTATTTTTTTTCCACAAAATAACATTTGATTACTTTTTCTGTAATTATGAAAAAAATAAATGAGCACAAATTCTAAGGATCTGTATTAGTAGATGACATGTAGCAGTATCTAAATTTTGCCTTTTGTGCATTTTCCTAGCCAGCCAGATCAATCATGTTAGAAATTTGAAAATGCTTTTATAAGGGCTATGATATAATAAGCTTTCATATTACTTCAGAAAGGAAAATTCATTTTGTTTCTTTAGATAGGATTTACTGGATTTACCTTATTATCAGTTACAAAACTTACCTAGAAAATCACATCCAAAAGCATTGTTTCAACTCTGTAGGCAATGATTACTTTAGGCACTATGGCACTTATTATTTGGAAGATTTAACATGTTTTATACCAGAGGAAGACAGATCAATTAATGTTCCCTTCAGTAGTGATTGTTGTCAAGGACTCAAATTTCCCCCATACTTTCTTCAGGTTATTTCTACTAATTTATTGTGTAGTAATATCCCAAACAAATTTGTCTTGCATTGAACGTGCAAAGCACACTGCTTATCTTTTTCATATAGACAATAGACAGTATTTATTTTCCTTATGAGAATTCATCCTGTACCTAAAAATAACAATTTTAATAGTATATTTATACAACTATTTTAACCTTCAGTAACTCTCCCTTTAATCTTTCCTAGAGAATGTGGTCTCATGTGACATCCCTTGACAAAATGCTAGGTAACTACCCAACTCTGGTACTCCTTGCTTTTCTAAAATTGTAGCTCAGTGTATACAAAAGAGAAACTGTGTAGTTAATGTTATTAAAGAAGAAATAGCCATGCTTTTAACACAGAGAAAAGTAACTTCAGAAAGTTAGGGATGGATAATAAAGGAGTATCCATATAATGGTGAATTGGGGATTTATTCTTTTTCCATTTCCCCAGTGAAAAGCCCTAGATAACCTGAACGTAGATAACATGAAATGTAAGAAGTGTTACATAGCTTTAGGTGTCAGACTTAGATGATACAATTATCATTGTATCAAAAGTCACTTACTTAAGGAAGAAAACAATGTACTTCTGTACAACAATTCTTCTCTATATATAGTTAGTAACACATAGGAGACATTGCATAACATGCGAACAGTGAGGTTTAGAAGGATGATTTATTATTAATAGAAAGACTATTTATTATATGATTTATTATTATTATTATCTTATTATTGACTTACCTAAGAACAGCTACATAAGTAATGGCATTGGGGTTTGGGCAGTTTTTTTGTGTTGTTTTTTTTTCTTTTATTCAGGAAGTAAGTTTCAGGGGGTTATTGCTTTTTCTGGATTCTGATTAATTTAAAAAAATCCTGGATAATTTTTATGTCATAGTATTTACATTCTGAAGCGATTATTAAAAAATTATTCTAAAGTGAAACCTTAATAGTGTTTATATTTACTGTGAGAGGAAATCATCATTCTATGTTTCTTGAATATATCTCATGAGAAAATATAATTTAAAGTGAAGATTGCCACATGAAATATTTTGGTCTTCTCAAAATAAACTTTTACTTTTGTTTCTGTAAGATGACATTTAAAGCAAACAGGAAATACAGGCTGTAATGTGTTCTGTGGTTTGGTTAAGCCAGTCAACAGGAGTCAATGCATATTTTGGATGGCAGCAGACAACTGTTTGCATACTGTTAGACTTCATGTTCTGAAACTTTTTGTATATTCATTTTCACTTGCTTTTGGAAGCATGATGCAATAGAAAGAAAAATTCTACATTCTTTGGTGGTGCTTTTATGTTTTTCTTTGTGTGGTGTTTTAGAAATTTAAGGGATTTGTAAAGTTTTTTAATTATTCAGAAAATAACATAAAACCAGTTTTTCAGCTGTTTGCCACATACTTTTCTTGTAGAAAATTTGTTAAGTACTGTTTTGTTAAATTATACCAAAAAAACCCTTTAGTAATGGTGTTAATTTAAACTACTCTTCAATAATTAAATGTAATTTTGTGTCTGCAAAGTGAAATAGATATCTTTTAGATGAATGGCAAGACTGACCTGTATCACGAAGTGTATTAGCACACTCATTGCCATGAGGAAAAACTGAGAATTAGAAATATGCTATGCATGTTTTTCTCAGATACAAACAAAATATTTAGAATACATGATGACACTGATGTGTGTAAGATTTCCAAAATTTTTCCCCTTCATCAGCTTCTCACTCTAGGTAAAATATACTCCAAATACTATCATCTTTCATGATGCTCGGTGAAGCTATCAAAGGCTATAGGTACCTATTAGTAATGAACACTGTAACTTAATTTCTTGTCCTTAATTGTTAAGCTACACTTGCAGGCTGTATCAGCACACACAGGAAAAATGGTATGACCAGTTCCCACAGGAAGACTTAGAAAACTTTCCCTTAGTTTTCTTGAAAACTCAGACTCACAGAAGCTTATCACTGTACAAACCTACGGCCCTGGTGGACTGAAGCCACATAAGTCATCATTTGGAAGACTTTTTTTTGATCATGCTTTATATTCATTAAAATTAATGGGGAATTAATGGGAGTAACAGAATGTAGTGTGTCCTAAGTAGAAGTACTGTGCAGTAACAGCAATTACTGAAAACTTAAATGCAAATGATAACAAGACTTCAAATTACTTGAAATTTGCAAGATTACAAAGAGTAGCTATGACAAATGAGATTATTGAGCAATTATGAAGTCTTTTTAACAGTCAGACAGCTAACGATTTATGTAGTACTTTAAAATTTAAGGTATTAAACTGTTAAAATAACTACTTGCAAATAAATAGCCATGGTTGTAAAACACTTTATAACACTTGCTAACATTTCAGTGTTTTCATAATAGAAAAATATTCCTTAGATAAGGATAAGGATAACAACTTCCTCAGAAAATTCAGGTGAAAAGTTTTCATTTTTTTGATAACTCATTAAACAACAGCATAGCTTAAATAGAAATTATTTTATTGTTACTTGAATTCACCTTTTCATTTTAGGGCAAAAAAAGGTTTTAATTTCTCTAGCTAGGGTTAAATCCCTTCATTTTGTGTCTTGGTATTACATTTTTATTTTTCAATAAATAATAAACCTTTCCAGTGTAAACAAATAAATTAATTTCTGAACTAGAGTCTATTCAGTTCTCTTGACTTAGGTAAAAGCAGAATGGTTATGCCATGCCCCATTGCAGTTGTGTCAGGGAATAAAATAATATCATATATTAAAAAAACTGCAAAAGCAGAAAGCAAGGTAGGCTAAAGCAAGAGAAACTAAAACATCAGAAACATATTTTCAGAAAAGAAATCCTGTTCTGTAATCTGTCATCTTGGTAACATAAGAGAAATCTGCTTGAAAATTGTCTGCAAGGGAAGCCTAGGAAAAGAAACTGTATGCAACTACACAGTTTGTAATGGCGAGACAGTAAGTTAATTATGCACCAATTTGAAAACTATACACAACGTAACTAATTTAATAAGGGTTGAATAAAATGAAGCTTTACATCTATTATATTTTAATGGAAACACAATGTGTTCTATCATTTAATACACTTAGGGTGCCCAAGCAATCATAGAAGCAATTACAGCAATGTTATTCTTAGCTAAAAATCATAGAATCATAGAATCAGCCGAGATCATCAAGTCCAACCCTTGATCCACTACCACCGTGGTTACCAGACCACAGCACTAAGTGTCACATCCAGTCTCATCTTAAAAGCCTCCAGGGATGGATGCATTTTCATATAATCTTGAAAACTTGGAGCTAGTTTCTTTTCTGGAGGATGTAGTAACTTTGTAATGGCAACTTTTCTGTTCTATTTACTGATACGTGCTTAACCTTCCTTCTACCAGGCTCAAATTTTGGCTTTCAAAATGTGACTGATTTATTTTCTGAATTACAGTTTTTAGAAAGGGAAAACAGCAGGGAGTCGAAATTTAATGGAACCATCAAATATTACAATGACAAGCAGGTATTCAAGTTGAAAGACCTTTACATTTAAGGGCTGTGTGACTGGTTAGAGTGATTTTATAAGGTCTTTTGGTCCTTTCCATCTAGGCTAGAGTGCACTTTTTTTTTCCTTCTTTTTTTCTTTTTTTTCCCACCTGGTTGATGCATCTTCATGCAGACTAGTCTATAGGTTCCCAAGAGCAGCACGGTTCTGAGATGTGTTCTGGAGGTGGATTTTTGGTTTGTGAGTGAATAGCCTTCACACATTTTATTAGACCCTGGCAATAGTTTAATGTGCCATCATCTGTTATCTGTAAATTGTATTGATACAGAGGCTTAGGTGGAGTATTCAGTAACTTTATGTGTCTACCCATTAGAATTTCGTAAGGGGATAGCCTGTGGTGTTTATTTACAGTGCTGTTGGTATATTTTAGGACTGCTAGTAAAGTTTCTGGCCATTTAAGGCCTTTTTATTTTGTGAATTCTGACTAGCTGAGCTTTTAAATCAGAATTCTTCCTTCTAACAGTTCTGATGAACTGGGGATGGTATGCCCAGAGTAAACGTTGTTGGATTGCCTTGGAACAGGGCAACAGAAACAAAACCTCTGTGCCTTCTCTTTAGTCAAATAGGGCCATCCCACTTCTGCAGAAAAGTATGCAAAGGATACTTTCATTCATGGCAGCTTTGCACCTCTAGTTGATTTGATGGTTATAACTTTGAGTTCTAAATGCAGTGCTCTGCACATTTCTAGGAAATACAGAATCGCAGAATGGGTAAGGTTGGAAGGGACCACAGTGGGTCTTCTGAAATGCCTGGATAATATAATTTCTGGTAAATATGTTAGCATGATTAACAAAATGTTAAATAACATAAAGGATTTGCAGGGGATGACTGTAGAACAAAGATCTTGAGATTTTGAAATTGTGAAGCAACAGGAACTGACACAAATGTACAAATATCTGAGTGTTTTTAAAAGTGCTTTTTTTCCGCTCTGAAATTATAAAGAAAAGAAGACCTTTTTATTTTTGAAAAGAAACAGGATGACAAATAGATCTGATGAACTAATGCTTACTAGAAAAATGAGAAGACAATCAGAGTTCCAAGAGAAAAATGGCATGGCTGTTTGCGAAAGGAAATGCTAGAGGAAACATCAAAATGTGAGGCAAGATGGATGCACGATGTAACAGTATCTGAACTACACTGGCTTTTGGATTTCCTTAAAAAAAAAAACCCCAAACCCTCCAACAAAACAACTCTGTGACATTTTTAGAAAGCCCTTCAACCTGCCCTTATCTTCCTTCAAACAAAACTTTCTGCAAAAAAATATGTTTAGGTCGCAAATTATCAACAGTGTGATATCTATTACAGAGCGTGACTTCACCTGTATCTGCAACATCCTTTGATAGTTTTTCAAATTTTAGCCTTGTCTTTTTTTACTTTTTCATATATCATTGACTTACTTTGTACACCATCTACACACTATCTCATGGGATTCATGCACTGATGGGAAATAGATAAGAAACAGAGTCAGAACATAAAATAAATGGGATATATTTTATAAAATATATCTGCAGTGTGTTCTGTTGGTGAATACAGTTTCCACCCAATTTATATTTTCAAGATCTTGCTAGTGGTTATTGTCAGCGGGAAAAACAGTCAAAAAATATGTTATAGATGAATGTGTAAATGTTCACAGGGTAAAGAGATGCTAGTAAGTAATGTTCTTATTTTTATTTTTGAAGACAGATCTGATCCTTAAAATGCTGTGTGGTTCTGTTAGGGTACCACTGATGTTTCTGAGAAGTGGAAATTTTCACAGCTGGTCACTCATTCCATTATTCAACTCTGTCAAAGTTTCAGACTGTGTAAGGCAATGTGTTTCATTTACTTGTTCCTGTTTCTTCATCTGATGATTGAACTACTTAATTTTCTTCGTAATTCATCTTCCCACCTCTGACTAAGAGGTTCAGAGAAAACTAGATTTTTATTCAGTAACATCAATTTCAGGCAGTGTCCATATGCCTTTCCTCCTCACTGAGAAACTAAATATTTCAAATGCAGCAACCTACAGAATTAGTATGAATGCCCTCTGAATCACTTGCTTTAAAGTAAAATGAATTGTAATTGCTTGCCTCTTTCTCATCACCATGCTATACCAGCATAGCATGACCCAGTGATTTAAGGTGTCAGCACACTAGTAGACCTGTAATTTACCTCTGAATGAATATTTGCTATGACTTAGTTGTTTCCCAATTAATATTGTGGGTTACTTTCTGATATTTTTATAAGACTCTGTATTTACTGATTTTTTTTTAAGTAGGAAGCATGGGATCTTTATTTATCTTATTCTACCAGTGCTATTTTTCTTGCATTTTCAATTAAAGGAAAATTTTGACTGTATACTGAAATTCTTAGTTTTGGTTCTGAAAATTAAATTAGTTTTTAAGTATCTGTGTTACATTACCCAGCTCTGCCAAGAATTCACTACTTGAAGAACCACAAGAATCAAAACCGGAGTTTATTTCTCTTTTCCTAAGATATATATTTGCCTTCAAATGCATAAATTTTGCTCAGCATGGAAACCTACATCTTCATAATACAATGAAATAAGGCATCAAAGAAATTTAAACAGTAGTACAAATTAAGTAAATGGCTGCTTTAAATCACTCATATGTACAATATTATTGTACTCAAAAATAATATAAAAATTGACTGAGTTTTTTCCTGTAAAGATTAGCACTGATATAGTTTGAAAGTGTGAAAATGTATTAAGCTGGTGAAAAAAAAATTAATTATAGTTTTCCTCTGTATCATTATTACTTTTAAATCACATCATTGAGTTTAAGAGAATACATTTCTAAATACATTTGGAGAAGAACCATTGGCTTGTTGGAGCATAATCATATTTATCCAATGATCCAGCCTTAGCATATCTGTGTTCACTTTAATATGCAGTATCAATATATTTTTTAAAAAATCTGAAATCCAGGTAGTTCAGACCAAAAATTATAAAATTCATGTTAATGGCTTATGAAGAATGGTATAGTTTTGATGCTGATAATAAACTAAGAGTGAAGGCCATGTTGGATTTTGAAATAAATTTGTTTCAAAAATCTGAATGTTACATATTCCGTAATAATGTTCTTACTTAGCATTAATTATTTAGCAGAGCCCCTCACTTCCTCTGTGGCACACACAGAAGTTCTGTGCAAAAGATTTCCCTTTGACTGGTATCCTAAAAACCACAGAGCAGCAAGAATTGGAGGAACAATGATGACAGAGGGTGTATAAAGTGACATTTCTGCGTGCAGACTCCTATGTATCTCACAACTTGCTTAATCCTGTTCCTGATCCCTCCTGGGTACACATTTTTGAAAAATCAGAGTAAGAAAAATTACACCAAAAAATCCTATTGACAGTGAAATTGTCTGATACAATAAGATTCAGCAACTTACTGAAATTGTTTTTAAGAATAAGGAGGAAATGTGTTTTCTCCCACTGGGAAAGTGTTTTAGAATCTCACTGCGTGGTGATTGGAAAGTATTTTCCAATCTGTAGCCTAAATTCAGTCACAGCCAGTTTCTTCCCATTGTTGTGTTGCTAGCATCATCTTTTGATTTAAATGTCCTTTTTCTATCTCTTTGGAAAATATAATGATAAAAAAACCCAGCAAGACAAAAAAAGCAAAACTTTGCTCTGGTTTTGAGAGGGCATCATGAAAATCAACATTGAGGATCTTTAATCTGTGAGGGGAGAAATCTCCTGAAAGCCCTGTTGTGAAAGTGCAGTTTAGAAGGGAAATGAATATTGGAGTGACTGAACACTAAGGTACTTTAACATCTCATTTTTCTGGGATAGGAGTTTGCTGAATCTGGTTATTCTTCTTTATGAATAAGTTTCTCAATTGCTATGAAGCTGTACTGCCTTACTAGATTTGTAGGTAGAGCTTTTCTGGCCAAAAATTTTGCTGTGTCTGAGATCAGCACTGTGCAAATTAGAAGCAAAAAGGAAATTTTTGCTTTTGATATACTATCCTGGAAAAGTCAAACATTTATATTTTGTATAGCATTCAGTTAAATAATATAAACTTTAAGTCCTAACAGGCTCAAAATCTGGTTAAGATGTTTGCCATCGGCCAGCAAAACTCATGAGATTATGGAGAGGCTCAAATTAGCCAGAGCTGATTAGACGAAACATGGGCGTGGGAGGAGGCTGGCATCCTTTGGGAATAGTCCCCTCTACTTGTGCACCTGCATCAACAGTTCAGTGCACGGATAGGTTTTCTTCAGCTGTGCATTCTTCACGTGCCTGTACATGATGCACTGTACAGCATACGTCTTTGCTCCAGTGATGCTCAAATAAGGGTTTTCATGATTTCTCATTACAGCAAATGCTGGTCAGTATGTTCCCAGAGACTGCTAGAGAGAGGTCATGTTTCTAGAAGGGTATGACGAGCTTGGTTCAAACAAACTCAGATTAATGAGGTCCTTGTGTACAAATTCTCCAAACAAGGCAACAGACTCAAAAGTTTCTCAATTAAAACACATTAGCCTGCCCAGTCTGCATTGTCAAGCAGCTGAGCCACGTAGCAATTGCTCAAAAACTGTTCATAGCTGGCAGGGGGAAGGAGGGCTTTGTCTTTTGTTTCAAAATCACCTTACTAATTTTAGTTTAACTAATTACACCATGTTGTCTGCAATTTTAGGCTGTGGAGCCTAAATTCATTTCTCATTGGAGAAGGAAAACTGGCTCCTAAAAATAATCTGCACTGTTGAAAACTACTTTTGTTTGTAAATTATTAAGTATATCCACCTCATTTATATATATATATGTGTGTGTGTGTCAAAGTAGGAAATTTGAAATTACTATTGAACTATATTATTACAGCATAACATTAAGTTATACTCAAGTAATTTCAGGTCTTTTTGTCTAACTTGTTAATGGAAACTGCTTGCCTCACAGTCTATGCAGTCAGCACTGGTACTAAAAAATATCAGCATTATAACATTTTTCATAGTGTCTAACCTAACTATCTGTTCTCTAAATGTAACTCCATTGTTTCTTCCCTTTTCCCTTCAGACATGGGGGAGACTTTTTAACAAACATGGAACATTCTTCAGTTTTTCAGCTCTAAACTAAAATCTCAATTGTGTTTTGAACTTCTTTTGTGTAATCTTCTTATGGACCTGTAATTATTCTTTTTTGCTGCCATTTTGAAATAGCTTTGGTGGTACTCACAGCTGGATACAATACTCCATCTTCTTGGTGTGCTCTGTTTTAGAGCAGGAGTCCATTGGATGGCCTAAAGCTCTGCCACTTCTGTTTGGTGGTATGATCGTGGAGGGACATGATTACGCTGATGCACATTCAGCTTGCAAGATACTAGAATCTCCCACCCCTCTTCCACAAAACAGTTGTTCACCACTGTGTCTTTGTGCAGCTGATTGCTCCCGCTTCAATACAGAAGACTACATAGTAATTCCTTCTGTTTGTAAGTGCCCGCTTGTTCCTGTTCATCAGTGGGATTGCAGCATTTCCCGTTTCTGAGTTTTGCACTCACTCTGTATTCCTACCTTTTTCATATATAAAATCTTATAAGACACTGTAAGAGAAAACCTGATTAGATGTTAAAGACCTGATTTAGAGTATTTTCCCTATCCTAACATGTAGAGAGGAAAAATTGTTTCTCCTTGAGTTAGTTGAGAACAGACCACGAATCACTAGTAGCTGGACAACTGGAGAATTTTGCAGGGTGAAAATTTTGTTATCTACGTTATAGGAATTGCACTGCTATCTCATCAAGAAACATTGCTACATAACAACGCTAACCAACCATGTTGAAAGATAAAAGCTTTCTTTTTTCGTACTAAGAACCTCTTAGTGTAGTGCCTGTTCATAGGAGCATGTGAACTTTGCAACAAAATCTCACACAAGCATTATAAGGACTAACTGATTGTTGTGGGAAACCCATTCTGCATGACAATGGTCATAATATGATGCAGAATAAGTAAATAGTAGCTTTTCATATGATGTAGGAGTATGTAGGAGGAAAGTACTTCTAATGCTTCTCTTCCTCTTTTATTTACTTAGCTGTTTGGTGGAAGGCAAATTTCTCTCTGACAGACCTTCCTTATTGCCTCAGAGTTAGGATATTTTTCTGGGAAGTTATGCATGGCTTTGTTGTTATTATTAGACTTAGAGAAAAATGAAACTAAAATCTCACTTCCAAAGAGATTTGAATTCATGCTTCACAACTCACATCCATCTGTAAATTCATAATCAATAACATATTTCCTCCATTTCTCATCTTTCTTACTTTTTGGATGATATTAGTGTTCATCCTATCTCTTTTCTTCAACCTTATCTTCCATTAAGAAGTTTCTGGTGTGTCCTAAGATTGGTTCCATAACTAGAGCTGAAGCAAGCATTTAAATACTTTTCTGAATTTCTCATTTTGCAGAACCATCCACTAACTTTATCTGCTACAGAACTCAGACCTATCAGAATATTATACATAAAGTTTCACAAGGAGTACTGGAAAATAGGGAAGAGCATTTTAATAACATACCTTATTAATTCCTATGTTGAGTCCTCTGAACCCTCACAAATAAATTTTCACACAGAACAACAAAATTTAATTGGGTTGTCAGTAAGCCTATGAATATCCAGATTTCAAATATAGCTCTCAGGTACTCACAAGTTTTGAGCTGCAATGTAATTTATACCTATATATTTCAGAACAATGAAGGCTTATTTCAAATCATTTATGTGCTGTATAGTATAAATACATTTACAATACATACATTAAAATAATATAAATATATCTAAATTACAATGTCATATATTTTTATGATTGTGTTTGTCTGTATGTTTAAGTTTATATTTATGTTTAAGTTTATTTATTAATGTTTTTATAACATTCCTTCCCACCACAGCAGAGTTTTTATATTTATACTGTGCAACAGTTTCCTACAATATTTTTGTTGCTGCCAGTGCAGATTCAGGGTAGAATACATGAATATAATATCTACATGCATTGTTGTGCCTAACAGTAAATAAAATAAATTAGTATATCTATGACTTTGGAGAAAAAAAGGGCTTTATCTTCAGATATCTTCAAACCAGAATAGTTTCTTATGATAGGATTATTGTATTCTTTTATTAATTCTTATGATAATTAAATCATAATGTTCATAATCAACATTTTCAATTGATTTTAGAACACGAGATTGTTTTCATAAGTAGTTAATTTTATCTGGTTTGACTTCACAGAAATCTGAAGGGAGTTAGTTTTAATTGTTATATTCTCAAAATCTATAGAAATACTATCCCTTTTATGTTTAAACACAGCTGCGCCGTTGAAATAAACAGCTCCCTTAATGACAGCTGTTTTTCAAATATCACTCGTGGAATAAGTGAAACATTTGCAAAGTGCTGTGTGACATACATGGCATTTTGTGAAAACAGCATGGAACTTTAGCGTTTCTTGGTTTCATATGAAATACAACTGCAGCTGGTCAAATACAATCCAAACTAAACGTAGTTTTTTTGACCATATAGTTATACTTGGATTGGCCTCCTATTTGCTGTTTCAGGCAGGGCACTTAAAATCCTCTCCCAAAGGCAACAGTGACATGAGCCTGATTGTGTGATCATTCAGATAGCTTCCAGGCCTTCGCTATGAACAACACTGTGTGCAGTTACAGCTCCATTAAAATAAACCCAAAGAATTAACATTAAAATTGTTTTAAAGCAAGAATTGCATTTTTAGTCCTAGATGTGATTGTTTTATGTTGCAGAACAATAAAAAGCATATGGCCAGCAACTCACAGATTTGTTTTGTTTATCCCTGTCTTATATTGAGGCCAACTGCATGATTTAAATCATCCTGTATCAACAAAAAATTGGTTTATAGCATAGGAGAGTCAGGCATGCAAGTTTTCTCTCAGTCTGGTTTGTTAGAATTCTACTAAAATTCTATCACCAATTTTCAGTTTGTGTAGAAATACATCAAAAGACATGAGGGAAGAATACATAGCTTCTTAAATGCTTTACAGTCTCTTTACATGATACCATCGTGGGGCATATCCTAGCAGAAACTCTCAAAAAATTCCACACCAATTCAAAAACTACTGCACTCTGCGTGATACCTCAGGGCAGTTTACTTGTCTTCATATACAAGCATGATATAAATTTGGGGAATGTTAGTAGAAGCAGTTACATGATCTCAGAAATCACTTTCTCAGCATCATAAAAAACGAAACCTCCTATTACAAAGTAATAGTGCTTATACAAAGTTGGTTTGCATCGTGAAATATATTTATCATGGCTTAAATAAAGGCAATTACAAAAAAAATTAAAAAAAAAATATGTGCCCTGGAATACATGAAATGGAAGTACCTCTCATGGCTTTTTTATATCATGCATAGTTGTCATTCTTTAAAAATTATTTTGTGAGCTCTATTGTATGTCTTAATTAGTTATTTTCGTCCCAGTGCTAACTACTTTTTCTGTAATATATGAATTTCCCCTTTTTAGAGCAGGGATAGGTTATATGAAAAAAACTATATATTCTACTTGTGATGTTTTCCCTATTTTCTATTAAAATCTAATCAAAGAAGTTTTTATTTGAAAACCAAATGTCTACATTTTTCTGCCTATAGGAAACTGCAACAAAATAATCTGAGAACAGTGTTTTGAACTTAAGTATAGAGGATGTGAAACGAGCAATGTCAAAGTGCTGCAATTCACAATAAAACTATACATGTGCTCTACTTGCAAAGATTTTTAGCATCATAGAATTTTAATTTTGTGTGTTCATGTCTACTGACAGAACTTGTTAAAGTAAAAATTGTAATCATATTCGAGTATAAACCAGTCTTTGCTTTTATAACACACTCTTGGAGGAAACCGCCATCCTTACTGCTTGTTCTTGTAATAAAATTATCCACTGCTGAACAATCCAGACAAATAAATAAAGAGTATAAGGAAAAAAGACTCTTTCCAAAAGTAGGGGGAAAATCAAAATAAACAATGATAAGAAGCTGCAAACAACACGTCAAATTTCAGAATGTAAAAGGAAGAAGGTAGAATTTAGAGCTACATGAAAAAGAGGAGGGATAGCAAAGACAAGAGCTAAGTATTACACATTCAAAAATAATCTTACAAGTATATCCAGGAGCTGCAGGGAGAGAATGAAAATCAATTTGTAAATACTTTCACTGGCTAGAAGAAGTTGCTCAGACATGCAAACCTCTCAGATAATTTTTAGTTCTTACAATGTGCTCCTACAGCCAAGAAGACCTTCCATTTTATTCATGTCTTATTGCATATTTCAAGTATTTTCTCATCTTCATTTAAAAAAATATTTTAAATAGGCCAACAATAAAAACCTCAATATTCTCTATAATTATTTAAGTGTTTGATTAAAGTTCCTGTTACTACAGTGCTTTGCCTTTCTCTAGAGGAGTGCAGCAGGAGGATGATGCTTCCTTAGCTCATGGTGCCACAGCTGTCAAGAACCAGGATGTACAGTGCAGAAATAATTCCCTGGACAGGTCACTGTAAGGAATGGGTAGTGTTATTCTTAAATTATAGAGTCAGTACATTCTTCTACAGAAAACATAGATAATAAAGTGAAGTGGGAGTCTGAAAGATGACCTGCTTTACCCTAACTCATCTAATATGCCCATCATTTCTTGTAGCATTCTTATCTCTGGGTACAGCCCTTATCCTTTTTTATCATTGAAACATGCTACCTCAGACTGTGATACAGTATGTCCTTCAGATTCAGGTGGTTCCAACTAAAATTGTAACGTCAAAAAATACTAATCGGACACTTTTTTGGTGACATCTGTAGGTTTATCATCCAGTTTTGCCACAGAGAAAGTACCAGGGAAGAAAGAACACAGTACAAATGAGGAAAGAAAACCCAACAATCCTTGTCATAGTCTGACTTGCTAAGAGCATGTCAAACTTTAATTTTTATTTTTCTTTTTAATGAAGGAGAAGATCTGGGTTTTTTATTGAGGCAAAAAAATAACTTGTTTGAACAACATAGTGAGACCTGGATAACTCAGGCTGGACATAGGTTTTTCTGTAGATACACAAATCCTATTAAATCTCACCTCCTTTAGAGACTGGATGCCAGAGTGTCTCAGATAGACACTGCACTTGCAATAAAAGAGTTTCTTTCAATCTCTGACATATCCAAACATCCTTTTCTGTGTCTTTGAAATAGAATGGTAGAATCTTTAGGTGTCACTCAGTGTTGCCAGAGCACATTTAACACAGAGGACTTCTCAGCTTTATTCTTCTGTAGGGATACAGACTGTGAAGGATAAGAAATATCTATCTATGTAACAATATACTTTATTTTTCCAGTAGTGCAACATAAATTTTCCACTAACCCTCTGGCTTAGAAAATGAAATGTTAAAAACTATGTCCCCTTTTCATCAAAGTGAAATACAGTTTTATATAAAGTTCATTTCTAAAAAATTGCTACAAGGAAAAGGCAGTAGAGCTGTTTCTCTCTGTCTTCTTCCATTAATCCCATGTCATCTGAATTCGCTTAAATTCTGTATCAATATTTTAAACTCCCTCTTTTTGATTTATCAGTATTAGAACTTTGGAAACTCTTATTCTCTCAGTAAACACATGAATATGCTCATAAACATGTAGTGTAACTCAGCCTTAAGGAAAACAAGGAACTTATTTCCTTTGTTGCAGTCAGCAGTGTGTGACTACACAGAGAGGGAAGTCACATGAAAAAGACGTTTTTACACAGTCATTGAAGCAAAATTTTTCTCTAGAGATTCAATCCAAAGGTCACCACAGTTCTTATTCACTTTACAAAGTTTCAGATTTGGCCTAAGAACCCAAATCTTCACTTTTTCTTTCTTTTCTTTTTAATGAAAAGAAAATTATATAGCTACCTTTTTTATACAACATTTTAGGTGAACTTTTCTAAACTACATTCCTTAACAGATTCAACAATAAGACTTTTATTAATTATGACCTTGGCAGCTTTTATAATATGGATTTTCAAAATCTGGTACACTTTATGCTATTGTATCTTTTGAAATCTTTAAAACATGCCAAAAATTAAGCTTTTGTAATAGATATCTTTTATGACACACAGCAAAAAGGACTCTCAGTTTTCAGAGTTTAATTATGTAAATTTCTCTTAAAATTAAAAAGATAAAAGGGTATTAAAATTAGCATCCCCACCAGGTTCTTACTTCTCAAAAAATCTACTTTTAGGAGTAAACCCTGCATTAGACAGATAACAATAAACTTCTTTGGTGTCTTTGTTCCCAAAAAACTGGTCATTATATTTAGAAACCTGACAGGCATAAGTAATGCTAAAGGATAATGAAAGGCAAAAGATTTTATGCTGCAGTGTTTTCTGTGATACAGAAAAAACTCATTGCTTTTGAAGGGGTGAGGATCTGGGCCCAGACAAAAATCAATCAAAATGCCAATGGACCTCAACAGGAGATAATAACAGCTTCTCTAATTAGAAACATAATGAAAATGCTCCTGTCACACCTATTTAATTTCTGGCTATTGCACTGCATATTTTTCTACCACTTTTTGAAGACTGAATATATTCAAAAGGAAGGATGGTACCCCAAAGCATTTGCAGTAGCAAAGTCAGATAACTTTGGGATTTCATAAGATTCATTTTGTATATATCACCCAGAGTTTTTGACTGAATAACCCTCCATAGTAGATGGATTGAAGCTGGTAAGCTTTGCAGAAGCATGCCAGCTCCCCAAAGAAAGAGTTTGAAGAAAAACAGCATTTTATTTCCACAAAGAATCCATTACGACATCTTTGACTCTACTTCCAGCAAACCTTCCCAGATGAAATTAACTCTGGACAAACAATAATAAACATATTTCTGTGATGATGGCTGCTGATAGTCTTATAAAATCTTACATTTGAGTTTTCACACAATGATGAAAAATAACACCCGCAATGTGGTTTTGAGAGCCTCACAAAAGTAAGAAGACAGACATAGATGTGTTTTTGAAGCATTTTCCTAAGTCAGTAACCCTATGCATCTCCTATCCCAGCTGTGTTTGAAGACAGTAATTTCCTGACTGAGGCATTGTCTTTCTTTGGTCTTTGCACATTGCTGAGCATATGACCAGCACACACATTCTCTTCAGTGCATGAAAAATGTCTTCGATGTTAAAACTAAGTTGGATTTGCTGTAATTGCTGTCACCTGGTAACTTATGAACAAATGGACTACTCGTTTTATCTTTTGATGGGTAAAAAATTAAACATTTGAGACCATGGTGACTTCTCAGGATTTCTTGTGCCCAGCCTGGTGGCTGTGAGCCCTGAACTGTGCAACCTCACCCTTTCCAAAGACAGATTAAGCTGAGATTTATTTTCTGTTGCTTGGAGCTGTTTTTCCTTGGCATTTGGGATTATTAAAAACATTCTAACTGCATGGGCTCCTCTTGTTGTTTTAACCTCCTTTTGTTTTCTTTTGTTCCTGAAACCAGTACTTTGAAGAGATTGTTTTAATCTCACTTATCTGAAACTCATTCTTGAATGAAATAGAGCATATTTTAGATTTAGGATTAGATTAGAAAACATACTTTTGTATGAAAATTTCTATGTTAGTCACAGTACTGACTTCACTGCCTAAATTCTTGTCAGTGCAGCTTACAAAGACAGCTGTCTCCCTCTTGAGTTAACTGCATTTGGTTTGACTTGGATACAGACTTCTTTCTTGCCAGGACTTTACAACAGTGAAGACCAGATTACTAAAAATGCAGTGCCTGCCCAACCAAAAGCAGAAAGTAGAATCAGGCACCTTGAAATGGACCCTGACCATTAGTGTGTGCAAGCAAAGAAACCTGGCACTTAAAGGCTGTAGTAGCTGCTGGTTAACATTTAAAATAAAGCTGGTGGGAGGCAGCTGCCATTTGAGTTAAAAGAAATGTTGATATTTCAACCACTGCTTAACAGTTCTGTTACTTAATTGTTCATGTTCATTTTAGATAAATACATCTGTGTTTTGGATAAAATAGCAACATTTTATTATGGAAAAAATGTAGTTGTGTCCCTGCTAGAAGTACTAGGAGTGGAGCAGCCTCAGTTAAACTTACTAAACAGAAAGCAAGAAAACTCTAATACACCCACCTCAAACCTAAAACATATATTTAGAATGCACTAGAAGTTCCTTGAAAATGTATCTTATAATCTCTTTCAGTATGTTATTTCTCAGTACCATCCTTTTGCTTTTACTTTCTCATTTCTTTTTTTCTCTTCAGTTCAAAGTATTTCAGAGCATCAAAGACTGCCTAGTGTCTCACTGGTAGAAGTTTTATAGCAGGCTGTGCACTGCATGTGCTGCAGCTAAAAGCACCTGCCAGTGCTTGGAGGTGCGTGGGCTGCTACGATAGCAGTGAAGAGTGGAGCCACATCCATTATTCTCTGGGTAAGAGCTTGATGCAGTAAACTGTATCTCCAAAACTTCTTCCAGGATTTTCTGCCCGGAACATTACAAAGCAGAGCCAGGGAGCAAGAGACATGTGTAACAAGGATCTAGTCCTTACATTTGTTCCCTGACATCCTCTAATAAGTGTAGCACACCGAGTAAGACCTACTATAACAGTAAGTTCAGTGGTAGTCTGAAGATTCTGAAGACTAAAAAATCACCTTCAAACTTAATTTAGCATAATGTCTACACGTGTGTGCATGTGTGCAATCTGATCTGAAGCCAAAAGAAACCTCAACATCTTAGGTTCATAAAACACCTGGAAGTGGAATAATTTATTTTCTTTTCTATACATGCGAGAACACTAGAAAAAAAAATAGTGATCAAGCCTACGGGGTGAATTCAAGGTATAACTACTCAATTCTTTTATTTAACTGGTTGTGTTTTTCTCATAACAAACCAGTTACAAGAAGTGAATCTGTACCTTCTTTTGTGCAGCCTGTTTTGTGGCAGTGTTACAGAAATTTCTACTCATGTTTTGGCATTGCTCTCAGGTTGTCTTATTTCGTTACACTGCCCCTCAAACTCTGGTTTATCACAAAGATGAATTATCTCAAATTTTTGTATAATAGGTAAAGGAAATTAATGAAAATGAACCCCAGGCTGGCATACATCAGCAGACCAGCAAGTATATACCAGTGTTGAGCAGTTGTCATGGTTTAGGAATGATATTTTCCAGTTTCATGTTCCCACCGAAACCACTCCAAACCATGTACCCCTCACTCATTCTCCCCTCTCCTTCCTCTGCAGTGGGCTGGAGAGGAGAACGGGAGGCAAGAGGTAAAGATCTCAGGTTGAGATAAGAATGATTTAATGGAAACAGCAATTAGATAAGAAACAGTACTAACATCAATATTATTAATAGAAGTGTACAAGAGAGGTGAGCAATTCATATGCTCACTACTATACAACCCAAGTAACCCGGAAGGGACCCCTTCCCCATTCCCCAAAAAGTAAAGTGAGGTGGTACAGAATAACCTCCAGGTTCTAACCATGCTCCCTCCTGGCTATTGCAAAAATTAACCCTGTCCTAGTTGGAACCAGGACAGCAGTGCAGCCCAGAGACAACTGAGGGGCTGCTCATCCAAACCCCATGTTTTCTATGCATAACCGGAATCCAGAGCATCCAGAGCCCTGCAAGTTTGCCATCTGCGTTAGAAAAGTTATCAGAAGTAGATTTTTTTGTGTCCCAAAAGCACTTAGTGGTATGAGAACTTCCTCCCATGCATTTTCTTCCTCTGTCACAATATTGCATGAGACCTGTGCATTCAATGAATGAGCTGGGAGGACAAGAACTTCTTAAAATTTTGCCAGGTATATCCTGAGCTCCTTTTACTGTGGACGTGGTAAGTGGCCCTACTATGAAACACTGAGAAAAGAATAAAAGAAAAATAAATTTTAATATTTTTCCATTTGTTTAGACTACTAGAGAGCAACGAAGAGCACAGCTGTTGTCAACATCTGGAAGTTAAAACAAAAACTCTCTGGAGGCAACAGCGTAACTTTCACTACTCTTGGCACTAAATACGTAATTTAATTTTCATTTATTGTGTCCTTTTGCTGATCTTCTGTTTTCATCTTCCAGCAGTCAATGCTTTAAAATAGTGTTTCTCAAGTACCTTATTGAGTCAGCATACTTAAATTGTTGCCTTGTACAAAATTCCAATAATGTTACATTTCATGGCTACATTTGAAACAAAAACAATATTCTTAACTACTTTTGCTTCTATCTGTTTGTTAAAAGTCAGGAAAAAAACTAATTAGTATATTTTCCTATATTTCTTTGCTTCAGATCAACAAGATGTATATAAAGGCATTAAGATAAAAGGGCAACTTGGGGAAATTCAAACTTGCATAATTTGAGAATCTGAGAATTAATATTATTTAGAATTTTTTTTTAATTTGTGAATTTCTAACTAAGAGAAAAATAATCATATTATTAAATTGATTTTTTTTGTTTCACAATAAATCTGTTTCTCTCCTAGCTAATTAAGTTCTCCCTTTCTTCTGTGAGAGCCTGAGGCTTCTTCAATTGAAATTTTCATTTCAGTTCTTACTACTCTTTCTTGCCCTCCATTAATCAAGATAATTACCATTAATGATAGTGTGTATGTGGGGGGGAAATAGACCTATTTCTTGGATACAATTTTTTATGTCTGAAATTAAATGAAAAATCATCAAAACACTGTTTCTGCTCCAGCATAAATATTTTTGAATTTTTCATCTATATGATAAAGCTTATCAAGTTTCTACTCAACCTTATACAGAAAAATAGTATAAAAAGTAGCCAAATTAAAAGGCAACTGATATCTTTTGAAAAATAAACAACACACAGGCAGGCGAGAAAATTTCAGTCATCACTGTGCAATAATTTAAAAAAAAAATCCTAACAAGTTTACATTTGCTGCCGCTATTGTCCAGCATAGTTACATGTGACAGTTCTTTGAGGTCTTCTGAATTTCTAGATATATTACTTTGCATGCCAAGGAAAAGAAATAACAGATCTTCCCTATGAGGAGACTCCATGCTAACAATAGGATGCTATACATATGTCAAATAGGCAGTAAACATTGAAAAATCACAGTCACAGCCAAATGAAATTGGCATTCATTCCAGGGAGGTGGATTTCATTGACTTTTCAGAAAGAAGTGTTTTTATATGCAAAAATGACAATGCTGGTTATTTATTCTGATCATGTTGTTAGTTCTAAGGTAAATATTTAGTTGCTTTCGTCAGAGTACCGTAAATGTTCAAAGATCAAGACAGAGTTGTGAGAAGAAATAATATATTACACTAATTCAGCAAACAGAGTTGGAAAAATCAAAGATCTTCAGAATATGCAAAATATTTTTCAAGCTTTAAGCCCAGAAACACTGAAATGTAAAATGTTTTCTCTGGGAAAGGGGATCTCCATATCAATCAAGGCAAATGTTATTTGTTCGGAATCAGGCAGAAAATTAAATGGTAACAATGCAACTTTTACTGACCTGCTGAAATCGACCGTTTTCTTCGCCTTATTTTGTAGTGATTTTTTACTTGAGTGATCCATGTTTCACATACAGCCTGAATGCTAAGGTTTCCACAACATGGAAAGCAAATAACAGGAGGGCTGCTCTGTGGTTGACTCTTTCTCCAAGGTATTGATCAGACTGGGGCATCAATCCTAGCTATTTCTTTTTTTTCCCCCCTAAATGATTAGAATATAACAGTGTCTCAGTTTAATGAGACTGAAGTGTTTTGCTAAGGAGGATGAGTTATGAGGCAGACCCAGCTCCTCTCTCTAAGCAATTGTAAATCGGAAAGTAAGAGGCTCCAACTGAGGAAGTATGGAGAAAGGAAAAATAACAGCTCTTTATTAAAGGATATATGTGTATTGGCAGAACAACAAAAGAACACAAAAAAAACCAACTAAAAAATAATCCTGCCCCTAAAAAAAAAATCCCCTTGGAAAGGAAACAGTTCGGTACTTTCTGCCTTTTGGAGCAATTCTAACCACGGTCAGCAGGGGGTGCTGTTGGGCTCTGGTGGTCGCTGCACGAGGCCCCAGCGTGCAGGGGAAGCCGAAAACGGAGATTCCCACACACACACACACACACACACACACACCAAGGAGGGGAGAAGGGGAAAAGGGGAAAACTGGGGTTCGTCCCAGGAAAACTCACACTGTCTGCTGCTGGCTGTGGCCGAGATTCCCTCCCCCATTCTTCAGTGTGCACAAACCACTGCCAAACATGGGAGCAGAGGAGAGAAAGGGTGACTTCTTCCCCAAGAGGTTCCACTGTAGGTGGGTCAAACCTCTCCGATGAAGTCCGAGCAGGTCTTGGGGGGCAGAACAGGGCACAGGAAACAAAGGCAAACCAGAACCAGAAAACAGCCAGATGACCAAGCCGAGAACAAAACGACTTCGGAGCCTCTCCAACACACACCTTGCCTGAGTTAAGGCAAAAGTGAAGTGCCTTGCCATTTCTGAGGAGAAAGCAAAAAACTCCACACACTCCCTCACAGTCTTCTGAGGGCTTTCAACCTGGAATGTGGATTGTCAGCCAGTTCTTCGTGTGCGTGAATCACCCTAGGCAAACCACCCTCCTCTATTCAATATCTTTCTTTTACAGTGGGACGGGGGAAAGAAAAATTCCTGCTTGGTTTCTTAGAACAAGTAAGCCTATGACAAACAGGGAGTTCTGCAAAGGTCTGTAAAGTCAAAAGCACTCCCACATTAATCAGTGCTAATTGTGTAGTATGTGAGAAGTCTTACATGAATCAACAGCCCTTGGATTCCCTTATGTAATATTTCACTACAGAAAGGTAATGCAATACAAACACTTCTGGTCCTGGTGTTGCCTACCTGGGCTTCATTTTTTTGTGGTTAGTTGTGTCATCAAAAGAGAGAACTGAGATTGTTTTGCTACCGTACCAGAGCAGGTATAACTCCTGTTGACTTAGATAACCACTACCTTGGTTGACGGGTGCTAAAATATAATGAAATTCACTGAAATCCTATTTAAAATGTTAGAACCTTGGGGTCAATATGAACTCATTATATGCCATAAAATAAAAAAGAATTATAAAATAAAGGAACAATTTGAGAACTTTAGAAGACTAAATCACAGGGCAATAAAATGGCTCAGAATTCATTGTGGATACTTGTGAAGCACATGAGAAAGAAAATACAACTATCCCAAATCCAAAGGCTAACCAATGAATTCTGAGTTGAGTACTATTTTTTGGGTGTATGATAAGTTCAAGAAAAGGTGTGCTCAGTGTTTGACAGGGAACAAAAAGGCAAATCAAGTGTTAGTAATTCTCAGGCAGAGAACAGATAGCAAAACAAAGGGCACAAGACATTGTTTGGATCCATGGTTTACCCAAATCTTGAGGGTGCAGTTCTGGTCTCCTTGGTCAGGGCAGTAGAAGTAGGAGAGTAGAAAAGAAAACAACCTGAAATAACTTGCTTACACAAATGCTGATACTTGTCTGATTGCTGAGGGAGCCCACTCAACTTGCCAACCCCGTGGAAAAACAACCTAGCAAAAGTAAATGAATGTCATTGAGCCACGTAGGAGGGAAGGGGCAGAAGGCTTGTACTTTTAAACAGTCAATAATTGTCTATGTACAATTTAAAGAATAAATTAGATATCCCTCTTTATTTTCATGAAGATATTTAAGACTAATAAAAACATATGAAATTTTAAAATAACACTACTTACCTTCAGTACTCTTTCCTACAAGATAGCTGAGCCTAGGTAGCAACAAATTTTCATATATATTAGATCATTTTATGCCACTTCAGCAGAGTAAAAGAGATTGTAAAGCAGCAGTAAATTATATTGGCATACACATTAAGATACTGTTGGGATAATGTCAAGTGCCTTCAGTGCAAATGAAGTATTGTTTTCGGCTGTGGCTAATGAGTGTATTCAATTACATTAGTCAGCACCACATTAAAAGGATGGGGACTTTCAGACATCATGGAATAAACAAAATGCTAATTAAGCAGGCATGAAAAAAATGGTTTGAAAAATTGAATGTTGGTTGTTCTTTGCAAGTTATATATTTCTTCTAATTTCAATTTTTCATTCCATTTTTAGATAAAATCTTATTGGTTTCTTTGAAGACACTGGACTAGGTGCAAGTTTTTTGTGGCAGATTTTGGAGAACAAACATTAAGTAGAGCAATATTTTTTAAATTTTGGACAAAGTCATTGACTCATTTTTCCACCTTAGGAAGTCTTTCACTGAATCCTGCCTTGGCCATGATAGCAAATTCTTATCAAATTGCATATTAAGTAGGAATTAAAATGCTTTAAATTATTTTTTATGAAACTTTGCTTTCTTCTTTCCTGTAAAAAATATTGTATCACACAGACAGCAAAAATATTAATTAGACATTTTACTTATGAGTTAAATTTATATGACTTAAAAGTTTGCAGTATTAATTGCTTGTATAAGCAAGTAATTAGAAGATAAGTTGTTTGCTCATCAATGTGCTGTTTCAAATAATAATAATCTCTGGGTAACATAGATGAACAAATCACAGCAAAATGTATAACAGTAGAAATAATTTTTCCTTATGCATCCAATGAATTCTTGGTACCATACACGCTAATCAATGAAAATGTACCCATAAATCTTCTTAGTGCTCTAATACATTATATTTTTCAACAGGAAACCCAAAAGTGACCCTAGAAGGCAAATATTCCACAGGCTACCCATTTTATGTAATTAGAAACTATAATATTTGGTCTCCTGGGTTTACAGAAAGAAATAACTTTTTTGTTTGGACATAACACAGATGACTCAGTATCACTACAAACCCAGTTCTGAATGACTGCTCTCCTACATACATACATATATATATATTTATATATTTATGTATATATGTTTCTTTCTATATCTATGTAGAGATATATATGTACAAAGATGCTAGCATTACATTTCATAAATCATGCAATTAGGTTCTAGCCTAAGTTTAACAATTATTAAACTAATAAACCTGATGTTAGTAGAGTGGGAAAAGGGCCACAGGCAAGATATTAGCCTCTCTTAGGACTCTGACAGTTTTGTCATTAAGCTGAAATAAGCACATACAATGGATGTTGCAGTGACGCAGACAAGGCCTTTTGCCCAGATTTGCCTTACTAATTTCAGCTGTCTAAAAGTTAGGTGTCTGATCTAAGCTAGCTAAGTGTCCTTAGCATTCAGCAGAGAGAAAGGCATCTCTTGAGCATGATTCACCTGGCTTATTTTACGAAAGTGTTTGTTGCACGCACGTGTTGGCTTAGCTTCATAACTGAGTTGCTAGGCTTTAAATAAGCACATTTGTGATAAATATGGCAGGGGGTCAAACAAATTCTCATTGTTTTTCATGGCCAATTCACAACATTGAAAGCAATTATGATCAAGTAGGAGAAGTAATTTTTGAACAAAATATGTAGATTTCGTGCATGACAACAGGAAATGAGGAAGCATGGTTTGTCACAGACCTCTGCCTGACAACGTACGAATAGTACCTGCAGCATTACTCACACCTGTGGCAAGTATAATGCCACACTGGTCTTCTGGGACAGGAGATTATGATGGCAATCACCCCTACAGTTAGATTTTCTGGTTTACCTTGGCTGTAGAATTCTCATTATTTTATGCTAATTTGGGGTTATCTTACCCCTGGCAAACTGAGGAGAAACTGAACTACATGGTCAAATATTATCGGGGATATGGAAGAAGGAAAGGTATGTGCACACTCACACAAAGGAATGCTTGTCGTGATCACAGAAACCTTATTTTCGTAACAGCTCATGCTTAGAGGGATGGAGCACCTCTCCTGTGAGGAAAGGCTGAGGGAATGGGGTTTATTCAGCCGGGGAAAAGAGAAGCTTTGGAGTGACCTAATTGCAGCTTTCAAGTACCTGAAATGAGCCTACAAGAAAGATGGAGAGGTATTATTTACAAGGGCATGTAGTGACAGGACAAGGGGAATGGTTTCAGCTGAAAGAGAGTAGGTGTAGATTAGATAAAAGGAAGAAATCCTTTACTGTGGAGGTGGTGAGGTGCTGGAGCAGGTTGCCCAGAGAAGTTGTGCATGCCTCATCCCTGGAAGTGTTTAAGGCCAGGTTGGATGGGACTCTGAGTGCTCTGATCTAGTGAAAGGTGTCGCTGCCCATGGCAGGGAGATTGTAACCAGGTGATTTTTAAGGTCCCTTCCAACCCATGCCATTCTGTGATTCTATGATCCTAAAAAGGTAAACAATACTTCTCCAGGAAAAATGAGATGCTCTAAAACTATAATCTAGTGTTTAATCTTCTCTGTCCACCATGCTAATTAAAAATGCTTTGACTGGCCTACTTTCAACCTCAAGTAATGCTGATGTTACATAGAAGTTATCATAATCTTAACCACAAGACCACCAACACTATTCAAATGGAAAAAATTGTATACTGATACCAAATGCTGTGAGTTATATGCAGAGAATGATGGAAAATATATAAACGAAACATAAAACATATAACAAAGATTAAGGACAGTAAAAAGAAATTTTCAGTGATAAAAAAACCCCAAGGGACTAATAACATTTGCACATCATTAGGCAGACATAGTGGAGATTTCAATAATAATTCAGTGAAGTTTATATTCTGAATTTAGGAAAAAGAAAACAACCAGTTTCTGTTGAAGAATACTGATTAATAAGTATGTGCTAATCAAATTGTCACTCAGAATAGGGTGATCAATAGAGATAGCAGCTTCTAAATCGGCAGCTCCAGAGGGCTTCATCCAGCAGCTGTCCAGGAAGCTCCCTGAGCTGACAGAAGACTAGTATCACACTGCTGGCCAAAAATTGAATAAGATAATGTAAAAGGTGATTAGTCCACCAACCATGGCATCGATTGTGGACAAACTGACGAAATTACTGCTGCGGGAGTTAGGAGAGATGAGGCTGAGAGGACTGAGGAGCAAACTATCTGAAGACAGATCTTAAATCTACAGACTCAGTGATCTTCCTCCCTGTCACCTTATCCACCTTTCAAGAAAAAGAATATCTGTCCATATTCTTTCTAGGATCAATTTAGTATTGTAAAGTTGCCATACCTGGCAGCACAATTTGGGATTCCACAAGTGTCATGTAACTTTAAAAATATTACATTAAAATACCTGTAAATGGGGTCAGTGGTCACTGTTTCTAAGGCAAAATCCCAAAGCCAAATAAGGTTGTTACCTAGACAAGATTCAAAAGGTTTAAGAAATTAACCATATTTTTAGCTCGGTATCAAAATAGCACAAAACAGCTCAGCAAAAATGTAGGAATAAATATTATATAAGCTCCGGTTAGCCCTAGGACCTTCATTCACTTCACAGATCATATCAACTCCTCTTCATGATCAACTTCATAAGCTGACTTTGCTGGCAAAATAAACATGACAAAAGAACTCCCTTTAAGTGCTTTCACAGTTTTATTCATTCCTCTGCTGCTAGTGGAGTCACTTCTTGATGAGATCACAAAGTTTTTTGATAAAGATAATATTCTTGATGTAGCAGACTTGTTCCTGTCTGCTAGACATTTGATTTAGTGTTGCGTGACATCTTGATTAATTATCCAGGGCAGTACAGTATCAACATGGCACTAACAAAGTTAGGACAGATTAAATTACAAGTCACAATAGTAATTATAAATAAGATAATCATTATTAAGTGCTTGTGTTTCTTTTGATATCCTGCAGAGATCTTTGGTTCTGATGCTTAATGATTTTATCATGTGCTGAAACAAAGTGCAGTATGGGTGATGAAGTTTTCACTTAAACTGGATAATTAAGTGTTGAATTATAGGATGTTTGATTATGAAGGGAATATGTATTCATGACTGCTTTCTGTTTCTTCAAGTGCTGTGGAACGCAGTCCTCCAACAACTAAAATTGGATAGGCAGTGTGTTGCTCTCTGCAGATCTAAAAAGGATGGTTTGAAATCAGATTTCTGGAGTGGTTGAGACAAAACTGAGTATCATACTTGAAGCTCTGAGGCTCATTTCAGTTCTTTTTAAGCACTGTAAATCTAGCTACAAGGAATACTAAATGGTTTTCTGCTTGGTTAATCATCTGAAATAGCTCACTGCAGGCTGATAAGTACTGGGACCAGCATGAAAAGGGCAGGGTGAAAGCATGGCAGAGGAAAGGGATGCTGGAGTGGGCAGGACCAGGTGATCAAAAACCACAGCATCTCCTGTGAAACTGTCTTGTCCCAGAAAGTTCCTCAAACCTATATTCAAAATATGAACTGTATAACCTCATAAATCTATTTTATTTACTTGTGGGAATAAATGCATGCAACAAAGGCATGCCGAATTAACCTAACTCACTTGAAAGCAAACTGGACAGCATGGTTTCGGTCTGGAGCACAAATACAAATAAGGCTCAGTGTCCTACAACCCAGTCTATTAGAGGATGCTAGCAGTGTTTCAAGAGGTGTCTTCAGGGCCTAGATATTTCTGCAGCATCAGTGCATTTGTTCCCCAGTTTGCAGCTGTGCAGCTCTGCTGGGTGGTGTTGGCAGTGGGCAGAGAGATGTCATCCTGAATCACAGGCACACGAGGTCACAACCTGCTTACATGACAATCCTCAGGAGGCCTGTTTTTTATCTTGCACAGGGCTGCAGCTGAGCATACAGCCTGAGATATTTAGTCTAAAGGATCTTGATTATGATTCCATTTAAAGGTTCAGCTCACTTGATTTTTTTAAATTTTTCCATTTTCACCCCATTTCAACTCTGTTGGCTCCATTGGAGCTATTTCCTTTGAAAAGAGACTGCATTTAATGTTCTGGTTAGTTCTGTTCATCATTGATAAAGTAATATAATCTACTAGTTAGAGTTACGTGGCTTTCTTTCTTTTACAGAAAAGCCAGTTTTAGGGATTCCTAATTTTTCTGCTTTAGCTGCTCCTGTATTGCATTTGCTGTCCCTCATTTGTACCAATTCAACTGGGTTTCTTGTTAAAGAGTGGTGGAAAGCCCACATGAAAATAGCAGTTTTCCTTTCAAGGAGTGATTCTTTTAAAGGAGAACATTGCAATGAAAAATTGTTCCACAAAATATTATACTGGTATATCTGATAAAGAAAGGGACTCTGCAGGAGTTGAAAGAGATGGGGCTGAGATGACTGAGGAAAAGAAACTTCACAAGCTGACTTTGCTGGCAAAGGAAACATGATAAAAAGACAGTCTCTACGTGCTTTCACAGTTTTAAAGATGTTTTGTCCATTACTTTCCTGACACCTCAGCTTATCAATAGTATAATGGGTTTTGTGTGTTAAAATTAAGATTTTAGCTGTTATAAATTAACAACATCCTTATTGTATCCTGCTTTAAAGTAAAAATATTACTCACTTCGAAGCAGAAATGTTATCCTACTCTCCCAGATAAATCACTTGCAAGGTATTTTCAATACAGAATTAATTTCAAACTAAATAGGTACAGAATAAATCCTTCTGTGTGACTTTCAGTGTGAGAATACACAAGTAATTTAGCTCACAGACACATTTCAAATTAAGCCCTCTCGCTGTGATATTTAATTATACAAGTTAGTGAAGCAAAATTTAATGCGTCATGTTGTCAACATTTCTAAGGGATAAATAAGATTGCCATGATCTAACAGGCAAATATTCCTCTATGTTGAAAAAAGTGTTTGAAAATGTATCTGTTGTTAGATGATTTCACAGAGGTATAGAAATTTTGCCGACTACTTACAAAATGGCAAAATATTTATGCTTTCTGAACGAGAAAGACTGAAGAAAAATGGTTATTTATCTTCTTCAAAGATGAAAAACTTTCATTAATAAAGTTGAACCTCTCTCAGCTACCAATAGGACATCATAATATCCAGCTTTTATTCTTGCCAGTTGTCCTTTGGACTTTCCTTAGTAACTCTATGGTGACTGAGGAGATAAGGAAGAATTGTTAGAATTTATACTTAATGTGTTCAGAAAGTAAAAAGTTTCACAGGACAGCAATTACTTGCTTCAGAGCAATTTTCAGTATCACAGTATCTAAGTTTTCTGTTCTTCCTTATATAGATACTTTATTAATATTATTATTATTATTCACAGAGAAACCACAATATGTTCATTCCATCATCCAGATTTTTAAAAAATATTTCATAATGCTTATAAACTGTTAAAGGTACCTAAAACAACCTGCAGAGATAACAACTAGAAACATGGGGTTTTTAACTAAAGCATAAACATAAATGACAACATTTAATTTTTTATCATCATACTTTTACTGAATTACAGGCATGCAGGTGGAAGCCTGAGTTAGGAATCATGTATTTCTAGGGTAAGATTCTCATAGTTCTGGATCTTTTAATACGTTGTTTTATTTATTTAGTTTTCATTTTTTATTTCATCTTTGTGAAATACATTACCAAATGAAAATCTTTCTTTACTCAGAACTGATCCTAAAGGGTATAGGTAGGAAATATTAACTAGAAGGCTCATTGGCTAAAGTCCTGCACTGTTCTACCAGAGCTCAACTATGAAATGCATTGGTCCAATCTTCCAGCTTGCTCCTTTTGAAAGAGGTGATTCTGTCCTCTTCTCTCCTCACCTCTCCTTTTACTCCCATGTGTAGGGTCCCACCCCTCCCCCAAAGGTGCCTGATGGGCAGGGAGCAGATCGCACTTGCCATCCTGACATATGTATTTATTTTCTGGCTTACTTGAACTAAGGACAAAACTTCTTGCTCATATTTTGTGTATGAAGTGTAGACAGTGCAAGATGGTAAGTGTTCAGCGATGCTTTAAAATGCTTTGTTGTCTGGCGTGAATAATCCTCTGACACTTATTGAGATAATTTGAAAGAAAGCAAAAATACAAAGTAGAAATTCTTATTCTCAGAGGAATGTTTGGGAAGTCTTTTACTGTAAATCTGTACCAGATAAAGTCTATGATTCTTTGATATTAAAAATGAAAGCAGAGAACTCAAAGCAGGAACATGATTGTTATACAAGCAATAAACACGCCCCACTGGGATCACAGGTCCCTAGCCTTGGCATATTGCTCTTTTGCAGTGACAAAAAGAGAACTAAAGCTTTAGAATTTTATTTCAAATAACAACATTTTGTGATGACTATTATGTCTCTATAACAGAAATCATAGAATCATAGAATCAGCTGGGTTGGAAGGGACCTCTGAGATCATCAAGTCCAACCCTTGATTCGACACCACTGTGGTTACTAGACCATGGCACTAAGTGCCACATCCAGTCTTATCCTAAAAACCTCCAGGGACGGAGAATCCACCATTTCCCTGGGCAGCCCATTCCAATGCCTGATTACCCTTTCTGTAAAGAATTTCTTTCTAATGTCTAACCTAAACCTCCCCTGGCACAGCTTAAGACCATGCCCTCTTGTCTTGCTGATAGTTGCCTGGGAGAAGAGACCAACTCTCACCTGGCTACAACCTCCTTTCAGGGAGTTGTAGAGAGTGATGAGGTCTCCCCTGAGCCTCCTCTTCTCCAGGTTGAATAATAAAATAGTATTTCCAATCCCAAATATAAATTAATTTCTTATTAATATAAAAAAGTGAGAAATGCATTAATTTTTATAAAAAGCATTAATCCACATTATTATGAAAAGTATGGATCGATTTTTTTGTTGTTGTTGTCATTGGAACAGTAGAAGTTCTCAATTGTAACCTGGGATTTGTTCATTCCATAGGAATTTAGCTACTGATGTATTTTCTTACATCCATGACTCCTTCTCCTACAATTATCCTTCAGAAAACAAGGAGTCAACTAATAGAAAGCTGGTTTAATTCAGGAGATAGCAGAGCATTAGCCCTGAAAGAGGAAATGCTGAGTCTGGTCTTGCATCGCCTTCTTTTACCTGTGTGTGCACTGGTACAGATTATAGCTAGATGTCCTCAAAGCTATAAAAATGGCTATACAGAAGACAGCACTCTCCTGACTGTACCCAGCAGCTTCAGAGATACGTAAATTCAGGGATAGTTTACCTTGATGCTGTTTACTATCTTTATTTTTTGTCTGGTACGTAATTTCAAGAGTGGTTGATTTCCAAATGTTCCACAAGTGGCTGTAAGAACGATACTATAATTCCTTCCAGGTAAATATACCTGCTCTTCCTATGTGTTAACCATACCAATGCTTATGGATGTTTCTATATAAGAGATATCTTTTTGATTTTTTTGTCCCCAATGTAATTTCTTAGATTCTGCAAATAAAAACATATCACTTACCAAGAATGACATAAAAGAAACATACTTCTCTTTTTCCCACTCACCAGTAGACACAAATCTACTCTCCCACTAGTTCCCATTTCTGGCAATAACAGACCATGCTGGAGAAATCAACATGTATAATACAGAACTGAAATATATCATAGCACTGTGATAACTGCATGGTTACTATATGTTTGTACGAATCAAGTGGATGTTCAGACTTGGCACCTAAGCTCCCTGTATCTAGCTGAATGGTAACAGGGTATCTGGTCATTTAAACTGCAGCCAAAGACAACTGGAGTTTCTCTTCAGTCATTAGCTGCAAAAGCAACCTACAGTATCATCGAACCAATAACTGGCCTGGGCTCGAAAAATGTGGTTTCTGCAAAAAGGGAGAATTGCAAATTTGAACCTCGCTCCTGGACTTTGCAGCTAACAAATTATTCAGATTGCATACAGGAGAATAACACATTGTCCCATTGCAGCTCTCCTACTGCTTTTATACTTCCAATTTTGAATAGTGTTCTCTTAGGAGCTTGACACATGAAGAAAAAATCCATAGCGGGAATCAAAATGGAAAGGTTGGGGAGCAAATTAAACAGTACCAGCCTCTAAACACCTTAAAACAAAATTACAGAGAACTACAGTGTGTGGACAAGGGAAAGGCAAGGGCTATTATCCCAGCCCAGGGGTTAGCTGGCAGGGAAGCAGAAATAAAGGGCTGCACTCAGGCTGCCTCATTAATGAGGTATGGGGAAATACAAGAGAATAATACCAGCTGCTAATTCTGCTCACATCTAGGCAAAATGATGTGTATGGGGCCAGCTCAGTCCTTAACATCAATCAAATGCTCTCCCAGTAATGAGGAGAAATACTGGAGAGGTCAACCGGGAGTCCTGATGGACTCATGGCTCACACCACTCACCCCAAACAGCCTCCTGCCCTTAAACAGCGGCAACCTTCCTTGCTTGCCCTCTGGTCCTTTACCCAGTAACACTGTTCTCATCTTGTGTGCGTTCATCCAGAATAAATCACCTGCCATGTCCACAAATGGCTTTGCCAGGGACAGACTTTTCCCAATTCTTTTTGTTCTCCCTTAAGATAGCATACAGAGGAGTCCCTTTCCCAAATCTTTTTTATCTCCTTGAAGACATTGTCCTCAGGGGCTCGATGGGTCTGAGCATAGACATGCACAGAGCTTTCAGCTGTTTGTCTCTGCTTCACAGACAGTAGGTGGTGACCCTCTCCAGAAGGCTACCTGTTCCTCACATGGAGTTGGTGGGAATAAACAACACGTTTGTCAGGAACAGTCTAGGGGACAATTTACTGGTATTACTGGTAACACTGTTTACCCTCGAAATAATATTCTTATGAAAGACATATGTTCTGACATATGGCACAAGAACTGCAGCTGAATGAATGGCCTCTAGCACAGATTAGTTCTTTATTTTCAGCTTGTTTGTATCCTTACTCCATACATTATCATGATATTACTGAACACAGATTCTTTTAACAACTGCCTTTGATTTCCAGTTTTTGCAGTTGCCACATTTTCTGGGGTAATTTGCACTGTAAAACCAGAACCATGAGACACATGAATTTCAATCCACAGTCTATTAAACACTACTACTTCATTTTAGGATAAAGCTAATGTGATTTCATTGATGAACTCCAGGATGGAAGGAATCTGAGGGGTGGAAGAGATGAAAAGGCAGTTTTGCAACACAAGAAGAAAAAGAATTAAATTTGATGCAGAAATCTGCTGTGAAGAGGGGGAAATCTGTGAAAGTGAAATGTTTTAACTTAACATCAGGCTTTGAGTCTCATTAAACATACTTTAAATGTTAGATGCAGTTGCAAAACCTCAGGTGCTAATACCTTTTACTAAACAAATCATAACTGGAGGTAGCAGGCTTATTCACTTCTAGTCGATCTAAGGGCATAGTACCACCAAAAAGGGGGAAGGAGATACTGGTGTTCCCAACCACACTTTGGTCTTGTGTTGCCTCACTTGCTCTTGTTTCAATTAAAGAACTTGATGTAGCTGTGCAATGACTGAAAGCAAACTTTATACAAAAAAAAAAGTATTGGTGTTCAGTCATACTAATTAATTGGGAAAACTCATGAGACTATGCCATCATATGAGAACACAGAGTCATGGCCAGGGAAAGTGTGAAGCCGTTGGTAGCAGCATGGTTTTAGAACAGCTTAGACTGCCTGAAAAATTCATCTCTCATGCTTGTACCCAGAATGTGACACACCAAGAACACAGAAAGAAACTTAAATTTCGCAGCAAGGGGGATTTTCACTTGAAAACAATTACATTGATTTCCAAAGCACATGAGTCATCTGGTGGTGGGCAATGTCTTCACTGAGTCACTGACCCTTATGCATCCTTGTGAACTGCAGTCTCAGAGAGCTGAGTTGGTTAACAAGTCTGGGAGGATGAGTCTCCTAATCCAAAACTTCACTGGATACACCAGAACAAGTAAAAACATGTTGGAAGTGAAAACTGTTTTTTTTCCTAGGGCAGAAAACCAGTATTTCCATGAGCTAATAGGAATAGATAACAGTGCAAGACCCAAGACTCTGGCATATAAATTAATTGAATCTATTTATTCAAAACTTTGTGCAAATAGCTGTCCCTTGTTTGTTACTGTGTCTGTCTTCAAAGGGAATAAATCTGGGTCCCTGGGACAACAGAAAAATGAAGCCAAATTTGTCATGTCCTTGTATTTTAAAAACTAGCAGTATGAATAATGAATTGATATACGGAATATTTTTATATTCACCATAGAAATGCAATTGCAAAACCAACTTCAGCAATGTGACAGGTTAACAATTTCTGTTCCCAGATGTCTCAGAATTTTTCAAAAATAAATTACAATCTGGAACAGGATAGATTGAACATGAGGAAACCCCCAAACAAATAACTTTATTTTTATTGAAACAAATGCATTGTGACAATTAATTCACTCTGCCTTATGCATCTCATCAATTAATTTTATGACTAATTTTTAATTTCACTCTTGTTAGTCATTACTATTAGTTTTGTTGTGTTTTGAGCTTGGATATACTCTGATTCTGTTTTTCTGTTCTTTCCTGTTTTGTTTAGAGAGAGACCTAAGTCTCTAGAAATTAATTTTCCTCCCTTTTCCTTTTGTGTTTTTTTTAACTTACCTTTTAGAGCTCTTTAACATTTATGTTTTACTTATACAAAAAAATATTTTCCTAGGGCTAGTGGCACCTCATGTTAACCTTTAATGATTTTTGTGCCCTTTTTTTGCAATAACTATATATAAGCTTAGTATTTAAGGCCTACAAGGAGAAAGAAACTGTCCATGATAGCCCAGGCAAGGAGGAGCATTGTGCTGATATCCAGAGTAGAGAAAGGTGGTGCTGCACTCTGTGCTTTTTCATATAGGGTGGTGTAAGGTAAAACATATTCAGGTATTCTTCCCAAGAATGCCAAGGTAGTGGAAGTATTAAAAAAAAAAAAGGTTTATTTCATATGCAAGGACCAGTTCTTTATGATGCTGTGTTGTGCACCAAGCCTCTAGGGGCAAAGGCACCTCCTGTTTTCACCTTTGAGTTTTTATTATCTCTGCTCCCCCATCTCTCCCTGCTGGAATGCAAAGGCTTATGTCATCTGCTCTCTCCTCGCATGTCAGAGATCGAGATTCTGGAATGCAAGGGGGGAGAGAACAGCACTATTTTGAGATAGTGGCAAGGGAAGCCTTTCCTAAGTGAAATAACTGACTCCTCAGTAACAAAATCATCCACAAAAAGAGTTACTTACCCTCCAGGTGGTATTTCTGTTGAAAGGTAGTGACTGTGCTATAGAGGGAAGTGTATGAGAAGTTAAAATCGTGTGGGGAAGTCCACGTAGACAGAGGTGAACGTTTGAAGTAAATGATCTCCCTAACCTAAAGCAAGAGCTTACAATCTTGCACAGATCAGGAGCGCAGGAGAAGACAAGGACAAGGGAGTTTGTTTAAAATGTTTCATTAAGGCTGCAAGGAGTTTTCATGGTTCTCTATACTGCAGTCTCTTTCTAAATGGTAGAAATCACTAGCACAAAAGAGTGGGTAACTGGAGAGGAGCAGCTACCTACATGTGAGATAGCATAGCCAGTGAGGCTATGATTTTTGCTAAAAAGTAGTTTGTAGGAGTAGATGGTGGTAGTTTATTCTTCTGTGTCAGATGAAAGTCTCCAGGAGTTTGATCCCTTTGCTTGATTCCTGACTTTAGACATCAAAATGAGCATTTTCAGACTATTTTGGAAGTGCATAGAAAGCACTAAAATTTCAGAGGTACTGAGAAAGAGAAGGAATTTGCAGAAGCCCTGACTCCCACTAGTTATTTTTTAAGTATTGAATGTTGAAAAGAATCAGGTCTTAAGATATTTCTTATTTGACTTCCAAAAAAAGGAGACCTCTCTTCTGCCAGTTTGTCTTAGGTTCACCCGCCTCCAACTCCCTTCTGTGCATGTTATTACTGCATTTGAATTTGAGTAAAATAATCTCAGGAGGAATAAAGTCTCTTCTAGAGGCCCGGGGTTTAGAATAGATCGAGGAGATTATTTGAATCCCAATCTCAGCAGTAGCTGCATTTGGGTTGCTGTCATTCATGAAACTGGAAGAAAAGCCCCCATCACTGTCAGCTTGTTTATGCTAGAGGACTCAAAGTTTTGAAATTATGACCAGAGTTCAAGGAAGTGAGCTGAAAATGGCTCCAGACTGTGAAACTATCTGTAAATACCATACCTGTCACTTGTGGCATTTATATGAGGTGTGAGTTTCTTGGCTCAGAGACCTACCAGCAGCAGCTTTGTAAAATGAAGTGATCTGTGTTTTGATCCAACCCTGGATTATCTGTCATTTTAGGAGAGATACTGGAACTGAAATTTTGTGACTCACCATCATCATTTACTGGGTGAGAAAGATTCAAATTTGATGTTTACAACAATTCATAGTCACCACTTTCCTGCATTTGCTTCAAAAATCATAAACACCAAGAAACTGGAGCTGGCATTTCTTAATCTTGTTGACATCATCTACAAAAAGAGGCGCAGGAAAGGCAAACAACCACTGCCTGTAGCATCTGTATTTCTTACCGTACTCAGCAAGAGGAGCCTGGGAGAAGGAGCACCAACAGCCACTGCCATGAAAACTATGTCAAGTTTCTCTGGAATGTTACAGAGTATTGAAGACAGCAATGAACCATGAAGGTATTTTCAGACTGTAGTCCCATGTCAGCTGTATCCAGCTGTCCTAGTTACAGGGGCCAGGACCAGTTTATCACTATGTGGGTATAACCAAAACTGTGTATTCTACTCCCTCCATGTCATTTCTGATGGACTGTTAGTGAAGGGATTGTTTGCAGCAGCTGCCCAGGGCACACCTGACACCTTAGGCTACAAGCCGGGTGTAAAAGAAACCCTGCAAGGCAGGGGAGTGTTTCTTTGTCTTCAGACCAATGATTCAGCTGTGATAACTCCCTTCCAGGGAGGCATTAGCACCTTCATACACAGCCTGAGACGTCATCTCTGCTAATGGGCCATACTGGACTGGAATAATAGGCAGCTACAGTGACCTAGACCATCAAAGATTCCAAAAATGTCCCACGACTCAAAGAGTTAAATCACTAATTGTGAAACTCCCTGCCCTGAGGGAGGTATTGGGCATTCCCACCTGAATCTAAGCATATATAATCTTGGGGCCTGGGGACTTCTGGTACCACTCGTCAGATCCAGAGGAGGACCAGAACTCCAACAGGACTGTGACTGTCACTCTCGACAAGACCGTGATCTTTACTTCGACAGAACTGCGACCATCACCCAGACCAACTGGTTTCCTTTCCTTTTTCACCCAGGGGGGCCACATGGTGCTCAGCACAGGGGTTAGCAAACACTGTCCTGTTCTTGTCCAGGATGCTGGGTTATACATCTGTCTTTGGGGGTTAAAATCAGTTTTCTCTGTATCATTGAATTTATTGTAATCCTTTTAGTGAATTATAATTCTGACTTGGGTCCATTTCTCCCGCCAGTTTACTTTTAAACCAGCACACCAGCTAGCAGAAGCACTTTTGACAGAGTTAGTCCTCACGAGGCACCTGGCAACCAACTACATGTGAAATTATTATGGACAGAAGCGTTTATTTGCTAAAGAGTGGAGAGCATCCAAAGGCAAGGTTAGCCTGCCAAGGGTATTTCCCTGTGATGCTGCTGCAGCTACCAATGCAAAGACATGGAGGTGGCAGCAGCAGCAGCTGCAGCAGCACCATTGCACTGCTAGACCCTCACAGCTTCCTTCCAGGGAAATACTCAACACTAACAGGATGACTGGTATTCTGCAGAGCCCAGATTGATCAATGGTAACCTGCTGCTGCTGTTGTGGAGACAGCTACTATCACTGAGATAAGCGAGGGTATGTATGTGCACTAGAGCTGTAGTTCCTTTTTCTTTCCCAGTGCACTGGCACGTTTGCAGCTAACAAAGCACAAGGCTATGTTTGAAAATCACATTTCCACAGTGACTGCTGTCATGCTGATGATGTGGTCCCAGAGTAATCAATTGGACTAGTGGTCTGCGCATTACTATTTCCTGAGTGGGGAAGTTATGGCCTTTTTTCCTTTACAGTTTATGTTGACTTTGAGCTGCTTAGGGGCTGTAAGTTCCTGCTGAGGGTGACATCTATTCAGGAGTTTTAAAAGCTCTCAGACATTGCCATATGTCACACATGCCTGTCTTTCTTGACTAGCCAACTGGACTTGCTTCTGCTCTTACAGTGCTTCATCCTACCCTGATTACTTCTACTGTCAAATTCAATCAATAGTCCTACGGGTGATCCTTTGTCTTGTATTCATCTACAACTTGGCTAAAATATTTGTTATCAAGCATTCATTAATAAAGGGAATTATCGACATCATGGAGAATATAAAGATTACACTGTGGTCTTAGTATCATCAGTAATATCCAGAACAAGAATCCTAATTTTTGGTATAGTGGGCACATTAACTAGGTTCACTTTGTGAGAAATATCTCTAATTAAAATTTCAGAGACGGCCAAATAAAGTGAAACAAAGAACTTTATTAACAGTGCTGGGTGCACCAAACTCGTGACCTGGTTCAAACACACCTACCTGGGAGGGGGTAAGCCTTTTTAAGGTCTCTTGATTTACATAACCACTCCCTCGCACCTCGACACCAGGCCTTGCTCTTTTCTTCCTTAAAAGGCAGTCTTTGCTTTCTGATGCAGTCCATTGGTTATCCTCATCCACTTATCAGGTTGTTTTCCTGCCCCCGGCCGTGTGGTCCCTTGACAGCAAGCCCAAATTGGTCTTACTGCCTTACATGCTTTCTGATTTGCCTAACAGTGATCAGAACAACAAGAACAGCAAGCAAAGCAGTGGCCAGAACAATAAGAACAGTAAGCAAAGTAGTAAGCAGCAGTAGGTAACAGTGATCAGTACAACCAGAACAATAAGAACAGTAAGCAAAGCAGTCAGTAACAGTGACCAGAACAACATACAACCCACCAGGCTCCTGACCACAAAATGGTTCTTCAATCTCTCCAAACAAAATGACCTCCAGGTATCCCAACATGAGGTAACCATGGAAATCCCTGCTTGTAATAAAACCGTCTTATTAATTTTTCACAACTGCTTTTATTTCATATTTTAGTGATTTGGTTTTTTCTTTCAATAACTATAACTAAGGTATTGGATCCTACTGCTTGTTTCAGCTATGAAAATTATGAAAATAAGAAGTTTATTTGTCCTTTGTGTTCCTGGACATTTTTACTCATGGATGATATCAACTAACCACTGACAATTGTAGCTATATAGACATTTCATAGAAGCACCTGCTACAGAAAATGAGCATAAATTTAAGTGCCTTGTTCTGTTGCCATACCAGCTGATCAAACAAATGTAGCCTATTTATCGGATAGCTGGAGGATGACAGAGATAAAGCTGTCAACCATAAGTAAGGCTGCTCAATGGCCATAAAATCTGGAAATTCTCCATTGATATCAATTACGTATGTAAACGCAATATAATTTTCAGTGTCCATAAAAACCATACAAAGTTAATATCCTGGAACCAGGAAAAAAACTTGGATGAGGTCCTGATTTATCTTAGATCTTTGGTGTTTTGTTCTACAAAGCTAAACTGCGTCAGAGTGGTCACTGAGTTTCCCATCCATGGTGCTAACCAGTCCCACAGGTCAGCATTTAGACCTTTCAGAAGTTCCTCCTGTGGTAGTAAAGATATAACTATGTGTTAACAAGAGAGAGCTACAGCTAAAATATTTTTCTTCCACTCCCCTCATGGTTTACAAGCTCAAAGGAAGCAATGGGAAACACCCAAAATTCAGAATCACTTTGGAGACACTTTTCTGTTCATGTGTTGCTATTACACTTTCTGTGCATGTTGCATGCTTGTTGCATCTGTAATGCTACATCACACCCTGACATGCTGCATCATGCCTAAAGTGACTGTCTGTGCAATGCAATTGATTTAACAACAGTTGTTTTGCCAGCAAAATAACAGATATTAAAGGGTTGTTTTTATATACTGGGTGTGTTTGAGTTTGTTTTCACTGTGATTGTTTCCTCCCTTCGCAAAATGATGTTTATTTTTCATTTTCTTCTGTCAAGACAGGTATTCAATTTCCCGTCCTTATACAGCTCCAACATTTAAACCAATGCCCATAAGGCCACCTGGCACTCTTAGGTGGTAGCATTCTTGTCTCACCTTTCCAAGTACAAAATATTTCCATTCCATCTTTCCTTGACAATATTACATCTGCAATCCTTTATTCAACTATCTCTACTTACCAAGAGCGTTTAAACAACAGTAATACAGACACACTATGCTTGTCCTTTAAAATATTAGGTACTGGCACTCTTCAATAAAAAAATATTAATTTTTCTTCTGCATAGCAACTCCAAGGTTAGACAACAGATAAAAATTACTTGATTATTTCAAAAAGAGCTAAGGTCTATATGGAATGGCAAATTGTGAAGGTCCATTTCAGATGATTGCTGATGATTCATTACTAAATTAGCTTTCTGATATATATTTATCTTTCCAAAATCCAAATGCCATCCTGATGTTTTCTGGTGTCATCAACACTCATTTTAAATAACTGGAACTACACTATCCAGAAAAGAATAGCCTGATAGTTAAAACACATATTGAAAACGCCCAGGACCTCTTTGACATCTTTGGATACATCACTTGTACCTCAGAAAAATTTAACTAAAACATATTGAAAATTATTCCTTCATAGCAGGTAAGACATGTAAAATTCTTAGGAATTATAGATATCTGCAGTTTTGCAGTGCTCCCTCCTGTTTAAAGAAAGTAACAGGAGAAAGGGGAGGGAGGAGACTTCTAGAAGAGAGAAAGGAATTTAACAGAAGCAAACACACTTCATATGTTTTCAATACTTCATTTTTTCACTGAAAATCCATCATCAATCCAGTAACCACTGAACTAAAGTAAGCTGTCCCTTTTCCCAAATAGCATTTCTGCTTTAGGCCTGAAATAATAAAATTGCAACTATTTGCAGGTTTTAGGAAGCAAGAAGAGGAGGCATGACTGGGTACAGCTTAGCAGCACTTGGGCTTTTTCCTCTACCTAATGGATAGTAATGACATGTGAAGTGCACCAGGAGCATTCTGAAAGGCCTGTCTCACACAGGTGATGCTGAAATCCCCCTGCACTAAGCACTGGTGAGACTACACCTCAAATCCTGTTTTCAGTTTTGGGCCCCTCACTACAAGTGAGTCACAGAGTGCTGGAGTGTGTCCAGAGAAGGGCAACAAAACTGATGAAGGATGTGAAGCACAAGTCTTATGATGAGAGACTACGGGAGCTGGGGGTCTTTAGCCAGCTGAAGAGATAGCTCAGGGAGAACCTTATCTCTTTCTGCAACTACCTGAAAGGAGGTTGTAACAAGATAGGGGTTTCTCTCTTCTCCCAAGTAACAAGATATGACAAGAGGAAACAGCCTCAAGTTGCATCAGGGGAGGTTTAGGTTGGATATTAGGAAAAATTTCTTCACAGAAAAGGTTTTCAAGCACTGGAACAGGATGCCAAGGGAAGTGGTGGAGTCACCCTCCCTGGAGATATTTAAAAGACACATAGATGTGACACTTAGGGACATGGTTTAGTGATGAACACAGAAGTACTGGGTTAGTGGTTAGATTTGGTTATCTTAGAGACATTTTCCGTAGTAAATGATTCTATGACTTTATTTCATCTCCAAGGTGTATGCAGACCTTCCAGCATTCCTGAAAACCTAAGTTAATCTTGCCAATAGAGTTGAGGAAGGTGAATCGAATCACAGAAAAAACTTTGATGTGTGACTCTACACCCATGCTCCCATCACCAAAAGGTATGTCTCATTACAATGGTAATAGCGAGTCATCCAGTAATGACACAAAGGAAGTGATTTACAGGCTTCACTCTGTTATTTTACAGAGTAGGTTTTGGAGCAGAACAAGATGCATATTTGTTGTTTAATGTGAACACAGCATCTGTTTTCCTCTTCTAGCAATGGGGAACTCAGACTCCCACCCACACACTGTGCTGAGCTCTGCCTTCGACACTGACTCACTAACCACTGCCATCGGCCCTCACGCTGCTCCTGCTTCACTACTGCTTCTTACAGGTGTGACATGCACTCCATTAGCACCATGGCTACAGATTAATCTACTGACAAAATTGCTTTAAAATACTACCTCCCTTCCGATGCATGCACCAGAGCCTTATTCACCTTCACTTGGATTACTGTGACAATACATCTCAGAGAATCAGATCCTGAATAGCCCCATAGATAGGTCTTGCCCACTGTGATGCTCTCACAGCCCCCGTGGTCTCAGCCTGGTCAGGTCAGGTGAGTACTGGAGGGGAAGTTCGCAGGGAAGGTGTTGGGAAATTTCTGAAGTAAAGCCTGTATTGGGATTGCATGGTGAGGTTTTGATAACAGGAGTGGCCACAGGAGTGGCTTTCTGTGAGAAGCTGCTAGAAGCTTCCCCATGTTCAACAGAGCCAATGCCAGTCATCTCAAGACAGACCAGTTGCTGTCCAAGGCTGAGCCCATCAGGAGCAGTGGTGGCACCTTTGGGATAACAGATTTAAGAAGGGGGAAATGGTTGCTGCAAAACAGCAACTGCAACCATAGAGAGAGGTGAGAATATGTCACAGAAACAGCTCTGCAGACACCAAGGCTAGTGATGAAGGAGGAGTAGGAGGTGCTCCAGGTGTTGGAGGAGAGATTCCCCTGTCCTTAATTAAGTTCATCTTTTGAAGCAGTCACATGAAACTGGGCAAAATAATTTCAGAAATTACTGTGCAGTAAAAACAGCAAGATATATTTTAACATCCCTTCTTACAACATTGCAATTATCATTTTGTTACAACATTATGGTGATAACATTATCCTGACAGTTTTTTACTGTGCTTAGAGTCTATCTGGCTTTGTCAAGAAAGGACCGAATGAACAGTAGCTACCTGCCCTTAGCAAATGAGCTGTTTCTGCATCAGAATAAAAAAGTAAAAATTGCACTTTTTATTCCATAATCCATCTAATCACCTATTTATGTGTTTTACCCATAAATAACACAGAATATATCTTTTTCTTTTAAAAAAATGCTCTTAAATGTTCCTTTTATTGTCATCAGGATCATTATTGTCATCAAATAGTAACTTTGAAGACACCTCAAATGCCTATAAGGACCACTGGTGTTGAAACAGATTCACTACCTGGTTTGCATGTGTTTCAAACCTGACATGAATACCCAGCAGTGGGATGCTGCTGTTATGCCATTAACATGAATCACATAACCTTTCCTTGCATATATATCATCTATATATGTAGTACATTGATAAGGACTTCCCTAACATTTACATCCAAACAGTCTTATACCTGCTGTTAGAAACCATAAAGCTAATTCTCTCAAATCCTAAAATCTACTTCCCTACGCATTGTGAGAAAATACTTTGAAAACAACAACAAATATCATAGTATTGACATCTGCATTATTTCCATGTTGTCTGCACTTCCATAGTTGATAAGTGACAACTTTAGAAAGCAGAAAAGCTATAGCTTCTTTCCCAGTGATATGTTAATAAAGTTTTTTGGCTGCCATTTAGATCCATTCCCATGCTTATCTTCATGCCCCAGTGTAATCAGTCTCTACACAGCATGCAGGCTGAAACAGTGTTAGTTACCATGCTGCTGGCAGTCGTTGTGGCTTGGTTAGGCATATTATTCAAGCCAGAAGACATTATTATAGCAGCAGGCAATTAGCATCTGCTTGCATCTGTGGAGTTTTTTCATAAACTAAATTCTAAGTAAAACTCTGTATTAACTTCTATTTTAAACAGTGAACTTTTCTATTAAAATAAACATTAGGAGGAATTTCTCTCTCTCTCTCTCCACCATGAACTACAAAATGCAGATGGGGAGGGCCATAAATTTTAAACAATATTGTCAGAGGATAAAGATAGGCCACTTTGTGCTGCAAGTGAAACAGAGAAGACTATCTTGTTTTTTAAATAGTAGTTTAGTGGTAAGATTCAGTGCCTGCTTTACAGTTTTTCAAATGGAAGACAAATTAAAATTTTAATTTCTCCATGAAAAACTTAAAACTGGAGCAGATATGGTAGCTGCTGTAAAGTGTACTCAGAAGAAAACCATCAGACTTTTATAATCTGAATCCACAAAGATAAGCAATTGGAGGAGTGAGCTTCAGAGCATTTTCAGATGAACCATGATGTGTATACACAAAACCGGTTCCCTGTACATACATAAGAAGAAGCTTTTTTTTTTTACTGAAATGGAAGATTAAATTCACATAGATATGACACTGAAAAATGTGCAACTACATATTCAAATACTATTAACCAGAGAATACCTAGTCTGCAGACAAGGTCAGACAGTAATGAAAGGGAGAAGTCAAGACTGGATTAAACTGAATGAACAGTACCAGAAGACTGGAAAGGAAGGTCTGGCGGATGAGTTCTCCAAAGTATGGTGGGACTTTGGAAAGCCTACTAGAAAAACAGTGATCTACTGAGCAAGACTGAGAAACCCAGAGGTGCCCGTGTTAATTGGGGCTTGCATTACTGCTCCTTTTCTGCACTGAAAGTTTGCTGAGAAGCTCCACAAAATTTTGAGGCCCATAAAACCAAACACTTGCAAATGAGGATTCAAATGTTGTTAGTGAGCTCTGGGATTAACACTGGAAAATGATAAAAAATCTGTATCTTATTTTATATGCAAAGGGGAAATATATTTTGAACCCTTTCTCATGGAGTGTGTGCTTACAAGACTATCTATCATTGCCAAAGATTCACATTTGCCCTGTGTAATGTCTTATAGTCCCAGGAATTACAAAGAGCATAATTACTTTACTACTACTAAAAATTGGATATCCATGTATATAAATATCACATTAAAAAGAATTAGTTCCTAATAAGTCTTAATAACTTGAAATCCACCAGGGACAAAAAAGAGCAATGCCAAATTTGTTTTCTTGACAACTTTTCTTTTGTGGTTTTATTTGTATTGTAAAAAGTTGTTGGTAAATGCCACTGTATTGTAACATATCATAATAAGGCATAAGCAAAATAGGTATTTACAGAGCATACATCCTATTCCATCTGTTTAGAATCAGAAAAATTTAATGTAATGTGATATGTTCTTCTTCAAGGTATAATCTATCATAAAATTCTCTCATATTTGCTCTTGGCAATACATGCTGAAGTTGCTTATCAGAGCAGTGGGTTATTTGCATATAAAATATTATTTGAGATTTTCAAGGGACATTGATCTTTCCTGGTATTGTGGAGTTTAAATAATGAGTTTATGCTGCCCTCTGCAGTTATTCTGGATTAAAAACCAGCATTGGTTTTGTTACTATGATGGTCTAAGGAAATAGAAAAAACATCTTTTAAGTTAAATTACTGTCGCTTGGAAAAAAAATAGATAATGTCTGAGGATGGGGCACAAGTTGTTCTGGTCTAAAACAGAAGTAGGAAACATTTTTTTCAGGCTGGGAGAAAGGCTGCTATGCTGAAAGCTCCTTCTTCCAATCTCTATGACTAAAATTAATTGAAGATATCACTACTCCTTACAAACTTTTCCCACCTGAGTAACTGAAAGTAAATACAGATCGTGTATTTGTGGAAGTGTGGTAAATGTGGAAGGACATCCAGCTCTGCTATGTAGCATTCTGAGAGAACTCTGAGATGGTTTAAATATCTGAAATCATAGAATTGTTGAATATCCTGAGTTGGAAGGGACCCACAAGAATCATAGAGTTCAACCCTGCACAGGACAACCCCAAGAATCACATTATGTTCCTCTCTTAATGTGAAAGCTGAAGTGCAGAATATGCTATATCCCCATGGTCATTTACCCTCATTGCACAAACATACATCTTCTCACCTACAGCTGGGCAGAGGGAAGATGCTTCCAGATTTACGTAATTTCTGTTTTTTCTTACCTGCCAGTCTCCACTGACCTCAGTGCCATGGACTTCACCTACATGATGAGAAAGCCAGTTGTAGGGCATCAGTTCAAAGCCTGCTCACCTCTAGCAGAAAGCCTTTGACATGTTTATTGTCCAGGCTGCATTGTATGATTTGACCATTTTGAACAGAGAGTCCTCAACCCTTGATTTCCTATCTTCCCACAGCACTAAATTTTGAGATTCAGCCCAGATCATCACTAGTTCACATTCCTGGCAGAGTGTAAAGATCTAGTGAAAGTTTATTATTTTGTAAAAGGCATGTGTTATCTTGGAGCAGTTGGCTGTTTCCACTTGTTGGGTAGGAGGCACTGCAAGGGTAAAGAGTGACTTAGATATGGAAGACTGAACACTCTTTTCCAAGGAAAAAAAGATTAAAATTAGGGGGAAAAGCAAGTTTTAAAATCATTTGACAAGGGAGATGCATGCTTTACAAAGTGGACAAAGGAATAGACAAAGACAGGCATGTTAATGTCATCACTGAAGCAGCTATTGCTCCTCATTCCTGTCATTTAGATCTGCAGCCTTCTAGAAATACAGATTTATAACCATACATCTGCTGATTGAAATTAAATCTAACACAGTATTTGAAGAAGAAGTCATATTTTCAGCTGGGCTACTAAGACGTGTCACTACAAAGAGTTTTCTGGACACCACATTGCCTATGTTTGAAGTGACCACTTTTTGAGCCTCCTTTATTTTCTTAACTTATTGCAATGACTGGGCTCAATGAGTTCAAATACACATTTCATTACATTTCTGTTTCCAGATTCCAGGTTTATATTTTGTTATTCATGACGCATTAAAATCCTGTTAACAATTTCCATTTCACTATTTTAAAGACACTGCTGGAGCTGTATAGGAGCACGTAAAAAGAAAATATTAAAAATGGTAAATGTAGACATTCTCCAAAATAGAGTGGAGCTATTGAGCTGAATTCTACTCTGATTAACACTGATAAATCCCTAACAATTCTACTGAAATTCCACTGTTTACACCCTCTTGTCCTAGTTATTGAAATTAGAATGTAGACTCTTGGTTTTAAAACACAATGGGAACTTTGTCACTGTGCCAAGTAAGGGCAGGATTTTACGCAGTTTCAGTTTTATTTCCACCACAATAGGTAGGCTCCACTTCTGATATCAAACTCACTTGATTTATTCCTTAAGGAATCCAAAAATTAATTTTAGTACTTATTTTATTCTTTACCTTTCATCGAAATAAATGAAAAAAACATTATGATGAAACATCTAATGAAAAGATTTCATGAAACCTCCAATGAATCACAGAATATTTAAGACAATGGTAATCTAGACTGTATTACATCATTTCAATGCACTGCAGCAATGATATGATACATCTTTCCACTAAAGGATTTGCATCCTTCTTTGTTAAGATGTGGCTTTTCTGATACAGCTAGTTGGAACCCTTTCTATCTGATACCATATTCTTTCTATGATGACTAAAGTCTATTACATTAAGGTTAATATTCCTAACTGAGTTAAACAGAATCATTAAAGCTGAAATTAAGTCCTTCTCCTACATAGCAGAGATAGTGCAAAACAGTGGTTAAAAGAATTTGTCATAAACATTTTCTAAATTAACCACATTCACATCCATAATGCAAAACTGGATAATAAGTTTTAATTGTGAATGTTTGGCATCCAAAGAATATATTGACCTGTTATGCAAAAGTACATCATACTGAGAGAACTCCCTATTATGAGCAGAAGCAAAGTTACAGATATATAACATACCAGGTACCTGCTATGTTTTTGAAATGGAGGTATTGTTATGAATGTATCTGTTAATGGTGCAAGTTTAAAAAGGTGAATTATTGAGTGTAAACAAAAAACCTGTTCTCCTTATTCAAATGTTCAGTGGCTCCCAAGTTCTTGGGAGGAAATATCCTTCTTAATAGAATGCAGAAGAATCGAGTGATGTTACTAGGCATAACACAAGACTATAGTTATGGTGTTATGGCTGCTATTAATCTTTTTGAGTGACTGTCGCTTAGAAAATAAAACAAAAAAGAGGCCAGACAGCAGTGCATGGATAAAAATACTTCAAGTAGAAAAATTACACAGATGCTTTATCAACATCATGAAAGCCAATAGAGCCATGAATTCAAATAATGATCTATGCATTAGTCTGGACTGCACTAAAATCTCAGATCTGAGAAAAAGTAATCTTCAAAAAGTTAACTTCCAAACTTAAAGTAAAGCATAAAACATTACTAAGAGGTCTCCTGCCTCTCCTTGGCCTTTTACTTTTCAAGTACACTTCTTTCTTTGTCAAGAAGGCTCTTAGCACAAGCAGAAATGCCTGCACAGTGAATATCATTTGACCTGTGTCATGCTTCTACAAATCCACTGATTCACACCCTACTTTGTTGCTTTTAAATGAGGGTCTCCACTTCAGTTTATATACTGAATCAAAAAAAAACCAATTTCTCTTCTGTTGCATGAACCACCCCCTAACACTGACAATCTTTTCAAGATAATAAAATCTACAAACCTACAGTAATAAACTTCTACCAAGCCTGAGGATGCACAAGCTTTTTGTAAGTAAATAATCGCTCACTAAAGGCAGAGCTTAAGCCTGGCCTTCCACTTTTGAGAGAAGCCACAACCCCTGAGCAGCGACTGGGACTTCAAGAAGCCTTGGAGGCTGGGATCTGCCGAAGGTCCTAGTCATCATCTGGCTTTTGTGCGTACACGCTGCCAAGCCTCAAACTCCCTGGATATCTACTGGGTTAGTGTGGTATCAGCCTTGTGGGCACTGGCCACAGAAAGATTTGGAGAGGGCCAGAAGGGATGGTCACCTGCTTGATCTGGGGTTTGCTGTATTTGGGATGTATTTGATGTGAGGCACATGGTGGAAGGACTGGGCTTGAAGCACACACCTATCTCAGGCTCAGCTAACTCAGGAGCTGATGGGCAGAAATGCAAAATGTACCTGCTAGAGACTGAAATATTGAGGGTTAATGACTCAAACAATTGGCCATTTGCAAAAGCATCAGGGTGCTTTGCTGAAGCCAGGTTGGCCAGGTTTCCACCTGCAACCAAAGGGGAGGAGGAGAGGTTTTGGGGGTGCGGTGGTGAAGCTTCTGATCTGCATAAGAACAGCCCAGGTGCAGAGGGGGTTAGCACCTACCACCAGAGGATGACCCACAACAAACCCACCTTTGTTTGGCAACAAGCTGGGATTTGAGCCAGATAAGGGAAAAGACCGAGAAGAAGAAAATGCTGCAAGTGGGATAATGCTTTTTTATGCTTGCCAATGTACTCCCTTACACAACTGACTCAGGTGTAAAATTCACCCGGGGGAGCTGTAAGGACATTCACATGCAGGTCTGAAGGTATTCATCCCTTCTCATGGAGAGTAACTGGCTCAACTACCCTGGCGTGAGACACAGCTGTCATAAAGGTGTCATAAACCATCAAAGACCCTCAAAAGCTCCACCAGACTCATTTCTGGGGCCTTTCACTGCTCATGATCCGCAGTGTCACATCAGACACTGTAAAACTCCCTCTTGCAGGGGAGGTACCTGAGAGTTCCCATCCGAACCTGAACATAGATTGTTAACCCATTGAACTTTATGATGTGTGAGCTTCCCCCACCGTGATTGATCAAGACTGTGGCCACCACTTCAACAAATGGACATCTAAAATCGCAACAATCAAGTCTCGTTGCTGGATCCACAGGTGGTGATATCTTTCCTCTCCACTATCTACTTATAACCTTTCTTCCTCTTTCTTTTTCTTATGCATTTTCTTAAGTGCTATTCTTTTGCTTTTATATTGCTATATTTCTATAGATAATAACCAAAATAATGACATACCTCCTTTCCATTGCAACCGAATTGTTCTAAAATAATCCTGCTATACATATATATGTAAACACCAGTCATTCAGTGTCATTTCGCTCTAATCCACTCCAAGGGAACCTCAGTTACCCCGCCTTCAGGGGCAGGTCATAACAATCTGGTGCCAGGACACAGGTGAGACATCTGAGGGCTCCTTCCAGAGTGGGGGAAGTTAGAAAAATGCAGTCTGTTAAACTATAACTGATTAGCATCCAGTTTTATAACCATACCCTCTCCCCTTTGAAAGACTCTAGATTTTATTTTATTAAATACATTAATTTATTTATTTATTTTATTAAATATAAATTGCTGGGTGCACACAACATAACCTAGATTTTGCAAACATGTCACAACCTTTTATCACCTTTTCGTATAGTTGACCTCTTTTGCTATAGCTGCTCTTCAGAACTGAAAATACAAGCAGCTGTTGGAATATAATGTCATGCAATTGCACTTTTTTTATTTTGTTCTTTTAGCATTCGAGAGTAATTATGACAATGAACAACAATATTACCTGAAATAAAATATCTTCTATTTTTGCCATTTGGTAACAATCTTCAGCTATCATTTTCCTTTTACTTAAGCTTAAGCCAGGTATTTGGGACACTTTCTAGCCAGCAACTTAAAATCTATTATAATGTAGTCATTCTATGTCACTCCCAGTGATGTCAAAAGAATTTAAATGCCTTAAATCATAGAATAGGATCACAGAATAGTTTGGGTTTGAAAAGAGATTAAGGGTGGTCTAGTCCCACCCCAGATCTGACAGTATGTCAGAAATGTGCCTGTAAATGTACACTGAGCACCCTATGGACATTGTCCTTATGTTTGGACTACCCATATATGTATCTCTAGGAGGTAGCTGTTTCTCTGTTTTCTATGAGAAATAATGAAATTTTGAGCAAGGAAGTCACTGATGCTGGTAAAAAATTCTCAGCAAAGGTCTAGAAAAGAAGTGCATGGTTTTAGGCACTTCAAAATACCCCTCAGCAGTGACATAAAACTTACAGTTGCCTTCCTGCCAATCTACCATGTCAGTACAGCATCCAGTCATGTGGGAAGAAGAATTCTGGTGGAGCCAAGAGTTTTAAAGCATAGACCTTCATCTGTGGGGAGCAGGTACTCTTCCTTCAGAAACACATCCTCCATCTGCATTCCTCCTTTTAGATAGAATATGGAAGAACATTTAAATTACGCTCGATGACTATTTAGTTTCTATCTGTTCTGCCAAACTACTATTTTGTGAAGTATTTCTGTCTGGTTACCGTCTCCAGTATATCTGCCCTCTGGTGTTTGAGAGCTGCTTGTGTATATGGCAACAATAATCAGTTAAGAATTTGTATTTGGTGAAGGAATTGCAATAACCGAATTTTAAAAATTCTTTTTTGAAATAAAGAACTCACCGGAAATCCTGACACCAGTAATCTGGTCTGGCACGCAGTTACAGCAATAGTCTTCAATTGCTCTGAAATGAAAAGTTGATGTGGGGTGCAGGGGCGGGTTTAACCAGCACAAGGTGCTGTTGTTCTGAAGTTGGCTGTCCTGTTAGAGAGCAAGAATATGGCTCCAAATGCTATGGCACATAACAAAGCACACAGGAGACAAACTCATTAAGAGATTTGGATGTAATTCTTGATAGGAGAGTCTGCTTGTCACAACACAGAGCTGGGCAAAGATAATACAGCTATTACAGCCTGCCTAGCATAAAGGTCCTGACTCATCAACCTATATACAAAACTGGGACTTTTCTTTAACTGGAATAAAGGCAGTCAAGATTGGATGGTGTTTTCACTCTGATTTGAGAGCTGGATCTAATTGATCCTAATATATTATAAAGTTGCAAGTGATGTATGATTTAAGTATCAAGTATTTAGGATAAATTCTGAATTCATTTTTATTTAAAAACTTTTTTTGATGTATACTTTTGTTGAAGCAACACTGAGCAACTCTGTCAATGTCATGTTTTTATCTGTAGTAAATGATTTGTGATGGTTGTGCCCGGTGTTTATTAGTAACGATCAAGCAAGACTTGAAACATTAGGTATCTTGCCAGAAATTCTTAGACTTCAAAGCCCATGAGCACTGAAATTAGGATTTTGCAGGTTTTATCTGAAGTTTAGGAATACTGCTGGAGTAGTACCAAGCATACCAACAGCTGCTTGGTTGTCATAACAATTATACAAACTTGATGGCTTTCTATTTTTAAATTCTTTGAATTGAAACCCATTTGGTTTTCAATAAAAGCTTTTTTAAATACAATTAGTGCACTGTACATTTTTACATCTAAACATCTACATCTACCATGCAACTAGGTGAGCTTGTATTTCCATCTTCTAAATAGGTGGCATTGTCGATACTGAGGAGACAACAAGGGAGGCCAGGGGTAGATACCTTAAGGACCTGCACCCTAAATACGTCTCAGAAGCCAGTGGTTAGTTTTACCTGCTAAAAGTTAGATTCACGTAAGGACCCTTAATAAAGTACTGCCACCCTGTTGGTGTTGAAACATACAAAAGTATGACATAGAAAGATAGAATCGCCACTGACTTAGTGCTAATTCTTCACAAAATAGGCTAGTTAATTTAAGGGTTTTACAGACAGTGACATCAAGAATATTTTTTGTATATAACACAACAGTTTTCACATTTACATTTGGCTTATCTTGAACTATGACTTGTTCTTTTTAGTTGTGTTGTATTAATTTTTATTTCAGCTCCAGTTAGTCAGGGTTGTTTTCATTTCCACTTCTTTTTTCCAGTTTGATGTTACTTACTAGCTGAGTAACAGTGACCTTTGATTTGTTATCCAAGTTGTCAGTGAAAATACTGAAGAATACCACACAGTAATCTGTGATCCCCTCCTTTACTTTATCCTAGTGTTCCCTTGGAGTGCCCCTATAGCCCTTAGTGCACCCATCATACTTCACAGTGCTTACATCTTGCTAGGAAGAATTAAGACATTAAGGAACCTATTTAAACAACAAAACTGTTGGGCTTTTTTTAAAATCTGTTGTACCAGGAGCTTGCTGTATTTCATACAATTTTACATCTGTCTCTCTAATAACTTAGCTCGCATCAGTTAAGGGGAGAATATTAGCATTGCATACATTGTTGAAACACCTAAACACAGAGACATTTCTAAAAGGTTTGTTTCTATAGTTGTAAATGCAGGCAAAGTGAGAGACTTTGCTGTTTAATAAGAAACAACTGGGATAAAAGAATGAAAATAGAAGATAACAAAAATTAATGTTCCTGAGAATTCTGCTTACAAGTCCAGGATTCCCATTTGTAATTTCCAAGCTAGAAGATAGGAGTAACAGAGGTGATGACAAGCAAAAAGGACTGCTGTTAGCCTTGATGAATACCAGGCTCCCGGAGTATCCAACTCCTACCATTTTCCCATGTCTTGATTGACACTATTGAGTAAATGGTCCAGCCTGATACTGCAGCATCATTCCCATAATTCACAAAAGTGTACCTTGAAGTAGAAGCTTGTAAGCAGTCTCATTCAATCAAAGGCATGATGTCAAATACAAAGCACTTGTCATTTCTTTCAGGTCTTCTCTTGGCTGCGTTCTCCCTTCACCCTCTGTGTTGTTCATCACCATAAAATATTTATTTCCTATTAGTGGTGATGGCTTCATCAGCTACTTGTCTTTCTATAAAAATTTACAGAAAACGTACATCTTCCCTCTAATAAGCTCCTTCGCTCAAAAGAAAATTTACAATCTCTGTAGGCAATGTGGATAGAGTGGCAGGAACGGAGGTGAAATGATTTGTGAAGACACATGCAATCAGGTCAGGATTAGAAGGAGGTGACAATTCAGGATTGAGGTTCTGTGCACTGATGTTTGCATTGCTTTCACAACAGCATTGTCCTGCAGCAGGCTCCCATGGCAACTTGTGATGTATTTTTCAGGGGACATTTTGCATCCTACTCTGGAAAATTCTGAGTATCAGTTGAGTATTAATACTGTTTTTGCTTTGAGTCTATAGTATACAGATAATACAACCTCATGAGTTTCTGATAACATCAGTCAGCTTTGATGTCACTTCATAGGAAACAAATATTGCAAGGTTTATTGTGTTGAATCCAATCCTATGCTGTATTTTCCTTGAACCACTGTAATGTGAGGAAAACTGAAAGTCACAGGTGACATTAAACTGGCAAAAATAGAATGGCCACCTCATAGTTAAAATTATCTTTTTCCCATGTCCTAGCTGCTTTAATTGTGTAGGGAGAACATAAATTCTATGAGTCAGTCTTACTTCATTTTTTTGAGCAGAGTGAAAGCAAAGATAAAAATTAAGTGTCTTGAGAGAAATATTTATCTGCAGCAATTTAGCATGCACTGGGAAAATATCTTTCACACAAGGAAAATGGAAATCATTTTGAAGGACATACGTCAATGAGTTTCACATCTACTTGTATGTACTTTCCTTAACAAAAATCTTCTTCTGGTAAAAGCATCCATGCACTAATGTTTTGGAGCAGCTGTCAAGCAGAAAACTTCAATCTTTTTAAATTTATGGCCAATTAACTCACCTGGATTTTTAGACCTAGCATAGCTTCCCACATAGTTTTTGTTTCATTGTTATAAATAGGTACATACTGAGAACATAAGGGGAAGAAAAAAGCATTCCCTGGGCTGATTCTTGTTTATGAAAGAAACAAAATATTGTAATTGTTAAACCCAGTAAATTTAAAAAAGCTACATGTGCTTATATACTAGCAAATAAGTGTAAATTCAACTCTTATTCCCTCATCGTCTTAGTTCTACTGCTTTATGAAGGCTACTCTACAAGGTCAAAGAAGGTATCCAAGGCAAGATGAGACAGTATGGGGGTTTAGATTAGGTTTTTTCACCTCTAAACTAAATATAGATTGCTAAAAGGGGGAAAGAGTTTTCCTAGCTTTTTGTAACATTATTGTGAATGTGTTTGAAAAGGAATATGTTCTGTCACTTATTACCAATGCAAGTTCATTTAAGGCAAAGAATAGGGTACTGGGAAGGAAATAACACTGTTTGTCATCCCTAGCATAGATTTTAGGATTCAGTTGTCTCAGAAAAGCCCTAGCGGGTATTATAGAGAGTTAAGAAATAAAGGCAGAAGCTGAAAGCATATGTTAAAACCAGTTAGGTTTCTTATTCATACCACCCTTAGTTATAACTTCTAGTTATGGCTGTGCCATTGCTTTACTCTTCAGAGAGTGATGTGATATTTGTTGACTTTACCTAACAGGCACGGTGTGCCCTACAACTTACTGTTGCTGGAAGCATCTCACTTCCATGATGTGCCTCTGTTTCCCCTTATCCTCATAGGGTGCTTATATTACTGTGGGGGTCTTCACCTTCAAACCCTAAACTCCTACTCTGGGGGAGGAACTAAGAATCCCTGTATTTCCTTACTGACCAGGCTGCTGTATTTTTGAATGTACGTGAATTTTCAATAAACAGAAGAAGACCTAGTTTTTTAACAGAGAATGCTGGTATTTCTAGGTGTTACAGGCTGGTTAAAAACAGCTGAGAATTCTTCCCTTATTATATACAACTAAATTCAAATGTAGGTATTAGATGTTAATTTCCACGGAGTTTCAAAGTGACCTCTGCTGCATTTCCACATAATCCATTTATTTTAGAGGAAAAGGAATTTGCATAAAGTCATATCAAATGCACTTGCTCCGGTATATCAGTTTTTCTTGGTCTGAGGAAGCTAAACTGGAGGCAGTACTTCAGAGGTGACTTCAAATGCTTAATAGAGGGAAGGTGATAGTGAGGGTTAGCAGTGAATCAGCAAGCAACAATGGCTATGCTCATTGGACACATCTGGCTTGCATTGCTGCAAGGGCACACTTGGCTCATGCTCAACTTGCTGCCAACCAGGACCTTGTCTGTGAAATTTCTTTCCATCCAGGTGTCTGTTCTGTTCCATGGGATTAGTCTATCCCAGATGCAGGACCTTGCATTAGCTTTTGAGATTTCTTATGAGGTTTGCCTCTTTATACATAAGCTTTGTTCTCCTGCTTATCAACTGCTACCTGCAGTTTGGTATCTGTAAACACGCTGATGTTGTGCTACATCCCATTGTCCAGGTCCTTAATAAAGATGTCTAAAATACTGGTGCCAGTATTAACCCCTGAGACACGCCTCTAAGGGCTGGCTGCTGGTGTGAGTTACTGGCTTCAGCCCTTGGAGCCTGGGAGGCCAGCTGATTTTCCATCTACCTATCAAAAACCTTATTTCAGCAATTTGGTTGTAAAGTTATCATGTGAAACTGTCCTTTCTCCTGCCGGGGCCAGGGCGGGGGCCACCCACGGCCACGCCCGGGGACTTCCGGGGTCCCCGGGGCTCCACGGCACGTGGTGTGGGGGCTTCCAGGGTCATCTCCTCGGATGGTAAGATTGACGGAGAGAGAGAAAACAGGTTAGCAAAGGCATACAGTGCTTTCGGAAAGCTCCATAAAAGAGTTTGGAGAAATAAACACCTGAAAAAAAGTACAAAGACCAGTGTTTACAGAGCCATAGTGCTGTCTACTCTTTTATATGGATCCAAATCATGGGTCATCTACCACCACCACCTGCGTCTCCTAGAACGCTTCTATCAACGCTGCCTCCGTACAATCCTAAACATGCACTGGTCAGATTATGTGACCAATACATCTGTTCTAGAACAAGCAGCAGTCACAAGTATTGAGGCCATGTTGCTGAGAACACAGCTGCGCTGGGCAGGGCACGTCTCAAGGGTGAAGGGCCACCGCCTCCCTAAGACTGTGCTTTATGGTGAACTTGCCACCAGCTGCTGCAAGAGAGAAGCCCCGAAGAGAAGATACAAGGACTCCCTGAAACAACATCTCAGCCTTGGCCATATTGATCAACATAACTGGTCTATTCTGGCCTCCAGTCGGGAGGTCTGGAGACACACTATCTTCAACACTGCTGATGCTTTTGAGAAAGCACGCAGGATCACTCTTGAGGAGAAAAGACAACGCAGAAAGAATCGGGCTTTGCAGAATGTACCTCCTAAGGAGTCTTTCTGTTGTGCCTTTCGCAACCAGACTTGTCTATCTCGTATTGGCCTTTTTAGCCACCAACGCGCTTGCAACAAACATGGGTAGAGCCCTCCCAAATCTTCGTTCACGAAGTGTGGCCATGATGATGATGATGATATCATGTGAAACTGTAAAAAACCTTGCAATAGTTGAGGTGAGAAAACAGCCACTCCTGTCCTCTAATCACCAGAACCTGTCACTTCTTCATAGAAGAAAGTTGATCAGATCAAGCTTGCCTTTAGTAAATGGAATTGGGATGTTCCCAATCACTTTCTTTTTCTTCTTGTCCTTGTACATGACCTCCAGGAAGATTTTCTCCATAACCTTCCTGGCAACCAAGACTGGTCTATAGTTCCCTGCGTTTTCATGAAAGGATGGTGTCCTTTTTCTGCTCATAAGGAAGTAAAGGAAACTTCAGCAGTTATTCACCCAAAACACTACTAATAAACACACAAGGAATGGGGCTTGAGCAACCTGGTCTAGTGGAAGGCATCCCTGCCCGTGGCAGAAGCATTGATCGGGATGATCTTTAAGTCCCTTCCAATCCAAACCATGCTATGGTTCTATGGTACTACTTGTTCCACCCACTCTGCACCAAGGTACAATCAGTGGATAATGTTCACTTGCAGGAACAAGGGCTTAATGCTCTGGCTTTGTACTTGCTGAGACTGCCAAGTCTGTTGAAGCTGAGGTTCGTCCTGCCTGCTGTCAGCCTGACAGGTCTGAATCTGGACTTTGGCAGTCTCTTCTGCTAGTAGAGCCACTCTAAATGATTAGACCAGACAGCCTTGTGCTGCTCTAGAGCCTTCACTAGTTCTTCTAAATATTTAGGTGAACACTTAATTTTGTTCCCTTGCTGCAGTCTTGTTTTACTCATTTCTTTCTCTAGAAGCTTTGTCATAGAACACAGTGCCTTTACTGTCTCCTAAACTGCCACTTTACATACACAGCAGCTCTCTTCCTGTGGCCAGAGCCACAGGGCCACATTCAGTTGCATCAAAGGCGGTTTCAAGTCCAACTTAAACCAGACACTATCATCTTTTGACCATGAAGCATTAAGTTTGTCCTTACTTTAAAGATGGTAATTAATGAAGTTAATTAGATCTTGTCATAGGCACGGGGTGTAAACTCATATTCCACCAGATCATCCTCATCCATTGGTAATAGTTTAGGGACCCAAAACTCTTAGACTTTTGAAACTGGGATCATCTCTCTCCTCATGATTTTGCACAAGTCTCTAATACCTTGTATCAACCTTATTGTAGTTCAGTGCTGTGGTAGGCATTCAAGAGGATTTGGAGAGGGAAATTGGGTCTTTCAATAATTTTTCCATAGATAATGAAGGTCTATTCAGCTCCTGGCAGCTGAAATAGAGGAGAAGGACTTGGAATTATTGTTAACACATTTTCCTTTTCCTGCAGAAACAAGGTCAAGAGAGATTATTGATTTATTAAATCATTCTTTACTCATCCCTGAAGTAGTCTCAAGTCATCACAATGGGAACTTAACTGTTTTCAGAGAACAGAGAAAGAAGAGGAGAGTAAGAAGAGAGAACTTGCTAGGATTTTACCACAGTAATTTCACAAACGCTGCTTTACAATTCATCTATTGTCCTCAAAATAACTCCCATGTATTCTGCAGTTTGTGCAGCTAGTAGGGCAAAAACATATTAATCACAATGGAATGAATTGCTTGCTCCTAGATTAAAAGAAATAGAAACTAGAGACTCTAAAAGACACTCAGGAAACAAACTGACCTTCAGGAATACTGGAGATGGTATTAAAGTAATACATTACTTTTAATCAAATAAGATCCAAATGTTCCCATCAAACTCAAGTGTTTTTTTGTGTTGATGCCTTAAGCCCCTAATGTTTTTTTTTATTTTTCTAATATTGGTAAGCCTTATAAGTTTTATAAGTAGATTTTAAAAGCAGCAACCCTCCCTCCTTTGTCCCTTGTCCCTTTCCCTTTCTCTCTAGCACCCTTGTTTACACATTCCTTAACCCTCTTACCCCATTCTATGCTCCCTATATCACTCATACCCCTGAATATAGCAGAAATATTTAGTCTTTTGTCAAGGCAAGGCCTAGATTGTTGGCAGAACAGCATATCAGGGCCTAAACCACAGAATACGGTCAAGAATTAGGTAACTATGTACCCTTTGTGCTCTGAGGGAGATGAAGATGGGATGAACAGGGGGTCCCGAAAGCCCCCCAACTCAATTCTCAGGGGGTGGACCCGGGGCAGGCCAGAGTAAAGGCCACAGGGTGGACACATCTGGGATTGGATGGAGGGTATTATAAAATGTAACATCTCAGGCACAGCCTGCATGCGTCTTGTAACATCTTAGCCTTGGCAAAATAAACCCTTTCTTATCTCAGCCCTAATTAACCGCTCTGGAGATTTTTTCAGTACCTAAATTCCACGGCAACAGTGTAAATACTGAGAAAATTCACACAAAGAAACAGGACATAGTCTCAGTGAAACACACAGAGGCAGCTCTCTTTGAGGTTTTGAGACACCAGATACAGTATTGTAAACCTAGTAATGCACATGCAACTCAAGAACTTCTGCAGTAAGCAAGAGACCATAAATGCAGCAGGCACTGTCTGTTGAAAAGAATCCATCCATGTTCTTGTACTGTCTCCTATGGGATTTGTAGTCATGCTAAACCTCAAGCCTCCCCAGTGATCTCCAAAATATGATGCTGCTGCCTACAGAGATATGCAGATACCATCGTTGCCGTTGCCATCTGGCATCAAGTTCTGAACATTTATATCTTCAGTTTTGGCTGCAACCACAGTACGATAAGCTCAAAAAATGAAGCTAACACTTTTACTGTGTTACAATTCTGCTTTATGGAGTCTAAAAGAATAATGAATGCAAGATTTGTAATGAAATGAAGAATTACCAACACAAACATGAAAATAGAAAAGCTTTCCTCTGTACCTCAGTTTATGCATCAGCAGGCACAGATAGCATTTGCTCAAACGGTTAAGTTTTCTCATTGCTCTGGGATGCAATTAAATCTGTTTTAACTATCATTAGCTAAATAATTCCTTAGCCCAAGCTTGAGCTGACAGCACAGATTTCTGCTCTTCAATCTGAAACAGAACAGACTTGACTAGAGTCAAGTAGTAGATACATAGTATTGCATGTTTTTTTAGACGACCTTTAATAATGTATTTTAATACAAATATTTTTATTTTCATTTCGTTTTATTTAGAAATTTTAAAAAATCTTAAAAACAAACAGTGAATAGATGCTAAAAAAATTCAGGTACAAATTATACGCTAGCACTGAAGTAATGCTAATTTACCACTCCTTAAGTGGTAAAATAGAGAAAGTCAGCAGTAAAAAAACCACAGCCCATATGGAGAGCAAACAGCTGTTATGTATCCATAAAATACTGATACGGTTTGAAGCTGACTCCCTGCCAAGTCTCCAAACTTTACCACAAGAAGTCCGTCCCCCCCCCCCAAACCTCAGGGAGAAGAGGGAAAAAACAACCAAGAAAACCGAAACGAGAGAGAGACAGCTAAAGCAACATGTATAAATATATTTACACTTATGTTACAGTTATATACAATTGAAATATATATATACAATTTCACAAGGGAACGGGAAGGGGGAAGGGAAAAGGAACAAAACCAAAATAAAATATATATATATTTCGGTTAGTAGACCAATATCTAGCAACTAAAAGAATTGGCAAAAAAACTATCTTACTACTCTCCTTGGGACAATGGAGAGTCACGCTGGAATGATCACCGGCAACCTCCGTCTCCCAGGGTCGACAAGGCCTTACCAGGCCTCGCTCCCCAACACGGCAGACTCAACAGCAGGGAACCTGCACCTCCAAGCCGCCGGAAGGAAAGAGAGCAAAGGCCTCTCCTCCTTTCTTCTTATAGCCTGGCTTACGTAAAAATCGTAGGGAATACTGGGTAAATCTGGACCCTTCCTTGGCTACAAACTGGTCACCAAGGAAGGCCTAGACCAAACCACCACAAATACCATGGGACAACTGCCATCTTCTGGAACATGACACAAAGACACATCAATGCTAAACGAAATGCTTGTGTGAACCAACAAAGTTTAAGGTTTGAAATACAGAGTGAACTGAAATTCTTCAGGGGATTCATTCCCCTATGGCGTCTTGTACGTATCATATTCCAGTTCTTCACCATTTACATATTTGACTCCCAGAAAGTAGGTTAACATTATTTTATAAGCACAGCAAAATTGTACTCCCTTAATTTAAGTTGTGAGGAAGGCTCTTGTTACATTCTCTACTTCTGAGAATTTTCAGAGTGATTACGTGGAAGTAATGTAATTTTTTTCATTTGTATCATACTGATTGACATGTCATGTTTCATGATTAGGACTTACTGAAGTACTGTTTTATATTATACAAACATATTATTGAGTAGATCCATGTTTGTGTGATGCATCTTGTGGTAACTTTATTGAACATTTCAGGCTTTTTTCTGCTTTGGGAAGGACTCCAAGCCCTGACAGAATTGGATTCACCAGAAAGCAGACTTCTCAGGCACAGGTTAGACTTTGGAATCACTGAAAATAAACACTTAATGATAAATAAACAATAGATTAAAATGAATTAAATAAATAAATAGGACTCTTGGTTCTCCTTGAGTGCTACAACACTCATTTTCCAAACAAACAGCAATTCTCACTCAACCCTAAGGTGTAGAACAGCCACCTACTAGATGAGACAGTTGAATGCATACATCTGATATTGCAGGAATATAACATTTCTGTCTACCCTCTGAAATATTAACACGTGGCATAAATAAATATAGGATGATTTCATTTGTTTTACCAGTGTCTCCCCAATCTCTCTTTACTTTACGTTGGATGTCTCCCAGCCCAAAATTACAATTGATTCCTGGGCTGTTTTTCTGCAGGAAAACACAAGCAAACATTACCTGTTCAAAAACTCTGCCCACTGGGGATGTGAGACAGGAGAAAAACTGCAGCCATCTGCCCACATCCCACCAAGACATATGAGATCTCAGGTGGCCTATGGGACAGGGCTACCAAATACATGTCATAGGAGTTCTATAACACTTGACACCCTACCTTGAGTTTATCTTTGCTGTTAATACCAACTATTAGTCTTGTTTCTCCTGAGGCTGACTGTTCTATAGGAAACTGCTTTGCCTCTACCCACTCATTGCCTCTCACTCATAAAAGACTATTTTATACTCTTGGTGCAGCTAAGAGTATAAAATAGCTATTGGCTATTGAGCTATTGGCTCAGCAGAAATAACCCCATGTCTTGAAGAAGTCCCCCATGTTCAGGTGAGACAGCAGAGGAAAGATTCTATAGAGTCTTCGGGTAATCTGGACCTGAGTTTATGATAATTGACACATGAAATACATCACTGTCTAAAAACAATTAAAAAACCAAACCAAAACTAAAACCAAACCAAAACAAAAACCAAACAAAACCAAAACAAACAAAAAAACCCCAACAAACAAGAAAATCTGGGGCAAGACCTGTGCAACATTAACTGTTATTAAGATTCCGTTCTGCTAAAAATCCCCATAGGTTTCTTCCTTTTATCATGCTGACTAAAATGAGATACAACCACTCAATTCTGAGTTATTACTTACCTGAGTTTCTATAATGTAAAACTCATTTTTGTTATATCCTGGGGTTACACTACACTTGATGAGAAGAGTTTAAATGTTTATTACCATGAAAATCCAGAAGAAGCGGAATCTGTGTTTCATCTTTTGGCACCTGATTGAGTATTAATTTTGTATAATATTATAATACTGAATTTAGATTACTCGCTTCAAAGTAACTGTGCTGAATTGGGATATTTTAACATGAGTACTTTGACAATAGAGAAATGTTTTCATCAGTTTTTATCCTAAGCACTGATTTTGCTGGTAGCAAGCAGTATTTTGAAGAGCATACATTCCATAAAGCTATGGAGACAATCTGTCATATGTCAGTAAGTGTTATGTTATGTCCCCAAGAAACAAAAAATACAACTTAAATAAGCATGACAGTGTAAATTAGTTATTGGCTTGTTACTCTTGAGTCTTATGCAATACTGTTCTCTACATTCTAATAAAGAATTAGTATTCTAGTACTGATATTTTGAACAGTTACTACTCTGTTGACACCAATGCTGTTTACAGGGAGGAAGGGGATTTGTTGCTTTAGGCTGTCTCAACACCTTCTCTTGCCTTTGCAAACAAAGTTATTTCTCACTGTGCTCCTGTTTCTGAGTGGAAGATGTATAGTCTACTAGATGATTTCAACATGACCTTCAAGCTGTTCATAGGAGTACAGGGCATAGCACAAGTATGCATAGAAATATGCCAGCTCCTAGAAAGTCTTCTATGTTCTAAAACTGATGAGATGCACATTTAGTGCACTAGTATAGAAATGTGTGTGGTCTCCTTCTTATTCACTTTTGTATAACTGAAAAAAGACACTGGAACTGGCAGGCTGATAATTAAAATTTTCTTAATAGCTAAAAGTAGCCCAGAAGCAGCAAGTTCTTAGGGATGCCACCCTTTGGTTGTCTGTTGCCCCACAAAAACACTTGTACTTGACAGGAATGATCCAACTGATGGAGACTGTGCTGCTCTCACCAGACATTTCCCAACAGGGACCCTTATTATCACTAGAGTGCAGCCAAGATGGGTCATGCTCAGGGAAGACTGCAAGGTCTTCACGCACCAAATATTGAAGGAATTATTCTGCAAACAAATCCTATGCTTGGTTCACTTGATTAAAGAAAGCACATCTGGTGATCCCATTGATTGCTGCTCAGGGACTGGCTCAGCATTGGGCAGAAGGTGATGAGCAATTGTATTATGCATCAGTTATTTCCCTTGGGTTTTATGTCTTTATTCCTCTCCTCTTTATTACTATAATTATCATTATTGTTATTACTATTATTATATTTTAATTTGTTTCCACTATTAAACTGCTTGTCTTACTTTTTCTATTTTCCCTGTCTCCTTCTCACCCCACCAGAGCAGGGCAGGGAGGGGAATGAGTGAGCAGCTATGTGGTACTCAGGTGCTAGCTGGGGTTAATCCACAATAGGTTTCATATCCAAAGGATATTTGGAATTACCAGGAAGCACTCGTTCTAACATGAGAGTAGGTGTTCAAGTTGCTTGATGACTTCCGGCATCCCTTGAATTTTGTACAGAAAAAATCTATTGGGTTTCACTTGCCAACAAGGACCATAAAAGTGAACAACATATAATTTCTGTAGTTGCAGAAGACTTTACTAAATGTATAAATATTACTTACACATTCTGGAAAGTTTTGGTATAATTTATTATCACTAGAGTTGAGAAATGCAAATTGAATTGTGTCAGAAAGACTTTTGGCTTACAGGGGAACTCATCCTGGGCATGAACCCATAAGATCCCTCAGAATATGTGCTGGGTTAAAAGAACTTTATGGAATATGCAGATGTAGGGTCCTGGGGGATTCCAGTACTCTTATTGTATCCTGTGACTAGCAAAAGCCTAGGCTAGAGGATGGAGATAAATTGAAATTTGCCTGAAGTGGCAAATTTCCAGTTTTAATATTGTCATAACTGAACGAAATTGTAATTATGAGCATTTTAGAGTGATCATCAAGCGAAATATGACCATCTTTTTTCTGACAGTACATTCATATGTGGCATAAAACAAAAATGACACCTATTACTGTCCTCAAAATCAAGCTGAGCCACAATGAATTTAATACAATTGCAAATACAATTAAAAGTGTAAGTCGTGTTACTATTAAATGATTAAGTGTTTCATGCTCTGATTCAGTAAGGTGTTTAATTCTAACTAAAAGTGGTTGCCTTGTTCTATTGCATACCAACAGATTTAAAGTAAATGTAACTTAAAAGTTATCCTGAAATTAAGTCACTTAGCTGTATTCATGTTCTTGAATATGTAGCCACATTTGCAAATAGTAGAAAATTGCTCTGAAGATATGGAAGTTGTGTTACATCACTCTATCTGCTAATTTTAAAATACTTACTTAGAAGAATTATGCAATATCTGATTCAAAAAAATCCTCTTGTGGCAATATGCAGCATTTCTCCATTTAAAATATTTATGTTCATATTACCTTTTATATGTGCAGGCACCACATCTTTCTTTTCATTGATGAAGTTTGACAATTTCTGACAGGACAGGACAGAAAAGGAATTCATTATATTTAGCAACAGAAAACTCAATTCTCATTTTTCTAGGGTTGAGCAGACTATGAAATTGGCTAAACTACCATATCACAATTCTCCACCATTATAGTTCTTCAGGTCACCCTCAAGGGTCTTCAGTTTCAATACGTTCAGAGCTCGGGACCTGGTAATTTTCGGAATCAGGAAATAGAAGGAAGTGATATATTTTTATATATTTTTATATATTTTTATTTGGAGAAGGATTTTTCTTTATTTAGGAATAAAAAGTATCTGTTAGGTTGAAAATGTTAAAAATTAGAAGCTTGGTTAATAATCACAACAATGTCAATTACATTTTTGTTTATCAGACTTTGGAACTAAAATTTTATGCATGACAAAGAAATCTTCTTCATCCCTGAGAGAAATTGTCCATGTGCGGGGAAATTTAAACTATTAGTCCAACAATCAATGGAGTTTAAGGAAAAGTCATGGTAATAAGGCTGAAAGGCATCCAGAATTATTAAGTCACGGTAATAAGGCTGAAAGGCATCCAGAATTATTTTTCCATAAAAAGTTTCTCGGTGTTCTTGCTCCTGCCAACTTCCATGGGTTATGTTGGCTAAAATAAAAGAAGATTAAGTAATTTTCTATATATATAAAATAGTCATATGCTTTATATACCAGTATTAGTGATTGAGAAAATGCTACAATAAGCAATAGTACAGAATTCAATCTATTTCCCTAAGAATTACTTCAGTATCTCACTTCGGGTTCTGTAATGGGGTGAAAGGAGGGTTTCCTTTTTATCTAGCTTTATTGCCACTGAAATTATTTTCTAGTTCTTCATGAGTGTACAACCTGAATTAAAGTACAACATCTTTTTTCTGTTCCAGTTAAAAGTTTGGTCTTAATGGAAACAGAAGGTTTCTGAATATAAAGACAAACAAATGAAAGCAGTAAAACATTAGATAAAGAGCATGTTGAAAATCAATCTACTTCATATTTATTCTCTTTACTATCCAAACCCTCCAAAGTTCACCATTCCACATGTTCTCAGATTAACATGTGTTATTGTCATGGTAAATGCAATAGGCAAAGCAAACAACTTTAGTTGTTAATATTGCCATGGTGCCAGAAGCGTATCATTTCTGTGCTCTGCTGCGTTCTTTCCTGAGCAGCCTCACCAGCTCAGCACTGCTGGGACTTGCCTTCCCCCAAATTCTCTGTTCCTGGCTCTGGATCAGCACTTTCAGGGCCCCAGAGCTCCTGCAAGGGGGGGCAGGAGGGGATTGCTACTGCTCCTTCCACCCCCCAAATAGTTCGTTTCAGCGGGGAGGGCAGTGGCTTTACAGAGGAGGTTATACAAATTAGGATTATTTCAGTAATGAGAAAGACAGGGAGATAAAAAGGAAAATTGCCTTGAGCAATGCTTTGTGCTATCATCTATCATCTGCTGTTACTTTCCCAGAAAAGTCAGATTCAGAGGAATATTTGTATTAGGAAGGTGAGAGGATTCTACCTCCAACCATCATATAGCATAACAAGTCTAAGATTACACAGGGCAGGACTGATTCCTCTCAAAGTCAAAGAAGATTTAGAATTTCCACACTATACTGGATTTGCCAGTATAAGCTATCCTTTAAAAAGTCAATTCTGCATTTGGGTTTTATTCTGTATGAATTCTGGTGTGAATGGGTGGGATTCAGTCCTGAATCAGGGGTGTGATTTCTTAATATGGTTTGAATGGATTTTTTAACCCCTCTCGACGTGCCCTGTGACTTAGAGAATTGCTCATATTGGTGTTTGTAACATACACTTATTGTGTATGTTCGTAATATACACACAGACATTCAACCCCCTCGTTTACTACTTTGGTACAAACACACTCATGAAAAGCTGTATGTCATTACCAGCGTCTTTTCCAAGATGAAATCTGGCAGGAGAAATCCAGTCTGTCAGGGACCAATAGAATGAAGTATGGAAATATCCTCCCATTGCAGTTACAATGCTGAATAACTAATCTTCATCAGTCTGAGATGTAATAAATCATGCTTTCAGGAGAATTTTTTAAAAGAAGTATTTTTAAAACAGTATTTAAAGAACTGTCAGTGTGTTTCAGAGATGCTGCTATGCTGAGCAGTTGTACAGTTCACTTGACAGCTTTAGGATTAAATATATCAGGATTTTAATGGCTATTCTGCAAGAAATGTGGAAGTGGTCATTAATGTCAACAAAATACAGGCTGGGAAATGTCATGGCTGTAGACAAGAAGTGTAGCCATAATCACTAATTCTATGCAACATTTAATTTCAAGAGGCTCGATTTGAAAATTAGGTAGTTAAAAGGCTGTTGTTGTTTTGGATATTGTCTTAGCAAAACCCCAAGCCTACAGCCTTATAGCAAAGCATACCTGTCCCCTATTCACTATGCTTCGAAAGGTCCTGTAGCTGGTTAGCTGGCTGACTCAGCTGTGAGAAGAAAGTAGTTCAGCATGTAAATACATATCAGATCACTAGATGTCCTCCTCCCACAAAATTTCTTCTCATTCTCAGTTAGCAAACTGATATTGTCTTAAAAAAGACCTACAACCATGTACTAATAGATTGCCAGTGCAATGTTGTGTAGTCACAAAGGACCTGTGTCCAGAAAGCATCTTTAAGGTAGGTCAGACCCTTCAGGGTACCCAATGCAGTGGTACCACACTCTCTGAGAATGGGCACCAACCCTTTCAGGCAGACTCAGACTTTACCACGCCTGCCTTGTCATCATTATCTTCAGTGTATTAAAACAGGGATGGATCTCATTCTAATGACTAAAACCTAAGACTGGAATCATCTGTATGCTAGCTGTGTATGTGATGAGAAATTTTTGACTGGAAAAGGATGACCAAATCATAAAATTCAATGTGGAAAGTGAGGCTACTACAGTCAGGCACCAAAAGCTTAATGAAAGTATCAGATTGCATCATCATATCAACAATTGAAGTTTGCATGGTCAAAATTATGTGTAGCAGAGCCATGTCTTTTCTTACCTGAGAAATTATGCAGGTATTATGCAGAGTGAAGGGTGTACTTTGACCATAACTGACTACATATTTCACTTTATTGACTTGCTAGAAGAAAAGCTGTTTTACAGACAGGTCAAAGTCTGCCCTTAATTTTTCCTTCTGTGACTCTATCTACTTCAGTGAATGATTGCATCTATGGCAAAAATTGACTCCCTACCTTCCCTAAAAGATTTTTTTTTTAGTGAAATGATGATAGGGTAAAGAAAAATATGAGGTTATGACTAAGCTGTCATTTTTTTCCCTAGAAAGAATGCTTTCCATATTTCCACAACTGAGACATCAATGAATGTTAAGACACATGGACAAAAATATTTGAATAAATTTTTACTGCAATTGTACAAAGGCATGCTTTGCAGAATCAAAAAAAAAGCATACAGCTATTGGTACTGTAGTTTTTCCTTCACATTTCAAGATAACACAAGTGTAAAATGTCAGATTTTTTTCACCCATTGTTATCACTATTCCATTCTAACTGTTAGCTAACAAGTACCACTTAGGTTTGAGGCCGTTGGGAAGACCCTGTTTTGCAGTTTCTGCTGTCGTAAGCCACAATATCATTAACTGCCGAAGCCTATCTGTAGGCCAAGGTCAGGTAAGAGAAGTGACTGGGGAAGAAGGTAACTCTTATCAAGTAGTCAGAGAGATCACGTTGAAGGAAGGAACTAAAAAACCCAGCCCTATAAACTGTAATAATCATGTTCAATTAAGCAGTCCCACTTCTAATCAAGTTGACTTTCTACTAATGCTTAATAATTGGCAAAAATGCAATCCTTTCTTCTCTCCATTCACTGTCAGGTATCTTGCACAGCAGGACCACTTTGATCAAATTCCTTTTGCACCTGACATTGCATAAGCAGGAATCATTTCACCAAGTGGACTGCAAAAAGTCTGCCTCACTTTCACTTCAGCAGACAGCAGTTCAGGGTATAATTGTCACCAGTATTCACCCACATAAAAGTACCATTTGAGATGACAGGAAAGGAACTCAATTACACCAAGTCTATGCTTATCTTCCTAGTGCACTTTCTGGTGTGCACAGGATATTGGTGTCCTGCTGTTAACACTGACCTTCCTCAGTGAGAATAAACATTGGTGGAGAAAGACAAAAAGAAATGCTTCTATGTAGCATCTTTCCAAAACAGACTAAAGGAGTTAATCTGAGAGACAAACTACCCTTGATTGGGCCATGTACACAAATAGTGTTTGAATGTTTTTGTCATTTTACATTGTTTGTACTAAACATAGTTAAATGGAAACATTATTCTTACTGCTTTCTACTTCTGCAATCATTTTCCTTTTTTTTTTTTTTTAATCAGTAGCTATTCCCTTCTAATTATAGGAACAGTCATGTGCAAATCACAATTTGCCAATATAGGTTTAAGTAGCTATTCTGGGGACAGCAATGTTTCAGATATAAGCAATCGGCTCATGACGCATCTCACAGCTTCATGGTTTTTTTTTATCCTAGGCACTAGAGGGCAAAAGACATAGAAATAACTTGGACATGGTGTTCTTTTATATGGATTTATTATAGGTGTATTGCAAGCTTTAGGAATAAAGCTGAACTAGACCTGAACTTGTATCCACTAAGTTTTTCTTAGATAGACTTAGATGGACTTGCGATGTCTTGTATGGGACTTAAGTTCGCTCTTTTCTCACAAACTAAAAAAGAAATAAATTATACATTTTGGATACAGAAAACATAGATGATTATGAAGTCAACATTGTGGGTGAAAGTGAAGTTGTCGTTATATCAAGAGTAATCTTCTTTAAGAATGGGAATAGGTTTTTCAGATTCTTCTTTGCCAACTGTCTTGTGAGGAGGGTGTGACTGACCTCCCCTATGCAGCTGCCCTGCTGCCATGAGAAACCTGAGAAGTACACCACCAACTAATTTTGATCTGTTGACTAAAAAACAGATTTTGAGTTAATCTTATCCAGTTATAACATATAAAGACTCTGCAGCTCATGAATACAGCACCGGAGAATACAGCTTTGAAGTTTCACAGCAGTTTAGAATAGTGGTGTTTAGTCTCTCACATGCATATAAACTTTGGATGGCAGCTTTCCTTTCAAGCCGACCCAGGTTTGCTCAGAAAAAGAGATGATATGCAGGTATGAGGAGACAAGTCTGTGGTCAGAATATGAAAGCACTTTAAACAAAAATTTTAATTCTCCTGCCTTTTACACTGGTGTCATACCAGTTTCCCCCTAGCATTTCACTGCATTTGCACTTGGCCTAGCCAAGAGCTCCAGCTGAGACCACAGTGGTGTTACATAATTCATATGTATCTACTTTCCAAAATTCCAGAGTTTGGGCTAAGAAACTGGTAAAATTACCGTACCTTCCACAAGAAGTGTTTAATCAATTTTAAGTACAAAACAAGCAGTGGTCATAATCAGATGATAGAAAACAAAAAGATGAAGTTAAATGAACTTCTACTAACCCTTGATTCTTGAATTCTTAGGTTTTGCTTTCTGGTTGGAGCAGGCCTTATAAAAACTGACACGAGCCCACACTCGTGCTGTAGGTGAAATAAAAGCCTTTTTTTTGAGCTTGAATCATCAGCAGTTTCAGGATGAGATATTTCCTGTTCTGTTAAATGGAAGCTGTGATGCAAAAATAGACATTGCTATTTATTGGAAGCTTAAGCATGCTGAAGTTTTACAGATTTAGAAAGTTCACTAATCATTATCAATTAAAAAGGCTGCTTCATTCTGCATAAATTAATCATAATGATGCACTTAACTGCAGAGCCTGCTGAAAATATTTATTTTGAAAAAGTGATACCAAATTTAATCCACAAGTGGTACTTATAGTAACAGTCAAAGCTTTTAAACTGCTACAATTACAGGGCTTTTTTCTAAATATCTTATAAACTCAGCAAGATTGTGTTACCGGTGTCTTTGCATCTGGTAACTATTCAGGATATTCTGAAAGGCGAGAACAGGAAAGTAATACTTACTTTGAGTGTCTGGAAGACTGAAAGTATACAGTGTTCCCATTAGACTTGCTTACATTCAAGATTATAGCTGAGAACAAAAGCATTCATTCCACACTACTGTGAGAGAGAGTAACATAGCTATTACCCAGTATCCTGTCCCTGCAAATGCTTGAACATAAGAAGGTTCTCCTGGGTGGGATTCCTGTCAAGGACTATGCCAATGGTGAGGCTTCTGTTATGTGTTATCAGGTTTTCATGTCTTGTGATCCTAACATCCAGAATATTTTCAGGAGGAGAAGCCGCATGGATTGTATCTGTACAGGCGACAGTGGTTTCATACAGAGCACTGCAGAGGTGTGTGCAACTTCCTCTTTAAACGTGCAGTGTCTGACTTTTCGGGTTCCCATAACTCATTATTGCGAAGGCTTCTTAAAAAGCATCAGAAGCACAGGGTCTGTTGTGCTCATCATAGCGCACCATGTTCAAGCAGAGACAGTGCACAAAGACCTGCAAGCTGACCTGGTAAAGTCTGAACTCATTAACTTTTCTTACTAGATTCACGATAGGCATAATTGTACCTAGCTGTTATATATGTGTACCTATAGTAAGAGTCCATACAACTGAGTACTTGGAGTGCTGCTGTGTCAGATTGGGACCTGCCTCTTCCCCACACAGTGCCCCATCCATGGACCATGTGATGACAGCATTGGGCTGACAAAGAGGAGCAGAGCTGTGCCCAGGGGCTTTCCAACCTGGTAATGGAATTATCTCAATTTTTCTCTAAAAAAACAACAAACAGCTAACAAAAGGTCGAGAATGAGTTCCCATGATCTGGAAACACAGCATGAACAGATTTAACATGGAATTGTTTTATTCAATGCAAAATAATACAAACAACTGAAAATATCTGATATTCCATAGATAAAGCATGGACTTACTATTACAATAAAAGTGATATTTTGATTTCATGAAGAGTATCTTTCCTAGTGATTGTGATAATAAAGCACTTGTGGTATATTGTGAATCACTGGCTCAGATTGCCAGTGTTAAAACCTGACTTTTACAGCTAGGCATTTATTAAGTCATACATACGTTGTTTTCACTCTTGAAATAACCAATAATCAAATGGTATTTGGATAGAATTTCAAGTGGAAGCATCTCAAATCTCTAAGGGCTTCAGCATTTTTGATATCTCCAAGGTGTTTTGAGAAGTAGCCAGTACTGGTGACCTCCAGCACATGATAGTGACCAGGCAATAGCTTCTTAAAAAACCTCAAGTTTCAATGCTGGTTTTTTTGTATGTAGTAAAATTAAAAAAAAATGTATTGAATATTTCCAGTCTATATGTTTACATTATTTTACATAAATATGCTGGTAAGTGATGTAAAAATTCCAGAGACTTCAGCTTTAAATCAAACTAGTTTGGCACATTGTGGATGCACAGTATCACTAGTAGTTATCTTTTACCATTGTATGCATTAAAGACGTAATTTGGAAGTTTTTTTTTTAAATCCCAAATATTCAAAGCACATCATTACTGTAATCTTGCACGGGCAAACAGAATTAATTTAAAAACTCTGACGTTATGAGTTGATTAATCAAACATACATTGATTTTGTAAGTTTTATGACCTGTAAATTCACTAAGAGCATTGTATAGCTGATTTATGAAGTCTTCCATTCAATACAATATATTATGTACATATTATTGATAGGTCATAGCATAAAACAGTGCATACTGGTGCTTTCATTCAATATTACAAACTACATACACACAAGTGCCAAAAGGCGGATGGTTTCTTCCTAGCAAAATAAATCAGAAACTAATTTATATGGAGAGTAAGGGGTAGTAAATATTTATATTTAATATTTTTACTTAGAATGTTTCTTTGTAAAATCAATTATATAAAAGACACTCATCTTACATTGGATCTAAAGTATCATGGGCTCATACAGATAATGCATATAATGAATATTATTCTCCAAGTGGGTGTTATAGTGTTTGTTTATCCTACTGCAGAAAATAAAGTGCAAATATTTAGTCAAATACTACTAAATTCTTCAAAAACTTGTAAAATATTTATTAAAGCTTTACAAAATTAACTGTGCCTTAAAATGATACTCATCTGTGTCATAGCTGTGCACTGAATATGTTTGTGGTAGCATTTTAGTAGTCTCAAAGCTCACCATCCAGTTCTTCTTTTACCATCCACTTTTTCAAAAGTGAATTAAAATATTAGTCATTGCTATAAAAGAAGAAGAGTGTTCCTTCATGTCTGCAGTCTAATGATAAAGTAGTAGCTCAGCTTTAATTATAAACCATAAAGTAAATTAAGTAAAATAGCAAAACCTTGAAGTATTTATCAGCGAATAACATCCCACAGCGGAATAAGACATTATCTAATTGCATCTGGCAGACCTCTCACCCCCAATATACTGCAACCTCTCTGCTCCTTGGATCATCTGTCCCATTCCCTCTTTGCTTTTATACAGTGGCCCTTTTTTTAAGTTTTAATTTCCCTAGGACTATTAAAAAAAAAACCTCCCCCCCTAAAAAAACCCACAAAACCAACAAACCAACCAACCAAACAACAACAACAACAATAAAAAAATCTGTCTGGTGGCTCTGTTTAAAACTTATGCTTAGTTTACTAACAATAAACACTAAAATTTCCCTTTCTCAGTGCCATCTTTTCTCAAGAATGCATTTTGGTTAACTAAACCTAATTCTCATTCACTAGAAGTGAAATATTAACATATACAAAGGCCATGGATACCTGCTGATTCTCAACATTTTTTTTCTCATTTCAGACACAGCTTTTGATTGCCATATGTTTTCAATTTGTAGTAATTTAAAACCTTGCCTCTCTGTAGCAGAATGAAATTTGGCTTCAACGATTGTCTCACTGTTATCGGTGCTGTCCAGATTTTTCTTTCCAAAAGCCACACACTGCTGGTGCTTTTTTATTTGTCTTGTGCTTAGAAAAACAAACAAAATTCAACTGAAAGAATCAGACTAACATTATTTCCTTTTTTTTGGAGTTGAATAGAATATTCATTGAAGTGACTCATTCACTGGCAAAGCACAATAGTGTGAAAGAGACAGGAACAACTCTACTGAACCGTCAGGTTGCTTAGAAGTCTACAATATTGTCAGAATTAAACTTGAAGATAAACATTCCTCTTCAAAAAATCTGAGTGTTTGTGGAAAAATATTATGATTGCTAGAAAAGGTAGACTGTGTGTCTCGTCTTGCTGATACATTTCTTTTCTGATATAATAGAGCCTGGCAGTAGTCTTACCAAAAATGGCTGGCTAAGCAAGATGGCCTTATCTAATACTTTTACAACCATCTTATAGGGGCTTTCAAGGGCAGTATCAGTCCCTCTGTTTTCATGAATGTGAATGAACAATTCCATAGGGATTAATCTTAAAGAATTCTTTTCTCCAGAAAACTGTGGTTGTGTGGGAGAGAACATAATATAAAATACAACCTTTCATTCTCGTCTCTCCCCTGGGAAGAATGAATAAGAAAAGTTCTCCAAACGTCCCTTTCAGGCATTTTGTGATGTATGTGTGCTCCTCAGAAAACTAAATCAGATATGTGCATGTTTTCTGGTTTATTGACACAAACCAACATTGTTTTCTCATGACTGTAATTTTTTTTATAATATATATTCCCATTTTTGTTCTGGAGTTCACTGTTAAGATTTGGACAGAAATTGAAATGCTACCTTAAGACCCTTGATTTCATAGGAGTCTTCATCTACAGTCTAATGTGTTAATATATCTGTGAACTTTTTTCCAGTCTGGAATTTTGCGCAAAATATTCCCTCTTTATCAGTGTAGGCATATACAAAATGCAGTCCTTTTGCTATATGTCAGATTACATATTTCTCTGTGGTAGAGTTATCACAGATAACTTCAGCTAGATAGAGATTCTTCAACCAAATCTCCACACTCTATAAGGAAAAACCAAGACATACAGAATGGCCTGGGTTGGAAGATCACCTAGTTCTACCCCCATCCCATGGACAGGGACACCTTTCACTAGATCAGATTCCTCAGAGCTCCATCCAGTCTGGCCTTGAACACTTCCAGGGATGGAGCATCCACAATTTCTATGGGCAACCTGTTCCAGTGCCTCACCACTGTCACAGTATAGAATTTCCTCCTAATTTCTAATCTGAATCTGTCCTCTTTTGGTTTGAATCCATTACCCCTTGTTCTGTCACTACATGCTTTTGTAAAATGTCCCCCTCCATCCTTCTTGTAGGCTCCCTTCAGGTAGTGGAAAGTTGGAATTAGGTCACCCCAAAGCCTTTTCTTTTCCAGGCTGAACAAACTCAATTTTGAGCCTTTCCTTGTAGGAGAAGTGCTTCATCCCTCCAATCATATTGGTGGCCCTCTGGACTCACTCCAACAGGTCAATGTCCTTCCTGTGGTGGGGACCCCAGAGCTGGACACAGCACTTCAGGTGGGGTCTCACCAAAGCAGAGCAGAGGGGCAGAATCCCCTTCCTCAACCTGCTGGCCATACTGCTTTTGATGCAGCCCAGGACATGTTTGGCTTTCTGGGTGGCGAGCGTCCATTGCTGGCTCCTATTTAGTTTCTCATCCACCAGCACCCCCAAGTCTTTCTTGGCAGGGCTGCTCTTGATCTGCTCATCCCCCAGCCTGTATTGATACCAGAGGTTGCCCCAATCCAGGTACAGAACCTTACACTTGGTCTTATTAAACATCATGAGATTCTCCTGGATCCAATCCTAGATCTTGTCCAGGTCCCTCTGGATGGCATCCCATCCTTCAGGTGTGCCACCACCACCACTCAGCTTTGTGTCATCTGAAATTTTGCTGAGGGTGCTCTCAATCCTTTCATCTACGTCATTAATGAAGATATTAAATAACATTGGTCCCAGTATGGACTCCTGAGGGACAGCACTTGTCATGATATCCATTGAGACTCAGAGACATGGACCACTACCCTCCAGATGCAACCATCCATCTAACAGTCCACTCATCAAATCCTTCTCTTTGCAATTTAGAGAGAAGGATGTTGTGGGGGACCATGTCAAAGGCCTTACAGCAGTCCAGATAAATGATATCTTTAGCCCTTCCACTTCCCTTGTCCACTGATGTAGTCGCTCCATCATGGAAGGCCACCAGGTTTGTCAGGCAGGACTTGTCTTTAGTGAAGCCATGCTGTTTGTCTCAAATCAGCTCCCTGTCCTCCATATGCCTTAGTGTATCTTCTAGGAGGATCTGTTCCATAATGTTCCTAGGCACAGAGGTGAGGTCGACAGGTCAGTAGTTTCCAGGGTGCTCCTTTCTACCCTTTTTAAAGATGAATACAATGTTTCCCCTTTTCCAGTCACCCAGGACTTCACTTGACTGCCAAGATTTTTCAAAACTTCACTGTAATAATAATAATAGTAGTAATAATACTAATAGTAACAACAAAACCAACAATAAAAAATGGGAATATTTACTTAATTTAAAACTTTTGGGGCTATAATGATATTAAAATATTGGTAATACTGTAGTAATATGAAAATATTTGTTTTCTGCGATTTAAAAACTGTAAACAGTTCTTAGTTAGATGTCTTTTCTGCCTTCCAGTGTGTGACTCCTTCAGCTGCCATAAAAAGGCAATCTTCAGACAATATCGTTGTAATTTCTGAAGACATAAAATCTGCATAACCAGTTTTGTTGTAGCTCAATGATAAATTTCTGAATAAGTGTAAAAACATTGTGGTTACTTTTAGGATTAGGCTAGAGGATTTGTTAATGTAATTTATGTCATCACTGCATGAAGAAGTGATTTTTTTCCTCCTACTTTGTGATAAGCAGATAGTAACATTTTTTAAATCGGTGCTGTGCTCTCAAAACCTATTCTTTCAAGAACCATACATCAACCAAGCCAGAATTGCTCTTGTGTATACAAATCCTCACCTCACATACAGTAATTTGAAACTATATGAATTAAAGAACACTGAAAAGAAATAAAATATCTCTGCTCTGCAGGTCCACGATGGGGAAAACCATTAAGATCACTATGTTTTGTGTCTCATTTGTTGTGTGCACAAGCTGTCCTCTGGAAAGCTAATAGCTTGTAGAGTGTTTGTTTTTCCTACACAGCCAGTATTTGATCTTTTGATCAAATAAACTCAGAAATGTTTATTGTAAAGTAGAAATACCCTCCAAGAACTTACTGAAGGACACATAGTAAATCCTTTCAGTCAAGCTTCAACAACCAGAAAATATGCTAGCAGATTCTTCTTCAGCAGGAAAAAAAAGATGTTTTGATACAGCTCTTAAACAATTTGAGTAAGTACATTACCTATAAAAAGAACAATAGAGATTGACACTGATGGTTTTCATGACTACGAACAAATAATTTGTAAGTGCATTGTGCTCAGAGCCAAAATAGGACCAGGAATTCAATGAGCCTCTAGCTGACCAGGATACGAAGATGATCTGATAAGGATCACTCTATGACAGTTTTGCTTTTGCATTGGCTGCTGAACAGACAGAACCTGTTTTCTGTGGCCAGTCAACTATTGATCCAACTCCTTTCTGCCAGTGGTGCAGCTAATGGGATTCCACGGGCAAATCAAAGCTACATTTTATCTTCATTTTCATCCGAAATATGAGTTGGTCTTTTGTACTCTAGGCAGTCATTTACTGCTCATTTCCCTTTATCGATGGGTAAGAGTTGAAGTATGAAATGATTCTCAAGTGTAGTTAAACTGAGGTAACAGTTGACATTGTGACCATGATTATCGCTGCAGAACAACTGCATGAATCTAGATTTCATTCATCTTTGAGGTAAAATACAGTAGAAAGTATCCTTAAAAGAGAATTGTGCTGTAGTTGAAGAGACGTATTGATTTGTCTGCATAGGGACTAAGGGGGTGGGGGGAAAGGTGTCCAAAGTCCTTAGCGAACAACAACAGAGCAGTAAGGTGTTTCTCACTAATTTACATTCAAGGGCTTTTCCCCACACTGTATCTTAGAAATAATTTGCAAAGTGGTCTTTCTTATATGTTTTTAAATATTTTTCTCACAAAATTATTACTAACAAAATGAACAGAACACAAGAAGAGGAAAGCCAAGTCACTCAATTCATTTGTAAAATGGTAAAGGATGATTGATACTGTAGGTAAGTATTTTTTATATGCAGCTTTAATTCATAAACTACAGTATATCTCATCTCATTTCAACAACAGTTGATGTCTCCATTTCTCCCTGGAAACTCCTTCAGGTTCCATTATAGGAATCATAAATAACATGTGCTAATGAGACATGGATTGATTATGTTGGAAAAGCTGACATTTTCACCCATCATTCTAAATTATGTTTAATGATGGATTACCAGCAGTAATTCCTCTGATATGAGATTAAATAAAATAGCAGGCTGTTTCAGCAGGCTAGTCCAAGGGGATGACAATAAATCTGCTCAATTATTGTATTACCAATCCAGTTTTCACTGCTAAGGATATTATTATTTCATTTAGACTTGTTCATGCATCATAGATTACTTTATTTGAGTCAGTCAATGTGAGAAACTGCAGTATTTTATTTTCAGAGCTGCAAAGAACGGAGCTTTGAGAGAGTACAGTACATGCAGCTCAGCAGGCTTCAAGCAGACAGAAGAAAGCTACCAGTCTCCTTTCAGACCAAAAATATATTGTGAAAGGAACATTTTGTTTTCACCTTAGTTAACTCTCTGGAAAGCCTCAACCAAAGGATACTGCCTGAGAAACTACTCGATTGAAACAGAATCATTGGATCTTCTAGGATTTGTACTTCACCTTGGTCCTGTAGTATATTGATAATTCAGGTCATTCAGAATATCATTTGGCCTGAAAAACTAGACTGCAAATAACGGCAACAAAAGAATCCCTCTTTTCCCCTTGCCTCATGCTTGGAAGGGAGGAGACATGCCAAGTTTATTAACAGAAAATTAATAAACACAGGTAATAACACAGAAAGTTATTTTCTTTGCCAGACTGACCTCACAGTCCTGATAAACTTCCCTTCCTTGCAATAAAATGAAAAACGTTGCAGTTCACTCAGTGCCCCTGTTCTCCTCAGAATGTTTTGCAATGGCAGATAATACTACAATATGGAGCATGCCAAGTGCCCAGCTAAGCCATACAGATGTGAGGGAACTTTTAGGTAGATGAGTAAGTTTTAAACTTTCATCCCAGACTGCAAATCAGTGCAGCAGGTGGTCTGTTGAAAACACATCACACACAAAGTAGTGTAACTTTACCAGTTACTCTTCTGTAAAATAAGGAAATATGCAAACAATGGTTCCTCCACTCTGAACACCAGGAAGGTGACAGCCTTGCAGTGGCAAATTGTAATCTGTTCCTTGCAGAAGGAAATTTCTCCAACCCTGCTCCAAAATCTACTTCCCAAGTTTTCACGGACCTGACCCTTTCCCTGTGCTTACGGGCATCCCCTAAAGAAAGATGTCAATAAGGTAGAATTTTCCTCAAAAATAAAAGCACAAAGATCATTTATGCTCTAATTGTGGAAATTCTGTACTGAAGTGCAGTAGTTAGATGAAGAGGAGAGATGTGTGGGACACAGAATTTGTTTCTTCCCTAGTATCGTCACTCAGGAGTCAGCGAAGAAGTGAAAGCTGCTGACATGCAATGGGGAAGCTTGCTTTAGCAAAAAGGTCTTCTCCCTGGCTTGTTCCTTTTTCACTGCCCATCAGATAAGCTTTCTTCTTATCATATAGACCAAAACAAGGACGTGTCGCAAATAGTGTCCTCGTGGAAGGATAACCATACGTGTCTCTGCAGTGCTGGACTAATTTAGCAATATGGGAGTCAGTGTGACTAGGTTTTTGAAAAAAAAAATCAGTTTGATTCTCGTCATTTGTCAAAAAGGTAAAGAGAATTGTTAGGAATTATTGGATAGTAGTGGAAGTAAAATAAAAATGCTGTTACATCACTGTGTTGCCTAACATCACCCATTCAAAAAGGGTATAGCAGGATTAGAGAATGCAACACAGTCAAGAGTCAAGTCAGGCCTAACCTATTAAATAAATATTTGAAAAATATTTATTTTTCACAGTCATATTCCAGCTACTGCTAAGACCTCAAAAAACTCATCAGCAGCTAATTACTGATTTTAAAAAGACAATAAATGCACCCCAGGTGTTGTATTTTGAGGATGCACAGCACTGCAGATTTAATTTTGGGTACCTTGACAGTGTTTACTCTGTCCAGATTTCTAAATATATTCATATTATTGATCTCCTTAAGGTTGGCAGTTCAAACAATCTCTCTGAACTCTGAAGATAAACCCAAAAGCCAGTTAACTCAATGAAAGGACAAACTCCATAAGCCATATTCAAAGCCACATACAGAACCCACACACGCACCTGAGCAAGTTTATGGCAAGGATGCTGCTGAGGCACAAACTCCTGAGGCTGTTTGGCCAGTCTCATGATTTAAAGTCTCTCTGCAGGCCCTGGCACAAGGAGCACAACACTCGAGGACATTGCATTCTGCTCACTACTGTGGAGGGAGGGAATGGTATTTTTGCCATCATGGCCTGTCTTGCTTGTCAAAACAGCTTTGTATGGAAGCTGCACAATGGAGAACGTCAGCACAGATCTAGGAGCAGAGCCATGGAATTTCTGTGTCAGAATGAGTGGAGGATACAAAAATATTGTAATACATGCAATAAGCAGTGGATAGTTTGCTAAACTATTAGTAGAATGGTTCAAAGATGCTCGTATTTTCCTAACCTACCCAACAGTATACACCTATATGTATTCCTTAGTTCCTTAGTTCTGTACTTATCAATGGTGTCTCAAGATGTTCCCAGTTTCTCTGTACTCAGCTGCACTTCAAAGATGCCAGCTTTGCTTCTCAAGGATGCTTGTGTTTCCCAGATTGGCAGGCATTTTCCCTGTGAGTATTTCAGCAGGTACCTTCTTCTGTTCTGTATTTTTCCCTTTATAACCAGGTCACCTTTATGGCTGCTCCCCTATGTGTGGAGTTCTACCTACTCTTTGATAAATTGACAATTCTTGACACAGGAAAGTGGTATTACGCAGGTGCTAGAGGATGACGGGAACAAAAGGTGTTCTAAAGATGTAAAAATGTCATCTCTTCAGCATATAAGTTTTTTGCCTTGTCTTTTTACTTTTCCTCTAATTCCCACCTTACCAATTTTTTTTAACAATAGGCTGTATGACATTTCCTGAAGCTACTCAAATCTTCCCTTGTACAAGGAGCCAGTAACTTATGCACTTGATCTGTAAATGAGGATATTAATCTCTGAACTGTTATACTGGATTTCTTGTGGGTATATATGAAGGAGCCTAAAGAAACTGTCTGACTGCATTTAAAATATTTTTTCATGCTGTGTTGTTATGTCAATTTTGATTCCTCGGTTTCTGTGATTGCCATGTTTAGGCTACAGTTACGGAGGCTGAAGTCAGCATATTTGGTGTAAAAATAATTATTCTAATAATAACACAAAAAAAGATCAATGAGAATGTTGCAATTTTTTGATGTTGCCAGAGACTGCTTGGCTTTGAAAAGGAAGTGTGTGTGGAGAGAGGAAGCCTGGCTATCTCTCCTTTGTGAGGCACCCCCATTTCCCATGCCCTGCAGCCTTCTTGTCAGGGTTGATTTTCAGAGCCAGTGAGGGACAATGATTGTCCTCCAATGCATTGTGTGCTTGTGAGTTCCTAATTTTACTGATTGGAAAAGCACCAGATACAACTGCAGATTTTTTTTTATTATTTCTTTATTATTTTATTATTTCTTCTGCAGGAAAGAATATTCATTTAGATACTCAGTGCTAGAGCTTTTTGAACCATCTGTGCAAGTATGCAAAAGGCTCCATGGTGCAGTGCAGGCGTAAGGAGATAAGGCCTCTTCTCATCCTGTCAGGAGGAGACATCTTAGTGAAAGTAGGGGGAAAAGGATGAAAGTAACAACTGCATCTCTTTGCTTTCCCTGCATGGCAGTAGCTGGTGCAGTGCCCTTGGTTTTCTCGCAGACAGACTTTCCTTATTCATTGAACAAACAGAATGCAAACAGTCCAATGCAAACACAAAGGCATCAGAGCAAATGGCTCTCACTCATGAACTCTAGCAGCAGCTCATATTGCCTACTCACTGTCTAAGTCCAGAAATGCTATGAAACTGAGGAGTATACCAAGAAAGCAGATGGCTGAGGCTAAGATGGTATTTTCTAGCTGAGCCAATTCTTGCCTTTCATAGCACTGAGGAGCTAAAAGTTTAACACTGATGATATAATAGGCTGAGTGTGCTCTAAGCTATCTAAAGACCACCAAAGTAGCTTACTAAACAAATGTTGATCTGGTTACCTCCAGCTCCTTTCTGCAGTAAGTTCATTCAGCTGTGAAGCTGTCATCAACCAGGACAACTAACTCATTGCCAGACATCCAGAGGTAGTTTGGATACCTGGCAAGCACCCATTCCATCACCACCAGATGGACCTTCTGCCATTCAGTCGATGCTGATAGCAGGGAAGCCCTGACTCAAGGCATGGCATTACTGGGAGGTTTCACTTATTGCAGGGAGCTGGTGCAGCCCTCTGAGCACCTGAACCCTGCCTTCCCTTTATCTGCCTTGTTCACAAATCAACCAGCTGTTTGGAAGTTTGTCATACGACACCTGTTCCAAAGAGGTCTGGAAGAGGCACTGGTTTGATTATCACACCTTGGTGAGATTGTGTTATGCTTTTCCAGAAAGACTCTTCTTCCCCACCTCCCATCTTAAATGGATAAAAATTTTGACCTGTTTCAGTTAAAGGAAATGTCTGCCAACACTGAAAAGGAGGGTTGTATTCATCTTCGAAGCAGATTTTTTTCTGATTCTTCAATCACTGGGAAAAATTTTTGAAAGCCACAAGGAAGTGAGCTCCCTTTCTTGGACTATTTGCTCAGCCTTGTCAGTTGTACTTGCATGCATCTACTACCAGGTCCAGGTAAAGCTTCTGTCTCAGCAAATGATTTCTGAGTAGGTTTTTGTTAGCATCTCTGTCCCACCAGTAGCAGTATCAGGAAATAGAATAGTTCAAAATATTATAATGGCATGGTGTAATCCTTACTTTTTGTCTTTCATTTAAGTGTTACCCTTCAACAAGACGAACAGACGTTCTTACCCTTTTCCTTGGTCAAAACTGTAGATCTACAATATGTTAGTAGGCCAATTTCTTGTCATATGAGCATAAATACGTAAGACAACACTAGTGATTTTTTCTGTGGGTTGTTGCAGATACAATATAACTTTCATTTCAGTAGTTGTAATTAAGCAGTGTTTCTGCCTACTGTGCCTCCTGTTTAAGCCTCCTCATCTCTCAGCCATTAACAAAACAGCAGTGTTACACTGACGGCTTCTCAGTCACTGGGACTCGTTTCCTCTGAGCTCATATCACACAACAAGCCTTGTCTCCAAGAAATAAAAATACGCTATTTTTGAATCTTCATTAATTAGTATTTATTATACTCTTAGTGAACAAAAACCTGGAAAACTTACTCTAATGAAGTTAAGTGAACTCACTTTGTAACCCCTGTATGGGGTTAACCTGCCCTCGGTATTCCAAGACAGCACCCACAGCCACTGCGTCGTCAGCAGGATTTTGTACAGGATTGGCTGCCACTGGGGGAAAATATGTTAAGATATGCAGAAGTGAAAACATGACCTTTATGGAGTTTTTCAACTATACTGAGCTGAAACAACTGAAAACCATGCCACTAGCTCATCAAAACACAGTCCATCTGTTTCTGTGTAAATATTCTTGTCTTTTATTTTATACAGCATCCATAACACTGAGGTCTGCAGGTGTTGACATAATATAGATTATCATGTTTGTATTTTGATCTAGTAATTTTGAATATGTCTTGTCTGTTATTGCATGAAGTTAACTTTGAAACCAGCATATGATGTGTGATGTTTATTGTTTTAATCTTTCATACACTTCCTCTTTGTAAAATAATTTTTTATTAGTTAGAGTTTCAGATTACTCCCTACAGTCAAGAGCATAGATATTCTTTACATATACAGTTTCAATAATGATTAGGGAGTTTTCTGCTGTTACTGTGGTTGTGCCTGCTACTATTTTTTCCCCCTTTTCTTATTCTGCAATCCATCTATTTGCCTCCCTAGATGTTTAACATTTCTTTATTTTATTCTAGGTATATCTCTTCTCTTTTAGCAAATTCAAGCTCTTTTGATGTAAAAATGTGTAAGACTGGCTGGATTCTCAGGAAAAATTGCTTCTCTTGATATCTGAATCAAAGAATTAATAAAACAATGCCTCCAACAGCACATAAGAGAATGATTGCACTTTCTCACATTCACATGTTTGTATAAGTTCTTTGGGCTATAAAGATGCCATAAGATTATGCTACTGAATAAGGAAAATAAATCAAATTACAAATTGCAGGCCAAGACATCTTTGGTTTAGTTTTGCTGTTTCTACCCCTTTAGGTTTTAGTTGCTGTATTCAGCAGATATTTTACCTTTTACATCACTGATTAAATTAAGACAAATTATTTTAAGGACTCTGACTGCTCTTGATTGTCAGCAATTTGGATGCTTATTAAGTGGTTAAAGTACATTTAATTAAAGAAGTATTGCTTCATATCCAGTAGTCGGTAAAACATTTAGCATTTATGTCTTCTTAAATTTATTTAAGTATTATCACTTTTTCCATAGAAAAACTCAATAAGACTTTTAAAAGACGTAGGCATAATTTCCTCATTTGAAAGCATGACTAACCACTAATTGCACTGACTATAGTCTTACCCACCGTTTATAATTACAAAAATGAATTGGCCCTTACAAAGTGTTATGTCTTTGCTTGTGCCTATTAAAAATCTTACGTAGCCCCTCATTATCTATTCCAAAGTTTAAGAAAGACTGTTCATCAGAGAAGGGATCAGTCAATGCTAAAAATGGATCTGGAGTTTAGGTATCTAAGCTAAGTCACACACTGTTATGAATATTTTCTTTTTTTTGAATCTTTTCTCCTTCTTTTTGTTCTTTCTTCCCCAAGTTAAAAGCCTATTCTAGAACAAGAGTCATCCTTGTTCATGTCTTCCAAAACAGTCCAGAAGATGCAGCCTCAAAAACAAAAGCAACCCTAATACAGAAGCCACATAATCTGGTGTTTATTGTGAGGAAACATGAGTTTATTGTGCTTTCCCCTTCTCCAACACCTTTAGAAAAGTCAAACTTATTCTACACCTTCGCCTTTACCTTGCCCACAAATCCTTTGGCTATAACTAACAGAGAGGAGGAGGAGGAGGTTTAAGCCCTGAAAACAAACCCCATGACATTTCGACATTTCTTCAAAGGCTCTTGGTGAGGAAGACAAGATCATGGAGCAAGTCAGAATGTGTGACCTGTGTCAGCCCCATTTTAAGCCTGAAAGGAAAATCCTGGCAGTTGTAGATATTTTTCACTTTCTTATATAACTGTTTATTTGGGAATAGAAAGAAGAGATCATGGGCTCAACGTGAGTTAAAAAATATATCAGTGACTCCGCCCTCCTTTTTTTGAAGCTGAGTCATAATAAAATAATGGAATATGTTGACAGCAATCAGGATACAAAGATTTGGACATCCTTCCCAAAACAGGCTGTTCTTTTACCTTCCACAAAAGGAATTTGGGTTTTGATGTTTAAAGCAAAAGCAGAACAAGAGACTTCCGCAGCTGATTTCTGTGGAGATGAATTAATATCCTGAGGTTTATTTGCTTGTTTAGTACGGTCACCTGGGCCTCCTGCTGAATCAAAGGAAAACCACACCTACCTCAGGCCTCCCTGTTCCTGTGATGAAGGGAGGAGCTGGTTAAGGTTAACCTTTTGAGGAGAGATTTAGGCTGAACATTAGGAAGCACTTATTTACCAAGAGGGTGATCAAACACCAGAACAAGCTTCCTAGAGAGGCGGTCAATGCCCCAAGCTTGTCAGTGTTTAAGAGGCATTTGGACAGTGCCCTCACAATGTGCTTTAAATTTTGGTCTGCCCTGAATTGGTCAGGTAGCTGGAGCAGATGGTCCTTGTAGGTCCCTTCCATTCTACGAGAATGATTACACAGTCCCTAGAGTAAGAAATTCTGTTTGATCTTTTGCAAAGTCAGTGAGACCTTGGGCTGCTCAGGCTTTGCACAGCAGTTTACAAGAGCTTCTAGAAGAACATCGAAAGACAATACGTTTTAATCCGCAACTTATATCCACGTTAATAAACATAAAGGAAGGTATATACTATCCCAAGTAAACAACTTCCATTCAACTGCCTATAATCTTTTCTTGTCAAATAGAAGGCATACTGGTCTTAAATCTGTTCAATAGTAGTTTAATTCCTACTTAAGAAACCCTTATTCTGTGAGAATCTACTCATTCTTTCCTTGGCTGCCTTACTGTCTTGCCTGAAGGGGTATGTAAATTCAACACAAACTTCAGAAGTTAATACAAAACACCCTACAAAAGACAAGGTTGTAAAGGATGACGGAAATGGTTACAAAATAAACACAGTAGGCACAATAAAAGTAGTTTTAAAATAAAAAAGCAGGTTTTATTATAAGATCATAATATGTGCCAAAATAAAAGTGCTTTTAAAACCACTGAGTACGTTTGTAAATTGTATTTACAGGTTTCTCCTCCCATTTTAAAACTAGAATTTGGTTTAGTATTTGTGGATATTCTTAAAAATAAATATTTAAAAATGTGATTCAAGAGCAGATGCAAACAATAAGGAAGAGGGAACCCTAGCCTGAAATTAAGCCATTCCTGCCAAAGCCATTCTGGCAAAGAGCAGAGCATATGTTGGGGCTGAAAATTTAAATACACCCTACTTAAACTGAGAAGGTAAAATTTTGTACAACCAAGAATAAGTCATGTAAAAACTAACAATTACGTTTTTATAATATCACATCAAAATTACACAAAACACCCCAGTGATCACTAGGGAATCTGCCACAGTCTAGTTTTTCCAAGCCGATTAAGTCCATACTTCGAGGAATAATATTTCCCCCTTCCACTGCAGGACGAAAGTAAACACGGTCAAATCTCATCTTGCACTTGTATGGTGCATTTAGGTTGGTATTGGAGTGGGTGTCCCAAGTATAGCGGCAGTGTTGTGGTTTACCCAAAAACTCCCAGATATCCGTAACATTTTTAGGTAAGTCACCAAGTTTAGCAACCTGAAGGTAGAAGAGGGGAAAAAAAAACACAAACCCACAACGTACTGAATTCGCAAGTTTTACCTTCAAAAATAGAACTGAGTTGTCACAGCATTGCTTTTTTCTGCAAAACATTAAGTTGTTAAGAACAAAGATCTTGGAGATGTTTCTAAACTGTGGTATTTCTCAGGATACTCTAAAGCCTGACCAATTCTTGTAGTACTGTCTAAATCCAAAACATGTTACAAAATAAATGTTCAGCTCTGAATTACTGAGGTACAGGGGTCAACACTGTGCTCTCTGAACCAATGTCACTCCAATTCACTGCAATGGAATTTCATGACAGGGAGAGATGAAACTCTGATGTTCTAGTAATAACGCACAAATTTCACTTCTAGTATCAAAAGCCAAAAATTACCTCTAATTTTGAATGTCTTGATTATGGGGGATTAAAATCCCAAGATCTATTTCTCCAGAGCACCCTTTTCTTTCATTGGTTCTACAAGCTGAGAATCAGCAAGTTGGGCCACTAAAGATCAGGTTCTCAAAATGAGAAGATGTTTCTGAAGTCAAAACTTCATCAACTATCCCTGCATCTGCTCAGATGTAAATATTGTCAATAAAGCATTTCGTTATTGGGAAAGGGTCTCCATATAAATCATCTCAGCTATAACAATGCCTCAGCATAGCAATGCTTACCTCTACTTAGCCACTTTTTCACTTTTTAAGAATAAGTGTTGAATATCTCTGTTCTGCTTAAGCAGTTAATTTCTCATAAGGACAACAGAAAAGCCTGAGAAGATTAGAAGATTTTGTCAGAATACCTTCTCTAAATAACATGGTTGTTTATTTCTATTTACCTCGCTGTCTCTGAGGTTTGTATCCCCTCCAAATATAACAGTGGTGGACTCAGACTCCTCCTGCATTCTGTTTAACACTATTTGCAGCTGCTTTGTACGTTCCTTAGAGTGATCTTTAGTGCTCTCCAGATGAGAGGTCATAAGGCAAAGTTCATTACCAGATATGCTCACCTATGTGTGAAACAAAGAGGCAATGTTACTATCCAAACCACGATAAGAAGTTCAAAGACAAAATCCAATCACAAAGCAAATTACTGAATGACAGAGTTCTGGTTAATATTAGTTTCACATTGAAGAAAAGTGGCTTACAGGAGGATAACAGGCTTTTAGTTTTGTTTTCAGAGATTATGAGACTTGAAAATAAAGTACGGTAAGTAATTTTGATAAAAGATTTAAGTTTGCTAGTATCAAATGCAACTGGGTTTGTATGTTTGGAGAAGTAATTTTTCTGCTGTCACAGAGAAAAAGCCACTCCAGCATTTCCTGGAATTTTTTGTTTGGAAGGCAGAAATACAGCTGTTTAGTACATACTGACTCACTCACATGCACAACCAAAAGGTTCCTCTTCATGGCAGTTGTTGGAAAAGGTATTATCTCATGTTTCAGTAGCTTCACTCTGGATTTCTTTAACATTATGACAGTGAAATACTCATCCATGTTACCTAAAGAAAACCAGGGAAAGGAATGTTCGAGGATATCTTATGCTGTACCATAAATAAGTTAACGTTCTGAAAGAGACCTTATTATCACAACTTGTGAGAATCAACATTAATTTGTACAAAGTCACTAGTGAAATGTTGCATAATAGTGGTCTGAATTTTTCAGATTTTTTAAATGTAAATTTTTATGAAATTAGTTATCTGTGGTACTTTTCGGCTACACTGCTACCAGTCTTTCAAAATGCAGAAAAAATATAAAGGAAACCACCAGGCAAGCAAGCTTTAGACATGCATAATTTGCATCAAGCTATAGTATGAAAACACAGAAAATAATTTAAGTACTTCCTTCTTCACTTCATTCTTTATATTCCTACAAATCATTGGAGGGTTTGGCAAGGGAGACGGAATAAAACCAAACTTCATTTTCTGTTTTTTTCTTACCTGGAATAATAGTGTAACTGCCTGCTTTCATCTGTAGAAGACAGAGATGTGGTGGGATGACCTCTTGTAAAAATACAACGTCTGGATTGTATCTGAAATCAGCAAGGCAAGATTTTCAATTTAACTACTAAAAGGTAGTACTGCTACACTCTGAGGCCAAACAGAACAGGGTCAGGGATTTCAGGTGCCCCTTGCCCTCATTTTCCTAGATATTGTAAGAATCTATTCTTTAAATAAAGAAAAAAAATATTTCCATCATATTTAGCAGCATGTAGACACATCACCATTATACACCATGACTTTGCAAACGTTTGCACAGGTTTCATATACTATATACATGAGGAATTCAACTTAAGCTGCAAAGCAGCTCTGGGACATGGTCTCCATAAGACTGCAACCACCACCTTACTTCCTTATAACAGATCCCCTCAGGTAACCTTCAATTCATTTTGTCCCAGTCTCAATGACGACAAGCTCTTTTATTTCTTAGAGCTGTACAATCAGTAACAGTTCACATGGGGCAGCAGTCCTGAAAATGCTGATTTAGACATGACTTTACAGCTGTCCCTATTTTTGCTACGCTGGTGAATAGCAGGTGAAGGACAAACCTAAGGCCTTATTTACAGAAGAAAAATACTGTCACCCCAGGTTAACTAAATCAATTTTCACTTGACTTAGCTAAGGAATTTCTGCTGTTTTGAGAGGAAATTACCACATGTTTAAATAATTTAATTTACATTGATAAGTTACTGTACTAAGATAAATCATTGAGCTTTTAAATTGCTCATAAATGTATTCAAGGTAGGCTTTCACTGATAGAACTATAAAAGATAATCACAGATTCTATTGCTTTTATCTTGCATATTTACTTTTTTGATAGACAACTAAACATTGTCTAGCAAGAGAAAAAATTTCACTACAAAAATCTTTGTTGTTTCAAACAGTTTGCTCTCGTGTGAAGTTGTTCATACTACTGGAATGTGACAAGAAAGTCTCTTGCAGTTTTACTCTTCTTATGCACAGGATGCAAGTATGAAGTATGTTCCTGATGTGTGACTTCAACTAGAACAATATTGTTCATCAACAGATTTTTAAAGTAGCTATCGCAGAACACTTAACCTTTGGGATCTGCATACCTTTTCCAGTCAGTATACGAACTTTCAGCTACTTAGGGTTTATGAAGTGATTGTACTGCGCATCTAACATTAAGATAATTTGGGCATGAAGATCTGTAAATACCTAAATCAAGAAACTTTTTTTTTCCTTTAAATCCAGGTACATGACAATACAAAGATGAAGCTATACTTACAATGCCAGGTACGTACAGACCCCTCTAGCTCGTTCTTTCACATTTCCGAGATCCAGCCCATCGATGTTCCAGGTTATCAGTGAGAATTTACTGTCATCTTCTTTTTGCTCTGAGTCTGCACTATTGACACTGGCATTACTAGTAGTTGCATCTGCTGTGAGGTCAATACTAAAGAGAGAGTTTACTTGTTTGTCAACATGCATAATACTGTTCTTTCTACCGTTACCTCCCTTATTTTCTAAACCATATATTGATCTCAACATAGTTTAAAAGCGCAGTAACTAAAACAGAGACTCCAGTCACACAGAGCTGTAGTACACAGGTGAAGTAAGTGGTTCCTCTTCCTCCTTACAGACACAAAATAACATTTACCATTCTGATTTAAATTACTCAGATGACAATCAGTGTAACCCAAAGCACCTGAGTAGTTCAACTCTTTCCTCCTGCTCTCACTCTTTCCCCATATCCTTCAGGAACAGGCTGCTCCCCAGTGGACTCCCCACAGGGTCACAAGTCCTGCCAGCAAACCTGCTTCAGCATGGGCTCCTCTCTCCATGGGTGCACAGGTGCTGCCAGGAGCCTGCTCCAGCACAGGCTTCCACTGGGGTCACAGCCTCCTTCAGGCATCCACCTGCTCCAGTGTAGGGTCCTTCCAGGGCTCCAGGTGGATCTCTGCTCCACCGTGATCCTCCCTGGGCTGCAGACACACAGCTGCATCATCACGGTCTTCACCACGGGCTGCAGGGGAATCTCTGCTCCAATGCCTGGAGCACCTCCTGTCCCTCCTTCTTCACTGAACAGTCTGTAGCGCTGTTTCTCTCACATATACTCAGTTCTCTCTTCTGCTGCAATTACTGCTGTGCAGCAGCTTTTTAACCTTCTTAAATACATTATCCCAGAGGTGCTACCACCATCACTGATGGGCTTGGGCTTGTTCCATGGCAGGTCCATCTTGGAGCTAGCTGGCATTGGCTCTGTCAGATGTAGGGGAAGCTTCGGGTACCTTCTCATAGAAGCCACTCCTGTAGCCCCACACAATCAAAACCTTGCCACACAAACCCAGTACAGAATAACCACACTGATGTTGTGGTTGTTGCTAGCTAGCACTTTCCCCAAAACCAGGACTGTTCAGCTTCTCATGCTCTGCCAGCAAGCAAGTACATAAGAAGCTGGGAGACAACATGGCCAAGACAGCTAACCTAAACTGGCCAAAGAGATATTCCATTCCACAGAGCATCATGTTCAGTGTATGAACTGGTGGGAATTGGCCAGGAGGGGCCAACTGCTGCTTGGAGATGGGCTGGGTATCAGTCAGTGGGTGGCTGAGCAACTGTATTTTGCCTCACTTGTCTTTCTTGGGTTTTATTTCTCTCTCTCTCCTTTGGTTGTCTCCCTTTTCATTACTATTAATATTATATTATTTACTTTATTTCAACCATAAAACTGTTTTTATCGCAACGCACAGGTTTTACCTTTTTTTTTTTTCCAATTCTCCTTCCCACCCCACTGAGGGTGTCCATGCAAATAGGTGCATGCCACTTAGTTGGCATCTGGGGTTAAACCATGACAGGTAGAGATGTGTAAAAATTCAATTCCACTTGCAGTTTGATATCTTTTGTATGGCCTGGTGATGTGCTGTGAGACTGTGTATGTAAGACACAGATCTTACATCTTAACTTCCACAGGTACATTTAACAAGGTGTCCATGCACATGCTGATTTTATTTAAAGATATAAACATCCATACATCTAGTATAATACATATATGTATTGTTTCCACGTACACAAATGTGTGTGTGTGTACAGTAAAATCTGCATGTGTATTGCTGCACAAGGCAATGAGAAGAAAGTGAGCCTGTCCCTTCTCCAAAACACTCGCAATCCACGAGCCCAGCGGAAGGTGGTTGAAGCATCCACAGAGAGAAAGTGCAGCCCCCAAGTCTGACAGCCTCTCAAGGCGAGAGAAACGCCGGGAAACGACCGAGAACAGTGCAGAAAAGGCACAGAACTACCTGTCTCGGCAAATGTCAGCCAAGGTGCGATGCCATGCTCGCCGGGCTAAGCCCCGACCCGGGGATGGCCCTCCCCAGGTGAGGGGGTCCCAGCGCCTTCCCTCGGAGGGGAACCTGCCTCCACCCGGGGAGGCACCGCTGCCCCCACCTCGGACCCATCTCCTCCTGCCACATCCCCCCTTGCCCCGATCTCACCTACCAGGTGCCGGAGCCCGCGGAGGCCGCCCCGCCTGCCGCCCCCTCCGTCTCCAGCGGCGATTCGAAGTAGGCGTTCAGCGCCCTCTGAAACACAGGGGCCGGTGGCAGCGAGGGGCCGCCGCCGGGCAGCCCCGCGGCCCCGCCGCCCCCGGCCGTACCTCCATGTGCCAGTCGCTGCCGGCCAAGAAGCTGCGCGCCACCGCCGCGTCGCTGCTGGTGATGGCGGCGAACTCGGAGCACAGCACCTTCCTCCGTTTGGCGACGTGCAGCGCCTCCTCATCCTCACCCTCCTCCCGCGCCGCCGGCGGTGGGTCCCGGGCTGCCTGGACCAGCTCCTCCCGCCGCCCCTCTGCCGCCGCCGTCTCCTCCATGTTGGAAGGCGGCGGGAAGCACCGCCCGCCGGCGTTGCCGTTCCGGGGCGCGGGCGGGCAGCGATCGGCCGGGCGGCAACATGGGGTTCACGGTGGAAACCCTCAGGGAGGCCATGAAGTTCATGCTGGAGTCGCAGGGCTTCGACCGGGTGCTCCGCAAGGTACGGGCACTCGGGAGGCAGGGAGCGCGTCCCGCCGCGCTGCTCGTTTAAACGCCGCTCTCTCCTCTCCCGGAATGTCGGGCTGGATTGGGATGGGGGGGTGGGCACGGCACTAGCCCGGTGTTGCAGGCCCGGCGGTGTTTTCCCCGGATTCGAGGCCTCGGAACGGGGCGTGTGCCGTGGTGGTAACACGGGATAGAAAACACAGTTGTTCTTCAGTAATTCTCGTTAGATACTCCAGCTGCCTTCCAGCAGCTCTCTGAAGGTGAGGACTGTGCTGAATAACCTTCAGGAGTCATTCAGTAGCTGGTATTCTTCTTCCAGGAGTGTGAAATTATGAAATAAATGATTACTCTTCTCTGTTTAAAAAGGGAGCTCATTATGACATCTCACACCTAACCCTGAAGTCAGGCTGAAAACACAAGCACCTCAGTGCTCTCTGAGTTTCTACACAAGGCCCTACAGTAATACCTTCTGGTATAAAGAAATGTATTTGACTGGTACTGCTGTAATGACTTACTCCTCCTTATAGACACAATTACGTGTATTATATGTACATTAATTGTGCATCATATGTATAATTATGTGTATCACATGTACATTATGCTCAAAAAGGTTGAAGTTACTGAGTTGTCTTAAACTGTGTAGTGCGTGGTAGCGTAGCTGCTGTGTACGGCAGTCCTGTGAAGCAGTTTCAGGGTTTTCATTAAATTTTGCAATGCTACAATTCTCCGTTGAATTTCTATTTATTTGTGCAACTGTGACATGGAGTGATGCTGTAAATATATCTAAGAAAACCAACCATGTAAAAATTCATATGATTTGCATTGTAGAGGAGCAAATGTAATGATGGAAACAGTGCTTTTGTTGACAGCTCCATGATCTGATAAATCCAGTAAAACCAACTATTTGCAAAGCAATTCTTACTGTCATGTTTCTCCAAGACATGTTGGGAAGTATGAAGTTTAAAAAAAATGTATAAAGCTTTACGTTTAAGAAGCTCATTTATTTATAAAGAGTCCAGTTAGTTTTTAGTCACCTCTTCCTGTGATATCTTTACTGTCCTTTACCTTAAAATTATATGAAGTGGAGAGCAAATGCAGCATTTCAGCTCATAAAGGACAGTGAGCCTTGGGAGACAGGCTTCCTTCCTTGCTCTGGAATACTTTTAGACTTTTCCTGGAATCTTCTAGAATTACGATGACACTAACCTGGTCATAGTAAGAATCAAAGTACAGTTGTGTTTGAATTGAAAGTAGCTGCTGTTTTTCTGGGAGGTACCTGAAATCTTTCTTACCGTAACTAAATGGGCCAAGATTTTTCCTATCCTGGAGAAGACAGGTTTTAGTCTGAAACTGGTTCAGCTCCAGCAGTAGACTTAGTTTCTGGTTTAACTCCAGTGTGGTATCTACCTAGGGCTCAGAACTGTGAGTTTTAAAGCCCTTTTTGCAAAGTAGTGCATGGCAATAGTGGCTGGAAGCTGAAGCAATATGCTGGTTCCTAAGGCAGACGAGTGGGAGGACAAGCACAGGAGGGCTGTGAGAAGTACAGACCAGCAGTTATAGCTGTGTAGGTCCTGGAAGCACTCAAATACTGAACTATTTTTGTCAATGACAGCAGGCACCTAGTGCCAGATCAGAGCAATGGCAAATGGAACTGGATGCTTTCCTTGCCTCACAGGTGGATTGGAGCACCACTCCCTGACAGAAGTGGAAGCCATCTGCTCCCAGTGTCAAGCGTCAGTGAAGTCCTCATTAGGAATTCTGTCAGAAGTCTAGGCCTCCAGTGAGTGCAGCACAGCATGCCTGGTGTAGGACTTGGGATTTTCACTGATCAAGGTGCTATTTCTGTATTAGAACATTGCCTCAGTGATTTCCCCTCTGTTTAATCCCAGTTTTTTCCATTCGTAGACAGACTGTGTACTACATCATCATTGATGATGTATCATTTCTCTGCAAAATTTGAATAAACTTTGGCTTATCAGAAAGGGACACTGGCTGACACTGAGCTCTTACGCTGCATTATAAATAAGGAATAATGAAACTGGAGACATTTCAATCTCAATACCTTTTAAGATTAAAAGAGATTTAGATCAACTCAGCTGATAACAGTATGGAAATACGGAAGTTTAAGAAAAGGCTTTTAAAAAAAATTAAAATTAATAGGAATTATAATGAATATGTCCCCATTTCACTTTCCATAGTCAAAAGTTGTAGGAATATATGCTGAACTTAGCCCAGTTTTTCATCTGCTTTCAGACTTTGAAGATAGTGCTACTAACTGAGGAAACTTGAATTGAGACTTTAAAATGCTGAATTGCAGTAACTTCTTGGTCTCAAAATTCTAGCTTCATGTATTGGTTTCAGGGGAAAGCATGGTACCACAGATGTACTGTAATTCTCTATTTAACACCTATGAGGTGGAATAAAACTGTATATGCAAATAATGATGCTGTAACACTGTGATACAGTCTTGGATACTTCTACGCAAGAGTATGAATTTCAGATCAGAGAGGCCAATCTGATTAGTATTTCTAGTACTCATTTCAAAATACTGATTCTGAGATTGCTCTAATATAATGATTAATGAATTACTGGTGATCTTGTTCCTATTTTGTGAGCCAACAAATATGGCTTCACAACTGTGGTACACAGAGATAGAGCAGTTTTGTGTTCCCTCTAATCTGGCCTTTCACTCACAGATTAAAGCTAAAGGAAAACTTAAGAAGAATGCTGCCTCCTAAGGATTCCTGACAGCATAGAAAGTATTGAAGTTTTATTAAGCTGTGTGCACTAGAAATACACATTTTTCTAAGGCAATAGTCTTCTGCTCAAAATTTATGGAAATACCTAATGTGACAGTTGAATTACTGTATTTTTTATCTTTTGTCTCATGAGTCCAGAATTAAACAAGCTCTACTTTCGTTTGGATTCAGGGTGATATTGGGTGTTGGTACTATGATCAGTAAGCTTTTTATTCCCTTTTTGATCATACAGATGAAACTTGTTTCTGCAACTCCTGGAAACATTGTTTGTGAAATGAAAGTAGAGGAGGAACATACGAACAGATATGGCACATTACATGGAGGTTTGACAGCCACACTCGTGGATGTGGTGTCAACAGCAGCGTTGCTGTACACGGAAAGAGCAGCACCTGGAGTCAGTGTGGACATGAACATCTCGTAGGTATCATTCACCATGTTTACTAAAACATACTAACTTTTCTTCCCATATTGACTCCACTGTACCTCATTTCTGTACTGTGGCACCCACTTGAAACCGGTGGTTTCTTTGGTTTCAGAAGTCCTGTTTTGATAAATAAAGGGGAGGCAGATGTGTATTTGGAGACATTGGCATTTGGTTGCAAATTCTGAGTTGCACTTTTTTGAGCTTTTATTACACATGTTTCAGAGACAGTGTCCATTCATTCATAGAATGTAAAGGTATGTTGATATGTTGTCAATTGTAGTCTTAAGAAATTGGTTCGGCTTCAGACTTGGCTTGTGTAGATACATTAATGTCTCCTCAAAAACCAAGATCTAGGGTAAGCAGCTTTCTATAAACCCTCTTTCAGTATTAGTCCATAAAATGTTAAACCAGAAAAAATATTAAAACAGGAAACAGTTCAGCTCTGTTGTGTGCTCATACAGAGGGTAAATTACAGATTGAATCAGAATTTATCAGTGGAAGAAGATTCCTTTGTTCTATGTCATTTCAAGGTAGTTTTATACTGAGAACAGTTCTTCCTGTAATGCAGATTTAAAGCACAGTGTCTTTAAAAATAGTTGTTCTGAAACTTTCTTTGATCATGCTATTATAGCTTGTCAGCTTTGCTTCATTACTTTTAATGAAGATATTATGACTGATTGGAACTAAAGTAATCCTACTTGGAATAACTAGAGCATTAAAAATCTTAGAAAAGTAACCCCTCTTCAAAACTGTCTTTAAAAAAAAAAAGCCTTATAATTGTGTGGGGAGTGATCTGTATCTTTCCAAGGTTCCCTGCTTTCTCCCCCAGCACCTTCTGATTTGTCCACTGGCTGATGGGACTGAAGCATCTATTTAAGCTTTATATTACCACTGTGATGACTAGGATCTTACTGGAAATTAAAACCTGAAATTCCCCTATGATTATGGGGTTTTCCCTGTATCTGACATCTGAATTATTTACACTATCAAGTATGCCCACCCAATTACATAAGGGATAAAATCTTAGGAAGGTGCTGTCTCTTGGAGATGATTCAAAATCACCTTTAGGCAATGTTACATGAAGCAGTATTAATAGCTTTGTTTAATCTGGCTACTGCTTTCATTGAACAAGTAATATTGGATATTGAACATTGCTATAAGACAACTTTTTTCCTTTTTGGGAAAGGAGCTTTTAAAAAAGTTGTCATGAGATAGCTATTTTAGTAATGGAAAGAACAGAGAGAAACAGAGAAACATTTTTTTTTTGTAACCACAAGAGGATCATCAGCAGCCTCTGGGAAAGAGACAAGGCTGAAACTCTGCCCTTGTCAACTAACAGACCTTGTGTTACATCAGCATTAGGCATGACTGACATACTTGTGACATGGTGTCATGTATAAAAACGGACTGGTTGATGGAATTTATCTCAGTAAGATTTATATCCAGCAATTCTACATTCTGCTCTGTAGTTCTAACATTTGAATATTGTTCCCTTACTTCAGGTCATGATTGGAAATTGAATCGTGTTCCTCCTAATCCTTTCCAGGCTTTTTGTGGAGGAATTTCTTCCTATTCTCTGAAGTGTGTTTCAAAAGCACACCCTCCTGCTCATGTAAATAAAAACAAAGAGTTATCTAATGAATGGAAACAGCATTTGAGGGCTGCCCAGATTTCCATGACTTCCCTCTAACCGGGGTATGGGAAGCAGTTAACCTATGCTTAGGTTCCATACAGAAATGACCTTCTGGAGCTTTTGTAAACAATTACATTTTGCAGCTGAACCAGCCAGACTAGTTCAGAAAGGCTGTAGGCAGCCAGTAGTGGTTGGAATAGGACTTGGCACTGAACTTTTAACTGAGGTCTTGGATACTGATTGTTTCAGTTCCAAAATGGACTTTTCCTCAGAACCAAGCCAATGGGTTTCTTTCTAGCCTCCATTTTTTCAGAGAACTCTTATACTTACTTCCACTGATAGTACTTAGAGGAGCTCAAATACTTTAAGAAGTGGGGATTTGCAAGCAGGCAGTTAGAGACACGTGTCTTTATTGCCCACTTTTTCTAATTCCCTTCATAATAATCTAAAATGCAGGAATATTCTTGGATTTGTCCTCTATACAGCCTCTTTTAATAGTTCACTTTTTATTTCCTTCAAGATACACTTCTGCTGCTAAGATTGGAGAAGAGATATTGATTACAGCTCAGATTTTGAAGCAAGGAAGAAGTCTCGCGTTTGCCACCGTGGATTTAACAAATAAGGCAACAGGAAAGTTAATTGCACAAGGCAGACACACAAAGTTCCTAGAACATTAACATAAGGAAGTAATGTAAATAATAATGTTGGACTTCAGAATGCCAAACAGAATTATTTTCTCACTTAAATAAGATACCTGCACAAAGTTGTGTTATTCTGTAGAAAGTGAATTTGTCTCACTTCCATCATGAACAAATTTTTTGCCACCAGAATTGCCACTAGGCTAAAACTAGTGCCTATTTTGGGACGAACAACAGAGTGTGATAGCATAGGGATGCATCTGGCTTTTTTTTTTTGGTCAAGGTAGCAGAAGAGAAGAGCCTTTGGAACAGCCATATGGTTTACCAGCATGACAGAGTTTTAAGAGATCCGTTCTCTTTACCTGTGGTGTCATGTGACAGAGCAACCCTGTCTTCTGGCCTGTCACAGTCACACGCAAACACAACTATATATGCTTATAAACTGTACTTGTTCTGTAAGATGATAGTACAGAGTTCTTATAGTGCAAAACTGGTTTAAAAGTGTAAAGCAAGCTAATGCAAAATGTTAATTTACTGATGCTGTAACAAATTCAAAAGTATTCAATAAAGCTTCCTGAAACTACCTTTTTAAAGATTATTTCATGGGTTGGTAACCTCTTTGCACTGAGTAAAAGTTTGCCAACACGATGTGCTTGAGAGGATGTAGTGGAACTTTTGTACACAAACTCACCTCAGATGTCATCATCTCCCTCTGATTTCTGAATGTGAAAATGCAGTTATATGATATGTGTTTTTCACCTCTACCTACCTGAAGTTCTGATTATATTTGTTTAAAACTCATCAGCTGCACGTTAGAGATGTATCAAAATAAATCTGGTGACCTTTGATCAGGCTGAGGCTGTAGGTTGTCTGACTCGGGTTGAATGTGGTAGTTAAGCTGCTGTTCATAGCTGAAGACTGGGCTCCTCGTGCACTGTTCTGGACAGCCTTAACTGCTTTCTTCTAACTGATGACAAACTATACATGGCCAGGCTATTAAACTGCAATAAAGACAGCAATGCTACATATGCAGGGCACATTTTTCTTCCCTAGCGGGAGATTTGAAAAAGCTAATCTACACTAGTAAAGAGCACATGTCGTGGAATTTGACTCATTGTCTTTACTCATTTGACTTCTTTGATGAAATGTGCAGTTGGGTTTTTTTTTTCCTGTGGGTTCCTCAACCTAAAGAAATAATTTCCAATGAGTTAGGTGACCTGTTCATGCAGACTGATTTTCAGTATAAAGTCGAACAAGTTTACTAATGTGTCATCAATCTTTCCGAAATTACTTTTAAACAAGTGATATAGCTGATAACTAACCCCTCACTGGAAGTTCTCTAAAAAAAATAGTGGGCTCAGGCTATCAGCATATATTTTTCCTGCTCAGGAAAAATAGAACAGTTGTTCATGGTATATACATTTCCAACAGAAGCTTTTTCTCTGACACTGTCTCAGAAGTAAACATTGCTTACATGCCTGTGGCTAGTTGAACTTTTAATAGCAGCATCTTCTCTTCAGCAGTACATTCATAAATTGTTTTTTCCTCAGCACTTGCAGTTACTCATGCTCAGAATCACCCCCGAATCCTCTTTAAAGGAGCATAATGCTTTGCTAAAGTAGTTCTGCAAAGATGCTTCCTACAAGAGCAACCTTTTTGGTTTTAAATCTTCACTAAGCAGAACTAGATACTTCACTGTATTAAATTCTCACTTTACCGCTCCCTCTGCCTGGAGCTCTGTTACGAGTCTCAAGCATCTCCAGTTCCTCTACAATTGCTAGGATGAGCAGTCAGAGAGAATTCATCACAGCAAGTGGACACACCTAGTGAATTTGGCAATTGCTGATCTGGTTATCTTCCTATAAACATGTTCTGGCATCTCCAGTCATCTTTTTTCTCATTCTTAAGTTTACCGGTTTTCTGCCATAGGCTACTCATGTAGAGTGTAAGGAAATGAAAGTGAACATTGAAACTGCTCCCTCAATTGCTATAACCACCCCCCCAATTCACTGGAACACAAGACTGATTTTGACTATTACCTGAAATAAAAGGCAGAGGGTGAGAACAAAGGAGGTGCCAAATTCAATATGTGCTGAAAGACTGAGAATGCTCTCAGCTCTGTGTGCTTGGGCAATTCTGTCCTTGTCTAACTGTCCCACTGCAACTTCACATGACTTCCCTCAATCAACACTGGCTGCCTCAGGAACTTACCATAGTTAAGTGGTCTCATTCTATCACTTAGCATTCATCATATCTACATAATTACAACTGAAAAGCGTCCAGGCAAATTGAGAGTGGCAAACCTCAACACAAAAACAACAGTACTCTCCTGTTCCCAATCAAGCCTGGCAAGGACTGTTTCAGTCCAAGAGGGAAATGGGAAAAAAAACCTGAAAAAACAAGTGAATTTCTCTTCTCCTTTAAAACAGACTATTCAACATAGTATTTTAGTGCTGCCTAATTAATGAGGGACATCATTAATATGCAGGCCAGTTATTTTAAAAGAAGTTAATTAAACTGATTATTTTAAGACAACCTTGTCTGTTATCCCTCTACCAGCAGCATGTTGACCTTGTAATTTATTTCACAACTTAGGCACAGATATGACCTTAGAAGGAGTTGTCACCATTGAGCCTGCCTTGCTTTGGGAGTAAACTGTCAAACATCAGACCTAATACTTGGATGTGTTCTCTGCTGATTTCACTCCAACATACACACTGAAAATTCTGTATCTTGCCTTAGCTGAGTCTTGAAGAAAGCAATGGAAAAAAATTACCATAATAAGGACAAATGGTACTTGGCTCCACCTGGCATCAGAACAAACAGATCGCCTGTGGGGTTGACCTGGTTCCATCACTGCAGATTTAGGCACAATTCTCTTACAGGCAAGAAAATACAGTGACTTCATGAGATCATCTTGTGAGTCTTAGTAGTATACCAGATTACATATCCAGTAACTGACAGACAACTGCAAGTTCCATATTTTAGAGCTTCGAGACCAGCCCTCCCATACTGTATTTTGTTGTGGTTTGGGTCGGGTTTTTTTTTTAAAACATACCAAACACCTACACCATACTTGATGTCTAGACGTCTGTCCTCATGGAGGGCCACATAGTGGTATGCCATATGTTGTGGAACAGTTTGTCTTTCTCAGTGAAAATAACTTCAGCTTCCCACTTCATACAATACATTGGCCAGCCAAGTGTTTGATGCTGGTTTCACATCATGACTTTTGCACGAATGCATTCAGACTGACACCCAGGGGCTTGCACCATGTACAGCTGTGCATTACAGATGCCTTAAGAAAGTGAGAAATCAGAAAAGACTTCTTCCCTCTGGCATTTAAAACCAGGAGTCCAAATACTAATCAGGGCAAATACCTACAACAGATTAAGGTGCAGTGAGGAGGGGTTTAGTCATTAAGGATTCCAGCTCTCAGGAAGACTCAATTTGTCAGTGATTAACTGAGGGGAGGAATGGGTAAGGAAGGGCATCACTGCTGAAATAGGCGTTAAACTATCAGGACTCCTTGTTACTCCTTCAGGTCAAGCCACTCCATCACAGGGGTCTCACAGCTGAGCTGCTGGGTAATCTGCCAATTTAATGATGAGCTAGCTGGTTGGTTTACAATTCTCAAATTGACAAACATTACCACCTAAAGGGGATGGGGCAGGGAGGGCAGGGATGTGAGGAGAATTAGGCAGTTAAATAACTATTCTGAACAGCAGTTCAAATCTGTTCAGCTTCATTGACTGGCTCTGAGCCACTGCCACGGGATACAGAAGAATTTCCAACTGCATTATATCACTGACCATTTTAGAATTCTCTATCTACAGAGGCCATTTAGCCAGTAGAAAGAAACCCCCAAACCTCTCCCTTACCTCATTGTCCATGGGAATGAAATAAAAAACACTTAGATTCCTATTTTGCTACTTGAGTTCAGGGACAACATGATGACAGTTATGACCTTTGTGATTCTATAATGCATTCACTGAATGACTGCTACCACCAGATCCCAGTCTCAAGCTGCTGTGGTTGTGGACGCAGCAGCATATACTGTCCTTGCCTAAAACAGAGTTAAATTACATGCAAGCTTTCATCAAAAAAGACACATTTGCTATCCCTTCAGGAAAACAAACAAACCCCACCCAACAACGGAAACCCTACTTTTGTTCACCAAGACAGTACCTGCGGCTGTACCACTGTAGTAAAATTCTAGATCTTTGATTTCTTCTGCTTAAAAGCAGTAGCTGTTTGAATAAATAGATTTCAGGAGTCCAGAAAAGCAGTTTGCTGAATGGGTGCTCTAGCATATTGTAATTGTGCTCAAATTAAGGGACCTTTCCATATGTAAATCCTTTCCAAACAGAAGTAGGTCACGAATATCTTCAGCCCTGAAAAGCATTTCAGTCAGCCAGGCAGAAGAGAAACTACACTTAGCTTCAGTTAACCTGTAGAGCTGACACAGCCCTCCACGGCATCTGCACTGCCCAGTCAGGCTCATGAACTCCCTCCCAGCTGTGGTGCACAAATCAGGAAACAGCACCTACTGCTGCAGACAGAACTGCGGCCTCCTCCATGGTATTCCTCACAGCACCGTTCATGTCTACTCCAAGACCACCACACCAAGTAAGACTTAAACACCAAAGTTATACAAAGCACCCACCTCTGGTCCATGACAGCAGGGAAAGCTAAGGGGACTTCCAGTTGTAGTGTAGAGGTTTGCTCTTGTCTCAACCTCTGAAGTGCAACAGCCGAGCAGATACAGACAAGACCTACAAGCTGAAGCCTTGCACTCACAACAACAGCAGGCCATAAAGTAGTACAGGTGCAAATGAAGGCAAAACTTGTACACAGAAATGTCATTTCTGGGTGCTAAGATATTTAGGGATAAATTACAACATTGGCCTTATGGTTTGGGAAAGAGTCATTTATAAGAAAAGATTACCAAAATGAAAAAATTCACAGAATGAATTCTAGAATAAACACCACTCAGACTAGTACCATTCTTCAAACATCCACACTCCTTTTTTTTCCCCCCTTATGTAAAGGCTTTTAGTAGTTTTATCATGTTACTTCACTCCTAAGAGCTGTTCCAGAATTTGTAGGCTTACATAGCTTGTGAATTTGCTTCTGCAATAAATGCAAAAATGAAACATCCGGCTGATAAAAGTAAATAGCAATTAAGTAAACTCACACTGCGTGTCCATCTGCTTAGTGGATGTAAATATGCTCTAGTAACTCTTGACTTTAACAACTATCATGCTCAATGGCGGGAACCTTAATGTAATCTTAAATGAAGCCTTCAACAGTCCATTAGACTAATCTCTGCATTAAGAGACAAAAAACCCTTCAGTGACTCTTCTCACTGTTCAACCCCCAGAGATCTAGATGTAACACAACTTAGCATTCAATAACTGCAAGTAATCTAATGACTCAGTACACGACAAGTGCAAGAAAAAGCAGGTTCTCTCAGTAGTGGAACAGGAGTGGGCAGGGAAGGATGCTTGCAGAGTTCACAAGCTGGGACTATGTGCAAGGAGCAAGAGATTATGGCACTCCTGTCGGGTTTTAAAGTTATTTCAAAATTAATACAGTGCATCTTAGTGTGCCAAATAAAGTTATGGTAATTCACAAGGACCATAGCCACCTACCCCCAGTGAAGAGTGATTCTCTGTTTTGTATTTTCTAAGTACAAATCACGTAGGTCTTTCAGAAGTGTCAATTTTTTAAGTGCCTAAAAAATTAAAATTTGTAAAATTACCATTTTTCCACCCCACCAGTTTTGTTTCTAATAGGCTTAACATTCTGTGATGAAAAAAAAAATTAAAGAGAAAGGCTGAATAATCTCAATGTATTTCTACTATCTGATCTATCACTTAACAGATCAACTTTAGCATAACAAAATAGTTTTTGAGAAGGAATTTGTTTTGAGACAGACGTGACAATGGGCATCGACTGCAAACTAGTTACAGGCCTATTACATTTTGGCAATGCTTGTACAGCAGTTCTGCCTTACCATATTTTGGTAACTTGCGCAGCTGAAGAAGCTTGAAAAGTGAGAAACATGTACCAACTATGACATTTAAGAAGCTTCTCCTCATCATGCAGGAAGCACCTGACACAAGCTTCCCTTCACCAGACAATTCATTGAGATGCAAGAAATCTAACGGGCTTCTATCTACTTAATTTATCTGTGCCCCACTGGCACTCACCAAATTCTCAGGACAAATCCTCAAGAAAACAGCCTCTTAAAACTCCATATTCAGGTGAAATATTGAGTGTATTTCAATTACTGGTAGTAGCATATCCAAAGTAGCCACACAAGCAGTTGACAGCAGGTAGCAACTATTATTCTTATATAAGAGCCCTTTCTGTATTTACAAACAGCTCCACTGAACACCAAATTAGGTGCACACCATGACAACCTGTGCTTTGGAAACATTAGTTTTGAGATAAAACCTACACTTTGAAGAAAGCCTACCAGAAAGCCACTAAGCTGATATAAAGAGGGCCTGAAACCAAAAGCTAGATATTGTGAACTGCTTCCATTCACTTCTGAAGGGCATTTTGCTGAAGTAACTTATCAGAAGAATATTCTAAGATCAAACTGAAAGCTCCACTGAGGAAGAGTGGAACAAGAGTTTAATCTCTTCCCTCAAAAGCCATTCTGATTAAGAGGAGAAAGAGATACCCTTCAAAGCTGAAAACACAAGAACAAACTCGCATACACTCCCCAAGATTCTCATGCTCTGAAGCCCGTTGGTCCCCTTTACCTTTTTCCCCCCACTACTTAGACAATACAGATGGCTACCAACTCAATCTGATAGCACAGCAAAGGCATAATGTTTGTTAGCTGGGTAGAATGGACATTTAGCAAAATTAGTATTCCAATTTTTTGTTTCGCCTAATTCCAACTGTGTTCTCCCAAGAAAGCATGGTATTATTGAACTCTGGGATCACTGTCACAAGGAACAAACAAGCAGCCTGTCTTACACATCCCATACAAAACTAAAGCGATTAAACTGAATGGGTTGTTTCCTGTAATACAGACAATTAAACTGAAGGATCATACCACTGCTGACACTTGAAAAACACTGCACGCAGCCACTCAGGCACACACCTTGAGGTTTCTTCTAAGAGAAATCAGAATGAAGAAAACCAAAATTCCTAAAGCAAGAACTACATCATTTGCTTTGCTAACCAAGGTAACTATGGCCCTGTTCTCATTGCTGTGAGATGATGTCCAAAATGACAAATTAAGAACAAAGGGTGGCATTTAGGTTTTGTAGGGTCTTGAAAGTTAAAGTTTCAGGAGCCTGGAATTTGTTTCCCATCTCAAGCTTCATGTGGACCCTTGGTATTATACCTTACACATCATTCAAGGAAGAGGCACTTAAAGCTGGGAAATTTTCAGTGATTTTAAGAGGTGTGGTGGTTACTAAATATTTTAGAAAGTCTTAGCATTCTGTAGAGCAGCATTTTCAAGATATTTCTTTGTAATGTATGGCATCTGTGAAAGTGAAGTTGGAGCTTCCACGTGGTGTTCTTCTAGGGTGCTTCAGATTAACTTGTAGGAACTTATAACTGAGGAAGTAAAAACACCCGTGTACTAATACAACAGTATGCCAGTAATTCCATTATTTCTGGCAGGTACTTTCAAAACATAGAGCCCACATAGAACACCTTTGCCACTAATCTTTGCTAACCTTCATAAACATTTACATTCTGTACATTTTCAGTGTTTGCAATGGGGGACACTTAAGACATAAGACACTACTGAAATTCAATTCATAGGATTTTCATAAATAAAACCAGTCATCTTTCACCTAATTTATTTAAATTCCAATTTTTTTCCAATTCCAAACAAAAGCTAAATACAAGTTTTAAACAGGTAAGCACTAGTTTTATCCAAAGGGAGCAGGCTTATGCAGTTTTATTCCAGTAAAGTACTCAACCCTTAAGCAGAGCCTTCTTTGTCATCAAAACTATACAGTAGTCTTCCTTTTATAATTGCACAATCTTAAAATGTTCTGCCAGAACCAACTTTTGACACTCCAAACACTATTTTACATTGGTTTATAATGTCTATTCCAAAAGAAAAAAAAAAAAACCTCAATGGGTTTTCCATAAGAAATGTTTTAGAAACCAGTATTTCCTGCACAGTTCACCTGCAAGTTTACAAGTCTCAACTCTCAAGAAAAAATAATCCTCTACCAACATTGTTTCTGCAGCTATTATTTTACCTTTTTTTGAGCTGCTTTAGCAACTTCAGACTCCAGGTCTGCCTCATCTGTATAAATGCATCCAACTCAAAAGAATACCTTCATACAGTTATACAGCAACTTGGGGAAAGAGATCCAAAACAAAAGTGCCAGTAAACTTAGACATGGCCAAGCAAACTAAAAGAGGCAAAAAATGCCTACACATTAAATGAGATGCATTTTTTTTAAAGAAAGATTTCTTTCCCACATTTATGTCCTATTGTAATAGACACTTTTTCGTTCATTAAAACGAGTGATAGTGCTCTTCGATACAATCATTAATAGCAAAGCTATAAGGCTTTTATACCCGTTACATTCACTTCTCACCCTCCAAATACTGATGGTTAACATTACAGATGTTAGGGGGCATGACCAGCACAAATGGGAACACCACCACAAATGATCACCTTGTGCTTTCGGATACATTTGTTTCAATGTAGAGTCCCTTCATTTCACATTTTAGCAAGATGCTGATGCAGTGCAGAAGTGTGCAGAGCATCCTTTCTTTCACAAGGTCCATGCAGAAAACATCTAAAAAAAAATTGCAAAGTTCTGAGATACAAATGATTAAAAGAATCCAGGATGATCAAGTTTCACAATGTATAGTGTTCTGAACATGAGTCCATTTTCTTCTAAATTCTGAAAGAATAAAGTGGTGAGGAAAGTGAAAATCCACTGCTGCACTCTGTGATCTTCCCCATTTTGCTGGCCAGTATCTTACTCTGGCATGTAAGGACAGAGGTGATCCTCTATGGTACCAACCGTCCAGTGAGTGAGCTGCTCCTGTGGCAGGTACAGGCAGATGCTGCATAACTTGAAGATTGTAGCTTTGTTTTTTGGAGTCTAGAGGCAAAGAAAACCCAAAGAAAAGCTATTAAACCTAAAAGTTAACTCAGGACTAACAGGCAGACCCCACAGACATTTAAAATTCACTGTTTCATACATATAAACAGCCTGAACTTAAAATTAGTCTGCAACCTCTAATGAATAAAATGTTTTCGCTATTCTGTTCATTCTTCGCTTGAACAATTTCTGTATTATCACCCAAATCAAAACAATGTTTTAATTTTTCCAGAACACTTCTAGGTCTATTTTAGGACTTATTTAATTTTTAATACAAAAACATTAATTCTATGTGAATGCATCTGTGGCCCATAGTTAGCTTTTGCACGTATGAATCCTATTTATAGCGTAACTTTCCTCTGAAACTGCCAAAACGCAATCATGAATGCATGATCCATTTTTCTACTTGAGCATTTTCCAACAAAATCACTGATGTTCCCAAGTAGAAAAGGCTTTTTATGATTAAAACACACTTGTTAAGATGAGGACAAAAGAAGCTTACCTGCAAGTGCTGTCTGTCAATGAAGAGAAACACTGACTGGTTAGGGTTGTTGACAACAATTCCAGTCTTGTCCTTTCGGCTCAGAACATGCAGAAACTGTTTTTCATAGTCACCATGATGAAATTCAAACTTGGCCTACATGGTGTGAGGGAGGGGAATAAAATATTTATTAAGATAAAGCTTGTGCAACCTATTAATTTCCTTCAATCTGGGGCTTAACAACCACTTTAGTTTCTTTCCTTTTCTGATCTATGAAAAGTAGAAATTGGGGACCACAGCAACAACATACTTGAGTCTTGGCACCATTTAAAGAATTCCCTAGTTTCATTCTGCCAACACTGACATTAGCCATTGCAATGACATATTAACAATTCAAAGGTATGACTAACTGCAGATATAACACTCAGTTTACCTTGTTGTTGTGGCAGAACATCCCTGTGCATCAATTTCTAGGGAAAATTATAATGCAAAGGTTCCATCCATCTCAGACCCTCTTTCATCCAACCAAATACAGCAACTTGGGATGCTCACAGAACCTTAATGACACCATCATATTTACACAAAGATTCATTTGTACTACGAGGCTAATCCACTTCTACAAATACAAACACACTGTGTGCATTTCTACATACATGGCATTTGCAAAGATCCTTCGGAAGCTTAAATTTTGGAAGGACTAATGTAACAGTGCATAAAGAGAGAAGGCAGAATTTGGCATTCAAAACACTGATTTCTTTATAAATAAAAATAGCATACTTTCTAATACCACAGAAGTCACATACCTTATCAGCTTATTGGTTAAGGTGAGCACTTATCCTCCCCTCCAGGAGTGAGTTATTTATTGAAGTTAAAAACCAAAACCAAATACCTGAACAGGCCTAAAGGGTTCATCAGATCCCTTCCACCGAGAAAACAGGAGACAGACTATCTTCTCAATATCATTGCGAGGCCATAGAATGAAGTCCATCTCCTGGGTACAGCCGATCACATCCTGTGAATGGCAAAGTCCTGTGTTTATATTCCCTTCGTTAATCAAAGACACAGATAAGCAAATTATCTATACAGGTACATAATTTAGAGGTGGTACTTATTACAATGTTTGTGTAATTTTCCATTTGTATTACTCAAAGCACAACTAAAGTCTTCCTTGCCTTCCACTGAATTTTAGTATCAGCAGCCAGTTAATGTAAATTACAAATTTAAGAAAACATTAGCAAAGACTGTCTACCTTCCAATATTCATAAAGCAAAACCACTTAGTTGTACAACAGGAGTCACTGTAAGAATTATAAACACATGCCTACTAAAGGACAAACAGGACAAGAAGATACAATTCCCAAGGCAAACCTCCGAATGAGACAAATGAAAGGTAAAGCTTAGGCACTATATATTTAAACAGTTTTTAAAACACATATGCTCTTGTTACCCTTCAAACTAGACCCCATAAACACATGGCTGCAGAACCCTCATGTTGCAAATGTGGTGAGAAAATAAAAAAAAGGAAGGATTAGCCTTAAGATTCACAAAGAAAAGCACAAGTGCTGAAAGACTAAGATTCAGCAAGTGTAAAAAGAAGACCTACCCTGCGCATAGACTGGTAGCGGGGTGCATGGAGCTGTACTACATCCTTCTGCAGAAGCTCTAAGGAACTTTCCAAAGAATAGCTGGAATCCCGCACACCTTTCAGGATATTTTCTTCATAATTATTGGTCATGACTGGTATCACTTCAGACACTTCAAAAAGTGCTGACTTTTTCTTCTAAAAAAAACAATAAAAAAATCACAGATTACATAAAGACTACAATCCTTTCTAGGCAACTAGAGGTAACACTTTGGTTTGGGATTTGTGATTTTCTGTATAAATGTATAAAGTCCACATCACACAAGTTAGCACTTTGACACAAACCACACTAAAATTTACATGCGAAAATTTATAAATGAATCAGATTAACAACTTTTTATAAAAGTTGAACACATTTTTGTAGTCTCCAAAGATGTGCACACTAATCTTGCAAACATTAAAGCTATATCTAAACACTAACAGAATTTCTGCTTTATCAAGTAGAGTACATGGTTTTGGGCTGACCAAGAGCCCTCTGCAAGGTTCTCTTTGCCAATCAACACCTTTTTTCCCCCCTTTTCAATTTTTTATAGTTGACCTATAATGAAAAGTGAAATCTTTCAATACCACATTTGGTGATAGCAGGTGATTGAGAGTCCATCTGAAGTTAACTATAAACTATAATCCTCTCAAAGGAGGTCTATTTTAATTTGCTAAGTAACTTTTGTACTCACTATAAATATTGCAGTATCTCTCAAGGAAGGCCAAAACATTATGAGAATGTGAAATAAGTTTTTGCTGTACATAAAATCACCTGAAGTTGTATTTCTGTTTCTAACAGCTTTCTTACAGCTCATGAGAAATCTTGAGCTACTTAAGAGCTACATAACAGACAAAGTATATTTTACCAAATAATGCTCCACTCCCCCCTCATCAGAACATACACAGCAGGCAACTATTTGCTGACCAAGCTAACCTGAGCTAAACTCCTACTTTAAGCAATCTGGTATGGGATGGACATCTTCAAGTTCACTATGATATAAGAAAAGAAACTTGCAACAAATTTCTATACAGCAACCCAGCAGCTGTATGAATGCTTCAACTAAAAGTGTTAAACTTGTGTCATCTAAGAAAATCTGTTGGCACGGCTTAAACATTCGTATCTGTATTACTGAGTCAGTACCCAGAAATTATATCCAAACATATCCACCTCTGCTTGTACTAGGACTGACAAAGAAAAGCAAATTGAACTCATGAATTTTAAAAGATTTTCAAAGCTTTTCAGGAAACAGTCTTCATTAAAAATACATCATTATTGCAGTGAATGCAAAAAAACTATACATTTGAGAGGATTAAACAATTTCAGTCCTCATCTACGTGCAGTTTGCGTATTATGTACTCTGTTGCCATTTCCTTTTATCTCCACTTCCTCGTCATTTTTTCAGCACATTCACTTCCTGAAGCACCTACTTTTCTTCACCGTCTATGGATGGAAACTCTCCTACAATTTTAGGTCTGTAGCTGGCTTTAGAAATATCACCCGGCTCCCCACCTGGATGCACAGCGGTAGAGGCAGCCAAGCAAATGGAAATTTCCTCTGCGCCCTCCCCGCTCCCTTTCAAAATGGTAGCAGCAGTTTCACATGTGCGTGCGCACTTGGGCCATTTCCACATCCCATTTTGCGACTCCTCCCTTCAACTGCCAGGTCTTCCCTTCTGCTTTCACCAGATAAAAGCAGTAACTCGGCAATCGCCCCAGCCAGTTCTCCCTTTTCTCCCTTCACAACTCAGCTCCTCACAGCGAACAATTGTGAAAGTTAGGGACCAATCAGAGTTAACAAGTTACAGTGTTAACTTTGAAAAATATCTACCCAATACAGAAGTTACCAAGTAACCGTGTAATGATGCACTGGCACCCTCTGCGTTACAAAACTACAGCATACAAAGAGCCAAAATGGCAAACACGAGCTAAGTAAATATTACAGCAATTAGCAATTAAAAAAATAAATGTTAAAAAGTCAATGGAATCTATCCAAGACAAAACATTTGATGCAATCAGACAGCAAGACTTTGCACAGCACACTTCATATACAACAGACAACACAGAGAGACACATTAAAACCAAGTTACCTTGTCTTTGAACACAAAGGCAACGTACATCTTGAAGTCAAACTGGTCAGCTAAAGATTCTTTTTTCTTTCTAAGCTGAGCACGAAGTCTGTTCAGAGCTTGTTTCTTCCGGGAGTTTGGGTCCCCCATTTTGTAAGACAGGTGGTACTAAAGCCTTTGGAAACTGTCGCTAAACTATGGGCACCTTTTCGTAAGACTCAAGTACAACAGAAACAAGTCGTTTGATTCCTGCTAATACGACTGAATAGATCAAACGCTAATGTAACCCAAAACCGCACCTCAGGCAATATTTTAAGAAAATGTCGTATTGGAGGGGTCAGGAAACAAAGTGAGTAGTTGTCCAGCCATGGCTAGACAAGAGGTTTTACAATAAATGAAGAAAAAAACCCGAAGAATTTTAAAGACAAAAATTTGAACAGTTTAGCCGCAGGAATAATGGGGTAAGAATAAAAAAAAAAAAAAATCAAAAACAAAACAACAACAACAAAAAAAACAAGCCCCGAACAAATCTTATCACAATTTATGTGAACAATAAAAAGCAACTGGCACAAGCCCAATCCATGGGGGGTACTTTTGCTCTGCTTACAAAAAAAAAAACCTCGAAGCTGAAATCACAAATTGCGTTTTACCCCAGCCAGATTCATGACTCTACTGATTATTATTCTCAGCCTTCCACTATTGCTATGTTGCCCGCCTTTTTCTTTAGAATTATTACACTTGGTGGAGAGCAGAGAAAAGGGTGCAAAGGAAGAGTGCACAACCCGGGAAGTATGACATTTCTCTGCCAACAACAACAAAATCAACTACAGACAACACAGCGCTGGTTCGCAGGGGAGCAAAGAGAAAAGACAGCGGAGTCATTTCTAACTTCATCCTGCTCATCATTGCCCTGAGGCTACTGCTGCCAAAGAGGAGAGGGATCATGATAGCCATTGACAAGGGGCGGATAGGGGTTCAAAGGACAGTATTATCTCACCTAGAGACTAAAACCCGAATCGGTGCCCCAAACCCGGGCTCCCTAACACTGGGAGAGCCCTACATCCCCCGACACCTCATACACTCCCTGGGCTGCTGATCCCCCGGGGATCCTTCTCTCTCTCTCTCTGCTGCTGCGAGCACAGTCAGCCGAGGCTGTGCATGGCCGGCGCTCTTGGCTTTCCCTTCGGCCCCTCTCTGCAAACAGGGCGGCAGCGCCCGGGGCGGCGGGACACCCACAGCAACACCGCGTCTCTCCCCTCTCACTTCATGGCCACGACTCGGAAAACATGGAGTGTTTTTCTGCTCCTGCTTTTCAGTGTAAAATTTTTTTCCGAGGTTTGTTCAATTGCAAATCTGCGTTGCAATTTTAAACCTCTAAAATACCCTCCCCCCTCTTAAAAAAAAAAAAAAAAAAAAAAAAAAAAGCAAATCCCCAATTATCAGGTTATTTTCTTCCTCTCTCCAGACATTTTTTTTTCCCCCACCACAGGTGTTTGATTAGTTGGGGTTAAAAAGTTTTTAGGTTAGCAAATTCGTGGGACCAGGTTAAGAAGAGGAGGGGGGAAAAAGTATTCCCCTCCCTTCTCTGTCTGGAGAGAAAGGAAAAGAAAGAAAGGAAAACAAAAACAAAACAAAAGGAACCCCTCCCGAAACTTTCCCCCCCCAGTTAAGCAAGAGACTGAGAGGCTCCGATGAGAGCCCGGGGCCGTGGCCGCTCTCTACCCGCAGCCGGCGGGCGCAGGAGGAGCAGTGGAGGAGGAGGAGGCGGCGGCGCTGCTGGCAGCACGGAGAGGAGCCATGTCAAGATAAAGCCACGAAGCCGCGGAGCCCCCCCATCCCTGCCGCAGGGGACACGGTGACCGGGCCGCCTGCTCTGCCGCCGCTCGGCCCCGACCTGGTCCCCATAGTCTAGCTCAGCGCCCCGGGGCCGGGGAGTGGGGAAATCGTGGCGGAGAGCGGAAGAGGAGAAGAGGAAGAGGCGAAGGCGGCGGTGGAACGAGGAGGAGGACGCGGTCCCTGCGCTAGCGGCTCCTACGGAGGAGGGCGGCGGGCATAGAAATCCCGGAGCGGCGGTGGAGTAGTACGGGTATGGCCGGGAGGAGGATGGAAGGGCTGAGGAAAGCAGCTCTTCGCCCAGGCGTCCTCGGAGGCGACGGCAGGAACGGACGGGAGGCTGCGGAAGCGCCTGCGCCTCGGCAGAGAGCGAGCGCCAAGCGAAGCTGCGCGTCCACCACCGACCCCTCAAAATGGCAGCGCCTTAGTCACACAGGCGCCGCCCTGACCGCTCCGCCGGCGCGTACCAAGCGCCTACGTCTCTGGGGGGGGGGGCGCTATCTTATGCTCCCGGCAGGAGGGTTCGGCCTCCGTAGCAACGCACAAGTCTTGTCGGAAGAGGCAGAGAAGAGAGTACAACAGCGGCTTTGAGCATCTCCGAGCCGTCACCACACTAGGAATCTGGGTCGTACTTCCATGCTCTTCCCTCTCCCCCCGTCACGCCTCGTGTAACTGCCCGCGGGACAAGTACCCGGATGGGGCTGCTTAACGCCGTTGTCGGAGGGGGAGGCCAGGGCAGGGCAGGGAGGCAAAGAGGGAGGGAAGGAACACCGCCTTCCCCCCCCGCCCCCGCCCCGAGGTGGTATCGGCTTCGGGCAGCTCCTCTTCCTTCATCTCCGGCAAATGACTGTTCCCGAAATTCCCCGTGTCCCAAATTCCGTCACCTTAAGGGAATACCTAAATTTGTTTCAGCCTTAAGCGTGGTGATATTATGGGTAAATAAGTCTTGTAGTGGCACATCTTGTGTAATTTAATCCGTCGCACGCATGCAAAGTAAAACTGTAAGTAAAACAAATATAAAAGTCCAACGAAGCTGAAGTATTCGAAACTGAAATGGCAATGGGCTCATCCCCAGCACTGATCTTGCCCACGCACAGCCCAGCCCGTGTGTGACGGTCCATGTTTCTCTGTGGTGGATGTAGCGCTTCCCAAGGAAGCTGGCTAGGGTTTATAAATAAGTAATTGCTGTTCCGTAGACGCAAACCCAATCCTTTGAGAGAATTAAGCATTTTTATTTCTGCGCTACAAGGACAGCCTGGAATGGAAGCAATGGAAGCGAAGCGAGGACACAAATTGCTGTGACCTATGTTCTCCCTGTCGGAAGGCCCAGGGCAAGTAGGGAGAACTGCCATCTCAGCACTGGGCCTCAGTGCCTGCTGGCCCACCCTTCATGCCTTCCTTCAGGCGTGCCAGGGAAAGCCTCGCTGTCCAACATTACCCAGACTGGAGGCGCCGGGGAGCCAAAGGGGTGGTGACTTGCTGGTATGTGGCTACAGTGAGGTGCAGGCTGCCAAGGTGGGTGAAGGCATCTCCCCCACCTTTCCCTGGAAGCTGGTGCCTGTGAGTCACTGGAACAGCAACGATATTACAAAGATTACAGGCAGAAGACAAGTGCGGGCACTGTTCTCTCTCATTTGATTGTGTTTCAAAGCCCGTGCAGCATTGGTGATGGCACTCTTCAGTAACTCCAACAGATTTCAGTCTTTGTTCCCCCAGTCTCTGCTCTTACTTGTCTCTGCTGGTTCCCCTTGTTCTCTCCTGACCTTCTTATTAGTTATTTCCCTATAGCACACCTTTCCTTTACACACCTCCCCTGTAACACCTTTCTCTTGCCCATCTTGTAGGCAGCAGCTGCGTTTCGGTCCTTGGACCTTATTTTCTTTCCCCTGGCATTAATCAGGCCCTCTGATGTGAACACTCTGTCTTGTCTTCCCTGACACGGGCATTGCCCACAACATTCCTCTGTTGTTTGAACAAGAACAGAGTAGAAACAGATCATTTTTACCTACTTACAGATTGCTTTTCACTCCTAATGGCAATGCCTATTGAAAATAATCCTTTATTTGGAGGTAAAAAAGCAGGGCAGCTAAATAGGAGGATTACATTAGCTCTGCACTGTTTGGGCTATTTCAAAAAGCCAGAGTTTTTTAACTATAACATCAGTCTGTCCTTAACAAGACCTGCGTTTAGATAACTGCTTTTCCAGCCAGTTTTTTCCAGTTTTGTTTTCCATGCTGCCCTGTACGACATTTTGTGCTGCAGTCTTATACCCACTGCTATTTTAAGCCGTGACTCACACTTGGCCTGTGACCCTCTTAGTGCCGGCACAGCGGATGCAAAGAAGGCTCGGCACAGCAGTGCTGCTTGATGTGGGGATTGCCCCAGCACAGAAAGCCCTCAGAGGGAACTGGCACCTTGCCTGCCTGCGGAGGAGAAAGGAAGGAGTTTTCTTCCAGCCCAGTAACTCCAGCTGCCCTTTCAAGTGCAGGGATGCAGTCACAAGGGTTCAGGCAGCTGCCCAGCCCCAGGTTGAAGAATGCATCCAAAAAATTTTGTCAAATGTAGTGCTGGCAGGAGAACAGTTTTTCTTCTGGAGGATTTTCTAGAAGAGCTATGAGGAGAGGAATATATATATACTTAGAATATGTATATATATATGCATATATATATATATATATATATATATATATATGTAGAGGAAACAGGAGATCAAGTACAAAGTATTACGTGTTAAGCAGCCACCAGCTGTCTTCTGCAAACGCAGGCTGCTCAAATCCTTCCACAACCTTTCAGAAGGGGATGAGGAGTGGAAATCACTGCAGGTTCCTTCTGTAAAGATTGCTTCTCCTCCTTATATAGTCAACTACCTCTCTTACCAAGCTCAGTAAAGATTTTTTTTTTGCTCATTGGCTGTTAAAGGTATCCTGACAATGTTTACATAAATGAGTACTTCAACCAACCCAAGTATGTTTATTATACATATATGTGCAGAAATATTTGCCATTAAAGCAATGAGTAATAGCTGTCTTGTCCTACTTTTTTATAGTTGTGCTTCTTTTCCTCCTTCATGCACAATGATGAAGCTCATATGGTAGAAAAATATCATCATCTCTATTTAAACATATTAAGTAACATCTTGTACTGAATGGAGAGTTAAGGCTTAGCAAAATAAATATTTATATGCTATTGATCCATAATTCTCTTGACTAGATAATTGTATATTATTGTTATACTTCTGACTTGGTTATGCAATGTTGTAGCGTTTATAAGACAAGCTTGTGGGCCTGAAAGCTAGTGTGTATTTTGCAATTATAACACTTTATCTAATGACAGACTGTCTCTCTTCAAATCTAATTTAATATAATATAAGATCTATTGCTAAGAAGAGAGGAATGTGCATGGTATACAAAACAAACCTGACAAGTAGGTTGTGGCAATAGATGCAAAATATGTAATAGTTCTTTCTTTTAGGCTTCAATCCCATTAGCACAGTAAAAATAGTGTTTCTTGTGTTAAATCCAGGCTGAGCAAAACAGTCAGTAGAGCAGGTCAGCTTCTGCTTGGTTAGCACAGCACAGACAAATCAGCTGGTGTCCTTGAGGCTTTCCCTCAGAGTGAGGACAGTACCATACCAAGTAGCTGCAGTCCTGTAGTCTTTGAGGAGTCAGATGCATACAGACCTGTAAGGATTTGGGTCTCAGCAGTGGGGGATGATACTCTCCAGCTGTCGTCCTGGAGAAATACAGAATCAAGCAGCATGGGCAACATTCCGTGTGAAGGTAGGAAAGACCTTGTCACAAAAATACATTCCTTGGGATAGAAAGTGAGTCATGTTTTGAGAAGCAGTGCAAGTTTAGAATACGTCATTGCTGGTGTATTTTTCCTTTTCTGCTCTGAAAAACTTGCATTTTCTAGTCACCATTTTATCATTTCCTTGCTGTTTTCAGTGTCATAAAATACTTGATTACATAATAGCGTGTGGCTTTTTTTCTCTAAATTAAAAAGGATTGGTAACTTTATAGAAACATCTTTTTGGTTTGTTTGTTTGTGTTTTTTAAATGTGTGTAATTCAGAATCTAATTCCTGTTTTCAGAATTAAATGTTTACTCATAAGTATGTAGGCAAGATTGTACTGTAATGCCTCTGCTCTTAATTTCTGACTTAATAATTAGTTACTTCAAGATTAATGATTTCTAGTTAATAATTAGTTTGTAAGAGATTGTAGCAAATTGGTATGGATGTTACAGACATAGGTAGGAAGAGGTGAGATGGATTCTGTTATCTTTCTGTTTATACTTTCCAAGCATATTGTACTGGCTGCATATGTTATAAGGAGTAACAGCCCTGAAGCTACTTGCTTCAAAAACAGTACTCTGATTAATTCAGTGCCAAATATTTATGCATCAGACAAAAATAAATTAGTATTCTTTTTAAATTTAAACAAGACAAATTAGGTGGTAATTAAAACTCTTTCATGTACTTTAGAAAATAATAACTCTTTTCTGCCTTCAGAGAAAACTTTCATTTCTAAGGCATAACAGGAATGCTTTTGTGTAAAGAAATGTCAGTGTTTAATGAGTACAACATTCCTTACGTCATGTTCTGAACAACTATATATCCAATGAGAATCACAGAATCATAGAATGGTTTGGGTTGTCCATCACTGTCCACCAACTGTTGTGGTGGACAGCCATGGATAGAAGAAAATTAACTCTATCCCAGCCAAAACTAGCACACCACTGCACAGCTGTTGCAGTGAATATTAAGTTTCATTCACAACTTCCCTGTGTCCCACCTTATAGTTGCGGGGTGCTCAGTCATGAAATGGGATACACGTTCTTGGACACGTGAGGTATTGATCCTAAACTTTGGTTAAAGTTTACCTACTATCTTGCTGGATTTGTTACATCTTAATAATTATGTGTCAGTGTATGTATATACATACACACTTAAATATGCTTGACTATCTGTGTTTTCATTTTCTGCTTGTCCATCTTGTGCTTTCCTGACACTTAGGAGGATAACTAAAATTAACTAAAGGTTCTCAGTGCCTTTGCTGAGATAATAACTTCCACAAACAAGATATCAAACCAATTGCCACTTTTGAGTATGGAAGTTATGATTTCTTTAATAGCTTGGCCATTTTTTTTGTGTAACAAATGCATGTTCCATCTCTAAAACTTTACATTTATTTTAAAAATGTCTGAAATATACATTAAAAACAAGGATCCCTGCCTGTGCTTTGTACATAAATTTGTGATTCAACTCCCATTGGACGAAGTTTTTGGTATCTGAAACACTATTGGCTCTTTTCACTGTGCTGTGTCACCTTTAACTTATGTTCTCAGTTAGTGGTGTGCAAATGTATTTGTCTTTTTTAGACTGGTTTGTTCTATAAAAAACAAAAATAGTGATGTTCCAAAGTAGGTTTTGTGTTTGTCGGCAGGTGCTTGCAAGAGTAAGGGTAAAATTTGAAACAACTTGTTTTATTTGTTCAGTCTGTAAATAATATCCTATTTACTTGTAGTCAACAGATTTGGAAGTGGTTTTAGATTATTAAATCCTAGCCTTTATAGAGAATTTTTAATTTTTAAATCTTAAAGCACTACATAAATGATGTTTTTTTCAAGGTAAATCCGTTGCTGAGTAGGTTAGGACCTAACAGTGTTTAAGGGATGTCTTAGTGACTCACAAGGTTATTAACTAGGGAAAAAAATCACTAGGTGAGATGTAGATATTTCTTTTAACCTTTCACCTCCAGAGCACTAAGGATCAGTATTCACAGGACAATCTTTCATTCTAATACAAGAAAATTGTGTACTCTCTGGATATAATTAAAATGGGCTTGCATTATGAATTGTACCTAGATTGTGCTGTGCATATAATAGTTTCTTTATGCAGAGTTTCATTAGCATGCAGCCATCCATACTGATTAACCTAGTGAAAAGAAGGTAAATCTTTAATTTCTTGTCGGTAACACACTTCTGTACGATGAAACACCCCAGAAACAAGAGGCTAAGGGAGGGGAAGCATGATGCCACGCTGCCATCTACTGTCACCCGGTGGATGGCTGGGAGACCTTTCATCCCTTAAATAAATATTGAACAGAAGGGCCAAGAGAAACAGCAGCGAGGGACAGTGAGAGCCACAGGCCTTTTTTATTGATTCAGAGAGCCCAAAGCCATCTTCAGACATTCCCCAGACCTTGTTGCAGGGCTTGCACCCAGAGCAGGACTGAGAAGAGACGTTCATGTGTGTCAGAGGCTCAGCACTGCACTGGCTCTCCTGGCCCTCTCCAGGGTGGTTTTCTGCATCTCAAAGTTATAGTCGTTGCTTACATGATATTTATGTAAAAAAAAGTTACGATGTCGTTTAGTTGTCCTTAATGTGGAAGGTAGAAATAAAGAGTCCTTAAGCACCCCAGAGAGAGATCATTATCTGCAGAGTACAATAAAGGCCTTGGCAAAAGTCACAGTGTGACTTTTGTGTCAAGAAGAAATACAGTTTTGTCAGCACTTGATTCTAATAGCCAAGTCCAGACTCCCTCTGTGCAATGCTTAGGAAGTTTCCACACACTGGCATCTAAGCAAGACAGGACCTGGAGACCGGATAATGCCTTCCCACCTATTCCTATGTTCCCAGGCATGTGAAGTCATCCAAGAAGGCTTTTTTTCCAGTTGTCATTTGCTATAAGCACTGATAACATTTATCAGTAGCAATGGAGTATAAAAGCTTTAAAAAGTACACATTCTCTGCTACCATGAATAATCTAACGAATTGGCTGAGCTCTGTGGGAAACCTCAGGGTATTTGCTTAGGCTCACTTGAAGTGCAAATAGTCATAAGTATTCATGATAGAGAGTTTTATTTTTTATGAAACAAACAAGCTGAAATGCATTATATTGCATTCAATCTGAAGAAAAATATATTCTGCTAGCATTGGGCTGACAGATTTTTGCATGTAAAAATGCCCTAATCCCTATTTAAATTTAACCTTGGGCCACCAAAATGGGAATTATTACAATAAAGTAACTTTTTTTTTTTTGTGAGATTTTTATATAATTATACTGGTTTCTCACAATTAAGACTATGAATAGGCTGCTAATAATAAACTCTCAGTGTTCTTTTTGAGATGGTGACAGGGTTCTTTACAACCCTTTTGAACTGAAGAAACTGAACTCAGAGACACAGTGGTTCATAAGAGGACATGTTCTTCAGATGGATAAATTGAAGGAGTGACAGCTTTGTAATAAACCTCCAGACTGTATGCCTCCAGCAAGGAACAAATTAAAAGGAAAAACAATCAGAACTGTCACATCAGAACCATATCCCATTACCTTGGCCCTTTCCTATTACCAACATTTCTAAAAACAGTTATTCCATTTCTGAACTGTAAATCCACTGGAAAACTTTCTGTGAATTAAATCCGAATCTTGAAAAGGTATTATTTGAGAAAGTTTCACTTGAAAACATAGTATTTAGAAAAGTTGTATCACAGCCATAAAATACACACGGTGCATATAAATCTATGCTTGCATCTAATTTAAAAGTTTCATATGATGTTTTATTGCATTTTTATATTTCTGTATAAAAATACATAAAATTTAAAAAAGGAATGTTTTTATGTTGTGTTTATGTACACATTACCTGTATCCAGATTTTTCTGAAAGGAAATTTAATGCTGGTAAGATTTTATGCATATATTTAACTAGAGTTTAGCATATCTGCTAGTATTTTGAAATATGGAAATTTCAAATTTTCTTCCAGAATCCACAAGAATTTAACTAACTTAGGAGCCTGAGCTTTTTTTTAGTACTGTAGCAGAAAAATATTAATTTAGATAGACATTCTGTATGTGTTATTTTCATTTTCTTGATAGAAGACAAAGCTAACTGAGGTGACAGCTTGCTGATGACACTATTGTATTCAAGATAGTAGGAACGAACCTGACAAAAACTGCGGAAGGGCATTATGGAATTGGGTAGCATATGAATAAAGCAATGAAATTCAATGTAGATAAACAAAGAATATATCAAAGCATAAGAAAAAGAATCTTAATTTCACATATCAAATGACAGACTTTGAACCGACCATCACTCAAGAACAGGATCTCAGAGTTCTGGCAGATTTTTCCACAAGAGTGCGGCCCAGTGTTCAGCAGTGTTTAAAAAGGCAAATCAAATGGCATACAGTTCACAAAAGAGCAGGAAGATGGAACAGCTTTCATGTAAGGGATATGTAAGTAGACCTGGGAGAGAGAACTGGAGGGCAGACTGTGTAATTGTGGCCTAGATAAGGACAGATTGTTTGTTGTCTCTTCCAGTCCAAGGACAGGGGACATTAAGGGCCAATACAGGAATCAGGTCCAAAGAGGAAAAAAAAAAAAGGAAGGTGTTCTTCAGACACTGGTTATTTGAGCTCTAGAAGTACTTGCCAAAGGATATTGTGGACAATGCAAATTTAAATGGGTCAATGGGAGACTACACAAGTTTATGAAAGAGAGATCAGCTTTATTTCCTTATTCTTGTTTAAAGATTTCCTAATGCATAATTTTTTATGTTCTGCTTTTCATCTTTCATCGTGCTTAATACATTTTGATAAGTACCATACAGTTTAAATCCAAACAGAAGATTAACAGTGTGGCATGCTAAATAAATACTTCCCTCTGAAATTATCCTAATTTCTAATAGCTCCATCGTATTGCTTGGGAAAAATGTTGATAGCTGCTCTACGAGACCTTGATCACAAGGAAAGTCCTAACTCTACAAATGTTTACTCAGGAGTTAGCAAAAGATACTATTAACATAAATAAAAGATAAATGTGCAAATACTTGCAGGAACATTAGTGTCAAGTGGCCTCTAACAAAGTTAACGGCATACTTCAGGCATAATTAATAAAAGCTGTAGCCTGTATCATGTATAAAATTATTACTGTGTATCAGGCATGGCGGCTTAACACTCTTAAATTTTCTTCCCCGGTTTTGCAGATTGTGCTGTGTTTAGATTGTGATGACAATAAAGCGGAGAGGTGATTAAATTTGCTTTGGTACAACTTCTTTATTAAAAAAACAAACAAAGAGAAAACAACCCAACGAAAATCCTAAAGACCACGAACTGCTCAGCGCTCCCCCTCACAACCCTCACCGCCCTCAGCCCCCCCACGGCCCGCGGGGCGGGGCTCCGCCGGCGGAGCGGGGGGGGAGCGTGGCCCGTGATTGGCTCGGAAAGCGGCCGGCGGCTCACGTGACCGCGGCGCTCCTTATAGGGGAGGGCCGGGCGCGCGAAGAGTGCTGGTGGTGGGAGCGCGCGCTTGGGCGTCTGTGCGGGAGCGGCCGCCGGTGAGCGGGATGGACGGAGCGAGGGAGGGAAATGGCGGTGGTGGGCGCTGGGATCGGGATCGGGAGACGAGTGGGAGGGAGGGACAGGGCTCTCCGTCTTGCTTGAGCCGCGGGGGCGGGGGGAGCGGGCGCTCGGGCTTTCACGGCCGCATTTGGGTGTTGGCGCGCTCCTGCCTGGCTGCTCCCATTGGCCGCGGCGGCGCGCGCGGAGGGAGGGGTGGTGCGCGCCCCGCTGGCGGGAGCGGGACGGGACGGGACGGGGGGGCAGGGATGTCTCGTGTGTCCCCCATGTCCCCACTCCCGGTCGTTTTGGGTGTGCGGCTGGGCCTGCCCCCGCCAACCCTGCGGGAAGGCCCGTCCGTGAAGGGTCATGCGGCAGCGCCGGTAAGGGCGACGCGGGGCGCTGCCTTCCCAGCTCGTATCTCGGTGAGGAACTCCAGGAGAGGCTCCAGAGGCTCTAGAAGAGCCTCGTCACCACGACTGAGTACTTAATGCTGCCATAAAAGCTGATAAACCGAAATTGTAATGTTCTGTAACTAGTGTCCCCCGAACTTCGGCTGCAGCCGAAAGTTATATTATTTTTTTACCTCTTTTTGTTGTTTTGCAGTTGATCCTATGCATTCCAAAATGAAACAGAAACTGCCTGCAGAAAAATCATCAGGATCTCTGCAGGTATGGGCTTTAAGGCCTTGAAGCTAGTACCTGCTGTCTGATGCAAGCTTTATATCCACCGAAGAAATACAAAGGAATCTGTTGCAATGTGCTTCTACCTGACTTATGTTTAGTTGGCTTGAGTAGCCTCCTGGCCGTTTGTGTGGCTTGGGAACATGCTGTCCTTCTTGGGCATATGTGCTTATGACTACTTTTTTTCCTGTTGCTCAGCAAGTCCTTTTTACTTTGACACTCAGCTTACTGTCTCTCCATGTGATTTTTCCAGGGTTTATTTGGTACTGGCTATGTGCCTTTGCCTTCTGAATTTGTCTAGCTGGTTAGGGGTTGTAGAGTAGGTTCTGTAGTCTGTCCTTTATAGGGATGAACTCACAAAGAGTTAAATCTCTCTTGACTTGAGCATGCTTTAGCTGAAGTATTCAAGCAGGCAGATTGGTTTCTAAAGTCACCCTCCTGAATCGTGGTTACCTTGGAATTGGTGGAAATGCTTATAAGATTTAAGTTTTTGAGGATTGAGTGATAAGTTACTAAAGTTTGTACCTATTCTTGTGTAAACCTTTTAACGTAGGCCCTAATAAGAATTGTACAAATACAATGTGTAATAGAGGCTAGTAGTCCAGGAGGCATATTGATTGTAATGAAAACCTCTGGTATTAATGAAAATTGCCAATTGATAAGTCTGACTTACACACACAGCAGTCTTGTCCCGTAGCGTCTCTACTGTATAAATTCTTCGGTGTGGCTTTTTGCACTTTCAATGGGTTAACTCCAGAATTGGTCAATAACTTCTTGGCAGAGTGTACTTAACTAACCTTCAATAGCAGCGAGTGGTGTCTGACACACAGTGTGATTCTTGTTCCCACAGCAGTTAATGTTTGTCCTTGAGTTGAACAGTAGGATAATTGGTGGCAGAAACTACCGTGGGAAAGGCGAGCTTGTGTCATACGAAGTGCGGTGTGAATCGTAACTTTCTCACGCTGGTGTGGCATTGTGTTCTGGCTATTCTTGCTTGGTTGTCTGCCATTGTTTGCTATCCCATGGTGGCAGTGTAACCAACCCAATCAGAAAGCCTTAGTGCAGGAAAGAAGTATTTATGCAGGATAGGAGGGGTGATAATCATACTGTTTAGACAAAGCAATAGTCTGGATCAAAGCAGGGAAACTTTTGATCCATTTTAATGGATAATCAAAGTAACACAGCTATTTAAGTGAGCACCACTTGATGGTGTGTTCTCGGGTAACAAAATCAGTTACTGCCTGAAGTGATGTGTGTAACTTCACCACCTAAACATGCAACTGCAGTCACTTTTTTCTCTGTCCCCAAAAGTCTAATGCTGCTGCTCTCAAATGCAAGTTTCAGAGTTTTAGCCAAAGTTCAACACTGTAACTGGCCTTCAAATATAGTCAGAATATTTCTGCTGTAAGACCTGTTCAAGTTCTATTATGAAGGGTGTTTTCTAAGAGGCAGGGACTGAGCATTGCTTCATGAGATTAAGATCTCTCTCTGCTACAAATAACTAGATCCCCTTATTTACAAAAGCATTAACATAGACCAGAGTGTCATATCTTTGTCTTGAAAAGAATACCCATGGGTTATCATAATGGAAGCATGAGTAATTCCTAATTTTCAGTTTATATAAAGAGGAATGGCAACTGTCTGAACCATATTTGTCTTTTTAGAAATACCTCACAGATACCACATGCACTGCTTCCCCAAGACGGACTCTTAAAATGATTCAGCCTTCAGCAGCAGGTAGCCTGGTTGGCAGATATAATGAGGTATGAACTAAAAGATAATCTGTAGATGTGTAATTATTTTGACCCATGGTGAAATGCTTTTGAGCTTTTAGCTGAAAAATATCTGAAAAAGTGTAATCTGCTAACTAGTGTGGCACAGCTTAAGCTTTCTATTATTTTAGTAATAAATTATATTAAAAACTAGCAACTTCCCAGTACTTTGGGAAAATTTCTGAGGCATTTGTTTTGTTAAATCTATCGATATCAAGGAGCATGTTGGTAAACTAGACCTATAACGTGAAGAAAGCAGGACTTGTAGAGACTTATTTGCAGTCATGATTGAGCAGACTTAGAAGTTTGTATTTCCATAGAAGCTGAAATGTTGCTCTGAAGCTAAACCTGCCTGTGTTTTATACAGAAGAAATCTTCAGTCAAAAGGAAACTCTGGAATAACAAGTTTGCCTCAAAGGCTTGTAATGCTGAGGTGTCTGTGGACAAGGAGCAAGAAAATGAGGATGGTGTCATTCAAGCTGTAGATCTCATGATGAAAGGTATGTAGTAACTTCTGAAATGTTTTCTTGCACTTTAAGTGCTATGCTGCTGTTGGAGTACAATTGAAACAATTTCTTTGTCATTTAGATAAGAGCTTTTTGGCTTTTTGTAATGCCTAGCAGGAATTGATAATACTTATCCTCTGTAGTATAATAAAGTTAAGATATCTAATATTTGAGTTTATGGCAACTAGTAGCTAAGAACCATTGTGTGCAGCAGTATTAAGAAGTCTTGTAGTTTGTTACCTTGGCTGGGCTATAAGCTTTCAAGTGACTAATAATTAAGTTGAAATGAAGGCCTGTTCTGGCACAGTGTGCTGTGTGTGCAGTTTCTCAGAACCATTATGCCCAGCATGGACAGCAACTTGGGAATAAGACTTCTGTCTCCCACAAAGTACACAGTAAGACCAACATTTGCAAATCTTGCAGAGCCTGCTACCATGCTTGAGGCAGCTTTGTGAAGGCACTGTCTGTATAGCCATTAATGCAGTGTAGCATCTATTTCCTGTAAGGTTATGTAATTAGTTGTAGTTTTACAGCTAAGATCTGAAAATGCTATATGGAGTGAGTTCTTAGTATCACAGCTCATAGGATACTTGTGTGTGTTAGATATTGTCAGGTGTTCTCCAGAATTTCAGTCTTAGCACAGACTTACTGTAGCCTATAACTTCAGGAAGTCCTTCACCTCAGTATTGGAAAGAAGTGGCTGAAGAAAGGAGGAAGGCTCTGTATGAAGTGCTTCAAGAAAATGAAAAGGTAGCTTCTGAAAGATAACTACTTCACTACTGGCTATTGTCTTCCTCTTCTAACATTTTGTTATTTGAACCAGTTGCACAAAGAAATCGAACAGAAGGATGGTGAAATTGCCCGCCTAAAAGAAGAAAATGAAGAACTCATGTCTCTTGCTGAACATGTGCATTACATGACCAGTGTGATTGAGGTACTTAAAGCAATTTTCAGTTAATGTTGTAGAATGAAAAAGTGAAAGACCAGCAAAGGTTTTTGTAATGAATCATGACTTCTGTTTTGTGTGCTCTTGTGACTCTTCATTTTAAAATGCTGCCTGACCTGTTTCTTGCAGGATTGCTCTAATTCTAGAGTCATAAAGCTCCTTCTAGGGGATGAGTTTTTCCCACTTTAGAACCTACAGGAGTAATGGCAAAGTACTAAGATTGATGCTTTCTGAAGGGGGGATTCAATCTACTTTTAACAGCATTTGCATATTGGAGATGGTGACAAGGGAAGGAAGGGTTCATCTTCACTTTTTTGAGATGACTTAAATATGCTTATATATATATATATATATAAAATATACTTAGTAGGTTGTATGAGACTGCTGGCTAAATGAAGTGCCTGTATGTACTGTATCCTTTAAGGAACTGAACTTGAAACAGGAACACCAAGTAGAGCAGTGAGAGGGAGAAAGGAACACTATGTTCTTTAAAGTCAAGGTTTCACTGAGGCATTGCCAGTTTTATGGCCCAAAAAAGGCTATGCATAAAGTCTGTAAGGTTCTTAAATGTGTAAATCTCGAGTTCCCTCTGAGAATTCCTTGGGAATAGGTAGTTGTGTCACTAATTCCATGGCTCCTCTATCAGGAATGGATTCTCTGTAACAGCCTCTGAAGCTGTAATAAATACATAGATAACTTGAACATCAAGGTTCCATGGCTATCAGCTAGCTTATTTTTGCAGGGTTGCAGCTCTCAACTGGGATGTAAAGCTAGGCAAATATTTTGATTCTCTGATGGCTAGACTGGGGAGGTGGAAACAAAATGAAATATTATTGAAAGCAACTTGATTAATCAAGAAGTAAACTTTGTCAAATTAATTTGCAATTAATGCAGTTATTTAGATCAGCCTTGAAAGACTGCTTATTTGCTACACTTGAAAATTTTTTTCTATTCAGGGAGTACTGCTTGTTAGTGATAAACCTATGGGTGAAATTACATTACTTGAAGACTTGAACTAATGTAATTAGAAACTTCTGTACAGTTCTTCAACAGCTAAGTTCACTTCTGAGCTTCAAAAACGGCCTGTAAAAGTCCAGTTTATCTTCCTTAGATCAGGTTAGGTGAGGAGCTTTTAGTTTGAAGTGCTACAAACTGCTGAGTCTTATAGTTCATCTAGTCTTAATGTAGCTTCATTATCCCTGATTAAATATTATGGAGTTAATTGGTTGTACAGTAATTTTTTCTGAAATTAAACCTATATGGTACTATAGTAAATATTTAACTTGGGAAGCAGCTTCCCATATTTTAGGTTGCCTAAGGTAACCCATCCTACTGAAGAACCTAAGAAAAACTTAACAGTCAACAAAGCAAATGTGGTCTGCAAGTTAGAGGTAGTAATTTGAGTTGAAATTGTATGAAGATTTTTGTAAGTGACAAATGTTTTTAATTATATCAACAACCTCCAAATGAAAGTGATTAGCTTGTTTAATTCAGTATGCAGAGTCTTATTTCACTGGTTATTAAGTAGAAAAAGTATTAAGTTCACTGTCCTCTGTTTCTTTGTAGAGGCTAACTGGTCAAGGACCTGAGAATCTTGAGACACTGGAGAATCTGACTCTGGAGGAATCCAGACGAAAAAATGAAGAGCATAACTGTGGAGATGAGGAAGGGCTGTCACAAGTATCATCTGGCTTAGGGGAGAATAGATCAGATCTTGCTTCAAAGGAAGCAAACCATTTGCAACTGGAATGACAGCCTTTAAATAGGCTTATGTATGTGGCTTTTAATTGCAGACTTCCTCTTAAAAGGATATACTACACCTTCTCAGGTATAGACACTCTTGTGGAAGTGTTACAGGTGTTGGTATTTTTAACTGGCATTATGTGGCAGTGGGAGTATCTGGATGCTGCATGGAAAACTTACTACAGGCTGCACCTAGTTACTTGTATGAAATGCACATACTGTGAATTTCAACTGTTGTGTAAATACCTTATCAGTTGGTCTGACATAATTCATGAACATTGATAAATAAATCTTTGCCTTACCAAAACAGCCTCTTAATTGAGTGGGGAATGGCCTGTAGATGGAAACTTTCAAGTTTTTTAGGGAGTGCCTGGGTAGTTTTTAACTCTTTAGATTTGCAGAATTCTGGAGAACAGAGTGACTTTTGGTGGATGGGGGGGAAGCAAAAACTTGTATGCTTTTTTGGTGAGGCTTCAGAAAGACAAGAATGAGTACTAAGAGTCAAAATTTCAAGTTTAGTTAGATTTATGCTTTTCAGGTGTCTTAAATAATTTCCTCTGCCTTTTAAAGGAGTATTTTGCAAGTTGTAGAGATGAGAGCTTAAGTAGAAAGTATTAGACCATCTCTTTTACTAGTACATTCATTGGCTTATAAAGAGAAGGTGAAGTGTTCTTGATCACAGTAGCAGCTATGCTGAAAATTAGGTAGAGACAAAGCAGCCTAAACTTGAGAGCTATGGTGGAAGCAAAGTCAATGCCTGATATTTACCCAGAGATGAGACACCTTATTACCAAGGTAGTTAGGTTCTGAAGAATTTACATGAATAAAAAGCAGTCTTTAAAATCTTGAGCACCTTATCTGGCACCTGCATGGTGTGTGGCTGGAGAGTTAGTTGGATACAGGTTTTCCAGTTGCAGTTGTTCTGTAACAAGGTCTTCTAAGGATATGGTGGCCATTGCCATAGCTTGAGAGGGGCTTAAAGTTGAGTGGCTTTCAGGAGGCAGAGGGAGATCCTGGTTTGTGGATCTATCTGGCCTTGCCAAAGATGGTTGCTTCAGGGTTTGTATGAATGAGTCTTTGGAGCTATCAGATTGGCACCTTTGGGTTCCTTCTGTCTTGCTCCCTGTGGCTGATTGTAACTTAACAGATATTTTGCAACTGATTTCAGTTGTGACATCCAGGGAATGTCAGAACCATTGTAGGAAGTAATATTCCTTTCTGGCTTCCATTTCACCTCAAGTATGGTAACTAGAAAATGAGGCATCGTGTTTTCTTAGGAACTTGGTAAATCAAAGATTGCACCTTCGAGTTTGTGCTCTAGAGGGTGCTTAGGCATATTCCTTTCCACCACAGATCAGAAAAGGTGATAAAGGTGTGTCCTTTAACTTGCATTTATGTTTTCTTTAAGGAAAACAACTGAATGCTTGGTAATTGCTTTGTAGAGAACCCTGGGTTATCTCTTCAAGAGAAATGGGTAATACTTGTAAAGTGACTTAGACCTCTCCTGTCTCAGATTCTAAGCAACCTCCTTGACAAAGTAGTTCAACAATAGTAAATAAGGAAACATAAATTTTATCTTGATATAATTGTTTTTATGCAGTTCAATTTAGTTTAGGTTGTTCACAGTTAAGTGTAATTTTTTTCAGAGGTGCCTTTATTTTTAAACATCAGGGATATTGTGTTTGCAGAGACTGTAGAAGGGAAGGAAGCACTGTGGCATAACTAGCAGGCCAGGCAGACCAATACAACAGAGACAGCAAGTGCAACTCTTCCACTATCTCACCTCTTGCTCTGTGAATTGCTATAATACAGGTGCTTTTGTTGGAACACAGAACTACCAGAAAACAACTGATCCAGAATTTGTGTGCAGTATGTGTATCTGTCTTATCTTCAGGTTGCTCAAGAAGAACGCTTATTAAGTTTAAATCTTGTGCTTTTTCTGGATTGATTTTATTTAAGTAACAAACAAGACAGTCCCTTGAGAAGCTGGACCCTTACTTCTGTTGTAAGGAATAAATCATGGGAGTTCTTCAAGTAGGCTTATGGATTTATTGCAGCATTTGGTCCACCTGCAATAGAATAACTTCTTACATCAAAAAGGCATGTACCATTCAGTAATACATCCTAGTGCTTCAAACCAAGACTACCAGAGTTTTATTAAATGTAACTTGTTAGCAGAGAGAATAGTTTGCTGTATAAACTCCTGAAAAAAAACCATGCTGCAGGAGAAGGCTAAGCAGGAGAGCCAAACTGTGCCATAGTAATAAACCCCATATGTGTGCTTTGTCTTTGTCACAAACCTTGATGAAACACTGTCTATGCCTATCATATCAGTTACAGTAATGTATGAAAGTGGTGTCAGAAGTTTTATGATACTGCGTTAATTGCTGTTTAAAAATGTTCTAAAAGGGTCAAGTTTTGTTTATTGTTCTAAAAATTCCGGAGCGCTTTTTAAACATGCAAGCAGTAGCATTGTTACATAGTAAGTCTAGGAATTTTGTATTCACGTGTGAAAGGCATGTCAACTGTGTAAAAATTATACAGAGATTTGTGTGATTAGTTCTCTTACAACTATTTGACATTTTATTTTTGTTTGTAGGGAAACTCTCATTTACCACTGCAACATAGCTATGTAACAGGTGAAAATCAACATCACTAAAGACAGATTTCATATCCAGCTGAATTACAGAGAATGTTCTATCTAGCACAATAAAGTTATCAGTTCTAGAACCTAACTGCAGAATGTAATTCTTTCTGAGAAGTTATAATGCTTTTGTACACCAGTGTTTAATCAGCATGCTGACTCCTTTTCATTGCAGAGGATATGGACACAACCTTCTCTTTCATTGAAGTATCCTAAGGCTGCATCTACTACGTCCTAGCACTTCTCCTATAAAATGTGCAAGTCTAAACAGGACAATTTCAGACATGGAAGAGTAAAGTGTGGGGAGATGGGCTGTTTGCAGGTGTCAGATGTTTCAAAAAGGAACAGCTGTGCAAGTACTAGTAGGGGCAAGCAAACCATGGGGTGGGTGGATGGTTTATGTGAGGAAAAATTCATAATTGATTTTGCAAAAATAACAATTTTATTGTAAACACCTATTGTAGTGAAGACATCGTGTGGACAAGTGAATTAGACCACAACTGCTTGGCTGAGCAGCTGAAACTCAGTTGGTGTATGGCACTGGATTGCTTATGTGAATGCCTGCAGCATTGCTGTGTGTTGCAGCCTCTGCATAAGTAATGAAGTTGGTCATTTTTTTTTTTTCCCAAGGAAGCATGATGCATATTCATTTACTTTTCCTCAAAGGCCATGTCGGGTTGGTCTCAGAACTGGATTTGAGCAGAAGATGTGCAAATCTGCCAAGGCCATGTGTTTCCTGTGCTCCCACTGTTATTAAGACTATTGTATTGTTACCATCAGCATTTTCTTCAGCAGAAAATGTTTATTGTGTGTTATTTCTCTTTCTATTCTTATCACAAAGTAGTTCAGCAAATGACAATGGTACTCTGAGGAACCTTGGTTTGCTGCTGTTTGTTGATCTGCCAGCAGCTGCCTGTAATGAAATGTGACTGGGCCATGTTCAAGGTCAAACCCTTGGGTGTGAGAGTACCCCTATCATACCCCCAGGGGCACTACAGCCATTTGAAGTGGGGTGCTGCAGATCCTATCCTCAGGATAATTCCATTGCAAATCAGCAAAGCAGGGAGCCATACAGAGTCTGGCAGTTCTACTGACTCCTAATTTTCAGTGCTTAAAGTCAGCATTAATCTGTACAAAATGGGCTGCAGGGATAGGGTCAAGCTATAGAGGATACCTTTTCTGAAGGTATAGCAGGCACAGGAGGAATCTTGCCAAAATCAGTGTGAAACTGTGCAGCCTAACTTATGCTGCTCCTGTAGCTAGAGCAGTATAGAGGTACTATGGGTTTCTATATAATGGGCAAAATGCAGAGAGACAGTGAGAACATAGCAGTGGTAGTGAAAACCACTATAGCTCATGAAAAGCATCAGGTGAGGATAAGCCACCACCAGGTAAGCCCCTTTCCCAAGTGTGCTTCTGGCGAGTTCCCCATCTGTTCCATCTGCACTGAGCTACTTTGGTACAGGAACGTTTTCCTAACATACTTTTCTTGGGTGGCCCAAACCTTTAAGTTTGTTTGAGTCAACCTGCTGCAGCCCTAAGAAAAAGGTTTGGTAATTACTGCCTGCTGGTTCCTTCTTTGCTAGTAGGTAAGCATCCGTCTTGTGACAATCATCTCTATGCATCTGATTTTTCCTACTCCACAAAGGAGAGCTCTTGCATTAATGTGCTAGGAAAAGGCAGCGTTGTCAGCTCTGTGAGCATAAAAACATAATGTTATGAGACAAATACATGGTTTGTTCCTTTTTATTTGCCTTCAGGTTTTGGAAGTTTTAAGGTCTGTTAACTTTCTGACGGTTGTAATGAATCATGTTAGAAAATGATAGTTTTATTTAGTTTTCTAAAACAGTATTAATCTCAAAGTGAAATTTAGCCCCTATGCATCTGTATCCCAGGTTCAACCTTGTCTTACTAAAATTCCTGTGGATTCCCTTACTGACTTTATTGAGAGCAGGATTTTCTCCTTCCTATCTGGTTCTTAGGAGCTATATCCATGGTTTTTAATAGTCATAATGGTGTAGGATATCAGCTTTAGGCTAATGAACTTCCCTGAGGGTGGCTTTAAACCACAATGAAATGACATATAAACTCCTTTTGGCATGGTACCTCTATATGTGAGCTGCCCCATGCTCTCTGCAGCTTTGACTCTGTGCTCCATACGCAGTTCTGCATTCCCTGAGGTGTGTGCCGTAAACCTCGATGTTTGTAAGAGGAAAAGGAACGTCTTCTGTCAGAGGAGAGTCTGTCTTCACAAAAGGGAAGAGTAATCAGCAGAAGTTTGGTAATAAACCTCTTCAGCATATTTTCTGCTAGACCCTGTGGAGCCTTTTTTGATAAGTATCTTGAATGCTCTGAACCTAAACTATGAGTGTGACAGTGGAGAGGCTGCTTATGGAAAGAGTGACTATACATATGGACTGATGTGCTTAGTAATTAAAAAATAATCTTTATTATAACTTAAATGTGATAGGAAATATGGTGAGTACAAATGCCACAAAACTAAAAGAAAAAAAATTTAAAAAAAAAAAGCAGAAGTTGATACAAAAAGACATGTTGAAGGGATTCAACTGGTGGGACAAGTGTGATATAAAAACCATAACATGGCTATTTCACCTTCTGCAAAAAGAGTTTATATCGCTCAGTAAACAAGTAAACATTTTGCACTGTACAAAATGTACTTCTTTAATTAAAGGAAGAATATATATATTTATAAATATACAGATATGTACACTTTTGTAACATTCACAGTAAACAAACCAAAACAAAAATGACCCCTGCCTGCCAATGTGTTTGGCTCACAAGGTTTCCTTTTGATGTGAATTGTTTGCAATATTTTCTATGTCGTCTATGCAAATTTGGATACTTCAATTGACATCTAAATAGCATTTCATGCATAATGAACACAGTACAGGAACACTCTTCTGTTAAATTCTATTCACCTCCTCTGTTAACTTAAGGCTTGTAATCAAGAGTTTGAAACACTCACTGCCTTTTATCCTTGCAGTGCAGGGAGGAGAGATGCATTCACTTCTCCCTCTGTTTCTTACTGCCTCCCAGGTCCACTTTAGTTTGTTCTAGTTCTTTATATTGAAATCACTCTATAGAAACTATGATCCACTAATTAGAGTATATGAAATCCAATCCTGCCTGCAATTTACAGGACAAAATGGCTTGGGGAACTCGTGCAATTAGCTGTATTCACTCCTTCTCAGAATAAATAAATGCACTTTACCTTTTCATTTAATTTTTAGAAACCTACATGATTGTTTGGTTCCCCCTCACAAATCTCTGGATTAATGATGGTTTGTTGCTAGAGGGCAAGAGAAAGGGAATAAAAGACCCGTGGAGGCATTTCGAATGAGTCACCAAAGTGACACCTCCCAGGGTTTACATCATGCTGTTTGTGGAGGCAAAACTTGAAGAAACTTGCTCTCTATTTCATTACTGAGACGCAACTGAGAAAGCTGAGCAGCATTTCCTGCCACTGGAGTGTTGCAGGGAACACTCTTGAAGGGGAAGCTGCTTTGCAGTCCTGCTCAGGTGGCCTCTTGGTTGTCCTTGTTAGATACAGTATCGCATGTCTCAGGTTTTCACAACAACTTCAAGGAAGTAAATATAATAGGAGAATATATGAAGATGCCAAATTCTAAAAACCTCGCAGAAGTTTGTTGAGGCTGAATAACTGCAATTACATTATTTGTTATGAATCAGTCAAGAAGGTATTTTTCCTCAGCATCCAACTAACTGTTCCATCATGAGCTGCGATGAGGAGCCAATAGGAACTCTTAAGCTGGATTTTAGATTTTGCTTTTCCTTAAGAAGTCTGTAAATTGCTACGTTTGGAAACACTTTTAGAATACTTCAAAGTTTTCCTCCTGCTCCCCACACTGAAGTGCAGCTCCATCCTACTTTAATGCCTGTTGAATATAAGCAGGTTCTTTTCCATCTAAAAAGCTGTGGCAGCTTCAGTTCCACGGCGGCTTCCAACTTTAACAAATTCCCTGGGAAATTTGTCCAGCTGTTCATATGCCAGTCTCCCATCTTCACCTGAATGCAAAATGTTAAAGCATAATAATGTATTACTTCATTGCCCTGCAGCATTTTAAATACTGAGTTTTCTGCTGTTAGAAAGTAGTGATTTGCCAGTAACTTCTTGCCCTTCTTAAAATTTATCTTGTGGAAAGCAATTTCAGAAATTACTTGGAAAATTAAACATGCCCTGATTGTTCAATTTTTTTTTATTATTTTGTCATGTAATTTGCTTGGTTGTCTAAAGCAAAACAGCAGCACACGTGGCTTGTATGATTAGAAGACAGTATCTGTACACTTGTCTTCCTGAATGACCTAAGGTACTTGTGTCAACTCAGTTATGATATACTTGAGGCAGATGATATTTATCCACTTCTGCCTTGGACAATTCAAAGCTGTGAGGGACTAAATGTTAATGTTTTAAACATTGTCAAAATTATAAAAAGCCTTTTTGTCAAACGCAAGAAGCCCACTCCCGCCATCCCCACCCTCTGAATATGCCTCCTGACTGGAACTTGGACTGTGACAGGGAACTTGAGATAAGACTATTGTCTAATTATCTCAGGTCTGAAGAGAAGTAAACAAGGCTCATCAGGTGGTGGAGGAGAAGGGTTTTGGGTGTGTGATGGCAAAATCTCTCCACACTAAACACAGTAAACTGCCCACCCCACCACCAGAAAGACCACATACACACAGGACATTCATGTGAGAGGCAGCTGAGAAGGGTCATAACCATCAGAGACCCTCAAAGCACTCCCCAGACTCATTCCTGGGGCCTTCTACCACCAGAGGACTGCAGGTGATCCAAGTGAGGCAACAAATCCAGAGCCTGTTGCAAGAGAGTGCAAAACTTCCCCCCACCAGGGGAGGTGCCTGGGCATCTCCTGAACGTATATTAATCCATTGGACACTATGCTTTGCAGGACCCTCACCACTAAGAAGACTAGAAGTAGACCCACGAGAAGCCACCTGGTTCACAGAGTGGTGATACATTTTCTATTTTAATCTCTTACTTTCTTTCTCCCCTCCCCCCCCCCTTCTTTTTATCTATTTCTTTCTATCTCTCTCTGCCTCACATCTACTATTAAATAAAATCCATACTATTGGCTTTGGCATATGGTCTCATTTGCACCTTAGTTCAGGCAGAGGCATTTCTAGTAACATTATTTACTGGATCATAACAAAAGTTTATCCACTTTTTACTTCCTGGCACTTTAAAGAAGTGAGTCTATCCTCATCTTTACTTATATACTGCTGAAAAAGAGGAAACAGTATATTTGCTAAATGTTTGTATCTCTCAAATCCTTTTCTTTTAGGTACTGTCATCTATATGCATCTTCATGAAGATAGCATTGAGTCTTGTTGAATTAGCCATTAGGAACCAAAATGGTCTCTATATGTTGTCTAAAAGAATGACAGATAAATCTCTCAGAGATTTCAAAAGAAGTGTCCCTGGGCCAGTTGTTTTATAACCCGAGCAATAACATGCCCAACAGCAGAGTGAAGTCCTGCTGAACTGGTGAATGAAAGAGAGTATATTTGAGTTTGCATAACTAAAATCACACATGGATGCACCCCCCATGGAATAGAAATTCATGCCTAGCCTAAAGGCCAGAAAAATACAATTTTTCTGTGCCACTGAAGTACTGGTGCCCTGAAACTGTGCAGCCACACTTGCAGTCACATACTGCTAATACAGCTAAAGTACAGGTTAATGAACAGGGTGTTCTGTAGTCTCAAAGACAAATGAGGGTCAGCGCAAGGTGCTGGAGATACTCTGTGAAGGAGGACTTGCAGACTGTCCAAACAAACATATAAAAATAATTTAATGAACAATTCACAGTGCTAATGGCACATGAGAGTATGACTATGGCAATACAGGGGTGATAGGAGGGTATCCCCAAAAGAAGGGTGTATAAGACACAGCAGGCAGTGTGCTGGTCTTGACTCCTCAAGGCTGTTATGTTTTCAAATTCATTATCAATTTTTTTCTGTTTCTCAACTTCTCCTTTGCTAGTCTTCCTTTTCTACTTCCGCCTCCAGACTCACACAATTCAATTTCTGTCTTTTTGCTTTGTTTTCAAAATGAATGATTTTTAAGAATTTATATTTTCTAACCTGTTCAAGTCTCTGTGTAAAGTTTTGTTTCAATTTAGACTATCACATTTGCATAACTCAGGTGTCTTACATGTTGCTCAGTTAAAAAATGAAATTAAATACTGCTCCAAACCAGGCAACTCACCAAGGGAGAGCAGGGTTTCAGACGCCACTTTTCTGATCTCTTCATTGTCAGACTGGCAGAGCGTGACCAGCATTTTAATGCTCTCAGTAGCCTGGAAAGTGCAAAAAGAACCACATTAGCACCACACAGTACACTCCAGTTTTTTTTCACAGCCTTGCATGGAAATAATAACCATCCTCTGCATTGCCCTTCCTACTCCATGGGAAGGGGGCCTTGGTGGAGACACAAGTAATGGGGTTTCCATGAGGGGAAGCATGTGGAGAAGGCATATTTTCTGCTGTCAATGTGGAGCCTTTCTAATTTTCCTTCCCTGACCAGCTCTGTTCTGCAGCTTCTGACTGTGGAATGGGTGATGGGCTTCGGGCCAAGGCCATAAAACTGCCAAGGCAAGGATGTAGCAAGGAGACAAACAGGAGACAGGGATCTAGGGAATGAGTTTCACATAGAACATGTCAAACCTGGTAGGTCTGAGAAGGCTGCTTTTGGCATCCCAGCTGTCTACAGGGACATGTTGGCTGGCCAGCCCAGTCACTTCAGTGCAGGCTCCTCACCAACACCTGCGCTCACCAACATTTCCACACTTTTGCCTTGCCTTTGCTATTTTGGGTAGAAAGCAAGGAATAATCCTGTTCTCTGCTACAAAAATGTCAGGTCTTTAGGGAGAGCGGCTGTCATAGTGTCTCTGGCAGGCTATTTAATACAACAAGAAGAGAGATGAGTGAAAGAAAGGGCAAATGATGATACTTCCCCTCAGCAGCTTTTTTTCCACGGCAGTTGCCATTCTCACTGTTCAAGACACATCAGAGCCACACTGCTCAAGTTAAAAAGTGTCTAGCTCCAGTTCCCACCACCACTGATTTCTATTCTCGACTTTTCCTGAGTGGTCAAAAACCCCACTGCAACCTGCATGCAGCAAATGTGTAATGTGCCTCACCACTGCCTCTCAGGGATGCCTGTCAGCATCTCATTTAAGGGAAAAGTTTTTTCATATATTTAAACAATACCGGATTAGGTATTGGATGGCACCAGTTGTGACTGGGATGAAGTTACATTTTGGAGCTGTCTTCTCCAGGGGACAGATTAGAGGGAGAAATACTCAGTCCACAGTGGGTCTGTCTCATGGAACCCATTTTTTTGCCCCAGTGTCCCGTACCAGTCAGGCGTAGGTGGCTGCTGTTTCCTATGGCTCTATACAGCCAAAACAGAAGTGCATTTTAGGTGGGAGTGCAAAGATAGTACCAGATGCTAGTTGAAGCTGTAGTGCCAGTTATTTGTCATAAAACAAGCTGTGACCTGTCTCTCTCTTCTGCTATTGCAATACACATGCTTTATAATTTTATCCTGGGAAAGGACGTTTTTTGTCCTTCTCAGTCAGTACTCTATGGATGAATATTTTTTTCTCTGTGGTGTGGAACTAAGTCTCCTCAAGTCAATATGAGAGGGAGGAAAAGATGGTATGTGAAAGATAAATTCGGCCATTGTCACAGAGCCCAGGTGTTTGTGCAACGAAGCTTCTAAAGCAGTCCCAAAGAGCATGGTATCTGAGAAAGATGGAGCGCAGCAATGCAAACCACAAACACTACTGCTGCTGTTATTGCAATTTCTATTTTAATGTTTGTACCTATCAAATGTCCTTTCTTTAAAGTAAAGCCAAGTGCCACAGTGAATTCCTTGTCTCTTACCTTGAGGTATCTTAGAGCCAAGCAAGCCGCTTTCTGCAGCTGGAGGTTGGGCTGGGTTAGTGCTTCACAGTAATAAATCAAGGCCTGAAAGCAGATAAAGGAGAATACCGATGAGAATGTCTGTGCCTCTGTGGAGCAGAAGGATGGAGCATGGAGGTATTCTTACCCTACTAAAAGGTGAACAATTGCAGCCTGCCTCCCTGACAGTGAGTATGTGGGATGGAGGGGGACAGTCCCTGCTACAGTTAACAGGGCAGGATAACTCCCTCCAGCAGATTCAGACCAGGCCAGTAGTCATAGCTTAGTAGTCTCAGGCCAGCTTTTGGTGAGGAAAAGTTCATGTTAAAGTGAGATGCTCAATCTGTCACTCTTGAAGGCCTTTCACCATACATCGCCAAAGAGCTTTACATGGGCCAAGGAGTCTAAAAATCTCAAGAGATGACTGTTGAGATGGTCCCTCTAACATAGGGATAGTAATGAACAGGTCCGGATGTACCCCAGGGAGCCTTAAAATAATGATTACAAGTTTAACATGAGCTGCTAGACCAGTGTACTGCTTAGCCCCAAAAATTAGTAGGTACTGCTGAGCAGCAAATCTCAGTGGCAGTCGGCTGTGCAGTGAACTCATCTGCAGCATAAAGCTGCACAGTACCCTCATAGAAGGCATGCTGTGGTCCTTCCTGCAGGCAGTGAACCAGGTATCAGCTACTCATGCCATTTCCAGGAGGTGGTTATATTTTCCCTGAGATGCTGCCTCCATGAAGCTGGGGATGGAGAAGGCTGGTATGAGATACTAAGAGGCTGCAAAAATGGAAGATGAAGAGGGAGGGCAGGCAAAGAGGGGACTAGATTGACAGAGTAAAGCAGAAGTAAAAAGTGAGCTCCTTTTTCTCCTCCTTCTGCCTTCCTTCTAGTCTTCCTCTTCTACTCTTCTACTCCTTCTACTCTTTCTCTTCCAACTGCATTTTCTTTCGCTCTTTCCTGACAGAGAACAAGAAGGATAGTAGGGAAAGATCTGCCATGAAGGGGCAGAAGCCAACTCTTAATTTCTTCTTACTCCTCTTCTCTCTTCTATCTAATTTCTGTGTTTAACCTGGCCCTGCTTGTTATTTTTGGTATCTGTGATAGACTCAAATCTTAGATCTCACAGCTGAGCTGCATTTGCCCAAGGCAATCCAGCCCCTCCAGAAATGGTGGTAAGTCCCACAGATGGCAGCCTCCTTCGGGAGAAAAAATAAAAATCTGAGACCTATGTCTTTGCATGTTGATGATGCTGGAAACTGTTACCTTGAAGCCTTGGACTGAAGCCAAGTCTGAGACAGGGCAGCAGAAATGTTGAAGTGAGGAAGATAGCTGGAGAGCACAGCACTCAGTAAGTATTTGCGGTTTTGGTTAGTACCTGTTTAGTGTAATGACAGGCAGAAGCAGACTGGCATAAAGACAGAAACAGACCTGCATATTTGCAGAAAAATTAGAGAGGATATCCCTCTGGATCAGTTTAAATCAAGTTCGGAGCAGTTATTTTATATGCATAGATATTTGAGACACACAGGTAGGAAAAAAGTCATGATGATACAGGTCTCTCATGCAACAGGAGATTTTCTGCCACTTACCTTCTCCCTGAAATGCCTATTTTCTGCAGTTGCTGTCAGAAGTGATGCCACAGCCTCGCTGACTTCATTTTTATTTTCATTGAGAAGTAAAGCCAAGGCTCTCAAAACTTCCTGCTGTGGTGGAAGGTTATTGGAGTTTATTTTGGACACATTTTGCTGCAGTTTTCCATCTTTCACTGACTGCAGTACCTGAACCACAGACGCTAGAAGTGCAAGAGAAAGGTCCTTGTTACTTTATCCTCTCAGTATTTTTGATTGCTCCTTTTCTCACTAGCAATCCTCAATTTACACTATACACACAGAAGACATGAAAAAAATCCCCATCTGATCAACTGTAACATTGCAGTGTGTCCGCATAGGGAATTGTCTGGGCTTTAAGTTGGGCTGGTTTCTCAGATGATCAGAGGAGGAGGAGATGAATAGATGAGCTCTGTGGGACAGTGCAGCACTTACATCTACCCAGAGCTAAGAGTCTGCCTGTCAAATCTTCACTACTTTCTGCTGGAAGATGTAAATTCTCCCTATAACAAGTGAAACTTAATATCCTTGTCAGTGTATTGACTTCCAGAGCATGTTCGTGGGAGCTTTTCCTAGGCATATTGATGTCTGCCACCAAGAGCCAGGGCTAATGTGTTTCAGAGGTGGGCTGAAATACCTTGTTCCTTCCATGTTTTTGAGTAAAAGCTCTACAGTATGCCCAAATAAAAAGGAAAGCTAGGCAAGGTTCCTCAAACTCCCTCTTAAAAAGAGAAGAAAACTTGGCTTGCTAGGGGCTTCAGTCTAGCATACTTTGTGGAGTGTCTGCTTCTCTCTTTAGCTCTTGGTGGCAGAGCCTGCAAAACTCTGAGGTGCTATGATCCCCTGGCTCCTGAGAATTGCTCAGCACTTCAGAAGGTGTCTCCATAACAGATGGTGAAAGACCAAACCATCACGCAAGCTGTGGGCACAGAAAACTTCCCAGACCACCACTATCAACCGTTTCCTAAAAATCAATGCTTTCAACATAGTTTTTTTCCCATTTGAATATGGAAATAGAAACGACTGAGGCTCTATCTGCATCAGCTCCTTTCCCTTGACACGTACAACCATTCAGGTGCATTCACACTTAGTAGCCAGGGCACTTCTTGGTGCCTGTGTGCCTTTTCCTCCTTCTTTTGTAAAATCAGTCTCAGAGCTGAACTGCTTTGTGCCGCGCTCAGAAGTACACGGATGTACTTCCCAATTACCCAGCAGAATTTATATACCCTACCTTCTTTTGCAAGCTGTAGTAAATAGCTTCCAAGGTCATTAACACTGTGGCAGGCAAAATAGTTGTAATACTGAAAGACGGTAATGATCTCGGAGGACATGCTGGAGTAGAGGACAGGTTCCGTCCGGTCCAGGATCTGAGACACTAGGATCCTGAAGACTGCAGGCAGCCATGGACAAAGGGTCAGGTTAGTAGGAGCAAAATGCCACAGTACACTTCAAAGCCAGAAAGAAAGAACTGTATCTGCAAATCCAGATACTTCCCAATGTTTCTAACCACAGCTGTGGTTAGGTGAGAAGCTAGACAGACCTTCTCTCTGTCTAGGTTTCATAACCAGAGGATATCTTTGTAAGGATGAACCTCTGCAGTTTATGGATGGCTAGTGCAGCTTTCTATCCAATTCATACAACATCATTTCTACCCAAATGATATCCTGGATCACTAAATACCTACCCACATGCACCGCCAGTTACATCTCTGCAATGCCACTGAGGCAGGGAGATGTGCACAGAGATAGGATTTGGCTTTGCTGGATTTTTGTTCCTATGTGAGCATATGGCATACAGAAAGCAAGTCTGAGGCACTGTCTGTGAGAGCTGGAGCATGGAGCAGGAAGGAGAACACTGCCCTGGGTAGGCATCTGCAATGCAGGTGCCCACACCCAAGCAGGTCAGCCTATATCCCTGTTCTGTCCCAAGGAGAGCTAGTCAGTATAGCTGGAGTTTGAGATGTAGCACATCCCACTCCAGATAGAAAGCTGTGCTCAGACAAACTCACTTGAATGTGGATTAATTTCATCCTAGTGCACTGTAATGGGGCATGGACATTATGTATATACAAAAAATTTAAATGTGAGGATTCCTACTTCACTGAATCACTTACAAACCTGTATTTGTGAATAGACTTACTTTCTGACTAAGTCATAAACCTTAAACAGTATTTACTTTTCTGTTCCTGCCTTTTTCTCCTATTATGATCTGATTATTTTGGTCCAAAACTGTTTCAACAGTTTTGAAATGAGATCTTGGAGCTATGCCCCAACAGACCTCCAAGGGGTTGGAAAACAAAACAGTGGAGATTGAATAAAGTCCAGCACACAACTGTTCCCCTTTTTGGTGAGTGATACAATTTTTTGCAGCAGTTAGTACCTGTTTCTGCAAGTCCTGGACACTCCTCATTCACAGTGGTGGCAAAATTGATATCCAACTGCTTCATCATCTTGTCTGCAGATGTGTGATACACTCCTGAAGGGCCAGTACACTTCATCCAGAAAGCCAGCAGTGACAGTTTCTTGTGGAACTCCGGAATTGCTGGAGGAGAAGACAAAATGAATGATAAAACAAAGTCATGCTGAAAGCATTGACTTCCAGAAGAGAAAAGATGGTAAGAGTGGAGGAAATTTCACCCTAGCCCACTGATGGACAGTTACTGTTTGCTTGGTCAGCCCATGCCATTACCTTCACAGAGCATGACTGTGTGCCCACCTCAGGTTTGTAACACATTTTTTTTCTTTCCCATGGTACAAGAGAAAATTTGTTCCTGATCCAGTTCTTGGCACTGATGTCCCATCTTTTTAAATACCACAAAATACTAGGGGAATACTGCAAACGGTCTGCACAAGATTGATCCCTGTTCTAGCATTGCTCTGTGGCCTTGTGTAAATCACTCAATTTTGTCTCAGTTTTCTGATAAAGTAAATACACCCTGTGTATTTACCTACCCTGCCAAAGTGCTCACGAGGGTGAGTAACTATGTGTTTGTCAGACTCTTCCAAGTATTAAAATAGATGCAACAACAAGAAAAATAACTAAATAATTCAACATAGAGATGACTAAAAATGAAAATTTTCAAGGAGTTGCCTCCGATAGTGTAATGCAGATCCTGCCTTTCCTCAGGAAAGGAAGGTGGAGGAATTTGGCTTTTCAGAGGTGGCAACATCCCCACCCCACCAATGACATATATCCATCCTCTGCATATCAAGCAGGATAAGAAGTCCTTTCTCTTCTCACCTGCTTATTTCCAGACACCAGTGTTGAAGACACATGTAGATGGCACCTGCCTGGCTGTGGTGACTGCTACATCTACTGGTAATCCTGGGTCTGCCCTTCCTAGAGTGGCAGCTCTGCAGCAATGGTGAGCTCTGCACAGCGACTATTTCAGCAGGCATGCGTGCCCAAACTCTTTTCAGAAGGAAATCCCCTAAACTGCCTCTTACCATCAGTAAGAGAGGTGATGTTTCCCAAGTTCTCAGTGCTGATCTCTGCAATATTCTCCATCACGAGGATCTGCCTGGATAGCTTATCCAGGAGGTCTCTTGTCACAAATGGTGTTTTACTGGAGAACACAATTTGCTGGCGAAGACAAATGGGAAGAGAGGAAAATAAGTCATTGAACCAAAAAAAACCCCAGCCTCAGAAGAAAACAAAAAACTCCAAAACACCTGATGTGAAATAGCAAATCCATTGCCTGGAACCATGAGATCTCCTTAACTTTCAAAGTTTTTTGTCTCTGGAATATTTTATGGTCCTGGTTGATACGCATTGTTGCTTATAACTTTAACATCTACATCCAGATCCAGACGCCTGAGTATCCAAGCACCCATTTGCATGAGTAATTTCTGATTTACCCACTCTACAATGCTAAAGAAATCCATCATCAAAAGCCTTAAAGCCACAAAAGAATATTAGTCTGAATTTTGCATAACATAGGCCATGGAAGACCACAGGTTGCTCTTTTTCCAGTACATTTCAGCTCTGATTAGCTACTCAGGTGCCTTTGTTAATGTGCTTTCTCCTTGCTAATACTCCCTAGTGCTGACATCTGCATTTTCTTCAGCAGTTCTTGTAAATATTGTTCATACCAAATCTGCTCTGTGTGTGGACATAGTTCAAGCTTGACTCCCTCAGATGCATACTTACAGTGTACTCTTGCATTTAAACCAAAACCCTCCCTTTTTTTCATACTTGTGAGTCAGTAGAGTGTCCAGAACAACACTAAGAGTGCTGGAATCAGGCTTACTCTGTATTGCTTCAATGGGCCTTTGGGAAAATAAAGTGAATTATATCTAAGATGGAAGAGTGAATAACTGTAAAGCAGATGTTGCAGCATGTTTTGATTCATCAGGAAAACCCTGATGCCCTCTCTTACTGGAAGTTTAAAGTCACATTTGCTGTGCATGGTCTCTGAAAAAAAGCTACAAAAACTCACCTCCAGTAAGTTGTGAGCATGAACTGACAAGTCTGATGTCCCAGAGGGGCTGCTACATGCTGCCCTCACCATGTCTGTTGCAGACAATCTCTCTGCCTCACATGTAGAAATTAATTTCTATTCTTGAACACTGCAGCCTCAGCTAGGACTCAGTTAAACAGTGGGGACAGGGGCTTCTGTTTTACCTCTGAAGACATGGGCTGCCTTAACTGGAAACCAACCTCACTGAAGCCAGCAGGCATTTGTAACCCAGACCATGGGATGCCTCTGTCATCTGCTGCACTGCCCCTCAGTCCTCCTGGGCAGCTTCTGCAAAGTGCCCCACAGTTCATATGTCAGATGTGCTCAAAAATGGGCCAGGATGGAAAAGACAGAGGCTCTTTTGGCTGGGGGTAGTCACCATCCTATCTAAGCATGGCACCTGTCCCAGCCCTGAGCTCCTGCTGCCTCCCCGGTGCAGTGCTGACCTTGCCAGCCTGCTTGTCCCCATGTTGCAGGCAGGGATCATTTTAAAACATATGCCCCAAATGAGGCAGGCCTGGTACCTGAATGAGCTGTGTGCAATACTGCAAGTGCTTAACTATGGTTATATCGAGGCTGTCGTTCCCTGTGGTCAGGGGCAGAGGGCTGCCGGCCACGCTGGTGCCCACACCCGTGTCCTCGGTGAGAGCTTCGCTCAGGTGGCCTCTGGCTTCTGGGTGCTCTGTCCTGTAACTGAGGAGGGAGGAAGGAGGAGGTCAGTGCAGGGTTGACTGCTGCCACAGCAGACAAACGCACACGCACGCACACACACACACACACACACACACACACACGCACAAGCACACCACGCTCACACAGGGTGATGAGCAAAGAGCACGGCAGAAGAGCTGAAAGCAGGCAGAAGCCTGGTGATTAACACCTTCATATCGCAAAGGAGCAGTGCTGCCCTGGCTGGGTGCAGGAGGGATAAACCCACCAAGGGGACAGACCCGTCCCCTGACTGGTTTGCCTTGAGTCATGTGATGCCCAAGCAAGCCTTGTTAACCTGTCCCTTGGTGGTGACAGCTTTCTCCCATCTGTTAATGAATCACCTGCCCAGTCACTGTGGATTAAGCACCATGACAATTTGTGCCACCCCAAGCACTGAGCTGCTAAGAACAGCTCTGTGCTTTCCGTGTTCTCCTGCTGCCAGATTTAAGGCTCATTGCAGAAGGAAGGAAAACCACTGCTGAAGTAAGAGGCATGATGTCTTCTTATGCTGTTTTAGACATAATGTGTACAGCTTACTTTGCCAATTGTTTCTGTAAGAGTGTAGAGTTAGTCTCACTGTGTTTTAAATCATTATTTCCAAGATTGTCTTGCTGTACAAATGGTCCTCCCCATGTTTAAATGCAAAGCCTGAGGTCAGTCCCAAGATGGCAAGTGTATTTGGCTCCAAGTTCAGAAGTTTCAACACTTGCAATCTTTACACTGAGTCACACACTTACACATCTAAAAATGGAAGTGGGAATCTGTACTGTCTGGGGATGAGCCAGAGAGGGAAAAAAGAAATTTTCATTTCTACTCTAACTGGTTAAAGCTGGATCCTTAAATCAGGACAGACTGGACTGAGCTCAGAGTGCCAGTTTAGCAAGCAACGCAATTTCCAAAATTTTTCTTCCCACCAAGTCTTATTCTGGAAAGAGAACATGAGATGAGGGGAACTGCATGGTAGTTGCTTGTTGCACTCAAAATTGCTTTAAGCAAGCTGAGAGTAGTATTGCTCCCTGGTTGGAAAGTGCAGGGTGTGATGGAATCACGTTCTTTTCTTTTTTCCAGCTCTAGTGCCGCTTACATGCCTGCTGGGCATCGTGTCAGCTCAAAGTATGCAAACATGCTTTTAGGATCTAATGATTGAAGCACAGCATCTTGAAGTCACACAACAACGGCAGGCCACGGCACAAACACCACAGCTTTTTTGTTCTTTTTTTTTCTTTTTTTGCTTTTTTTTTTTTCCTCAGAAAGACCAAAAGTGATGCAAGAAGGGCAGGTAACACGCAGGGCCATGAACAGGGTACCAGTCATCACTCTTACATTCCAAAGGAAACCTACATCATGCTGCTTAAATCTGGCCCTGTGTTATTGTTACTGACAAGCTTAATCCACTGCAAAGACTCATTCGGCTAGAGAGAAAAGACAAAGGGGGGGGGAAAACCACAAAGGAATTAGTAATTACATCCAAGGAAGGCCAGGTCCAAACCTATGTCAAGGAAGAGGCTCTGCCAGTATTGATGTCAGCTTAATTTAATTTACCCTTTTCCTTTGAAGGACAAATTGCATATATTTGAACAGAGAAAGAAATGGTCCTGGAAGCTAAAGATTTTGTATGCAGCAGCCACAGGGAACCCTCTGACCTATAAACTCATCAAGGATTAGTCAGTCTTCCTTGAATAAATTGTGCACCAGGATCCCCTGTTAGTGACAAAGAGCTAGGGTATCAGTTTGGCGTAAGCACAGCTGGTAGTTACTACAAACTTACCTATTCTTCTCAATCTCAGTATCTGAAAATACTGAGTCTGCACCTCCTCCACCATTACAAACCTCCACACCACCACCTTCCTCATCATCAAAGTCAGAGGTGTTCAGGAAATCAAAGCTTTCTAAAGCACTTTCAACTGTTAGACTTAAACTGGAGGACCTGCTTCGGCTTACTGCTGGCTTGCACTGCAAAGGCAGAACGAACCAATGAAAACCCCAGATATTAGCTACTACTGAAAGAAAAGAAAAAAAATTATAAAGCTTAAAACTTTCATATTCTTAATTTTATTTTTAAAACTTCATTTTATTGAGTGTTTCATTTCAAGACTTCATATTCATAGCATATACAATTAAAGCCTGAGAACTGGGAAAACCCTTCCGTTCCTCCTCCCCTCCCCATCCTACCCACTCTCTACCCCAAAGGAAAACCCTCAAAGGCAAAATTCAGTGTGTTTCATAGAAATGTGAAGTACATCTTGAATCCAAGTTTTGCAGCTTTCAGTGTTCTCCAAAAGAAGAGGTGGTAATTAATGCAATGGAAGTTGAAAGGGGAAGGTACATTCCATAATTGCTGTCCTAGCTACAGAAGCCAGTTTTTTACATATCCAATGGCACTATCTGATTTATTCCAGATGAAACTCCAACAGACCTTAGCCAGGAATTAATTTGGTCCCATATCTGCAGATTTATTAACGGAATGAGAGGACTTTTGTGGCCTTTGAAGCCAAATGGCTAATCAAAGAAAAGCCAATTAGGTATCAGATTCCTAGGTGACAGAGAAAGGCAATATTGTAATTCAGAAATTAACAGTGCTAGAGAGGGGGGAAACCATTCCACCTTGCTGCTAGGAAGAAATGCAAAGGAAACCTTGCAGTTGCTGTAGGAAATACCAAAGGCCCTGGCCCCATGTGGCAATTCATCCAGATACGTCCACAGAGTTGCTTTCAGGGTCACCCTGCAGGATCAGATGTGGCTTGAGGGGTCGTCTCCATTGGTTGGTTCAATGACTTCAACATCTTTCACACGATGTGATTATTCGATCAGAAGCAGCCATGAGCCAACAATGCCATTGTATAAGCTGCATCCTCCAGTCCCAGGCAGGAGCCATGACTTTGTTTCAGCTTGTAGAAAGAAATGCATTGGCCTCTGAGTTCAGATTCAGCACTACGTGGAGCTGAAGAGGGTTGGAGCTCTATTTCCAATTCATTTGCACACAATACAAATGCAGTGATGGTCATACATTTGCACTTACAATACTTGACTCCTTAAACTGACTGTACAGTCATTAGCTGATCAAACACACCTCCCAACACATCTATGACATGGGTGGCTGCTGTATCCTACTTCCTGTGCAGCACTGATGGGTTTAGCTACCATTTCCTTTAGGGCTGGTAGTGCAGCTTCTTCAAGCAAAAGCAAACAGCAACATGTGGGCTTCTCCTTTTCTCTATATGGTCAAGAGAGATTTCTTCTGCCACAGCTCAACCTTTTTTCATGGGGAGCCCAGCATGGCTGCTGGTGATGCTGAATGTCAGTCTGCAAGCTGAACAATAGGCGGCAAACACACTTTAACAGATCTGGAAGAGGCGTCCATCCCAAGTGTGCATGAATCCTGCCTGCATACATCCATCCTCTCTGCCCCCCATCCCATATCCATCCGTTTGTCATTTCTGATTGAAGGAGTCTAAAGAAACAGTCTCCATTGTCCCTCTGCTGTTTGGATAGTTGACCTCTTTGTATAGGCTGCAGAGCAGCCATGAAGCTAGAAAGTGATAGTAATGGTACCTTTGTCTGCTTGAACCTCCTTGGGAAATAAATAATGCATGAAACAGGGGCTGCAGGCTGTCAAAAAAAGCACTCAACTTGGGAAAGTACCATGTGGCTTTGAATATCAATGGAAATAAGGAGGTTACAGAGTTTCTTTGTAAAAAGGTAATGGAGAAGAATAAATGTTTCCTTCCTTCCTCTTCAGCCATGTTTTTTGAATGATGAGGTTTAAATAACTCTCAGGGCAAGTTGCATATGAATATGAAGCATTTGAAATGATTATTTCCCATATAATACTCTTTGCACAGTAATGCATCATGAGTTATTATTCATGGGGGAGATATGAGTCACAGTGATCCATTGTAAACATATCAAAAACACACATGCAAATCCCTTTTCTTCTGATTTTCAGCATTTTTGTCCATCTTGGTGTAATGACAGGATATCTCTCATTATAAAAATGGATGGGGGAAAAAGGAAAAGGCTTGGAAGAAGCATAGGTGATGTGGGGATGGCAAGCTTCAGTGAGACTTGTTCTTTTAAATCCCTTTGGCAATTTAGAAAATTCAGCTTCTATGGCTACAAGGCCTGATCCTCAGCTGGTACAGTTTTGCACAGCTCCGTGGAGTTCAGGGGTAATATGCTAATGTGCACCCACTGAGGCTGTGACTCATAGATTTCAAAGGCAGGTGCCTGGCTATGTTTGATCTCTAGTATGGCACAAACAATGGGTTCACAAGTGGATTCTTCAGAGAAGGGTATAATTTAATTATACCTCTGCCACAGCACCTTTTTCTCTTTCCCCCAAGTTTTGATAGAAGATCCATTGCTTGAGGATACAAGGCTATGATAAGCACATCATTGCCAACAAAAGTTTAAAAATGCAATACTGTGAAAGGATGTTCCAAGTAGGAGCAAGCCTACTGCTACTGGGGGAATTTTACTATTCTCCAAAAAGCCTACTTTGATGTTTGTGAGTCAGGGGAGGAGATTCTACTGCTCAGATTTTCTTTAGGGTAGTATTTTCTGAAAATGTACTCACTTTTAGGATGTCATCTAGATGCATCACTTCTTGGTCCAGGTCCTGAAACTCTTTATACTGCTCTTTATGTGGCTCAAGAGCTAAGAGAAGCCCTTGCAAGGCTTCTTCAATGCTTCCATCAAGATAAGATTTATATCCTTCTGATTCCCCACTAATTGATCCCTCACATGTCAGCCTCTCTGGAGTCAGGGGTGTCTCTGCTGATGTAAGCCTTTTAACCAGCTGCTTTGTGATGTTGCCTTCATAGGTATCCAGCTCCACAGGCTTGAGCTCTGAAACTTCATCCGTGTCCTGCAGGAGAGACACCGGGACACTTGTTTCTATAAAGACATGATCGCTTCCAGCATCAGAGGTTTTTTGGCAAACTTCAGGAGCTGCCCTTGGCATGGCCTTGTTCTCAGCCACTGCTACCTCTCCCTGGGACGGCAGGTCCTTTGGCTCAGCAACAGAGTCTCTGCGGGAGTCACTGCTGCTACAGTCTAGGCTTGAGCTCTTGGAGGACTCCAGAGCTTGGTGCTGGGTGGGCATCACACTGATGTCAGGGCTGGAGCTGACATGTGCAGAAGAGGACTCCGCTGAGTTGGCAGGGGGCATGGAGTCTTGATAAGGCAGGTCACCAAAAGTGAAGGAAAGAGGCCGCTTCTCGGTGGTCACTGCTCCATTTTCAAAGACATCATCTGGCAAATTCGACTAAAAAGATAACAGAGAGAAAATGTTTTTCATGCAGCATTGGAAAGAAGAAAAAAATTAAGTATGTGCCCTTGAAAGAAAAAGGCAAGCAAAAAGATTAAATAGGCATTCAAGACTTGAGAGATAGGAAAAATGTTTCAAATCCAACTTCTGCTTTCATCTGGCATGGTTCCTCATTTCAGCAGGAAAACTGCTGGAAAACCTGGGCTTAGCATCTCTCTGTTAAGCAGAGAGCTCTAGGAGATAAGCCCCAGAAGAGAGACATGAATTCCACTCGCCCTACTAGATTTCCTCAGACAGCATTTCTAGTGCACTGCTCTGGTTCCTGAAGCATGGCTCTTTTTAATAGGGTCGTACTTAAGCCATCTTGTCTGCATTTTTCTATCCATTATACATTTCTGTTCTGTTTTCTGACTTCTAAAGTGGCAATCCCTAAACTGTAACAGTTTGCTCCAGAAGTTTATCTAGTGTCATGGTGTTTTAATGGTGATATTACTGTGTAATTTCTTTTCTGTTTAAAGTATGCTCTGCCTGTGGCATGGATCTCTGTAAGAATTGTTGAACCAGAGTTATACAGGAGTCACATCCAATGTGAGTTTCTTCTGAAATGAAGCAGCAAAATTGTGTGGTGGTGTATTGAGCAGGACATCGATCATTTAAGAAGCAAAACCAGCCTATACAGATTCCAGAACAATCACAGTATATATATATGTTCATTTTGACTGACCTATGGGGAAAAATCATCTGCCTATCTGACCTACAGAGCTTCCTTTGTTATGTGGCTAACTCATGGAAATTCACAGCATAGATGGAAAGCAACTACTATTTTGCTGACAATTTGCTGGAAAGAACTGTAGACATTCACATGTTGTTAAGCTGCAAAAGGTTAAAATGTCCAAAACTTGCATCTTTTTTTTCCAGTACTATTAGCAGCTTTTTTCCCCCCTAAACATAATTACATTCAAAGATTTATTTCTTCTTTCCCTTGACATGGGTATGTTTTTAGCATCTGAAAGTCATGTTACTAGGCAAATGTATAGCAGGTAATTTTTAAGAACACTGTTGGCTTGTATTCCTGCCCTGCTCTCTGCCCACAGATAGTTGACTTCTGATCATTATCTCTGTAGAAACCAAGAGGAATTTGATTGAATGTGAGCTGCATGGGCTGACAGTTATGTCCTCCCCTCTAATCAGTCAGCAAAATGAGTGAGTTGCAACGGAGAGCAACACACGAAGCATGCGTGGGAATGGAGATGCCACATAGAGACTGAAAAAATCCTTCACCAAACAAAAACCAAGACTCACATATAGCTCTAGCCCTGCTTTTGGGCTTAGCCTGAGCGATGGCAGGTCACTAAAAGAGCGACTGCGACGAAGCTTGTCAAAGAAAGTGTCCTGCAGAGCATCTAAGATTGTCAACTTTGGCCTGTCTTGCAGAGGATGCAGCCATTTCTTCAACAGTTAAAGCAAAGAGGGTGTGAGGAAGGGCAAGTTAAATGAATGCTTTGTAGCAGTGTATTAAGTTACAGGCATGGGATGCAGCACTTGTAAAATTAATCTCTGTACAGATGGCCTGATTAGGCATTCAGAATTCAATTCATGCAAAATGTAGGAGTACCCTGTGAATATCTTTGGTATAGGGGAAAATTTTATCACAGGATACTTAAAAATACTTGTGCTATAATGGTTGTTTAACTACTGTTACAAAATGAAAACACATTTTATAAAGATTAATCAAGTATTATAGCAGTCAGGCAAGAAGAAGAGGTATGCAATAATTGGCCACATAGTTTCAAAGATGCTAGGATCACAGTCACCTTCTTTTAGGATTAGCAGCTAGGAATGCACTTGATTTATAAGCATTTATAAGGGTAACCTGCTGGAACCAGGGAAGAAAAGCTTAGACGTGTAAAGCAATGAAGTGTTTGCAGTGTTTGAACTGCTCTAGGGCTTCTCATTACATAAACATGAAACTGAACAGAGCTTACAAAGAATGAGTGGTCCTTGAAGGTTGGTGTTTCAGGAGTGCCTTGGCTGTACATGGACATTCTCCTCTGGAGAGCAGATGCCTTGCTCACATTTCCTGTGGATGGGGTCAAATCTTCAACATCAAAGGGGCTATGGACACACAAGCAGAAGAAAAAAAAAGGTTGTTAGGCTGAGTGAGAAGGTCTTTCAGGTCCATAGAAAGGCTTTTTGAAAAGGTGGCTTATTAGCACATCAAAACCCAGAGGTATAGCAAGTTTTTTTAACAGAACTGTTTAAAAAAAAATGTTGTTAATTAGACAGCAGTCTCAGAAGTGTGGTTCTCAGTTCTGATAAAAGCATTCACTCAGAAATCATTTGTGTGTAGTCTGATGTTATTCTTCTCACATGAAAAGTATTCTTGGATTTGAGTTGCCAAGTGTCACATACTAATGAGAAAGGTGCTCTACTATTAATAGAACTGTTGCATTATAAAGGAAACCAGGAGCTGTTATTGCTGACTTCGTGTTTATTGCATTACAAGAAACAGCATACACGATTGTAAAAGTTAAATGCATCAACACTTCTTCAATGACATTTACCTATTTCATTAAAATGCAGTGAGAATTGGATTTGGATCCTAATGCCATCAACTCACCAATATGGGTAGAGATCACTAGGAGGTTTCCCGCCACCCTTGTGTTGTATAAAGCCCTCAGAAGCCAGCTTTTAAAGATGGGCCAACTTCTGAACTTCACTATGCTAGCATAAATCCATAAATCCAACACGGATTTTTAGACTAATATTAAAAAAGATCAATGAATATATGAACACACAGTTACGCCCCCTTTTTAATTTTGGGGAAGAAGTATAAGCTTTAGGAAATTCTGAGATCTCTCGTCACTATTTGTTTCCCATGCCTCATAATGACAGTACTTACCATGCCTAATTTAACAGCTGAAACTAGGCACAACCCCCTTTCCCACAGGTAACACAGGCAACCTGTGGCTGACCATGAACTATTTCTCATACACCAAACTTGGGCCACAATTCCTTCCCAGTCTGCCTCAGGAGGGAGCAAAATGGAGAGAACAGCACCCATGAATGGACATTTTCTCTTTGGTTGAGGTTTTACAGCTGATTGATTGACCGATTGGTTGATTAAGTTCTACTTACTACCAGGTGATTTCAAGGTTCAGCTTTACTGTGCCAAGGTCATTGATGTCTACTGCAACCACCTGAGGCCGAGCTGCAAAGAGGTCTTTTGTCTCACAGGTTACACTTCCCACAAGGATATGAGTAGCAAGTCCTTTAACTTCTGTGACCTGTAAGAGACAAAACCAGGACATGTAATACCATACATGGCATTGGAATCCTTAATCACAAGGCAATAGTTTTGATTTTCTGGCCTGGACTCCTTGCTAAAAGGCTTCTAAGATATGATTTTGTCTGTTGCATGACTTAAGGGAAAAGTTGGGGTTTGGTTTTTTTTCTCTTAATAAATTCATAGTTGAATATGATCATGATTCTATAGTTTTCTTTATGTTTCTTTATGGGTGTCAGAAGAGGACAACCATACTGGCTCACACTAAGGGGCTATCCAATCTTGTATTTGATCTCTTGCAGTAACCATAAGCAGAGCCTGAGGGAAGAATGAGAACAAGGAGAGCATATAGTCTCTCAGAAGCTGACAATTTTCCTGACTGGGAATCTCCTGATATGATTTGCCCTCTTAATAATTCCCAAGGGAGCTCTCTTCCCGGTATTCATCTCTTGTAACTCTGAAGTCATGTAATTGTTTACAACAATGCTGGCCTTTTGTGAAGACTTCCACAGATTCAGTGGTGAGGAGCTACATCCATATATGTTGTTATAGTAAGAGTACAGTGCTATTCATAATTAAAGATACACTTGCCTAAAAATTCAGAGCAACAGTTACATATGCAGCTCCTACACAAACCAGCTTTTGGCTGTTTGCTTTAAAGTCAGTTCTTGAACCTTTTATGTGAAAGTGTTTGGAGAGAATCCAAAAAGGGGAGAGAATATACACATTAACCTTAATAATACTGGGACTCTTGTGCACTATCAGAACAGGTTCTCTCCTAACTTTCCACCCGTGTTGTTAAACTGGAGAGAGTGACTCACCTTGTGTCACAACTTGCCTTTCTATGAAAACCTACAGTCTCACACATTTGGAATTATTTTGTTGGGGGTTTTGTAATCATGTGCATTTTTTTCATAAAGTCTTTGCAGTGTCTAAGTAGGCCATTTCCCATAAGACTTTCAAGGCACTCCTTTGTTTAAGCTGCCTAACCAGGGTCACCTGGAATAGTTTTTAGCAGCAATTTCTAGACAGGGGTCAGAGAATGGGTATCTCTAGGTTAGAGGCTTGTTGGAAGGAAAGCATATGGACTTTCAGCTAGGAGAAAAGTGTGTTGGGAGGCCAGAGGCAACGAAGGGATGGAGCAGTGGCAGAACTGCTCCCAAACTCCAGTTTGGGAGGAGAATCTCTACCACGACACTGACAAACTGATTTGACTTGTATCGAAACTGAACAATACTGTAGCACTTTACTTTAGTAGCTGTGTCAGAAACACTAATGATGGCTCATTTCTAAAGAGTTAAATGATCTGCTTCTTTGTTTTTGCTGAAGGTGCATGAAAAGACAGGTTCTTGACTGCTGCCTTGCTTGCAGGCAAAGAAGTCAGCATACATACCTTAATGGAGATCAGTCCGACAATGAGAGGGAAGAAAACCATTTCTTCTCCATCCCAGCTTTGCTTGCCATTCACTTCTATTTTCCCTTTCAGTTTCCATCGCTGGCGACCGTAACGCATGAAAATCTAAAACAGAAAAGTTCTCTTATTTTCTTGAGAAATCTGCTCTCACAAAGCACTATTATCACAAACAAAACTGGGGAAAGAGGGTTTGAAAAAGGTTGGAAGAGTTAGTGGGGTAGGTGCTGCCATTCTGCTTCCCGTCGAGTCAGAGGAAAAAGTCTGTCTCTCAGTTCTCCTAGTTGCTCCCTTTGGTAGTGTACCCCTCACTCAAGCTTTCCCCTTCATGTAACTAGATGACTCATAACAAAGCTGCAAGACATTTAACTCTATTTATAGGGAAAGAGGCAGGGGAAGGGAGATTTGTGAGGGCGGGATGAAAGCTCCCATGGTCTTTCCTAGTATCTACAACTGGCTGGATCACCTGTCTTCCCAGGCAGGAGAGAAGGTAGATGAGCTTTTGGCCATTTCCCATCAGATGCCTCCCCACCTGCAATTTTTTGGCTGGCTGGTGATGGAAATGAATGATACCCACAGTGCAGTAACATAAGAGCAGCAAGCCACTTTGGGCTGAAGGGCTGGTTGGGAGAGACCTGCTCCAACTAACCAGCCCCACAGAGGAAGCACATGCTGTTGCAGGCGTAAGAGCAGCAGGAGACATTCATCACAGGGAACGAGAGTGGCAACAAATGAATCTATGATCAAGACAGCTGGGAAGTACTGGTTTGGGGGATCCATTATTCAAGATACTGTAAATTTCTTCAGAGCTAGTTCTGTTCTGGACAGAGTGGGAGGCTTTTATTTTAATCCATCTCTAACTAAGCTGCTCCTGATGTTCTCTACTGAAACATTGCAGTGACCGCAGATCGTGACACAGCCTTACAGCAGGTAACATCTGGGTCTCAGGAAATGGTTATTCAACGTCTTTCTGCTACTCTGCTTTATGATGAAGTAGAGCCTAAGCATCCACTAAAGGATGCTTACAAGAATGTTTTCAGTTTTTTCTACATGCATGAGATGGGGCTTCGGCTTTCTTCCTGGGGAATTAGAAATGTTTGTCAGAAATATGATTTTTAAAAGTTAAAAAAAAAAAAAAAAGCTTGTATTTCTTTGAATAGCCATCGCCCAGTGCTCTGAATATAATTTCCAGGTCTTCAGACAGATGCCCTGACAAAAACAGGCATACAGAGAACTGCAAGGTTTTTTCAGAGCACATACATGAAAAATAACAGCTGTTAGTTGGTGTGCTGATGTGAAAAGGTTTTATTCATCACAATGTAAAAAGCAGCATAAATCTGCCTTCCTTTTGATTCTTTTGCTATTAAGTACATGATAAACCAAAGCAGACATACCTCGTATTGATCTCCTGGGCAGAGCCGAGCGAAGCCAGCCAGACCTGAGAAGGAAAGAGAGGGAGAGGCTGTGGGAGGGCCGGGGCTGCCAAGCACAGCTGTACCCAGGAATGGGGTGCAGTGGAGTGCCCAGGGCCACCACTGCCATACTTGGACAGAAGAGAGGAACTGCCCCCTGCAGCCCCCAGCTGTTGCTTATATCCTCCCTCTTAGTGCTGCCTTCGCACCCTCCAAACCAGGACAGCCTCTCCATCCTAATTTTCTATTTTCTTTTTTATTTAGTATAAAATTCATTGGACTGTGGTTTCTTGTGTATGGAAGATTTATACTTGCCAGCTTTTTTTCCTTCAAGAGCTCAGTTTCCTTTTATATAGTAATTATAGAAAAAGAACAGATTCCTGATGTCATGTACCTTCAGAAACTCAGCTCAAAGCTCTTACTATCATGAGTGTAGGCGAGCTGTGGATCACCATGTAGTGCTTGCTGCTTAACACTAATCCGACCAAGTTACACACTTCAACACAGATTCCTTTTTTAGTGCATCTTCATAGAGACACAGCAAGTGAGAGGGGCTCCTCCTGCTTGGCATTTCCATAACATTATCATTCTCATAACAGCTTTCAATAGTAAGTGCATCACATATCATGACTGACATCTGTAATATGAGATTTATCCCATTTTTCTGCATAGGGGGACAAAGAGCACAGCAAAGCACTTGTGATATATGTTTGCTTTTGGTATTTTGGGGTGGTTTTTTAATGTAGGACATGATGATTCTCTTTCTATATTGGCACCATGCATATGAAATGAAAGTTTTCTGAGGGACCACGCTGAAATCCTAGGGAAGTTACCATCCCTCTCCTGGCCTGCTGACCTGTTCTTCTGCGGGATTTAACTGGTTGTTTTTCTCAGAGAAGGAACCTCTCCTTTCTCACAAATCCCCTCAGTAGGTAGCTATTGCACTTGTTTTGGTATAAAAATTTACCCAGCTTTGCCTGGGTGAACCTGAACTATGCTCTAGTGTTGCAGTGCCCAAAGAAACCACCTTGAGGACACGTACAAAGCCTGTGGTAGAGAAAGGAATGAAAACAAAGCTGCTGGGGCTTTTGGGCTGCATTTATCCTAAAATGCCCTGAGTGAACATACATGGGTGTGTTAAAATCAAGGCAAGTACGAGGAACCCTAGTGTTGTCTTTACTTTTTGATGAATTAGTCCTGCTAGTTGAACTGCAGAAGCAACTAGATCCCTGCATTCAGTCACGGACTGTCCCTGTGATCTGCTTATCCACCTCTTCCATTTCTTTGACCAGAAAACAGTTTTCTTCGCTCATCTTACTGTGTAGCAGAGCAGAGAGGCCCCCACATGGAGCTCATATTACCAATTCCTTCCTAATTTATTTACTGTTTATAAATAATTTAAGATTACTAGCACTCCACTACTGCTTCTCTCTCCCTAGGCATGCTTTTATAAGTGAATTTGATCTCTGCTGGGACCCATCTCCAAAAGTATCTGAGGAAAATAAAAGGTCCTTTCTTTGCCCAGTGGATGGGGTGGGAGAGTGAGGAAACAGCTTAAAACTCCTTATGGATGTTCTCTGAAGTCGAGGTCTTGAAAAATGACTGGCCCAACCAGGTTGGCCAAATACTTTCAGCCTGATGAAGAGGGGGCTTAGTGCTGACTTGACAACAGGGGATAAGTACTTTCACAGATAACAGCTTTTTGGTGACTAAATGGCTTATGGGGAGTAAACAAATATTAGGAACCAATGGCCCTATCATACACTTTCAAATATCATACCTTTGTAAAAGCACTGGGCTTGAAAATGCAGACAGAACGGGAGATAGCTCCCCAGTGTGTCAGCATAAGTAATTAGGGGACAGGGCCAGTATGTGGCTGTGAAAAGTTGACAGGGCCACCTGCCGTTCATGCAGCAAGTACAGCTCTGCTGGTGTGCAGGATGCTGGACTCATGGACTGTGGTTGCTGGTGCTGGGCTCCCTGTTACAGAGCCCTCCATGTGTCAGGCCAGCATACTGCTCTTCCTGTGTGAAACAGGATGGGCATTCCACCTTCTGCTGTCCTGGCACTTCAAACAGGTATAGGGGCACTTCTTACATGTACAGGGGTGCTTTCCTGTACATCACAACAGGACACCTGATTCCATACAGGAATTTCCACATTGGGTTTCCCTGTTTAATTTCAATAACCTATTAATCCTGAGCAGTAATCCAAGCCTGCTGGCAAGTTTATTATCTTAATTTTGAAAAATGATTAGGCTTTTTTTTTCTTTGAATATCAGTCATAAAAACACAGTGCAGCTCCCCTGTTTCCTGACAGCACTGTGTAGGTTGGCTTGCTTTCAGTGTAAGTGACAGAGGGCACAAAATAAAAATAACTTTCACTGGAATGGCTAGGAACAGATAAGCTTTGGGGAGAGGAATGCTTTGATTTTAAATTAGATCCTAAAGTTAGCTGGATATGCTGCAGTATAACTTAAGGGGGAAACTTGCTGTGTGATCTGCAGGGTTTTGTGCGAGAGCTTTTGTGAGCCTTAACAATAGGAATGGGTCGATTGTCCTACTGAATTCCTATTCCTAGGGAAAACTATCTAGATGGAAATCTTAGATGCCCTAATTAGAGAATACTTAATGATATGCCATTTCTCTTTGCTGTTTTCTAATTTGGGCTTCTTTATGCTGTGCAAACTGTGTTCAGAAGCAGCTGCTGTTTGTGGTTTGTGCTCTGCTCCCCCACATGAGTGCAGTACCTGCCTTCTAGAGAGCCCTTGAGTTTTGCTGGAGGACTTGGGCATACAAAAAAGAAGGGGCAAGACCTCTTCAGCCCAGCCATTTATGACACTGTGGTACTTTCTGCAACATGTCCTGCTATCAGGAACTGTGCATTGCATTTATAGAAAATAAAGAAATGCTCCAAGGGACCTGACCTGATGCAATTCCCTTTATACATTCCATGACATTGTGTTTCCTTCAGCCCATGCTGTGGTTCTGCTTTGGGTTTCTTTACAGAAATATCTGGCTCAGTTTTTGCGTGTCCATCTTGTAACTTTACATCTATGTGTCTTTGACTGCCTTTTCAGCACTGAAGAGTGGGGGCTTTAAAACCTGAGGGATGGAGCTAGGAGAAACTCCAACAGCTGCTGCATTTGTCTTCTCTAACATAAGAGCACAGAGTAGCTATTTTAACTTAATCTAAGATTAATCTTAATCTTATGCAGTGCAACCATGGGACACAACTGTGACAGGGTAGGCAGAATCAAAACCCTGTATGACATTTGTGAGCTCTAAAAGCTCCACCAGCAGTACTGTGGATGTTTTAAATGGTAAGATTTCAAGTGAAGAATTAAGAGTTCATGAATATTTAGATGCTGGTTTTGTTTTACAGAACTATTTTCATGCCAGTGATTGAAGATCCAAAAAAGATATCTCCCCACAATTTCTTCTTTAAGACATTGAGTCTTAAAGGGATAACAGCATTAGCAATACCCGATGATCCACTGAGGCTTCAGGTAGAACTGATTCCATTGTATTCAAACCCATAAAATCTCCTGTCATAAAGACAAGGAATAAAATGGAAAGGTAAATGCCACCATTGAGTTACCCAGGTAAACTACCCCCAGCTTTTTGGGTTTTTTACATTTGGTTGAAAATAATATTAGTCGCAATTAGCAAAAGTAAAGGACTTAGAAACAGCTGATTTCAAATTAAGAAAGTATTCTGAACTTCAGCTCCATGGAATTTCATGGAATTTCCCAGTCATCTTCTTAAAGGATTACTGAAATAGAGGCAAAAAGTACATCAGCCTTCGAAACTGAATTGCTTTGGCTGTTGGGAGGAGTGGGAGGCAATTAGCCTAGAAAACAAGCAGCAGCATATCAGAAAGTCTCTTTGTAAGCTTTGGTGTTCCTGTTTCTGTGATCCTTTTCAGTGAACAAGGGCATAAGTTGGGGGTTTGAAGTCTCAGCAATGGATGTGTGCAGGGGAAACCTCACCTGTCATAAATACATGTCACACAGCATGTGTTGATACTCTCACAAATATGCAGCAACTGCTACTGCTTATGGGGAAAGAAGGGGAAGTTGAAAAGGCGTTTACCTTTCATCTTGATGCAAAATTCGCCCAATAGATTTTCCAGCTCTGCTTCTATGGTACACATGTTCTGTGTTGGATAGGAGAACAGTGAGGTCAGACAAACTCTCTTTGGGCCTTTTTTTTTTTCCTTTTTTAAGGTCTATTTGGAAGGATAGATTCTGTTATACAAATGAAAGATATTCTGCAATAAAATCAATCTCAGAGCTATCTTTGCTGTTTAGCTAGGTCTGACCCTAAAAATGGCAGCTGAGCTATGCTTGCTTGCACTGACACTGAATACAATCCCGTGCTCTTCTGCTGCTGCATACTAATCCTCCTGTTGGCAGAGGGAAGCTGTGGCCCTTGGAGCATAACCTGGTCATTGTCCTGGCCCTCTCCAGCTAGGACAAGTGCCAGCAGCAGCTCCATGCCAAACTGGCTCCCAGCACGATTTAATCTCTCAAGAAATATGGACTACATTAAGAAAAAAGACTATGGGAGACGGGTATCGGACCCTTTCCAGTTTTTCCTTCAGATTTTGGAAGGTTGTCACAGCGTGACAGCATTGACAGCGTGGGATGTTTGCAACACTATTAGACTGTTGTCCTGTTGTTAATCTCCCACCTGTTTAATAAAATAAATCTTGATCACAGCAAGTAAAACAGGTAGGATGCAGCACATGTCTGTATACACATGGGTTTCAGTCCATCCCTAAATCTGCGGGTGGGAAGGAGCTAGTTGGAGTGTAAGTGGGTTTGGTGCAGATTTACGCTTTTGTTCTTGTGCTGCAGTTCCCGGGTATAACCCAGCGCTCGTAGAGCATAAACTGTTATTTCAAGCAACTCTTCAGGCCCGTGTAACCTGTCTTTGTAAGTCATCAGGTATTCACCTGAAGACAAACGAATAGTAATTATTCTTCTTCACTTGCTTTGCTTTTAATTCTTCTACGTGGATGAAACTCTCCCTGAAATCAGTGACAAAGTTCCCATGGCTTTCAAACACTGTGAGAGTAAAAAGAATAAACTGATGAGGATGTACCTCTGTGTACTCCTTGTAGCTCCTGTTGATTTCTGTTAAACTCTCTCGAGCTGCTTTGCTGGCAGGAGACATCGCAAAGGCTTGCTTCATTTTGCTGGCACCATCACAGAGACGCTTTTGGATACAATAGGCTTCATAAAGCTCATCCACCTAGCGGGAACAAGGAAAGTGCATTAAAAAAAAAAAAAAAGAAGCATAAAACCCAGCAAAATAAAGCCAATGCAATGAAGTAATTTGCATTAAAAGGAAACTCAGCCAAACCGTTAGATCCAATGGAGGGGCTGAGGAAATGAAGGTCTAATACTGTTTCAGTCTATGTGAAAGAAACACAAGATAAAAATAACTTCCCCTGCAAAATCTCAATACAGCAACAGTAGATGTTGCCAGCAATTCACCTGCTTGCCCTGCATGCCTTTAAGTATTGCTACTCCCCATCTCCCACTCCAGTAGAGTACAATTGTGCTTCCTGTACAATTGTACGGGACAGCAGGCGTGCAAGCAAGCTTCTCAAATATCAGGGTGAGGAGAAGGACAGGAATGGAAGAAGCTGTCTCTTTTTTCTGCTTCCAATGTCCCTGCTAAAACAAGATGATATTTTTTACCCAAAATAACCTTTTTCCCTTGTTATCTCTGACATCAAGAGATCACCCTGTGTCCCGTGATGCTTCTGTTCAGTAGTGGATTTTCATATCAGCATTTCTCCCTGTGAAATCCAGCACCTTGGCTTCATCAGTCTATGACTTTGTGTTGCTGCATTAGAGATGGACCTGATGTGACAATCCAGACATGTTCCAAATCCCATTTTCCAAGCCTGCTTAACCACTAACAAAAGTGCTGTTGCTGATTTGTTTGGAACAGGACTTGTCTTCCTGATGGCTTCAAAGCCTTAGGTTGATTTTTACAAGGCAATCTTGGATACCCAGTAGCTGAAGCCTCTGACTTGAGGGCACCCTAACCAAAACAGGGAATGCTTTGCAAAGTGAAAGAGTTCAGCAGAAGGTAATGGAGGCACACATAGTATTTTGCCATTTTGAAGTTATAAAAAGTTCTGCAGTCATACCCACTCTTATTTCTCTTGCAAGTCAGCAAGCTAAAAACAGCTACTATAAATAGCTATCACTTGGTATTTACTTCCGCCATCAGAGTGGAGCATTAGCCTGGGATTGATATCCTGCTCCCACCCATGTGAGCATGGCTAGGACAGGCTCATCTGCTCTCCAAATATGTGGGATCTGCTGCTTTGCATCCCATTCTCCTCACTTTCCTTCCTCTACAGAGCAGCAGCAGGTAGAAGGCAGAAGGCATTTCTGTGGCCTTGAAAACATACTGCTAAAAGAGATCGTCTCTATCATTAGAAAGAAAGACATTTCTTCATCTGCCCAAGCCTATAAGCTTTAATACCACACAGCTCGGTTCCTTTTGTCTCTGTTGCTGTGGGTTACAGAAAGTGAACTAATGTACTCAGCAAGCTTGAGTAATACTGACCAGTATTACCTCTTGTGTGTGGAGCTTTTCAGTCTTATTATAAGCTGAGAAACCATTAGCTCTGAGCAGGGGCTGGAGTGGGAAGGACTTGAATGGAAATGTTCTTCAAGTACTAATTTTTGCCATTCATGTTGCCAGCAAGAGAGTAGGTGGCTTGGGGAACAAAATTTTAGTCTATCACCTTATGATTTATATTTTTATTTTCGGCTCCAAGAGTAAGAGAAGACTGAAGTGAAAAGGTTTGGATAGGTTGTCATAATTGGAGCACTTCAAGCTGTGCAAACGCTTTTCAAATGACTCTCAAAAGATATTTCATCTGTCAAAAATAATTCATTCCTTTGTCAGGCTCAGAAAAGTAACTAATTGCTAGCAGATATGTTTATAATAAGAGAATACATGCCATGGATTTTGTCCAGCTTTAAAACGTATTAGTGTAAATCATGAGTACCTCTACCGAATATTCTCACCGATACATTCAAATGGATGTGGGCCCCAAACCATGCAGCAAAAGCATTAGCAGTGAATCCAGGAATAAATCCAAACTAGCTGCTGTGTGTGCTAGAGATAACTGCTGAATTAAATTACTTTCAGATGCAACTCTCTTTCTACCTATATGCATGCAGTGAGATAGATTTTTCCCAGCAAGTCTCCAACCCTGTGTTCTCTCTGTAGCTAAAAGCACGCAGGAGTGTCTCGGGGCATGGCTGGACCTTGGGGTTTACAAACCATGTGGAAACCCTTTCTTTGGCTCCAACCACCAGCCTATCATGGAAAAAATACCAAATCTGGGAGAGGTTTTGTCAAGACAGCCTCCTCAGTGCAGAGGGGTAGCAGGAGGCCAAGGGTTTGTTTTCCTAATAACATAGGAACAGATGCAGAAGCAAGATGATAGGAGAGCTCATTACCTTGCTAATGTGGAACTCCAGCCTTCTCATGTATCTTTCGACTGCTTTGATTTGCTGAAAGAAAGAAAAAGGCTGATGGTGAGGCACATTTAAATAAATCAGTAAGACACTGACAGGCTAGATCTGCTAGTCCCCATGGATCTGAGAAACTCCTCCTTAAAACACACCAGACCACGAGTCTGAATCAGTTGTCCCACCTTACTAGTGTTAAGCTGCTGCAGACAATGGAGCTCCCTGACTTCTATACCTAACATATATTTTTAAACAAAAAAGAGTTTTAGTTTGGTGGGATTTCTCTAGGTTTTCCTAATTATTAAAAAAAAAAAAAAGAAAATTTAAAAAATCAGAGCTTTTTTTTTAGCCTAAAAAATAACATTTTCAATACTCTGAAAACCTGTATTAAAATTGATCAGGTTCTGCATTTCAAAATCCATTCTCATCCTTAGCAAACTGGTTTTGACCGTAAACCCAAGCTTGGCATTTTGACTGAAAAAAAAAAAAAAAAAAAAAGTCAGACTTGTTCAGGAAATATTTTTGAAAGTTTTCCTTTTCTCTCACCCAAATTTTCCTGCAGGGAAAAAATATTTTTGAAAATTTTCCTTTTCTCTCACCCAAATTTTCCTGCAGGGAAAAAATATTTTTGAAAATTTTCCTTTTCTCTCACCCAAATTTTCCTACAGGGAAAAAATATTTTCAATTTTTCCCTCCTCAGAAATGACAGAAGCAGGAACGAACTGGGGTCTGACCCAGCTCCCAGGCCCCACAGTGTGCCCTTGCCAGCCCCCATCCAACTGGAGCTGGCTGGGCAAGGTTGCACAAGGCAATGGATTTAAAGTCTATCAGATGACAGAAATAGGAGGTCTTACTCCTCCACTTCCTTCCTTCCCTGGCTAGGATCTGCCTCTTTCCCTGTGCCCATTTCAGAGCCAGTTTGACCCAGCAGTCCTCAGAAAAAAGGTCGATGGGGTACATTTGATGCCGGGTTAGTGAGCACAGCTGGCTGGTGGAGATACTGGGCAATATCAGAGCCCCTGGGAAGAGAAGGGGAGTAGGGCTTCTTCCTTTGAAAGTGCAAATAACCAGGTAACTTCTCCCCCAACAGTGTTGGTTGGCATGGCTGGTAGATCTGCCTGAGAGAGGTTTCCCATGCCATCTATGTACACTGTATGGTTCCTAATGTTTCCTTGCAAAACGAGTGTCAAAGGGAGTAACATACCTTATCTAAATCATACAGGACTCCCTGCAACAGAAAACACGAAACTGTTATTAATTTTGCAACATCACAAAAAAGTAATGTTTGCCAGTCAACAGAAATCACAAACGACCATGGCTAGAAGAGAACCAGTACAAATTCCCTATATCCCACTCCCATCCCCTGGCTGCTCCAGCACCTCAAGAAGGTCACTGTGCATCTACACGATGACAAAGCATGACACGTACCAGGCGTGAGTTTCTTTTCATGTCTTTTAACTGAGTAGTCAACTTATCCAGCTCTGTCTGGTGAACTTCCAGATACTCACTGCAAACACAAACCAGAGAAGGAGGTATGAGCTCTGCAGCACATACCAAGCTGGCTGATGACCATCCTAAAAGAAAATCTTCCCAACAAATGGTTTTCCTCACTGGATGTGTTTACAGACAAAAGCTCATATACATTGATCTGTCTTAAAAGCAGCTCCCTGCTGCCTTTTTGGGAATAAACAGGAGCCACTTATTTAACTGTGTATAAGAGCTTGGTGTTTTCTTTACACTGAACAACCAGTTTCAAGTAAGTTAATCTGTTGCTTAGTTTATGGGCTGGTGCCTTCCAGTCACTGCCCTTGTATCTGGCTAATAAAAGCCCTGTTATCTGGGATGTTATCCCAAAGGTGATATAAGCCTTTGATAGGATGCTAGGAAATTCAGAGGGCAAAAAAAATCTAATGTTGAAATCACAGACTTTGGGAGCTTTACATGAAATGTGAATGGAAATGGGATTCTGCCTCCTGTATTCCTGCTTCCCATACAAATATTTCAGATCCTAAGTGTTACAATCCAGGCTTCAAGAGGTGTATGTTCCTCTCCCATGAGGAAGGATTCCTGTTCTTGTGATATGCTTCTCCAGACTCTAAAATGCCACAGAAAGCTTCAATCAACAAGCAGGGTAAAGGTTCTTACTCCAGGCCACTCTTCAAGGCTTGGTAGACCTCTTCCATCCTTTTAGGCTGGGGCTCTTTGGGTGTGGTGCTGTTCTTATGGCCCAAATTATGCATTTTCTTCACCTTTGCTTGGGGCTTCTTGAGCGCAGAGGAATTTTCAATAAAGGAATTACACCTGCAAAATGAACATCAAAGAGGAAGAAATCCCTATAAATCATAGAAATTTCAAAGTAGCATAGCTTGAAGAAATCTTCTGATATTATATCTGCCAGCAGAAAGGAATCTGCTTCTGTGTCTGCCAGTTAAAGGACTGCATTTGTTTACTGTTTAAGAGCCTGAGTAGCCTGGGACATGCGCTGTCAGCCTTTAATGTGCCCATTGCCTTTCCAAGACACAAATGCTCATCTGGAAATGCCAGGCTGAGTCTGAGGCTCATCAGATATTTCTCTGTCTTATACCGTGCCTGTCCTAACTCACATTGCTTAGCCAAAGCCATGAGAGGGCTGAGCTACAACCAGCTGCTAAAAAGAAAAGGGAGCCCAGATAATCTCAGGTGTAAAGCCTGTGGACTCCTAAGAAAGACTGGGACTTGGTTAAGAGCGCTTCTGGAAGATAGTATCAGACCACTCATCTTCAGTATGGACCACAGGTAGCTCTGTATGGCAAAGGAAGGACACTTGTGTGGCATGTAGGTGCCTCTTTGGTGACTTTACTAGGGGGTAGGTCAGCATTTAACAACCATGACTACTTGGGCCCTCAATGGGAGGCAACCCTTTGCCCACCATTCCTCCTCAGTTACTAAGTGGTGGTCTGGCACTGGGAGACTACACAAGTTAAAATTAATTGTAAAGCAGCCTCTGAGGGCATCAGGGATTGAATGACTTGGTAGGTGCCTGACTCAAAGCCATAAGTCCTGTCTAACTAAAGGGTGGTGCGTGTAAAGGCTCCACAGCCAAGCTGAGGGAAACACCATTGTTTTGAATTCATAGCAACGCAGCAAGGAGAAAACCATCTTTTAGGTAGCAGTGGTCTTAAACTGGGGGCAGTGGGAAATGTTTCATGTTCCTGCACATTTCACATGTTGAAAAGATCACTGCCTAAGTTAGTTAAGTTAAATTGATTCTCTAAAATTCTCTCACAGCTCTGAGGCATGTGAGGAAGCCCTGCATTAATGGTGGAGAGGCAAACAGGCGCTTGGTAGTTCAGGCAGAGGGTTATAGCTTAGTTATACAAACAATATATAGAGACATTTAAGCTTAGGACACTTTATTTGGCAAGTCAGAGAGAAAGAAGTCCTCTCTCACCTCTTTTCCACCTTCAGCCCCTAAACCCCAGGGTTCCCTTAGGGCCTGATTTTGAAATTCCCCTTAGAGAAAAAGAGCACTTGCCTGGACCGTCTTTCCTGAAGCCCACTGAAGCCAGCAAAGGACTGGCTTCTAATAATCCCATTAGGACCTCCTGGGGAGAATGAATGTGATCCTATTGACATGATTTCAGGGAGCCTGGAAGATATTCCTGAAAAACAACAGAAAGCATGTCAGTAACAATGGAAAGTAAGAGATAGGCAGTGAGCGTGGGATAGCCTGGTGTCCATCGGTGAAGGTGAGGGGTAACTGAACCCCACGAGGTTCTGCGAGGAGCCAGGGCATGAATCTTTTTGAATCGCCAAATCATCCCTGTAGCTCAAAAACAAATTGGTCCTATTTTAATTCTGACTTACAGCACAGCATCTACTGAAAATGTGCCAGAGACACAAAGAGGGTCTGGATGTGGCACTAGAAACAACTTCAGCGTGATAACCCCTTGATTTCTGCCATGCCTGGCATGCTTCACCCCCAGCCCCAGCATCTCCATTTGCTACATCAGGGTGTCCTGGAAGTCATTTTGGGAGCATGCAGCGCTCTTAGGGGGCACTCATCATCACTGCAAAGTGTGATAATGTATAGTAATAAAAAAAAACAGGGTTCATTCAGCATGAATCAAATCCTGCAGCTACTTTTGATCCTTGCTTGTCTTCCCCATGGCTGTTCCCACTTGGCTGCTGAGAAGGAAGATGCAGTGGCTGTATGCACAGCCATGATGTGCTGTGATGAGAGAGGGATGCTCTCCACTGGGAAGAGAGATGAGTAAATAAGCTCCAGGCACTGTATGCTCTGCATTTCATGTGTCCAGTGGAGCCTCATCAGAGAGGAAGCCCTGCGTGTGTGCTCATTTCCAATGCCCAGCTTACAATCTGCACCAAAGCAAGGTGATTTCAATCCACCCACAAATAAATAGCAAAGTGCTACGGCTCACAGCAGCTCCATCACCTACCACAAGGGGAAGGGGGATGCCTCCCTCTTCCTTTCCTCCTTAATGCACTGTTTTCTTTGTCTCTGCCCTCAGCAGACAATTAAGTTGATTTTTCTGCTGACTTGTTTTTGTGCTTCTCTGGCAAGAGGAATGGCCTCACCGATCAGTGTGAGGAGTACCATGGCCAGCAGAGGCTAGGCACCAGGGTAGGGAACAGGGGGGGAAGGGTGATGGTGGAGAAGAGGACACTGGTCAGCGGGTGCTGCCAGACACTGGCTCCCCCATCCCACATGACCCATCTTCTCACCATCTCCATCCTTCCTGGGATGTCAGCACGGCTGCTGACGCCATTATGCAGTGAAATGGACTGAGAAACTAGGCCAGCTTAAAAATAACCTGACAGAAAATGAAAAAGGGGGCTTTTTATAGTTTTTTTTCCATCTATTTTAAAAGCTGGACCCAGCCTGCCCCATGGCCCCAGTTCATTTCACTCCAACAGCTGGTGCCGAAGCAGTAGAGTGTGGCGGGGGTTACACAGAGCTGATGTTCTGTGAAACTGTGACCTACAGGGCTGACGAGGTGACAGTGAGTCTAAACCACCCTCTCATCCCCACAGAGGAGTGTCCAAAAAAGAAGCCACTTGTGAAGGCCACAAATTTGCAATGTAAGCCTTCACAACGGAACATATTTATTAAAGATAAGCACCAGAGCTACGTGGTGCTTGCATGGCAAACACTCACTGCAGAAAGCAAATACATGGGAAAACATTGTGCACAGATGAGTTACATTTAATATGCAGTGTTGAGCTGGGCAAATACTCTTTGAGGTGGTAATATGCGCCATGGAGAGCTACTGCTTCTCTGTGGAGGAGACTGCATTGCCTTTGTCAGGAATATTTCTGCAAGAGCTCTGTCAGGAACACTTCTTCAGTTTCAGCATTGCCAGTGCTACTGCTATTGAGATGTTTTCTCTATTGCACAACCAAACTAGCACATATCTTTCTGTTTCAGAAGTGAGGGCTGCCACCCCGGACAGCCTCAGAGATATCACCTGGGTGTGCAGTCAAGGGCAGTTTTCTCCTCCACTATGGTCAGCAGATAACAGTACTCCACCATTCGTGTCACCGGCCTAGCCTGGATACAGCCCATCCAGCTCAGGGCTCAGTTTAACCACAGCAGAGATAAACCCTGGGACAGAGAAGTCCCTCTCAGGCAGACCAGGACCACAAGCACATGTACTGGGCAGAAATCCACATGCAGGAGAGACCGGGGAGAGAGTGGGAGCCAGAGAAGCTCAGGAGCAGCTGCTCCTCAGAAGTTCAGAAGAAACCACAGTGAGGACGTGCTTTGGCTAACTCACACAGGGATAAACATGCTGCAGCCACAGCTGGAGATACTTGTGTCTGGTCAATGAGAACCCACATCTGGCCCTACACTCAGCCCTAGCTCTGTAAGGTTCTCAGCACACCTCTGCAGGACTGAGCTCTGCTCAGGCTTGCTGATATCTGGCACAGCACTTGCCCGAAAGCATTTTTCAGCTTCCAGGGTCAAACCTCATGTCCCTGTAGGTGGCACAGGGTCTCCCTGTGCCAGCTCATGCCTAACAGCTCGAACTCCACTGAGAACTAGCTCCTGAGAGACACAGTAGAAATAACATGATCACAGTCCTCTGAGGGTCTGTGCAGCAATTTCCCTTTGGTTTTGCAAATAACCTTAAGATAGTCAGGCTGCAATCTGTACATTCCCACTTACACACAAGGATTTGCATTAAAAGTCAGGTCCAGAGAACCAAGGAGCAGAAAATCCCTTGCAAGTGTTCAGCACTTGCATGGCTTGACAGGATGATTAACACACACACCCCCTGACAGCATCTGGAGACCTATGAGGGTAGAAGCTAAACAACACTGACAGTCAGAGGAGATTTAACTGCATGAACATCATCCATTCCTTAACAAATAAGAGGAATAAAACAAAACTTGAAGTTGGGTGTTAATCATGACTGCATTAACTATAAAACATAATTACTTTAGATTCAAAACTGTTGTCAAAATTCTAACATCTTGTGCAGGATGAGTCTCTTCTGTATTAAAGTGAACAGAAGATGAATGTATTTCACTCTGAACAAAATCTTAGTGTCCATGTGTGACTGTGTGCATACACAACTGAACTGTTTCAGTTTTCCTTTGGGAAAACTTAAAAAATAAATAATTTTTGAAAAGGAATGCGCTTATTTATTTTCTTTATTTTGCTCAAGCACTCAAATGGCTTTGCAAGGCTTTAGTAGCTAAGACTTTCCTCAAAATACCAGAAAGAAATGTTCAAGAAGTGCAATTCAAATGCAAATTAAAGACCTGCCTGGAGCTACTTTTGCTTTGCTTTTGCATAAAATGGTCAGAACTAAGAGCCCAGATAGGCTTGTGGCCTCTCCCTATATATAATACATAATCTTGGTGAATAATGTATGTTTAATTTCTGTACAGAACAAAACTGATATAAAAGGAGGTAACAGACTCAGAACTGATGAAATCACCCAGTTCTGTTCAGTTATTTTCCATTGGTCAGGTTAGATATTAACTCTATTGTACAAAACCAATCTGTTCTTAAGATTTAAACTTATATTGCTGACATCTCAGATATTTCCAACCAACCTCACAAAATTGCACTGACTCTGCCTCGCAGCAGCAGCCCCTCAGCCCAGATTCACATAGACAATGGCTGCATGTGGGCACAGCATTGATGAGTTATTTATGATACCTACATCCAGCAAATACACTTTGAGTGATTAGTATTGGTCACATTGTTGTGATATACTTTGTTGAGGGAGATTTATTTTCCTGCCTCTTAAACCATTCACAGGGCTCTGTGCTATTGACTAAATAAACCTACCTCTGAATTTAATAATAGTTTTATCCTGATTACATGCATGGATGTAGTTGCTAGTATAATTTCAGTAAGGCTCGGCCCACAAGGACTTACCCACAGCTGAACTGACCTGACTGGTATCCCCACAGTTGAACACTACTAAGGGATTTTGGTGGTATGCCAACGCAGAGATCAAGTTTCTAAGTCTACATTTAGCAGTTACATGATATAATGCTACTGTTTTCTAGATACAGTATAAATTTTGCTCTCAATATAAAGCATGTTGCACATCTAAAATGGTATTAAATGCTTTTGAGATTTGAGATCCACTTCAGAAGTGGATGCAATGAGTATTCTTACACTTTTAAATCTATGTAGCTAATGAACCAGTGATGCTACATTTTAAAAAGACACCAGTCTCCTTATTGCTAATATAAGCAGGCCCTGTGTAAAAGTATAATTAATGTAATTAGCACTGCTCGTGCTAAGTGCATGGCAGTTGAATGATGAGCCCATCAGTGAGTCAAGGGATAAGGTGAAATCCTATCAGTTCTCTTCTGCCCTATTCACTGACAGCTTGCAGCAGGGAATGGCAGATAATTGATGATGTCTCTGTCCCTGAGGAAATAAAAGTCCCCTCTCTCAGCTCTCCTTTCAGTCTGGAAACAGGGAAACAGCTGAGCCTGAGCTAATTAGAGGGGATGGGACCATCAGGCCCATCACTTCCACAGAGCTGCCCTCTCTTCATCACCCTCAGCACAGAACTCTACCTCCCACAATGCTGAAATATTTGATAAACAGTGTGGACTTTGAACTAAGCTGAGAGAAGGAAAATTCCATCAGAAACACATTTGCTAAATCTAGACTGACTTTCTGTCCAGTCCTTTTCTATTTGCTTTTTCCCCCCAAGACCAATCTAGCAAAGATATTTTTTGTTCACCACATAAATGAGAGGAAGTTGGTTTTGCTAGACAGGCACTAGCAACCATATAAAGCTGCAATATACTAGTGGTGATGATGCTCTTGATTCCTCCTGCTCCCTCCCTCCCCCCAGCTACAGTTATGGGTCTAGGGCTTGCCGTAGGTTGTTAGGGAGCTGTCTGCAGCTGAGGGTTCAAGGAATAAAGGCTTCGAGGACACTTGGGGATTATACATAATCCCTGATTAAATGAGAATGTGGGGTAGGTCTCGATGACTGAAAGGATCCTTGATAATAATTTTTTCCTATTTTCATGGTTCAAGGTCCATTATGTATCCAAGAAGCTGTAATCCCTTCAGTTAGATGGTATGTTGATTCTTCTGTCCATAAAAAATTGGTGATAATTATTTAGGTTAAGGGAAACTGAGAGGGTCCACTAATTAATGTGAGTGGATGGCTGCAGAAGTCAACTGATGGTGTTTTGCATGCTAGGAACATTTCTTATCTGCAAACCCAGGGTATGTCTGACAAATGAGCTGATATCTTCTTGACTAACAAAAGAAGATATCATCATTTATGTCAAGGTCTAGCTTCTGCTTATTGGGCTGACTGGCCAGCCTACAAAGGTAATAACTCTTAAATGCAATAAGATTACATTTAGGAGCATGCATTTCCTAAAGAATAACCTAAATAAGGGAAGAAACCAACTATACCCCAGAAGTCATGTCCTCCTCCCAGACAACCAATTCTTTCTGCTTTGCACTCATAAACCCAAAGAGTACAATCCAAGTCTAAAATTGTGCCAGCTCCGTTCAATGCTAAGCTCATTCAGTGCACCTTCAGCTGGTGTCGCTTGCTTTTGTAGTCTAAAGTCTAGTTGTTTTTATTATTTATTTTCCAACTCCTTCCTTCTGATTCAGTTGAATCACCTTGGCAATATGAGGCCAGCATGGCCAGTAGCCCAAATAACCACCTGGAATTTATGGTTTCCATGTTCCCTAGGCTCCTAGAAGGTACAGAGGTATGCATCTTGGATGAGAATGTAGATATTCTTGGAAGTTTTTTAATACAAAAATTTGACAATATGCAGGTAAGGGCACTCAGGAGCATTATAAATACTTGTATAAGAAATTTAATTCTTGCACAAGAGTTTTTGCATTTTCAGGACAAAAGCTTTTAGGCATTAGTGACTGGGCTCATAATTTCTGTATGTGTCAGGAACATTTCTGTGGGATGGGATCTCCTGGAAGCACCTGTAGAAAGGTGTTTTCTGTTGGTCATTTGATTACACAAATTGTGACTTTCACGGTATTTTTTATTCTCCTAGTGATTGGGCTGCTTCTTTTTTGTGCAGGGTAGCATTTGCCAGAGTTGTACAAACACGTGAGCTCCATCTGAAGAACTATTCTTGGTTACCAGAATAAAATCATGTGCATTCGTTCCATCAAAGTCCAAGGCTAAGAGATATTCCTAAACAGTAGCATATGGCTATACCAACAAGAACACTTCCCAAGTCTCTATCAGCTGGTGAAAGGCCAGCAGATCTGTGAGCTTCAGATGTTAATTTTAGTGTACAGAAAGAGCCACGTGGGCTTACCAGCACGGCTGAGGAGAGCAGTATTGCACAGAGGACACACAGCCAATCCCTCTCCTTCAAATGGGAGATGTGCCACCCTGGGACATGCTTGGGTGGGCATCAAAGCCATTGGCAGCCACATATTCCTGCCCCAGCACAAGGAGGCAAACTTCTGCCCTACCTCTTGTAGCAACAAGAATCTTAGTTTAGCCCACTGCAGCTCATTCTGTCTTTGCTGAGGCAGGTCTCTTCCCCCATTATGGACATCCAAGCCTTGGCACTGGCTATCCAGCAGGATCTCTCTGCAGGCTTGCATGCATTTTTCACTGATGACTTTATCTCCATCAGTGACACCTGCAGTGATTGTTTTATTAGCCATATTTTAATACCTTCAGTTTGGATGGATTCAGTTTTTACAATTCACAAAGAAATGTTTATGCAACTCATGCATCTTTTAAAGCTCTTCTTGAGCACAAAGCTGTGAGCTTTAGTTTCTTATGCAGAAATCTCTGCCAGTGAGCACAAGGTGCTTATTACCTGTTTCTAATAAATGAAAATGTTAGCTAGAAAATGTTAGTATTTCAAATTTTAGCTTTTGTTTCAAATAATATTTTTCCCAAAACTTGATACTAATAGCAACACTTGTATTTTATGGTCTCATTTCTATAAAAACATTTTAAATGTTGCAGGTAAGGACATTTTCAACTCAAATGTTACAGTATTTGCTAGCTCATCACTAGACATCCTGAGCAGAAACACAAATTGTCTACCATCTGGAATAGCTTGTGTTGTTTGTTCTGCTCCTCCTACCCAAACTAGATGATGTACATAAACCAAAAACCAATAGTAACAGTAAGAAAAAAATCTAACAATACAGGTCAAGAGCAAAATGGTAAAGTACATGAGGCTGTAAATCTATAGGGCCTGATACCTTATGCTCTCAGTGCAACATAGCTCCATAAATTCAGTAAGTCATCTTTCACACTAGTCTAGGTGCCAAAGTCAGTGTGGAGACTTTTAACTTCCTCTTTTATTTTTACTGCAAAACATGCCTTTGGCTCCAATTCTCATCACCTCACTAGAACGCAGAAATAAGGATTGGCAGCGGCTAAGGTGAAAGCAGCACCCTTTTTGTCTCATACTATGGTTATCTTTTTTCCTCCCCTTTTTACAGCTACTCCTTTACCAGAACTCTCAGCACATGCCCCATTTCCCCATTTTTGTTGCCAGGGGAGCCACAAACTGCCTTTCCCTCCCCTTAAGCTCTCCTCAGAGAAAGACCTACACTGCTCCTTCCCCTTGGGAGAGCATGTGCCGGAAACCTAAGGAAATGCAAATGAGTTATTTCACTGTAATAAACCCAAGGAAAATAAATTTGATTCTAAATGGCTCCTGCACACAACAGATGGGTTCATGGCAGCTGACCTCCTTTTTTTTTTCAATTCCAAGATTTGTTTCATGCAGATGGCTGGGGCGAGCGTGCGCAGGAACCCACGTGGAACCCTCACTAATGCTGCTCCCGTACTGGAGACACCGGAGCACTGGAGACACAGCGCAATCATATTCAGCTGGAATTAGTGCAAATAAGCAAAATTTGGTCTATAACAGTACATATGAGTGTGGCTGAGGGATCAGAGTCTGACCATCTAATTAGATTTGACATTCATTAATTTCAAACCCACCCCAGTATGCGGAATTATCTTTGATTAGAAGTCATCTCTAATTCTACTCATCATCGATAACTCTTTATGTCAATGTAAGATTTAATTAAAAACAAAGTCCCACTGTCATTCAAGTGCTGGCAAATAATCTAAAGAAAAAGCACTTCTGAAACCCAACTGACAACGATCTCCTCATGCTTTAAATCCACCTTGCACAAAATCTCTAACAAGCAGTTCAGCACGAGTGACCTGCGCACACAATTAATCATGCCCTCATTTCAGCAGTGCTACACAGTAGTAAAGGTGGAAGGCTTTGTGCTGCTCTGTTATCTACCCCTATATTAGGAGATAACCTACAAGGAGCAGTCTTGTGAGCAGCATAAAGACTAGCAGGATGCAAAACAGGCTGTGGAAACATGTCCATCTAGCAATAGCCTGGCTACTTCTCTGCCTCTTTTGATATATGCCACTAAACACTGCCTGGTTGACCACATACATTGGGTGGAATTTTAATTTCTCATGTCACAAAGAGCGGCCAACCTATTGCCCACTTTTGCAAGCATTAACATTAGGGGACGACTAGAAACCCATGAGTGCTGCTGGTGGTCTCCCTTGTACTTTACTGACCAACAATAATGTCTGGGCAAGCCCATGAGTAACATCTGAGCACAAGCGGGTAAGTCAGCCCTGATGCCAACAGATGCAGCTCCTGTGGGAGTCCTCTGGCAAAATCCATGATGACTGAGCAGTGACCTAAATTTGCGTGTCAAGTATAAGCAGCAGAGTGGCTTCACTTTCTCGGACTGTGTAAGGAACGAACATAAAAATCTTCCCAGTGGCAGGAGAGAAAAGTAATGACCCAGCAGCATTTAACAGAAAATCATCCTTAAGAGTGCTTCTTTCTTTAATTACTTCGCACCAATATTTTTGCTGCTTACAACCTCATTTAACGCAGATTGTAGCAGCATGGGCAAGGACAGCAAGCTAAGGATACCATCTCTTTGCATCTGCAGCAAAGTAAATGCATCAAAGTAAACGCATGCAGGATGATTTGGGTAACCAGTGGGCTGCTCTAGAGAGCAGAGTTTTGCTTCAGCCAAGGCAGAGGAACTGTAGCTGTACTTGGTATCCATTCCAGGTGCGCTCTAATATAAGCATGAGTGAGCTAAATTAAACAAGTAAGACAGGCTTTCCATCCCTGAAAGGAAAGTAAAACATCATTGTTGTCAAATCCTTTCAGTCTCTAATGAGATAAAAATGCTTTGCTGCTCCTACTTAAGTATGTGGGATTATGTGGATGTTTATGTGATCATTCTATTTCAAGGTGTGTCATAATGGCACAATGCTCACAAAATATAGTTGAAGATACACCGTTACATGTCTTAGAACAGATCTTAAAAGCTGGACAAGCATTGCAGAAACAGATTCATTTAATCTTTTTTACACCATACAAGTGTGACCATTTCAAGAGCATTGCCATAAAAGTCCCGAGTTACTTAATTTATATTTGGCTATAGCATACATCTGAAGTTCTCTTCTAGTACATCAAGTAGCTGGCTGAACACTGTCCATGCTCAACCCAGAGAGGCTGTGTGCTCTGATGCAACTCCTGTCTTGGTTTCAGTTCATTTAAATTCAAAACTTGACTCTTCTTACATATATGACTTTTAGCAAGTTTATTTAAAGTTATGGCAGAGGTTATTATTCTTTTGGCTACAGCATTTTAAGCTTTAAAAACTCTTGAAGGTACAGGAGATAAGAGTACATATCTAATACCACCAAACTGCCTAAACTTCCCCCAAAACACCATCTTCTCAGGCCAGAATCATTAAAGGATCTGTAAGAAGCATCTGAAAGAGGATAAAGGGATAAGGGAAATCTATGCTAGGGAGACAGTCCCTCTTGAAAAAGCTTTGTTAATGACATTGGTACTGGAGAAAAGATTTGATGACCAATGGGGCAGCTCAGCAAAACCAAAAAGGTGATTGCTACATGCAGATGTTTAAAAGGCACAGCTATTCCAGCCCTATCTCCCACTGTTTTCTTACACCAAGCAGTTGCAGCCTACCAGCACAAAAGAAGCAGGACAGCTTTACAGACACACAAGTGTTTACAGGAACCACTTGAAAAAAATATCTAGAATTTAGGGAGAATTGCTCTCCTTGCCACTGCTTTCTGAAACCACATTTCATTTCAGAATCTCTCAAGATGACTTGACAATGTGCACTTGCAGCCCAGAAAGCCAACTGTACCCTGGGCTGCATCAAAAGCAGTGTGGCCAACAGGTCAAGGGACACGGTTCTGCCCCTCTACTCCACTCTGGTGCGACCCCACATCAAGTATTGTGCCTGTGTCTAGGAGCCTTCAGCACAGGAAAGACATGAACCTATCGGAACAAGTCCTGAATCTATTGGAACAAGTCCTGGCACTTCTCCTACAACGACAGGCTCAGAGAGTTGGGATTGTTCAGCTGGAGAAGGCTACAGGGAGATTTGATTGTAGCCTTTCTGTACTTGAAGGGGGCTTGTAAGACAGATGGGATCAAACTTCTTAGTGAGGCCTGTAGCGACAGGACAAGAGACAATGTTTTTAAAAGAGGGTAAATTTAGACTAGATACAAGGAAGAAAGTTTTTACAATGAGGGTATTGAAACACTGGAACATCTACAACAGAGAGGCTGTAGGTGCCCCATTACTGGAAACATTGAAGGTTGACTTGGATTGGCCTTTGAGCAACCTGGTCTATTGGAAGGTGTCCCCACCCATGACAGGGGTGGGGTTGGAACGAGATGGCCTCTAAAGGTCCCTTCTGACCCAAACCATTCCATGACTCTAAGTTTCTCAGTACAGAAAAACTATTCTCTTCTGACTCTGCAAGAGCTTTCTGCTCCTTGGGACAAAGGAGGTTACACTGAGCAGTCACTGGCACAGATTTGTCTTGGGCCAGTTCACGCTCTCACACAACTACTGTGCATATTTTGGGAAGCAGCATGGACCAAGGACCATTCCCAAAGCAGTCTTGGTGTGCTTTCCTCTTTTGAAGGACAGGGGATTTTAATGCTACGGACCCAGGCTGGTCTTTGCCTGTTGCCATTACTTTCCAAGAACATTCCCAAATGCCTGTTATTTACTGTCACAGACAAAGGTAATGAAAACCTGATGAAACTTTTAAATCTATGGCACGTAGATCTAGTCAGGTTAAACTGGTAAATTTAATCTGTAGTGGACATTAAAAAAAAGAAATCTTGAGTTTAAAATGTCATACGCTCCAGCCTTGCTACAGGATTAGTCACCATTTGAGTCTTCTAGACACAGAGACATTACCAACAAACAGAGCATGAATTGAACAGATCTGACAGCATTAATTGTCACTGAACTACAAGGTAATTATCTTGGGTAATTTTTCATTGCACAAATTAAGGCAGCACATCTTGGTACATCCCTATTAATCCACAGTCTGCCGTTTAAAAGAAAGACTTACCAGGGTCATCACAGGCTAAGGACAAGCTTATAGGAGAGACCCTTGGCCTCCATTGCCCTTCCTTTCTCCTTTCCTTCTCTGTTGAGATTTCTGCATTTTCCAAGTCACTAATGGACCAACGTTCAGGGTACAGGAAAAGGAGGATATCATGGATTGTCATGAGGATGGGAGACTATTTTGTTGTTTTGCCAACTATCTTCCTCACCTGGTGGTAGCATGACATGCAGCAAGAAATACAGTGGCTGGAGAAATCCTGCATACAATGTTCAGTTTAACATAGGAGCTGTTACACTGGATCCACTGCTGCCACCTTCTCTACCAGTAAGGAAGATTTTCTTTTTAAGGTTAGAGCTAGGAAAGAATAGGAGGGAAAGCAACCTCTTGCTGGATAACTGCAGATGAAGAGCCATCCCTTCAGGGAGCTTATGTTTTCAGCATAGAGTATGGAAATCAAATGTATTGCAAGCACTTCCAATTCAGCACCTGCACGATGGAAACAAGGCTTTGTGGTCCAGCTGCCATCTGGGGAGATGATGCCAATGTCTCCCTCTGATTTCAAAGAAAGCAAATCTTAGTATATGCAGGCAGAATTTTAAGCTGATTATTCTCTACCCTCAGCTGAGTCTTAGCATTTTTAATATAGCTTTGGTTTGGTTTTGTGAAGCACAGATGACTTAGTGAGCATTTCCAGCTCTTGGCTTTATTAGTCTGAACATCTAATAACCTAAACATTCATTTCTGTTTACTTTAGCAGACATCTATTCTTATTCATAGGATTTTGTGTATATCTAAGTAGATGTGGCCTGTAAATGTCACACTGAATTCAGGGAAAAAAGCCTCATGGATCAAAGAGCGCCTCAGAGCCAATTGCTTCCTATCCCACAATCAAATCTGTGTGAAAACCCAAGTCCTCCTTTGAGCTAGCACTATTTTGCAGATGTACTGAACGACAAGGAAAGGGCAGTCAGTCATGCAGGATGACACATTATACACTTAATTGAGCATTGGCATCTTTTCAACAGCATCATCACCCACTGATGTGCCTGTATGGTCAGGAAAGTGCACAAGGATAGCTGTCGATACCATGATCCAGCCATGCCTGCAGGGATGAGCGGAGAAAAAGGTGTGTCCATACCCAAGGGGACTCCTTGCCAAAGGCTACTTGCAGGGATATTATTACACAAAGCTGTAACATATGACCCTACTTCTGTACCACAATTGAAGTTTTAAAACCAAACATTTTGAAGTTAAACACCAACAGAGCATGTCAAGTTGCTTAATTATGGAAGAGGTCTTTTTCCTAATGTTATACAACTAGAAAATGCCCATCAGACTTTGAATATAGAGCTACACTGTCCACCCTACCTGCCTGCCTGCAGCAGTACCACAGACCAGTGCCACCACCTCAACCCCAAGCAAAAGCCCTGCCTCCCAGAACTTCTGAGGCATCTTCAAGGAGTGCATTTGCTACAAGCAAGATTTTTTTTCCCTCTGTTTAGCTTCAATCTCCTAGCATAAATTTGACAAAGAAGAAAGACACCTCATTGAGGAAAAAATCAATCTGTTTTGTCTGCTCAGACAGCAAGATGTTAATTTGGGGAAAAAGAAAGGAAGCTGTGGTGTTCAACCTTGCCTGTCTATGGAAACATGAACTTTCTGTAGCTATTTACAGGTGCTTATTTGCCTGTCTCCGAGAGATTTCACTGTAAATTAGTTCCTTCCTTTTGTCAGCTCAAGTAGAAAGGTCTAAATAGTAAAAGATAGGGTCAGTCTAGCCTGGTGTTCTGTAGAGGTGAAGGCACAAGCTAAAACAGAACCTCAGTGATGATCAGATAGATTTTCTCTGCTGTGAAGTTTTCCTGTTGGTGAGCTTTCCAGGACAAAATCATCTCTGACAAATCTCTCGGTGTTGCAGTTAAATGTGTTTTTTTTTTTCAGTTAAAAAACCCAAAAGTTTTTTGCAGAAGGGATTATTTGAAACGGTTCTGGTGTCACTGAAGGGTTACCAGCAGGCCACACAACCCCAGAAGCTATAGCTACTGCAGCTAATAGGGCTGTTGGAGGGCCAGGAGAGAGGGCAGGCTGTGAGCAGTGGGACAGCAGTAATGAGGTAGCTGGCTCTGCTAGCCAAGGTCAGCTTACTAGAGGCATCAGGGACCAGAGAGCTTCTGATGCTTTAAAAGGGCTGGAAGATAAAATGTATTATTGTCACTACTTCATGTGTTGCACTGGTTCCAGGGAACTGTCAGCTTCAATTTGTTACTCCCATTGAAAAGAAGAAAGATGCTCACGTACTTCTGTGCTAATCCGTCATTTCTTTTGTGCTGGTTGGGAAGTAAAAATTACAGGATACCCTTGTAACATAAAAAGACATAAGAAAAAGATAACTTTAGGAAAAAAAGCCAGTTACTCTTGTGTCATGCTTAGGGGACTCACTGCTTCTTGAGGCCACTGGGTGCAGAATCTGGAGGCAAAGACCAAGGCAAGGTCTGTATTTGTGGCTGACAAAAAGCAATTCAAGACCACTGATGAACCTGCCCTTCTTCACACCTTCCAGATCCTGTGGGGCAGTGTGTACTGGGACCAGCTTTTTGATCATGGCTGGGATACACCCAGTTCCTGGGGCCTCGCTGCAGCTCCCTAATTAACCTGAATATGACCGGGGGGTGGGGGGGATCCTCTTTCTTCCCAACAGCACCAGACGCAGTAGCAAAGGCACTTCAAAGCTAGAGCTGAGAGCAAAAACTCAGGGGATTGAATCCAAATCCCCTGGATGCAGACCTGTAGTGATAGGGGAAGTAGTAATGGTTTTAAACTATAAAAAGGAAGACTCAGGATAGATGTAAGAATTTTTTTTACAGTGAGGGTGGTGAAACACTGGCACAGGTTGCCCAGAGAGGTGGTGGATGTCCCATCCCTAGAAACATTTAAGGTCAGGCTGGACAGATCTCTGAGCAACCTGATCTAGTTGAAGATGTTCTTGCTTCTTGCAGGAGTGTTGGACTAGATGACCTTCAAAGGTCCCTTCCAACCTAAACCATTCTACGATTCTATGAAAGTTGAAATAAAATTGCTGCCCACTTGCTGTAAAACAAGAGTTCAAGGTGTCCCAGGAAGTAGACCAGGTTTTGGCACAGCAGCTGTCCCTAGGTTGCCAAACAGGGATAAAGCCAGCTCCCACAGAGGATTACCTGGTACCCACTTCTTTCTTTGCCCTTGAAATACCTGCCTGGAGCAAGAGCCAGAGCACCAGCTTTTCGAGATGGGACAGGACAGGATTAAGCCAGCCCTTGGCTAGCCACACAGCCCACTTGGGTGTAGATAAGCGAGGGTATGAACAGCATTTGCACTGAGGAGCAGAAATAAAGCTGCAGAACAGCTATAGCCAGGAAAAGGCAGAGTTTCTGCTTTGATTTGGGGTATGTAGGGAAAGACGGTCGTGGGGCTCAAAGTGAGCTGGCTGCCCAGCCTTAGCTAAGCCATTCCTGACATTAGGCAGAGAGATATAATATGATCCAGTTTATTGCATCCAGTGTTGGCTGCCTCTCTCCTTCCAGCTCTCTCATGGGGAGTTGGCAAAGCCCATCTTGCCATTCCTCCTCCAGCTGCCTGGCTCCTCTGCTCACAGACTGCCCTCTTGTCTTTGCTCTGGTATAAGTAAACTGTCTGGAGGACAGCACAGGAAACAAAGATGTTGGCAACTTAAATTCTCATTGACACAGTTACACTTCCAAAATGCAGCCACCATGGTTTGTAAAGTCCTCCAGAGCAAAATCACTTCAGCTGTCAAAAGACTTTACATTTGACCTTAAATTCAGTGGGCCCAGTTCTTTCCCTCTGCCTTTTAAAAGGGCAAGCACATCTTGGAACCAGTGGCACGAACTGTGCAAAAGTGGCAGGCAAAAAAAACTGTCCGTGTGTTCTTGCTGATTAACGTTGAGAATCTCTTACTAAGAAACTTCTTTTAACAACCTCCCTGCCAGAAAAGCAATGAGCACTGAAAACTGAGTGAACAGAACAATGACCTCCAAGTTCCTACCAGGTGAGACAATAACAATTTTTTTCCCCATTTTGTTAATAGAGTGGTCCAGGAACCACACAGCTTGAAAGTGATGTGACAGGCCCCTATTTGATACTAATTCATGTCCTGGTCCTCTCTAACAAGCCCGTGCCAGGAGCGTGCATTCAGGTATCACTCACTCTCCTCACTTCCTTGCCCTTCTGCTTTCAGCTGATGCTCTGTGCTGGCTGAATGGCCACAGACACAAGCTGTCTATGTCCCTGCTGCTTGGAGCTTAACTTGCCTGATGAAAACTACCCCAGTAAAGTGGTTGTCTGGGAGTAGCTTGTCAGTGCCACATGTACAGCATGAGGACAAAAAAAAAAAAAAAAAAAAAAAGTCAGACCAGTCATCCCTTTTTTGGAAAAAGCCAATGCTGCCTTTAGTTCTCACTCCCACTTCTTCCCAGTGGGGAAGCAAAGCAGCTTCCCCCAGAATCGGACCATTTTCAGCAGTATGCTTTGTCTGGAAGTTATCTTTCTGCCTGTTCAGGCTTAAAAATATCAAAGAGCAAAAGGTAACCCTGCACAGCCTGTAAACATGCTGCTGTGAGTTTTGAGGCCATTCTTCACAACAGTCTTACCTTGAGTGTTTATTCTGTGATACAGGTGAATAAATTGTCATGTGCCTTGAGAGCTCAAGGGAAGCAAAGCACCTTTCTCACTTATGGATGCTTCTTCACAAACCACACACTTCTCCCCTTACACATTTCCAAGCACTTAAGAAATATTAATTCTGCTGAATTCTAGAGAAAAATGGAGAATAGAGAAAAACCTCTAAGATACAACTGTACTGTCACTCTAGAGAGGAATAGAGACATGAAAAAGCTAAGTGCTCTGCTTCTTAGGCAGGATCCTGGAAATAAATTCAATATGCTTCTTCTTAAAAACAAAAACAAACAAACAAAACCCCCAAAGCTCACACCTTGTCAAGGAAGTGCTGTTTGGATGCGAAAAGTTAAACCAGCATCAGGTTATGGATGCTGTGATTGTAAAAGTCCACACTGCACAAGTGCTTATCTGCACTTGCAAGCAGCAGACACCATCTTAAGTGAGTGTACTAGAGCTTTCAGTTACTAGCTGAGAAATGTTGAATTTATGGTAAAAAAGATAAACTTTGCTGCCTTTAGGCTCCCACTGTGTAACAGATATACCCACCCACATTTAAATGTGGAACAATCTGTCACATTTGCCCATTATGTTTATAAAGCAGGGCTCCTAACCTATCCCAATGGATACCTTCCTGAGTCTGGTCACTATAAACCCGATCCCACAGTATCTCTTCCCAGTGTGTGAAGACCTCGAAGACAGCTGGGCAGCCAGCACAGAAATCTTCCAGGAAAGACACCTTTCATGTCTCCTTCCTCAAGCTCCCTGTTTGGGTATATTCCTACTTTTGTTTATGCAGGAGAAGGATGTTTGTGAAACCTAATTAGCCACTGGAGAAGATGAAGATAATGTTTCTGTTGGAAAGCGTGTTCCCTGCCCCGGGCTCCAGCTGCGTGACAGCAGCTCAAACACGGTAATTAAGATGAGCGTGGCTGAATGCACGGCCAGATTAATGAATGCTGAAACTACACTAGAAATACATTCAGCTCTTCCCGGGGAGATGGATGAAAGGGTGCAGAGGCAGAATGGCCACAAGCACACAGTTTCCAGAAAGCTTTTTGAAACTTTGAATGAGAGACAGCAAAATGCCCGGTTAACACAGCAATAGAAAGACCAGTCACAGGATTAGGATGACCTTTTGTAACCAGAGCATTCAAAGGTAAACTGAAGAGCAATGCCAGTGTGTAATGTGTTTTCATCAATCCTTGGGAATGAGCCAGAGACAGAAAGGGGAACTTAAGAGGTTCTAAGCTCTCCTCCAACCAGTAATACCATAAAACCTCGCTGGAAATAGAAAGACAAGACCTAAGGAAACGCTGAGATTTTTTTTATGGAAACAGGGCTAAGCACTTCCACACGCTGTGAGAAAACATGAAACCAGTTTCGTGTCCCTCAGCGAGCACCCACAACCAACGTTTTCTTCACATTCACAGCCTAAAACCACGCACGGGAAGCCCTCCAGAAGCCCCTCTGTCCTCCTCAAAACCCTGCCGCCGCCTAACTCCCCGCCACCGGCGGATGAGAGGGGTCGGGAGCCGCTCCTGTGACAGCAGCTCTTCAGCCCCGCAGCCCTCGGGCTCCGCTCGGCCACGTCCACGCTCGGCACAGGTAGCGCCCCCTCCTCCCCACGCGGGTTCCTCGACCTCCACCCGTATCGGAGCCCTGCCGGGTACCTGTTGCTGCCGGCGGTGCTCACAGCCCGCTTCGGGACGCCGCTCGCCCGCCGCCCAGCGCTCCTCGGGCACCGCGGTGCCCCATCCCGGGCGGCAGCGTCCGCAGCCGCAAAATTAATAACAGCGAATAATAATTTCTAAAAAAAAAAAAAAAAAACCCTAAAAAATTTAAAGCTTTAAAATAATAAAACCGAGGAGGAGCGGAGAACAACCCGCCGGCAGTCACCGCGCACAGCCGCTTTGGCAGCCAGTGCAGCCGCTGCCGGCTTTTCCTTGCGGAGCTGCGGGAGGGATGAGGAGGAGGAGGCGGAGGCGGAGGCGGTGCTGCTGCTCGGCGCTGCGCGGCCGCGGCCCGCCCCCGCGGGCGGGGCGGAGGGTGCGGAGCCGGCTGTGGGCTCGTCCCGGCGGGATGTGGCGGAGCTGGCGCTGCTGGTGGCTCCGCACCTTTTTGGGAGCGGCGGTGGCGGTGGGGCTCTTCCATTTTTCCATTCCACGCGGCTGGCCTCTCGGGCGGTTTGTCCCAAAGGTGGGACATCCACAAAATACCACTCCCCCGTGAAATAGTACAGGGAACGGGCTGCCGTCGCTTGCCTTCCTCGTGGCCCGTGGGCCACTCTCTGTATCCTCCGTTGCCTTCAGCAGGGTGTGTGTGAGAGCTCTAAATTTGGATATTGGGCGGGCTGAACACAGCAGTTAAAGGCGACTATAAATGAAAAAACGTTGCAATGAACGGATCTTGCATTTCTTCCTTTGAACATCTTTCCTCTGTTACCCTGAGAAAAAAGAGGCAGGAATACCACATTTTCCCAGAGACTGCGGGGTATTTTCTTCAAATTTAGTCGTCCTTCCAAAATGTATAGTCCTTTTTAATATAAATACATCTCTCTGTAGGTGTAAGTATTCTGTATTTACTGCTGTCCTTAGGACTTCTTAATTTCTCTTTTGCGACTTTTTTACACGCTAGACTTTACATCAACCAACAGAAGTACCGAACACACATGTTGTATTTTCTATACTATTTGCTGTTCCTCTGCCAACATTAAAGGCTGTTATAGGGTCCTTCAACAAGCTCTCCCTTGTGCTTCTTGGATAGCTGAAAGTGCCTTTTTTTTTTTTTTGTGGGTTGGAGGACAGAGGGAATCCCTGGCGGATCCATGGGTTGGTAAATAGACACAATTTGGAAGGTGGCTTGAGGAGGCAATACTGATGCCCTCCCTATATGCCTGTGTCTTTCCCCATTTGGGTCAGGATAGTCAGACTTACCCTTCCAAATGCAAAGGTTTTTCATGGAGTACACAGACCTGTCACACAGAGAATGATACTGCATGGAGAAGTTAAGGAAATTACAAGAAAGAGTTAGGTTTTCACGGAGCATTGTGCATGGGGAAAAAAAAGACAACAAACCAAGGCTGTCCCTGAATAAAAAATCCAATCTGACCTATCATCTTGAATGATTTTCAGCAGTAACAATGAAGATGAGTTATTTATATTGTATGCTGAAAATAAAAAGCACCCCATAGCCTTAAAAAGAAGAAATGAAAGAAAATTACTCCAGATTCAGTAAAAGCAGAAAAGGATGCTCTTCACACTGGTGTGCAGACCCCTGGGGCCTACAGGCTGTTTCCAAGGTTTCTGAGTTCAAATGTGTTGTACAGCAACCATGGATGTGGCATTTCCAGAGGAACCCACTTCTCCACTAGAAAAAGTGTAGGGGCTTCTGCCAACACAGTGCCATTGCTGTAGCTCCAAGGCAAAATTTTAAGGGTGACCTTTCTATGTCTCTGACTGAATCAACTATTCACCCATTTCATATATGTCACTTCGGATGTAAACTCTGAGGCTAAGGCAGAGAAGTTGCTTTCTGGAAAAAGCAGCTGTGCGCTTTGGGCTATGGAATGCCAGGGGAAGAGGAGAGGAAATATTTGTGGCAATGCTGAAAGCTATAAATGTCTCATCATGCATACTTAATATGCGCTTGAGTCCCTTTCAGCCTTTTAGGGGGTGGCAGCTCTCACTGTGGAAGCCTGGTTAATTTGTTAAAGATTTTCTGTGCCATAGACAAATTGCAGCATCTTACATTAACCTTGAGGCTTCTACAGTTCAGGGCAATTGTTACTAATTCCCTCTGGACCTTTTGGTCTTATCTTGCAAAAGATTCTTTGAACTTAAGGTTGCAGATGCAAATACCTCATTCATTTTGCAGGTCTTCTTTCAAGGAAATATCCTCTATCCTATGCAAATACGTATGAGCTGTTTCTCTTGTTTTCTCAATACAGTTTTGCATAGCAAACACAGAAAGCTAATCTCCTCCTCTCCATCACCACAAACCCTACACACATTCCCACTTCCCTGCTCCCAGCGCTGTACCTTGTTGTAACAGCTGGGAGACTGAGTAGATTTAAGGATGCTCTAGATAAAATCTTTGCCCCACTTAGGCCTTCTGGACATATATTCATCCTGACATACATGCTTTTGAAAGGCTCGGGTCAGTCATTCCACGTGTGTCTTGTTTTGCTAATTCAGTGGAAATTGCCAGAGAGCTCTGTCTCCCTCCATCATCAAGCAGGAACCAAAGCTGCCATTGTATTGTGGCTGTGATCATGCTACTACTCCTATAAATTATTCACTATTGCAGTGTGATCTTCTGTTATGTTAAAAATAGGTCATCATGAGTGTCCCCAGTGAAATTTCTAAGTGACAACAGCTGATTCTAGCTTTGTTTCCAGAAAACAGTGACCTTTGCAAAGCAATAATTGCCAATTAGGCTGCATTTCCATCTCTCTGCCAGCTCCAGTGCACCTTCACAAACACTAATTCTCAGCGATAGTAACCCCACATTACACTTGAGACAACTAAGCCAGAGCTACTAAATTACCTATTGAGCTTGGCCGTAGCACTTTGCTTTCTATTAGCCTTTGCTTCCAGGCCGAAGAGTAAATCAGGATTATCAGAGAAGAGATTATAGTCAGAGGACATCTAAATGCTCTGCCCCTCCCAGGCACCCAGAAGGCTTCTTGAAGGGGCTGAGCAGGATTTTCTGGCTGATACGCATCAGTTACACCTCGCTCTGGGGGGTGGATGTAACAAGAAGTACTTCACTTTTCCCATCGACGGCGCACAGGCTCCAGCCCACTGAATACCGTGAATCAACAGAACAGGAGGCTTTCAGATCTGTTGCAGATGTGTCTAGACAAAGTTGGAAAGGGGAGCAGGACCCAGTAGTCTGGACAGAGGTCTGCAGGAAACTCTCTTTCCCCCGAAAAATACTCTGTGGGAGGACTCTGTGTGGACCCACTCGAAAATGTGCGACATTGTTGCACTTTTCCTGCTTGCTGTGGGGATGTATGTCTATTATGCAGATACAAAGACTTAGCTCAGTCCTGGGTGACTTCATTCACCTGAAAGCAAGGGCTGGTGGTGGGTGGCAGTGCTCAGCAGACCATGCAGACAGGAATTCACACGGAGGTTTCTCATTAGCATGTTTGGACGAGCAAGAGGCCAAAGGAAGTGGGGGGATGGGCAGGCAGACCACAACTCTGAGTTTTGGTTGTTTGAGGTAGATCAGGCCTGATCAAGCCTTTAAGGAAGACAATTTATATATTTTTCTGTTGTAACTCCTTTATGCTGTGTTTCTGTGTATCTCCCACGCTCATAAGGGATGCACAAGGCATCTTCATATTGCTGATGAACATCCCATAGGACATCTCCAGCAGGTATCATCCCCAGGCAAGCCTTCTGTGGGAACACAGGGTGCAAACCTTACTGCTCTCACCTGGGGATCTTGGTCAAAAACCAGAGGTGAATGATCATATTTGAGGTTGGGGAACATGGCAGGTACTGGAGCCATCACTTGGAAAAGCTTTTAGGGGAGAGGTAAGAGACAGGAGTCTGATGCCTGCCATGAGAAACCTGGGCAAAATGTGAACTTTAAGTTGCTGATCATTGCTGATCATAACCAAGTTAACCATTACTTTTCCAACTAAACATAGTGAAGTGTTGCCACAATTCTACTACACCCCGCCTGTGCTGTTCTTTGTATTGACTCTGTTTCAGTTTTTATACCTTCTTTGTCAGCCGAGCTTGCCCAGTACATTTAGCTTGCATTCATTGTCATCCTGTAACACTTGCTCTCCTTCTAAAAGAGTTTGATACCCAGTTGTTTTTCACTGCTGACATCCTCTAACCACCGTGCAACCATTTCCCCCCTTTTACTTCCCATCACAGTGTTGCTGCTCCACCCTCAAGTTCCTAATTTCTCATGATGTTGCTTTTGCAAAGATTTCCACCTGCTGCTCCAGGGCACTTTGTGGGAAAAAGTTATGAGCACTGATCCCCTGCAGTGATTCAGGAACAAATTCAGTCTTCTGGGACTTCTGGCCAGATGCTCTTTGGGAATGACCAATGAATAATGCAGTGGTTGTGTCCTGTAGCATGGTGGTCAGGACACACTTGGTATACTGAGGAACAGCTATGGATGCAGACAAAGAGGGCTACGGACAGAAAGGGGAGTCACCTTTATCTTTTGATACACTACACGAGATAACCCTTCCCACAAGTAATCCTTCTTTTATCTCTTCTTTGTCCCACCTTGCTGAATTTGTGGTCTGAGATAGCTGCCTTCAGATCAAAAATACTTCCCACCCATGGTGTGTGCCTGTGGCATCATTTGAAGTTCCAAAGGAGTATGCACAAGCATACACTCTACCTGCCCTCACATACATAACTTGAGGGAGCAGGACAAATGAGCCACCAATTGCATTTTTTTTTTTCCCCCAGAACCTGTTTCAAAATCATCCCCAATGCCTCTTCTGTGCAGACTTTGTGTGGCAATGTTCATGCAGGGTTGGAGGGAGAAGCACATTCCAGTTTCTCAGACTGCTTAGCAACCAGAGCTGGCTGAGCCGCTCTTAAGTGCACACCAAGTGTGTGGATGGCTTGTCTAGTACAGCAGCTCTAGCCTTATTTTTTCTCCCTCTCTTGTTTTTCAAGAGCATTCCTTGTTTTCTAGTTAAGGCACATGAAAAACTGCTGGAAACTAATTTTTGCTTTCCTGGACAGCTGGAAGTCAGCTATGCTATGCAATGATCAAAGCTACAGGAGGGATCAGAGATCTGAAGAGACAAGTATGACGCTGTTAGCCTACTTTTTGGGAGCCTGACTGTCAGACAAGGTTGGTGATGGGCTGGCTTAAAGTCCTGCTGCTGGACAGCTGTGAAACCACTTCCCCCAGAGGAGAGTAGAGAGCAGAACCCAGTGCTTTCCATGGGTCTGCAGCATGTGAGATACCTGCTCAGGACAGCCTGTCCCAGTATAACCAACACGATCAAGAAGGCCATCTCCAGGAATGGATTTGGCTTTGTAGACAGAAAGTCAATATGTTCCTAGCTTCCTCATCGGGATCTTCTTGAATTTCTAGGTAATCTCTTGCCTCCTTCTTGTTTCTTGGCTCTCAAGTGCCCAGACCTGGCTCTCTGCCACAACCTTCATCTTCCAACATGACAACAGGCTGAGATCCCGACTGTGTTTGGGGTTCTTAGGAACTGAAGCCATCTCTACCCATGCTACCAGACAGTAATGCCTGCTGCTGAAACCTGCTGGTTACATCAGGACTGCAGTTAAAATGTGGCCCCAGCCCATGTTCATCTCCAGATTCCCCTTGTACTCTCACCTGCACTTGTGAGGTAAATTTGGGGCAAGCTCTGAAGCACAGAGGAGGAGAAAATCTTTCTTTGTACATGTCCAAGCACATTCTGGTTAGTAGTCTCAGACATGGCTGTTCCAGCCCCATACTTGTCTGCCCCATGCCATGAAGCAGATAGCAGGCCTGAAAGGATTGTATCATATGGGACAAGACACTACGGGACATGTCAACAACCACCAAAGGTATCCTAAGTCCATGACTGAAAAAGCAGGTCAGGAGCACTCAGGACTTTGGCGTGCCTTGCTGTGACCTCCAGCAGCAGTGTAGAAACAGAGACTGCCTTCTTCCTGCTCAGTAGTTGTTCCACAGGTCATGGTTAAGAAGGGAGAAGTTGCAGAGGTGATGGGCATGGTCTGGGGAAAATGGTCGTCAGGTAGGAGAAGGCTGCAAAGTCTGAGAGCGGGGGAAAAGGAACAAATAATGCCAGACAACTTAAAAATCAGGCCCCGTGCATGAATCCTGCAGTGCTGTGCACCTGTGTTCCTGCATGTCCCTAACATGGCAGTTTCACGATAGAAACCCAGGAGGAAGCTCTGGGGCACAGGTTCCAGGCAATTTCCACCCTCAGTTACACTAATGTAACACCAGACTTGCCCTGAAACCATTCCCAGATACACAGCAGTATGGGTGACCCAGCAAGGTCCTTGGTGCAGTCAGAGACCACGCTCCTCTTTCCTTCTCCTGGTCCGTGGTTCTGCACAGATGATTGCAGCATTGAGAAATGATTTTAATTCCCTTTCTGCCCCCCAGATACCGCCACTTCCCTCTTTTCCTCATCAGCGCATATTTCTGTGGCTTAAATATAGCAAATGTAAAACAAGTGCAGCACACACAAAATGCCATTCGGGGGAGCGCAGTGAACATACTGCCTCTGTAATGTAATGAGCCCCAAGTGCATCTGCCAAGTATTTGGACTGAGATTCCAAAGGAGAGAGGATGGTCCACAACACAGAGAAGCTCATGACTAAACCCTGAGACCAGTACGCCCACTCATGTCTTGAGGGAATACAGGTTGCTTGTTGGTCCAGCCTGCCTTCACCTGGAGGTGTTTAACCGCTTGGAGAAATCTTTTCCTCTAGGAAAGGTGAAGAGCAGCTTTTCATACCATGTCACCGGGGCTGTGAGTGGATTTGAATTAAAAGAATTTAAAAACAATATGTAATGTAAAACAAACAAGAAGTGTTTCTTTAGGGGTGTGGTCTAGCTTTGCAGCTAAAGTTAAATGACACCAGAGAAACCTCGTCAGTTTTTGAACATCTGACCCTGAGAACTATTTTTGGTGCAGTGATTTTTGAAGTGATTAATGACAAAAACTTGGCACTAATCAGGGGCTGGTGTTGCTGATTAAGCTAACTCTTCCTTGGCTCACAACAGGCATCAGGAATAGAGTGGGCAGGAAGCTCCCCAGAGTGCCAGAAGAGGCAGAGCACATCAGGACCTCCCGAGCTGCTTGCTTTTCAACAGGGAAATTAAAAAAAAAAAGCTACAGACATCCAACTCCAGAGCTGAGCTCAGCAGTGCTGGAGTGCTCTGCTCCTCCTGTGGCTTCATTTTTCTTTGAGAATATTTTTATATGGATTCTTTTCAACATTCCCACCCCTCTCTCAAAAAAAAAAAAAACCAACTGCTAGTGTGGCACTCCTTGCATGTGTTTGTAGGAGGACCTCAGAAATGCTATCTAGTTTCAAATCTATCTACATCTATAAACTCTCTCTTTTCTCCAAGACATTCAAGAAAAGGAAATCTGTTAGTTCAGTGTGAAGGCCCAATCCTTCATTCCTCATGTAAGCCTAAGTTCCTGGATCATTCAACTCATAAATTGGACAGATTCTGCACACGACACTCCAGAACTCAGAGGTTCCCCAGAAGAAGCAGGCTATGCTTGCTCCGCTCTTTACATTACCAGCATTAAGAAACCACAGTGACCTCTGGTCTGCTGGTGACGTTCAAGGCAGAAAAAAGTCTTATTTGCTTGGTGCTACCTCTGTTAGCTCTGTGCCATTACCTGGGCCCTGTCCTTACTTTTTCTTCTCTGGTTGCAGGAGAAAACACAGTGAGTGGGACTTCAAAACTTTCAGGAGCTCTCAGTTGGCAAACTGCACTTCTACACAGTCACAACCACCCTGCTGAAATGAACACGGTGTCAAGTAAGTTACATCCATGTTCACAACAGAGCCCTTCCACTGCCCTGAGCTACCATGTAGTGAGAAGGATGTGAGCAAAGCTTCACTTATGCTGTAGAGCCTGAACACTGGCCAGCCTTGCTAGCCACTGGCATCTTAATCACAAACTTCAGAGAGCCGTAGGGCTAATATGTGAGATTTTATAACCTCATCTCCCTGAAGTCCTGCAGGAGTCCCTGAAAACTTAATGTCTATGTCAATGAAAATAAAGTCACAGAGCTTTTAGCTATCCCACTGAGCTCCCCAAGAAAGGCTATCCCTCTCTCTTCCGCCACAGGTGGTTGTGACACCCCTACAGGAAAGCTCCTGGATCGCTGCTTGGCTGCTGCCATACCTGAACCATAGGCACACTCCTCAGGGGACACCAGAGGGCTTTTCACTCTGGTATTGCACAAAAGCTCATCATTGCGTGTGACTTCCCCTAGGGTTGGGCATGGGGTGGGCAGGAAGGCAGGGGTGGCCCGGGGAGCAGCCGGGTGTGATGAAAGGAGAGCTGTTGCAAGCTCTTGTGTACAGTGCTATAGGCACTTCAGAGAGCTCTGAGTTTTGGGGGCAGTTTTGGGTTTTGCTTCCCAGGGTGGTCATTTCACCTGGGATTATGGGATTAAGCATTTATTGAGCTGGGCTACTTTGAGTGTATTTTCCTCTCTGAGAGATGGGTTGTGACTAATTTTAGCCAGGCTTATGCAATGCTGTGACATAGGCAGTAAAGGCCAGGGGTTTCCCCAAAATACCCCTTTATTTTCTCACTCTTTGTGGCTTCCTTTCTTTCTACCTCACTTTTTTTCTTTCTATCTTTTTACCAACCATTTGAACTCTAGGTATCATTTCCAAGCTCTGGGTCTCTTAACTTTCCAATTCCCAGACTGTCCACAATTAAACCAGAGTAAGCCAATGTCAGCCTTTGGAAGTTATGCAGAGTTAAGCCTATTATGCTCAGGATTTCCATAGCGGTTTTTCTTCACCTGTTTTCCAGTTGCCAAAGACACAGGAATACCAGTGACTCTTCACAACATAAACCCCTACTTCAAACTATTTCTCCACTCTTGGATGCCAGATCAAGAACATACTGCTTAAAATTCTGTGAGGCCTGACAACACCCCTCACCCTCACAAGCAATGCTGAAATATATATATTTCCCTACTGTTGGGAAATCTTCCCACCACTAACTTTTTAGTGCCTCTGCGACATTGTCAAGTGCTTGACTGCTCTTTTCTCTCTCTTTCTCTCTAATATATGCTCTCAGACTGTTTTCACTCCTTGTCTTTTAACTCTGCACTTCCTGACCCAGTTGTTTTGTGCCTGTCACACCCTTGGTACACCAACCACAAGTCTTTGGTTTTAGCATCCTGGCAGGCGGAAGCTCATTTCACAGGCAGCTGAGCTGTGCCTCGAATTATTAAAGGGGTGAAGTTGTTTACGCCACCTGCTCATGGTAGCCAAGCCACATTTATTTTGTGAATTTAATGATGGGACTGAGTGACAAAAAGCTTGTGTTTCACAGAGCTTTTTAAAGACACTATGTAAAAACAGGAGGGGAAAAATGTGTGAAAAAGAAGGCAATTTTGCTTCAGACTTTAGTAAGACACTTGTTTTGCAAGCTTAGAAGATGCCCCAAGCACACCTGATCAGTGGTTTCTCTCTGGCTCGTACATACCTTCCTCTTTTCTCTGAGGGCTGGTTAAATGCCACTTGTTTATTTGACTTGTTTTTTCCCCTCACTGTTGTTATTATTAGTGATCTAGAAATATTGTCAACGGATATGAACCAAAAGTATTGTCTTCAAGAAACAGAGAAGGAAACACCAAGAAGATCAAAGATCTTTAATTAAAAAATAGAGAGAGAACAAAGCAGAAAGTGTCTCTCATTTCAATATTTTTTTTTTTTTTTCATTTCGGGCCTCATGGACTCAAAATTTCCTGCTTCATAGATGGAGCAGGATGCCCTGTTAAAAATAGCCCTCCAGCTGCCCAGGACAGCTGGAAGTGCCGACGGGTCGGAGCACTGGGGGTGGGTCAGTGTGGGGGTGCCTAGGGTGGGGATGGGTGTCTTGCACTGACTCCTCCAACCAAAAAAAGCTCTCTCCCCAGTTCGCATAACTCTGTGTCTGCCCGTGGATCACAACCAAAAAGAAGCAGCTGCAAGGAGCAGGTGAGCGGAGTATTCAGAGTAAACAGGAATAAGAAAAAATGCTCCGTAAGAGAGCACCTTCTTTTCCTTGATGGCCTTGTACTGTGTGTTAAATAAGTCTGATCATGCTCTTGGAGAAAGGTGCTTCAATCTGAGTTTACAGGCCAAATATCTCCACAGTCTATCTATCTGGATGAAGCAGACACTGTTGCCTTGGTGATGGGACTTATCCTCTGAGCTGCAGCAAGGACAGCACACGTGTTCTCCACGTTCAGGAACGTGAGATAAGCCGAAAGGACAAGTAGGGCTGGTGGGACCTGTAAACGTTTTCAGGACACTGATCCACTTTCTCCCAGCAGTCAGGAAGGAGGAGCTCCCATGCTTGATACATCGCAAGGTTGCTCATCCTTACAATAGCCTTCTGAGATATTAGGCACTTGTATGCTGGATAAAAAGTAGCCACTCTTTGGGATGAAAACACAGGAAAAACTGTATCTCTGTATATCTCTGAGGGAGGCATCTGCTGGAATACCCGTAATGATATGCACACATGAATATTCTAGGAAGACATGTTTCTCTTATAGCTGCACCAGTTTGATGTGCTCTGTGGGGAGGGGTCATGCCTGATGGGGCTCATGAAAGCAGAGCTAGATAAGGCATGGAAAGAAACCTGGTCCCATGGGTCACAGACAAGCTGTGACATGGATGCCCCTGCGTGACGTTTTGACAAGTCACTGCAGTTGTATGCCCAAGAGAAGCATAGTGTCTTGTATTGCTTTAGGGGAAGAGAAAAGTGGCTTAACCTGAATTGTTGCTGAACAAAGAGTATGTCTCAACTTTAAGTCAACATCCAAGGCTTTATCCTCATTTTTCTCCAGTACCTCTAACCTCATTATGTGCAGGCAGTGCATACAACCATGTACATCAGCTATCTTTCGTTTCAGCTAAACCTCAATGCTGATCCCAAACCCCAGAGCTAGAACTCCTTTCTCTCCTATAGGAGCAGGCAGGCTTTACAAGGATGTAAAGGCATCTGGCACATTTTTAAAGCACACCATAAAAGTTTGATGCAGTTACTGTCCTGCTGGGAGCCTTGATGGACAGCAGTGCTGGAATGTATTTCTGTGCCATAACAGCACATCAGTCCTGGGCAAGGAAAGGGTCCTGTGACTCTGAGACTTTGCAGGACACCATCTAAAGTGGGGCTCAGGTCTACTGAACTAGAGCATGGGCTTTCTTACTGAACACAAGGAAAAGACAGTTTTGATTTCTTCCGTCACACCTTGAAAACATGCATGGGATTTTGCATCAGCTATGGTCTGAGAGGCTGGTCATGGTTACCCCAGGTGCAACCAGAGGGCACATAAAGGAGGTGAGAAGTAGAGATGTGAAGAGAGATCAGTCTAGAGCAGGTGCATGAAAAGATCTATGACAAAACACAGCCTAATTTCTACTTTTCCTGTTCATTCTCGGTTTGAATATGTTGATCACTGCTAACGAGATACTTGGACCCATATGCTTGCTGTGTTTGCTGAGTGCTTGCAAATTCTGTGCATAGATGTGTCTCCTTGACCTAGGAGCTCCTGCTGTGCCAAGCCTCTAGTCCCAGTCAGAGGCTGTGCTGGGGCGATGGCATCATGCCTCTGTGTGAGTCCTCAGCTCTCCCGCGGAAACCAGAATCTGTCAACAGAACTGACTCGTGCCCAAATCTTCCTCCCTCTCTGGGCCCGGGAGCCACAGGAGCATTCCTGGCTCCTCATCTTAGACAGAGCCAGGGAAAATCCATGCCTGTTTGGCTGCAGTGATGAGGGGAAACCTTCTGCTAGAGGAAGGGATTTCTTTTTAATGAAATATAACTTCAGAATCTAAAGGCACTTAGAGTCACTAAAATTTAAACAACATTTTCCCCAGAGTAGGTGTTTTGACCTAAGAAAAATGTAAGACTAACTGAAGACACTTGCCTTGAATTAACATAGTGAGTAGGGCCATAAAAGAAACAACACCTATCACTGACTGTGCTTTCAAGAGGCTAAAAGAGTTTCTTCTCAAAACTTTTGCATACTACAGCTGTGCTCTGCTAAACACTGGCCAGGTTGCAGAGAAGAGGGAGTTGTGCTTCACTGAACCTAAGCACAGTCACTTGCAAAGCCTCTCTGAAGGAGAGAGCACAATGTCAGTGCAAGGCTGTTATTAGAAAACAAGAGTTAGCTAACAAAGTTTCTTTGAGGACAAACGTTTCAAAGCCTTGAATATCTGTTGCAAGAGTCAACCTGATTTTTTCTGAAAATAGTTCTAGCATACTTGGTCACAACCAGCCCTGTGACTTGCCATTTCAATGTATAATAGGGAAAAATTATTTCCTCCTGGAGCATAAGTATATGAAAATGTTGGAATTATCAATTATGCTGAAGAAAATACAGAAGTTTTCAACAAATGTTTTGGTTTGCATGTGGGAAAATATCAGTGCCAGCTTACAGTCTATATCAATGAGAAAATATTTCCCCCTTTATCTTTCCCAAAGGAGAATTTTAAACTGTAGTTTTGAGAAGAGTTATTCAAGGAACTTCTTGTTGATTTTTCAAAAAACTTGAAACACTACAGGAATTCCAGAGAGCTATGAGTTCGTGTTGTGTCACCAATGATGTGATAGCCTGGCAGTGGTCCTGGCCTTCTTATGGAGTACCTGATGTAAGAGTCATATAAGCAAAATTAAAGGAGATGGAATACAATCAGTTGCACTTGTTAGAATTTTCAAGAAAATAATTGCATTGATAGTGTACTTGGACTTCTGTAAGAAATAAGACTTGGTACTGCATGAGATCTTGACAGATGTAACACAGCTGAGAAACCATCAGGGATGCCAGTTTCTAGTGAGGACATACAAAGATTGGTTCTTCCCTATGGGATTGAACTCTTTTCACTTCAGTGACCTGAAAGGGAATTTTAAACAGTGATTGACTGAATATGTAGGTGGCACAGATGTCTGGAGAAGTGGTAAATCAAGAACAGGCTACTTAAGAAAGTGAGATAACTCATCTGGCTCTGTATGGGCATAGCTGGGAGCAAAGGAGATAAGCCATAGTTATAGCATTGACTATGTCCTGAGAAATTCGACTCTGAAAGACTTGGAGATTATAGAGAAAAATCTGGTGAAGAACAGACCCTCACATGATGCTGGCACCTGAAAAGACTTAAGCAGACCCTTGGACTGATCCTGATATATATATATATTTATAAAGTATGAGTGAACAGATCACATAAATTCTGGATTTCTCCCTGGTCTAACAGTTTGGGAGCACTAGGCTCCATGCTGGTGTCCACCAAGGAACTGGTCTCAAGAACATGAAAATGCTTAAAAGATTAAAACTTTATAAGGAAACTGTCATGATAACAGTCTGCTTGGCAAAGGATAGGAGTGGTCTGAATACATTCTGTAGATAGTAAATGAGATATTTATATTCACAAAAAATAGTGAGATCTTAGCTCTCCCTGGACAAGAAGGAAAACTAACTTCAAAAGACTAGACCAATCAGTGCTAGAAGAAATAAGATGCAGCTGTCTTTAACTGTGACAGTAGCTAAGCATTGGGACAAGTTCAAAAGGTAGACAGAGATCTGCCATCACCGTTTTCCAAACCAATCTGGATGTGAAAAATAATAAAAAATAGCGCATGCTCTAAGAGCTGTGGTCTGCACTGAGCTGGGAGTTCAACATCTGACAAATGCCTCCATCTGGCCTAAAAACCTGTGACTAAGTTTTGGCTGGCGCCTGGGTTTCTGCAACATGAGCAGGCGAGGGCTGCCCTGTGAGTGAAACAGGCATTGCTCCTCCCCGCTCGGATCCCACCCAGCCCGGGGGAGAGAGCTGGGTTGTCCAGGGTCAACAGCGCTCCCAAAATAGCAGCCAAAAAGTTAATGTTTCCCTGCTAACCTGCTCAAAAAAGAGGAGAGGGCGGTGAAGGGGAAGGCCATCACTATGCCTGTGTTGTCTGGGCTCTCCGGCTGGCAGATTTGGGAGCCAACAGACCCTCTGTCTGAGAGAGAAGCTGGGGTACATTTTTTCCCAGTTACATGTAGGTGAGTTGAAGAGGCTGTCACCAACTCATAGCCTCGTAGGATAACTCAGGTGGGAAGGGACCTCAGGAGGTCATCTGTTCCAACCTTCTGTTCCAAGCAGGGTCATAGAGAGGTTTTTAAAATGTTCTTGCCTTTGAAAAGCAGGATCAGCCTCTAGCTATTGCAGGATCAGCCCTGCCAGAAACAACTTAGCTGAGAGCCTGGAAAGGATTTTTTAAATGGTGTATCATTCCCTTCAGATAACACAATATATGTGTCAAATAACTCAAACACATTTCTCTCCTTCCTACATTTCTAATTAAGAACATAGGCTAAAGGTTTCAGAAACAGCAATGAAGCCTAAGTCCCACTGGCTCTTCAGAGCACTTGAAAATGTCCATATCAAGTAAGAGCATGTGGATGATTATCCTGGGAAGCAGTATCCACCTGTGTTGAGTGCAGAATGCAGGGAATGCAACAGGGTACATTCAATGCTAGTTGATTTGCCCAATGGCATCAGGTGTTCCCTGGACTATCAGCACTTTTTCCATAATGCAAATGCTTCTGCCCTCTTCTTTCTGCAAATTCGTTGCCCTTCTGAGCCCAGACTGGGACACAGGGTGAAGAGTGGGGGCATATAGACGTGAGAAATGTATTTGAGTACAGACAGTACATCACTGAAACTGCTTTCTTTTCAGAGTTGGTGCCTTTCACTGGGGCTCAGATAACTTGATTTGGCACTATTCACTGCTAAGTTTTCCATACCAACCGCAGCTGAGCTTTGTTTAAATGAGGCTTGCTGAAGCTGTGCTGAAAGTGAGTTTAAAGGTTCACAGTCTTTGGAGTGGATCCAGGCAGCTCTTTGTGCCTTCAACTCCCTTGGAAACTGCGGAGGGCTGGGGGCCGGGAGAAGATTTGCATGAGCAAGTTCTCCCCCTGGCCCCTGCTCAAGTGCAAAGCAGTGAGCAGGGGCAGAAATTAGACACTGTGGGCCAGATTCTTTCTCCTTCTTTGAGTCCTCTTACCTGCATCTCTGCTATTTTGACCTGGTAGCACTGAGTACACATGTAAACGGTGGCACAGGATGCAAGCAGTGAGGAATCAAGCACCAGCAGAAGCAGTTTTAGGGATAAGGAACTGGCTTAGTACCCCAGGTTGTGGTAGTCGGAGAGGAGGACGCTAATTCTGCTCAGATCATTTAAGTAGCAAATCACCTTTAGCCCCTGCAAAGAGCTCCTACTACTTTAATGACAGCTGCACCTGTGGTGTCGAATGCCCAACATGCTGCTTTGCACAGTGCAGCCACTGTAGAAAACACACTGGGTGTCCCCCCAGCTTTCTTCTGCAGTAACTTCCTTTCTGAGGAAAAGTATTTTTATTGTATCTGTAGTCCTTTTGTTCTCCATTCTCTCAGGAGAAAAAGAAAGTCTGGTCACCCTGTGACCTTGGAGCCCATAGACAACTTCAGATTTACTCAAGAAATACCACCCAGGCTAGAAACCAGCCTCTAGTCTGAGTAGGAGAAGGATTAGTTTAATAAAAGATGACTTTACCTTCCTCAAAGGCATCATCTTCTTCTCCGGGTGCAGTCAAATCTTCCTGGGCGTGCTGCATCGTGGAAAGGACACAGCTCAGGGAGCAGCCAGAGCTGAGTGCTTGAACTGGTTCCTACACTACAGCTCGACTATTTCCTTTTACCAGCTGCCTAAACATTTTGGTGGTAACAGCTTCCGCATCTGCACTTACGAAAACAATCTCATTCATACAAACAACGCCTCTTCTTTTTACAGCCAGTCTTAGAGATGAGTTTTGAGGTCGAGTGTCTTTACTGTTGAGAGAGAAGTTGATTTTGAGAGCAGTGACAGGCAGGGCAGGCTTAAAACGCACCCTGCCCTGTTGCTGAATGCTGCAGCAGTGAAGCCCTGTCAGCCCCTGTAAGGGTTTTGCATATGAATGTGAATGTTTTCTGGTGGTAGAGATAGAGCCAGGGAACCACTCACCGTGCTGGGTCTGCAGAGCAACTCGTTTTCACCCCAGGGACAGTGTGACAACAGGAAACCCCCCATCTCTCTCAGTGCCATGTGTTCAGGGGACTTTTTATTTAGCACAACAGCAGTGACAGCACGTTCTTACCCACGCTGGGGTGACCCAGGGCAATGGACATCTGGACAAGCTGGAAAGCCAAGGTGATGGCAATTGTCCCTTGGGCAGATGCCTTAGCAGGGACATGATTCTTGCAGTTAGACTTATCCCAGTCTGTGGTGCATTACCAAACCTAGGGACCTTCCTGATCAGGTGTACAACAGAACGACACCAAAGTAAAACTCACTGTCTGCCAATAATAGGCATATAATTTGAGTGTCTCTGTCACTACTAATTTGTCATCACACTGGTCCATTCAGTCACTGTGTTTCCTGACCTTTATATATCAAGTTGACTCCTTTGTGTCAGGTCTCTCAGTTTATGAGAGGACCTTCTCTACAAACAAACTTAATCCAAACTCTCACAAAAATACATTTGGCCTTCAGGTGTAGTGTCTGAGCCTTGCATAGCTCTGCTGTCTTCATCAGTCTACTCAAGGATATTTCATGTGTATGTCTGTCCACATATAGCTGTGGAGCCTAACACAGGTAGTCCCTCATATTGCTGCTACCAGAAGTTAGAATGTAATGACAGCAAACCTCTACTAAGCTGTGATTAGTCAGTCTAGTAATTGCATGTGTCGCCACACCCTTGGAAGTGAGACTCCCAGCACAGCAGTCGTGTTCACTGCAGCTTCCGGATGATGAATCACAAGCAGATATCATGAGCTCATCTCTAGTTATTATACTGGGTTTTTTAATAGCTCTAGCAGTGGGTTTCTGCGCGGCAGTGCACAAGTTGAACTACTCCTGATGGAGAAGACAAGACAAAAGATGGGACAAGTCCATTTGGAGCACCTAACCTAACCTCGGCCCAGGCCATGTTCATTAGCAAATCCTGTGGCAGCACTTTGATCATCACAGGAAAGTGAAAATCCCCTTACCAATTCAAGCACAGCCTTCCTCTGGATGTGAGGTCCCTGGAAGGTGGTGCTGCAATCCATGGATCTTGTGCCTCCCCCTCACTGTCACATCAGGTGCCTTGGCTGCACAACCTGGGAGTTGCTGCCTTGCCAGGGTAGGAAAGCTGTATTTTCCTAGGTGAATGTGGTAGAAGCCAAGAGCATCCTAGGGCATCTGTTTGGTAGGGTAGTATGGCTTGACTGCCCCAGTTGTTTCCCTGCCTCATCAGCAAGACTTCTTGAGGAACTCTGTTTCTAGGAGGGTCCCCGTGATCTTTGCTTTGCTTTAAAATTACCCTTGGCTATTTCCCCACAGAGTAAAGATGACAGTTTGGACCAATAGGTAAGGGAGAGGACTTGTTTCTGGCCCCACTGGACAGGCTTGGGGAAGTCACTTCTTTCTAGACTTCCTCCCTCACTCTTTTTCCTGCTCTGCTTATTTGAAGTGATTTCTTCACCTCTAATTAGAGCTGCTCCCTATTGTGCTCATGGGAGCATCCCTCTGCCTCAGTAAGGCCGTCCTGCCACAGTGCTGAGTAGATGGAAACAGTCATAAAAAGAGAGAAACAGCATTATGGGGTGATGAGGAGAAGCAGAGAAAAATGAGAGAGGCGTGAGAAGAGATGGAGACATGAAAGCTGCAGAGGAAAAGAATTAATTCGGAGGGAGGGGATGCCAGCACAGGAGGTCGGCACCTCTCCAGACGCTGCCTCCCAGGCTCAGAGCTGGGAACTGCTGAGCTTGCAAAGCCTTGTGGGACCAGCATGTGAAATGGGTGCTGGGGGTGAAGGAAAGAAGTGCTGAAGGAAAGACAGCCACAGGGCGTATCTTGCCTTAAAGCTTCCCAGCAAAAGCCACTCCTGGCAGTGGGCAGCCACTGCTGTATGGTTTCCTGGAAACAGTAGGAGGTGGTTGGCAGAAATTTTGAGCCCCTCTAAAGTCAAGTGCTAAACTGCTCTGGGGTGCGGAGGAGCATGTCAGTCTCTGAGGACTGGGGTGAGCCAAAAGAGGCTCCTGGTCTGCTGAGAAAGATTTTTGGGCTTGATTTGGATAAGTTGCAAGATGAATGATGCTACAAATACAGATGTGAGCACTCAAACCAGACAGACAGCCTATTAGGAAGAATCACAGACAAAATACCCCACAACAGCAATGCTAACTTTCCTGTGTTGTCCTGTGATTGAAGCTTATTTGCAAACTGAGCATGGGAAGTTTTAGCCATTTACTGCTTCCTGCATAAAAGTGAAGGAGCAAGCCACACTGTCCTGGTTATTGTGGCAGCTCCCTTTTGTGCTGCATTTCCCTGGGACTTAAAGTTATTTCCTTACCCACTGTTTTCAGTCAGCCTCTCCGGATGCCTGTTACCTTGACAGCCCTTTTTCTTTTATTTTCAGGAATTAAAAGGCATCAAAAGCTGTCCTCTCTCCCGAAAACAACTGTCACCAGAATGAACACACCAGTCGGGCTGGTGATGAATGGTAATGACTCAGCCTCCATTGCAGATGCACAAAGAGGAGTCGCTTTGATTCGTTCCTGTTTGCCACATCGTCCCTTGACGGCAGCCTTACCTACATTGCTCACAGCATGTGATGTTCCTCCAGAAACCTGTCCCCCAGGGAGCACGGTGCTCTTTCCCTCAAGACAGGATAATTTAACATGGACAAAACCACTCCACCTCACATGGATACCCAGGCCCCCCTCCTCCTTGCTCCATGTTTGCCTTTGGGGCAGCATAATTTTGCCCTGGAAGTCTGTGTGCCTGTGCCTTTGCTGCTTACTGATCTCAACCATCCAGCCTAACAAAGTGCCTTCCTCCTTGCTTTGTTTTGTAGCATCTCTGGGTTTTTTTTTCTCTCTGTCTCCAGAAGAAACCCCTGACATTAGCTCAGTTGGTTAGAGCATAGAGCTAATACCGTCAAGGTCATGGGTTTAATCCCCATACAGGCCATTCACTTAGGAGTTGGACTCGATGATCCTTGGGTGTTCCTTCCAACTCAGAATGTTCCGTGAAACAAACAAAGCCATATTTTTGCATCAAAACGTATTTTTTTTCTTATTGAGCTTTTTGTTCTAAAACACAGTATTTTTTCTTTTTGCCTGTTGGCTAATGAAGCCCCACTTCAGAGCAAAAAAAGCCCCTAATCAGTTTTGCACCCACTGCAGAGCTCTCATGTGCATATTTTTCATGTAACCACATCTGATGCTCTCTCGGAAAAAGCCACCACCCATCCTCTCATAACCTGTCAACAAAAAGTGGGGGAGTCTGGGGAAATGTTAAAAACAAGGGTGTATCAAGCAAGAGGAGATAACTTTCAGAGCAGCTTCTTTAAATTACTCTAACCTTACTCTTCTTCCCCTGCAACTTACTTTATTAGAATGTCTGATCCAGTAGAAAAGTCAAGTGTTCTGATGTTTTATCTTCAGATACAGGGCATTCCTAATGAAAAAGAAGTGTAAAAAATTGTGCCATTTTGAAATGTTGGATGGGGTTGTTTTAATTCATCCCTACCCTAAATTACCAACATCTCCACAAGCAGCAGGAGAGACAAGCTGACCATTTTCTGCCCTGCTGTGCTGGTGCATCAGGGAGGTGTCCGAAACTGTTATGCCCTATTCACATCTCCTTCTGTTCCAGCGCAAGAAGGATTCTCAAGATATGGAAAGCTGCGTGTCAGAGGGGGTAGTCAATCCCTTGCTTTGTTCTGGGGCTATTTTGATGGTGGAGATTCCATTTGGGGGGATAATCTACGTGGAAAACAAGAAGGAAAAAAAAAAAAAGAGGTAAAGGAAGGGCAGATGACCCTGAGGTGGAGATAGTATGAAAGAGAACCTAGGAAAAGGTGGTTGACACTGATCAGTTTGGGAAAGTAAGTGTTCACGTGGATTTGGACTAGTTGTAAAAGTTTTGCTCTAGATATTGCTGCAGTTTCAGTCCTCCTGCAAAACATGTTCCTCAGAAACCTGAAGAATGGAATTACAATAACTTTTCTAGTTGTTAACTCATTTGCAAGTTACAGAAACTCCAGGGACTTAGATTATGTTTAGACAGTCTGTGTCAGTCTCTGACTGAACTTAGTGTAATTTTTTCTTTCCAACTCTTGAAACTTTTGCCAAAAAGTTAAACAGTTTTGTTGTGGGTTTTTTTGGTGTGTTATTGTTTTTTTTTTTTAATAGAGATATTCAGTTCCAGAGAAAACTTGGGAGAAATTCTCTCTTTTACTGTCCAGAAGGAGAGTCAGCAGGCCAGGCCAGTAGAAGATATGACTCACTCTACACAGCTTCACAGCCATTAGAAGCCCTGTGCACAAATCTTCACAAGGCTATAAAATACACACCATGTATTTTGGAGAGCTAAAAAGAAGGAAGGCTCCAGGAACTGTTCACCCAGCAGAGATGACAGCATTTTCTGAGGACCCCTGTATTACATTAGACAGTGGAGATGAGGTAGTGTAGGAGCTGGCCTGTGGGAAAACTGCACTCTTGTGCCAGGCAGGTTGCAGTGCCAGTTTGGGATGTAGCTCGATGCACTTGAGCTATTCAAAAGGCATGATGGCTAAAGAACCACAGGGTGCTTCCCCAGCCCAGCTCTTGTCCGCATCCATCTTGGACACCTTGGTTTGGGGGCTTGGGGAGAGCTCTGCACACAGCATTGTACTCAATTCCCCGGTACACACACACATTGCAGGAACCACAGCACATGTTGTTGATGCCCTAGTGATCTCTTTTCATGTTCCCTGCCACAGTTATGAGCAGTGAATCCATTGTATGCCATAGAGGTAAGCTGTATCTTTGTCCATTATGGTGTGTCACTGCAATCTACAATATTTAGCACATCCCACCAGCCCATCAAAGGTGATTTTGGCCTCTCCTAAGACAGCCTTTTTCCATTTCCGTAATACTTGGCCTATGAAAATAAATCATTACCTTCTCATAGCAAAATATTATTTCAATTCACAGGGAGGAAGCAAACCATCCTGGATGAAACTCCTACAGAATGAATATAGTTTTGAAAATTGCGCTCAGTCGTGTAGTTCCCAAGTGGTTTGTTATCAAAAGATAAGAAAATGGTCAAACATGATTTTGCAGGGCTTGGCCTTGGATCTGGTATTATTCAACATATACTTTAATATCCTAGATAGTATTTAATATCCTACAGTGGATATGATCACGCTCATTACAATTGCAGATGCCAGGCTTCCAAGGAGTGTACATACACTGGAAGACAGAATCAAAATTCAGGCTAATAGGGACAAACTGGAGAAACAGTCTGGAAACAATTAAATGCAAGAGAGTGAGATGTGAAGTTCTACGCTCTAGCAAGAATAATCCTCACAAAGCAATGGCTGCTTAATATCACATTTTCAGAAAGGAGGCTGGAGGCAGCTGGATGGCAGCTTGCCATCAGGTGTGATCAAAGGGAGAGACAGAAAGTAATTCAGGCACTGTGTTTGAGGTTAATAAGGCCTCTGCCAGGGCAGAACAGGACCTTGAGGCATCTCGGTTCAAGGAGGATAGAGACTGTTTGGTTACAGTCCTGAGGAGAGCGACCAAACTGCTCTGAGGGCTAGGAAACAGGAAAATAAGGAAGAGATTGGAGAAACTGGAACTACTTCATTTGAGGGAGAGGATGAATATGTAAGAGCAGTACTCAAGTCCTCTTCTCCACCTTTGTGGTGCACAAGGTGTCATGAATTTAGACTGCAGAATGGAGGAAGCAAATTAGGAAGCAGATTAGGTGGCAAACTAGCAGAAACTAGGAAGAAGCAAGTTAGGAAAAACCCACTTTGCAACAGTCAAGACAATGAAGCAGAGAAAGAGTGCTTGGGTGAGTCAGCACTGAGTGAATTAGAGTGCTGCTTTAACTTACAAAGCATATGTAAATCTTTTGAAGAACAGAGTAGACAAGTAGCTATTGGGAATAATATAAGAATAGTTGATTCTGCCTTAGGGGAGGGCAGTGGGAGTAGGGGTCTCTTGAGGTTAGACTCCAATGTTGTTTTGCTGGAGCAGCTATTGAGTAATGCTGGATTTCTACTTTTTAGATTTATTTCTCAGTGACACATAGCTGAGTGCTAAATTTTCCCACTGCTTGAGGGGTCCAGCACATTCCAGCAGCTCTTGACTGGGATGGGAATATTTTTGCAGTTTCAACTGATTTCAATATCCCTACCAGCTTTCTCCTTCTATAAGAAATCTTCATGTCTGGTTGCTTGTGCCTTCATTCTTTCTTCCTAGTTATTTTCACACCTATTCCTCTGTGATCCAGTGAGGTCATTGTCATCAGCAAAGAATAGATGATGGGTTTTTTATCCTTTGATGATTAAATCCCATGGGTTTCCTCTCAGAAGTATTTCAGATTGTTACCATAAATTGTTAAAGAGAAGCAATCTGCATACCATAATAACATGGAAGCTATTTCATGTTATCCCCAGCATAACCAACAAATATGCTCAATCCTGCTAAGGATCAAAACCTTATGTCTTACTATAGGTTACACATCAATTATATAATATTTTTATCAACGTGAACAAATTGTAAGATTGATCAAATAGATGTATACAGCATTCTAATGCCTATGCCAAAGTCACAAGACCTTTCCAATTTTCTCTACCGTAGCTCTTGTTAATCAAGTACTTTTTCCCCAGTAATAATTTTCTTAAATGTTGGAGGAAATACAGGGAAGAAACTCATCTCATTGTTCAGCTATATGTCTTCCATCCCAGGCGAAGGATATCACAAGATGATTCACAACAATATTTTAGTAATATTTCCATAAAGATATGAAATCCCTTTTTTTCCCTTTAGGTAGACTATTAGAAATGGAGTAAAAGCCCTGGGTCATTTATTTTAGACTCTCAGGTCACACTGTCAAACAGATGATGTCTGTAGATAAATGCCTCTCCTTCACATTAATAATTCTACTTGTAGACTATTCAGTTTGGGGGACTTAAGTGATCTTCAGTATGTAAACCATGTTTCCAGTTTCTCCAGCTGCTGGAAAGAGTTCAGGAGTTGGCCTCCTCCCCTAGTCTTCTCTACTTCTTCCAGCTCCAATCAGCAGTGTTTTTTTCTGCTGGTCTGAGATGAATCTTGACAGTACTGATACCAAATATTTTGAAAAACAATGTGGTTTTTTTCCCTCTGCCCAAGGCATTTTTCAAAGACATTCTCTCCTATTCCGGCAAATTGTGGGTGAGATGGGTAGCTTTAGTTGTGAGATGGCTTGGACGTGTCTAGAGCAGCTCCCAAAGGAGCATGCACGCATTTCTCTAAGGCAGTTTGACTTAGTTGCTTCCATTCCCAGGACACTGCCAAGTCTCAGCATTTCCCCCTCACCTACAATGCATTCTTTTGATCAGTTCCTAAAATGCTATAAATTACTGTTTAACAAGATTCTGTGGCTTTCTTGCAGAGCATCACTTAGCAGGGACTGGTGGACATAAGGAATTGCTGCTGCAAATAATGTTGCAGGCAGGAGTATGAAATTCAGGGAGTGCCTTTGCTTCCAAATGGTGTTACAGAAAGGTAACCACAGGTTATTTCTGGCAGGATTTTCTCTGCCAAATGTTGGGGAATATACTTAGTGCAGGGAGCTTGGCGTGCAAGCTGCACATTGCGCCCTGGGTGGTGGAAAATGTCAGAGGCACTGACATTTAATCCTAAGAAAGGGCAAGCCAGACCTGCGGTACTGGCTGGCTGGGGGGTGGCCAGTCCCACAAAGACTCTGCAGAACCCAGTAAGAAGACCCTAGACCATAAATCACCATTGGGCCAAAAGGTGCTTGAAGAGCAGGTGCATAGACTGTAAGGGTATAAAAGCCCAGGGATTCCTTTGTTTGGGATCCCTCTTAGCCAGCTTGAGCTGTTACTGCGTCACTGCACCGCAATTAAATTACCTAAAGAAGAAAGACATCTGGGACTCTGCTATGGGAAACCCAGGATTGAGAGGCAAGGGAAACTTGTCTGTGTGAGTGTGGTGTGTGTAAGGAGTCAAATGGGGAATCCCTTGGTTCACTGGAACTTACCCCTGTGAAGGGACTTTGGTCTCAGCAGTTAAAGTCTCAGGTGATGGGAGTGTGACTGTCAGAGTGGCATCTGAATGGTCAAGTGGGAAAGATTCATTAACACAGACTTTATATCTTCAGGAGCTGGAACAGCCCCAAACCTTGAACTTCCTCTGTTTTATAGAAAGGCATCTTTCTAAACTTCAGTTTAGTTCACACTAGTAACAGCAAAGACAGTGTGGCATCAGCTTCACCCCAGGCTGGAGACACCAGTGAGGTAGCTCAGTTTTAGACCAGTCTGTTTTCTGTGAAACCTTCGCTGATCCTGACTTAGGTGGTCTCTCCCAGGCCATTTGTCCCTGACATCTTGTCACAGGGAATCTGATCATTTAAGTCTAAACTTAGTGGCAGTGCCAGCACTCAAGCTTTTATGCTTTCCCAGTTACTTGTTCCAACCCATGCACTGCAGGTGACCACGGCACAGTCAGTAATGTTATCTTAAAGCTGGAGCATCTTGGGCTTAGAAAAACAAACAGTAGGTTCCAAAGGATGGAAAAGCTCTCATATTACTTGTTGTGCATGTGGTAGCAGAGGAGAACACTTTTGTTAAGGACAAAAAAGGTTAAATTGAGATCAGCCTATTCTGTTTTGTATTTCAGGTGGCTTTTTGAGAACTTGTTCTGAAAAATGTCCCCACTTTGTATTTGCAACCTCTTGGTACATTGGTACCACTCTGGGATCAAGTTCTCCGAATAATTGCAACAGCAGGATTTACTTCTCCATTTTTTTAAACCCTAGAATAAAAGCATAGCTGAGAACGGAACCTGTGGTAAAGGAAATCTCACCACAAGGCATCCCCACCCTGCTTGCCTTCCTCCTTGAGCAAGTGGCACAGGGCATACATGGGGGCTGGATGGGCACATGGCTGGTAATAGCTCTCCTGAAGGGATTGCTTCATTTTTACTCCTATGAAGCAGGACAGAAAAGAGGATTTTTAAGCTTTTTTTTTTAGCAGTGTCTCACTTTTTGCAATTTGTTGAAGTGATTAGCAGCTCAGAAACAGTGTAATGACCACAGCAGATCTATTTGTCATTTGTCATTTTGTTTGCTTTTAACTGAAGAGTAACATTTCTCCTTCTCCTGCAAAGCACAGGTGCCCAATAGAATGGATCTGGATTTAGGGACCCTCAAAAGAAAGTAGTCAAAAGTCACATCCATCTTTCCCTCTTTCAGGAAGAAATTCTGGCAACTGGGTGGGCAAACAATGACAGTATTTGTAGAGTATCTTAGAATGAGGAAATCCCTGCAAACATTTAGATGCATCTGCAATATCTACCCCCAAAAGATAAAGTAGTTTGAGATGGAGAGAGCAGCTTTTCCACCTTTAAATGATTACTTTTGACCATGGTATCCTGAACAAATTTTACTCATAGAACATACCTAAATCCTTCCACTGACTGTACATAGAGACAGTTTTGAGTCTCTCCTGCTGCATTGCTGCATTAATACTTAGCTGGCTCAGGGAAAGATCACCACCCACTGCATCAGTGATTCTTCAGCAGCCTTGATTTTGTTAATCAGCCTGTCTTTCATCCTGGCCTTGTTTGCTGAGAGAGCAACTTCAGAGAGAGCAGTACAACACAGAAAAGTAAAAATAGCAACAAGAGTTTCTGCAAAATGTGGCACTTCATGCAATTACTTTTCTTCCTGTTTGCATCTCCTGAATTTTCTTTTTCTAGCAAGTTTAACTCTTGTGTAGAGACCAAACACACACACACGCGTACTGAAGCTAGTGTGAAGCTCTCCTAAACATCAGTGGGCCATGGAGCTAGTTTCTCTAAGTAAAGAAAAAATGGCTCAGTCTGGTGTTAATGAGTTTTAGTATTTTACACAACAGGCAATTCAGAAAAAATATTCATGGCTGATAGAAAATAAGCTGGTCAAAAGGAAAACTAGAAACAAACTAGCATATCCCAAGCAGGATAAGGCTGGCTCTTTCTTCTAGGACAGAACAGCATAATGGTTGATCTAATAGCCTCAACACAGGCTTCAAAACTGCAGAAGAGACAAGAAATTGGTGATAGCAAAGTAGTGATCTACCATGAGTGACAAAGCAGCTATTATGAAAGACACACCAGCATGCCCTACTTCATGCTCTCTGTACAGTGCTACAAAAAAAACCTGAAAAAAATTCAGGGTCGGGGGGAGTGGTAAAGTATATTCTATCTCAATTTGACTTCATGTTGTCCATCCAGTCCTGGAGATGTGCAGAGAGACATGATACTGCCCAGGGAGGGTGGCAGGGATGGAGGAGCCCAGGCAAGGGCTGGCTTGGTGGGTAGCAGCGGACCTTGCCCAGGGCATAGCAGCTCATCTTTGCCATCACTATGGTTTGAGGCAGAGCCCTGGGAAGAGCCTCTCCCCACCTCTCACTGTCTGCCCCCTGCCACAGCACCCTTTCCTCCTGCCAGACCCCAGGCTAGTGGGCAACGGGGATGGTATTCCTCCTTCCTGCTCCTCTTCATAGTCTGGCCAGGGTGGGTATAAAATACAAAGTCAAAAGAAAAAAGGATTTTTCTTTTTTCCCCGTCATAACATCTTAGCAACAGCACCTACGCAAAGATCTAAGTATAAGATCTTTTACCCCCCACCTTTCCAAGCAATTAGCATGCCGAAATACAAGCAAGAAACAGGATGGCAATGTCAAAACTGACAAGTAGGAAGACCATTTCCTTTTCACAAGGGTTTCACAGTGTGGACAAAGCTGCTTGAGAACAATTCCTGAACCTTTCCCCTCCCCGTGGATAATTGCCTCTGCAGCAGCTTTGGTAACTGTCCAAAACCGCCTGCTTTTGGTGACTGGCACTCTCCTGGTAGCTGATGCCCAGAAGATCTCACATTTTCAAAGTAAGGAACCCCAACCCCCATGGACTGCTCTCCAGCGAAACTAGGTTGCTTAAAAACATCTGAGAAAGGTGGAAAAGGGAGGCTGCCTGTTTGAAGTAGATAGGTTGTCTTTTGGAGCAGAGAGCAGAGAAGAAAGGCAGCTGGTGACATATTCAGTGCAGCGTCGGCTCCGTCTGAGCCTTCTTTCATCAGCCAGATTTTAAATTAATCTCAATCTGGTCTCTGAATCTTGCTGGCAAGTTTTCTGGTAAATTTAAGACTTAGAAGAGACTAAAGAAAGATACTAGGCAGACAAGTTTATGTTAGGGTTTCCAGGTGTTGCCAGCAGTCCCTGGGAAGCTGTTTGTAAAAATGGAGGCTGCTATGGGAAATGTGGGGGGATCTCCTCCAGCACTGCATACCTCCTTTATGCAGGGTGAGCTGGCAAAGCCCCCCCAAGCCAGGCCTATGCAGCTGGCCATGAACCAAATATGGTTACACTCCTGAGCTGATATTCAGGGCTTGCATCTTGAATAAAGGACTGAGTGGATCCAAGCCCTTTGGTTTTGCAGTTTTTCTTTCTAAAAGCAAATCATGATTTTTTTTTCCTCTTAACATTCAAGCAATGTTATTTCTACCCAAAGAGTTTGCTGTTCCAACATGCAGCCAATGAACAGAGAAGAGAAAATGAGGCATCACAGTACAGGGAGGCTGTGACTGCAGGCAGCAGGGAAGCTGGAGGTGGGAAGGAAACCCCTGTAAGCCTCCTCACACAGGAGCTTAGGAAGCTGAGATTTCCATAAAGTTTTAATCTTAATTTTTTTCCCATTTTTTGAGATTTTCTCTTTGAGCGCCTTGTTTGACTAACAGCCTGACTCTTTTTCTTCTCTCCTTGCTCCAAAAAGGCTGGGACACTACTGAACACCAGCTCATCCAAACATCACTTCCCAGTGTGCCCACTTGTCCCTGTACCATGTCTGGGGACTTGTGATTGATTAAAGCAAGGCAAATGGTCTTATCTTCAAGGTTTTAATGAAATCCCCTCTGGTCTCCACTTCACTTTAGCAATTAGGTAAGCAATCCATCACCACTGTGTTTGCAGGCCCAAGTGGGTCTCAGTGGGTCTCTGAAGTGTGCCTGTAAGTGTCCCTGTGCCTGTAAGTCTGCCTGAACACAACTGTTTCTGTTTTCAAGGCCAAAAGTAAACTTTTGAGGCAGGTGATAAGCCTGCAATTAAGACTTTAGAGGAGAACGCATTTTAGAAGATACAATAACTTATGAAATGAATCTCTGAATTTGAAGTTGCCAGATATTTTTTTTCCTCCAGTGGTCAAGGTCAAGTATAAGAAGATAGAAACTCAGCGTAGGAGGATCACAAAATATGTTAACGGCATAACAGCAACAGAAGGACTGACCCAACACTGTGAGTTTGTGGGTTTTACCTTCTTAATGGCTTTTTGAGAGACAAAGAGAGAGAGCTACCAGGGAAGCAATATACTGAACTTTCAGTCCATGCTCTCCTGTTTCTTCATTTCTCACCTTCATCCATAGCCAAATGACTCTGCCTGGCACTAGTGAGCTCAAGTAAGCAGGGGTGAGGAACCCCTGTTTGCTCAAACCCTCTTTTCTGAGAACAGGGAAGGTGGAACAAAGCTGTGTTGCACAGAACAGCCTCCATTTGTCAGACCTGACTGTGGGTGTGTTCTCATCCCTCAGTTTCTTGCTTCACAGCCCAGTGAGAGGAGCAAAGCCACCTGAGATAGGGATGCACTCCCTCAGTGTCTGGCTCATGCTGGTGGAGAGCACTACTGCAAGAACTGGCGAGCTTCCAGTCCCCAGCCCAGACCGCTCTTTGTTAGCTGGCCTTACCTAACACATATGTGACAGTAAAATTATATTTGTTTAAAAAACTCTCACAAACCAGAAGCAAACAAGTCACTAAAATACCTCACTGCCCACATTTGTCCTTTGGGATCAGGAGAATAAGTGGGCTATGGCAGATGCCAGTTGTGGTGCCTGGCATGCCCCTGGAAGCTACACTTGCAATGGGCATGAGCTCAGCTGTGAAACTCAGCAGAAAATGGAATACAGATCCTTGCAGGCTTGCACAGTGCTCATTTAAACTGAATTTGAGGAAAACCCATTGAGCAAAGCACTTTGCATAAAAGTAGCAGCCCATCCTGAACATCAGGGTTCTCTTTATCTTCCATTTCATAACCAGTGCTCAGAAGATCCAGTAATGGACATACCCACTGTGGGCACTACCCACTGCCTGTGGACTGCAGTACCTCCTGATCTACTTGCAGGAAAGGCATCACAAAGCAGAGCTGGGCACTTGTCTTGCTTGAGCTGTGTTTAAGATGATGCTTTCTGTGCTCTACCAGAGAGAGGTTCCCAAGAGCACATAAATATATTATAAAGTGGCAGAATGCTCAATAATTAATTTTCAGCAAGGAGGAGATATTATTTCAACTGGAACGACATAAAAAGCCTTTTGGAATCTCACAGTCTGTAAGTGAAAAGCTGAGGGGATTCAATCCAAAGACTGTTGTGAAAAAAGGTCAGACAACATGACCCAATCCCATGCATTGACACCCTGACTCCATTTGGCAGCAATGCAATTTTCTGAGCTATTTGTCAGTAATAGATGTACAAAATACACCAAGGATCAGATTCCTTTTCAGTCCTTTCCTCTTATTTTGCAACTAGGAATGGTCTTCCAGGTCTTTCAAAGTGCCAGAATTGCAGCATCCCAGAGGATCATCACACTCGTTTCCACTGGAAGTGAACTCTCTGCTTATATATGGTATTGCTTCATTTTCACATACAGTTAACTGGTAGTTGGAAAATTGAGTATTTAAAGTGTATTAAAGCAGGAATGGTTGACATATGATATTGTTAATACTTTGTATGTGTTTGGAACAGCTAAATAATTCCTTTGATTAATTACCCAAATACAAATAGAAGCTTGTGAAGGATTCGGTCTCTTGGGAAAACTGACTCAAATAACTTAGCTGGGGACAAATAACTCTTTTCACCAGCATTCTGGGGAGCAGAAGGCAGTGAGGCAGCTCTGCTTGTATCAGAAAGATGCCTGCATGCCACAGCTAGTTTAAGATAACCAACAAAAGACACGAGATTTGCTGAAGACACACAAAACCTTCATGAGCAAGGGAACTGCTACAAAGCTATTTACTATGAGTGCTTTCCTGCATACAAAGGTGTATAGGATTCTGATTGAATGACTTACAAACACACTAAATTTCACTGGTTATTTATTGCCTTTATTCATTTTACCGCTCAAAACCCAACAGCAGACAAATTACTAACTCCATGCAGTGCATTAATATAGTTTCTTTTGTGACTGGGGTTTTTAGTACTTCCACTATGTTACTTTGTCTGTCATCCCTGGCAAGCCTTGCCAAGGCATCAGCTCAGCAGCAGGCTGACAGGGGCAGCCCACACAGTAGTCCTTCCTTGCACAGGCAGCAGCTCCTTACACCACCCTTCCTGGGCTCTGCCACAGGACCAGCTGCCAGCAGTAAGTTCAAGGGACAGACCTGCTTGTCATCTAAGGGGCTAAGAGAGGCACAAGAAAGCTGAAATGGCTATGTAGCCACCAGATCACAACCTCAAAATAGCAATACAAGCCAGGCACACCACCTCCTGGTGCCACTGTTGAGGTTAAAGCAAGGGACATTTCATGTGAGGTTGGTGTTCCCTCACTGATTTATCCAGCGGATGTGGATATTAGAGGTAAGGAGGTTCTCCTTTTCTGAGAATGCTGTAATTAGAATGCAGTAATAAAGACCTAACTACTGTGTGACTTATCCAGCAGCTGGGTTGCTGCCTCACAGCAAGGACTGAAGTGTCTACGCGAACTGGGTGAACTTGTACCCATCAGCCAGCAAACCCACTGGCAGCACTGGGTGTGAGGTGCTTTTGCAGCACCTTCTGGCTCTTACTCCTGCTGTTTCTGGTTTCTTCCAGTTGCTAATAGCCTGTCAATATTTCTGGTGAGAAGAAGCCATCACTATTTCATACCCGCCTTCTGTGAATTTTTATGGCATCTATTTTAGAACTCATTTCAGTGAGTTTCCTCAGATTTCTTGAGTCTGAAATGCTACGTGTTCCTGTAATAACGATGCCAGGAGGCATTTTTCATACATTATTTATTCATTATTCTGTGTGATGAATGTAGGCCATGTTATGAATCCATGGTAGGAGATCTAGAGGTAAACTCATTTGCTTTTAGTACTGTGTGATTAAAAAGAGACTCTGCTTGCGTAGGCAATGAAGGTATTGAATTTCTCTTATCACCAAGATAGTGAAAAACTTGATTCCTTTCATTTCCTCCATCAAGGAAACAATGACTGCCAGCACAAGTATACAGTGTGATCTGTTCAGAAGATACAGAGTTGCTAGACTAGATCTGTTCTCATCACTTGCAAAATGAAGAGCCAGGAAGTAGGCATTTAAGGGATAACATCAAATATTTAGGAGATAAAATCTGCACAGAGGGTAAAATGAAAGATTTAATCTGAGCTTTACCTTAAAGAGCAGTGTTTGTTTTCCTGTCTACTATCTGCTGCCCAAATTCAAATGAAGTGTTAGAAGACATTATGTTTGGGTACAGGCAATACAGAGTTCAAAGTTTCCTGGTTCAGAAATGTTGTCACTCAGGGTTTTGTTTCTGTCTATGACAGAAGTACAGGGCTTAACAACCAGGTGAAATGGTCAGAGGTTCCATGCAGGTTTAAAAGCGGATAAATGAAGACGTGTCTTTTTGGTTTCTTTCTAGTCCTACATTTTCACCTCACCCTTCCTGCAAGAGACCCCAAACCAAAAACCCACAAACCCCAGCCACTTGAAAAGAAAGCCAGCCCTTACTAAAGGTGAGCATGGGGATGGCACTCAGGAACTGCAGGAGGACAGACACACAATAATAGGACTAGTATTCTTCAGCAAGGAGGATTATAGGTACCTGCAAGCAGTACCAAGACTTTGCCTGGACATGGAATAGAGGATAAAAAAGATGGTGCTGCTCGGAGCACCACCAGGACCTGCACAGTAGTTCAAAACCACAGAGATGGGAGGAAAAGGCAGATGGGCATGGCCCAAATAGCCAAGAGATGACAACACTCTTAGGCAGAAGACAGTCCTCTTTGAAATGGCCGATGCACTCACGGTGATTCAGTGGTCAGTTCCAGTGGCACTTGGAGGCACTGGAGGTGTTACACACCTGTGTCCCGGGCCACAAGGCTATATGAATGTATTGCCTGAAAGCACGGCTAGAAAATGCCCTGAATGCCTTCACTGCTTGCTCAGCCCCTCTATGCTCAGCCCTGGGCTCTCCCTCTGCTCCACACACCTCTCTGCCTGGGCCCCATAGCTCTACCGTCACCTGCCCCAGACAGAAGCACACTCCCAGGCCCAAGAACTCAGCATTAGTCATTTCTGCCTGGAGCTTTTCTCTGCTTTGCTTGCATGGTTTCACTTCTGATCGTGTTCATAATGTTCCCCTTAATTAATTGTGGCACTTTGTTTCTCAAAATACTACTAGCATGGCTCTTTTGTGGAGTGTCTTAGACCTGAGGAAAGGGCTGGAACAGGAAGATCTAGGAGTAGAACATACCCTTTTTTCAGTTGTCCCTGGAGGCTAGGAAGCATCAAAGTTTGGCATCCCAAGCTGCACAAAAAGACCTGCTTTTAATGGCCCGATGCACCAAAAGTCAATGTGGGCTGCTGGAGTTAGAGGCTTTCCTCTGCTACCAAGCCATGCACGAGCCAAAAAATCATCAGACACAAAACACTGTAGATAGAAACGAGACTTGAGCAAACACTAATCCCACCAATATAAGTGTGCACCACGCACACGCTTGTCAGCATTTTGGTTTTGGGCTACCCTCCTGGCTTTTTTTCAGGATGAGGAAGCAGTTCTAGTCTCCCACCCTCTGCTTTTGCCCCAAGCCCATCCTGGAGCTTGCAGACACTGTGCAAAATGTAACCAGCAAACAAGTGCCTCAGCCAGAGGTTTTCAACAAGGTCTCAGTGACATTCCTCAGAGCAGTCCAGCATGATGGCCTCCATCCATCTCAGCTGCTTTCAGAGGAATTTGTGGAAAGCTACAGCATCACAACCTTGACAGCAGCATCCACAACCACTGGGTACAAAACAGCTTCGTGATCAACAACGGACTGAAGGTGGGTGGAGAAACAGCTTTTCCTCTTATGGCTTTCAATATGATGGGAAGGGATGAGGGAGAGCAGAAGGAGTTGGCTTACATGTATCTTTAATCACTCCAGAGTAATTGGGAATTGACGCCTGGGGGATCAGCCCTACGAAAAGGAGCGAAGTTACAAGCTACGTGAGAAAAAAAATATATTGCTATTGCTTTCTGAGCACATCTTTGCTGGTGCAAATTCTCTCCCCTGCTATCAAACAGTGGGAGGTTTTTTTTTACTTTGGTGGCAGGAATTGAGCTCCAAAGACAAATTTTCAATTGCTATACTTTGAAAGGATGCAAACAAAAAAATCAACAATGAAGAACAGAAAAAAGAATGCCCAAAATGCCCATGGTGAGAATACAGAGCTGTACAACTTTTCGGTATACAGTTAATATTTTTATCTAGGTATAGAAGACATATTTTTTCTTTGAAAAAGGTCAAGTAACAGAGCAAACACAAATCCCATGAAATTGCTGTTAGCCAAACACCAGTTCATACTGGCTATGCAATCACTTAATCTGGTTATGGACTGGAAACATGGATCTCGAGCAGACTATTTTTAATTTGTAGATAAGTGATGGGACTGCAGAAGGAGAGAAGCAGAGTGGGACAGACTCATGGGTACCCCAGCTAAACTGGGTACATCTGTGCCAAATTTTTCCACTGAAGGAAAGGAGGAGGAGAAAAGGAACAAGGAAGCAAGGAGTTTGGAGAAGTCAAGTAGCATCACCTAAATAAAGTCCCTGGCCCAGATAAGCCTCAGCAGCTGTGTAGGAGACCTCAGAGAAACACTTCCTTACAGAAAGAGATGCTGAAATCCTAACTGAAAGTTAACCTGAAGTTGAAAATCCCTGTCTCAGAGTAGATCCCCAGTAACTTTCTGACAAGACATTTTGAACCTTACAAAACCATCTCAGTGAAGTTAAGCAACATTCTGGTAAAGGCAGAAATGATCATCAATTATAATTTCCACTTGATTTGAAAATTATGTGGCCTTGGTAAATCCCGTTTCAGCAGCAAACACTCAGCAGCCACATAACTGTCTCATGAACATTTGAGAATTGAGAAAACTCAGGCACAGACCAGGAAAATGTTTACCCACAATCATCAAACAAATCTGTGGCAGTGAATGGAAGAGAGTGATTTCTTGCTGAAGCTACATTGCAAAATGTCCTTTCAGGGCAGAAACTGAGCATGGTGGTGCAATTGCCAGGAGGTCACTGCCTGACAGCAAGTTTGCTGCTGCATGGAAAACACTTTACTCCTCCTGACAGTAAGTCAGTCTTTAAAGAGCAGGAAAAATGGTTAGAGATGACACAATAAAATAATTGCAAATTACTGCAGCTGCTGCTCAGTCACCCTGTGCAAATCTCAGGGTGTGTTCTACATCGTGTGTCCTCTCATCACAAAATAAACCCTCAGCAATTTTCCTCGTCAGCAGATTTTTGGCAATCCAGAAAAATAAAGTGCACTAAAAGATAAGCATCTCATTCATAGAATAACTTAAAAGGAGAACACTTCAGTATTTTTGTTTGTTTTTCTAAACACAGAAAATGCCTGATTATAAAAGCAGTACACCCAGGCAGTGAAGATGTTGTTCGGTGCTGACTGGGATGGGGTCCCCATCTGTGATGTGTGAAGTGGAGCAGCCATATCTCCTGAGCAGGAGACAGTGTTACTGCCTCCATCACCATTCCTTCGGCTCAGGGAGGAGGTGAGCACCTGGAAGCTTCCCTCCTTGTTCCCCCTGTACCCCACAGGGCATCCGCTTCCTGCCTTGGCACCATGTTGTGAGCTGTTGGTGGCTGCCACCCAACACTAGCTGGGGACATCAGTAAAGGGCAGAGATACAGAGGAAAAATCTAGAAGTACAGAAAATTAAATAGGGCTGGAAGCGACCTGCAGAAATTAATTCTTCTGCCTCAAGGCAAGACCACTCTAGACAGATATTGGCTAAGTTGGTCCCTAAGAGCTCGAGTGATGGGGATCTTGGCCTTTCCCAGAAGCCTGTCCCACTGCTCTGTGATCTGAACCGTTAAAAAATGTTGCCTAAAGTCTAACCCTGTTCTGCCCTGCTGCAGTTCAATATTAAACATCAACACAACATTTACTTTTAGCAAATACTTTGAATTTATGTACATTTTAAAGGAAATATATTGATTAGGGATTTTTCTCCTTGTTTTTCTTGAGCAAGATATTTAGGAAGCCTTTATTTGCAATAACGCCAAGCCTTTTCCTGAATTTTATTGGATCACTTGTCAAAGGGATAACACGAGCAAAGACTGATTGATTCAAGAAACAAAAATACGTACTTGTCCAGAAGAGTTATGGTTTTGAGTCCAACATCCCCTTTCTAAAGTGAAATGAATGCTGTAGTTTCATATCATACTCTCAATTTTATAATAGTAATGGACTGCAGAGCAGAATCTGCTGGGTTTGTGCCAAGGGGTTGATCCTATGGGTTGGTCTGACAGATTTGCCGCAGGGTCTGGGACCTCAACCAGGTGGGCAGCAGGATGACTGCTATGGGTGAGCAGCCCCCTTGATGAAACCAAGGCATAGCTGCTCCCAGTCCCCCAAGCCCAGTGCTACTTGGCACCCCCCAAGCACCTCTTTCCCTGCCTCCCATGCCCTGATAGAGAATTGTCCCCTGTTGTCCTGCCCTGACCTCACAGCTGGGTCTGCACAAAAAAAACCCCAAACCACACCTGATACTTGTTGCTGCCAGCAGGGGAAGTTTCGGATGCTTAAGTGTTGCCTCAGCCCTCATGCTTGGCACTGTTTCAGCTCTGCTTGTTGCTGGCCACTCCAGCTAGCAAGCATCTGATATCACACTGTACATGAGATGTAACAAGCACACAAGCTGCTGGGAGGTACAGAGGTACAGGGCAAGGCAGAGAGCAACTGTGTCCAGATGAAGTAGCTTTGAGTTGGTGGGAAAACTCTCTTTGTATATGACATAGAGGGGCAAAACATGTGCTATTTGTGGTGGGGAATGAATGGGTTGATTCAGCTGAATAACATCATGCATCAGCTGTTGCTGGTAGTTTTCATATGCAAAGGAAATACTTTACGTAAGTAAAGGCTTTTTAAAACTAGTAATAAAGAAATTGGAAGGCAGGATGGTTCATATCTAAGCCAGCCCAACATTCAGGGATGTGCAATGCCCAGCTGCAAGTGCTAGAGCACTCCAGCTAAGCACAGAGAGATGATGCTATGTGGTATTGCTTTCATTATTTGCTGCTTAGAAATGTCTCGCTGAGAAAATCAAGGAGAGTCATAAAATAACAGTGAGTTGTTTATTTGCATGACTGTCCCAGCAGGAGAATGCTGGTTTGCATGAGGTTTGAGATCCCAGAAAGAACACAGTATAAACCAGGGAACGCTCACTCAAGGTTGCAAAGTATGGTCCAGCAACCCCAGCAGCCCCTAGAGGAGAAAAATGCTCATAAATGAACGTTCTACTTGTCTCAACAGTATCACAGGGAGCTTTTGACACAAACAAAGCCTTTCTGTGCATTATCAAGACTGTGGCTGATGTAAAATGTTTGTTAAAGCTTTTTAAAAGCCATTCCTGCATGGTAAGATGAGGCAGGACTCAGAATCACTATGTGTACCTCATGGCTGCTGGCTTGCTTCACGGAGGTGTGAAGCTCAGTTTTAGTGGGAGATGGGAGTAGTCATTCCTCACTAGCATGTGGTACGGTGGAGCTACTGATGTCCTACTGCGTATGAGTATCTTCTTTAGCCTCTCATTCGGTGACCTGTGGATAATGCAGTGCTCACCTTGCCATGGGGCAAAGTGCAATCAGCTCTAGAGCAGCAAGCTTAGCTGCTTCCAAGGTACAAAAGTTAAGCCCTCTGGTTTTACTTGTGCTTTTGTCTGTGCTTTTACTTGTGCTTTTGTGCTTTACTGTCTGCTTTTGTCTGCGACCTTAGCACCTCATATTCCTGCCTGCTCCATGGGATGCTCAGAGTTGTCAAAGCTCTTCTCCTAAAGCCAGTTTTTCATTGCTTTATCAATTATAGTCTCTGCCCCCATCTACCTCAGCATATCTACACTTTGTGCATAGTGCATCATTTCAGTGTGTGAAGTGTTTCATTAACCCAAGATATGCTATGGAGGTTTCCAAACAGCCATACTAGAAGGTATGCTTCCTATCTTGTATGCCACTCCCTGAATTTAACTCAGACTGTGGAAATAGGTCTCTGAGTGCGAGTGCAAATGAATGCCTGGGTTACACCACTTGAGTCTCACCAGGATGAATGTATCTTTCGTTGCTCCCCAGTACTCTGTGCTGCTCTAGGAGCACCAGGCTGCAAGAGCCTGGACATCCAAGAAAGAGGGCAGAACAGCAAGCAGTTAAGAAAAGATGTTTAAAAAAAAAAAATCATCAAATATGTAATCATCCTAAAGAACACAAAGTTCTTCCCCAGTATGGAGGAAGAGCCCCAGGATCAGTATAAAGATTTGGGCTGTTACATGATGTTCTCCATCTTTGCATTAATCTATGTGCCAGCAGCAAAGGCAGTGCAGCTGTGCCAGAGCTGCTGCTGGAGTTTCCAAGCCGTGTAGCTGGCAGGCACCAAGGGGAGCCATCTTTAGCAGCACAGCTGACAACTGACAGGCAAGTCTGTGTGAAGGGGTCTCAAACCAGCTACGCCCTTGCTACACATGGTAGGCATTTCAACAGCCACTGAAAAGCAGCTGCTGGGGGAACTCCCTCAGGATGCCCTCCCTCTACAGAAAGATTTTAGGAATTGCAAAGTGAGATTTATTACCCATTTCTGTTATTGTATCATTTAGGGGCACTAGTCACAACTCAAAACATCTTTATTTTTATGCCCCTGTCAGCTTGGCTCTATTGAAAGAACTTTGTAGCTTTTAGACTAGAAAATTCTAGCAATCTTTAGTAAGACTTAAACTCCAAACTAGCTGAAGTTAGAGGGGTCACCTTTGTATGTAATATGTGGAATATCAAATTTAGGTGAGCCAAATTCCAGCAGTTCAAACCAAAGCTATAAAGTCTGTGCCTCTTCTCAAAGTGAGTTCCCAGAGCAGCAGAGGTAACTTTTTGCTCAGTCTTCCTAAATGAGAGAGCTCTGGACTGCATGGCCTGCGTTCACAGATCCAGAGTGTAATTGTACATAATTTCTGACTGTGATAAAGAATCTTTAACAGCAAAATACACTAAGGAAACACAACAGAGATAAGATCAAAATAACTTGAAATTGGAACACTTGAAAACTTGGCAGAGAATTTGCTTAGGAAGTTTACATGGCAGGGAGGAGTGTGATCCCCCAAATGCTGAGGATTACATTTCCAAAATTACAGCAGGGATATGCAATAACAACTCCATAATATTTTGATTAGGAAGGAAGCAAATAACATGCTGCAGGATCCTGCTGTCATAGCACACCCCTTGGCAACACCCTCTTTAAAGAAAAAAAGAAGGAGAAAAAAGGTGGGGGAAAAGGAAATCATCCCACTGCTAGAATATACATAGGGGTAGAAGTCAATGCTTGGAGAAGGCATTTACAGGCACTCCTTCCCTTAACACCCTTTTCCTCCTTGAACCTATCAAACATGTTTATAAAAACCCAGTTGTAGCCAAGCAGAAAAACTCATCTGTCAGTCTGCTGCAGCCAGTGAGGGTTTCTTTGGGATCTAACCAGTCTAACAGCCTTTCCTCCCCTTTCATATAAATTCTCAGTATTCTTAATTTCTCATCAATCTCATTAACATAACACACACCTTTCACTGGCTCCAGGCTCTCACACATTGACATGCAGAGAGGGCAACTTAGCTACAATGATCCGCTTGTGATCGTTTTGGGGTTGAGGACATTTGAGACTGAGGTTTAAGACGTAGCCATAACAGGAATATTTTCTTGCTTCGTGGGCTGACTTGTTATTGAAACCAGGTTGCTAGGTGTTAAATAGCACTATCAGTTCCTCTCACACGAGTGCCCACCACATCATCTAAAATAGAAAAATGTCCCAAAGGCCACGTGTCTGCACAGGGCACAGCAGGAAGGTGGTGTGCTATTCTTTACAACACTGCAATATCAGCACTCTCTGCATCTGTGTTCTGTTTTCATCCTGCAGGGTCTTTCTTGATGCATATCATGACATAAACATAAAAAACCAAATGTAAGTCCACAAAATATTTCCAAATACTAGGCTGGGAAGTAAAATTCATAAATCCACTGTTATTAAAAAGAATAAATGTAACTGAGAAATTGATTTCATTGCACAAAACGATTCTCCCTTGTCTTATCCTAGTTAAGCCCTTAATGTAATGGCTACCTATTGTTCTCTGTATGATGGGGCTAATGACTTAATCACCCTCCTTCTGTCTAGCATTCCCCATTGCTCCACAGTTACAAGACATGCTCTTCCCTTGAGATATCTAAATGATTAGCATCGTTGGGATAAACTCTGCAGTTTTCTGAAGCTATTACTCAACTCCATTACACATGACTTGGTGTTAGTCTGTTGCTTCCAGCCTGAAGAAGAGTTTCTGTGCCCAAACCCACGTTTTTTGCATTTCCAATTGTATCTGTAGGCTGACAAGAGAAGGTCCCCTTTGGTCTTGTCTCACTGAAACAATTAGTTATATACTTTGAACTTATTAACTAGCATCATTGTTGACTCTAAGCAGTTTCAACATGGGAGTGAGTATATGTCCTTATCTCCTGCAAGGAATCTTCTTTCAGACAGAGCAACTACCTCACATTGACAGAACAGACTTAGAAGATGCTGAAATTAAGAAGACCTGGGTTATATTCCTGTCCCCCCCCATTATATAGTTTATATAATTAGACACAATGACAAAGTTAATACTTTGTATCTGGAATCCAGTCCTACCACAGATCTCAGTAACACACTACAGCTTCATAGCTTTTCCAGGTTCTCCTCCCTAACTATTTCTATTGCTGAATACTAAATGTCATCAGCTAGCAAGTAAAACCACTCACAGACAAATGTATTCCCAGCAGGAGGCCTTCCAACCCAAACCAAACCTTAGGTCTTATTTTTGACACCTTAAAACTGTCTCTTTGCAATAGGCCACTAGATAATACAGAGGTTACCAGTTACACTGTCTTTTTGTCATCCTCCAAAGAGAAAGAGGCTTCAAAGTTAATTTTACCATTCCTGAATCCCTCATGACTATTGCTGCAATGCTAATGGAGTGGCAGAGGGAACGAAGAGGAAGGACTATTTTCAGAATTACAAGAGTTGTTACAAACATCAGTTTAGACATATAAAAACAAAGTGAGTGAAGCACAGTGGAAAGCTATTACAAAGATCTCAAAAGTATTGTTAAATCAAAATTTCCTGATTTCTTGCGTGGTCCTGTGTGCTTGTGCATAATGGAAAGGCTAAAAAAACCCAACATCAAACACAAACAAAAAAGAACAAAAACTGTTTGACCCACAGTGCAACTTTGGTTGCACTAAGGAACCTGACCTCCTTAGTCCATTGGTAGCACTGAGACTCAGACTACTCAAAGCTCTTCAAGTCACAGGCATCAAAATTTTCACCAGTAAGCACACCCCCACAAAGTTTCACTACTGACTTCAAGAAAGGCTATTGAATATCTCAGTAACTCTCAGACATGAGACTATTTTCAGTGCAGCAGCCTCATGTTCCCAGGCAGTAGGAGGAGGCTCTTTCACAGGATAAAGCCATTTATATGGGCTTTGTGGTGGGCCCGCCCACCCTGTTGTTGACACCAGCATTCATCTACTCCCACCATGAGCCCTTTAATGGAGCTCAGTCAGGAAAACCTAAGCAACAAACAATTCCCCCTAGCAGCTGGTTCTTCTGGGTGGGTCATGGTGCTCTTAACACACACATACCAGCATGTGTTTTGGCACAGAACAAAGCAGCTGTATCACTTCGTTATTCAACATTTACAATTGTCAGGGATGCCTGTTCCACCTAAATCCTCTTGTAGCTCTGGGCTTTAATTAGCAACATGTCCAAAATACTTTGAGTGCTTCTAGATGACAGCTATAGGTGCCTACAGACAAGGCGGGATGGTGCCAGAAGCCCCGTCTTGTAAGGGAAAATGTAGCAGGGTGTTAATGAGTGTCTAGTATAGCCTCACTCAAACAAGCTAAAGAATTAATTTTTATCAACATCTCTATTTATAGTCTCTCTGGGTATTTAACAAAGGAATATCAGCGGTAAATTATTAACAGAAAAAGACAGGACTTGCATTAAACTATTGCGGCTAATTAGCATGAAATCAGGAAATGAAGGTAATGAGACCAAAGTCAGCTTCCTCCAGATCACGCCAAACCTTGACCACAGTAATAAGGAGATAGAAACTGAACTAATGTGGAGGAGCACCAGCATTAATAACTCTTCAGCACTACCCCAGTGCATTTACTTTCCACCTGTGCATAAAGGTCTTTCCTGAGCAGGATCAGGCCAGTGCTAACATGAGACCAGAGACCATTCCCTGGTACCCAATGTTGTTCACTGCTCCAGTCAATCTACTTTGCTTCCTGCACACTTTTTATCCTTTTCTGCTTTCTGAAAATGGGTATTTCTGGGACATGAATCACCCCTGGGCAGTGGGTCTGGCTGCCTGCACGGGTACAGGACCAGCACAGAGCATCCAGCAGCTACCAGCAGTAGCCATGCCTCTACTCTGTTGGGGAGCTGTTATCCCATAAAAATCATAACTCTCAGAAAAAAATCTCACATGAGATGAGAAATACCTTGCTTATAGGCTGCCATATTATCTGAATAAAAATATATGCAATTATTCTATCTTGCATTTTAATTTTATGTACTGAAGCATCCCAGCATGGCTTTTTTTGGCTTCAGTTGATAATTGTGCTAATTTTTCCATCTAAATTAAGCAGTGTAATGCTTAGGGACAAAAAGTGGTCACATTATGATGTGTATTAGAGAAATGCTGTATAAATACTATGAGCAAATCCCACTGTGATTATGGTTGGCTGTCTTTCTTATAGCTAGCAAATATAAAGACATTGGGAACATGGTAGGACTTTTTTCTCTGCAGGGTCAGGAAAGGGAGCTGGAACTGGTCCACTTGGGCACAGTATCTTAGAAGCTCATTTTTGTAAGGCTGCTGATGTCTTGTCCTCTTGTTTTCCCCAAATATGTTCCTCTAGATGCTATGTAATGGCTTGGGAAGAGCCTCATAGAGACAATCTTCTCCTTTTTGAATTAGTGGGCAGAAGATCATAGCATCTGTGAGGAGGTGGGCATGAGTTTGGAGCCCAAAGGGGGGGTGAGCCACTGTAACGAAAGTGGCCTCTGTAGGAGCTGAACTTTGGTGACTCCTCTCAGAAATCTATAGCTAAAAGAAATCTATAGCTGAAAGAAGAGTCTGTGCAAGTTTTGAGAAGCATTTTTACCTTGTAATTTCTTGTTTCATACAGCCACACAGGAGATACAGTCAACGGCAGAAACCTGCAGAAACCTCGGCAATAACAGACTGCAGACAGAACTGGCAGGATTTGGCTTCATCTGAGAGAAGATCTGATCTCCCCCCAGTGGGCCTGATACACAGGCTCACTCAAAGGAGTTGACTGTGATTGTTACTAAGGAGGTCACAACAAGTTTAACCTTCAGCAGACAGAGCAGGATGTTAAAAGTCCTTAGTCCTTTTATGGCCTCAGCTAAACAAAGGACGGGAGAATTACACCACTCTTTCTCAGTTTCACGGGGTTTGTTTGTTTTGGGTTGTATCACTTTCAAGGACATAAATGCTGGACAAATTGTACTTAATTCTACATAATCTGGGGGTGGTTGATCACCAGATGTATCACGCTGAAAATCTCAGCCTCCGGAGTACCTTTTTCTCTTCTCCTGCAGAGAGGGGAAACATTCTGTTGTGAGACTTTAGGACTGCGCTGCATCTGTGATGAACTGATTGCAAGTCCAGTGATCCTCATTCCCAGCACCTGGGAGAGCAGGGTTGGGCCCTGTATAAGGGATAGCATGGCTGCAGGTTGGGCAGGACAGGCTGCGGGCCTCCACTCCTTCCTGGGGAAAATAAGCAGTCACAGTCTCTGGTGGGACTCACAGCGAGTGGAAGGAAAAGGTGGCAGGTTTATCTCAAAGGGCAGGGGTCATGGACCACTCAATTGGACCACGATTGTTTGCTGTATCAAAAATGTGCCACTGAAGAGCTATGACCACTGGACTTGCTCTATATTGTGTTAGTAATTCAAGTGGATTTAGCAGCACGTATAAGTTTATCAGGCATGCAATTTATTTGCATTTATTGAGCCTTATCTTGCCTCCAATTGAATATTTGCAATACCAACGTGCATATTTCTGTTCAGACATACTGTGTTTCTGTGTTACTGAACAATTCTCATCAAGTAACCGAGACAAAAAAATGGCCTCTTACTTTTGGCACTTTCTATGGAGAAGTTGGTGAGAGAGGTCTGGCATAAACAACACAGCATCTCTTCCCCAGCTACATTTTAAGATTTCCATGCAAATGAAATCGTAAGCTGAACGCACATTTTTGCCTCGAAGGAATGAATGCCCCCCAAATTCCATCTGCCACCACAGCAAGAGGGTTTTAAGCTTCTGCTTTTCAACAACAGCAAGAACAAAACCTGCAAAAGAGATGAAAAATCAGAGCACAAGCCTCCCACAGGTGCATGTGCTGCAGGACAGGCTCTTTTACAGAGTAGAGAGCAATCTCAGGAGAGGGGTTTTTTGTGGCTGCGTCAAAGGGCATCTCTCCCAGTCCTCTCCCATGGGGAGTAAAGCACCCTCCCAGATGACCCCCTCCCACGGGTGTGCCCACCAGAGCACCCTGCCAGCCCTTGGTGCACACACAGCCACCTTGCTCAAATTGCTGTCATACACACACACCGAGCCCATGGTGGAAGAAACTTAGGCTCAGAAGATACATGAAATCTGTTATTGCCACTGTTTGATTTATTTTAAAGTAAATTACATTTAATGAAAATACCTGAGACATAAAGTACCTTGTTTTCATTTTAATTAGCAATTATGGTTGCTAATTAAAGCAATACCAAAACAATTGTGTCATAGTTCAAAAGTGTCTGTGCCAGAAAAACATGATTATTATCTCCAGCCATAGTTCCAGAAGAGATTATACTTTACTAATAATTTTTGCACAGCTTAATTCAATGAGAGAGAGAACTATGTAATTTTTGATATATGGGCAGGACACTATGTCACATAAAGATGGAGGGAGAGATCACAATTATCCCTTGTCTTAGAGTTGAAACACAAATAGCCAAAGAATCAGCTTCAAGTGATCTCACATTCCTCACTTTCTTTTGTGTTTCAAATCTTCTCTGTATGTTAAAATATATACACTATCTAATATTTCTATTATATATACTATATATAAGGTATAAAATGTAATTTTGTTGGTATAGATTTTCTTTACTTAGTGCCTTCATATAGACACCTTTGACCATTTATCCAGGGAAGCAGTCTTTGGACAAGACTGACTTCCTGCAACCAACTAAACAGTCCTTTTTTTAAGAAAGGCATGTCCTCCACAAAAGCTAATTAATGTAGCATGACTCTTTGAATATACAGTCTAGCAATACGCAAGAGTTGGAAGCGGCACGAAAGATCCTTGAAAACACTTCTAATTGATTAATTCAGCAGGGTAGCACCATGGAAATGATTGATTTTAGTCTACCAGACCTCCCTCTGACCTTTTCAGAGCCTCTGCTGATGAACAGTAGAATTGAAAAAATTCAAATACAAACGGCAATATTACAATAGCACCCAAATTCCCATAATTTTAATTTATCACATTGACTGCAACGGGTTAAAGATGCCACAAAGACCAAAGCATTTTTAAACAAATGTACCTTTAGAATAGTGGCAATGTTAGTGTCAGTAGTAATGACTGATCTCAAATGACTGATCTGACTCACAAATAATATAAGACTGTGTTCTCCTTAGATAATGATGAGGTGTAACAAACATGGTGATAAGGACTATTAGAAAGGGTAGAAAAAAACACAGTAGAACTTTATTTAGGTCATCAAGTTAGCTTCCTGTTTTACCTGGATTTGATGCAGTGTTTGCAAACCAAACCAAGGGCATGTATATTACCAATGCTTACATAAACTTAAGCTGCCCTTACTTTGCCAATCAACATAAAAAATGTAAGGAGCATGGGTCGATATTTCTGCCACTCAAATGGAGTTTGGGGGCAGGAGATAGCTGCGCTAAAGACGCATAGTTATGAAATACCCAAATGAGAAACAAGGAGGACGATTTGTAGGTGCTTGATCCTTCAGACTTGATTCAGGCAAGCTCTTGATGCAGCTCTGGCCCACCTTCAGAAGCCATGCAGACTTGATGCAAAGGGAGGTGTTTTTACTGCCCTTCCTTTGCTGGATAATGCCTATTTCTCGTAGTCTCAGAAATAACCATTTCATTGCGCTTCCAGAGTATTCATATACACTATTGATGTGCTGATAACAGAGGAGGAAGGCAGTGGATGCGAAGGAGCCCCTCGGTCCCATGGCAAGTGAGTCACCACAGTCTTCTGTCCTGAAGGAAAACTCTTCCTGATGAATTTACGGCTTTTTGGAAGCTCCTTAGCTTCCCTGGGCTCCTGTCCTAAGCCAGGGCTGGGAGGATGACATGTATATCATGCATGGACGTCTGCAGGGGCAGTTGAGCATGTTGAGGACTCAGCAGGATAAGCAGGACACAAGCCAGTCCCCAGTTTGAGAGGGAAGGAAACCTCTGTCCTTCCTGACACCCGTAATATGAGGTTAAATACACATCATATGCTTGGTGGGACCTGCCTAGACTAGCGAGCGCTGCAAGAAGGGGAAGCATGCAAACTCATGCTCATCAAAGGTATTTAAGTACCTTCTGCTGGTATTTGCAAAGGGATTTTGTTACTTTGACATCTTTTGAGGGTCTAAACCTGCTAATGTGATTTCTCTTCACAGCTTCCAGGGGTGGTTGGCTTTGATCAGCTCAGCTGTATTATCAGGTCCAACCTGTGCCATCAGGACCTGGAACTGTGGAAAATTTCACTAAAGAAGTTACAAGTATTTTTTTCATGTCTGGAGCTTAGTCAGGTCAGCTAGGACTCATATTTGTATGCATTTGTATGCATTTGTTTGCTCATTCCCTGCAATCTCAGCTATAATTTATATATGTATTTAAAATCTCTTACCCTTGTGACTTTAACACAATTTTGAAAATTATTCAGAGTGTAACCAAGCAACATCTGCCCAAGCTAAGAGCTGCTTGAGGAAGTTCCCAGTCCTCTCTCCCCTGCCCCACAGAAATCCATAGAGAAGACAGAGAGAGTATCACCTCATATACACCTGAAAACGTTTCCAAGCAAATGACCAGAGCAGATAACATTTCAGTTTGGAGTGAGGAGTGGCACCTCCTAGTAAAGTCCATCCTTCCCTTCCACCGGCTGGTCTATCAGCTTGGAGGGAACGACGGCATGGCAGGCTCACATAAGATTGCTTTGCACTGTGAGCCAAGCATCTCCTGTGGAAACTTCTCCCTGCATATCTGCTGCCTTTCCCTGTGGCTGTTGGTCACTGTGCAGGGGAGGGGGTCCATGTAGCTGGCAAAACATCGTGATGCTTTTCTCCTTATCCTCCTTGACAGCTTACAGTTTTTCAGATGTGTGTCAAAAGAAGCTCAGTCTGGCTGGGCTGGACAGATTAGTTCTGCATTTCACCTACATATTGCACAGAAATGGCATTTTTCTGCAATCCTCCTCTAGGTTCCTTCCACTAGGGCCATGGCAGTACACCTCTCAGTATTAAGCAGCTCTGTCTTCTTGAGGCTGCAATGATTTAATTTTTTTCCTAGTACAGGTGCATAAGGAAGCACCATGAAAGTACACATCTGAGTCAAGCTCCCAAATTAGTCCCTGTTAGCAGACAGACCAGTTCATGAGTTGTATAAAGGGCAAACGGAAATGGCTTAATGAAGCTTACTACCACAGGAACAGTGTTAATGAGCAATAAATAGTTCACTCAAGAACTTATGTATGTAAAAAGGACTAATACACTGCCAATTTTCATTACAGAGATATGACCAGCTGACACCATCTCAGCATCAAGAAGATGTCAGGGGGGTTGTAACTAGGTCCCTTCCAACATAAACCATTCAATGATTGATCCAGAGAGTGGCTGGGCATTGGAACAGGCTCTTCAGGTAAGTGGTTGCAGCACCAAACCTGACAGAGTTCAAGAAGTGTTTGGACAACACTCTCAGGCACATGGTGTGGTTCTTGGGGCTGTTCTGTCAGGACCAGGAGTTGGATGATCCTTGGTGATCCTTGTGGTTCCCTTTCAACTCAGAATATTGTAAGACTGTCCCTTGTCTATGACAAGATTTGGCAGTTTCTCAATTCCTGCTGAAAAACTTGGTACAATGCTTCAGTGTTTCTAAAGAGCATGGGTATATTAAAAAGCCCCCATATGCATGTGCAGGTAAAATATTAATTAGTTCTGTTTTAAATTATACTGGATTTATCCAGCAGTCTTGCACTAGAAAAGCAAAGGAAATACAAGCAATTACAGGCAAACTGAATTGCTCTGTCTACCTTCTTCTTAGAAGTTTATTTTTTCTGCTTCAAGATGATTTGACATTTTTGGGTTAGACTTTAGGAACCCAGTGCAGGAGCCTGGCTTTGTACTGCCGCTCCAAACTAGAAATAATTTAATTATGCATCAGCCCATCCCTTCCCCAAAACTAAACCCTCTCAGATACTGAACTCCCTTCAGTACAGGTTTTAAATAGAAAGGGTAAGTAGGGTAAAGCTGGTTGTGGGAGTTAGTTTATCTTCCATATTTTCCATAAGATGAATCCTCTGACCTGGCCAGACTCTCAGGTCCCTGTCTGTGCTTTCTCCTGCTGGGACATGCCAATCTTCTTGTGCTCTGTGGATGATCAGGAGCAGGAAACGGAGACACTTCTGCACTGCAGAGCTCTCCTCCATAACTGTGGATCTATCTGCTGTTCTGTTGAGATTTGGTGAATGCAACAGATGTTGTTTTAATATAAGGGTTCAAGATTTATCTCAGATTTTATATTAAATTTAAAGGCCTAGCTTCACTGAAGCATAGTTGTGTGAAAACATTACAAGACTGTTCATCTTATGCAAAAGCATATAATGGATATTTCTACTAAGCGTTTTTACAAACTTGGCGGCAAGATTATTGCTATTATTTTACTGCAGACTGGTTCCTTGATACTTGGAATATGTTAATCTTGTTTCAGTTTTGTCTTGGTGTTCTAAAATCTGTATGTTGAAAGCAAAACTGGAAATTTGAGCTTCGTTTCTGTGTTGTTTTCAAACAGTTTGCATCCAGAGAATTTACCCCAGCAATTTGACTTCTGTATCAGAGCAAGCAGTGTAACATTTTTGAAAGTGGAGAGCTTTACTTGCCACAAACACGAGAGCACCTTTTGCTTGAGTATGTTGAAGAACAACTGATATGAAAACTAGAAGTGAAGAGTTCATTTCAAAAAATTTGGCAACTCTAAGTAAAATGAAAAGTATTTTTCAATTTTAATAGTGTGATGGTAATATTCCACAGGAGGCCTGTATTCCTCCCAGAATTTGTATAACATATAGGGATATTCCGTAAAGCTGTCCATCACTTAGAAAGTAGCTGCTTTCCATTATTTAATACATATGTTCTTCTGTAATTTGCATTCTCCTCAAGAGAAACACCCAGTTCTTGCAGAGGCACTAGAGCTCAGCTGTGGGCAACTACAGCCCATGCTGGCTTTTGAGGATGACTGGCAAAGAGGACTTCAGGATCCAGTGGCTTTGTTAGAAAGCTGCCACCAACACTCAGAAGCTTTGAAAAATGCAACTTCTGCCTGTGGCACTGGATCATAACCCACAAGGTATTACAAACCATTTCATCATAAACACCATGCCACAGCGTCTAACTCAATGGTTAATTTATGCTGCTTGGGTTTAAGTCTTCATGTGACAAGTGCTAAGTTTACTTATTTCTTATATTTTAAAATATAAACTACATGCTTTTATCTGGACTTCTCAAACTAGATGCTCAGTATAGTGACCACTCCATACCTGGTGATGCTACTAATGCTTTTAAAGGCTCTTAGGTGTCTTTTGCATTTCTTTTGCCCTGACGTCCTCCACTCTGTGCAGGCATAATCTGTTGTTCCTTTTCATCATTTCTGTTTGCTTTTCAGCTTAGTTTTCCAATATGCCACTCCTTACTCAGATGGAAAGGATTAACAGAGCTAAAAGGCTTAACTAAAGTAGTCATTATATTTGGCACAGGGTTGCAAGTGCCTATGCAGTGGACACTGTAACCACTCTGTTTAAATGACCAGTTTTGGAACAGCTCAGTATTATTTTCAGGTGACTACTAAATCCTTACCTATTTTGTAAAAAAGTTAGGGTTGAAACCCTCTTTAGAAGATCACTGCAAGAGGGATATATCTCGACTAAAAAATTTTAGTCATCTGAAAGTTTTGGGACTAGATTAAGCCAATACAGTTCTCAGGAAGGAGAGGGGAGGAACTAGGGCTTGTCAGTGGGGTAATTCAGCAGGCAGTACAAAATGTCCAGATTGCTGCATTCCCTTTGTCTTCAGGGCAGGAGCTAAGGGTCATACTCAGACCTGGAGGTCATGCTGTGCCCTCTGCTTTGGAAAAGATGCTGTGGGGCAGTTCCTATCTCCCCCACGTAGCACAAGGCTCACACACCACCTCTAAGTACAGTCTAAGTGGGATTTAAGTGACATTGGCCCTAGGCCCACCGAGGAATTTAATTCCTTTGGATTTATGTATGGATTTTATTTTACAAAAGCTATTTGGCACAAAGCATCAGGCAATGCAGCCTGCTCTGCAAATGTAGGGCTTGTGGGTTTTACGAATGTTCAGCAGAACAGTGAAGTTCTCACTTCATGAATATAAGTCTTAATGCAAAGAAAAAGGGAAATATTTGGTTGTTGGGCAGTTATTTCCTTGCACTGCCCCTAGTGTTTGGCAAGTGTGGTTTTATGCCCAGACTCATCCTAAGTCCCATGAATGCTGGGAGAAGTTTAGTGACTGAACACCTTCCTTTCATTCAGTAGTTGTCTCCTAAGGTCAAGGTGTCCCTGACAAGGCTTCACAGGACATCTGTAAGCTCATGTCGTATGAGAGTGAGGAGCAGTAGTGTTGTCCCAATAAGAGCTATTGCATCAGCACAATACCTCGTAACTGATGCTGAGCATGAGACCTCTATTACTCTGCATGAGGGTTACCAGATTTGCTGATAATACAGCTGAGAAGCACTAAAGTTTTGTTGTATCCAGAAGGATGAAATGGAGGATGGCTTATATAATAAGCATATAATAATAAGACAGAGTATAGCCCTTCAAAGAAAGGGGTAAGACATGACAAATAAAATAACTATTGCTACTGGTTTAAGTTACAAAAGTTTCCGTCTGTCTTCCTCAGGTAACTGCAATTATTACCCTTTTCCTTGGATATTCTTAATATTGGTACCTGTGAATTATTGTATGTTATACAAACTTATCTACTACATTTTCATCACCAACTGCCCTCACCATTAAGCTGTCAGGTTCCCTGGTTGTAATGAATAATGACAAAGCAGTTCCAGCTTTTCTGAAATACATCAAAAAATGAATGGTTGAGGAGTGATATTAAGAAAAACAAACCAAACCACGCAAATGTTCTTGAGGTTGTTTTGAAAGACTTATTGATGTGAAATTCTCAGTACTTTAATTATTATTCAAAGTGTACCCAGAAACCCATTAAGATTTTCCAGTCACTGAAGGATTGAGTCTAAGCATTGCACGGGTACAGAGCTAACAAAAGCTCTGTGGGAAGAGTTTTTGCACAGCAATGGGTGAATATTAGTCATACTTGCATATTCTTCTTTCCACACGTCAAAGGTCTGAGAAGACAAAGAGCTGTGCCTTGGATGGTTTTGAAATCCATCAATCTCCACTAGTCCTGAATGGATCCCTGTGAGTGGGAAGGCTTTTTGCCCACACAAGTATCACAGCACTGCACAGGGCACATGCCTTCAGGTACATTAGCATATGTTTTCCAAAGAACATTTCCCTGAGGTAAGAAGAAAAGTATGGATCTTGTATCCAGTATTACATAAAGTCTACTTATCTGCAGGAAAACAATTCTCCTCCTCTCTTTCCATAACGAAAACATAATTTAAAACTACATTATTTCCAAGAATGAGTAGGACAAACAGCACACACTTTTTTTATTGCCACTTAAGTATAGTCTAAATCCAGACTCACCTATTAGCTTATAGATTATTTCCATTTATGAATATCAACAATATTTCTGGACTGCTTTTCGTAACCCCAGTGACTTGTACGGGATTTTTTTCCTATGAACCAATTGCATGTACCACAAAATAAAGTAGGCTTTCATATTGTGAGGCTATGAAGTTCATGTACAAGTTATGCTTTTGCCATTTTTTTTCCAGATTATATTTTTTCTCCTGGTTTCTTGCTTTTCTCTGATTTTTTTGTGGCAACTGATTTTTTTTTTCACTTGGAAACAAATTGAAGTACACAGCAGACCTTTTCCTGTCTCAATTGCACAGCCAGTTTGGATCAGAAATAATAAGGGGCTGTTCACAGCATTACTCTAGTAGGTCTTTCTGATGAGGAGAAAATGTGCCTAACAATGAATACTTAATGAGATTTGATTGAAGTTTGCCATCGATTCCTTGCCCTAAATGTTGCAGGTTGTGAAAGCTACATTAGCACCAGGGGATACAGCTTTTTAGGCCCACCCTTGCAGGGTAGATGCTCTGGCTGGATCCCCGATACCTGGCAGGGCTTCAGGATGAGTTTGTGGGGCTGACAGTCAGTGCTGGCAAGGGCTAGACCCAGACATAGACTTGGACCTGGACTGGACCCAGACTCAGACCCAGCACAGTGCCGTGGGTGGCCAGTGCTCATGGGATGAGCATATGGATAGACACCCTGTGTCTTGCCCCCCCAGCCCCAGCTGGGATTATGGTTCTAAACAAGTCACTAAATATTTCTGCTGCAGCTTCCCCAGGTCTTTCCTTTTACCAAATGTTTTCAGGGGTATTTGAAACGGTATGGATGGGTCCAACCCAGCAGAGCTGCAGAGACCACTCAAGATCAGGGACCTTGCAAACTCTGAGCATTGGGCTGGCACAGCCAGCCAGCAAAGGCCATCCAAAACACCCCTTAGCACACAGCCAGCTGAATTTCCCTATTTGCTGTCCTGCATTAGGAACATACAATCCTTTTTCTCTGTGTGAAGTCTTAGAGTTTTCTGTGCAAACCCCATCTGTTAGGTTTCAGGAAAACCCAGAGAAACATCCTCCCCACAGATCCCCAGGGTTTGAACATGCATTGGTGGCCAGAAGCCAAGTACATTTTGGGGAGTAGCAGCAAACAGCTGCTTTTCAGTCTCTTCCCAATACAGTTTTAAGACTTGCTCCATGCAGTTATTACTAGCATGATCCAAATTCAGCTTCCAACCTTGGCGTGAGCAGGCCCTTTTAGCCTGTTTTCCTAAAGAAATTGTACACGTGATGACACTGTGATCATTAACATTTTTTAACCCACTGGCCAGCTTCAATCAAGCCTAGCAGCCAGGCAGCAGTCTTGGAGACCCCAAGTTCATGAACCATATGTGCAGCTGGGCCAAGGGAAATAAAAGTAAAAGCAGGTCACCCTGAGAGGGCCCAGGGAGACTAGATGCCCTGCTCCAGGAAAGCTTTACAACATTTTCCATCTGCATGGACACAGGAGTGTCCAGCAGTAAAGCAGATTTCAGTAGATCTAGAATCGGGTTTTTTTACGGCATTATCATGAACTTACAATCTCTGTCCAATGTCTCACACAGTATTGGAACCAGCCCTTGCTGAGAGGTGAAAACAGAGAATCAATTTTGTGAATGTCAGAAGCCTCTCAGAGGGCTTCTCTGGCACCAGCTGCAGTTGCTTCCCCTTGGTTGGAGGGACAACCACATTCAGCCAGGCAGTGAGGAAAATAAGGAAAGTATTGCTCCCCATCTGAAAAAGTGCCTTTGTTCAAAGCACTGTTTTTGCCATGAGCACACGTGCCTGCAGGGAGCTTTCTTCAGGGACTCAGCTGTAAAATGAGGCCACAAGGGCAGGTACAGAAGGACTGCAAAGTCCACCGGCTGTTTCTTTGAATGACTGCCTTAACAAGAAGGTACAGTGACAGCCTGTGCTCATAGGGACTTTGGAAACCAGCCAGCAGTAGTTTCCTTACTAGAATTCTTTTTTAAAATTTTAAACTGCACATTTTAAAACAGAAGAGCAGCATGTCTCCTGTAATTGCAGCAGTTTTGCTTGCAGTCCCTCAGCAGAAGGCAGCTAAGAAGGGCAAGCTGAGTCCAGAGATAAGGAACTTGCAAGGAGCAGGCCATTGCAACTGGCCTCAGCACAGACCACAGAAAGCTGTGCTTCTTCACTGAGGTAGGCTAAAGCAATCCAATTAAAGATAACAGAAGTTATTTCTAGTTACAAAGCCAACAAACACTCTTCTGAGCGATTAGCATTTTTCAGACTCATTAAGAAATAAAAATAAAAAATTTTTATCCCTCTCTTTTTCAGTGCTGCAATGTTTCCCTAAGGCAGAGAACAGCTAAAAAGAGAGGCTTTGAGAGATGTGCAAAGATAGCACCATTGTCAACTAAAGAAACCTCCTTCAATTATTCAGAGCATCTGCCTTTCTCAAATTTCCCATTCTTAGAGCTCCAGCTAAGTGGTGCTGCATACATTTGGCAGTAGTTCTTACTAACTCAGAGGACAGCACAAGTAAGGAACATATGTACTCACAAGATAATTAATTATCTATCCACTTTATTTAAAGTAGATGTTGTGGTAAGAAGCTTCCATATATACGCACAAACTATCTGCCAAATACATATTTTTGAAGAGTAGGGTACTTCATATGGAAAAGGTGAACATAATTCTAAGTGGACAGGAAACAAAAGTGCTTCTATATTTCTACTTCATCAGCAACCAGAAAATTGACCATAAAACTGTGGCACACCAAAATACTAACAAAGATAAAAGCATTTAAAACCAGTGAACTCTGAGTACAGTCAACCGACAACTAGGAAAATCAGTCTTTCTGACATCTATCAGTAATATTTTGCATCTGAAACTGGAGTTGAACTCATGACAAAACAATATTTAAGAAGGTAGCTGTGAGAGTTGCATGTCTACGCTGCAATGCTATGAGTCAGAAAAATTCAAGCAGACCTTGTTATCTCCATAGCTAAACTAGGATAGTAAAATGACATGAATTCAAGGCAGAGATGTTGACAGACAGTATGCTCATTTTATCATATTCATCCTCTTGCATTGTGTTCTGAACGGCATTCTCATTCCAAGATCCCTTTCACAATATGTCACATGCTTGATGGGAGAGAGGATGCTTCATTTGGCCAGCCAACCCAGCCTATCTTCCCAAGCCATTGCATTGCATCTTCTCAGGGGTGATTAGACACTGCAGTTGACCAAACCAAAGAAATCCCCTCTGTTTCCCCAGTTCATCACAGATGCATTACCCTTCCAGAGTCTCTGCAGAACCACTGGCAGCATTTCTCTCCAAGGTGCCAGCTGAAAGGGATCCTGAATAAATCATCCAGAAGTGTCTGGATCTCTGTATATATAGTCTGTCAAGGAAGTCAAGCAAACCACCTCCAGTAAAACCATGGTGGAATGGTGGATAATGTACCCCAGCAACTTGCAGTAAGGATATCTATATATCTATATCTATATATAGATACATATGTGTGTGCCTACATTTTTATCAGGGATGTGCATGGCTTCTACCAGCCAAAGAAGTGGGAAGGTTCAGGACATCTTCTCCACTGTGGTATTTCACAAGTCACTGATCCACTTTTGTTCCTTTCAATCACACCTTTTTGATTCCTGCCGCTTGTCAAAAAAGAGGGGTGGGTATTACTCTGCATTTTTCCACATTCCCCTTCCAACGCACAAACCATCCCTTTTTAAAACTCTCTTACAAATGCGAAAAAGTTCTTAGCCGTGTTAGGAAGGGACCCTTTCAAACCAAGTCCCCCAGCCGTAGGGTTTTGCTAAGCAGGGGCTCCTCCGACTCAGGGCTGATGGGGACAGATGGCTGTTCCCCCACCCTCCCGTCGTGCCCAGCCCAGGGCCGTGGACCTCGGCCTAGCCGCAGGGTCTCTCTCCATGTTGGCCCATCTGCGTGGTGGGATGGGTGCAAGGCAGTGAGGGAAAGGGCGCGGGGGTGGAAAAGGAGGAAGGTGCGCGGGGCCATGGGACGCGACACTTACTGCAGAACCGCCGCCTGACCCTGCATCGCCAGAGCCGTTTCCGCATCCAGTGCAGGCACGGGGACAGGTCCATGGCTGGAGGGGCCGCCCGTCCCCGGGGCCACCTGGCACGGCCCGCTCCCCGCTGGGCAAGCCTGCGGCAGCCCCGGGCCAAGCCCCGGGCGGCCGGGAGGATGCGGCGGGCGGCCACCGAGGCCCTGCCGTCCCTCTGTCGCCATGCCATGTTTTATGCATGAAGGTGATGGCACGTAATTTCATCCTGATTCTCCGCGCCCGCTGTGTACGTGAGCACCTGCGACGTGGAGGAGCCACGGCATCAGTCCCTGGGGAGAGCGAGCTCAAGGGGGAGGCCAGGAGTGTGCAGCCCTCCTGGGATGAGAGAAGGTGCCCGTCGGAAGAACGGGGCCTTTTCCAGCCTCTGCAGAATGGGCTGAAGTTCACCCGTCTGTAAGTCGATGTTGCACTGTGTGGATCCCTGAACGAGGAGGGATCCAAGGGTGCTAGAAAGCCCTGCATAAACCCATGTGCACTCTGGCCTGTGTTTGAAACCTCAACCTCGCTGCTGCCTTCTGAGGAAACAGTGGAGCCAAGAGTGTTTGAGGGCAATACAGCTTTAGTACGTCCATGTCAGTGCTGCACTGGTAGGGGTGGTCAGCATTTCTCAATTACATTCTAATTTCAGTTTTGCTATTACAGTAATCCCTGGAGTACCATTCGCAATCCTATCACTGGCCTCTTCTCCAATGAGTTGACAATTTGGGCCCCTGCTTTCACACCTATAAGCTTTGCCTCAGCAAACACATTTGTAGGTTTTACCTCAAATGTTTCCTATATCACAAGAAAGAGGTCACAACACACACCCCCTGCACACCCTTTACCAGTGAAGAGCAAAGCTAAGAGGTCTGGAGCATGTGATCTGTGTTGCAAATCCATGAGCCATGTTGCAAATACATAAGCTGTGTCTTCCCCAGCAGGACTCCTGAAGCTTTTCCCATGGCAGGTCTTGCCACATGCAACTGAGACCACTTAAGGCTAGACTCAGGACAGCAAGCCCTGCCACATGCGCCAGTGTAACTGGAGAGCAGTGGATGGCAGGGTTTCAGGTTTCCTTACCATTTGAATCTCATAGTAGGGTCATCCAAAGGGCCATCGTTGATTTTTTGCTTCTGATGTAGGCAGGTAAATCTTGTGCTGTCATTGTAATGATAGATAAAACCCAGCAGATGTATTTGAGCTTCATTTTAAAGCTCTTTGATTCATCCTGATCTGGACTAAATGTAGGATTTTGAATCCCTACGGGGAATATGAAAAACTCACTGTTATTTGCACCCGATGGCTGTGTTAATGCCCATGCATAGCTCATCCACACTGGGAATTCACACTAGATTCTATATGACAACCCCAAACAGTCTAGAGATTTAAAACCAAAACGACAAATCACTGTCAAGTCAAGATAAGAAATTCCACAGACATCCATTACATTTTGCCAGGCAACAGTCAGGTCAGATTATTCGTTTGGAGCTCATCAGAAATGAAAGTAAAGGGTGGTGCAGAAATACTTTGAAAAATATGAAGAATTCGCTTTGAGTCTTGTATTGCTGGATGCTTGGAGAGTGGTCAGACTGAATTGACCATATACTGTGGTGGACAACACCGCTGGCGTTAACAGGGAGCAGCTGACCCAGGTTATTTTCTCCACCAGTATTTCAATGGGCACCATCACCTATTTCTGTTCCTGTCAAGAAGGACTCATATGATGCTTCAGGTCTGCTGAAATCATTGCTGTACCAGGCTGAAAGGGATTCCTGGGTCACCGTGTCCAGTCTCACCTGCTTTGGCAATCCCAGCATGTTTCCAGTCTTTAATAAATTATATCTCAGAATTAGGCTTCCTGTCCTCTTTTACTTGAGGAAGAAGGAAATAGGAGTTAAGAGAGTTTTAACTGGTGAAAAATCACTTTTTGATTAGAATTCAGTACGGCTGTGTTCTCAGTGTCATCAGTTACTTACACTGATGCTGATGCACATAATTTACAGCATTAAATGAGATATAACAGCAGGTATGTGTGGGCTGAAAAGAGAAATTAGATTTGAAGTGAGAAAGGTATGATGGGTTTGGTGTATTTTATGCTTAAATACTGCTTATAATTGTCTTTTTAGAATTGTACAGACAAATAGAATAATACAAGAGATGGGCTATGTAGCATTCAATTTTGCTTGTTTAAGGAAAGTACATTACAATGACAAGTATATTTGTGCTGATGATAGCTTGTTTTCTTCAGTGTTTGATGTTTGCCTTCCTCCTTTTTTTTCTTTTTTAATCACAAACACACCTAAGATGAGAATAAGCTGTTTGTAGATGTATTTTTACCTTAGTAAAAGAGTAGGCAGAAGTCATAATTTTTACACTTGATTGGTTCTAATTAAATATTATTTTCTTCATAACATTCTGAGTCATATGTGTGCAGTCGTCCGGCACCAAAGTGCAAAGGAGACATTCAGAAAAGCTTAATTATACACACCATTTTCAACACCACTACCCATTCAATTTTCCTCCAACTCATTTTCTGTAAATGAATGATGATATGTCAGAGTGACAAGGCAGGACACCAAGTACATGTGTCTTTCTGCATTTTACTTTAAAGTCTTGGTGGAGAGGAAGACACATGCAGTTGCACAGAAGAAAGAGGAACTGCTGAGCCAGTTTACACCCAGTCACGCTGCTCCTGTAACTGCAAACAGCAAGAAAAACCTTGGCAACAGTCAATGAAGGCGGCAGCCAACAAAGGCAGCATCCTTCAGTCATCACAGCGTTTCTAAGGTTAAATATAATTGCTCAATCCGATGCTCACCATTGACCTCCCAGTGCAATGTGGTTTTCTAGCAGCTGCTGCTATTTCTCTGGCAAGACAGAGACCTGCTGCAGATCATGATGGCCTCGAATTGGTGCTTCAAGCCCTGATTTGTGGGTCTACTAATTGCTTCCTTAACATGCTGCTGATAAACAAACCAGATAATGAACCTTCTTCTTCAGCAGAAGGGATCTGTTGTGGGGCTGTGTTCCCCCATCACTCTAAAAGACTATGAGATGCTTTGATTGAGATATAAGCAAAAATTTTTCAAGCTAGCAAACCCCAAACTTGCTAAATGTCAGAGCATTGTACTTTGGCTTGTCAGGTGTCTATTTTGATGTACACTGGCATTCAATCTTAGTTAATGCTTGAAAGCAGTCAATGTAGTGGTGGTAGTGGATGTCAAAAGCACACAGTGTGCTCAGGGATGGACTAAGTAGCATTTCAGGGAGAGCTTCCACTTAAGCCCTTCACTCAGTGTACTTCAGGGAACAGGGGAAAGGCCACATTGCTGGCTCAGGATGCAACCCCGGCTGCTCAGCTCTCATACTGCAGTGCAGTCCTGTGCTCTTCTTGTGCCACCTACTGACCAGTTCCCTCTGGTTTTCAATTCAGAAAAGGAATTCTTTTTCCAGTTTATTTTTAAATGCAACTCTTTGATGTTGAATTTTGCCCAAGAAATTATTAGCTAATGAATGCAATCAGTTTTCAGGTTTTGATAACAAGCTCTAATTTAGAGCTGAACCAACCTATTCTGCACTAGTTGGCTTGGTACAAGGAGAAGGGATGGGACGGGATGGGATGGGATGGGATGGGATGGGATGGGATGGGATGGGATGGGATGGGATGGGATGGTCTGTGTTATCCAGCATGTCAAGTCCAACAATGCTTTCTCTCCTTAAATACTTAATTCCTTGCTGAAATCACTGAGATTGCACAGATGTTCAAAATCAGAATTTACCTGGAGAGTTCGCTCTCTGTCCAGAGGTGCTTTCTACAACATAGCTGAGCTATGACAAGGAATGACTTCTCATTCCAACATCAGGGGGAAGTATTGAAGTGCAGGCTTCAGGTCCTTACCTACCGTGTGTGTTAATAGAGAAGTGCTTTTCTTTTGGCTTTCCATCTCTCTGAAATTAGGAATTATTCTGCAAAATTAAGAAAATACTTTCAACTTTTTTATCAAAAGTCAAGGCAATGGCTAAATAGATGTATGTCCCCCACCTGGGACATTTCTGGAGTGCTTTAAAGTGCAAAACACATACCCTGTGTATGTTTAGCCTAAAGCTACCTGTTTGCATCTATCTTGGGTATATAAACCCCATATTGAGCTAACACTGTGAGATGCTCTGCCAGTGGTGCAACAGTGGCTTCAACAATCGTAGTAGGCTCAATATTAGTATTGCTCTGCAAATGTTTGTGATAGTCATTGTCTTCCTCACTCTGACTGTGGTAGTTAACCCTCTGAAGGGTTCAGGGTAGAAAGAGTTACTCCATCCCTCATGAAGAACTGACTGAAACCTGTGAAGAGTAACACATGGATAGGACAAGGCTGGGAATCGTATATGACTGTGGCATCAATAAATAATTTCTCCAGAATAATATCATCAGTGGACCGTGCAGGCTGTAGTGGGTTGTGGGTGCTTCTAATTCTAGAGCTTCTCACGAGGAAAGGGGTGGTCCAAGCGGCACCCTTTTCTACCTATGATTTTAAATGACTATTTTTCTTCAGGGCCAAAGCAGCCTTGGCCAGGCCAGGGTGTGACACTGGAGAAATTGCTTCCAGCTGCAGTTTCTACCTCCCACTCATGCTCTCCTCCAGCTGCACATTTCAGTGGGGCCATGACCTCAATGTGTATTTTTAAAAATATGTGGAAAATAAGCTTTCAGTTTTCATCATTGCTAAATGGACTGCCTCTTGCAACTCTTTATTCAGTGGAAAGGTAAAAATGGGAAGATGAGATGGCAGGCTTATTCACACTAACTTAAAGCATGATGGAAATTTCATATACTCTTCAAAAGGGATGACAAAGAGACCATGGATAAATTTTGTATTTGGGGACACAACATTTTCTTTTTAATTATTTAAAGTTCACTATGTGATCTTAATTAATATTTTTTCCTTGCATTTTACTTGTAGGCCTGTGGGCAATTTCTTCTAAAATTAATTAGATTAATCATTCCAGAAATCTCAACTGAATGATTACGTATATACAAAATATTTTTAGAAACGATGTCAGAAATTGGCAAGCATTTCGACTTTGCTGCCAATAAACTTGGCACACCATTGTACAGAAAGAAGGTTTTTTAGGTAGCTATGAGAGATTTCTTGTTCTGTGCTCGGTTGTCCTACGAGACACAAAGCATCGAGCATTTAGGATTTAGAAATAACCTGATGCTTCCCACTTGCGTACAAAGATTTGAGTCAGAAACACTGTAGGAAGCTCACCTCTGACAAAAAAAAAAAAGCTTTCAAAATAGGTTGCTGGCCCAGAATAACAGCAGGAGACAGTCATAACTCTTGAAATATTTATCTTAGCATTTTCTCATCAATCATTGAAAATACAGCTGCACCACTTATGGGTCAATAAATAAATATTCTACTCAAGGCAAAAATCTGTTGTTTTCTTAATCTTTTCCCAAACTTCCCTTTTTTCCACTTGCAGACAGCTACCCAGTGCAGTGAAGCCAGTTCATTAAGCTGGGCTTTCAGGCTATCCAGGCTTTCACAGGTGTGAGAACTAAACCAGCTGCTAAACCCTTTCAGATGGATAAACTCAGGGTGGACAGAATTGCGTTTCTGCAAAAGAGGATGCCTAAAAATAAAAGTGGAGCTCATATGGAAGCTCCCAATATGACTGTACTGTAGTCTTCCTCCTTGAAAAGATGCACTTAAGCAGAACACCAAAAAGTATACAGCAAATTTGTGCCTGTTAAGAACCTTTAGAACACTTTACTACAATGATATTGTAGCTATGCTTTTATTAGATAAGTAGGTTTCACTCTAAAAGCCTCTTAATCAAGAATAAGTATGCTTTTAAAGTGATATCCATTCCCAAATTTACTGAGCTGCTTTCTGTCTTTTCCTTTGAAGCCTCATCCTTTACTTACTTTTTAAAGTATAATTTCTGATAGTTTTCTTAATTGTCTCTTCTATTAATTTCATCTCAAATTTCCTGGTTGTAGCTGTACCCTCTATTCTCCTATTTTTTTCTCTTCTTATTCTTTTAAAATATGTGCTGATTGTTAACACATCACTGCTTTCTCCAGCCCTGACTATATTTTTATTATTCTGTATTTTTCTCTTTAAAGTTACATTTTGGCAGTTGTGACTCCAATACCAAACACAGCACTCCAGAAACTTCGCAGGCCAGAAATTTATGTCTTTCTATTGTACAATTATGCTTTTTAAGCACACTGGTATATAATCCCATATCACAAAGAAAGCTCACACTATTCCTATGCTTTAAGAATTTTTAATAATATCCCATAGAATAAGGAATGGTTAATTATCTCCTATAATCATAACATATCTGGTTACCTTAAACCAGAGAAAGAGGGAGCACATAGACAAATAATAGGATTTTTAAGGATGAGTTGTTATTTACCTTCCACTACCTCTTAAGATAAATTATCTGTATTAATAATCTGCCAGAAGGTGCAACTCACCTCTTGGAATAGACATAAACAAAGGGTCCACACCTATTGCAGCTAATATCATATGGAGCCTCAGTGCAGTCATTTGCCTTCACGATTTCTGACTTCATACATCTAATGGATATTCTAATGTCATGACTCAAAGCCAAAGAACTCCAAACCTGTATTCTAACCTGTCGTGTTCCCAAACTGAGGTTGCACAAGAGACTTGGCAGGAGACAAATGGATTCAAACTACTCTACAGTTTGACAGAAAATTTTCCGTACGCTGTCTCATGACTCAAATGCTTTTACGCACTGACTGCCTTAGAAAACTATGTCTGATGAAGAATTTCTGGGCATTGTTTCTCCCCCACCTTTGCCCCCCTCAAGAACAAGTGACTGTATAAAAATAACCTTTTAGGCTTATTGCAGGGAATCAAAGACTTCAACTCAGCACACTGCTGTGAAGGCACATCAGTGGTCATCCAGAAAATACAAACAAATCATTAAGTCTGCAAAGTCAACTTTCAAAAATAGTTTGCCTCCACCCCATAGGCACATTCATTTCCTCCTGAAATTCTGACATTTACAGGTTTCAAAAGGTGAAACTTGAAAATTACATTTCAAATATTTGTAACAAAACTGCCAGAAGAGGCATCCCATGTCTCCAGCAGAGTGATAGCATTTACAATATGATGTAAATAAACTGTGAGTTAGGCCTGAGCTTCTCCTCAAAGTGAAGACCCTGATCACGGCTTTATTGAAAGCTTTCTGTTCTGAGGCTTGTTTTGACATGTCACACAGCTTGCTCAGAGAATGATAGAAAAATCAAGGTTGGAAGGGTCTTCTGCAAGTCACCTGCTCTAACTCCATGTTCAAATCAGGGTCAAATGATGTTCCTCAGGGCCCTCTCCAGCTGTGCTTTCAAAGGTTTCCAAGGATTAAGCTAAGAAAGCCGTGCCATGTACCTAAGGCCCTTTCAGTCCTGAAAATTAACAACTCCTGGTTCTTGTCCTAGACCCATTTTCTGAAATGCTAAGGTTTCTCTCCCTTCAGGTTTGGCCATAACCAAAATTGTACACAAACCCCACATCAGTACATTTTCCCTGAGCTGGTCATCAAGAGGTGTTTCACCCTTTGTCCTCCTTTAGGAGCATCACCACACGTGCGCAGTGGAATAGCCTCGAGTGCCACCTGCTGCTGCCAGCTAGTTTGGCAGAGAATCAATCCATCTGACACCCTCTGGACAGACTGACAGACATACAGCTGTGCATGCAAGCCCCACAGCTTTACGCTGACATGGGATTCAGCGTATGTGAAAGCATACGCACAGTGTTGGAAATATCCAGTTCATTGCAGTTGAATAGACTAGTGCTGGGATCAGCCTTTTTCAGGGGCTCCAAAATGTTGAATGGATCCTGAGCACAGCTGGCTCCAGTCAGGAGAATTGACTTGGTTGATGTGATATGTGAGTGGAGAGGGAAAATAAAGAGAGTAGTGTACTAGGTAAGGCACATAAGACCTACAAACAGAGATATTACTGCTACTGACCTGAAATGTGGTTGGTGTATCTTGGGACAATGTGTGATGTCCAGAAGGGCTCCTGCACAAGCTAAATGTTTGTGCAAAGCAAATACTTCCAAAGTGGGAAGTTGAGAACATGCATTGCTCTTCTCTTAGGAAGGAGGTTTGGATGAGTCTTTCAGCCCTTAAGTTCATAAAGGTTCACTCGAAAGTGATCTTAAACCCAAAAAGCAACACAGCTGAGAAATCTGTGTCACTCTGACATCTATTGCACAGGTTAAAGTGGCTGACATTGTTGCTGTGGTCAAATGGTCATTTGCATCATTATAATGGTCACCTGTGAAAAAGTCAGTTATTTTTTTCTTGAGCATCTTCAAGAGATGGCAGTTGTACTTTGGGAGAAGTTGTGCACTCTGCACAGGCAAAACACACTGACCTTGAGTCAGGTAACACTTTCATTGCCAGCCTGTGGACTAGCCCACTGAACTTCTTAAGATTGGGAAGATGCTTTTTGCATTGTCTTCTTCACTATCCTTTTTTCCTGGGAAAAGCTTTCAGCCAATATCTGAAGAAGTTAGATATACCCTCTCTAGCATCTCTGCTCGAAATTCACCTTTCCCATGCTGATGTATAAATCATTCTCATCTGACATCATCTAAAGACGATGAATGAGCAGGAATGTCTGGTTTTTCCCCTTTCCAGTCTTATTGTCTTGTCTTCCCAGCTCACATCAGTGGCTTTAACCTGCGTTGCCCAGCTGACAGTTCTTGTCCACCACGTAGACACAGAGGACATGAGGTGATGTCTAATTACCTTTGAATACTTTGTTAGTACAAAGACGAGAACACTGAGTTCCTGGGAGTTACAGCAATTTAAACCACAACAATAAATCACCACATAGGAGGAAATGCTGGGTCGGAGTGAGGAGTGTTTCAAGCTCATTAGACTTCCACTTTGTTGAACTAAAAAGACTTTGACTCCTGTTTTTTGCTAACACAACAACTAAGAAACCAGAGATTTAAAGAGAATCTCAAAGTTTATAGGTAACTTTTATGGCAGAAGTGAAAACAACATCCCGAAGAAGCCAGAACTCATCCTGTTCCCAGATAATGATGGCTCTCTCACACATTTCTTCTGCTCCTTTGGTCGAGGTCTGTCCTGGAAGAGTCTGATGAGGGGTTGGGGACCCAGGGCTAATAGTCTCAGCAAAGTCCACTGTGAGATCATACTCACCCAGCTCTTGCAAATGCTTTCATGGGGAAAACATCTTCCTCAAACTCTGGCAAAAGACTGGGAGTTAAGTCTCCCAGTGAGATGATCCTTGAGCTATCTTCTCCCTGAAGGATAGTGTGGCTGGAGTAGAAAACCCCTGTCTGGCCTATCCGGCCTAGACTCCTAGAGGAGTAAAGCCTCCAAAGGTGTTTTCTCCCTCTTAGAGACCGGAAGTTTAATCATTCTTAACCATATAAAAACATAAGCAAAAGAGCACAAGCCCATATTGATACTGATATTTCTTAGGCTCCTTAAAGAGCTAAATAAATGATGTTTAAAGAAAACTTTACCTAATAGGGAACAGCTAGATGATTCAAAATGTAATAGGATTATTTTTTCTTTTGCTCTTTCTGGCCACAAGGTGTCAATCCTTACTCATGAGAAGAACTAGTTGCTGGTATATTGTTCTCAGGCAGAGCTGAAGCAAAGTTTACAGCTCCTCCAGGGGCAATCATAGTTAGGAAAAAAGAGAATGAAAAGACAGTAATGCAAAGGACAAGCATAAAGCTCAACTGCAAAGTCTTCTCCTTTCATCTTGTAAGGAGATCACGTACATGCTTTGTAGTATTAGATACACAGCTCTAGCTCTGCATAGCTAATGGATTAAATCAAAACTCAATTGCATTATTGTTTTTCTGCAATATTTCAGTTTTAATATGTTAAAAAGTGGCACTGTCCTCAACATGTGTCTATTTCATGAAGATGTGAAAAAGATCAGCAAAAAACAAGAAAGTTCTAGAGACACATCCAGAAACACTTAACACTTTGGAATAACAAGTGACAGAAGAAAAAAAAAAGTGACAAAAGAGAAAAGGAAAAACCAGGCTTTCAAAAAACTCGGCACCATTTACACATCTGATAAATAGCCAGATTTTTCAACAGGGCTTTAGTAATGAAGCACCTTCTTGCCAACTGATGCTGTATAAACAGCATTTTTGTCCTCAGAAATCCTAACAGGGCACTAATAGTCCAGCTGAAATATGATAAAAAACATTTTTCCCTTTTACCATAGCTACTGGACATTGAATTCCTGTTGGGTTTCCTTGGTAAACTTTATTTGCTCCAAGTGGCAGTTCTGCATTCAAGTACTGACACTGAGTACTAGCAGGAGAGAATAGCGCTGATTTACTGAAGAGGAAAAATATGAATTACATGGTACATGTAATTTAGTGGTATTCTGAACTGTCTCTTTCAGTGCTGCTGGTTTTTTCCCCTGTGAGTAAAATCCTGTGTGAATATGCATGAATTTATGCTCCATGGTGTCAGATTAGAAGGGAGGGAGGCATTTTGGTCTTTCTTTAGGGATTTCTTCCACAATTAGAAAAAGCTGTAAAGGGGAAAAAATTTCTTTCTGTCCAATCCACAGCAAAATAATCTCTTAGTGCATCCACGCTCTGAATATTGACTAAAGATGCTGTATTTCTACCTGGGTAGGTATCTCCTGATCTGTTAGTCCTTAGTGATTTTTATGCCTTTTAGCACCATTCTGAACACACACAATCCTCAGCTCTGCTACCTTCGTTGCAGTAGGTTCCCCCATGTGACTGTAGCAGAGCCACCAGATCCAGCAAGCTGTCACTGATAGCGTCAGCTGATGGCCACATGGTCACACAGGCACAGCTAGAGTCTGGAGCTTGTCAGCATGACCCTCGATTAGTAGCAATGATGCTTAAGATGGAAGAAAGCCAGCTCAGCTGCTGGAGACTTGTCTGAGTTGGCAGCTCAAGGAAACACTTTCCCTTTCAAATCAAGCCTATTTCATGGGGAAATCATTGTTGGACAGAAAACATTGCAAGCTCTGTGAAGGGTCTCTAGGGAGAAGCTGCACTTCACAAAGGAATTGCAAAAACTATGTGTATCTTCCAAGGGAATGAGAAGCAAATGATAATTTAATGCCCTTGGAAAAAAAGAAAGGAGGATCCTAAGTTGGATGAAGCAGGGGGTTGTTTCAGGAGATATTACTTTGTGTAAATGCTATAGGGAACTGAAAAGACTTCACTGAGCAGCTTCCATCCCCTGCTATATCCTTCTACCCCTATCTGGCCAGAGCATCCATGCTTGGAGGGGTGTGCATCTCCTGCTCCCTCACAGCTCAGCAGCTTTGGCACATACTGCACTCCGTGTGCGGGCATGTGTTGCACTAAGTACATTGGCAGGTATTGCACCTCCCCATACTAACTGCTGTTCATTGTGTGCTAGTGTCCAGGCTAGTCCCTCTCTCAGTGCAGCAAGGACTTCTGGCATATTTTCCCTGACACAGAGGCAAGAGTTTTATGGCTGAACATCCTTGTTTTGGAAATACAGCATCACAGGGGCCTAATTCCTTTGCTGAGAAAGGAAATGAGTCGATCGGGTGTGTGCAGCTGGGAAGAGTGAGGAGGAGTGAAATCTTTGTGTTTGTTGCGGGTTTTTCCCTCTTTTTGTTGAATCGTGGCTAAAACAATAAATCAAACAATACAGGACAGCCATGGGACAAAATCTGAAGATCACTTTTAGGTGCAAAATGTAAATAAGGTCTGCCAAAGGTCTAATCATATGTGTGTTCACCCTGAGATACTGACAACACACATTTTGCTGTTTATTAAAGAACATTAATTTTGGATGCTGTCTGATGTAAAACTGGAAATAGACACAGCTATTCCCAGGGTAGCAGCAATAAAATAAAGGAGCTCCTAGTTTCCTGGGAAATGTGCCTACAACACTGCCCTTGGAAAGCAGCAGTTAGCCTGGTTTGTGTCAGACTGTTCCTGCTCAGCAGGGGGAAGAAGTGCCCATACCCCTCCCCAGGAACCCCCCAACACGCCCTGAAGAGGCATGAAGCGATGATGACAATGGGGGCTGTTCTGTTTATAGCTGGAGTAGAAGAAAGCTGAATCTCCTCAATATTTTCAAGATATTGGTGGGGTTTTTTACTGTCATTCACCTCTCCCCCAAAAGTACGGGCTTCTCTTTTCCAAACCCTGTCCTTCAGGAGCTATTACTGCTACAGACTTCAAGGAGTCCTGCTGGTTTCTCTATCAGAGCTCTGACAGTGCTGAGGTGAATGCTGAATTAGTTCTTCAACTTTTCACCCAAACCCACAGTTTTCCACCTCTGCTTCCTCCCAGCCCTATCTGCAAATATTGCAGTATGTCTATTGTACCGCACTTTGTACTCACACTTTGGGTTATTTTTAACCAGTTTGCTTCTCTCTCTCATTCTCCTTATTTTGGTTTTGAGTTATTCCAAGTTTTACCCTTCATATTTAAATGTGCTTCAATTAAAAGAGAGGTAAGAAAACCCAGGACCATATGTCTTCTTGCAGCATGAGGAATGGCACTGGCAGCTTCATGTGTCCTTGAATTAAACTGGTCAGCTGGGCTTGCTCCAGTGCCTGGGGACCTTGGCAGGGTCCCCTGCACAGCCTCTCACTCTCTACCGACTCTTCTATCTGCTGCCAGGCTTACTTAAGGTCCTATTTGTAATCTACCTGTACACCCATCAGAAACACAACTGTGTTCACTGAACAATTTAATGCCAGTTGTCTGACATAGATTTTCAGCTTCTCTTACACTGAATGTAAATGAGTGTGTGTAACACTGACCGAGGTTTCCTATTACAAAGCTACCTGGGGATAAGGGAACTCACTTGTCTACCCAGATAAGTTCATCTGTACAGAAAACTGAATAAAGTCATGCCATGTATACAGAAATAGTGCAGGTACATACCTTTTCCTATTGAGGCACACAATTATGTTGTAAGTTTTTACTGGTCACATGATGCTACTATATCAAGCCAGTGTGAACACCTTGTGGAAGATAGAGAGGTGACCTTCAATATTTGCATAAAGTTAGCTAGGTCTTGTCTCTGATAGGATTTTGTGTCGATTTGTCTGGTAATGTATAAAACCAGATCCTTTTTTCTTTCAAAAAGCCTACAGCAATATTTAGCTAAAGAACTATTTTAAAGCTAGTAAAACAATGCCAGGAGCCTTTGTGTGCATACTGAAACAAAGAGACTTTCTTAAGAGTATGTAAAAAAAAGAAAGAAAGAAAGAAAGTAATCAACCAAGCAAGGCTGATGGTAGATCACGATCCTCTCTAGGCTGCCATATCTCACAGCAAACCCCCTCTTCCCTCTCTGCCATCTGAGACAGCGGCCTAAGTATTTGACATCAGAGAGCAATGGAATTTTCCAAAGCACAAAATTTAATGGGTTGTTACAAAACAAAAATCGTTTTTGACCTCTTGCTGAAGAATGGGGAGCTGATGCTTTCTATCAGCAGAGAGCTGTTAATGTGTTGAAAAGATGACGCTGATTCCTTGATGGCAGCGCAAATGAATTAGAATGAGGGAAGGAAAATTGTCATCTTGTACTGAGCACCTCATAATTTTGCTGTCAGTTGAAGAGCTAAGATTACTGCCAGCAGCAGATAATACACAGTGAAAGGAACCAAAAGCATCAAGTTGCAAGGAAAATAAAAGATGAGCATGTGTGTAGTGAGGCAGTGAAGGAAGAAAGGGTAATAAAAACCTGTTCTGAACACTAAATTAACCACTTAGGTGCAGACTGAAGACTGCAAAATGGATCCTTTCTGTTGAAATGAAGATTCAAAAAATTAAAGATTAACTCATCCTTGGCACTGTTTTATTTTACTGCACATAATCATAATAATATGATATATTTGTGCTTTGAGAAAGATGTTACAGAAAATGATAGTCAAGGTTTGTTGACTGGGGAAAATGCTTCCAAAAATCTGTAATGAAATTCATGAGTAGATTTTGATTCCACTTGGGAAGTAACCATTTCATAATTGTTTTCAGAGATCATTTGAGCACTTGAACTTGATGAGAACTGTGTGCTCCTATGCTAAAAGCAAACTTCAGTCTGATTGTGAAATAAACTGTTCTTGTCGTCCTAGTTTGTTATGTAAATTATCCAGAGGGGCAACAAAAATAATACCATTTGACCCATATCACTGACTGAATAGCGCAGTTTGCAAATCATGAATGTTACAGCCAGTTCCCAATTTGCAATCTTTATGTCCTGTCTTAAATAATGCAGTCTTGTTTCTGCTCCCCTAGCTGGGAGACATCTGTAATTGAGATCAAAATACTAGCTGGAGATTAGAAACTGCTAATAGTTATTCATAAACTTGTGCTTTGCAGATTGCTGATTATATTCTGAAGAAGTATGTGGGCAGTTCTTTCCTAAAAATAGATACATTCAGTTAGTGTATGGTCTTTCCAATGGTGATTTGAAATTAGAGAAATGGCAGAGTGGTCTAAAGCATTCACAGCAAGTTAAAAGATCAGCTGTGATTTTTCTGGAGCAGCTGCTTTTTATGAGTGTGATCTCAATATCATGATATACTGACTTGTTTTTCATGTGGACCTTGTCCCTGGATTACAGAACAGGCCTGCAAAGAGCTGGAGCAACCTGGTATTGTGGCTTAACCCTAGTGGTCAGCTCAGCCCCACACAGCTGTTTACTCCCTCTCCCAGTGGGACGGGGGAGAGAATAGGAGGGGCAAAATGAGAAAACATCGGGGTTGAGATAAACACAGTTTAATAAGTAAAAAAAAGGAAACAAACAAACAAGCCCCACCAAAAAAAAAAAAAAAATCCCTGAAAAAACACCCAAGAAAAACAACCAATGCAGAAAACAGCAATTGCTCTCCATGAGCCAACTAATGCCTGGCCAGTCCCCAAGCAATAGCAGCCCTAGCAAACTCCTACCCAGCTTTTATTGCTGATCATGACATTGTACTGTATGGGAAGTCCCTTTCTTCACAGGGTTCAGATCTGCCCCATCTCTGTCCCCTCCAAACCTTCTGCCCACCCCCAGCCCACTCGCTGGTGCGTCAATGCGAGAAATGAAAGCAGCTGTGACGCTATGTAAGCACTGCTCAGCAACAGTTAACACATATCCATGTTATTATCAACACAATTTTCTTCAAAACCCCAAAACATAGCACTGTAGGGGTTCTACAAAGAAAGTTAATTCTGTCTCAGCCAAAACCAGTACACCCAGATAAGTTACTATGAAAAGTGATAATAGGGTTAGCAAAAATGTCTTAGGTTGTTTTTGCTGATGGCGTGCCGTAGAACTTCAAGGCAGGCTTTCCTTCTGCAACCTCCTCATATTTGTGGCTTATCTCAGGAATTTTACAAGTGTTTTTCCTTCTACTGTTCTCAAAGTGTTCCTTTGGTGCTGCTGTCTTGAGGTCATTGCCTCTTCAGCAAAATGTCCACTGATTTCATTGCATTAGAGAATTTCTCTGAGCCCCCTTCACCATGTAGGGGGAGAGAGACAGAGCATGCTTAGGCTTAGTGTACACTCCAGAAATAAACCGTGCCAGGAACACTATTCAGCCCCTGGAAAACAAGCATTGCATTAAAAAGCTGCCCCTGCATTTGAGTTTTCCAAATGCCAGCTAGCAACTTTCCATTACTGCATAGTGACTAAGATGATCCATATACCCTTTTGAAGGCTAAGGGAGCTCATTAGCACAGATGCAACATGCTCATCATTCTTATCATCCAGCAACACAGAATCAGAATGATTTGGGTTGGCAGGCACCCTAAAAATCATCTAGTTCAACCCCTCTGCAATGTACAAGGATGCCAACCAGTAGACCAGGTTGCTCAAAGCCCCATCCACCTAGCCTTGAACAATTCCAGGGATGAGGAATCCATAACTTCTTTGGCCAACCTGTTCCAGTGCCTCACCACCTCATCATAAAGAATTTCTTCCAAATATCTAATCTAAACCTACCATCTGTCAGTTTAAAGCCACCCCTCCTGTCATACTACATGCCCACTACATGCCCTTATAAAAGGTCCCTTTCTGACCTTCCTGCAAGCCTCCTTTAGGTACTGGCATGCTGCTATAAGGTCTCCCTGGAGCCTTCTCTTCTTCAGGCTGAACAGCCCCAAATCTCTCAGCCTGTCTTCATAGGAGAGGTGCTCCAGCCCTCTGATCATCTTCACAGTCCTCCTCTGGACCACGTGGACTCCAGCAGGTCCCCATGCTTTCTATGTTGGGGGACACAGAGCTGGTCTCAGTACTCATCACTGGGCCATTCAATTTACTAATAGAAATACAGCCTTTCTCTTCTCACATGTGGTGTAGCCACGATCCTCCTGCTTTTTAAAGCTACTGATGAGAAATTTACTTCTTTTTTGCTCATGAACAGAACACCTAACTGGGATGTGAAATGAGGCCCCTCAGTAGATGCTGGGCTTCCCTATGGTACCCTGAGGGCCACAGTGAATGGCAAGAACTGTTGCTTGCCCCTTTAGCAAACCAAAACCTCTCACCACATTTGGTTCAGTGGTGGCATTTGTCCTCAGATAAAGCCCTTTTAGAAATAAGAAATAGGGCTTGGAATTAATAGTCTAAAGACACTATTTTTCAGTAAGACTGAAATGGCTGTATGTGGAAGCAAAATTACTCAGAGGAACATATGCACGTACACATGCATGTACACTGATGAAAGAAGGTTTTGTGTGTTGGTAATAATCCTATTGCACAGGATTTTCTTTCTGATCTGAAGAGTGATGATTTGAACATGAAAAGTAGCACTTTTTAGATAATTTACTCGAAATAATTGGTGACATATATCCATCCAGAAAACCTGATGTGACCCCAGCTTTACTGGGTTAGTCAACCCTTATATTAATATCCTGTTATGGCAAAACCCAGAAAGAGCAATCTCATTTTGCCAGTAAATTCCTATTACATTGTAATACCACATCTGATGCTGTTTTATATTATGAACATGCAGCTAGGACATTCATGCTGTTTGCTCACAATACATTCCCTGCTTACAAAATCTTCTATATTTTATTTTTAAAACTTTCATATGTTATCCAGGGATGACAGATGTTCCTTACTTTGTTTCACAAAACATCTAGGACAATTCTGTACACTATGGAAATGGCAAGGAAATCCTATAGAAAGACCTCATCCTCGCATGGAGTTCTCCTGAAGCTAGAGGTAACTGTGGATTTTGCAAGGTGAGTGCAAGCCTGAGTGCAAAAAAAAGTTAGTCCCCCAGAAGAGCACTGTACCAAGCCTAGCAATACTCCTGTCTGTGAAAAAGACCAATACATTTTTAGTTTTGAACACCATCCTTCTAGAGTTCTGTAAATGGTTTACCAACAGAAGTGTGCACAGGTTCTCAGACTATTCTGTGCAAGCTCCTCCATGGGAAAAACCTTGCGCAGAGGGAGCAGAAGTACCATACAAAATATTCCTGCCACAGCCCACATCAGAGTTCAGGTCTTGTCTGTGAAAGAGGAGACTCTTGAATGTTCTAGCCATATCCCAGACTTTTCCTAAAGGTGGCTGACATTCAAAAGGTTCATAGTTCAATGTAGCTAGAAAGCTTTTTTTGCATTTAAAATGCACATGTATTTGCTGCCATTCTTCTCTTTAGTCACTTATATCTTCAACTTTGTCTGGTCCAAAAGCAGTATAGTCCAAGAAGACTTGTCCAAGAAATCTTGTCCTCCACACTTTTTGTCCTCCATTCCCTTTCTCTCTGGCTATCACAGTGTGAGCCAAAGAGTTATGTGTCTCACCATTTAGGCTTAGCATGCTCTCTTAAAGGTTCTTGTTGACTTACCATGTGGTCAATAACCTCTCCAGAATGTTCTGATTCAGAGAAAGCTTTTTGAGATTTAAAGAACATATTTTTTGCAGCAGAGGTTGCTAGGTTGAATGAAAGGTATTGTTATTGATGGAAAGGCTGTTAGGAGTTTCTGCGGGGAAAGAAGTAAGAATTATTAGAATAGTAAAGGCTGAGAGAGAAGCTCAAACTTCTAAAAAGGAGAGAGAATCATGCTCAGTTTGAAATTTAGGTCAGAACTACTTCAGATTTATTTTTATACAGGTTCATTTCATCTGGCTCACTGGTAAAAAGATTTGTGTTCTCCTTCAGTTATCTCAGCCAGTACAAATAATGTCTGTGGAGCATGTTTATGGGGATTGTGGGGACTATTTAATCTCACGGGGCTGACAGAAACCCAATTAAGGAATGTTGATAGGTTAAATTGGAGTCAATGGCAAGAAAAAGAGGCTTGCTGAGGCACCTGACATGATGAAAGTCTCCAGTAGAGGAGAGATGAAATTTCACTTACCCGGAAAATGGTGTAGCTTGACTTAGTGACAGGTGTCCCGAGGAGCTGCAACACTCACATACCTATTTTAAATGTTTTACAATGTTACATTTCCATTCAGTATATTGGTAAGTGGGTTCCATGTGTTGCTATTTGCTTGTAATGAACAGAGAAAAAAAGGACACTAGTACAGATTGTATATTTAGGAATCATGTGCTTTTGCCCCTAGTTCAACATCTGAAGTTATAAAAATTGTGTCTAACTAAATATGTTGGGATATGCAGAGGATTATGCTTTCATGTGAGAGCTAAGCAGCAATGCAACAATGACCCTGGTTTTATACAAACATGCCTGCTAAAAATGAATTAGGGAAGAGGAATAAGGAAATAGATGATAAAACAATCAGAGAATCTGAGATTCATTTAGGTTGAAAAAGACCTCCAAGATCATCAAGGGCAACTGTTAACCCCGCATTGCCAAGTCCACCAGTAAATCAATCCCCTAAGTGCCATAATAACACATCTTTTAAATAACTCCAGGTATGGTGACTCCACCACTTCTCTGAGCAGTCTGTTTCAATTCTTGACAACCCTTTTGGTGAAGAAATTTTTCCTAATATTAGTCTAAACCTCACCTGGCACAACTTGAGGCTATTTCCTTTCATCCTGTTGCTTGCTACTTGGGAGAAGAGACTCACCCCTACTTTACCACAGCTTCCTTTCACATAGTTCTAGAGAGCAATAACATTCCCCCTGAACCTCCGTTTCTCTGGCCTAAACAACCCCAGCTCCCTCAGCCACTCCTCATCCTATTTTTCTTGCAACCCCTTCCCCAGCTTTGTTGCTCTTCTGAGTACCTCAGTGCCTTTCTTGTCATGAGAGGCCCAAAACTGAACCCAGGATTTGAGGTGTGACCTCATCAGTCCTGCTGGCCACACTATTTCTGTTCCCTTCACCACAACTCTCCTGGCCATACAGTTTTTTACCCAGGAAACAGTGCCATCTCATGAGCAGCCAGTTTCTCAATGCTTTGGGAAATGGTGTCAGAGGCTTTACTAAAGTTCAGGTAGATAACATCCACAGCCTTTCCCTCATTCACTGAGTTGGTCACTTTGTCATAGATGGAGATCAGTTGGATGAAGCAGGACCTGCCTTTCATAAACCCATGATGGCTGCATCTCATCCCCTGGTTGTCCTGCATGTGCCACATGATGGAATTCAGGATGATCTGCTCCATGACCTTCTCTGCCATCAAGGTCAGGCTGACTGATCTGTAGTTCCCCAGATCCTCCTGGCCTTTCTTGTCAAAGGGCACCACATTTGCTAACCTCCAGTCAACTGGTACCTCTCTGCTTAGCCAGGAGTACTTGCAAATGATTGAAAATGGCTTGAGCACTTCTGACAGCTCCTTCAGTATCCTTAGGTGGATTCCATCTGGCCCCATAGACCTGAGTGTGTCTCAATGATGTAGCAGGTTGCTAACCACTTCCCCTTGGATTTTGAGGACTTCCTTCTGCTCCCTGTCTCTGTTTTTCAGCTCAGGGGGCTAACACTCCCTAACATACAGGGCTACCCTACTGCCTCTCCTTCCTTGCCTATCCCTTCTGAAGAGTTTGTAGCCATCCATTGCAGCACTCTAGTTGCACAAGTCATCCCACCATGTTTCTGAGATGAAAATTTGTCACAGTTTTCCTGCTGTACTGTGTACTAGCGAAGCCAGACAAGGCCCAGAAAGTAAGTAGAATCAAAATATAGGTATAAAATATAAGTATAGGTCAAAATATAAGTATAAATGAAAGCACAAAGAACCTTGCCAAAACTTAGCTAGGATGCACTGCCAGCACTTAGAGATGCAGGTTAGATGGTACTGTACACTAGAAAAATGCACACATACCCAACCTAAGGGGGCAAAGTGGGGCCTGAGTCCAAGAATCTTGCAAAATACACCATTAAGTCTGCCAAAATCAAGAAAGTTGAAAAGTTCAGCCGAAGAAGAGGAGTAAAATCAACCACCAGAGGATGAAGAAACAGGAACGACCCTCCTGAATTCTCCCCAAATTGAAGACCACGCCCCCGACTCCGCCTAGACTCTGCCTATTATGAATATTATAATCAGATGTTGCAATTATATGAATATGTATGTAAACATGTTGCAATCACCTGTAAAAATGGTATAAAAACCTGTAAATTCACTGGAGAGGCAGAGCAGTTTTGTCCAGCACGAGTTGGCTGCTCTCCAACGTTGCTCAATAAATATACCTCGCTGCTTAAAGACTAAAAATTGTCTCTGAGCAGTTCTCTGCGCCTTTTTGGGGGCAAAAATTGGCATCACTAGTTCCTCTAGTTTATTGCCTGTGCTGCAGGCATCAATGTAGATGCACTTCAGTTGGGCTATTGGTCTTGCCACCTTTTTGGAGGGAGAAGCCCTAATTCCTACCTGACCGTTCTCAGCCACTTCCACGGTTTCTAACACATCAATGACCCTCACATCAATCTCCATCCTCTACCTCCACTGAGACAGCAGATAAGGACCTCGCTACTGCACTGTCCCTCAAACACTGGTGTGCTGTCCCCAGGCTTATCTCCACTGAGCCTGGTTTTATCCCTTTCCCCCTTCAAATAAAGCAGAGTAACCAGAATTATTCTGAATAGATTTTTTCTTATTAAGATTTTCATGAGGCATCAACTGCTTTTTGTAATTCTCTTAACACTACCATCAAAGTACGCCTTATCAAAACATGTATCTTTGCTGTTGTATTTATATTCACCCTATTTAAAATGAAGACAAAATAAATTTTTGAGTGCAGGGTACTGAAATAATTATAAGAGCATACAGAGTAAAGAGTTTGAAAATACTCAGTCACAGATAACAACAGGAGACTACTTATAAGTGTGTCATTTCCTTTGCCAAAATAGCAACTGATTTAGGACACATATTTCTCCCTATCAATTTTGTCTCAACTGGTGAAATCCAAAAAAGGCATTATAAGGCATATTTATCACCATGCAATTAGCTAGCTGCTTGTTTTCTGCTATTTTCCTAGCTAGTGTTTTGCGTCAAAAGATCCCTAAGTCCTGGAACACCTACAGGTTTCCGAACATATGTGATCAATGTGAGGGGCCTAAATAATATTTAATTTTATCACCACACATAGACAATGAACATAAAGATACGTATTGGGTAAAAATTGTAACAAACAAACAAAAACTGGAGAGACCCCAAAGTTGGAAGTGCTATAAATTATTTTTAGGCTAAGCGGAAATAAAACTGGCATGGATGGGTAGATTTCATGAACTTCTAAGTTCAGACCTAATTGGAAGTAAGTGTCTTAATTGTGCTTCATATACTTCCATAGAGTGGCAGATTAGCTCTTGGTCTTTCAAATGCCCATAATAATTGCAGTGATTGAAAAGAAACATTTCCTTAAATGACAGCGCTCTTGGAAACACCTGACTGGTTCATACTGTGATACATGAGACAGTGTGGCCCTGCTCTGTCTGTCTTCAACCAGAACAGTAAACAGTATCTATGGGGTTGCACAGGCAGAGTTGGAAAAGCGTTCACTCTGTTGAATTTGTTCTTAGAAATGCAGCTGGCAAGGCTGGGTCATTTACAACTAGAGCTGTCTTTTATGAGGCGTTCTGTCTATTATGAGTTGTCCCAAGCTTTTGCTCCAGGCTTCAAGGCAGCTTTGCAAATCAGATTGGATCACCTGGTTCCTCCCACCACGATGCTGCTCTGCAGCAGGACAACTCCAAAGTGTGACTTGAATGTTAGTCTGACACCTGCTGTTGGCACCTGAAATCTTTCCACCGGCTTCTGCAGGATCATGCAACTGATCATGTCATAATGTTAATGACATCATATGCTGCTTCTTAGGAAAAAAGATTGAGGTTCTTCAATGCTAAAGCCATAATCCAAGGTCCAGAGAAATTGGCAGGGAGGACATGCAGCAGCTGAGACTATAAATACCCTACCTTATGATAGTGTATGTGGCTTGGCAATGATTCATATTGACACCTGTCTTATCTGCAGGAGAAGATGGGATTTAGGCTGAGAAGAAGGACAAGGGCAGCAGACAGGCTGGGAAATAGGAATATGTTTGGGTATGACTGTATGTCAATACAGGGTGTGAGGTGCCATGATAATATGGACCTGCAAGAGGTGGAGTCAGAAAACCCCCAAAAGTTTTTTTATGCAATTAATGGCTAATCTGATGCATAAAGACTGCAATTTTGAAGACATTTTCCCTCCACATTCCTTTCTGTGTCAAATGTCTCGCTGATCAATGATTTCTGAAGCTCCTAGTTCCTCCCTGCTCTGTTACTGTAGGTTAAATATAAGCTGTGGGTGTTGCAACATTCCCTGCAGCCATCTAACTCATACATGATCCATCCCACTACTCTCATCAGCATTTCTATCATGCCAGAAACTACAACAACTTGAGCAGCCTTTAGAGAAAAAGTATTTCTAATAAAACCACACAGATCCTATTCCTTTGGCAGGGAAATCAGTTACGCTTTCAATACTTTTAAAATGACTTCATAGATTTCTGCTCTGTCAGAAGACAATGTAGCCTCTTTCCATTCTCCATGTGCCTGATGCATGTGTGATACACGATTTTGAACTGCTACTGCACTACTACAACTCCTAAAAGAAGACTGTAGTGAGGTGAGAGCTGGTCTCTTCTGCCATGCCTACAGTGAGAGGACTAGAAGAAATGGTCTTAAGCTGAGACAGGGGAGATTCAGATTAGATATTAAAAAAAATTTCACTGTTAGGGTGGTTAGGCACTGAAATAGGTTGCCCAGGGATGTAGTAGAGTCACCATTCCTGAAGATGTTTAAGTGGCATCTAGATCTGGCACTGAGTGATATGGTTTAGTGGTTCAGGGGTTTCAGTGGTAGTACTGGGTTGCCAGTTGGACTTGGTGATCTTAAAGGTCTCTTCCAAGCTTGATGATTCTATGATCCTACTGAAGCCCCTTCCTAGCTAAGGCACCTAAGTTGTGATCATGTGCACCAGTGCCAGTAATGGGAGTTCAGGAGGCCCTGCAAACATAGCCAGGACTGCTTAGGAGCAGCTCAGGGTATGAACTGCACCTGAGCGTTAGGGGAATGCCACTGAGATCAGGTGGGAAACCAAGCTGCATCTGCTCCTGTTGTCACAGTTCAAATTGGGCACCCTTGTTCTCTTCAGCTGTGCCAATGTGCCTCTTGGTGGCAGAGGGTGAGGAGGGATAAGAGACAATTAAAATTCAGTTACTGAAATTACAAAAATCCCCTTTCTGCCCCCCTTCACTCATTCAGGTTACAAGACAGTAAAACCATTTCTCAAACTGGTGCAATACGGAAAGTGGTAAACAGCTGCAAGCAGGTATGGATGACTTGCAGTAGGGGACTGAACTTCTTCAAGCATCCTTGCCACTGGGGAAGATGTCTCTGACAACTGCATTTCTGCTGAACTAACTAGTGGAGAGTAAGGGTCAACAGGAAAGGATAAAAATTACACCTCCTTACAAAGCCAGCAAACTGTCCAGGGTGTGGCTTTGCCTGTAAATTGCGGAGAAGAGCCTCTGCTTGGAGGCTCCAGGAATTGACTGTCTGGGATCTCTGGGATGGTGGTCCAGTTCTCTATGTGCTGGGAGGTGGACCCTTGGGATTGGAAACATCCTTCTTTTCACAGACCGGACTGATATTGTGATAGTGTCACAATATCAGATAGATAGATACCTAGCCATCAGTGTAGCTGGAGGAGCAGGAAGCAGCAGCCTGCCTGGGCAATTGTGTTCTACCTTCTGTCTAGGGAACAAGGAATGTGAAACAATGTGTTTTTCTGATTGAACCTGGCCTTGGGAGCACTAATCCACCTGAGTTTAGTTTGCACCTCCTCTTATCTTGAACCCTGTCCAGTCTCCTAAGTGCCAAAGCAGGAATTATACAGTAGCCTTGGCAGTCCTACTTTATTAGCCTGTAGTGCTGGTAATTAAAAAACACAAACAAAACCAAAAAGGCCCTGCCCGTTGCTATCATTCACTTTTTTTTTTAACACAACCTGGCCTTACCATGCTGGTCAGCTCATGGTAGGAAGCTGGGATGGAGGAAGTGCTAGCAGTATTCCAGCAGAGTGCTACAGGCAGGAAGGAGCTCATCATTTTTGCAGCTGATGCCTGCTGAGAGGCCTGCAGTTGTCTGGCAGCAGCCAAGGATGCAAGGTCCATGCTTCAAATATTGTGTCAGACAGAAACAAGGCAGTGGTGTAGTGCAGCACCACTGTCATGCTTCATGTATAAGAGATCATAGAACCAAAAATATACATTTTTTTTTTTTCAGAGCAGGTGAATAGTGATGTAAGAGAAGTTATCTTTCTGGAAGTTTTAGCTGAAGACAGGGCATTAGACTCAGTATGGAAGTAACTACGTGAAATTACATGGTCTTTCTTACACAAACTTTGTGATCTGACTTTTCTCTCCTGGGTATGAGAAAAGATGTGAACTTCTCAACTTTGTTACTCTTTTTTTTCCCCTTACAAAAGATGCCCATGTTCCTTACTTATGGCGTAAGTAAGCTTGTGTGTATCCAGTGAGGAAGAAACACAGTTTTCTGCTGAGGTGAGAGAAAAGGTTGACAGAAAGGAAAGGAAGAGGTCAGCAGCTATTCCATGTCCATCAGGAAAGGGTGCAGATATAGTAAGGAAAAGAGCAGCGGATCATCAATGGAAAAGGAATACAGTGCCTTTCATTTATATATATGCATTCATATCCAGGCAAGTTTTGATTGACATCGCTATATATTAAAAGTGCATAGCTTACTAGATTCTTTTACTAATATATTCACTCTTTGTTTATTTTCTTTAAAGAATGTCCTTATTTGCTACATGTAAACAGCAAACTTACAGAAAGGAAATTGTAGCCATCTCGGTAGTAACTGTATCTGTGTTGGTAAAATCATCTCTGATATTATTTAGGGATCTGGTTGGTGCCATGAGGAAACATAATACATTTATTTGACATGTGACACCAGTTTCAAAGTAGTCATGTTTCTTCTGAAGACCATAATATGTCCGTGAGACACAGAGTGCAGCAGTATGGTACTGTACCAGCAAAATAACTCTTACTGGATTCACATTGTTGCTCTCACTGAATGCATTTCAGAGTTCTTAATTAGACGTAAATGACTTTGATCTGCCAGATCCGTCACTCACTTGTAGAGTGCTTGAAATACGAGGTTTATGCAGTAATCCACGCCTTTAGGATGGAGGGCGACCAATCACAGTCCTGCTGCAGTGAAAATGATCCTTTCACTGAAACCAGGCATCGCTACCAGAAGCAAGCCAAAGGATTTCCAGGGCTGCCGAGCCTCCTCCTTTGCTCTCATCCAATAAGCATCTTTCTGTGCTGATATTTATGGGCGCAATTAGGCAGCTCGCGTGCTGTGTTTCTATAATGTGGCTGTTAATGCGTGACAAAAATTCTCAATGGCAAAGTGCAACAAGCAAAATGCTGCAATTCGTGGATTTTAATTTGGTCCTGAGAAAGAGGCATGTTCAGTTCCCCTTCACACCTTAGCACAGGCTCAGCGACACTGAGGCTCCCTGCACAAGGAGTTTGCTAAGCTGTATCTAGCCATGGCGTTATCTCACAACAGGTGCCGAGGCAGCCGCCGTCCCTATGGAGATAAGGTGGGGGAGCGAGGGAGAGACAGACGAGTTCTGGACCAAAGGTTACCCTCTTCCAGGGCTCGAACTGATTCAACCTTTCCGGAAAGAAATTGGGCAACCTCTTTCCCAGGCGGCGAGGACTGACCTTGCGACGACAACCGCCCCCTTGACACCATACACGTGTTTATATGAACCCAGAGGAGAATTCCCGCGGGGCAAAGCCTGAAAGTGCAGCTGCGGGAAGCAGACAGAGTCTGTTTGGGGAGGGCCGGTGGAGCTGCTGCCTCAGGTGGTACCTCGGTGGCGGCAGCGGGGGGCCGGGTCGGGGTACCGGCGGCGCCCACGGTCGCCGGCAGATGGCCCCCGCCGCAGCGCCGAGTGGGGGAATCGGGCGAAGGAGGGGCTGGCGTCGCCGCGCTGAATCTCCCAGCCCGCTGCCCTCCTCCTCCTCCTCCACCTCCTCCTCCCTCGCCGCGATGGCTTCCTAAGGGCGATGCTCCGGGCCGCCGCCGCCACCGTCTCCCGCTCTCTCGCCGGGTGCTGGGTGGGCGCGGGTGGCTCCCGGCGGCTCCCGCGCGGTTCGGGGGCCGGGCCGGGGCGAGGGCGCCAGCCCTCCCGGGGCGGGGGCAGCCGCCACCGCCTCCCGCCGGTGCCGGGCGGGGGGAGCCGGGTGGCGCGCAGGAGAGAAGGAGGGAGCCGGCGCGGGGGCCGCCGTGAGCTTGGAGCGCCGCGCTTGACCGGCCGCCTGTGGGCGATCCATCCCTCCCTGGGAATGCCCCTCCTGGCCGCGCCGGCAGCCAGGGGCGGCATGTAGCGCGGGGGGAACGGGCTCCGCGGGGGGCGGGAGAAGCCCCTTCCCTCCGCCCGCGCTCGCACGCCGCACACACACACACACACACACACACACACACACGCACCGCAGCGAGGCGCACGGCCGGCCCTCCTTCCTCCCCCGCCCGCTGAGTGCATGCCCGCCGCGCCCGGCGCAGGGACGGCGCGCCGCTGAAGCAGCCCCGCCACCGGGCACCCCCGGGCAGCGCCGCCACCATGGCCGAGGAGAGCTCCGACGTGCCCAAAGAGTTGATCGGTAAGGGACAGGGCATGGCGGCGGGAATGGGGGCTGGGGGGTCCCGGGGGAAGGTGCTGCGGGGGCAAGTTTGGAGGCCGCCCTGCGCGCCCGCGGGATGCAGCGCTGCCGGAGAGGGGTTGGGGGAACCCGGGGATGGGTCTGTGGAGCCGCGGGGAGCGCCGCGGGTGCTGGCCGGGGGAGCCGAGGGAGGGCTGGAGGGACTCCGAGGAGCCGGGGGGGACAGCGAGGCCGAGCTGTTGCGTGCGGGGAATGGGCGGGCGGGGGCTGCGGGGCTGCGGCGGGAAGCGAGGAGGCGTCCGCGGGCAGGGGCTGCGCCCGCCGAACCGCGTCCGGACACAGCGTGTACCCCCACTCCGGAGGGGTCTGTCGCGGCCGTGCCGGCAGGATGCGGGCGAAGCTGCCCCGTCCCCCCGCGCCTTCTGCACCGCCGCCCGGCCGGGGCACGTCCTCGGAGCGCCTCAGCCTGGCGGCACGGGCTGCGGCTCCGCTCATTATTTTTTATTTATCTCCCGGGGTTTGGCGTAGTTTAAGACTCGTTTTCCTGTGTACGTACGAGGGAATGAGGGTATTTGTAATTAAAGTTTTATGGCCACATGCACACGAGCCCCCCGTGTGCTGCATGGTACACGCTTAGGAAATCACAGGTAATGCCGAGGACCCTGAAAACGCAGTCATCGCTTTTGGGGAGCTTCTGATAAACGGGGTTAATTGATCGTTATCGCAGTACGCGTGTAACCAGTGTCATTTGGGGGTAACAGGTCTGATGCTCAGGTTCCTCAGCCACCTCGCTCGGGCCAAACTTCCTCTGGTTGTAGTTGAGGTTTTGCCTCTTGAAGAGCTATCTAAGGATCTTGCCAACAGTAGAATAATTTAAACTGTTGCCTTAATGATAGATGGAAACAGAAATTTGTCAGGCACCGAGGTACATATTGAGTTGAATACAGTCCTTCAGACCTTACCTAGTTAATTTATAGTGTTGCATTTCCTTCACTTTTATCAGTCAGCAGCTGGTTTTAGCATTTATAAAATATTGGTGGAAATCTGGATGGATTGTTGCAGCTGCTACAGATTTTTTTTTTTTTCTGTAGCGTCAAAATAGCTCTATTTTGCTGTCCTTTTAGTCTGAAAACCTTGTGGTTTACTTTAGTCTATAGCTTCTTACTAAGAAGTAATGAGGTGGGAAGTGTTCTAGGAGTAGCTATGGTCAAAACCATGGACTTACTGTATTTTACAATGGGCAGTCAAGTTTGAGGTGCTAATACATGGTATTTCTTACTGTGGGTCTGCACTGTAGTGCTGTGGGTGAGATGTGGTGCATACTACAGGGAGGAGTAAAGTGGGCATCTTCACACATTCCCTCCTGGTGGCTTTGGACAATATTAAGAATTACCCCAAGCTCCAATACCCTGCACCTATCCAGCCTTCTTTGTCAAGGGCTCTTCTGGGGTGTGTCGATCTGCTTATGTAGATTGGTTTAATTTCTAGCAGTATTTTGGTGTCTGCATGTTAAAATTTAACCTTTAAACAGACTTCTTTGTAGTAACCATATTTTGAGAACAGGATGAAAGGATGTGCTTTAATGCTAAGTCACTGGAGTGTGGAGATTAAACTGGGGGTAAGTGTGTTTGAGCTGCAGTTTTTGTTCTATTACTTCCCATTTGACCTTTGTCAGGTCTCATAGGTCACAGTCTTCAAAAAAACCCTCTCTTATTGTTGCTCACCTGGATCTGCTCCTTCGAGGTGTGGTTGTCTGAAGTCTCCAGCATTAGAAATGGATGAACACTTTAAAATATGAACCTTAATGTTATGTTTCCATCTCTGAGTCTGAAAATGTATTTTGTGAGTCTACTTGCCACCCAGTGTGGAGGAACGTGTCCTCAGTCACATGGAGGATATCTTAACTCTTTGAAGAAGCGTTTCCAGCCCTTTCGGGCAGATAGAGCCTTGGAAGGAGCTGACATCTTGATTCTTTGTGGAGTCTGGTGTCCCAGGCCCTTTCTCTTCCCATGGTTTATTGGAGTAAGAACACAAACTGAGGTCTTGCAGTCCCTCCCACTTCTTCTGTGTGGGACAGCAAAGGGAAGCAAGTGGGTCTCCACACTGGTGCCTCAGGAGGAAGTCCCTTACTAGGTGCAGGCACTTGGAGCTGTTTGTGGGAGAGGAGAAACTGAAAGGCAGAGGCTGCAGGTTGAGGCAAAGAAGCAGAGACAGCAGCAATACTTTTCCTTCTGCAAGGAGATAATATTTTAAGAAAAAGACTGTGGCCAGCTTGCTTCTGGGTTCCCAAGCAGGGACAGAAAGACTAGAATTAGGCATTACCCACGGGAGAGGAAGCCTTGGGAGAACAGTTCGCATTGGGCTGGACTTTTCCCCCGGGCTTCTCTTACCTGGCTGCTCCGGGAGCATGCAGCCTGGCTCCTGACCAAGCGGTTGCTCGGGGAGCCGGCTGCGCTGGCTGGCTGCCATGGGGCTGCCGCGGCTTGGGACAGGCTTCTCACTGGGCAAGCCGCTGCTACCGAGGAGCTTTTGTTTCCTGATAGGAAAATTAAAATTCCTGGGGGAAAACATGCCGATTCTGTAGAAAGAGCTCTTTCTGGTGAAAAGTCTCTCCAGCCAGCCACGTTTCTGACTTGCACACCCTTCTGCCCTGCAGGCAGAATGCTGTGGCCTGGGCTAAACACCCAGGCTTAATAAATGGTGTGTTGTTTGCACTAACGTCTTCTGACTACCAGATGAAAATTGTGCAGAAAAGCCCTATACAGAGCACTATAATTAAAAGCCTTAGAAGTAGCCCATTATCTTCAATTTTAGCCTTTACACTTAAGCATGCATGAGGGCAAAGTGTATATGTCTGGAGAAGGTGGAGACTTGTTTTTTACAGATGCCAAATGTAGGGCTGGAAATAGGTTAATGTGTTTAAAAGATTTCTTTCTCATTCCGTTTCAGTGGGGGCTGGGGAGCGAAACTTACTGAAGATGCCAAATTGGCTCTTCTAGATGAACTCCTCTGTTTATCTCTCAATTACATCAGTGTCAGTAGTTGTATATTCACTTCTGGCCAGGGTGAAATTGTTCAAGGGAAAAGCTGGTTTGTTTCATACTTGGCAGAGACTGTATACATGTGTATGCATGTACCTACTAAAACATTAGGGCAACTCATGTAACTTTGGTGTTGGCACCATGAAGTGACTACATTGTCACTGGGACTTGGACCGAGGCCAATGTTGCTTTCCATAGTATCCGCTGCAGAGCTGTCAGGTGTTACTATCTGGAAGTCTGCTTGGCTTGCTTTTTAGCTTAAATGCGCAGAGTGCAGAATGTGGGAACACTTTGCTCTTCCGTTACCTGACCCATTTAGCCTCCCTGACATTAACAAAAGGCCAAAATTTGTGCAATGCAAGGAGCCAATTTGCTTTAGCAAGCTTTTCAGGTACAAATAATAGCAAGTGAGGAATCTGTTGTATTTCTCCAGAGTAGAGCTAAGCAGTGCTGGGGCTTGTCTCAGGAATGCCTTTGATATGTAAGTAGTCCTGGAAAGAAATATCAAATTTTGTTTAGAATCCTGGTATATAGAATCGATAATTCTGTCACAGTAGACATAAATTATTGCGTGGATGGCATACTTAGAAAAGTTGTACATGTATTAGGTTGCATTTAGTACTGGTGCGTGTGCATGAGACTCTCGTGAGTGCAAGCAGTTGAACAACACAGCTCTGAGTCCTTCTGAAAATGTGATAGTGGAATCTGTTTCCTTCTTGTGTTGACACTGAAAGTACTTAATTAAAGTGTTTTGTTTTGTTTTGTTTCAGAAAGTGTCAGGGATGTTATTGGGAGGAAAATCAAAATTTCTGTCAAGAAGAAAGTAAAGCTGGAAACCAAGGGAGATAAAGTGGATAACAAAATATTGGTAAGTACAGTAGAACGACTGATTATGTGTGTGAAGGAAAAGTCACTACCTTTTCAGCAGGCATGAATTCTCCTCTGGAAGGATTCTTTGAAGTTTGTGTGTGCCATAAGATACCCATATAATTTATTTTCTTATATGCTTCATAGCCTGCATAGCAAGTTGATGTGCAGTTGTGCATGTGTACACACACGTTTATCACTGAGTTGTTTTTCAGAGTTTAGGGTATTGTGTTGTGGACTGATGATCAAGCAAGCTATTATCAGAACGTGTTCTAAAATAATTTGCTGCCTTTGCTGGTTAGGTTTCCTGTTTGTATCCATAAGAGTTTTAAGTGAACAAGAAATGCAAAATTATCTTTTGAGAATCTTCTGAAACTGTTATGCAGTGAAGAATAACAGTATAACTGTTGGGCTTTTTGAACTCAAATGACTGTTTGTACTTTTTAATATTCTCTGTTAAGAATCTGCATTTTAAAAGAAATGCATAATGTGTAGGATTCTAAATACTCTTTCTTAAAATTGTAGTGGAGGAAAGTGTCAAATTAATCTCACTTAAGTATGCTTTCCTGTTTTCTCAAGAATAGTTTTGCTGGCCTCTCTTGATAGGAAAAAAGCTGTGGTAATAAGCCACTGCGTTGGCATACTATCTTGAATATGCTAAAAGACATGGAACTGTATTTCTTCAGTCTTTTGATACCTCTCTATTAGGAAAACTCTTAGAGTAACAAACACAAATAAGTACAGTGCTGCTATAATATTTTGCAAGGAATTTGAGACTTGGTGCCTTGTGTCGGTGCTGTTGCATGTTTGAAAGCTTCATTGCCAAAGCTGTTGTTACAGATATTAGGTACATTCCCCATGCAGATATTCTGTTTTGTCTTTCAAGACTGCATCTTCTTAATCACTCCTGAATTATCTTCTTAAAGTACATGTTGCTTATCCCTGGGCACTAACACTGTAGATAATGGCTCACTTTTCAGTGAGAGCTGCTACTTAAGGAATTTGAAATATTTTCTGCATAATATCTACGCATGTTATATGTAGCTCCTAGGTTTACAGTTTCTGTATTGGAAATAAATTGAATATGTGAATGTTGATTGATTGTCTCTATTTATTTGAAAGCCATGTTTATAGAGAAGGCTGAGAGGTTTCACTGAAGTGGTTACACTTGATTGACTTTTTGACTTACAAAGAATCATTACTATTATCAATAGTGAAATATATTGTGGAAATACTGAAATACTGTTCTGAACCGTCAAGCTTTGAATTATCAGTGAAGTTTCTGAGGGATGTACTACTCAGCATAAAATGCCTAAATGCAATGGCTCAGGAGTTTTGTCTGTCTTTAATCTCCTAAGATCTCTGGTGGGGGACTTTTACCTTTTATGACTGAAGAGGTACTGAAAGGGAGCAAACCTATTTAAGGAGTTTATGAGTTAGCGAGCACTCCTTGTGTGCGTGCACCTTGTCTTCAGTGTATGGGATAAGTCTTTCAAGGGGATGAATTGCTGGGTGTTATCTGGTAGAACCATTTGTTCTTCAATGCAGAAATGCAGGGGATTTTTACTGGTGGAAAAAAGAAAAAAGGATTCTTTTTATTGTTTGAGAAATTGATTATTGACTGCTGGGATTGGATTTTGTTTTCTTTTGCCATAGAATAAAACTACCCTGTGTGAAGTGGTACAAATCACTAATGGCACTTTTTTTTTTTACAATGTTTCTCTGATTGAATATGTGTATCTTTATATGGGATTGTTTCTGTTTTTTCCCCAAAAGTGCTGAATGTTATCTGCTGTGGCAGAGGCCAGTAGAGATTTTGGTTCACTTTGAGGATGCAGAGTTCTCTGAAATGCAGAATGCTCTGAAAAAAATGACACCAGTGACACCTTAAGTTTGGTACCTCAAATTAGTGGAGACTTTTTGGCTTTCATGTGTCTACACAGTCTCACTTCTTACTGTGAAGTAGAGGACACACACCCTCCTCTCCTCACAAGAGTTATGATGAAGATAAATAACCCTGCTTCAGAAGTATGTGAATGTTTAATGCTAAATGCCACAGGAAATCTGCCAACAAAATTAGGAATTTTTGTACTTCAAGCTGGGACTTAACAGTATTCAGTAAATAATGCATATGGCCATGTTATGACCAGAGTGGGTAAAACTGAATATTGAATTGTTGTGCCTTGGGTGAGCCTGTCAAATGGAATGCTGAATGAAGTGTTGGCAGCAAAAGCAATTCAGTAATTAAAGACTATATCCTTAAGTGAAAGCACCAGAGGGCTCAAATGTGATTGCATGGGCAGCCTTTATGCCAAAGCTCCTCGACTCCTGAGAGCTTAGTTTTGAAACGTTAATCTTCTGAGCACTGTCTCTTGACTTCACATGTGGCAATGAATTGTTTTGAGATTTTGGGTTGAATTTTATTAGTAGGTGGGTGTTTACAAGCAAATTAGGTGGCATGCCTTGGGTCCATCGCTTAATAAGGAGGAAATACTAGTTGCTCTCATCTAGCTAACCCCAGAGCCATTGTGAAATGTGCTCATGGTTTTAGAGGAGGTTGATCACAGAGGTTGACACTGAGCCCTGACACCCAAATCTGTGCCTTAATTAAATGATCTCTCCTCCTTCCTTCCTAGGGAAATCCAGCAAAGTCAGTACCACTTTGAGAAAGGGAGATTATTTAAAATTGACTGCACTTGGCAGGTAACTATAAAAACACTTGATCTCTGGCCCTGTTGTTCACAGTGTATGCAAGATACAGAGTACTAGAATATGGACGTAACCCTCTACTATTTAACTCATTCTGCTATAGGAAATTCCTCTGATAATTAAGATGGAAATTAGAATCTGAGACTAAAGAAAAAACAGTGCAAAACCCCTGGTGTTGCTTGGAATAGGGTCCTAATATTAAACTGGTGAAGTTGGTGGATAAAATCTGTGCTTGCCTTAAGATGCTCTAGAATCTCAGCTTTGGGTGTCAGAGTTCAGAACTTATGTCTAGGAATTTTATTCTACAACAGATTTTTTCAGTCTGCACAATGAGTTTGCTGCCTCAGTAATCTCAATCTGCAGTCATTTAGTTTTTCAATTAGTCATAATGATGCAAACCAGTAAACATCAGCTGCCTTTGGTCTGCTGGCACCAAATCTCAGGTGTTCAGGCAGCAGAGTGGTATCCAACCCTGAAAAGGCAATAACCAGCTTGAATGGGCAGAAAATCAGTCCTCAAGTGATTAGGGCCAAACCCTAGTCCCATTCAGGTCATCTGTGTACTCTGGCAGAGCAAAGCCGCCATTAGGGAGGGTGAGGAAACACCCAGGCATAGAGGACACCTTCAAAGGTGATGAGCTGTCCCACAGGGCAAGAGGAACAGACATTGTGGGGCTCCCCAGTAGGTTGCAGTACCACTGTGGGCGAGGGAGACACACAGCAGGACTAGGGATGGTAGCTGGGGCAGCTGAGCTCCACTGGTCACCAGCAGTGCTGCAGTGCCAAGGCAGACCTGAGGTCAAGCCAGGCAGCTGGGTTGGTGGGTCAGGCTCGACTGGGAAAATGGCCGAGTGCAGGCGTAGCTGTAGTTGAGTAGCTGTGGTTGCTCAGGCTGGAGTTGAGTGCCAGATTTCCAAAGCAATGTGGGGAGTCCTGGTCAAGACTTCTTCCTACTTTTGTGGTCACATGCATGCACCGTGTTCTGGCAGAGCTGTTGAGCTGACTGCCGTAGCTGGCTCCATGTGGCCTTGAGCCGGAGGCACAGTACTGCCACAGGAGAGGACCCAACTGTGTTTGGCTCCAGTCATCCTTGGCTTCAATGATTCTTGCAACAGTAGTCTTATTGGGTTAAAATAGATAAAGACATCACTATTTTCTAATCAGTGGAGGATTGCTTTGGTTTTCTGTGATTGTTTTGTTTAAACCTGGTTTCTTATGAGGACAAGGTTAAGGCATCATGCTGAGTGCCTGCGGTGTTCCTCCTCACACTGACAAAGTCTGACCTTCTCTGCAGTTTCAGCTTAAGCTGATGGGTATATAGAGATCTCAGTGGTGATGATAATACAGCCGGTTGGGGTGTGGGGGAAGGCAGTCAGGAAAAGAATTTGATAAGCTTTACACACCTTCTCTCTCCTCTGAGGCCTCCACTTTTTACCACCCTAAGGGATCAGACAGAATGCCCTGAGTGCATATTTCAGTGGTCGTTTTTTTGTTTGGTTGGGTTTTTTTTAGTTTTTTGTTGTTTTTTTTTTTTTTTTTTAAATCCAGAGGCCTCAGTGATTATCACAAGATTATCACCTACAGACAAACGCTGATAGGGAAGTGGGCTTCTTAGTTTTATGTTTGTGGCTCTGCTTTTCTCTCCTCAAAATGGCCAAGATATATAATTTGCTGATTGTTTCCCATTGCCATTTCTTTCTCTCAGATTTGTTGTAATTAATAGCAACTATTGAGAAGTTGAAATGTGAGATATAGGCAGTATGTTAAATAAATCTGACTAACTCCTTATGAAATACTGGTGTTTTCAGGAGCAGTTCATGACAGGCCAGAATTCAGGATTCATCTTACTTTTAGGTTTTTTACTATTAAGAAAAGAGAAAGCTCCTTGTCTAGTTGCCTTTGAGATTAGTTTTCCTTTCCAAAATAATGTTAATTTTGACATAAAAGATAAAGAAATATTGCTCTCTGGTTTTTTTGCTTTGTTGTTTAGTTTATTTTGGTGGTTGGTGTTGTGGTTTTTGTTTTATTTTTTTCCTAACCTAAGGCTACAGATGTGATGTAGTGACCAAAAGCACTTTATTAGGAAGTCCCATTGAGTAGTCTCTGTTACGCTTCTGCCCTCAGTCCTTTACATTCTCTTTGTTAAAATATCACAGTGCTACTGCTGAAATCAGAACAGTTGCTTTGGCAGGTGGTTCTCCTTAAAATGTACTGTATGCCCAACATAAATTCACTGGGAGCAATTCATATGTCCTTGTCACTTTCTCTGGGACATATGCTTTCATTGGCTTTTAAAACAAAAAAATTGAATTGACTCCTGTCAAATAAGTTTATATTTGTTCTGTGCACATGGTCTGAGACTTCATGTTCTGCTTTTAAAGACCCCTTAAAAAGACTGAAATTTTATTTTAAAGAATCTGTGTTTACTTTTAAAAGGAGCAAATATGGCCATTTTGTGTGCTGTCCATGTGTCTTCTGAATATTGCTCAAACAACCTGGTTGACTCTACTGAAGCAACTGAGAAAAGCTTTTATGAGCTCCTGTGCCTCTTCAGCTGCAAAGGTGGCACTCTCCAGGTGGAGGCAGTAATATTTTGCACTGCCATAACTATTTTGGGATTAAAAGCTTTGGTGCTTGTTTTTCATTGCTCATCTTTTGTCTTGATCGATCTACGATATTCTGTTCAAATAGAGATGAATTTCACATCCTGCCTTAAAAAATGTGCACTTCTATTAAACAGCTAAGAGCATGAAGCTCCCAGGGTTGTCCAAGGTTAGTTTTACATAAATATGTGCAATCTCACACATTATATCATGACAGCTGGTGTGTGATAATGATGTTAAATATGGACGTTCTTTTAAAATAATGGTGTTTCCTCTTCCCTGCCCAGAACATCGACTGTTATGACATATATCTTAAGTGTGTCTTTATGAAGATGAAAGGAGGTAGGTGTTGGTACATCCCTCATATCAGGAAATATAAATGAGGTGAGGTAGAGTAATCAAAAAATACTTACATGTGAAAACTTATTTTTATACATTTATGAGGTGTCTCTTAGAAAACAATTGAACTCTGGCCAATAAGATTGCTACAGAGAACTAGAAAAAAAGAGTATTGCTGGAAATAGAATTTATTAATTCAGTCATGCAGTTGTATATATTTCCAAAATAGGAAGTGTTTAAAAAAATACTTATGTGCAAGTTTCACTGAAATTTACATTTCTGTTATACATTGATCCATTAGGTTACTTTTAAATGGTGGGAAGACTTACAAACCTAGCATTCTGGAGTACTGTGTCTGCCTCTGGGGCCCCCAATATAAGAAGGACATGGACTTGTTGGATTGAGTGCAGAGGAGGGTCACGAAGATGATCAGAGGGCTGGAGCACCTCTCCTGTGAAGATGGGCTGAGAGGGTTGGGGTTATTAAGCCTGGAGAAGGGAAGGCTCCAGGGAGAGCTCATTGCAAACTTCCAGTACTTCAAGAGTATAAGAAAAAATGGGGTCAAATTTTTTAGCAGGTCCTATTGTGGTAGGACAAGGGAGAATGGTTTTAAACTAAAAGAGAGTTGATTTAGGCTAGATGCAAGGAAGACATTTTTTACGATGAGGGTGGTGAGACACTGGAACAAGTTGCCCGGGGAGATTGTGAATGCCCCATCCCTGGAAGTGTTCAAGGGGAGGTTGGATGGGACTTTGAGCAACCTCGTCTGGTGGAACGTGTCCCTGCCCATGGCAGGGTGTTGGAACTTGATGGTCTTTAAGGTCCCCTCCAGCCCAAACCATTCTATGGTTTAATGATTTTGGTACTGTGATAGTGCATGCAAGTGTTGAAAACCAAGATGATTTCTTGCACACTGAGAGTGTAGTGTATTTTTTGCGTGCTTGGTTGCTTTCCCTTTCTTTAGTTTTGGGCAACTGGTACAGGCAGGGAAAGGTAAGAAAAGGGAACTCCTCTTCCAGTGCCCTGAAAGTAGCTGTTGTCCTGGTTCATGTACTTTCCATTTGCACACCCACCTGCAGGCGTGTATATTCTTATCTGTGTTCTGGAAGGAGGAAATGTAAACATTATCTCACTCTTAGCAGGTTCTGATTTTCTGTTCACAGTTAGCAGGGTAAAAAAAAAGTGGTGGGCGGTAGGAATCCACTATGACTCTGAATTGATCATGTGATCTTTCCTTCTGTCAATTTTTCATAACCTAATTAAAAAACATTTCCTTTTTAAACTGCCTCACTCTTTCCACTTCTTTTGCTGAATATATAATATATCGAAGGGGTTTGCTAATATACTTTAGCTTTGAGAAGGCCTGACTCCCCACCACCATTATTTGTGAAATGGAGCCTTCCTAAGCAAGGATTTGCATTGAAGTCTGTGCATAAAAGAGGCAGAAGACTGATTATTACATGTAATTTCCCTAAAGCTGGAAATAAAAAATAGAAAATGAGCATTAGGGTCAACCTCTTGTCTCAGTTGCTTTTCGCAGCTGATGGCTTTTTCCCCCCAACAATGAGAAGACATGGAAGGGAACAGAACATGTGTCATTTGGTAGACCAATATAAATGCAAAAACCTGTGCCATATTTGTGTGGGGTTTCTTTTCTTTTTTTTTTTTTTTTTTTTCTTAGAGATTGTTTTATCTGCCTGACTCTAGGAAAAGAATTCTCATACAGGGAATGTACTTTACTTCAGTGCAAGTAGTGTGGAGGAGGACACAGTAAGCTTGAAAAAGGCTGCAAGGGCTGCTAATTGAAAAGTTAGTGCAGTGTACTGTGAAAAATGGTTCTTGTTGCTCGGAGCCCCTCTCTTCAACCACTGTTGTAGTGGAAAATTGGTGAATGTCACTGACTTGTCTGATTATTAAAATATTTACTTTAGCTCACCTATAATTGTGCTTCATTTTTTTTCTCATGATGGTGGTAATTTAATTCTGTGTAAAGTAATTACGGACCCAAGATGTAAAATTATTCTTTAAATATAGCTGCTGCTAACTCTGATCTGTACTGCTACCTGAGTCCCCAGGCTGATTTCTGCCCTTGTTCCCGTCTCATCTCTCCCTGTTTCTGAAAACACCCACTCTATGTCAACTCATGAATGATATATTTTTCTTAGTGATAGCTTCCCTAATTGGATTATTTAAGATGACAAACTGTTAGGATGCAAAATGTAATTATAAGACCCAGAGTCTGAAAACCCAAAACTCCTGAAACAAATCTAACCTAATTAACTGGCCTGCTGGGTGAGGAAGAGATACTCTACTCTTATTCAACTCCCTGAGCCAGGGTAAGATGCAAATAGCTGTGGGATGGGATTTTTAATGTTAGCAAAACAAAATAAGTTTCAGCTCCTTACTACAAAGTTTAGAGAAGGAGTCACATTGCTGGTGTTGAGAGTGGGAGAGGTGGTTTCCTGCCCCATAGGGACCAGGGCAGTGGCTTCAAGGAGGGAGAGATGGATAGGTGGGGTTTTAGCAAAGGGGAAGGCTTTCTCCCTCAACCAAACAGTATTTGCTCATTGCTGTATTATTGTCACTCTTTGGGAACTTTTCAAATGAATCCTGACAGCACTCACTCCTCTGAGCAGATAGAAGTTAAAAGGGTTTGTGTGTCCTGTGAGGCTGTTGCAAAGGTGTTCGCAGGATAGAAACTGTGAGCAAGTGAGGAGCAACTCTTTTTTTTGGACAGGTTATCTTTCTGGATCTTCTTTGCAAAGTGACCTTTATAAATAAAAATACAAGAATTGTGGTCTGGGCTCATGGGTGCAGATGTTGTGCAACTTATTCTCCTGGCTGACAAAGCCAGCGTTTGTATCCCTGCATACAGTAGAAGGCCTGCATGACAGCAGGGTGGGCTCAGAAAGTGTGTATGTGGAGTTGAAAAACAGAAGAGGAGATGCTGAGTCTATTTTCCTCTTAGGATTTTTGTCCCGCATTGCGTTTTCAAGTGGTGCTTGTTTCTGTGCTTTTCAGATGATAAAACTAGATTTTAATTTTTTCCCCTTTCCACGGTTGAAGCAGCAGTTAGCAGCCTACTGCCTGTGAGGTGGACAGTGGTGTGTTTGGGATGTCTGGAAGCGCTCTTAATAGCCAGGGCTTAGGAGGCTGAGGTCATTTGGAGCAAGCCAGTTCCATTTTGTGCTTCAAAGAAGCTTGCCAGAAGCTTATGGAGTAGGCACTTCAGGTATAAATCTGTTTATCTGAACATGTCCTCAGTTCTCTGATTGAACAACAGTTCTCCCCTTGTACCTCAGACTTTGTCAAACCATTGCTTTTGTGAAACTCCGTGAACTTTTGAGGATTTGAGCCAGGCTATAGACACCTACTTATTCTTAGAGCTCGGGAGCAAAACAAGAGGATGAGATAGCTGCTGCAGAGCAGTTTCTACTCAGATTTGATTAGAGGAAGTGAATGACCTGATCTGAATTTAGAGAAAGGCCACTGCTGTGTTTGTTCAGGGTCAACCTTTGAATGAAAAGGCTTCTCCCTCTCTGCCTTCAAGGCCATTAGCAAGACCGAAACTATTCACGCAGAACTATTGATAAAGGGAAGCCCTTTCAGAGGCTCATCTCTTAATAAACACTAGAGCCTCATGCTTAAGAATGATCCCTTTTATAGCCATGCACTTGAGCTTCTGCTCCAATGTGGAGCTCAAGGAACCTTAGGTGGGGAGCAGTGAAGGTAGGTATTTTGATTTTTAGTGGGTCTGTCTTTCACTGTCAGTCTTCTTTTTGGTTTCTACAATGTTGCTAGTAAATATTTGAAGATGTATTAGCTTTGTTAGGTACTGATGCTTTGGTGAGTAGTTATTTCTACCATCTTGGTAAGTTTACTCATATCCCAAATCTAAAATATGCATTTTTTATTATTATTATTTTTAAAAATGTAACATGAAAAATTAATTTTAAATACAAGCAATTTTCTTGACTGTGTCACTCCTCACATCTGCACTTTGCAAGTGTCAGAAAAGCACAGACTTTCGCTTTTCTGTTCTCTCATCTCAAGAAGGTGCTGAAATCCGTGCATATTTTGTGAAGCATATTGGTGTATTCTGTGTAAAATTGTTGCATGCACTATGGGTATCTTTATGTTCCCTTTCTTAACCTTGCTATTTTCCTTTTTACTGCCCTCCCATATTCTCTGCCTCAGAAAGTACCTGGAATCTTTCCTGTGTGGAGATTGCTGTCAGGACTGGGGTTTGCTTTTTAATCTATCTCGCTTTACACTAGTGTCCTCATTTTTCCAAAAGAATATTCCTCCACTTTTGTTTCCTTTCCTTATAGAGATAATACGAATATCTCAAAATTTCAGTGTCCCAGCAAATATGGGGATGGTGGACACAACTCACTTGCATTGCTCTCTCCACCTCTGTAAGGACATGAGCAGCTGGGCTGAGAAAAGGGAGGAGGTGAAAAGAAAACAAGTAAAGAACTATAGTTTAACATGGCAGTTTAAATGCAGTTAGCTGATGTGGATAGTGACAGAGCAGTCTAAAAGATTGTAAAATAGCTTTCAGAGGGTTTCATCTGTGAATACAATGCTGTGTTACCCAAGTTTTGTAGTCTTATCTTTGCTTTGGGAAGACATCTTCTATGAGATTTGACTCTGCTGATGGAATTTAACTGTATTTTATGTAATCGGTACTGTTTCCTTCACACATGATTTCAAAGCCATTTTTTTTACCATGTACTTGCTTAGCTACACCATATAGGCAAACTGCAGGATAAGCTGAAAACTGACTGTCTTGGGATTCTACATAGGCATGTCAACTAAAGTTTGGAAAAGCTGCTTATCTGGAGAAGAGTGTGTGTTCAGCCTTAGCCAAATGCCAAGAAAAGCCTTCAGGAGTGACCTCATACAGAGGGGGTGTAAGCTTTTTTTCAATTTTAAACTGTTGCTTGTTTTTTTGCCTACACTAAATACTACTAAAAATGGTAATACATGCAGGTCCCGACTCTAAAAAGTGGCATATTCAAATTAGAAAAATTTTAGGTGGTTGCAGGTTCAATGGTGACACTGAAAACACGTTTCCTTTCTGTCCTCACATTGTTAAACTGTGATCCTTTTCAGCTGACAAGGATTTCTGAAACTGAGTAAATGGTTATTGTAAGCCCTAGAAATACATTTCTCTGTGTTAAATATTTTGAAAACATTTAGCAAAAAATGCAAAACCTGAAGATGTTATTTTTATGTGATATTTCCACTGTAATTCTATCCTTTAAAAGTATTTCTTATAACACTACTAGATGGATCTGCTGCTGTTTGTGTGTGCATGAAATTGTGTGAAATTAAATTTTGCAGGTTTTTATATAGTATTAATTTATCTCAATGTAGCCTTGATGCAGTTTTAGTAGGTCTTTGTTCAGCCTGAGTGGTTAAGTCCGCCCCAAATACGTTATTCTTCTATATTTTCCATCTTTTTCTGTTTTATTTCTCTATTTTTATCTTCCATTGTTTATTTTAGAATATTTCTTATGTTGTTTTTCTTTTTGGAGTGTCTGTTTACTGTCACTCTAAAGAAAATATTGCAGACAATTGTTTGATATCAAGACTGCCCTTAAGGACTTATGCGTAATTGAAGGAAACATTGGCAAGTCAGCTTCTTGGCCTCCCCTTTCACCTCTTAAACTGCTCCTGTCTCCCACTGCTCTCTGGGATGTGGTTTGTATGATGATGATGGTGCCTCTCTCTTCAGCATGGAGCAGCATTAACCTTGTGTGGAAGGGGTCAGTGAATTGTGTTTGACACAGAGCACTAGGAACCTCCTTTCCTCTGCCTTCCCAGGTGCTGCTTGCTCAGGAGCCACATGTGCCTGGTGCTTGTGCTCTCTGCTTCAGGGTAAAGGCAGTGTAGTTCCTGGGAGGAGGAATGCTGTCATGCTTGTACTTTGAGATGTGCTGCAAAGAAAGCTTTTCTGTGAAGTAGCCTGTGTGTTGCAGGTCCACAACGTGGCCATTCCTTGTTTAACTGCATTCATGCAGGGAAGCTGGAAGAGGCTGAAAGGGAGCAGGAAGAGGCTGGACTGCACTGCAGGAGGAGGTGTCTCTACTTGCACAATTCCTTCTGTAATGCTGGACCTCTCTCTTCCCAAATGCAGGAATCTGCATGGCACTGCTCGGCTTCAGAACATGGTGGGAGGAAGGGATTCACTAGTTGTACTGCTTTCAGAGCACTGAAGAGTGAGAATAAGGGAGTCGAATTGCGAGACTGCTTGCTCTCACCAACCCTTTCACCATACGTGTTCTGTGAGGGGCCATCCTCAGAAATGTTTTCCCAAGTCATCTTCACCTGTTAATTTTTTAGCTGTATTGATAGTACTTCTGACAAACCTCAGCTTGTGTAAAAGGAGATATATGGTGTGACTGAGCTGGCAAAAAGAAGAGGAATAACTTCCTCCACCTCTCTGTGTCACTGTTTTTGAAGTGGTAATAGCAGCTTTTTCATGAAACATAAAGAGGAAGTGCTGGCAGAGACACGAGATTCTCAGTCAGAAGCCTGGCAGAAATTAAGCAAGCTGCCTTAGTTGTTCTTGTTTTTTTGTATTGTCTTCAAGTGTATTTTCCATGGACCACACAAAGGAACAGATTATAAATACTACACCAATCTCACTGGGCATTAGTTATTGGTAAAGTAGTTTGAGAACCTTTGGTAAAAGGTGTTATTTTAATATATTTATTATACCATTGTAGTTGCCTTTGAAAGAAAAGTTGCTGTGGTATCACACTGCATAGGTTTTATTTCTATAGGAATAACCTTGTGGTGAATGTAGCAAATGGACAGTGGATTGCAGCAGTGTTTTAAAATACATGGGAGACTTGCTACAGTTCACTGACATTGCTCCCCTCTCCCCCAAAGCTGTTTCAAGCTGTATATTATCCTTGAGGTTCAATTTTGAATTAATGTTTGATATAATAAAGTAGGCTGAAAAAATCCTTAAGCATGTTGGATCCAAATGCATGTTTGTGAAGCTGAGTTGTGTGTTACATAGTGGTTTTTGCAACTTAGTATCTTGAAGGACACTGAGTAGGTCCTGTAATCGACTTTACATTCATGGATATCGCATGACCCTCCCTTGAGGAGCAGAGAAGTTTTTATAATTGACTTTGTATGATCTGATGGCCTTGTCTAAGAGAACAAACAAAAATACGTGATTAAGTGGAATTTGTCTTGCCACATCATTTAAACTTTGGTAGTGAAAATCCATTAGACACCAATCTGTTACATTTTTAGGCTTTCTGAATAACCCATCTGTTCAGTTATGTTAAACTGTATCTACTTAAGATGTGACCAAAACATGATTTTGTTTTGTTTTTTGCTGTAATCTCTTGTGGTGTAAGTATAGAGCGCTTCCAGGTGACTTTTGGACCCCACACTTGCAGGGTGAAGAGTTTGGATTGGATTGCCCTGTTCAGCGTTTCTTGCACAGCCTGAGGATTAGTGGATTTGTTGGTGCGTGATGGAGCCAGGCCAGTTGGACTAGGCATTAGGTTAATGCTTAGGGCATTGTGAATGCATTGACATGAGGAAATTTAGTAACTGGGTTACGGTAGCCTCTGGCAGTAATGTTTAGCTGCTACTGTAAGAAAAATACTCCTTTTCTAATTTTGTTTTAATTCCCCTGTAATGGAAAATCTGTCCTGAGCTGATTTTAGCATTAAATGGAGGTAAAAATTCATAGTGGTTTGCAGTTATCACTATACCACTGAGTGGTATGGTTGCTTTCAAGCATCTGTAATGGAGTTATTGATGTTTTTCCATTCCTGTAGGTAGAGTTCATGCGTAAAATGAATGTTGAGCTTTTATGTGTATTTAATAATCACCCCTCCCAGGAATGTATACCAATGCATATACTGTTGCACAAACGGATGCTTTAGATAAGCGACTTAAAGAGCAACTTTGTTATATATTGCCTAATATATTACACACAGATTCTGTAAATTTCAAAGATTGTTATGTTATGCTCTTATTTTAAGGTTAGTAGAGTAACTGAAATAAGAGGCGATAAAATCAAATCTTTTGAGCCCAGCATGCTGCCTCTTGCATCAAGATGGTTTTTGGTTGCTAAATGTGTTTCTCCCCAGACAGTGAGTGCATCTGCAGATTCTGCAATGCCCATTTGTTTCAGCCTGAGCATAGTCCTCTGTTGACACTCGCTGTGAAATACCATAGCCTGGTTCACCTTCTGTGCTGCTGAGTTCCTGTAGCTTTATCTGCTTCATTTATTCATTATTAAATGCATGCTTTCTGCTTGACAAGTGCTATAAAATCCCTTTCACTGTGGCTGAACCTAAGAACCTCCAGTGAGAGTCTAGAAGTTTGGGGTTTTTTTGGTGTAAATACGATGCATTTTTACTTTCTGCTGAAGTGCTTTTCAGACCAGACTGCTTAACAGGTTAGTGGATTTTCCCCATCCTATTCTTAAAACCATGTAGTCAGGTAAAAATAAATGCTGGATTTTTCCAGACTCCTACTGAAAACAGAAACAAAAGATCTCATGTATTTGAAAATGTTTCTAGAGATCTACTAGCATATTATATCTACATTAAAATCAAAGTTCATACTATCTAGTTTGTGTGTTATTATATGTATTTCTGTATTAATGTAGCAGGTATGCAGTCTCCCCATTAAGAACCCACACAGAGCATAAAACTGAAAGGTATGCATTTCTAATGTGAGCCACAGGAGTTCTAGGTTTCTGAAGTTTTATTTTTAAATTAACTCAATGTAGACATGCAGTGTCGAAAACTTTTGGTTTATTTTAAGTTTTATGATTATTTGAGAACAAAAATCAAATCAGAGCTTTGGGTTTCATTCCTAAGATCTACCTTGTGTAAGCACTGGCTTGTCTTTCAGTTCTTATTAAGCATGTTCCAACCAGTTTTTATTACATTGTATTTTATTTATCCTTTCTTAGATGAGCATTCTGGTATTTGGGAGCTATAAACATACTAATCCAGGATACCAAGTTTTCTTCCAAAGGGAGAACAATGGAGTTAACCACTAGATCCTAGTTTATTAAGAAGGTATCTTTCCAAATACAGGCCTTTTGCTTCTAATTCTTCTTAGAAAATGTAGTTGTGCTAGATTTTTAGCTCAGTCATCACCTGTGTTTATTTATTTCTTTGCTTTGACAATAACCAATTTGGGACTGTAAGATTCTTTTCCTGTATGATTCATCTCTTAGGTCAAGAGAGGTAGCCTCAGGATTTCTCATGCAGTTGGATGTAACACCAGCAGTGACATGGGACAGCAGTTTTGCTGTCCAAGATAGCTAGCAGTGGAAGAGCTGACTCTTCCCCTAGAAAAGAATAAAGAAGCAAATGAGGGACTGTCTGAAGAATATTTCAAAGAAAGGCCAAGGAGAGTGAGATCAAGGCCAGAGGAATTACTCAGACTGTTGAGTGAGCCTTTCTGTACTTGACAGTCTGCAGCTGTGAACCTTGTCCTCCTCCACACAGCAGAAGGCCTGTAAGGAAAGGCATAATTTTTTTTCTCAGAGTACAGGTCAACTACTTTCTCTAGTTGGGTGAACAGAAGCTGAGAAGAAAGTGATGGAGCTCAAGTGGCTTTGGAGAACTCAATCAATCTACATACAGAATAATTTTTATGGGCATTATTAGTAAAGATGTCCAAGGAATTGAGCCTTCCCATGCCTCAGACTCAAGGGTTTTGTCTGCTCTCAGCTGCTGTCATCTTAGCTGTTCCGTAGCTTCACTCTTACCTGGCCAAGGGGCAGTTGTACATCTGTCCCAAACCCTACAGCTGGTGAAATAGCTGTTGGGTAGGCTGTGAACACAACAGGTGGTGTGGAAGCCTCCTCAAAATGCTGTACACCAAGCTGGGCATCAGAAACCAGTTTCTCCTGACTGGTAGGCTCTTGGTCCTCCATTCAGTGATGAAATGTCAGGACAATTCCTTCTGGGTCGTAGCATCTCCTCAGAGGCGAGATACTGGACTCCAGGATAAGTATGCCACTGATGACCCTGACCTGTAGTCAGTGCTGCTTTGGTTTAGCACCAGATGTATGGCTATCTCTTTCTACTAAGGTGTGCTGCTTAGTGTGGTAGATGTGATTGTCAGGGGAAAGCTTTTCTTTTCAGTAACACTGGATCTGCTGAAATGCTTAGTTTCCAAGGCACAGGATCAAACTTTCCTTTTTGTTTTAGAGCCACAAAATGCATGGAAGTTATGCACTAATTGGAACCAAGTGTGTCATCTGTAATGAATAAATAATTGGATAAATTTGTATCCTTACCTCCTCCATCTGGTCATGTGTTTACAAAAATGCCATGGTGTTTCTAGGTGGATTTAACAGCATTCCTTGGAAATCTCAGACAGAGCTCATTCAGAGGCTTGAGTCTGGCTTGTTTGGTATTTGTTTGAATGTTTTTTTTCTACACCCAAACTTGCAGATGCTGGAAACATTTCTAGTGTGAATATTATGTTTGTCTCCTTTGGAGGCTTATAGGGGCAAAGCCGCACTATCATTTCATGAGTGGTTTTTCAGTAAACTTTGTTTCTCAAACATTTGTGAAGGAGCAAGTGAGAACACTAGCCTACAGCTGCTGGTGCTTGCTGAGAACAGTGTGTGGTTGCTGGCTTAGCCTTGCTCTCTAAAAACAGTGCTTTACTGAGGTTTCCACTGCTTTTCTTCGTTCTACCTTTTGTCATTTTTTTAGAATAACTGTGAAAAAATCTAAACTTGAAAATAAAAACTTTATTTTGCCCTACTTTTGATATCTGCAAGATAACATGGTATCAGCGTACACAAGGATGGCGTTAACTCTGAAAGACACTACATTTTAGCTGTTGTGTTTGTTGGTGGAGAGTTAGAAAGTTGGGACCTGGCAGCTTTTAATGGCAGAAAGCCAGAAAGAAAATCTTTTGCCTCAGGTCATATTGACAGCCATGTCTGCTGTCACGCTCAGTTCTTTAGATTTACCGGTAATAAAAATCTGAACATAAGTTTGAAGCAGTATATTGATAACTGAGTGAATGTTAAGTATGATTATTTAATAGCATTAAATACTGAGGTGCAGATGTATAAAAACCTCTAGGCAGCGGCATCCAGTAATCAAGTGGGGCTGTCAACTTATTGTAGCCATCACATTAATCATCTTCCAGCCATTCATGCTGAATGTGTAGTGTAGGTCTTCCCCCACATCCTCAAACCACGACAAATCAAATCAATGCTGTTTATTTTTCCCCACCAGATTCAAAAGGTGATTATTTGCATGGAGTGAGGAGGATGATTTAATGACAGGAGGATAAGATCTTGAATCCTGGAGTCATAAATGATATTGGCAGCTTTTAGCAGCTGTCTGTTTTCATAAAAAGGCAGACCCTTTTGGAAAGGCTCCACTTCGCAGCTGGGAAAACATGTATCATGCAAAAATGCAATTTGAGTTAGGCTTGATAACCAAGTCTTTTTTAAAAATAGTACTTCTCTTCCAGTACCTTCTCTGTCCTCTGATTGTCTGAATGATTGTGGTGTAGTTTTGGTGCTTTCCAGTTTGTGCTTTCACGGTGAATTCCATGTGATAAGCTCTCCTGGACAAGTGTTTTCTTTGCAGAGCAACTTAGTGTCCTTGAACTGCATCATAGGCTGTGATATCCTGGGAACTTTGGGGCGTGCATAGCCACTGACTTGGACAAATAAAAATCTACAGTTAAAAATTTCTCTCTTAGACTAATGTAGGCTATTCTTTTGTTTTCAAAATGCTGATATTTTTAAGACATATGTATATTTTGCTTGAACATTATAGCAAACTAAGTATATTCCAATGTATTATCAAAGGGAAAACAAACTAGAAGGTAATTGTCTCAGAGTCTATGACTCTAGAAAATATCACCTGTAACTGAGATGTAAAACTCTTCTCTGAAGTGAAACTCCATGCAGGCAGACTTATTGTAAGTAGAGAAAAAAACATATTGTAAAGCAAAACAAGTATTTTAACAGATTGTAATAAATACGTGAGAAAATATTTACAGTATTGCAGGTCTGCTAATTTTTCAAATGACCTTGAAAATATGCAAGTGCAGCTGTTCTTGTTAATGTGAAATGATGCTGCTTAGGAAAAATGTGAGTTTGGTGGTGGCTGGGTCAGATCCTTACTACTAAAAATCTTGAAGATATTGACTGGTGACGCTAGCATCTGGTTTGACAGAGTTGTGTACAGATTTGAAGATATTAGGAAGGTGTGTTAGGATTTGTGAACCATTCCCAAGATATTTATCTAGTTTTGACTGATCAGACTAGAAAAGGGATATCTTTGCTAAGAAACTAGCTTGAAAACAGTGCTGCAGCTTTTAAATATGAGCTATTGCTCTTTGATAGTTAAGTAGTGGATATGAGCTACTTAAATTGCTGGAGAAACTGTAGGTTTTCAAAATTTTAGGCCCAGTTGGATTTTGGGATTGATTCCTGGAACACAAGAGGTCTAGGATAGAGTCTACCAACTTTATCTGTGTTTCAGCAGAAAGAAAAGACGATATTTACATGGCCAGGATGGCCTTTGCTGTGGGGTGAGAATGTTGAATGACCATGTGGAATGACAACCATGAAAGACCATGTTGAATGGTCTTCAGATGTTTAATTTCTTTGTACTTCTCAATTGTCTGTATGTGTAATTAATAAACTGACTGACCTTGATTTTTCATGATCTTGTCAGAAAAGACTTTCTGGTTAGGACTCTTCAAATGCAAGACAGGATTAAATTCTGACTCAGTCTGGAAACTCTTCCCTTATACAGAGAGGTATGTAGTATAATCTTTTCTCTAGAAGTTAACTAGTTTCCATTTAGAAAGTCGTTTGTGTCTTAAATGTATTTAGAAAGTTGTTTGCTACTAACTTTGAGAAGTCATATACTGTCAGAGGTTTTTTGCTAAGCTATGTGAGTGATTAAACTAAATTCCCTGGGCTCTGTGTCAGTTTTATCTTTTCAGTGAAGGAGACGTTTCACTTGATTTGTCTTCCTCTGTAGAGAAGTCCACTGATCCCTTGAAAACTTGATAAAACAGTTGTTATGTTTCTTTCTCTGAAGAACTATTCCCTTTCTACTTTTAATTTTCTGAGTGCTCTGTTGCTTCAAGGAAGGTATTGCACTCAGGTTTATCTTTCCTTTGATAAAGCATTCTATGGAAATGTGGATGGTTGTATGATTGAAAAGGAGCGACCTAATGTCTTTGACAAGCTTGGCTTTTGCGGCTTTTTTCTTACCTCTATTTAAAAAAATCTCCACCATGGTTATTTCTTTGTGATGTCCCTGCCCTTAACAGAGAAAGCAGCAACAACCTATGGATGTTTTGAGCGAATAAACCCATAGCAATAACTTTGAACCCTCTCTCTACCCTGGAATTTCCTTTCTTATTTATTATGCTAGCCATAGGTGAGACACCAAGCTCTTTGTGGTGGGTTTTCATGTTTCACTGGAGAAGAGGAGGGGAAAAGGCTTTCCAGCTAGAGAGCAACTGCCCGGTCTGTGGTCTGCTGTTTTCCTGAGTGAGCTGCTGTGATGAGCAGAGTGACAGCCAGTGAGTAAGCTGAGCAGACTCGGGCTGCTGCAGGGCAGTTATACCTGTTAGTGTAAACAGAAGCCAGGTATCAAATCAAAGCGTGGCGGAATAGCTTGTGAGCTGTAGCTAGCGGGCTTCACGGTGCCGAGAAGGAAAAAGCAGATGGAAACGCTCAAATGCATTTCCTTCCTCCCCTTCCCTGTCTCTTGGATCTTTTATTTCAGTCAGTAATGGAAATCTGTGCTCTGAGTTTTGAATGAATGGCTTACACTGCGCTAGTGTTAAGTACTTAATGAGCCTCATTTCTCAAAGATCTTGCAGTCTGCCTCAGTTAACCCAGCTGCTTTTTTTAGGAGTACTTGTTTTGGCAGAGGCTTTTCTACGTATGTGAAGAATGCACAAATAAACCGTTGTGCAATTTGCAATTAAAAATGAGGTTGTAGGGAATGGAAGGATTTTAAAGTAGGAGATCAGAGGGTGCAGAGCCAAGGAAAACAATCGCTCAGCGTCACTTCGTAGCCCTCTGTCTCAACAAGATCTGTTTGTCTGCCTTGCCTGCTGAAGAGAATAGAAATGCAAGCCTATGCTGTGGGAGTCCTGCGGTGCTTGTGAGGGTCAGGCTCGGCAAAGGGATGTGGAAGTAATTTGAAAGGGCCAGGAACTGATTTGGGGTTGTTGTTTTTTTTTTTTTTTTTTTCTTTTACCTCCTCAAGGAATAATTGCAGCGTGGCAAAATTCTGCAGAACGTGTGCAGTGATAGTGGTTAGGATTACTGTGGTTAAAATGAGTGACACTAACAACTCCAGAAGTGTGTATTTTCAAGCAGTGTTTGAAAGGATGCAAATACATAAATCTAGAACTCATCCACAGCTGTGGAGTTGTTTCAATTCATAGACATGAGTGGTTAGCCATAAGAGTAGCTGTGCTGAGGTTTATCTTTATGCTAAAGATTATGCTCAGATTTCTGCATTGATTAGGTTAGATTTAAGCAGGAGTAGTTTGGTCTGATGTAAATTTTATTTGAGATGGAAAGGAAGGAGGGATGTTGCCTGAGTAATTGCATCACATCAGCAGTTTCAGTGACAGCTTGGTATTGGCTAAAATTCCAATTAAAAATGTTGTTTTAAAGATGGACCTGTGTTTTTCTTCTTCCTTCTGCATAAGGGTCTTGAACAGCTGTCTCCAGGGTGTGATGCTTTAAAAAAATTCTTTACCTTCTAGAAGCATCTGGTATATTGAAGGAGGCATAGCTACGGCATTGTTAACCCTCCTTAACAATGTCAGCTGAGGGTTACACAAACAATTGCCTGAATTTCTGGAGTTCAGATATCTGAAATATTTGTTACAGGTGGTGTTTGCATGCCTGCTCTCACTTTGTGACAAATCCTGGGTAACCTGCCTGCTCTTGTATGGCGGTCAGTTTTGCCACATGTGCTGTCATGCTGCTGAGATGCAGTGCTGAAAAAGGAGCAAGCTCTATATTCAGGTTCTTGTGACAGTGTTTTAACCTTACATCTCCGTCTTAATTAAGAGACCACTGCTCAGTTCTTTGCTAGTCATCTGGGCAAGACAGAACCTGCTGCACATTAACCTGGCTAAAAGCAGAGGGTTTGTTATTTAAGCTAGTTAAGTCATTAGAGAACAACTCTGGAACAGGTGGGGTGAATCCCCCTCTGTGGCTAGAGAGGGACCAGCTTAGGCGAAATGCCTGTCTTTTAGATGGCTCATGTTAAACAAAGTGATTTTTTCACCTTGCTTCTTTGCGCTTTGCTTTCATGTTTGTGAAATGGGAGAGCGGCTTGGTGCTGCCTCGCATAATAACCATCCTTTTGCCTGCAACTGTGTATCCCACTGGCATGTTCTTACTGTGATGGTTTTCCACAAGTGTGTGGTACTTGCTCATGTTGTTGATCTTTCCATCTGTCCTGCTGTGGCATGCTGTAATTGTGGCTTCTGGTCATTTTCTGAAACCTATAATAGTTTATGGGGATGACTGCTGTGGGCTGTGGCAATGCATTTAGCAGATGTTTTGTGGCATCTACTAGACACCTTTTCTACCTGCTTGTGATCTTTGAAGTGTCCAGTGCTGCTTTTCCACTCTCAGGAAAAGAACCTGTTGGGAACTATGTTCAGAGATGTTGTAGAGCAACCCTGAACAACCGTGGATTTGATCAAGAGCAGTTTACTTGAGTTGCAGATCTCGAGTTGCAAGGCTTTCCTTGACTGTCTTGATGGAGACCTTGGATATCCTGCCCCAGTATATATGGGAAATGGAATGAGTGCTTTGGGAGTCCCCTTCCTATGGCCAGGCTGGGTGCCTCTTCTGTGGTCCAGGCATGGCTAAAGTCCCATCATGTGCTGGAGAAGGGAGATTAACCTTTCTGTTTGAGACAAATGCCTCCCATCAGGTGTCTCCCAATGCCTTTGCTCTAACAATGATATCAGAAGTTTTCCTTGTGTTTCTGAGAACAATTCTTCCAAAGAGCCACTGATCAGAATTACTTTAAATTAAACCAAATCATTTAGAAGGGCTGAGGCAAATGTTCTTAAATCAAAGATGAACAGAATAAAGTGTTGTCTAATCCATCACCAAAGTCCAGCTGAACTAGATAGTAACAGTCTTCAAGGGAAGGTCTCATAGGAGCCATGAATTCAGCTCAGGGAATAACATAAGCTTGGCTTCCTCTCCTCATGCAGGAATTTCTTGTTACAGTGCTGGTAACAGGCGTCTCAAAATGCAACCTCTGAACTGGTGGCTTGCACTGCTCTGATTTAATATTATCTTGGCAGTTTTTGATAGTCTAGCTGTGAGTCTACTTTATTATATTAGCCATGGGATCCTATTTCGTATTCACAGAATGTTTGCTTAAACACAATATCCTGGGAAGGGTAATAATCCATGGTAAATGTATGATATAACCACTGAGTGCCTTATTGCACAGAGCTCCTAGCCTCTGTCCCTTCCCCCAAGAACTGTTAATTATTTTTCTAGTCTCTTCATGCGATTACTCTCTATAAACATGTGGATTTATTTCTATCTTCTCTCTCTCCTTTCTTGCTGTTGTTTGTTGCACTGTGATATCTGGTCTTAAATGTTGAAAGCCTTTTTGGGGGGGAGGAGGGGGCAATGTCTGTATTCAGATAGGACAGTGGACTCTTACTTCTAAAAGGGTTTGCAGGTGCTCCTTGAGTGGAGGTAACAACAAAATGTGAACTGTTTGTAGTGATGTATTTAGCTTGGGATATAAAAAAAGAGACAAATTTAATGGCTAGCTATTAAAAAAGCCAAACCTACTCATGAAAAAACTCAAAATGTCTGGAATCCAGAGCATTTTTTCTTATATGAACATTTCTGGGTTATGTTTCATCAACACCAAAAAATGGGCCTTGAGCTTTGCTGTTGTCCAAGGTGGTCAGTCCATGTGGCTGTAACAACCACAGTGTCAGAGTCTTCGAGTGGTCAGGGCAACTGTGGTTGTTTGTCAGATGATCAGTGTATCCGGATGACTTGGGTGACTGGTTGCCTCTGCTAAGCCAAGGGAGCCAGGCTGTTATGAATGTGGATATTGCCAGGATGTTTAGGGTGATCAGAGTGATGGGAAAGAAGTGGAGAGAATGTGTTGTCTGGGATTTTGCATACAGAGTGTGAGAGGCACCTGAACAAATACACTTCTTTCTGTGGTTGAACATGATGTGCAAGGATGCCACATACTTGGGCCATTTATGTAGCTGTTCATTGTCTCCAGTGCTTCAAATAGGTGTCTGTTCCTGTAGAAGAACTAATAAGCAGCTTTGCAAAAGATTTCTTGTATATATGCCCTGGTCACAGAAAAAAATTAACATTGTACTAATAGGCTGCTAAGGTTTTTTGTCTTTTCCTTTACACCCAAGAGGCAGATGTTGTTTTCTTTCTCTGCAATTTTACTTATGCCTCAAATGCAACATCTCAGCAAACCATGTTCCAGTACTTCATCACACTTTCTAGAGGATTTGGGCTAGAATCAGCAGGTGTTGAAAAACTCCAGAATCTTCCAAAACCCCCTGAGCCTTCTAAACCCTTGCAGAAAAAAGAGCATGCAGCAGTTTGCATGAAGGATTCTTGACTGCTTTTGCCTGGCCTCTGCCCTATCAGGACTGCTGTCCAATGGAGAAGCTGCTGCTTGTTTACCTTCCTTTCTTTTGGAGAATGACTTTCCAAGAGTAGGTTTGTAACAGCCTGTATACTCCTCTTGAAGCTTCCTAGGGTGATTTGGTCTTTAGATGCCATTCTAACTCTCAGAAAAAAACATTTGTTGTCTCTCAGTATTTCTTATGTCTTGCATTGTTTTGAACAGGTGCAAGCTGCAAGTTGTGCTTGATGCAGTTTAGTAGAAATGGTATCAGTTCCAAACTGAAATAATGGCAAGCTTTTTTCATCCTCCAAGTGTAAACACACCTGAGATAATTAACTCCATAGGAATGAGCCCTGAGGTATGTCCCTTCAATGTGACTTCAAGCATGCCTGCCTCTTTGTGGTTGTGTCAGGTGTGATGGCTTCTAAACCCAGTGTTTGAGGTCCTGTTACATGGTAACATAGTCCTAAAAGGAAGGTGTCGAATAAGTGTCCCGGCACAGCAGGGCAAGAGACAGTGGCTTTTATTTTAACCGCTTTGGTTCTGTGGATGATGTGGAAGGTAAAAATGAAACCAGGAACCTTGCTCCTTCTTGTCCTTGAGTCCTCCTGTATGGCTCCTGTCTTCTGACCCTGCTCTGCAGTGACACTCTCCAGAGAGGATGCACTGGAGCTGCAGAGTGCTGCTGCAGTCCCGGGCAGGGTTGCTGGGGAAAGAGCTACCATCTGAGTTACAGCATTTAAGCAGAACTGGGGGGGAGCTTGACTAACCCTACCTTGTGCTGTCGCACACCAGGACTGCAGGTTAATATGGGGCCAACCTGGCAGGCGTGTGGGAAACAGAAGTATTGCCCACCACAACACTGGGATGACAACAGGGGGTCTGCTAAAAATTCCATCAGAAACATTAAGTGTCCAGAAGCTCTGTTACAGCTAGGCCTAACACGGTCTGAGCAAGTTGAGATTTATTGGCACAGCAGTGGAATTAAGAACAAGGATTGAGGCTATTACACAATACTGTTAAAAAAACCACAAACAAATAAGAGAGCATGTATGCTGTTAGTAGGCCTCATGTCTGCTCTAGTGTCTGGCACTGTGTAGTCCCACTAAAATTACTGCCACCTCCTGTTGTTTTCTCTGATGAAAATTTCATCTTTCAAAGTTTTGTACAAAGCTGCTGTTTTTAAACCTGACTTAAAAACATAGTAAATGTCTCCCATCTTGTTTTAACTCTGTAATATCTCAAGGAAGAAAATTGTCGGGAAGAGAAGGCATCTGTGTTCTCAAAAAGACATAGTTAAGAATGAATAATAAACAAATACTTTAATGTCCCATATTCCATTAATTTGTCAATATTCACTCCATGGGAAGACTCTAAAGTGTTTCTTGTTTGTCACTTTACCTCTCTGAGTGCTGGTTAAATCCCGATTTTTCTAATTTATTGATGTATTATTTTCAAAAGATAGACATATTAAAGGTACTGTATACCCTAGTGGAGCAAACAGAGAGGATCACTTCTATTAAGTGTTTCCTGTAGAAAACAAAGAGCTACTAACTAAGCAGTGATATTAACTAGGTGTGGCAATATGTGTGGATAGGACTTTGATAACAATTCCATGTGTTTCTTGCTGCTTTAATTTTTTTAAAATGTAAGTGTAGGATTTTCAAACTGTTAAAATAAAGGTCATTTTGGACCTAACTTGTCTAGACCTCTTGAAAATCCAGCTTATTTCATGGCTGCATTTATAGACATGCCTTTGAAAACCTGCTTGATAACTGGTATCTGCTGGAAAATTAGAGAAGAAATTCTATTTATTTTTATTCTTTGTGAAGATTAACAAAGTGAAAGATTCTAGGGGGAATCAACATTTTCTGAATTATTTTTACTATGGAGTCTTGTATGGAAGTGGCAGGAAGGGTTATTTGTAATGATGAATATGTAACCAACACAGTGGAATCAAATCTTGCAAACCAACACTTTTTATTACCAGTTATTTGTTTATTGTTTCTTTGATTCTGAGGTATTTTAGAGAGTTCGTACATATTTCTGACTGTGATAATTAAAATCTGGGTAAGAAAACGAAAGTGTTTGTGATAGAAGGCTAGAGCAGGAGGGGTAAATGAAACCACTCAACTTTGTTTTGGTGAGGCTCCCTCTGGTACCAGTGTATAGATACAAGGGATTCTGCAGACAGTGATTGAGAGAATCCAGGTTAAACTCTTCTGAATCTCTTTGTGGAGATTGCTGTATCTCTCTGTTGATTATGATTTACCTCTGAATTCAGTTACTTAGTTACCTGTCTGCACCTAAGCAATAATGAGTATACTCTTCTGCCGTGATCCTGAGGAACATTATTTGGAAGGGAGGGAGTTGTGAGGGAGTAAAAAAAGGGAGCACTACAAAAGTTCAGAATTGCAGTATACAGGAAGTGAGAGGAATAGGTATATATAAAAAAAAAAATCATATAGTGTCAAGTGAAGGGACTTTAAACTTTCCTTGGAATGTGTTGCCTTGACAGTTCATTAGTTTTATTGCTCCAGTTTTGGCAGGAACCCAGACATGGCAGTATTATGTCTGCATGGATAATGAAGATTCCATTTATAATGGTTAGAATAAAAACCTATCAGTGTGATTTAAATGGGCCGTATTGGTAAGTGTGGTTCTCCATCTCTGAAATTGTTCTGTGGATCTACGTTAACCTGCCTGTCAATTCCTTCTAGAAATTTTCTTTCGCATATCACTTCATGTTGCTTCCAGAAGGTATCCTTCTAAACTTGTGCTACGGTAGAGGTCCTCTGTAGAAAATGATGCGACGAGCCATATATGTTTGGTTTTGGCACTTGTTGCACTGTCAGTTGATGAAATGGTCACTTGTGAGTATATTGCTGGATGATCACATCAGGCACAAATGCCACTGTGGGGGTGGGGGAAGGATATTCACTAACCAGCAGTGGCAGAAGTGTGGGGATTGTGGAATTGAAGAGAACTGGACTAGTCCAATGACCCCTTTTCATGTTTATCATATCAAGAATTGAAGTAGTAGCTCCCAAAGATTGTAGAGTATATGACATTAATATTGTTTATTCCCTTTCCTCCTTTCTTTTTGTTTGTTTTTTTTTTAATTATTATATTTTAATGATTAAAAAAAATAAACTGCATGGACTGGATTACTGAACATATAATGAAAAAAAATAAGTCCTTGTTTAGTAGCCATATGTTTTCAAGATTAGTTATTATTTCATGGCTGATGAAATCAGTAGAGGCAGATTCTCTCTGGCTGTAGGAAACCGGTGATGCTCCCTGCCCTGTGTAGGTGAGGAGGCTGACCTAATGATGACCCATCAAGCAGTATCATGATAAGGTGTTGTGTATCCAAAAATCTGAAGTTTGCAGCTGGACGGTGTGACTCATGGAATGTGCTGCAGGGTTTCTCTCCTTTCCCAGGCTTTGCCCAGGATCTATGCCCACAGCTGTTTTATCTGCACAGGGAGAAGCAGCACTGTGTTTGTTTAAATATTTTTTTTTTACTGTTGAGGTGTACATTTATCATTCTTGGAGAAAGGTTGGATGACACTCTGAAAGGAATGTGATACATCTGCCTCTGTTACCTAAGGCTTTGCCTTTTCTAATTCATATGAATATCTGTTTAACCGGCCAGCTTCCTGGTAGACCTTAAGTTCTGTATCTCTTACTTTTAATAGCATGCTTCTCAGTTTACAGCAGTGAAATAAAAAAGATTTTAAGGCTTCGTTTACCACAGATTTGTGAAAATTGTCATACTGCAGAGGCAATTTTGTATCCTCATGATTATAAGACTAAGCTATACTATTCAGGAATTGTATGAGTTTCACATTATTTGAAGGCCAACACTGATGCTGAATATCGGAGGCTTTCATGTGACAACCATCCCACAAAATGGGAGTGTTTCATGTGACATTTCTCTTGCATTTTGTAGAGTTACTGCCTTGTATTTGGGATGTGTATGTGGTGTTTTTGCACTATATTGGTTCTACTGGATATAAGTGTTTGTTCAAAAGTTTGTGTGGGCATTGGATACTCTATGGTTATATGCAAACATATAACAGTAAGATTAAATAATCCCCCAAGTCATATCTGCTCCTATTTTGTCCCACCTCTCCTGGCAGCAGGGTGCAGAAACAGTGCCCATGTTGTGGCAGTGGGTGTACAACAAGGAAGTGACGTGTGCCGGTGATTAACACCAGGCGGCAAGAACAGGACGTTCAGATCACGAAGGAACATGAACTTTTCTGGTTTTTTTTTTCATCTGCTATTGTTTAAAACTGACCTATTGCTTTCTTAGCTGATGTCATTTTTCTAGAGGAATGTGAATTCTGTGATTATAACTTCAAAGCAAAGAAACAAGCGATAATTTCATAATGACGAGGAATCAAAATGTATTTGTTAAGATGAGGAATTTTGCCTCAACCAGGGGGCAAAACGTGTCAGTAAGGTGGACAGTGATAATGTATTCACTGTCGGGTAACTGAACTGAAAGCAAGCCTCTGTTTATGCTTTGTTTTCATATTGCTGGCTTGGCTCCTGATTTTTCTACCTTTCACTTGCTAGCATGTTAAGCCAAGTGAATATACTCTTTGTTTGGCAGTTAACTCTCTCTTTTCCATCACTTTGGAATATAGATGTTTGTAGTGCTCTTAGGAAAAGCCTGTTTCGAGGAAGGATTTCTTCATTCTTAATTAGCTTTGCAGTGAAAATCACTAACTACTTATTTGCAACTCCTGTTCATCAGTAGATACTATTTTTCTATTAGAAAAAAATGCATATTTGTATAGCTTCTCACTTTGTGTCTTTGCAGATGCTTCAGTGTTAAATGTTTCTGTTGAAATGCGTGTAAAACTCAGCTAATGAAAAGAAAGTTGCACTTGTTTTATAGTGATCTCTGACTTCACATTTAAAATGGCACTCACTTAGCAGTTCATTTTTACTTCATTTTGTCAGTAATAGGACAATTTTTATGTAACATTAATACAGCAGGACTAAAAGTGATACCATTGCTCTAGTTCCGAGATGCTTTAGTCACTGGACAATAAATTTGTAAAGTGAAAGTCATGTGTTTATGAATTTTGCAGTTTCAACTCTAAGTTGTGATTTAATGGCATTATCTAAGGCAGTGTGACTTACCCCTTCTTAGCTTTGCATGATAGGTGATTTCCCTGCCCCATTTTGCAGAGAAACCTCTCCCATGCAGTGAGTGAGGTGGCTGCTGCTACTTCGTTATCAAATCAATCACAGTATTGTTGGCAGGTAAACAAAGACACAAAGGTTGAATGACTTGCTCAGGAACGTGCTGGCAGGGCAGAATTCAGGCATCAGGGCCTGGTCAACAGTAGAAGATAGTACTGGAAAACATCAGTTGTACCTTGGGACTGCATAAACCATTGTGAGATGAGGAAGTGTGAGAGTCTGTGCCAGAGGTGGGACTTGTGGCACAGACCTTAGTGACTTGTCTGCAGTTACAAAAGAGGACATCTGAGGCAGTTCCATATTTTGAACTGACATCTTAATCCCTGGTATCTGGAATTCTTTATCTGGTTTCATAAAATAGTCAGTATTTTACCTGATTTTTTTTTTTTGGTAAGGTATTTTCCCTCTGTTTTCTGCTGGCAGAATATTATTTCCTGGCAAGTATTGCAAGCATACAAACCAGTATCATAGCTACTTGATAGTGCTGGCTGTTGTTGCAGGAAGAGAGGAGTCCTGGTAGCTAATGGTGGAAAAAAAATGTATGTAATAGCAACCAGGGTCTGAGATGTGCTGACTGAGGGCTCTCTGGGTTCCTTGGATCTGAGGAGTGGCAAGCCGTTCTCAGGTGTTGACAGCCAGCATTACTGCTTTCACTTTGCAAGCTGGGTGTTAATGAAGAGAGTCCTCCCTTCTACACTGCTGTGCCCATGCTGAGAAAGGCAGCTCAGCCAGCCTCTCCTGCTGGGGTTTGGGTTGCTGCTCCCCAACTGCCCCAAGTGACCACACCAATTATTCCAGGCCTGGGCTGGGCTGCATCCATCTTCCTGTGGGCCTCCTGCCTCCTCCTGGCCATGTGTTCTCCAGCACTCTGGGCTCAGCCAAAACTCACCTTGTAACCTTGCATGAACTCTTTAGAGAAAGGCTTCCCAAGGAGGACAGCACTTTCTCATTATTAACATAATCAACTCGTATTTATTCGGCTGAGAGGCTGGATTGTAATAAATGCTTAGAATACTCCAGTAGAAATGCCGTCGACTCGCAATAGGAAGAGCTGATTGCTTATGGGCAATAACTATCTGTGGCATAAATTATTTACAATGTGCTTAAATTGTCAGAGCTCTTGAGAGAATGAGAGATTAGTTCTTGGGAGATTAACCTTGCAGGGAGACGGGTAAAAGATGAATGCAGCAAACATGATTTGTTTGAACAAAATGAGTGTGGGTGCCCACTGCTAATACACATGGAGCTTCTGCTGTCCCATTCTGGCTGTTCATGGCCATCCTGACTTCACAGGTTGCTTGGTAGTTTTTGCTGGAGCAGCAGTGCTCATCATCCTTGGTGGTGAGCTGCTGTGAAGTGCTGTGTTTTCAGAGGAGACTGCATGTCCATGAAAAAACTTAGTTTTATATATTCAGGTCCCAAAATGTGTGCACACGTGATAGCCTGGACTAATAAGAAATTGAGTTTAGTGGAATTATGTGTGTGTGTGGTGTTAATGTGTATGTCCTATATGTAAAATAGAGCCTGCAATTAAATGTTTCCTAGGATTTGGTCTGTAAGTGGTTAACCAGTTTGTAAAACACTCAGTAAATGTACAAAGCATTGTGGTTTTGCAGAACACAGATGTGTCTATACTGTGCCGCAGAGTCATGATGAGGTCACTCTTTGAAAATCAAGGTGCTTAACATCCTGCCTGTGTGCATTTTAACTAATTTGGATAGAGAGCTTAGAAAACTGTTCATAGGTCTATGAGATGGTTTGAGAAGCTACAGCACTGGCGAGTTTTAAATCAGCACAGAACAGAAATGACCCTTGTAAACGTGCTTTAAAAGGTTGCGAGATATTTGGGGAAAGTACAGTGACTTCCTTCCCCTCTCCCTCCCCACCCCTTCTCCCCCATTCAGCAAGGTATAGGTTTACAGCAATGCTGTACAGTAATGTTTTCAAGTTGGTTTTTAGATGCTGGTATACTGTACTTAAGTGTCTGGAAGGCATAACTAAACAGTTACATCATATTTTCTGAAATTACTAGTACTGTACTGGTAACCACAACATCCCATTAACTGTTTATCTAACCTAGAGTTATTTCTTCCAGATGAAAGCATTACATGCATAAATATTTTCCTTAATTGTGCAAGCCATAGAGGCATCTGTAAAGAAAACAAATGCTATGAATGCATAGCCAAAAGTTGAAAGTGTATGCAAGTTACTTTAAGATTAAGGCTGTCCAGGAATAAGGCTTATGTGAGAATTCTGCAAAGCACCTCCTTCTTGAAGTGCTTCAGCTTTCATAGTGTGCTGCTGCTTCTCTCTCGAGGGTCTAGAAGTCTGTCACCTTTCCCCTCCTTTTTGAGAACATAACACCTTCTGGATTAGACAGATACACTGTTTGGATGCCTGTCTGAAGGTCTGAAGGTTTGATCCAGAGCACAGAAGACTCAGTAGGAGTAGGAGCACAGAAGACTCAGTAGGAGCAGTGTCAAGGGATCCAGGGCTTTGGTGGATTACGTGACTGGTAGTATTGCTCACTGAAACTTTAATCTCCTGTTTTGAAGCTGGAATAAAGCAATGGAACAAAACGCTTACACTAATGACATACTTATAATTCTCCTTTTTTTTTTTTTGGCATTGACAGGGTGTTGTGAAAAATTATATGCAGCACTACAGTTTGGGTGTTTTTGAGCAAAAGAAAACATACACCAAGGTTAAACAGAGCTTACTATTGAAATGCAGTAGTAATATTACAGCTTCGTGGAAGAATTGGTGCTGTGATGAGTTACAGCACAAATGTTTTTTATTCCTTACATTAATCTTTACTCTGTGTGACAAAACAGAACATGCTTCTTAAAATAATGGAGCTACTTTTGCAGCAGTGATGCCTCAGACAAGGCAAAAGGAGGTGAAGTATTGCTGCAGATGAGGATGTGAGAGGGAGCAATTCAAAAGTCAGGGAGAGTGATTATAGGACATAATAGCAGCACATACTTAAAACAAGCTAAAACATAGGTTGGGAAAGTCTTCCCAGTTCCATTCATACAGTAACAGTCCAATGCCTCAATCTTCCTTCCTCTCTGTTCACTGAGTCTGAAGATTGGCTGGAAGAAATGAGCACAACCTACGAGTCTAGCTCCAGAAGCCTAGGCTAAGAAGGGCAAAAGAGAGAAAAATTGAGTCCCATGCTCCAGCTAACATGGAAAAATTGACCCAGGAGTTTCTGCCAAGCTTACTGTTTGTGCTTCAGTCTTGTGTATATGGTGGCACTGATTTGTCAGGCTCTGGTGAAAGCTGCTCAGCTGCAGAAGTGTGTTGGGACTGACTGAGGAGCAGCGGCAGGCACTTGTTATCCCTCTGGATCAGAGAAGACTGGGCAGCAAGGACTGCCTCACAGACAGCACACGCAGGCCTGCTGGACTCGCTGCTGCTTTGTCCTTTGCCCCTTCCATGCTGCCTGGGAGTTGGAGATTTCCTTTGAGCCGGTTTAAATGCATTCTACTTTCTGTTTAGCTTGAGCTGTCATGCCTCATCCGAACAAATACCCTTATGCAACTCAGTGGGGAAAGTCTGGGCTCTGAGGTGGCCATCAAGCATTTTACTGACTTCAGCAAAGTCTTTGAATCCCTCTCTGAACAAGCCTAAGATAAGCATTCGTATAATAAAGTGAGCTGAAATTCACTTGAGTAACTCCTCCACTCGTGTTGTCTGAAAGTGTAAAATAAACCTTGTAAAGATGCGTACTGTAATAAACCCCAAACCCTTCCTGCCTGTTCCTGTAATATTCACCGGTACAAGCTGAAGGCCATGAATAGCAGAGAAATGAACTTTGGGTTGTTTGCTGTGAATGTTCCTCATGATGAGGTTTACTACTTACAGTACTGCCATTCATCATCTACTTTTCTTTAACAGTTCATTCACAAATCTGGCATCACAAAGTTGTTAGTTTTGAGAACCAGCCTCTTCCAGTTTGTACGTAATGAATCCAGTGACACTCAGCATTCCTTAAAAAACCGAACTTAAATTCAGTAAAGTATTTCTGAATTATATGGGAAAAACAGCTATATAACTCATAATTTTAAAAATATTTTAAATAATCTGCTTGGAGTTATGTGCTCTACTGTCTTTTCATAGTTATTGCTACATTATTAGCCATTATGATACATTAAATATCACATGAATATTTTTTTCATAATAGAAACCCTTTTTCGAAGTTTCAGTGAACTGATGCCTTACAGAGGACACAGTGAGGTTAGCAAACATTGGAGTGTTAGTGCAGCATAAAAAATTTAAAGTTTTAATTGCAGTAAAGAGTTAGTTTCTATAAACTACAGTTAAAGCATTTCTTGGAATTCAAATTGGGATTCACATTAATTTGACAAAATTCAAATAAAATAGTCAGTAATAAAAAAAAGAATGTGATCAAATGCTTTGTCAGACAAAAAAAGGAGCATATTCTAAGTTCATCAACTACTTGGTGACTTCAAACATTGTTCTATAAAATGCTGATTGATATATTAGGGGGTCAACAAGTAATGCTGTGCTAAATATTGGTGCTATTTTGTTTCTAGGTTCCTGGCTGGGGAGGTTGTTTGTTTTGGGTTTGGTTTTCTTTTTCTTTCTGCAAATACATGGCATTTGCTAAGAAAACAAAGTGATTTTGTTGCTTAAGTTTTCAGAGTCTATCCAAGGCTTTTCTTGACAGAGAATTCTTCTTGGAAGCGTCAGGCTTGTGCAGTGGTTGAAGTCCATCTGTGTTAGATAATTCCTATTCCTTGGCTCTGAAAGAGCATTCATGCCGAATCTGTAGTTACTCTGGAGTACTTTCTTCATTTTGTGGTTAATTATGCTGATATTTTTTTCTTCTGCCCTTTGGGATAAAAGTATAAACCTTTCTATTAATTTCTGATCTGGGGGAAGTTCCTCATAAACGTAATTTGATCACTGTGACTTCACTGTGAGGAAAGAATATTTTGCAAATAGACAAGTTACTTTCCTAGTACAGCAAAGAAAAAGGCTCCTCTTAAACCTGGCGAGTTGATTACATTATCATCCAGCCTTCCTTGTCAAACAGTCTCGATCATGATTGGCAGGACCAGGGCAGTGATCATCCTCCTGTACTCCACAGCGGTGAAACCGCTCTATGAATACCCTAGTGAGGGGCCCAAAACTGAACACAAGAAGGACATTGAGGTGCTTGGAGTGTGCCCAGAGAAGAGCAGTGAAGCTGGTGTAGGGTCTGGAGCACAAGTCTGATGAGGACCAGCTGAAGGAGCTGGGGTTGTTTAGTCTGGAGAAGATGAGGGTTGGGGGGACCTTATCCCTCTCTACAACTACCTGAAAGGAGGTTGTGGCAAGATGGAGGTCAGTCTCTTCTCCCTGGAAACAAACATTAGGACAAGAGGAAATGGCCCCAAGTTGTGCCAGGGAAGGTTTGGATTGGATATTAGGAAAAAATTCTTCACTGAAAATGTGGTCATGAATTGGAACAGGCTGCCCAGGGAAGTGGTGGAATCACCATCCCTGGAGGTATTTAAGAGGGGTGTAGATATGATGCTTCAGGACGTGGTTTAGTGGGGGACTTGGCAGTGCTGGTTTAATGGTTGAACTCGATGATCTTAAAGGTCTTTTCCAATATAAATGATTCCCTGACTATAATGCTTAGTGATTAACATATATTAATTTAAATTAAATTAATTGCCATCCATAATTAAAAAAAAGCAGAAAGAATTCACAGTGATTCTGGATGTTCCCCCTTATTCTCTCTTCCTTTAAAATGTAACTTTTATGGTGTAGCTATGCTGAACATGTTTATTCTGCAATAGAAGTTTCCATGCAAAGTTCTTAGAGCCACAAAGCTTATAGTTGCCAATCCACAGCAGATCCCAGGCTTGTGCTGCCCTCCAGCATCCTTGCCTTCTGCCTAAAGCTGATGTGTCAGCAGGGGAACGCCTGATTTTTAAATTAATTGGTGTTCTGCTACTGGGCTTGTAGACTTAGTTGAATTCATGAATTAATAATTTTGTGATTTCTGTGGAGGAAGGAAGGTTATATGCTGGCTGTCCAAAAGGGTTTTTTCTAGTTTTTATTTCGTGCAAGTTTAAGTTACTGAATGGATGCCAATAAAAGCACTGTTGTGCTTTTGTATAATTGTGATTATTTTCTGAATTAATTTGTTCCTTACAGCTCTTTTCCTTTTCTATAGTAGTATTTGTTTTAGATAGAGAGGTTTTTGGTGGCTATTTTAGTGGAGATCTGATTTACATGTTTTAATTCAGTTGGAAAAACTTAAATATCAAAAAAAGTAAATTTTTCTTTCTTTTTTTTTCCTTTCTATCCTGCTTCCTGTTATTGTTTTTTATACTCTTCACAGTAGCACCCAGTGTCTGCTATTTGAAAGCTTCAAGCACAGAGTGGAACCAGTAGGGCTTAGGACATTTTCAGCCTGGCAGGCTTTGAGGTGTCAGAGAGAGATGGAGGGATGGCAGAGGAAGGCCTGGCTGTTGGGACAGCAGACTTTTAGTCGCTGTGGCTCCTGGGTGTTGCACTGGGGAGGTTGGACACAGGCATTCTTCTACTACAGGACCCCATTATCATGTTGTTTTCAGAAGGAAAAAATGGGTGCAGATGTAGAATAAGAAATACTAAAATCCTAATCCTACTGCACATGCCTATACAGAATACATAGTACAGAGCTAAGGAAAATAGGGAGCTGCTGTGAAGAGCTCTGATGCACAGTTGTTGCAGTTTATTTTGGAAAGTGTATTTTTCTTGTATTTTCCTGTACAGCCATCTGAGACTCTTAAGGTAAGTTTTTCTTAACTGTTACATGTGCCATATTGTTTAAATCATTAATTTGCACAACCAAGTAGCAAGAATGCTGCAAGATACATAACAAATAGTATTTCAGTAAAGTCGATCTCGTTGTAAATTTCTTCCGTACTTCCAGTTCCTAGCAAATTGCCCACTGTAGTTATAAGAGCAAATAACTTGCCTTTGAACCCCTCATAGTCAAATCAGCTGTTCTAAGTGCATCTAGATGGCAGCTGCTTTTGCTGAGGATGGTCAAACCTCCAGAAAGGCTTCATGTCAGATCCCAGAGAATAAATTTGATTGTCCTTTATTTTTTCAAGTTTGGGTAGTGTATCTTATTTCCTGCCACTCATCTGACCTGGAGTAAACTGCCTGACTTCATATGGACATATTTTGTGGAGAGACTATAGTCTTCTAGATTGGACCTTGATTACAGAGGTCTTACAGCAAGGAGTTAAACCAGGAGGAAGCCCTTGGGGATGCAGTAGAAGAGCAGATAATCGAGAAGGATGCTTCTTCTAAAAGCAGGTGGTGAATAGCAAGAAGTGCATAATAATCTCCCTGGCTGGACAGGACTGGGGTGGAAATCACCTTGCTTGTCTACCTGTATTAGTTTTTTACACAGAGTGGCAAGCTGTTAGAGCTCATGAAGTAACCATGCTGGTAGGTTAAAAATAATCAGGAAATATGTTACTAAATGCATTGGGAGTTTATTGAAATGGGAGTTTATTTAAATAGAAATAATTGGCAATTCTTAAACTTGTTTTGCTGCTCTTCAAGTGCCTTTTTGAGTCAAGAATGGGCTTTTTCAGGCTCAGCATTGAAAATATACATCTAAAGCATTGTTCTTCTGCCAACGGTTGTGGCCTTTTCTTGAGAATGGTGACATTGGATCAAAGTACTTTTTTTCACTGTCTGATGGTATGTTTTCCCACATGACTTAGGTTAACTTTTATTTGCTGGGGTTTTTAAAGCAAGTGGTGGTGTTGAGGAAGCTTGAAAACCAGGTGAACTGGCTGAATAGAAAATTGGACTGGACCTTTAAGGTATTTCTTTGGTTTTCATGCCTGGTGTCTGTTATTGCCACCAATGGTTAAATGGCCTTTAGTTGACCTCTTCCATTTCTTTGAAGGTTGTTTTCGTCTGTTTTCTATACTGATATGAGGAAGTTCCTGAACAAAGTTTACATGATTTACATTGTGCTACATATCCCTTCTAGTTTCTTTTCCTTAAATCTCTGACTAAAACTATGTGACCACATGGAGTGCAAAAAACTTGAAGACTTTGTAAAGCAGTGGCAAGTTACATGTATGCTAATATTTCTTAGATAGATGCAGGTGTCTCTTTTAGGTCTACACATGGGAAGCCTGGGTATCTAGTGAAGTACATAACTTTTATGTTAGTTGTTTATATAATACAGTATAAAAATTTTATAAGTTGTTTGGGCACTATTTCAGCAAAATAGGTTAGCACATGCTGAAATTCAGCTATACTTCAGCATAGAGTTATGTGTTCAAGGGATTTCTCAGTCAAGAGCTAAAGAATTTGGGGGCACTTATTTTTGTTAGTTTTTTGTTTGTTGGTTGGTTGGTTTGGTTTTGGGTTTTTTTTCTTTAATTGAAAAGAATCTGTTTGAACAAAGACTTACTTGTGCTATATGAGTTGTTTCAGGTTTATTCCTGATGTCTATGTAAGTTTGTATGCGGTAATTTTTTTTTTCCTATGCAGTTATTACTGGAACGTTATCAGTCTTTAATCTTAGTTAATAATTGATATTGTCATTGAACAAACTTTTTCCAGGGTAAGAAAGAAGGTTGGAAAGAAGGGTTGCTCTCTGAAGTGACAGAAACGTTTGGACTTGTCTAGTTAGTTACTTCTGCATGCACAGTAAAAATATATTGGGTAATCCTGCAGTGTGGTTCCTCCATGGATTGCTTGACACTAGGAAACATCAAATGTTGCCTAAATTCTGCTTAAGTGTTTCCCTCTATTCTGGGTTATTGAAGGTGATAAAGCACAGTATATAATAGGAGGTTTCCTTTTTGACTGTATTTCGGGGGATTTTGATGGTTTTCAGAGCTGTGAATTTGCACAAAGCTACTTTGTCTCAGCAAAACTATTTCTGAGGCACAACATAAACCCAGAGAAAAGTGGGTATCATGGGGTTTCCTCAGGTAACTTCTAAAGAGACAAACTCTAGAGGACTACGCCTGTTAGCTTTATACTCTGACAGGGGTCACACAGCTCTGTGTGACTTTTGACATGTGTGGAAAATAAACTCTCAGGAAAGAAAGAACCATCCCAACCTGGGCTATACTGATGAATATTTTCCAGTCAAATGGTTTTTTTTGAACATTTGTCAGGAGTGGTTTCCCAGAGCTACTGAAGCTGTTGACAAACTTAGAGCATCTGTGGTGTTCGTCCTTATACTGTTTGCTGGATGGATGCAACAATAGGTCTGATAGATCTGTGTTGCAGCCTAAATGCCTGTGTGTCATGTAGCTGCTTCAATAGCATGAAGTTTTTGTTTGTTGCCATTGGCTTTGCACTATTTTTTTCAGACTTGTTAGTATCTCATTAGTATCTCATTGTGTAAACAAGCTGTATGAAGAAGGAAAGCTGTGCTCTGCTGTCAGAAACCTTGGTGGAACCTACTGTCCTACAGAAATGTGTGCAGCAGGAATGACAGCCTGCCAGGGAAGTGCTGCAGGGCAGGAAAGGTAACACTGGATCCTAATGGCTTTACCCTGGTGGCTCCTAATGGCTTTATCCTGGCCTTAACTTGTGCTGTGGGGCACTGGATCTTGCATCTTTTAGTAAAGCAACTGTTCATGATGTACACACCCATATTCACCTATTTCTTAGTTGACCAAGGATGAAGGATGTTAACAGCTGTTTTATTAACCTCTTCACTTTCAAAACCAGTTTGCTTAAACTCTCAGTGACTTGGCGAGGATCTCTTGCACAGATGTGTCTCCTGCATTTGTCTTTTCCAGTGGCCAAGCCTTCAGAAGTGTTAAGTGAATCTTAACAGGAAGAGTGATAGGCCTTTCTCTTTACAAGTATGTAAGGTTCCGGCTGTGATTTCAGTACCATCCTGTTTCTTAACTGGGGAATTCTTTTCTGTACTGCTGGCTTTTCAGCAAATGGTAGACCTGCAGGATCTATGAAATAATTCTCAACAAAGATTAATGTGTGTAATTACATTTTGAGTATTTCATATTGAATTATGAAAGCACTCTTTCAGCACAATATGAGAGAATCTGGTCTTACAACCCATTTGCTTGAAATTTCTCATTGAAACAATTAGAGTAATAAAATATGAAGTAAATGACCGTTAGAATAAGAACAAAAACCAGTATCTGAATGAAGATCTGTATCAAGAACTTCTTGAGATAAAATTTTGGCTTTGGGAAAAATCCTTTTAAAGACCTCAGGAAAAAACCACCTTTTTTTGTAAGAAATTTAAATGGTAAATCCTTGCAGAAAGCAGCACTGTCACACCCCAAACATATCTCAGAGTGTTCTAATAACAAGTAAAGAGCTTTTATGTTTTATTTCTGTCTTACCAATGCTGAAGTTTATAGGAGTATAGAAAAAAGTCATCAGAGGGTAAAATGAGTAATACCTATCATGAGTAATAATTTTCATTTTGCTTCATCAAATAAGACGCTAATTACATTTTAAAAGCATTGTAATTCTCTTATTCTCATGGTAGGTTTTGTTTCTTGTCACACCAATTATGTACTTGAGTTGATTACAGTAGAGCAAGAACTACTACACTAATGCTAATCATATCTTATTCTTTTTAGACCTGGTAGTACTCGTGTGACAGAATCCCTGCATTTTTTCAGTCTGCTTCCTGAAGATTTAATTCATATAACAGTTTATACTGTGTTTACCCAGTGAAGTATGACAATGTGGAATATAGAGTTCCAAAGTAAAATTATATCCCCCCAATCAATTTCTAGTTATTCTGTGCCTGTTTACTGATTCACTATTACAGAATTCAGTAGGAAATAAATGGTTTCAAACAGCCATCTTGCAAAATTTCAGTGAATGGAGAAGGGGCTCACTAAAGGTTGTGTAAAATTAATCACAACCGGAGCCTGTGGATTAAAACAGTTTTAGGTTCAAGACATTCTGATAATGTGAGATGGAAAAAAATAAGGTACAAAATGGAAAAGTGAAAAAGGAATTTTTTTTGTATTAAAAAACATGAGTAGAGAATACTCTTAACTTTATTTCTAGTTCTCACTGCAGGAAAACTTGGCTGACATATCCAGAGAAAATTAGTGACTGAATCTTCCTAAATAGAAGAAATTTTTGTCTGCTATCTTGTCTTTCCAGAAAGTAAGCAATATTCTTAAAAGTCATTGCTTCAGTGGGGAAAAGGGAAGATTCAGAAAGACATACAGTTTGAAAATACAATAAAAGATGGAAATTTTGAAAATGGGAGAAGGGTGGATTGGCAGTTTTGAGTTTTATTGAATCCTTTGATTGGGAGTTACTTCAATGTTTGAAATTAGCAATACTGTCTACAGGACGAGCAGGCTGGTTTTAAAGGGATTATCTTATGTGACAAGTACCAATATTGAAGACTGATTCTGTGCTGGATTTATCCATTTGTTGACCTATTAATTCTGAAAACTCTTAAAACAAAAACACTAATGAACTAATAGGGTTTTCATTCTTATTTAAACTGACAAAGACTTTGTGAAGTGGCTTTCTCAATGAGTAGCTGCACATGTGTTTAAAAGAGACCAGCACCAACAGTGGTCTAAGAAATTAGGTACTTATAATGCTAACAATTTAAAAAAACCCCAAGCCTAAATTGCATAACACCATTAAATTGTTTAAATGTAGGCCTGGCCACCCACAAATTTTAAATTCCTCAAGTTAAAAAATTGTTTATGACAATAGTGTTAATGTACAACAAACTCAACAGCTCTTTCCAAGTGAGTGATAGATGGTAAAGTCAATGTTAGAGGGTTTTCTTTGAGAAAGAGCTGAATTAGCCAAAAAATACTTCCTCTCTCTTCCGCAAGATGGGACTGCACAGATTCTGCCCTCTTAGTTCTTCAGACTGGGCTATTTTAATTTCAGCATGCATGCTGATGTTCAGCTGGTTACAAGTGTCTAATTATTGTGATTATATGCATGCAGACTTCATCACTTTTTTTTTTTTTTCAAATGGGAGCTGGCAGTGCAAGAGAAGCTTGGCATTTTATCTACTGTATAATTTGCTTGTTTTTATGCTTAGTGTAACAGCTTGCTGAATGAGTGCCGGAGTGAGACATAGATAAACAACAAGGGGAGGGTGGGTGCCCAGGCTGGCGGGTTCGAAGTGGTCATTGCACGTATCTGAAAAGACCTATCAAGCAGGCAAGGGAAGGCCAAAATAGTGAGGGCAAATTCGGAAGTAACTTCTGCTGCTTGCTCATGTACACCTGTTGACATCTGTGTCTTTGGTTTTTCCCTCATGGAGGTAATTTCTCTGTGGGTGAATGACATCTGTTGATGAAGATGGCCCTGCAGTGGATGTGTGCTCAGTTGGTGTTTTCTCGTGGGCAGTGGCCCCTCACCTGGCAGTGGCTCCTTGGGATGCACAGGGGTGTGTGGGGAGGACATCCATTACCTGAGCTCATGTGCACCATCATTTTTGGATGGAAGCAGCCAGGGATGGTGGCATTACTCTAAGAGCAGACCTGGCTGCTACCCTGCCACCCAGGCCACTGCTGAGATGTGATTATCAACATCTGTCTGAAAATCTAAGATGGCTTTGGTCAAAAGGATGTATATAAACAGAGTCATGTCTATCCCACTGGGACAGAGTGGGATGCAGAAGGAACCCTAGGGTCAACTGCTGTCAGGACATGGTGATGTCTCCTTGCTCATGCTGTGGTTGCACTGGAGGAGGGTGCTCCCCGGGTGCCTGGCTTGGCCCAGCTGAGTGAAGAGCAGAGCCTCAGCAGCCCTTGCTGCTGCTCTTCTTCCACACCCTTCAGGTGCACAGCAGCCCCCACACCTCTACAGCCTTGAATGCCTGTCACAGAGCATATGCTTGGCTTGAGTTTTGTGTTCACTTCCTTGGGTAGCTGCATGTGGTTTACAGTTCACATGGAGAAATTTATTGGAGGCCACTGCCATATCCATTTTAACAACTTCCTTCTGTCACAGATACCAGATGACAGGTAATCACTAGATGCTAAAGTCTCATGGTTTTAGTTTCTAGCCCCCCAGAGAGCTTGTGACCAGTCCACATTCATAGATGGGACTGTGCAATTCTAATCAGACCAGGTGTTATTCCTAGCCAGTGCTTCAAATAGGGGTGAAGGCTCTCCATGACCATTCTTGCTGCTGCTGCACTTGCTCCACATAGGAGAGCCTCTCTGCTGCTTGAATTCCTCATCCACCTTCCCTCTGCTTTGCATACACCAATTCTACGGGGTGATGCAGTGAAATCTGGGTTATCTCAAGACTCGACCAAGTTGTTTCTAGCCTGAATCGTGGCAGGTTAAGTATTCTGTGTGGATCACCTTATTCCTTGAGAAGCTGACTTAGCTGGCATGGGGTCTGTGGCAGGCCAGGAGGCAACTTGCATGACCTGTGCTAAAGTGCTTTTATACCCTGCTTGGGTGGCTTGACTGATTTTTTACACTCTAAAGACCATGCTCTAAAACAGCCTGCCAAGGGCTGTTACAATCAAGTGACAGTACAGCACGTTACAAAGCCAGCACATTTCACCTGCTTTTTGGGCATGTCTCAAAATTGACCAAGTAGAGGGAGCTGTGCTAGAAACCTTCTTTCTCTCACCAAAGAAAATCTGTACACCAAGATCTCCTGAATTCTGTTTTTCCTCTTAACCTTTTTCTGGGTTTTGAGTTGAAAAGTTTGTGGTTGTTCTTGAAGCTGTGGCTTGGTTTTATTTGTATTCTTTGTAACTTTTAGAGTGAACTTTGGTGATGTTATCCTAAGTTTTTCTTTGCAAGACTGAAGTCTGTGCTCAGGTGGTTTTGGAGAATAAAATAGGCTCTGATATTGGTACCAGGGTTTTATGAAAGCACTAGATATTGTGAGACTTGGCAGTAAAAGGGTGAAAGGTAGGTTCATTTCACAATTCTGCCTGAAGTGAGGTCATGGAAATTCTGAGTTAGCTCTGAAAGGTCACCAGGTTGCAGTAAGAATCATTGGCTTGTGATGATAATGCAGATTATTCATACTTTATGTTTTTGAAATTTCTAACATTGCAACAGGAAATTAATGTTTTCTTGCCTGAAATTAAAAAAAAACACCAATTGAAACCAAAGAGTATTTTGGGAAGAATTCCCAAACAATTCTGAAATACTGCTCTGTGTGTGGGTGTGAGTAGGTGAGTGGATGTGGATATGTTGAAATGTTGAATTTCAATAATGATGTTAAATTTTTAAAAGTAATTAATAGTTCAAGTTATGAAATAGAACTAAGGCAGGTGTCTACTCTTATAAATAAAGGGATAGAGAGCAAAGCAATTGACATGGAAATGTCAATGTCATTTTAGTTTAAAATACCTACATGTCTCTACATGTTTCCATGAAATGGTGAGGTCATGACAAAGTATTTTGGTGGTGTGTGTTTGTGATTTTTTTTTCCAATTTGTACAATTTTTTTCTTTTTTTTTCCCAGTAAAGTATTAATTTGAAGTATTTTTAACAATCATTCTCTTTCTCTCTTCTGCCCCCTCCCCTTTTCGTTTGTTTTTTTTTTTTTTTATCTGCCATATGGTACATGTCTTCTTGCAAGATCACCGGGGATAGATGATATCTAAATATATTTTTTCTCAGTTTTAGCACAATGTGGCTCTGATCCTAATTGGGATTTGAATGCTCTTCAGGATAAACATCTTAAGGAATATGATGCCATTTGTGAAATGGCCTCTTTATGAATATGGGAGGTGCTTTGAGCCTTCAGCAGAATCAGCATTTCTCCAAACTGTCCCAGTATTTCAGCTGAATAACGTATCAGCCAAAACCACGGGATATTAATATGGTTATAAAGCAAGTGTTTCTGCTTTTTAATCAGATTCCAGATAGTAGTATATTCTCATGTTCTGTTATGAGTTGGGTATCCCTTGAATAAGGATTTCAAGGCAGATATGTTTGGACTGCATTTAAAAATCCGAAGTAGAATTAAGGGAAAGAAATTTCAAAGAAATACAATAAGCATATCCAAATTGCCTTTTAAACTTTCTCCTACACCAATGAAAACAGTTCCTCCCATTGTCTGTGATTTCCCACATATGTTAATGCTGGGACATTGAAGTAGCCTGGTCTGTGGGAAGTGACTGGCTTAATGGAGACTGCCCTTGCGGGTTTGCGCTATGTTGTCTTTTGATCCTGAGTAGGACCTGTGTTTGCAACTCGTCCCTGAAAGCAGGTGAACAAGAGCCATAAACTGAGGCAGCTGTTGGAATTGCTGGGTGGAATCAGAAGAGCACATGTACGCTGCCCAAGTATTTCCTGGGTAGATGAGAGTAAGCAGGATGTTTGACTGAGCTGTGTTTTGTCCTGGACTGAAAAGCTCGAGAGTTTTCAATGCAATCTGTTCTTTTGTTATTTTTAATTACAATGGGGTCCTAGAAATCCAAAAGCATTTATTCACAGTATTCGATGTGTTGGCTATGGATTCTTAGGCAAACCTAAACCACACTATCTTGGATACTAAAAGCTGCATAGTACAGAAAGGAGGGGGTAATTGTGAATAGTGGCTTCATAATACTGTAGCTGGGCTGCTTCCTCAGCTAGTTCATGTTTTTCTATGTGCTGCACTTCATGCCATCTAGGTATAACTATGTATTGTTTACGGCACTGTCCTGTTCAAAACCTGTAAAATAGACAAAGTAAGGAAAGATTACGAGGATACTCTGAAGTATGAGGACTTGCTTGGATATACTGGCAAGGTTCTAACCAAACTGAGGTTTCGTACGTCTCCATCAAGCTCTGATCTGTTGGACAATACAGCCCTTTTGTAGCTTGTTCCCTAATCATTCAGTAGATGAAGGACATGGGAGTAAATAAAGTAATGCCAAAAACTGTAAGCCTCTAGACAGAGTGGTCTCTATTAGTAGTTCAGGGAACGGTAAGCAAGTTTTCTTTGTCCTCTTGGTTTTTGGGGTATGCTGCAAATCACAGGCTATGGAAAGGACAGCTTTCTCTGTGAGATTCCAAATGCAACCAAAAATGGTTTAAACTTTAGATTACAGTTACTGCAGCTGGCTGGAGGGAAGTGCAGTATGTACCTGTCCTTACGGCTAAATTTATAGAATTTCTGTGCATGCAGAAGCATTTGTATCTGGCTATTGTGTGCTGTTTCAGACTGCATGGTAATCTTTCTTTAACAGAACTAATAAGAGATGGACTGATAAGAAATAGAAATCTGCTTGCACTTACTAGATGAGCATGCTTTTCCGCTTCTTTACCATCTTGTGTTTTTACTTCCTCTGTTAGTGAATGTGAACTAGTTTGGATTTGTAGGTATTAATTTCATTATATTACACTTTCCTGGCAGCAGTTTTTTCTGCAGCAGGGAAATCCAGAAGTATAGTGGGGTTTTTGTTTTAAATATTAGTAATTAATAAAAGAATTAAAAATTATTAATTTTAAAGTGCACATTATTTCAGTGTAGGGTTTTAGGCTTAGTGTTTATATAAAGTAAACAATAACTTCCAGTTTGGGAATGTTATTGTTCCTGTTACTGCAATTTACTGGAATAAATAAGATCAGATTTACTGACTCATTTTAAGGATATTGACTTTTTTTTTTCTAAGTTGAGCAACTGTTGTGGGGGTTTTTTTGTTGTTGTTGTTGATTATATTCTATTACTGCTCACATCATACTTGGCAGCTAATTCTGTCCTCCTTATATATCATGCTGTTCTGGATCCGTGCTTGTGGGTGGGTATTTTTTGCTATCCATTTTTTCAAGACTCATATTAAATCTTTTTCACATTGTTACATCTACCTTTCTCCATCTTCACAATGAAACGTGTTAGTGGGAAGGCTCTTGTGTAACTGCATTGGGATATAGCATTTTGCTTTTTATATGTATCTGACATAAATTCTGTAGATTCAGTCTGTGAGAGCTGAACACTGCTGGACCTACCTGTATAGAGCTGGGACTAGGTTACACCTACAAACCTTCAGAGTCCCAAGTGTCTAGTAGGACTGCACAAGAATTTGATAACCTCAATTCCACTGGACTTCCACCAAAGACAGCCAGATAGTAATAGGATAGGCCAGTCTGTGGGGAGCAAGAAATCTGGGCATGTAAGTAGAATTTAGATGTCTAGGGGTCTATCTAACAGGAAAATCCAGAGCTTATAGTGTTATTATTAAAATTCACTTTCACTAATTCTTAGAACTCCCTTTTCCTCAGCGAGACCTGTGATTGTTGCATTTCCACTGTGTAATGTATTAACTAGACTAGTGCTACATGCTCTGTATTCAGCCACTTTTGAGGAGAAGGTGTGCTGGATGTTGCTGTCCTGAAGCTGGACCCAGAATTTGTTCCTGCAGAGATTCTCAGTGCCTTCGAGACTTGCTCAGAGCAAGGAGGCACAATATACTTTAAACCAAACAAAGCAACTCTCCTTCCCCTCCCCCAAAATGGAACTTTTCTTGTATTGTCGCACTGTAGGTGTATTTAACTGAAAACTTAGTGCAGCTGCAGTATTAAAGGCTTCTGACATGTTTTACTATATGACTACCTATTTGAATAAGCTCTTGTGGAAGAAGATAGAGGCACCTGTATCAAAATCTCTTAAAATATTGATCAACCCTTGCAAGGAAGGACTGGTTCATTGAGTCCAGTTCCTGCTGTTACAGACATACCACATCATAATATAGTGCTCATGTCTTAAGCAACCTCTGTCTTTGAGGTTCTTGCCTCTACCACACCCATCTGATGTTTTCCTTTCCTGGTGGTGAGGAATGTTCAAATTTCTGACAGATGTTGTCACAAGTTGAACCGTACATGGTTCTAGTGCCAGCTAAAATAATTGCAAATTTAAATATTCTTGTCTTTTTCAAGATTTACTGAATCAGTAAGAGGGACACTTAGAGTCCTCTCAGAATGCAAATACACTGAGCTCTTTCTGGCACCCTGTCACACAAGTAGTTGCCTCCCAGCGACCATTTAGGTGAGGCCTTTATGCTGAGGATTTTTGTCTTGATGTCCTAGGTGAAATGTGGACTTGTGTAGCAGTCTGGTCTTTGTATAACCTGCATTTTGTCTCTCATAACAAGTTTCCTATCTTGAAGTTCTTCACTACCACCTCCAGTGTCCTCAGCAACACTTCATCTAAAGCTAATACGTGCTTCATCTAGAAAATGAGCTACTACATTGATAAATAATGTCATGTTGGTCTGATATAATTTTTTTCTTTGGTGCTGGCAAACTAATGTTGTGTTTTATTCTGTTTTCCTTTAACCTCTTTCTTTAATTATGCCTCCCATTGCAATATGTTCCAACACCGTATGTTTCTGCTGAGGTGATTTTTATGATTTTTACGAAGCCTGGATGACTTAGTTTGTTTCTCCCTTTCTCTGCCTTGTTATTTTTTAAAATCTAGTTACTGTGGTTATTGAATATTTTCAGATCATATACTACCCTATACTTAATAATTTTATTAAAGCCCCTGCACCTAGCACTGCAATTTCATTTTTCAGTTCTTTAAGAACACACAGATGACGATTACTGAGGTTTTTCTACTTTTGAGTGGATTAAGCTCTTTGAGTTTTGCTGCTGTTTTCATGCTCTTTGCCTTGCAGGCAGCTTGAATTTCCCAGGCTGGAAAATAAGAAAGTTAATTCCATTTCAAGACTATTGAAAGTCAACTGTAGGGCACATTGATGTTGGATGCTCTGCACAAGTGTTGTGGGATGCCTAAGTGAAATTTTCATTTCATTGTTTAAAATGTAAGCATAGCAATGTCATGGAAAAGATAAAACTGTGTCTTCATTTCTTTTTTCACCCTAATGGAGTATTTCTCCTGCTCTTCCTCTGTCTAGCTCTGTGTGCTCCTTCATGCCAAGTAGGAGTGGCAATAATTCCTCTTTGCGTTGCTCAACCCATCATTCAGTGATGTACCATCTGACAGGCAACCCTGCCCAGGAGGTGGATTGTGCTTGTGCTGCTGCTGTGCTGAACCCTGTCAATTAAAGAAAAAAAAAAGAAACAAAACAATTTTTCCACTATCTCTCAGGATTTTACGAGGAAAAAAAAAAGCAAAACCACACATCTGGGTAATGAAATATGATAAACCCTAAAAGATGCTCTCTGAATGTGTGTAGTAAGGCTAGGAATAGGTTAGAGGTGAATGATGGAGAGAGCTGGACTGACTCACTTTGATACATTTAAGTGGTTTGTGCAGTTTCCACTCATGGCATGTTAAAGTCCATTCAGATGCATAAACAGCATTTCCCCAGCTAGTGAGGTGAGTGAAACCATCTCTCGTCTCTGGTATTCCCAGGGAACTACATAGTGGGTAAGGACAGATAAGATAAGAAGAATAAACCACCCCAGAAAAAAGTGCATTTGAGGAAGAGTTGTGACTTTGTGTGGTGACAAGTTCTCTTAAAATAAAAACATCAGCAGATGGCCACATAATCTGTTGTTGAGACGGTAAAGATGGAGGCTGAGGGGACTTCTGGAAGAACTTGACACATCCTGACAGAGGAGCAGTACAGCATTTCTCATTTCCTCAGGTCCTTCCTTGCCTTCCATCTGCCCTCCCCAAACCTTAGAGAGAAAATACAAACCCCATTAAATTCAGGCTGCTGTTAACAGAGGGAGGCTGGAGGGATTTGAGCAAGTACCAATTTTTGAAGTTCCGGATGCATCAACTCCATAGCAATGGTGTTTTCCTATGCCTTATTCCTTCTGAGTTTTTCTGGGGGTTAGGACTGAATCTTAAAAACTTGAAAATCTAAAAAAAAATTTAAAATCTTAAAATTTTTAAAATCTAAAATTATTTTGAAATTTTAAAACAGAGTTTTAGAATCAGCAGAAGTGAGGAGGCAAGGGCTGTCCTTCTGAACAGGAGAATTTATGAAGTGGGGATGATGCTATTGCTTAAACAATTGCCTGCACCTAGATGCTTCTGTTTGAATTGCTGTTGGAGAGGCTTATGTGACTCTAATGTTTTTTGTCATTGCCAAACCAACTTCTTTTAGCCTTTCAGAGAGCAGAAAAGGAAAACCTCGCTCACATTTTGAGAAGTATTTGAAACCTACTGTTGCCTCAAGCTTTAGCTTCCTGTGCTGTGTGGTAGAGTGTCTGATAATGAAAGATGAAAGCTTTCTATTTTTGTCTTGTGAATGTAGCTCATGTTTCATGGGCCAGATTGGTTGATTTTTTCGTGTTCCTTTTCAGTGCTGCCTTTATCGTGGGGAAGGAGGGAATAGCAACTTCACTGAGATGCTAAATTTAGAGTAGTTAGAAAAAGTGAAGATGTGTATCTGGAGTCTTTCCAGCTTTTCAAACTCAAGGCACCTAAAGAGTCTGATTTCTGACCAAGCATGTCAAGTTGAAAAGACAATGCCTGGGCACCAGAAACCCTTTTGCTCTTCCCCCCAGTGAATATCATGTGGCAAATCTGTGCACCTTGTGACACACAAAGATAATTTTTCTCTCTTTGTTGTTTGAAGTATATACTGCAGAGATAGCTGTCGGTAGTGTGTTCTGATCTAGACAAGCTTAAAAAAAGCATTTAAAAATTTATTATTGATTCTGGGTGTTTTACGTACTAAAGAACTTGATGTAATAATTTTTGTTTACATAAAAGTATTCTCAAAGATGAGGGACAGTGGATTTGTGTGTTTTTTTTCTAGCTACGCATAGTACAGAGATGATGTTAAATAGGAGGGGGAAGTGCAAGAGGACATGGAGAAGAAGCCATGATGTTCTGTGCCTTGCGTATCACATATTTTCTGCCTTAGATTTATTGGGGAAACTTGCTTATCTGAACTGAAATTATCCAGGTGTTTTTACTGTAGAAAAGCAAAATATGATCTGTATTTTCTTTCTCTAAGACCTACAGCCTATATGTAGAATTAATATTTTTTCCTCGTGGTTATGTGTATTGTTCTCTCAACTCACTTTGCTCTCAGATGTTGATATTTCCACTTTCAGTTTTAGGATTATGGATACCTTCATTAAAAACATGTCTGCACACATATTACAGCGTGAAATACCATGTCTGTTCACAGGATGTTCGCTCTGTAGGAATTTTGCTGTGGAGACAGAAGCCTGCATACTTGTGTGTGCGGTGTGAAGTCCTTCAGAGCAGATACTAACCGTGCTCTGGAGGAGGCCGTAGTTCAGCTTGCAGTTCTGTCTACAAACCCCAACCAACAAGTTCTATGGCTCTGCCTTCCATCTTTCTCCCTCAACTGTTCATTTTCCAACCTGCTAGTGTAACTCCTCTGCAAGTGTGATCTGTGGAAGAGAATAACTGCAAAGCAGTCTTGGCAGAATGCATGTTAAGTGAATGCTACTGGATTGCACCTCCTGAGCACACCTTGACAGCATTCCATGCTGAGGATGGCTAAGATCCCCTGCAAAGCAGTGCTGTTTTCATTACAAAATAATGAGTTGTTAACATTTTATAGTAGGTGCTGCTTTTTGTGATGGTACACCCAAACTACAGCTTCAGAGTCAGAGTGGATAAGGTGTTCAGTACGATGCTGACCTGTTCATTATGAACTGGCTAGCACCATTAGCATATTTACAGTAGGTCCTACTTTTTCTGACCACATTATCTGAACTACCGTCTTGTGGAGTGTCAGGTGTCAAGTTTTCTTTTTCTTTTTTTTTTTAAAAAAAACATGTTGGCAGCAGCTTCCAGGTAGATCTGCTGCGTTGCAGGTGAGCGTAAGAAGAGTTCAGCCTCTGTATGCTTTCACAGAGCATCAGCAGCTCCTTGTCAGGCTCTATGGGCATAGTACAGAAAGAAGTGCTCAGCTGCTTGGGCAGCCTTTCCTGCTGAGCGGGGTGGTGCTCTGTGGAAAAAGACGTGTCTCACATGAAAGCCTCTTTTTTTGGCTTCTTAAATGTATGTTGTTTTCTAGAAAGCAAGAGCTGTTCTAGGGCATGCGCAGCTGTCAGAGGTTTCACTGCTTTGAGTAAGTGAGAAGATCCATGGTTTTTTGTTTTGGTTTGGGGTTTTTGGTTTGATTTTTGTTTGTTTTGGTTTTGGTGGATTTTTGTTTGTTTGTTTTTTACTTTTCTATGACAAACTCTCAGGCTAGGAAGATGAGAATAGAGTACATATGATGAACAGGGAGGCTTTGTACAGGAGTTAACTTCATGTTTGTTCTGCAAAATCAACTCAGTGCTTGTTTTTACCTGCTTATAAAAATACGAAGCATCTTACATTTTTGCCATTTCACACTTACAAAACAGCATAAAGGGCATCTTACAGTGCATCTTTTTGATTCGCCATACTTCAAAACACGATTTTTATATTTATATGTGCAGAAGACCTAAAAGTACATTTTAATCCCAATTAAAATGACAGAAAGGAGTGTATTTTGGATACCTGCATTTGGAGTATACTTGAAGTGAGTTGCTGCTTTGTTCTCCATGTTCTCTGAGACAGAACAGGCTGTTATGTGGGACCTTTGTACACTGACTCCCTGCCTCTCCCCTGCAGTTTAGGAAGCTCACTTACTGTGGTCTGATACATGCTTGAACTTGCATCTTGGTAAACAAGACAGGTTATGTTTAAGTCATTGATGGGAGTCAGAGAGGGAGTATCAAGTGTGTGGCTTGTGTGGAGGATACAAATAAGGAGGCCTTGTGCCCTGCTATGGAGGGACAGCATTTGCAAGTAACTGTGTGCACAAACATGCATGCATGTGTGCATGTTCCCAAGTAATTGTCCCCATGAAAGGAATTGCAGAAAGCTGACTAGGTGTCTGGCTAAACAGTTACTGAATCTGGTTAAGCTATTGCAGGTGGATCATTCACAAAAATAATCGGTTGTTTTTACAGAGTCAGTTTCTGCCCTGTTTATTTAGTGTGAGATAGGGAGTTTTGCAGTATGTTACAGGCTGGTTTTATTCAGTTTCGTACCTGCAGCTGTTGTTTTTCCACATGTGCAGATTTTTTCAACATTGATGGAAGTAAATATTTTTCCTCTTAAATATGTCCACCATTAAAAAAAAAAATAATTCCTCAATGAGCCAGGTTCCTGGTGGCTACAGGAATGCTGGATGATGGCCAGTGGAGCTCGCTGACTGAAGAATTGGAAAGCGTGAGCACCTAAGTCTAGAAGTGGGAAATGCTGCTACTTGGCTACACGCAGGTAGAACTGCTTTGTGAGCAAAGTCTGAGCACCATAAAACAGCTGGTGACAAGACTCTGAAAGATGGTTTTGGCTTATAAGCCACAACCACTTTCCATGAGTTACAGAGCAAACTTCAATTTGTGTTTGCATTGGCGGCTCTTTTTTAATGTTGCTCGATATGATTTGTGCTCTTCCCTTTTTCCTGTCTTCCTTCCATGTTACAGTATGTGGTGCAGTTATTTCCCTGCAGCCCTACTGTTTCCTGTCAGTTTTCTTCTTGTCCTGCTTGCTGCTTAGCCCCATAGGGAAGGGGCTCAGGTGTTCCACCTGTACCCTGTATTGGTAACTGAAGCTGCCTCTTCAGAGCAGAGCAAGGAAGGGAAATGCTGGTATCAGTAATGGTATCTGTAAACTCAGAAGCCAACAAGGTCCCATGCTGCATCAGTGTGATGTTTCCACTGTTAAAAGGGGCTTCCTAGAGTGGACAAGAGCCCTTTTGGACTTCTCCCTTAGAAGGAAGAAAGGCTGTGTAAAATCGCAGGCTAGTTCTTATCAATCGATACCTGTTTGTTCGTGGTTCCACCTTTGTGACAAGTTAGATTTGTGGAGAGAGAAATGACTGTAGGAATCAATGCGGAATTACTTTTCAGTGGAAACACCCACAGTCATTAATGAGTTTTCAGTGTGACATGTCTTTTTAAAAGAAAGTATGCCCCTTTTTGTTTATTTTTTCCTAAGAGGCAATAATAATGAACAAGTGGTACCTCTAATGTTGGATAAAAAGTCTAATCAAAGGCAAAACCCATGCCCAGCAGTAAATGACTGCTTTGTTATTTTATTTTTCAGTTTTGTTTGTTTGGGATTTTTTAGTGACACCCCTGATCCTGTTTGGCATTGCAAATCTCAATTGCTGTTTAAAAGTTTTCCCACAGAACTGAGAGAGAAATCATGACAGTTCAGCAAAAATTAATGCATGAAAAGCTTGAAATGTGTATTTAATGTAAGAACATCGGAAGCACATCCAGATGGAGAGATGGTGCTGCCTGGAATGCTAGTCTTTGTAGGAAGGAAATTTTATTACTGCCCTGTTGAGAAGCGAGTTTCCTGAATGTTCTCAAGGTTTTGAAATAAGTTTTGCATTCTGTAATGTACAGTGGCAGAAAGCAAAGAGATGAAACACTCTGAAGAAAACATTTTATAATTCATAGAGGCACATTATTTAATATCTTTGCCTTGCAAATTTAATTGTTTCTGAAGAAAATTGGGAAGTTAATACTTACATGACCCAAGGCAAACAACTTTGAAACAAGCCCATTCCTGAAGTTTTCAGTTTTAGCAGATGCCTCAAATCAGACAAAACTTCAAATACCCATGACTCATGGCTACCAGCTAGAAGTGTTTTGTTGTTCCTAAGGGTACAAAGCAATTTCTTTTATGTTTTGGGCAGTGAGTCATGGCTGAATAGCAGTAGTGCTTCTAAGCAGTAAGCAGTAGTGCTTCTAAAGGTAAATTGGATACAGTGATTTGGTGGACAACAAATGGAGTTCATGCACCCTTAGTTATCTTTGAGGATGGGCTCTGGTTTGATACGGATTTACCCATGAAAGATGACCAAATGGTTCATTAGGTTTATTGTGCTGGTGTGTTTCACCTCCTCTGGAGTCACTGGTGACAAAGAACTGTGAGTTTCCACAGTTTGATATACTGGTTGCAGACAGATAAGACTGTTGATGTTATGATCCCATTAAAGATAAGCCATGGGATTGTGCAATGAGCTGATAAGGCCTGGCCTGATTCAGCATGCTCTTCTATTCTGCACACACCTATCAGGATTTGCAAAATGCACAGACCACTGTTGCTTCCCCCTGACTCCTCAACCAGGTCGACAATGCACTGTCGGATGGTTGTGTGGGCTGTCCAGCCTCTCCATCAGCCTAGTTCAGGATCTCTGCCATTAAGTTGTGTCAGTGTGGTTTCTGACTTTTTGTTGCATTTAAGATGAAATGAAAGTGCATTGCCATCACTGCAAGCTCACCTGATAACAACTCAGTCTCGTGAAATTACAGAAGTTTTGCAAAACCCCTGATGGTTAAGAAGGGGGTGTCAGCACTTACTCTAGCACAGTAGCTGTGGACTTGGAAGAGAAGTCCAGTTCTCACCTGCTCCTCCAGGTGAAACACCTCTGCCGGTGTGTAATTGGCAGCGGCAGCCATTGATTCAGGCTGTCTGCCTGTAGGTCTGAAGTTGTTTCTTCCTGTCTTGGAGGGAATTTTATGCTCTGGGATAAGTATTCTGGCTGCATAGGTGTGACTGCCTCTCTGTGCCACCCTCAAGATCAGAGGTGAGTAGGGCATTTCAGCTCTACACAGCCCAATGCCACACATTGGGTTTCTCTGGTTGTGGTAACATCTAGATGCAAAGGTGTGGGGATTCACACAACTGATTTAAAGTCAGGGGTGGAAGAGCATAGCTGATAGCTGGTATGTCTTTGTAACTACTCTTTTGGGCACTTCTTTGCTCAGGCAGCAGGCATCAGACAAAGCCAAAGCATGGAAGTTACCTGGCCTCTGGAGTGCAAGTATTTCACGGTTAGTGGGGCAGCTGGGCAAATGACTTAAGTTGCCTGGTGTCTCCTTCCTCAGAGGCATGGACTTGATACTGTGAAGGGTGTGGACTGCAGCTGACTTCCCCAGTGACTCTGCTTGTCTGCTGACAGTGTTGTAGATGGAAGATAAATTGCTCATCATTGCAGTCTGACAGCTGCCTAGAGAGCAGAGTAGAATTAATTCCTGAAGTTCTTTCTTAACCATTTCATTTACCTGGGTGGATTCAATTCGTTACTGAATTTCTATCTCCTTTACAGGAATTAATAGTAATATAATTATCTCCCTTATTTGTTTCATGTACTCTCAGCATCCTAGATAACACAGTAAGTATGTTGTTGTTTATGTCTCTCAGGAAAAAAATCTAGATTGTTAAAATAAATTGTAAATGCAGTCTTACTCTGTTTGGTAGATGCTGTTGCCTTGGGCTATGGCTTATCATTAACCAACCATGAAAACTGTGCAGTTTTCCATCTTTGCTTTTCATCAGGTATATTACCCTTCATATTATGTATCTACGGGTTTTCAGGGCAGTAGTGAGTCGGGTATTTGTGTTTGCGTATTTCTGGTGTATTTACAAGAACAGGGCTGTTCTCTGATGGTTGCAGACTCTGCAGTTGGGTCTTTTAATGTATGTGTGGACAGCTGCACTGTAAGTAAGAAAATGCCCTATTCATTCGGCAGGGAGATTTGCTTACCTTGTATTGTGCCATTCAGTTACCTATTGAGGTGTTGCCCTGTGAATGTGCTGTAGTAACAACAGGCTGTTGGGAAAGCAGGTAGCAAAACAATAGCCTGAAATAAAATACTTTCTGGAGGCCTCTCAAGGGTGGTTAATAGACAATTCCTGAGCTTTTAGCTGTTAAAAGTCTTCTTGGAGCTCCAGCCAAGTTACAAAACATGTTTTGTCTGGCAGTAGTATGGATCAGTGAGCTAAAGGGTTATGAACATTTAAAAATTCCTTTCTGACAGAGTTTGGGCCCTTATTTTGGAAAAGCTGTTGAGAGAGTATGAAGGAGGAAGGGCTTCTCGCAGGTCTCCATCATAGGAGTTTGATAGTTAGGTAAGTGGGGTTTTGGGTATGTATTTGTTGTTTCAAACCTGTATTTCGCTGTTTTGTTTTTCTACTGATAAGATTCATTATTGGTTGGAGAAGGCTGCTTAGCTATTTTATTTAGGATGACCACAGCCTTTCAAAAGGGACAGTATGGAGTCCTGGGAGAGGGGCCAGGGAACTGCGGGCGCCACAGGCTGTGACCAGGTCTGAGCAGGAGCAGGCAAGGACCCACCACTAAGCTTGGGAGCTCAGAAGGGTGCACCAGCAAGGGCTGGAGTGCAATCCAAATGTGCAGACTCCAAACGATGACGCTGTGGCCACCTTTGCTATTTTTTTTTTGAAATTGCATATGGTGGTACTCTGTGAATGTATAAAAAAGAGACCCTGGAGAACATTGTGCATTAAAATGTTTAGTTTTAGGTTGTCATTTGTTAGAGTATTTTTCTGAAGATAAGACAGTTGTTTTTTTAGGATATTTTTTGTTTATTTGGTACCTTGAATGGAAAAATTCTTTTATAACATGGAACTTCATTACTGTGTACAGTTTTGGGACAGATACTGTATGTTGTCATGTTGCTCTCATTGGAAAGCAAACATAAATATAGTTACACCACTGTTAAATGCTGTGGCTAACCTAGTATTACATACTGTTTAAAATTTTGTGCAGCCAAGCATGTTATCTTTCACTGAAAGAAAATTTGTTACAATTTTATTTTAGTAATCAGAAACGGTTTGCTAAGTGTACATGACAAATGGATTGCTTCTTGCAGTATTGTGAAGAATATTGTAAGAAATTCTTGACAATGCTTTCTGCTCCTTTAGTGCCAAAGAAGTCCTGTGGAAAAAAAATCTGTGTATCCTTTTTGTGTATTTTCTCCCTCCATTGTATACCTCTATGTGTGTGTATGGAGAGGGAGACAACACCCAATCTGAAAAACATGCTTGTTTTGTTTTCCTCTGTTTTGTTGCCGATGACTTCAGAAGTAAGAGGGCTGCTTTCATGTTTTTCTCTTTTTATTTCACCAGCTGAATAGCTATCTCTACTTCTGATTGTATTAGATAGGGGCCTTTTCCTCTCTTACTCCAAGTAGACACAATGTCTTCTTCCATAGTGCTGTGAAGTTTATCATGTAGGTGACCTCTGATTTTTAATTTGCAAGCAAAACAAACTTTGTGTGAGCATATTCAAGCAACATGAACCTTTTAGAAAACTGTCTTAAGTACAAATGTACTTATTTTGGCTGATGCAATAGCTAGATGGAAGCAGAAAGAAACCACTTGTTTGGAAACCACTTGTGTATTTGTGGATAACAGGAATGCCAGAATTACAGCCAACTTGACCAAAATGACATACTTTATATATGTTAGGGCATATGAATGAAGCATGCTACCAAGTTAATTTGCCCAAAATGGGAGCTGATTTTACAGTGAACTCATTTCTTTGCTTCAGCCTTGTTGAGTTTGCTTTTTAATTCTGTGAATTAGCATTAATACACGTGGGAGGACGTTTTCTTTGGATCCTGCATTACATTATTCTGAATTGTGTAAAAACCCTGTGAGAGGAGTTGAATGTCTGTCTCCTCATCTACCCTGTTAATGGGCTTTGCAGTATGTATTTTTGCACCTATTTGAAGCAGTGATATTAGTTTTCCAATTACTGTTCTGAGCTCTTTGACTGTGCCGACAGGTAGTTATGCAACATGTCTGAGTTGCTTCCCTTTTCCCAAGAGTAAGCAAGGACTAACAGGACAGGTATTGGCTTCTTTGTGCAAATTAACTCTTAAACTGAAATTTGGAGCTGTGGATACTTTGAACAGGTCCTTGACTAATGAAGATGAGAGGCTACTACTATCTCCTAAAGAGTGGATGGGTACTAGCAGTGTCAAGAGAACTGGATTTTGTTCTGATCCTTTTGAAAAGTCGAGTACAAATTCGTATGGCATTTTTGGTTTTCATCCACTGTAGGAAGAGGTGACTTATTTATTTAAGGTTAATCAGCTGAAATGGCACTGATTGTTCTAGTGTAGGGGTTAAAGAAATACGTAAACCCTCATGTGTGTGTTTGTTATGGTGCTACTTGGGTGCCCCAGTGATCTGCCCTACCGGCCTCCAGTGTCTCTTTCTCCTTTAGGCACCTCCACCGTGCCTGTGCTACTGCACTTACAACAGGGAGTATCTTTGCCAGATTTATCAGCAGAGGCACCTCCAAATGAGGCATCTGTGTCTGGTAGAATGCTTTAGTGTGAACTGCCAGGTGGTAATTACCTGAGGGAAGGGCTTCCAGGGCAGGGTCTATGTATCTAGGTCACAGGATGACTCAAAGTCATAAAGCTGTAGTCCATCACTGGCTTGTTTAGATACTTAATTACATTGCTCTAGCTCTCTGCTCTTTCCTACAATAATAATACCCATCTTATGTCTGGTCTTTTCTAAAGAAAAGTTAGGATAGGCTTCTCTTCTGTCTTTGGGGTTTGTCCTGTCGACAAAAAGCAAAAGAGGTGGTAGTTAAAATCATGGAATTTGCCCACCTCTGAGGGAAGGCCCTCCTTCCACTACAAAATGGCTAGCAAACTCTGGCTGAGCCAGCTGTGCCAGTTTTAGGAAGTTTCCATCCCTGTTTACCACCTGCCCCTTTGGCAGAAATTCCGGCTCCCCCAGCCGGGTTGGTGACGTAGACAAAGCAATACGTCTACATGGGGTGCTGGAGGACTGACTCGGTGTGCGTGCATGTGGTAGCCCCCAGCCTGGCTGAGCAACCTGAGCATCTGTGTGGCATTGCAAGTGCACTGCAGTGAGATGGAACTGGGGAGAGAGTGGGCTCAGCCTCTCGGGGTTAGCTCTGTGGTTATGCTGGATTAGGTGTAGTACGCGGCTGCATCCTAAGATTGCATTTTGGCACGTGCATGGAGGCTTTTCACCTCTAATTGATTTCCCTCATTTTCTTGCCTACTTTGTGTGTGACCTAGAACATGAAGTGCCAAGGCTGATGTAGTGCTCTTTGCTCTGCAAGCAGTCTTATGTATTATTCCAGGGTATTAATTTAGTTCCCTTTTTTTAATTAGGAGATTTTTTTCCTCTTGGGTTGAATGATTTAGATTACCTGCTGCTTACCAATGGTTTAATGGATGTAGTTGGATTTTGGAAGAGAGCGATTTATATGCATAAAAGAGGAGGAAAGAGATTCTGCTTCTAGTGCTGGTGGATCATCTTCAAATATTTGTGTGACTGTAGTTAGAAAACAAAGGCACCGTGTATTTGTGTTACTGTCGTAAAGCTCGGTGTCTTTTTCTTTAGTGTCCCAAACCATGGGACAGCTCTTGCCTTCCTGCCCTCCCCCCCGCCCTGAATTTATGCTTTAATTAGTACCTAGAGTGAGAGAGAGATAACTGTTCAACTCTAGACTTCTTTGGGGGTGTGTGTTATATAGATTTCTTGACTGTATTTTGATAACAAAATTGACTTCTGCAACTATACCAGGAATGTTCCAGTTCTATGGACTGGGGAGATAGCTTTAGCTGTAATTTTTAGTTAGTTGATTTGGTTTTTTTAAGGGATATTAGCTTTTAAGTCTTATCCTTTTCTTCATAGTTTTCAGAGAGCCTCATTTGTTTTTAGTGCCAAAAAGTTTCTCCCTTCTCTAATATTAGCAAATTAAACACAAATCAGTATGGTTTTGTTGCTTCTTTAAAATTGTTGGTTAACTTACATTGTAGACTCTCTGCATTAATTTATTTATTAGAATGAACCAGAAAAATGCTTGAATTACTGCTCCATTAGAAAAGCACTGTTAATTTAGGCATATAAATCACAGGAGTATATGCACTGCAGGGGATGTTATTTCAAACTAATAATCTGGAATAGAACAGCACCACCTTGTTTAAAGGAAGTATGATTCTACAACCATCTATGCATTTGCTACTGAAAAGGGATATGGTTATAATATCAACAGAGTGAATTTAGAGAATCAAGTCACGTGCCATGGTAAAAGTGACCTGGAAAGAAAAATTTTCACAGTTTTATGTTGTCACTGTTTTTCATTCATTTCACATACACACATCCCTGACTGAGATGGTTTTTGTTTTGTTTGTTGGCTTCATAAGCCTCCTGGCTTTTCCTAAGAATTATTTAGTGTCCCAGATCTGCCAATTATGAGCTTCTCAAGCTATGGGCACAGAAGCAGAGGGACAAACCTTCAGGCAGAAACATGGTGCAAATAGCACTGAAGCAGCTGTAGACAAAAGGGCAGGCTGTGCATTTGCTAACATAAGAATTGAGTGCACTGGAGTTGCAACAAAGGCATATGAAAGGTGACAAATTTAGCCCATGGTAAACTTGCCTATGGGAGAGAGCTCAGTCCCTGCTAAGTGTCAGGTGTTCACTGTTTTTTATTCAGGACAGCTCCACTTGGCACAGATTAACCCTTTTGTGAACCTCTTTCCTCGATCTCTGTAACCCACATGCATTTGAGTTTCTCTGGTCGTGTTGTCTGATTACACTTGAGGGACAAAGAAGCAAAACTTGGTAAAATATTAAAGGTGTGTAAGGTGCATTTCTCCTGTATTTCCATCCCTGTGCTGATGCAGGTGAAACCATGGATGCTGAACATCTGGATATCATGGCACTCTAGGTTTACATGAACTCAGTAGCCAGAATCCAATATGGCTTGCATGAGTTGCATGTCAGAATGCACAGCGTGTCTCAAGCATGTTGACTTACTGAGCACAAGCAGAACAGCTATCAGTAGAGCAGGCAGTAGAGCAGCCCAGGCTTTCCAGATGCATTCAGTGTGCTATGTATGAGTGTAATCTTTCTTGTTTCTACATGGAACAAATCTTCCAGAACCACAGTTGAAGAAGATGGTCAGCCTCAGCCTAATTTTTCTTCTTACAAGTTCTTCTTCAGTATCTGCAAGTTGCCAACAAGTAGCAACTTCAGACAGTATACATAAAAACCACTGTCCTTACCAATGAAGACTTATGTGGGATATTGAAGTCTTTGGACTGGTTACACAGCCTTCTGGAAGCAGAAACATGGCAAACACTAGGGATTGAGAGAAGAGGAAAAAAACCCCATGTGTTAGTCCTCAAAATTGGATTACCTTGGCATTTGTCGTGTTCTGTAGTGTTTTTACTTCGCATTAAAGCCTCTTTCTGGTTTGATTGCTGGGAAGTATCCATTTCATATTCCCCTCCCCAGGAAGGACACCTGATTATGAGAACTGAGGCTTGGCCCTCTCTGGTTGTGTATTACATCACATCTCTATTCAGTGACCTCACTTTTACAATGCTTGTTTACGTATTGCAGCTGTTGCTGCACTGGCTCTATGCAGGGCTCCTTGAAGCCTGAGTTCTATAGGCTTTGACCCCTTTGGAGGGAGCATTATTGAGTACCAGTGTTTCAGGCAGCTGTGTTTCATTCGTCATGTGTTTATAGTGACATGATCATTACAACCAGGGTCAGATCACATACTGTGAACCTTGAGGAGCAGAAGAAGGTTATGTTTTTCTAACTAATTTACTAGGCTTCAGAAACTTCATAGAATTAATTACTTTGTACCACGAGTGGGTCAGTGATATACTTTGAATGCTGTTATGTATTTTCATGTGACTGCAAGAAAAGTGAAACTGCCCTCTCACCCTTATCCACTTTTGCAAAATTATTATTTTAAAGCAAAATTCTTCTGACTTTTTATTAGCAACCACCAGAGATGCTTAGCTTCTGAAACTGCTCTGAGGCATTAGACTGAGGAGCTGAGGTTACAGGCCCCGTGCTGATGTTGTTGGATGAAGCACTGTGGTCTTTGTCATACAAAGAGTGGGCATAAAGATATATTAAGTTAAAAGCCCGGTGTTTGGCATCTGTACTCGAAAGGGTTATATATACTTGCTTCCAGCACCTGCGTTTTAAAATTAGGACCTTAATTACATGTCTGTGTATGATAACAATTTCTGGGAGTGGCCTCATTAAAAATGTACTTTATGATCATGATGATGTGATCATTTGAGGCAAAAAGCCAGGTTTTGTTTTTTCTTTTAAATGGATTGGGCAGTGAGCACTGTTGCTTTTTTAACTTGGGAAAAGTATTGTCTCCTGGAGCTTCTTTATTCACCCTGGAGTAGATGTCAATAGAGTGTCCCATTGTTTCCATCTCTCTTGACCACTGCTTAAAGAGAAATCTATACCTGAAGATAGAAGATCTCTTAATTTTTCATCTAATTTATGACCAAGGGGGAAGTAGGGCCCTTTCAGAATTGGTGGGAGCTCTGCAATACAACTGAATTTGAAAAGTCATTCTATCACAGACACATTGACATGGATGTTTTCTTCTCCTTGTCTTAATTTCTTACTGCACTTGTGTGAGAAATACTAGGATTTAAGAAAGGGAAAGAGAAGGTATCTATACTCAGTCTGCAAGAAAATAAAACATGATAATGTAGACAAATTGAGTTATCAGAAGACCCTGACACAGAAGAAACGGAATATAAGACTGGGGGTTTGTTTCGGTGTTGCAGTTGTGGAAGGAGGTTTTGAGGTTTGATTGTTGTGTTTTGCTGACATCATTAATGTTCTCATCTGAATAATGAAGTTAATTGTCTAATAATACAAGTGTTTGTGTGTGGGCAGAACTCAAATCTTCAATGATGTTCTGATGTCTTCTGATGCTCTGTTGGGTAAAATTTTGTGCAAACCTGCTAACAAGAAAGCGATCATTTATTTATGGTGTGTTTGGGAATTTAGCCATGTAATTTAAAAACTTTACAGTGATTTCTTTAAAACTTCTAATTTTAGTTGTACAAAACTTTGTGTTGATATAAGCATCAAAGCTCAACAAAAGGAAAAGAAAACATATTTAGAACTTTAAGCAGTGCAAGATCTTGAGAAGAGATGATAAACAAGAAGTGGGTAGAAAAGTCGTGATTATATACAGGAATCAGCCATTTAGGCAGCAGAATTGAATGACATTTTCCTTTCTGACTTCTGTGAGAAGGCCAGCAAAATTGACTGAATCCAGGTGAATTTATTGAAGTGGTTGATGGATGATGTATAACTACAGCAAATCAATGTTACTGTGAACTTAGGCTAAGGATGGTACTCACACTAGAAGCAAATTTAGCTAAACTGGGTGTATACATTAATGTCATACTTAATAACTGGGTGAGCTTAAAGTTACACTTGCAAACCTTGTTCTTACAAACTAAACTGAGATGGACTGTCCTTTAACGGACGAATACTTCACTTTCGCTCTGTAAACTAAGTAATAAAGTCTTCTCTGAAGTGAATCGATGGCAAGAAAAGGCAACAGTAGCAACTGCATGGAGCTCGCCCAGGAAACTGAACATTGGTAGTAGTTTTTTTCTAAGGAAAAACACTTGCACATTGTTGTGGAATACGATTACCAATGTTTGGTTTTGTTTTTACAGTTAAAAAAAATCATCCAACCAATCAAAAAAAACCCCCTTCACCAGCATAAGGAATCAAAGAAACCACAACTTCTTACAAAAAGAGGAAATAACAACAATACTTCTTTGAGATGGTTGACAGTGGTTCAACATGATTATAGCATGGGTTTTGTCTCACTTATGTTGACTTTAAAGCTGTGATGATATCATGTTGGGATTAAAGTCTGTCTGTAGTAGAATAATGACCTTTGGGGCCTTTTTTTTTATTTAGGTACTGCCTAGCTTAAGAACATAATAAAGACACAAATTGTATGCATAAACACCCTGTGTCAGAGTCGAAAAGGTAGAGCATGGGAAAGATATAGCATGAAAAAATTTTGTCTGTGATATGTTGAATTTCAGCTGAAGGCTTCTCAGTACATCTCAAATGGTAGGTGAGCAAGTTGTTTTTCAGCCATGTGATTGAATAGGTAGAGATAATAGGCCAGGGGATCCCATGCTTGAAAGGCATTCTGTCTTCTTAAAGTTGTGTCTGTTTTAATTTTTCTCTCTGTTTTGATCACCAGCTGAGCAGTTTTGATGGCAAGAGCGTAGTGGTGCTTGGAAAGAGCCTAGAAAAATGCTTAGAAAGGGCATGCAGTCAGGATACCCACTGACTTATCTTATTCAAGGAAGCTTTAAAGTCCCTTAAAACCAGGGTGTGACTGACAATCGTGTGGAGTTGGGTCTAGCCTGAAAGGCCTGCCTATGGAATGGGGAAGCTGTTAGGCAGTTAGCTCTTCTAGAGCAATATGTTGCTGTGCCTCTGATGGTGTTGGTAGCTGGGCCATATTGCTGCTAAGCTGACCTTGGTTTGCAGTCATGTATTTGCCTGCAGAAGAGGCTGCCTTTGGTTGTGCTGGTGGTTCAGTGCTGGTGGCACATGGGTCTTAGGCTGTGGGGGAGTGGTCTCACCACAGTAAAAACTGCTACTGAGCTGGGTGAGTGCCCACCTTTCCTTCTTATTTGTAGACCTATAGCAGCTTTTTCTCTGTCAGAAATTCCTTTAAAAACAAAATGTTAATGTTTCAATTACAGTTTTTGAAGCTGTGTTCTGTCCTTTACCAGGATAATTTTTAGGGTGTGTACAAGAGTGATCACTTGAGATTGAAGCCTGGCTTGCAGGAATTGGGTCTTTAAGCTCCTGAGGTTGGGGATTTTGCCACTAGCTCCCAGGGGGCTGCTCAGCCCAGCCAACACTGCTGCTCCTCATGGTGCTCCATGAGCTCCTCATGCCTTGTGTAACCCAGCAAAGAGCTGTGGAGAGCGGATTGACTTGGTCATCAGAAGAGTTTAAGTAGTCCCAGAACAGGCCAGGGAAAGGATTGTCTGAGAGGAACCAAAGGCTTGGCTGCCTGGAGAGTGGGGGCAAAGAGCAAAGGCTGTTCTCAGGTTTACTTTCCTTTTTGGCAGACTGTACTATACCTCCATAGTGAAAATTAAGATAGTCCACAAATTGAAGAGCTTGCAAATCATTATTCTGGATAAAATGATAAAGCCTAGAAGGATCTAGTTCACTTGACAGTTCTGTAGCTTGCTCTGACAAGCTGACTCAGTTGTGAATTCACAGTAGTGAAGTAACCTTTTAAAAGCTCTATTCCTCTCTGTAAGATTCTTGTGTTCTGAAATGAGCAATGGTTAAGCAGCATTAAGTGTATGGATCAGTGCTTACAAATCCCAAATTCACAAACTAATTGTTCTGAGAAACAGTTTGATTTAGAAGACCTTTGCATCAGGATCTTGTGAAGGCTTTTTGGGGAAGCAAGCTGATTTTTTTGCAGATTTTCGGAGACCATAGGTAGCTTACAAACCACTGAAATTTTCTGTATATCTAGAAGCTATCTACTGAGTGTTGAGTACAAGTGTAACAGTTATACTTAACTCCTAAGTTTGAAGAGCAGAATTATTTGTTGGGTTTGCATTCAGTGGCTTGTAATTTCCTTTTTTTTCTGAGCCTGGTTTCTGACATTTGTTTTTGGAAGTTTGTTTTCCATTTGGCTGTTCAAAATTGGTGTTCTCAGATAAATGGGGATATTTTGTTACTACATGCAGTTTGTCAAGTTAATATACTGTATAAGAAGCTGTACAAGTAACACATAGGCAGTATTAGCGTGATACATTTAAGAATCCTCACAAACCCAGAAATTATAAAAATGGCTTTTATATTGGATAGGAGCATATTCATTTTTAATAATGAACAACATTAGATAATTGCCATCATATGAGTTAAAAATCAGCACAAAGAATAATAGCCCTCCATCAATGGTTATGTAGTGAGTTTTGCCCTGCATATGCAGTTTGCATTTCTTAGGCAGACAAGACAGTGTGCATTTTAGGAGTAGGCTGAAACTGCCAAGTATTTTTTTTGCAGCATGTTGGAGGCAAAATTGCTTGTCTGGAATGTGGCAATTCTTGAATTTCTGTCTAGGGGAAAGCCAGATTCAATCAGCTGTGTCACTGCCCAAAGCTGATCTGGCCTCTGGGTTTCCTGCCTGCTAGATATGGAGTGGGAGCAGGGGGTAGGGGGTGGGGGTGGGAATTCCAGTTGGGATTTGTTGTCTAGTACAGAATTTCCCTAAGAAGGAATCTATCCAGCTTCATGCACCTGCATGACAAGGGAGTAGGGACATTGTTCACACCTCAGTTGTTTAATTGCCCTGACTGTAAGAGTTAAGTGTGTGACAGAGAAGCTTTCATGTGTTTTCCCCAGGAGATGATAGTTACTCATCAGCTAAACTGTTGGATGGATGGTCGGCACTGGGTAAGCCAGCCATTTTCAGCTCCCACCACTTGATAGTGGTGGATAGATGGATACTATGGGAAAGCTCCTTACTGCAAGGGACCTCTCTTTCACTTCCCATTGCATGTGAGGATAGCAGTGGGCATTCCAGCCCTGCTTTCTTGTGCAGAGACAGGAGAGTTACTTGCTCTCTTCTTGCCATTTCTGAAAGATGTTTTAAACTCTGAAAGATTTCTTTAGCAGAGGAGAAATGTGAAACACTAGAAATAAAATAGCTGTAACAGAGATCGTCTTATAAAATGTAGAACAGTATAACAAAATATCTGAGTTTGGGGACTGGGAATATAGTGGTGACTTTTAAGGATTTTAAATGGCCAAGTAGCTGGTTCCAGCACTCAAGCACCATTCCTCTCTTGAAAGACTGATGGTCTTAAGATATCAAAATATATGAAGATGAAGACTTACAGTGTAGCTCAAGTAATTAGGGATGGAGAGGTTGTCACAGTTGTGTTAGATACAGCGGGTACTTTGTGTTTTACAGGTGATAGAGATGGAAAAAAGGTTCTGTGGGGAAACAAGAGGAAGAAAAGGAAATCAGAGTGCACCTGAGGACAGCAATGAGGCTCCTACAGTAGTGTAGAGGAGCAGAGCTTGAGTGAACCCCTCTGGACCTAATGAGGAAGAGCATTTTGTCTTGCACCTGTTTCTTTGGGAAAGAACTGCCTATGCTTAAAGGTTTTTATAACTCTCCACCCATTGGTTTGGATTTGGGTTTCAACTTGTATGTACCATGGAGAGTACACAAAAGACTTAATTCTAGAGATTTATTAAGCTGAAATCTTTCTCTGGCCCTTAGCTCTCGGGATGGTCCAAGGTCAATGTTTTTCAAACGGTGGTTTATGGCAGTGGGTATTGAGGAAAATTTTTTAATGTATTATTTATTTCATTTTAATATTAAGTGGAAGTAAGTGCATCGCACTTTGCTAATTAAATGTTTAATCTTTAATCATTTAATTGTTGGTAGCTAAAAGCAAATACAATAGTTATAAGAGTTTCTTATAAAGTGCTTGCATTGTGGATCAAATTGCATTTCCTCTGTACCTGAAGCTTTTGTTTTGCTTCCTGGTTTTTAAAGTTCTTCATTGTGGTTGCTGTGACACACTTAGAGAGCAATCCCGTCAACAAGGATCACTGCAAAATGTTTAATCTGGCATTTCTAAGTGATGAAATTAAAGAAGATAAGAATAAAAGCACTGGAATAGCAAAATCTATTTCCAGTTACTTCTGCATAGAAACAGCATCATATGCAGCAGACCAAAATGCTTCCAGTTGTAACTGCTGTCCATAAACACAGAAAGAAGCTCTGTGTAGGAAGAGGGAAGGTGTATGGATGTTCCTTATTATTAACACCATGGATAGGTAATGGGAGGGCTTTTTTAAATGATGCCTGTGTGCTCTTTTTTCTGATGGAGGGAAGAAGCACAAGAGCGTAAAAAAATTTTCTCAGAAAATGCTGGAGCCCAGGGCTTTTTGAAGTTGACGGAATGTTCTCAACCGGTAATTTAGCCAAGTATGGGGGGGCTAGAACATTGTAAAAGCCTGGTACACGGGGAAGGTATCCTGCTGAGACATTTTGTAACCTGAATTGTGACAGTGAATCTGTGTAATGGCTGTATACAGATAAGAATGAAAGTGGAGAAAAAAATTTGAAATAAAGGTGTATTCACAGTAATGTGCTAGTGACCTATTTATGTGTAATGTAGGTACAGAGCAGGAAAACCGCCTTTGGGGTGATATGCCTCATTGATGAGTTACAAGTGAAGGTATGTGGTTGAACGTACACCCCTCCTGCTCCCGTCCTCTACCCTGACTGGGGTCAGCCCAGGCTGGGTCCAGTGCTGTGGAGAGGACTTTGTATTGTTGGAGTGCTGCTGCTTTCTGTTTCCTATTTTCATGACTGAGAGCAGGCTTAAGTGTTGCGGTAAGTAGGTCTTCTGGTATTTAGTGCTTTACTTTTAGGTTTTTTTGTTGTTGGGAATTGCGTGGTTGTGAGCAGAATGACGAGGAAGTTTTGCAGTCCACAGGGGATTGCGATGGCTTTAGTGCACTGTATTGGATGTCTCTCACAATGTCATGAAACTCTGTTATGTGACTGACTGTTTGGAAGTACAAGGGAACCTTGTGCACATACACAATAGATGTCTGCCCTTCCACAAGCAGCTCTGGTTAATGGAAATGATAAGATACAAAACTTTTGAGCGTAAAGTCTCTAAAGCAAGGGAGTCCCAGTCTGCACCACTGGTGATCAGGTCGCAGTCTACTTCAAGTGACAGGGGTTGGCAGTTGGGGTGTCCACAGCTCCTGTTGCTGTCATTGGTAATATCTGACCAAAGGTGAATTTCTGTCTCAGTTTCTTCCAAAATCCCACCTTTACTGGAGTACCCGGGTTGTTTGCTCGTTGCAGACAGGGTTATAGCAAGTGTACATGTTTCTTTGTGCTTCAGGTGTTAAAGAAGCACAGTTTGATTCATGTGTCTTTTGTAAACAGTTTGCAGGGCTAGAACGCTGCTTGTAGGTGGTAGTGGAAGTATTGTGAGTGCTGTCAGAGGAGCTAATGAACAAATTTGGTTTAGTCTGGAAATTCTGTCTTAATTTGCTGATAAACCTCCCAGCTATGTTGTTTCTTCTCATACTCCAGAATTAGGACCCTTTTACTCAAAGCTTCTCTTTCAAGCTCTGTCACTTCATTTTGCCTTTTTGTTTTAGGCAAATCTCTGCGTGTCTGTGACTTGATTTTCATCAATTCTAAAATGAGGATAGTTTTCTCTTAACTGTCTTCTAGGCAGGGCTCGTTCATTGCTGCCTGTGAAGTAGAAACTGTTCTGCAGATTTGAACCGCTCTCCAATGCTTAATAAGCATTTCTGCTAAAAGGGTCCTGTAACTTAGACTGAAAGGGAAATTTGTGTGAAGCACTCCGTTGTGCCATCTTGTGGTGTCCCGTGTCTTGTTTGGTACATTAATGTAAGGGTGCTTCTCTTCTCTTTAAACACAGCAGATTTATTGCCAGCTGTTTTGATATCTGAGCACACATTTTTTGTAAAAAACCTCAACATTTCAACTAAAACCTGTTCCCTATACCATCCTTTGCTATCCAGAAAATATGGAAATTGGTGACCCATAACAGATCAGGCTTGAGTTTTTAATGCAGTGTGATGGAAAGAAGGACCAGGGAAAAGCTGTGCTCTGCACAGCATGCCAGTGGCAGGCAGGCTTGCTCTCTGTCCATGGCTCCACTAAGGGGACCTTGCTGGGGCACCAGGAAGCAGTGGTTGACTTCAGGAATGATAATAGAGAAACATGCAACAGAGCAGACCTTCATGGGGATGGCTGATGTAGTTACTTGAGCTGTAGAGCTTGTGCAGGAGAGAATTGTACTGATGCAAATAACAGCTCCCCTTACTGCTGCTGCTGGTCTGCTCTGGGATGTGTTTTGGTCTTTGGCTGGCCACACAGGCACCAGCCACTTAGGCGAGCCTGGGAATGTGTTCAACTTGGCTCAGGGAGGGAGAATTTTTTTTTTAATGTGTGAATTGAAATACACTAACCCTTTCAAAAGGGATCTTCTCCAGCTCCAGAGACTATTTAAGTATTGGTGGATAAATAAGTAGACATTTGGAACAGGAGTGAATAAGGTTTGTCAATGGGTTTATCATAGATTACACTTTAAAAGTAACTGAAACCAAATGGTTAGAGACAAATTCAACCTCAGACAACTGAGAGGGCTGTTGTGGGTAAAGGTGGTGATGCTGCGAGCCCTCAGGTTGGGATTGAATTGGGCTGCTTTGCTGGTGTCAGCACCCTGCAGAGAAGCCCACCATATGCCAAGTGATGCTACCCTTTCAAATGATGCAGAATACGTGTTGTGCCTGAGCTAATCAGCCCTCCAAAAAGCCCTTCAGGATGTTAGCTAGCCTCTTTGTGTAGGGAGGCTCAGTGCTTTTAGTAGGAACTGCCTTGCTCAAAACCAGCTGTAATATCTCTAACATGTTGCTGAAAGGGGCCTTTTATCTAATCGAACTCCAGTTGCTTCAGGATGAAGCATTTACAACATCAAGAATGCAACCTGGGAAATGAATGGTCGATCCTACAGGGACTGAGAGAGACTGGATGCTCTAACATGTATTGATTCATCCGTATTTGAACAAAACAAAAACTGTATTAGTGCTGCTGCTTTACCTCGCATTATTGTGTGTACATTAGATATTGAATCAGCAGTAGCAATGGAAAACTTATGGTAGAAATCATAAAGCAGCTAATAAGGGTGGAAACTTAAAAATGATGACGTTTTGGATAATAATGGTAATGAGTAATGATAAAAATAGGGATGGTATAACTAAAAGGTATATACAGAAAAGCAACTGTCTTCTGGTTTCAAGGCATTCTCAAAATGATGGCTATCTAAATCAGAAAATTTGTTCCAAATGTCTCCTTCCTCAAGTAAATTATAATGGAAGAGACTGAATCAATTTTTAGGCTGACAAAATGGCAAATGCTGGGGGCAAAAGAAACTACAGTGTAAGGAAAGGTACAGAGAGTGTATTTTAAGAAGTAAAATTGAAGCAGTTGATGAAAAAAAGGACAGAGTTGGTTGTTGGGGGGGAGGGCTTTAAAGTGTCAATCAGTTTTCAGCAAGAGGAAAACATTTGTTTAATCCACAATTTTTTTGAGATTTTAGGAGAGGGGAGTTTCAAAACATCTGTGGTAGTGAGTGGAGTGAGCGTGATGCAACTTCCCACGGCCCATGGAGTGCTGAGGTGCTTCCATTTTGTTTCATGTTTAGTCACGAAACCGTGTATGCTCACTGTGTTTTCCAGAGCTCTTCATTCCTGGGCATTTTAAGAAGGGTAGTACTGTTTTTAAAAGATTTTAATTTACTTATGAATTTGAAACTGCTTTGAATACAGATAAGGTGGCTTGAGTTGCTGTGGTCTGTCTGGCAAAATAGATGCAATTAGCACAGAACTGTGTTACTCTAATGATCTTCCCAAGAGTGACTGCCAGGTAGGATGGCTGGATTAACCCAGTGGAGCCCTGTTGATTTAACTTAAGTGCTAAAATGGATAGTAAGGCTAGGATTTGACAATAAATCACAAATACTTCTGTATGTTTATGTTTTAGTGATATACTCACTGAGGATCTGTGTTCAAATTAGTTTTATTTACTGAAACAGATTATTTATTCTGGTAAATTGAAGATGACCTTGTAGGTCATGAGTCTCTGGAGAAATAATTTGCAGGGTAGGTTTTTGGTAAATGTTTCAAAATTTTGACTGGTTTCATGTACACTCTGAGCAGTGTAGGGAGCGTTACGGAATTTGGAATGATAAAAACATTAAGAAATCATCAACTCGGGTGTATGTGTGTGAGTTGGAGTCATTTAAAATTCAAATCATAATCCTATTTTATGCTTAAAAAAGACAGAGTAGGAAGACAGACAGAAACTGCTGTTAACTAAATATAATTCTCTTTTATCATCCCTTCCATGGAACAACAGCCAGGTTGTGTACCCTGTATAAAATTTGCCTGGATGTGCTCGCTGCCATCATATCAGTACTTGCAAACCTTTTGGCTTACATGTGTGTTAAAGTGTGAATCAACTCCTAAGTGTCTTTCTTTACCCTGCATGTGTTTATCTTTTGATGGCATCTTCTAACATTATTAATGATTGAATACTACTTGTGACCAAACAAAATGGTTATGGAGGAGCGGGGCTGTGACGCATTATGTAGAACAAGTCAGATCATTCTCTTATCAGATGATAAAGTGAATTATACACTGTGCCCAGCTGACCTTCCTGATAGGTTGTGAGCCAAGGGAGTGCTTTGTTCAGGGTTGTCCCCAGAATTAGGGGGTCTGCTCCTCTGAGTCTCTGATTTTCAAAGTGCCTTGGATCATGAAGCTTCGCCTGTACTCAAGGTTCTCCCGGTGCAAAAAGAATGTAACAGTGGCAGAACCTTCTCAGTAGAGATGCTTGAGGATTGCTAGAGAGTAATAGTGGCTGCTTCTGCTTTTAGTTTCTTTGTATGAAGAAGTTAAAAACTGCAAGAAATCTAGAAGCTTCTGAAAGCCCTAGATAATTGTGCAATTGAGCACACACTTGTTATTCATGTCAGATGAATGAACAGAGACCTGGGTCTTCCTTCACAAAAGTAACTCGCTTCTTAAAAGGGGACTTGAGCTGACAAGTGTGAAAACACCTCTGGTGCCTCTGCCTTTGGTGACAGCATGGTATGTCGTAAGCAAAAGCATAGAGTGATACATTGTTTTAGGTAGTCTGTAATATGTGTTCTGTTGCCCTTGCAAGTACTAACAACCGTGCAGAATCCTATTGACAAAGACATGGGTGAACCGATATCTTAATGGCCATTATTTGTTTATGCATTGCAGCCTTATTGAGGAGAAGGAGGTCGCTGAAAACCGATCATATTTCACAGCTTATTCAGCAAGTCTCAAGTTGAATCAGGGTACAGGCTACTTTGTTTCTAAACGTGAACAAAAATGGTGATGTTAAAATGCAGATGTTGCATAATATTTTGAAAAAATAGAAAAAAATCAGAAAGCAGTAAACTAAAACTGATCCTCTCAAGGGTCATGGTGCATACTCATGGATTTTGGGAGCTAAAATTGTGAAATAAAGCAAAACCTCCTCTTAGCCAATTCTGCCATTGTAAAAAAACCATAATTAATAAATAAATAATAATTAAAAAAATCTAGGCCTGCTGTTGTCAAGATGGGGTATTAACTTTGCAGTAATAATTGACCTTGTCTTCAATTGCTTTTATGTGAAAATCAAACTCTTACTTGTTTGTGACAGTCTCAACTGTGAAAACTGTAGAAACCTTGGTGTTATGGGATTAGAGGGCTCAGGCTTTTTTTTGTACCATTTTGTTGCTCGAGGTTAGCTCTTTACCTGCTGAGTGGGGAGTATCATCTTACAGCAGTCCTCTCCTTTGTATATAAATGCATCTTAAGGTAAGTGGGTATTTCAGCTTTGTTGGTTTTAGAAAGATCACTTTGGGATCATTAATACATCTACCACAAGAATATATACTGACATGTGCTCTGTTGGAAATGCTTTTCCAACATAATTCTGTTAGAGCCTTCTGGTTACCTGGTTTGCATTTAACTTCGTTATCTGGACTGCTCATGTGTACTGTAATCATGTTAAATCAACCCTGTCAATGCTCGTAAAGTAGCTTGAACCCATATATGCAAGCAAATGTTTTATAACAAGACTGTGTCATGACTTTCCTGCAGCCAGCTGTCCCACTGTGGTGGCATACACACGAGCACTGATCTCTCTAATGTTGTAGACCACTACCTAGAAGGTAAATATGGAAAGCAGTTCATCAAAAGGTGTCCTTTTCCCTGACTGTCCCACTTGTGCACCTGAGATGTGGTGACCAGAAGCAGGAGAAGCTGTTTGCAGCTGCTCTGCCGGCTGCCCTGGAGCGATGTTTTTGGTGATACCAGTGCAGGGAGAGGGTACCTGATCACCTACCCCTCTTCAGAGCTGAGCAGCTTGTTTGTGGGTGGGTTTGTGAGTGAGTTTGTGAACAAGAGGGGCACTCTTACTGATAGTGAAGCTATTTTGTGAGCACATAGGGGTGTGATCTTCCCCAGAGGGTCCCAGGAGAGTGGTGTGCACCAGCTGTGAGTGGCTATCCTGAGGAGGTGGGTGAGGGAGGGGAAAGATAAGGTTTTATTAGTGTGAGAGAGAGCCACTGTCAGGCTCAACTGTGATTGTGCAGTGAAAAAAACCCTCAGGTAGGCCCTTCCCCTTTCTTCTCTTTGTACAGGATTGTAGAAGACATACTTGGGATAGATGCAGCTAGGAGGAAAGCAGAAGAGATTCTTTCTCCCCCACATGTGAGCAAGATGAGGCAGGTCTGTCTGACAGGGCCTGGACATGCCCGGCAGCATAAAGGGGCTTCAGTGTAGGGCTTAGCCTTACAGTAGGCATTGGTTGTTTTACAGTGGTTTGGCTCTACATCAGTGGTAACCAGAGCACCAGGTCTAATCACATCAACCCTGAAACAATCTGCTAATATCCGACATTGGTACAGAACTTGTGCTTTTAAGTTTTACCAAGGTGTGATTCAGCTGAGATACTAAAGCTGAAATCCAACCTTTGAAGTGTTTGAACAGTGTTCAGAGCTAGCTGCTGGCTTGCCCTCTCAAACTAGTTCTCCCTCTCTGAGCGAGGAACACGTTTTTTTGTCAACTTGATCACCTGATGTTGGATAGTTACTGAGCAGAACTGAGTTCAGGAGGTCCTAACTCTGTAACAAAACTCTGCACATGCTGTGGGATTTTGGTGCAGCATTCAAATGTTTCAAAGTTTGTTTCTTTTTTTCTTTTTTTTTTTTTTTCTGGAAAAAGATGTAGCCAATAGTACATAATTCTGTAGGCAGGTGAATCAACAAAGAGTACTGTAGTTTTGCCATATGAGTCATCCCTTTTGCAAAGTGTAAAATCTGTGAGTGGGATGTGCTCCTGGAGATTGGAGGGACATCATATAGAATTGTTATATTTTGATTGGCACTAGCTTCCAAAATACAAGTTTTGCTGTGCTTTCTTACCAGAGTTACTGGTCTCACTAGTCTAACTGCGTTTTTGCTGGATAAAAAATGAGGGTGGTATCAATAAGAAATCTTTGTATTCTTGCTCTAGAAATGTACCATATGTGTCCAAAAGAAAATGTTTGCTTACGGTTTCTTACATCACCAATAACATCATGTTGTGTAATTTTTTACATTTAAAGACATCCTGTGTTCCTGGTAGGACTTCTTATCCTTGCTTCTTTTTAAAATATCACTAAGATTGCTATTATATGTTCTTGAGAGATTGATTAAACAAATTTCTTCAGTTCAATGGTGTGCTAACTAGCTTGTAGCTGATCAGATTGCTGAAGTCTCTTCATTGTCTACTGGATCTGATTGCAGTTTTGCTTCCTTCAGTGTATGACAGCAAAGGGAGTCTATACTCAGTCTGCTAGAGGCTTTTTGCCTCTGGTTTCAGGATTTTCCTGGAAAAGAATCTTTAATAATATTAAATATTTCTTACAAATTCTGTTCTTTTTGTTTTTTGTTTTGTTTTCAATAGGTGTTGGCATCATGTCGGGCATTTCTTTTAACATCTCGGATTCCCACCAAGGTAAAATCACTGTGCTTCTGTAACTGTTCTGAGATTTTAGATACAAATGTAAGCTACATAAACTAACTAGCAAAAATTTAGCATATTTTAATTATACTGGTACATCTGTTAAAAGAAAAACATAATTGAGGGATGATAAGTTGCATGGTCTTGAGTTAGAGTGATGCTTCCATTAGTGTATGCCTTAAATGAATTTGTCAATACATACATATATATATGTATATATATATATATACACCATTTCAGAGGAATTTTAACTTCTAGAAATGCAGGTGGCTGAAGAGTTATGTTGTAAACTCCAGCTTGAAGAACTGTGAAATGAGCCTGATTATCTTTATAGAGGGACAGTTTATGTGCAAACAAGCTGATGGCATTCCCTCTAGTGTTTGTAGTGTCAAATAGGATTATATTTGATTTGGAGGTAGAAACTGTGTTGAATTTTATTAAATTCTGTTGTTTTCTAATGATTTCCGTTCATTTTGAAAAGCATCTTGGCAACCTGCCTTGCCAATGCTGGTGAATTATTTTTGCTATGCCTGTGACAATTTGTAGTGATTGTTGTAGCAGAGAAAGATAATTTCCATATAAATAAAAGTGACTGATGTGGAAGAACATCTCTTGTCCAGCTTGGAATCAGTGAATGAGGACTTGGCACATATCCTATTTTGTTGTATTTTACACATAAGTGTGTGAGTATATATATACTTTATAGAAAAAACAGAATCAATAAATTGAATGATTGATACCAGATTTTCAGTTATGGCCACTGGTAAATGTGACCATCCCTACCTGTAATTTGAAGATGCTGACTGACAGGTAGGATGACTGTAGCTTGAATTTCTGCTGAAACTTATTTTCCTCAGTTGATCACTGTGTCCCTGCAGCACAGATGTCTCTGGTTGGTTGTCTGTTGGCTTTTGGCTCACTGCAGTTTTCAGCCAGGGCTTTTTAAGGCAAGGTTTGGTGACTGCTTGCATGGAAACATAGATGCAGTTAATGAACAGCTCAGACATCAGTGCAGTGGCATCATGATAGACAAGTGGTGATCATGATCTTGTTAAACGATAGTAAAGCCGTTGTAATTCATCAAAAAGCTCTTGAAGGCTGGGGCTTGGAATACTAAGTGATAACTCTAGGTCTGGTTTAGCATTTCAGACAACTCTGAGAACTCCTTTTATTAAATAGATTTACATTGTTGAAAAACTTGGTTTAGTTTTCATGAAAATCTAGAATATGTATTCTGTGCTAATAGAAGTGTGACTCTAGGGATAGAAGGAAGATGATGAGAAACTGTGCTTATGATGTATATTTCATTAAACTTTGTACATCTGAACAGCTGTTAGGATGGTTGAAAATGCATTTCTACTAGGGTTAGTGAAACTTATTGAATTTACTAATGTCTGTAGTATTTTCAAAAGCTGCTCAGAAACTTTCTGAGCCCGATAGCTTCCATGTAACTGTCAGGCAGTAACTCCTAGAAAGACAGCTGAGAACATTGAGCAAAGACACATTATTTCTTTCACAAAGTTGAGGGGAGAACTTCTCACAAAATTACGCACACCAAGTGATGACCAGTTCTGACTGACTGTTATTGCTACGTTCAATTCCAGACTTCACTTTTCCTTAAACAATGATGTTGAGATGTATCTACTAAACAAGGACCAAGATTAAAATTGATTAACTACAATATCAACTAACATTATTACCATTAAAACAAAGATATTACAATAACTGCCTCTTAACTTCACACTCGGGCCCAGTCAGTTCATTCCCACTAATCTAGATGGACTGATAGGGAAGGAAGGGCAGTATTCTTGCTAGAGTCCATATAAAACATAATTGCAACATTAGTAAATGTTGGGTGTGTTATCAATCACACAAATAAGTGTATGAAATATTTGTGGGAATATAATTCAGATTTGTGAATGTATTCCTAGAGCAACTTTCATTAAGTTTTGGCTGAACAAATTGAACACTGTGAAATTAACTGTCTAGGTAACTGAAGGGGTCCTAAACGAGAGGCACGCATAACCTTTTAAGAGGATTTTTAAACCATATAATTTTCAGTAATAAATGAGATTATGCCTTTTAAAACCTTGTAAAAATTATTTCTTAGTTTGAGGTAGAAGATACTTAGAATGTGTTCTACATTTTTGCTGCAAAGCAAAGACTGTAAAATCATATTTTTGAGTTAGAAAAATGAACCAAAGATGAACTGTAGAGATATTGCCATGTTTCCTGGTATTTGTTAATTCTAGTCAAGAGGATTTTTGCAAACTGAATTTTTGAGTCTGGGTCTGTGTAAACTTTTCTCAGGAATAGAAATGTATTTTTGATTGTGTGTACATATGTATATGTTTGCACATACAAAATACATTATCAAAAGAAGAAATTTCAATCTGATAGGTAAATAATTTTCAAAATATGAAGGATTTCAATCACGGAAACTTTCCCCTTAAAATTTCATTGTGATTTAGGTAAACAAATGTTGGATAATCTCATGTTTGATTAATTTGACTAGCACTGGAGAAAAAAGCTTTTCACTTCTCTTTGTGTAGTCTAGCTTACTCCAATAGCCAACAACAGCCCCTACGGATTTTTTGGTGGTGTTTTGTTCGTTTGTTTTTTTATTTGGTTTTGTTTGTGTGTATTTTTGGATTTTTTTTTCATGAGGGGGGAGTTTGCTTTTGTTTTGTTTTTGTTTTGTTCTTGTTTGGTTTTCTTTTTCTTTCTGACCTGAGCAAACTGCACAGGGCCATGTCATCACAAAAGATTGCCAGTCTAAGCTTAGAAATAAAGCACTGAACAGAAGTGAATGCCTTTACCCTTGGGAAAATGCAAGGTGTTGGTATGGGCTCTGGGAAGATGCTTGTGCTGGTTCTTCCTCTCCTGCCTCAGTTCCCTGTGCTCGCCTGCATTGTAACCAGATGCAGTGACACCCCTGAAACTGCCTGTGTGCTGTGGATGCTGCCCCTGCAGCAGAATGTGTGAAATGAAGCACATGAAGTCTCAAAAACTTCAGAGTAAGGTTCGGTCACTGAACTAGGTTTTTGATAGAATGTGAACTTTGCACAGAAACGGGAGGGGTGCTTATATCTTCTGATGCTGCCAAATCATGAAGGCGACTGCAGGGATCAGAAAATAGACAACAAACAGCAAAGAGACAGTAGTAACAAAAGTTTTCTGGAAAGCTTTTTGCTGGTTGTTGTGGTTGGAAACTATATCCTCTGTTCCTGACTTCCTGATGTGCTGTTGCAGCCTTTACAGGGAGGGAGTCTTGAGAGCTGCATCTGGGTTCTGAGCACCTCAGTAGTCATTCAGGGTTGACTTTTTAAAAGATTGTCACAAATACAGAAAAAGAATAATATGGTGTTTGCCAGTTAGCCAGGGAGCACCCTGACTGTGAACCTAGGATAAGACAAAGTACAGGAAACTGTGCAATTTAGACAGACTGCTCAGTTACAATGAATGACTGCTCAGTTACAATGGTTTTAATGATAACTAAAAGGAAATGACCAGGCTTATGTCTTGCCCTGTAGTTATGACTCAGTCCAAGAGGTTTGTTTCTTTCTGTATATCTCAGCTATCAAGATGTTTGTCTACACAGTTGTGAATTCAGATCTTAGCACTCTCCCTGTAGCCCTAGTGTTGTCCTTGGAAAAGAATTCCCCATCTTCTTTTAAGCTTCCGTTTGGATTCAGTATGTTCTTCCCTGCCTGTTCTGACTGTTGTCCAAATACCCCACTCAGACAAAGCTAATGCATTGCTTCCTCTCATACTTAAGATACTCTAAAGCAGTCTCGGGCATTTATGTGTTTATATCTGTATCAATCTATTTATATACAGTATTTTTATTCTCATATATATATGTATAATTGTGTGTGTCCCTTCAGCTTCTGTGCAGTAAAATTTTTCACATCTATGATCAGTGTAACTAATGAAAGAATAATTGTGAAGCTGTAAGGATTGTAATTAATGATTATTCAGTCACAGGAGTACACATCAGTAGGGTATTGTATTAATGATGCTTTTTATAGTAACATTTTGCCATAAAATTTATTATATGCTTACGTGCTTATAGCTTGCAGTAAAATGCCCAGTATGGTATTCCTATAATCTCTAATAATGATTTGAACCTGTAACAAGCAAATCTAAGTATTCTTTTAGTGAAAAATGTGATCAGATAAGATATTAAAAAATATTTAGTGTCAGTTACAGAAACTGATGTCAAATATCAGTAGCCTTGCTCAAGGTTTTCTTAACCTCGTTGAGAAACGTAAGTGCTCTTTAAAATAAGATGATGTTTGCACTAATGTAGTGGTTTTTTTTTTTTAACTACAGTTAGAACTAACTTTCAGCTACTTGGAAATCCAGGGAGTAACTTCCAGTAAACCGGGTCAGGTGAGTGTATTCTATATAAAAGATACTTATTTACTCATTGCCAGATATGTTCCAATCAAGGAGGTAATACTCTAACATGCAGGTGTCCCTGTCCACTGAGCACACTGTGCATTTGCATTCTTGTATTCATGCTACTCTAAAGTCTTAACAATAATGATAAGAATTTAAAGAGTCAGTTTTAGGAATGTGTTGTGCAGGTGGGATTGTGATAAGAAATTGGTTTTTTCCTAATTCAGTATGGTACAAGTTTTCATTTGTATTACAAGTGGATATTTTTCTCAGAAGTGATAAAGCAATGGTGACTGGTATGCAGTAATCACCACACAAACTGCAATGGCTTCTCCGGTGTATACCTTTACGGGCAAGCCAAAAGCTACTGCTTACATTGCAGGCAGAAATGCTTTTCTTTCAACTATTCTCGGTGCCGTTACTCTATACAACACAAAATATATTTGACAGCAAGTTATATGCCCAAAAAAGTGAATGTCAAAAAGAAGGTGCTGAAAAGAAGAATGCCTTTAAAGTAGTTTTAATTCATAATATGAATATATTGTCAAGATTTGACAGTTCAATTGTATCAAAGTCTTCATGTGTTTCATGTGTGTTTGGCTTTTAAAGGGCTTTTTAAGAATAGGAGCGCCTGAGACACTATTTGAACTCTGAAAAGCTCTCATTGTATTAATATGTCATCTTTTTTACCTGACTTTTGAAACTGTCCTTAAAGGAGGGGGAAAAAAGGTCCAGGTGTTTTAATAGGGAGCCATTTACTAAATTCTATGGTTTTGTGGCTTTTTTTATTCAAGGTACTAAAATGTCAGGGTTGCTATTGCTAATTATTCTTCGAGGCATAGACAGTCACCGTTGTAGCAGAGTTTATAAGAGATTATCAGCAACCTCACTGAGCATACATATTTTCCTAAAATATTTTTTAAGATATTTCATATTTACATTCATTTGTGTTTTAAATGAGTAAGGTTTATAGCTGAAGGCAGGTGGAGTCCTGGATTATTGTTTGCAGGGCAAACGCTATTGTTGCAGTTTTCCTGCAAACAGCATGTTACAACCATGATGCCAGAAGGATGTAGTTTTGTGCTAGGTGTCTTGCAGAAAGCCATGATAAGATAAGTGAACAAATGGACAGAGTAATATAAGAAAATGTTATGTTAATATTGATGAATAACAGTAGTAAGTTACCCACTCATTCATCATCAGGGAGTGATGGCAACAAGTTCAGAAAGGAGTTGAATTGGTTGTAAAAGGAGTGAAGATTCTCAGTGTGCTTTGGGGAAATACAGCCTCTTCTAGGATTATCCTGGTGGTGACTCTACACATGAACTGGGAACAAAAAGATCCCTGGGAACCGGTTTCAATAAAAACCAGTTCTCTGTAGCATACGACACAGTGTCTCCTCTCCTACTGTCTGTCTGTACTTATTTATTCCTAATGTTGCTTTCTTACTGTGCGTGCATAGCTCCTCATCTAAAAGAGCTTATGACTTGGGCTGTGCTAACTATTCACACTGGAGAGAACAGAAACATTACATTGCTTCCTGCGATGCAGCCAAAAGCAGCAGCAGACCTGATGTGTCAGTCATACCGTAATCTGATTTGATTCTGAACAGTCAATATCTAACAGAGACAGGTTGCAAACGGCTTTATTTCCCCCCCTTGCTGAAGCACTTGTCCCCCAGACAGGCTGTGAGGTTGTCTGAGTTACTGCTTCATCTGAACTGAAACAATGTATCAACACAGCATTTTCTTGGAGGGCATACAACAAAGCATTAGAGCTTTTCCAGAGGATCACAGCCATTAAAGACTTTTACTTTTTGCTAGAGGAAACAGGCACCCTGCTCATTCAATAGTTTCCTGTCAGGCTGTGCTTGCTTCTCCTGGTGTTCTGGGACGTGTTTCAAATGAGGACAATGCTGTGAAAAGTTCTTGGTTTTAGAAGTGTCAGCTGAGGTCAAGATCCTTTGAAAATTGTATTCCCGTGGGAAGCAGGGCACTCTTAGAAAAAGCAAAGTTTGAGTACGGGGGTCTTGTACATTCAAGAACAACTTTTAGAAACTTTACCTGAACCATTGCTGTGTCACGTCTTAAAGAATAACAGATTCCTACCAGCAGGCAAAGCATTCAGCTGGCATTCAAAATGCTCCCCTTTTTAAACGAATGTGAATTATACGGCACCCAGTTCTTGCCCTCTTGCACTCCTGTTTATAGTTGATTATGGAAACTGAGAAATGCAGCATCTCCATGAAGATGGCGTCTTCAGAGGATGTGAATGAGGTGCTGGCACACATTGGGACCTGCCTCAGGAAGATATTCCCTGGACTCTCACCAGTGTAAGTATTTTTTAGGGCACCTCTACTTGGAACAGATTGTGCGCAAACGGTGACAAGCCACCTCTTCTTATCCACTGGTCTCTCCACCCTGACCTCAGAAATGCACTGAGGATGGGAGAAACAGCTTGAGGCAAGCAGTAAGCTTTTGTCCAGGTATATGGCAGAACCAGCAGACAGTGCAGAGCACAGGTAGACCATGTGTGGTCTTCTAGGGTCATAAGTGCCTTTGGTTTGAAGGGGGCTGCAAGCATTTGAAGTCTTCCGTTTTCATTTTACCTTGTTGCCTCTCTAGCCTCAGGTTCTGTCTTTTTGTTGTAACTTACTCCCTTTTGGTTCATTTTATTCCCGCCCCCCCCCCCCCCCCCGAAGTAAAATCAGAGTTGAGAGAAGAGTAAATTCCATTTACTTTCAGTGTTTGTGAAACAACACACATGATTGTGAACCCAGTTAGCCTAGTTCTTCAAAACAGAGCCCCGGGCAGTCTTGCTCATGCCTTTTGTTTTCTTTCTTACCTGTGCCTGGATTTTATTGCCTTGCAACAATTCTCAGTAGTTTTTCTTTTTTTTTTTTCTTTCTTCTCTGTGTTATTGCCTCATCTTCTTCACTCTCACCAGATCATGCAGCTCTGCTTTATTCTCTTCAGCTCCTGGTTTTCAGCATTAGTAGAGAAAATGGGCTGTGGAAAAGACTTCTTCCAGACATGTTGATTTTTATAAGTGAACTTCAGTAACAGACTTTAGATGTGAATGGTCAGGCTAAACTGACATGTTCTGGGTGCATGTCTTTATTATTCACCTTTCCTGTAGGTGGTGTAGGAAATCAAGTTCATAGATTCTGGATGGCAGGTGTTTTTTTGTTTTGTTTTGTTTGGGTTTTGTGGTTTTGTTGGGGGGGTTTTGTTTGTTGTTTTTTGTTGTATTTGTTTTTGTTCATTTTTGGGTTTTGCCAGTTTTCCTCTCTGGCAGTGTTATTAACTGCCTTAGTAGAGATTGAGCTCTCCCTTCAAAGAACATGCGTGCAACTGATCAGGTTTGCTATAAAACCTCAGTAATGCTGTGAGACATGCAGACAGAAAGAGGGAAGAGGGCTGGGAGGTTACATGTGTTTGTCAGAGTGTTTATGAAGGCCTTGAGCTTTATACATGTTTTCTGTGTGCTTTCTTGAGAACTTTGCTGAAGCATTTGGGGGAAAGTGGTTTCTCCTGTTAATATCACTTATTAATTCTCTTTTGCTCCACCCCCACTCCCTCAGACCCTTTCCTTCTTTATGGAATTCTGCAGTTTATGAGGCAGTTTTGTCATTCAGAAGAACAGATAATTTTATTTCTTGAAAGGCAGGAAGGGATTGTGTTTCTTTTTTGTCTAGGCAGGAAGAATACTACCAAATTACAAAGATTGGTGCTGGTTATCAACAGTGTAGCCTAGAGGCCGGATGGAGTGGCTCAGCTATTTGCATCATGGTGCTTTTTCTGTATCAAAGCAGTGTATATGCAGCAGTGGTTTCTTCATCTTCACGGCTGGGCTTCGCGAACGAAGATTTGGGAAGGGCTCTACCCACGTTTGTTGCAAGCACTTTGGTGGCTAAAAGGGCCAATACAAGATAGGCATGTCCAATTGGAAAAGGCACAGCAGAAAGACTCCTTAGATGGTATATTCTGCAAGACATGATTCTTTCTGCGTTGTCTTTTCTCCTCAAGGGTGATTCTGCGTGCTTTCTCAAAAGCATCAGCAGCGTTATAGATGGTGTGTCTCCAGACCTCCCGATTGGAGGCCAGAGTAGACCAGTTATGCTGATCAATATGGCCAAGGCTGAGATGTTGTTTCAGGGAGTCCTTGTATCTTCTCTTTGGGGCTCCTCTCTTGCGGCAGCCGGTGGCAAGTTCACCATAAAGCAAGATCTTAGGGAGGCGGTGGGGTAATGATTAATACCATGTCTCTCCCCTGTTTTGGCCATCCTGGAGTTAGACAAGGGCTACGGGTCTCCTTAGTGTGAGTGATCCTGTCGTACAAAAGGGCTTAGTTGCTCCAGTAGTCACAGGGTTAATCAAAAGAGAGAGAGAGAGAAAGAAAGAGAGAAGAGACAAATAAATGTCAGTCCTGCTGGGCTGCATAATGGTGTGTGTGACTTTTAGGTAGGAAAGTGAGTTGTATTAAAAATGGTAATTCTTCCTGTACACTCATTTAAAAATATCCTTAAAATAAAAAAGATTTATGTGCTTGAAAATACTTTCAAAGCCACGAATGATGTTTTTCCCCCTCTTTTGCATCTAGGAGGATTATGAAAAAAGTAACTCTGGAGCCTTCAGAAAGACTGGCTAATCTCCAGGCCCTGTGGGACAGTCAGACAGTGACAGAACTCGGACCTTGTGGTGAGAATGAATTTAAATGCTCAAATATAAAAAGGCTGGAATTGCAGTGTCAGGAAGTTTAATTCTATTTCTGGCAGAAGCTTGTAAAGGTGTAATTAGTTTTAAGGTGTAATTAGTATGAAGCAGACTTCTGATTGGTAGGTGAAGGCACTATATTAAGCTTTCTTGCAACTTACCAGGCAAAGATAGGGTAGTCTCAGTTTCTTTCATAAGCACAATGGACACTCTTCTGAGAAAAAAAGAGTGAGTTTTGAAAAATTGGATCTTTAAGTATTAAAGTATCCTTTTTGGTGTATGCTTGTTTGCTTGTTTTACTATTATGTTAAATACTCTCTTGGGTTGTTGTAGGAGGCTTTTCGCAGATGTATGCTTGTGTTTGTGATTGGCTTGGATTTCCTTACAGAGAAGAAGTACAGTGGGTAAGTACATGTCTTGTTCTGAAACCCTTTTCAGCTAACTGTACAAATGATGAAAGAACGGGTAAATTATAGTGCTTGTAAAAAACCCACTTCCATAAGGACGTATTTGATGATGTATTTTTAACAGGATGTTGATACGATTTACCTGACACAAGATACCAGAGAGTTGAATTTGCAAGACTTCAGCCACCTTGACCACAGGTAAACCACATACAGTAATTGTGATAATATTGATAAAGTGGGATGGTCTCATAGCTGTTACTGGAATGTGTAGACCTGTGAAATGACCATTAGCATTTTTAGTTTTTGAAACAAAGCTGCTGTTTTTTGCATAAGAGCCCCATGGAAACCACATTTCATTCAGGTGGCTGAGAAGATAAATATATTTTCTTATTGGAAGCACTCCAAAAAGTTAGCAGATAGATACTTTTCCTGTGATGGCGGATGTAAGATCTCAAATTCAGCAGATAAAACATGCAGCTACATCTGGTGGGCAAAGCAAAAAAGGAAATTATACAGTCTTTACTTATGCAGAATCTTTTTCTCATGGTGTACACGGTAAAGGAAATTAGTTTTTGTCAGCAAGTCAGTAGAGGGTTTAAGTCATTCAACTGAATTCCAGCCAGTACTCTCTTCACTTATAATAGATGGTATCAAAAATGTGTACTTCCAGAAAGAAACTAATTGAGGGTAATTTTACGAGGAGATGCTGAAACTAGCTAAGTGTTGTATTTAGTTTACTGAATTTAGCTGGCTGAAAAAATTGGATTCTAAGAAAATTGAATCTGAAGATATTACAAGTAGGAGAAAACGGGAGGGATTCTTAACTAAAATCCATCATTATTCCAGGAAAATGACAAATTTAAGAAACTGTAAATAAGATAAAGCATTTGTTTCTTTGGGAAAGACCCATGAAAGAATTAAGAAGCTGTCAGAGGTACGATGTTAGAATATGATAACATGCAGGCTGAACTTGTTGGTAGGTAAGTAAGAGTATTTTGCGACAGCATTCTTTGCAGCTTTAAGCTATCTAGTATGTAAATTTGCAAAATATCCCATTCAAATACTTACTCAACTTCTGTGATGGGTTTTCATAGTCTGCACTGCATCCCATGGCAAAGTTACTGAGCAGTACCTGTGTTGACTAACAGCAGCAACTCGAACAAGGCTACAAGGCTGCAACTAGTGCGTGACGGATGTAGCCAAAGACTCTTTCTTTGGTTAAGCCTTGCTGAAAAAAGATAAGGGGAGGAATACTATTCAGCAGAAGGAAATGTGGGACAAGAATTTAAGAATGCTTTAAACATAATTATTGCAAGTTGGAAGTGCTGAGGAGACTGTGGGCATTCTCGAGAAAGGGACTTACAGATACTGAGCTTCAATCGAAATTAAATATTTTAACAATTTATGTGGAGTGAAAAGTATTACTTGCTAGGAGAAGTAGATTAAAGTGTTGAATATTTAGAGTATCTCAGCTGGTTCAAATGAGTTTGGCTTTTGGAAAGCGAAATAATGGGTTTGTTGCTTTACAAAAGCTTTTCATTGAAGTATACCTTACTAAATTGATGTCACTGAAGAAATATATTTGTGTTGTTAAGAAATGTCTTTATTAAATATTTCATGATTGTCTGTGTCCAAAGATTCAAAACTATTCTCAAACGATTTACATACTGTGGAATCCATCTTGTGATGAGAATTTCTACATATTGTGGACTAAACTGAGGAATGTTTTGAGTTGAAATTTCAAGAAAACTTACATTTTTAGAAAGCCAAAACCTTATGTTATTCACTAAGAATACAAATTAGGAATTGAAATCCCAGTCAAATCAAGAATGTGTGTAAGCATTTTGCAATATATTTAGGACAGTGAGAATACTGCAAATTTACACAATGCTATTATGCTTTGGATTTTGAGAGACTGTTGTATGTCTTGTTCATCTAATTTTTGGGATTGCCAAACCTATATACTTTATGTTGTGGAGTAGCTGTGAGCTAAGTTAGGAAGGGTACATCAGTTCTCTAAATACAGGAGCTATGCATTGCAAAAATAAACATTTTGTGTTTTTCCAAGTAAAACATTTCTGTTAAAGGTCAGCATGAATTATAGATGAATTGAAGTTCCCAGAGCATCATAACATGGCTTGTTGCATGGGAACATGACTTCTGAGGTTTTATCTGAAGTTATGTTATGCTGTGAACCATATAATTGTTTAAAAACAAAAAAAGACTCCAAGTGAAAAGGGCATGTTTAATTCTGTTGCATGATTTTCGTCCATGTAGAATATATTTTAGCTTATTTGGATATTCAAAAAATTATAAGAAAAATGTGATTGTTTAGATTCTATTTTATTTTGTGCTGTTTCACTTTCTTGCCATCTTAAATACACTGGGTTCCTGAGATGTTGAAAAAATGTGAAGGCATTAGATAGGATTGAATGTCATTGAAGCTTGGGGAGATTTTCTGCATACCAGAAGAACAGAATCTGTTTTCATTTTAAGATGGCACAGATTTATCATTTATAAATATTACATTATTCTGGATGGTAATTTAATAAACTAATGAATATAAGCGACTCAATGTAACTCAATGAGGGAAAGTTAGGAGAAGGTCCTGCTTTTGGAACTGGTCTTTAGCATTCTTTCATACCATATTGCAGAAGAATTCAGGTCATTGTTAATACCACATCTAGAGTTTAATAGAATAAAGTGAATAAAGCAGTATATAGTTTGGAAGAGAACAACTTCAATATTTCTTGAAAATGTCATAACTTTCCCACTGACTCTAAGCACCTGTTGTCCTTCACCCATTTCCTTCCCAAACCAGAGGAGCAAAGGGGAGAAATGTACAGCCTCAGGCAAGTTCTGTCTGCAGGCACTCTCCTGCCCAGAAGTTACTGAGCTCTTGACAGCCCTCCAAGGGGGCTTAGCAGCTCCATGGTAGTGTAAACACTTGCAGACAGTGATCCCCGATCATCATTCCTCTGTTCTTTTGAAGGAACTGGGCTACTGCTGACAGCTGAAGTACAACTGCTGGTGGTGCCTTCTGCCTCTTTTATGGGTGATGGTGCACAGCACAAACAGTTCTACTCCTCCAGTGTGATGGTAGTACCATCAGCCTGTCCAATCTTTGCCCTGTAGCATTCACCACCAGCTGTGGCTTGCTGGTTACCGCTGGGTGGATAAGCCAAAATTTCACCTGAAATGTTACTCTTAAATTCATTTCACTTCAAAGGCAAAGGCACTGGCAAGAGGGGCATCAAAGCTGCTAATTCATTACCACCTTACTGATCTCACCAGGGGCTCACAGAGGAGGAGCAAACCTCTGTGTGTGGATATTCCATACTCCCATAGCAAAGTTCCTCCCTGCCCAACCTAACGGGGAAATACCTCTGGGTTGTGATTTTTTCTCGCCTTACATTTCACTAGTTAGTGAAACTAACATTGCTTTACATGGAGATGAAGTGTGTATGTGTGTAGGAGCAAAACCAGCATGGGGGATAGAAATAAACCTATACACTTCACGAAGCTGCCAAGTCTCTCCTGTGCCAGTGGAAACAAATTCACCACAAGACCTGATGTGTGCTGTAAACAAGATGGAAAGATGGTGTAGTCCTTGAAGGGCACCACACGCTATTTCCTCTGCAGGAGTGTGAAAACAGTCTAGTTCATGAGCTTCTCGGCTGGTGGGCTACAGACTTTTGCTACAAAATGTTGCACCTTCGCACTGTTACCTTAGTGATGGGCTTGTGCTTCCAAATCTAGCAACTGCAGTTCCCAATATAGCCTACTGGATGCTGCTTGTCCATGTGATGTTGCCTTCTCTCTTGGCTTTCCTATGTGTTTAACAACCACCCTGAACGTGTCTGAATGTTTGTAGAGGAAAACTGAAAAGGAGGAAGAATAAAAAGAAGCTGGGAGAAGGGGTCTGTGTGATTAGGCCTGCGGCTATCTGCTTATGTCCTGAATGAAGAGCCGAGGGGGAGTTGGGCTAGCTTATGAAAGCCAATACTTTTAAATTTTTCCCTGCAAAGACCGAGGCTTGGATGACATTGTTTGGCTGGTTCGATAAGTTTATGTATATTACAGCTCCTTATTTAATTACATAAACAAGGGCTTTCTAAGTAGCTGTTAAGCTTCTGTGTAGGTGTATATATGTATTTAATATGTTGCATCAAAATGATTGATGTGCTGCACTGCTAGATGGTGTGTAGTGCTTGATGAATGACTCTGCTGGGGCGGTGGTATATGGACATGATATTTGTCAACATCTGTTATTGGAGAAACTGAACAGAGGGAGAGCAGATCACATTAACAGGCTTGGAATGAAGAAAATGGGAATAATTTAGAATTTCATTTGTGAAATCCCTTTTACAATTAAGGAGGGTTTGTGCTCAATGTCACATTATCCTTTTGCAGTTCTCCTGCTTCCTGGGGGAATTTAACTATAAGAGATAAGACAAGGAGGTGTTCTCTAGAAACATTCAGTCATGGAATTATATTAAATCATCAGACTGCCAAAAAGCTTTTTAGTGTCATGCTAAATTATAATTAGAGGTGATTAAGAAGCTTAAACACGTCACAGGCTGAAGAAAAAGTTATGTTAAAAGTAGGAATGGCAGTGCAGACAAATTCTTGATTTTAAAATTCGTGATAGAATGGATGTCAGTTGGCCAGTCAAAAATTTCTATTAAAATGAAAGGAAGACACACTGCTGCTTTTTTGGAATGCAGAGCTTTCTACAATGGGGATGGTAGTCAATTAGCATTGCAAAAGTGTGGGCAACGAGATATGGAAGAACTCTTAAGAGATTGTTTCAAATGACAGTCATATGAAATGTGTGTAAAAGTGTTTTTCTTTTTCTAGAGACTTAATACCTATAGTTGCTGCTCTGGAGTATAATCAGTGGTTTACAAAGCTGTCCTCCAAGGATCTGAAATTAGTAAGTAATAAATTTAAACAATATACCTGCTCCTGTCAGGCTATACTGTGTTTTAAAGGATACTTTTACATTTTTTAAGGTGAAATTTTTTAGGTGAGTACAACTGGGCAGTCTTTTGACAATTTTTTCCCCTTAATCATATCAGGAAAATAGAAACTGTTGGATAGTCAATTCGTGCCATAGAAACACTGCTGAGAGTCAGGTCTTGTCAAAATTTCAACTAATAAAGTCTGAAAACTTCGTTGGGTGATAACAGTAGCCCATAAAACTATTTCACTGGGTGTTACTGACTCCCACAAACAATATTAGATGATCAAATAGGAAACTTAAAAGCAGTCAGAAGTTTTAGTTGCTTTTTGGAGGTGAAAAGAAAATGCCAGGATTCTGGTTTTTTTCTTGCATATAAAGCAGGTGTTTTCATTGCAACTTGATGATTTTCTCTCCCTGTTGTCTGAAGCTAAGTCTGTGTAGTAATAAGTATGTAGTGATGTGTTGCACCGATATTTTTCCATATCAGTTTTCTTTCTTAAAAGCAAAAGGGGGGCTAATCTAAACAAGTTGGACTACTGAAGAAAGGGCCAAGAAAATCAGTAATTAGGTGACATTTTAAATATATCTAAATACCCTATTTCTTCTGAACTTGAAAGTTTATAGTCACAGGTGGAGTTAGTGGTTTGCTTGAGAAATTGCCTTCATTGCTTGCATCCAGAACCTTTTCTCTAAAAATGGAGGTCAAACCTCATCTTGTTTAAATTGATGCAATTTTATTGCTCTGAAAAACTCTCATTACATTCCTATGCTATCATTTTCCATGAAAATTCAATAGAAAGTAGCTTATGTGATTCTCGACAGAACAGCAAGCAAAAAACTTTTCTTTCTTGCTGGGACACCTTACCCAAAGTTATGCACAGAATGAAACTGGTGGTATTTTTAGTACTGTTGCAGTTTGCTGCTAAAATCAGCGTTGTTAAAAAATACAATGCAATTAATCAGTTTCTACTTCAATGAAATGAGATAGTTTGTTTAGTTAGAAGACTGGGTGGTGTAGTTTGCTTAGAACAAAAACTGACCCTATACCGGCCCAATTATCTATCTCAGATATATCTATGTGAATGTTTGTTGGTTGTTTGGGTTTTTTTTCCCCAACAACTCTTCTGTGGAAAACAAGTAAACTTTATCAATCTTGAAAATGCATCAGTTACTTTAAAAAAAAAATCAAAATCTTTTATCTTCCACACATTCAGTTTTCAGTCAAAAATGAGGAAAGTGTAAATTGTTGGACAGTGTAAATTGTTGGACTGTAAATCCGTGCCATAAGAACACTGCCGAGGGTCAGTATGAGGTCAGACATATCCGGAGGCCACTGAATGCATTGTGCTTCATGAGTCCCACTCTGACATTGTGTTTGATAGACAGTATCCATAGTGTTTTTATAGTACATGCATGAAACTTTCCACTTGCAGTCACACTGTAGTAGAAACACTGTGATAATATTCTGAATTAGTAAAATATTGAAGGTAAAGATAGACTTAGGAAGATGGCTGAGCAGACAGTCTTCATAAAAAATTGTCCCCTTTACTGTGTAAAGGATTCATAAGATTTTATGTGTGTGGTAGAGTAAGTTTGTTTTGTTTAGGGTTTTTTTGGGGAGATTCAATTAGTTTAAAAGTAAAAATAAAAAAATCCCAAACAAGAATACACAACTAGAAAATGTGAGACTGTCATTAGAAACAAAGATGTCCCAGGTATGAATGTCACATTGTTGTTTTTAAAGGCAGATAACAGAATAGTTTCAGCACTTCATGACCATGACTGAAATTCAGCTTTGAATATCACATGAACACTTGTTAGTGTGTGCTGAGGGGGAAGTCAAATCCAGAAGCAAAATAAAAGTTTATAATTAAAGGTGATGAGGTGCAGAGCTCAGTGCATGGCTTTTGAATCATTAAGGTTTCATCTCTCTATTTGAAAGGGCAGAGCAAACAAACTCTTTTGTTGTATATTTCGTTCATGGTACTTGCAAATATCCATGCACATTCTAGAATCCAACAACAGTAAGATCATGAGATGAGATTTGCTTCTGCAAAGGTTCGAATAATTAATGCTGAAATATACTGGCCCTTAAACACTAGTCCCTGGCAACCTTTGGAGGATCTGTAGCTGGGGTACTTTTGCTCCTCAGGTTTTTGTTTTGCCTTTTTTTTTTTTTTTTTTTTGTCTGCCTTGTATTTGTCATTCCTGGTCAGGCTTTATTCTCCTTTGCACTGGTTGCCACTTTCTTCTGAAGGATTAACATACCTATGAACAAGATTTCTTTAAAAATTAAATCAACGTTTCTTCTGAATCACAGGATTTAGGTTTTTTTACCGTCATCATAAAAATTCTGCCCCTTATGGTTAGGTGACCTGATTCATTAATTACTTGCTTTTAGTCTGCTTCTTGCTTCTCTGAGTCTTTTCCAGAAGTCCTCTGTTGCCACCTGACTCTCTTGGTTGTTTCTGATATTTTTACTTACTATTTATGTATGACAAGAAGATGGTTGTGGCCCGGATCCTGTAATGATGTACACCTTAACTCAATAACTGTCTGTTCCGTGTTTGTGTTCTTTAACACTGTTCTGTCTTTTCTGTGGCAGTCCACTGATGTCTGTGAGCAGATACTGCGAGTGGTGAGTAGGTCCAATCGATTGGAAGAACTGGTATTAGAGAATGCCGGGCTTAGAACGTAAGTAATTCCTTTGAAATGTTGCTTTAGTTACTGCTTACTCCCAGTAAAAGGGATGTGTAATGTGCGTTAGCCAGAATAAGCATTAAAAAAGCTTATGCTCAGTGTCTGTCTTGTTATGAAGAACCTGTAGTCACAAGCTTTTTATCGGGTTTTCCAGAGGTTTCTCATGTCCAAGAAATCCCTTTAAAGTGATGTTTTTTAAGATTCTGCCTGGTGAGTTGGGTTAAGTGGAGCAAAATGATTGAATGAGAGCATAAACCCTAAAACAGTTTGCACTATTCCTCTCCAAATATGGCTGCTGATAGAAGTATGAACACCTTTTTGTCATTAAAAAAACAATGGTTTAAGTTTTGTTAAAAAAATGCATTGTTCCATCCTGCATAACACATTATTGTTTCATTCTCAAATGAGTTGGTGTTATCTTAGTGTGGATTGTGGTCTGCTCAAATATAACAGGACCTTCTGCATTAGCAGCCTTTTCAAAAAAAGTAGATAATTAGGTTTAATGGCTTGCCATAGCCTTAAAAGAAGATACATAGAAGTAAACCATACATAAATTGCATATGTTTTAAATACAGTAAGTTGTAGTTACTAGGTATTTGCTTCTTTCTCCTTCACAGGAAATAGAAACAAAGTTGAAGTTACAAACTAGCACAGTTGGAAGTATTCGTAACTTGTCTTAGTGTTAGGGTAGTGTCCAAGAAAATGTAGACAAGATTAAGTCTAGAACTAATGAATATTTATGTTAAGAAAAAAAAGTGGAAAGATGGGAGAAGCAGAACACTATATTGACTTACAAATAGAGGGAAACAAGCACAGGAAAAATATTCGGTGTACCTTACACTGTCTCCTCTTCCATTGTTTGGGTCTTTTTCTCCTTTCTAAAGTGGACTTTGCACTGAAATACCTTTACAAGAAAATTGACTACTTGACATGGAAATTTGAGGTCGAGTTTGGAATTGCACCCAAACTTTCTGATCACTAGTGCGCTGCCTTTAATAGCTGTAATTCAAACATAAGCCCCTGATTTTAATTTTGTTTTTCTTTCAATATGTGCCACAAAATCCGGTGATAATCATTAATGTTAAAGGATACATTCAATACCTTTGCATGTTGCCTACCAGAACTTATCACTGTTGGATTAACTGATTTCAGTTTTAACAGGACTTGACAGATAATAAATGTGTGACTTTGGTTTTCATGTCTCCATCTACATGCAGAGTGTTTGGCATTGTGCCTTGCTGTGTATCTGTTCTGATCAACATTGTCTGTGTTTGTCAAGGATGCATTTGTCGGTTTTGCCATTTGTCATATCTGCTTGCTGGAAGGAGATCCTGTTGTTACTGGGCATCTTCCTTCACATAGCTTACAGACCAATCATTTTTAATGAGCTGTGACAGAGTGCCAAACCAGGGTTAAGAAAGAGCTACCAAGAATAATACTGTAAGAAATAACCCGAGCAGCTGCAAGAACATATTTCCTCCTGCAGCAGAGTCAGTTTAAGATGATTCCATTCTTTTCTACCTCCAGCCACTCATTTCTGTGGTTTGGTTTGGACCACAGCCTCATAAACACTTGTCATCCTCTCAAGTGATGAGACAGCAAACTATTGTGCAGTAGCAGTATTAAGGACTCGGGACTAGGGAAGTGTGAACTTCCTGTTGAGGAAAACAGGATGTCAAGTGAAAGCCCCTGTTTGATAAGATTTGTGCCAGTTAAGATGCTCTCGGAAATTTTATCCCCATTGCTATTTCTTTAACCAGATATAGAGGGTGCAGTTTAGATTACATTGGAAGGTTTCAATGAATATAGCAAACACTAATGTTTTGGTAAGTGTTTTAACTGAGATAAGTGATGTCCAGATTTCGGGGAGAGGAGAATAATTCAGGATGACCCGAACAAATGAGCTTAAAAAGAGAGTTATATCTGTGAGGTATTTTAGAGAAATGGAACAATATGTGATAACCATAATCCCCTGTACTCAGCACTAGTGAGGCCACACCTTGAGTACTGTGTCCAGTTCTGGGCCCCTCAGTTCAGGAAGGATATTGAGATGCTGGAGCAGGTCCAGAGAAGAGCAACAAGGCTGGTGAAGGAACTCGAACACAAGTCCTGTGAGGAGAGGCTGAGGGAGCTAGGGTTGTTCAGCCTGGAGAAGAGGAGGCTCAGGGGAGACCTCATCACTCTCTACAACTACCTGAAAGGAGGTTGTAGCCAGGTGGGGGTCGATCTCTACTCCCAGACAACTATCAGTAAGACAAGAAGACATGGTCTTAAGCTCTGCCAGGGGAGGTTTAGGTTGGATATTAGGAAGAAATTCTTTACAGAAAGGGTAATCAGGCATTGGAATGGGCTACCCAGGGAAGTGGTGGATTCTCCGTCCCTGGAGATTTTTAAGATAAGACTGGATGTGGCACTTAGTGCCATGGTCTAGTAACAATAGTGGTAGTGGATCTAGGTTGGACTTGATGATCTCAGAGGTCCTTTCCAACCCAGCTGATTCTATGATTCTATGAACCAGAATATTCATTTCCATGAAACTGCAAGACAGACTTTTCAGTCTGCAAAGGCCTGTTTGCAGGAGCTGGCGTAAGCAATCTATTCCTTGCATTTACATACTCTCTGAAAGCTGGCAGGCAGAATGTCCCTACCTCCTTTCACACTGTCCTCTGCAGCCCTGTTCCAAAAAGGGTGACCAGCTACGACATGGGTAACAACAGAGATACCTGTTGCTGGTACCCGAAGGGCCTTTGACAGTGACGTTGAGTCTTATCTTCCCCTTCTTGATAGGCCCTGAATGTCCTTAGACCTAACAGTGTTATTTCCTCCCACACATGTCCTCTTTTTTCTGTTGCAGGGATGTTGTCTAGACAGATCTCAAGGAATTGTTTTGTTTGTCTGAGATTTCCAGATTGGTGGTGTTCTTACCCTTGATGAAATATCCTTCCTCTGCCATATGTATAGTTAAATTGAATCTTTTTAGGGCTTTACCTTCAAGCCTGAATGTGCTCGTTTCAAGCAAGCATGGCTGTGCAATGTGTACAAAGCAATGCTTTACAGCATGCTGTACAGAAAGTTTCAGAGTTACATTGCATGCTCGGTTCATGAAGTGTGCAGCCAAAAGAAATAATAAATTTTATGACTTGAAATGAGGAGTGGACAAAGGAGGGGAAGGGTTGTTCCCCGGTAAGCAGAGCCCCAGTGCCTCCATTTATGGTAGAGGTTGCAACAGGGAGTGGGGAAGTTGTATTAGTTTTTTCCAAAATGAGCCTTGGAGCCCTATTTGCCCAACGGTGATAAACCAGTGCTTTCTGGTGGCAGTTGGTTTACTGTGCCTTTCTAAGTAGTTCACACACACTCCAGTTGTCCAAAAAGTTCTGATAATCCTGTCTGTATTGGTAGCAAAAGCTGGAGCAGAGTTTGTAAACAAGACTGAAGGTAGGGACAGAGTTCTGTAATGACAAGAATCTGTTAGGGATAAAGGAAGAGAAGAAAACTCCTCAAGAAGAAAGGAGCATTTGTTGTTTTTTTTAACTCAAAATCTCATTTTTCTTGGCTGAACATAAGGAGTTTGATTCAGTTGCCTAAGCACAGGCATCTATAGCGCCATTCGAAATGCTGGAGGATTTCCACAGAGTGTTGGCAAGTGTAACTGGGGACCTACAGGAGACATGTAGTTTTCTACAGCAGCAGGTGATAGTAAAGCAGGAGACCCTGAGGCCTGTCAGGTGGCAGAGTTTCAAGCCCAGAATGTCTTTTTGTATTCACATGCTCCTTGCATTTTAGGAAAAGAATATGCTTTTCCCAAAGGCAGCCCATCATTATGCATCTGCAGCGCTGGAGCAGTTCTAACTCCAGATGTCTTGTTTAAGGACCTGGGAAACTAAAGGGAAACTAAACTTGCCTGGAACATTTCTGTACTCCAGTACACTTGGCAACCACAGATAACTAAAAGCTGTTGAGGCTATTGCTGTTCAGTCTCCGCTGTTTTCCAGATACCAGAAGAGGATGCTACCTCCACTATGGTTCTCAGCGCAGAGATTCATCTGCTAGTCTGATGGTAGGCAGGATCTGCCCTGAGGAAAGAGGGCAGTGTTATTTAGCACTCTGGTAGCTCTCCACTACTGGGCTACAGAAAGGAAGATGATGTACTTCAAGGCAGAGAGAGAGAGGGAAGCTCAAGGCGTATTTTTGATTTCTACTTTGGTGTCTAACTTAGGTGAAGTAAAAATACTGAAATCACAGTCTCAGTTTATCACAAGCACACAATAGGTCTAGTCCCTTATTACATGATAGCTTCCCAGTAGGTATGAGAACAGGTTTGAGGACTTGTCTTAGAGCTGATAAGACAACACCCTTCTGATTTAATGCAAGGAATGTGTCTCCACCAGAGTCTGAGAGTGCGGTCGTGCAGGAAAACCCGAACTAGCTTTGAAGTTACTGCTGTGGGTGGTGGTAGTCCAGCTGCAGCAAAATGCTTTCAAACAGGGCAGTGTTCCCTTGCCTCTCAAGTGAATTTGGAATAGAGGTCACGCTGCTACAGGTACCTACCATGGTTGGTTAAGATATTACTTTAAAGCTGTCTATGCTACCAGGCCTGGCTGTTGTGGACACTATAGAACTGATATACTGTCATCTCTCTCAGGATCTGTTCCTGGGACTGTGGTCAGCCAGTTATGTACTTTGATGCTTCTCACTGTAAAAGAAGTAAGCGAAGACCAGTTCATCAGTGTGCTGGTGTTCTTTTGTTCTTTGAGAGAGCTATTCCTACTGTTTTATAAGGCTAGAAATACTCCTGTTTTTTTGACCCTCTGGATATGCTGCAAAGCCCATCAGTTTGAGTGGCTCTACACTGTTGGTAGAGAGCTGCTTCAAGTGAGGGGGTTGGCTTGTGAGTGAAGGAGGTAGCGGTATGTAAGTTAGTGTATACGTGCCACTCGTGTGGCACAGAGATGGAAGATATGCTCAAGTTATTCTGTGTAACTCCTATTTTTATACCTTCAGATCTCTGTCAAAAACATTTTGGGCTTTGCTTGAGTGCTCTTCTGTCTCTTAGGTCACAAAATAAATAATGAAGTAACCTTCTGTGAAAGATAGCAAATTAGCCAAATAAGCATTGTTTAAAACTGTGAGGAATCAGTTAGTGCTCTGCAGTAGCATAGACCACTTGTGGCTAGTAATCCCTTGAAACTTTTAAACCTTTGAATGTGCTGTTGATAGAGGAGATAACAGGATTCCTTCTCCCTCTCTTTTCTTTTCGTGCAGAGATTTTGCACAGAAACTAGCCAGTGCCCTAGCCCATAATCCCAACTCAGGACTCCACACGATCAACCTTGCTAGCAATCCACTTGAAGATAGAGGTACTGTAACATTATGTTTTTCTCTTTCTACAAATGTAATAGGAGGATTATTGCTGCTCTATTCAGCTTTGCCTGAATAATGGGGTATTGTTCTGTGCGTAATGCTACTGTAAATATCTGTTTTTCACAAATGACTGGGAATCACTATTGTTTTTGATTTATACATATCCATTAGCGTGTTGATAAATATTTAAATGTCTTAAACCAACTCTGGGTTTCATTAGATTTCATTACATTTTCATATAGGTTTCTTTTAAAGGAAGGCAGAACACAATGATTGTTTAGGAATAGAGAGTGAAAAAAGAAAAGTGGTTTGCATTTTTAAAGGCAGTGTAATCAGTTGAAAGATGAAGCACAAGGCAACTTCGTTGCTTGGATTGTATTTTCCTGATGGTTTTGTGTTTTTATTTCAGCCATAATTTTATGTTTATTTTCAATATGGAAACTATTCCTTTTCTTCATCTGGGTGCTAACCTGTCCTGTTGCAAGCTTTTGGTGATGTTCAATAATACTGGCATAACTGGCATTCTTATGTAGCAAAGTGCTGTTAACTCCACAAGATGGAAAATCAAGCTTAACAGCTCAACTTTTCTCAGACCAGGCACCGCTAGGCATGATTTCAGTACATATCAAGTCATTCCCCTCCTCTGTCTATTCTCTTTTCACCCAAGAGGCATTTATTTTTAAAATAAGGTTACATTCTTTCAGTCTGGATCTGACCCTTCAGCACTGCCCATGTGAGATTTCCGTTTACTTCACTTGATGCATTCCAAGCACACAGTGTTCTGGGATCAGACTATCTTGTGCTCTTGTAAGGCTAGAAGAAAAATAAGAATTCTGCACAGTGAACCTTTTCTTGTTTTAGTTGTTTTGTTTTGGGGAAGTTTTCCATTTTCTTTGCTTTCATGATTCAAAATGGAAAAGCAGTTCATTTTGAGTACAACCTGATGGACTTGGAATGTTGTTAACACAGAATTTTGAAGGTGTCTCTCCTTTCTTGCTGGTTCAGTGAGGAAAAAAAATAGATTTTTTTTCCCTTTCCTCTTCTGTATCTCTTTTCTTTCTGACATCTTGTAAGACAACAAGTATGACAATAGTTTTGTTTTTAACCTATTCTGAGTAGTCTTTTTATTTGAAATTATTCACATGAATTACTTTAACTCTTCTGATTACCTCTTGCCTGCTGATTACTGCTTGTCCTTGTTAAGAATCCATATCACATGAAAGCCAGTGCTTTGCTGAAGAATGTTATTATTACAATGTGCCGTAGGCCTTACTACATTCTACAAAAATTTCTGTAGTAAGCTGAAAAAAAGACTGATACATTGTTGATTCTGCTTTTGAAGTGTATCTAGATTGTGTTATTTGAAAGTTTTTTTTTCAAAGGAATTCATTTTTATCTTGAAAGCAAAACAACTGACCGAACACTGAGTAGATACTCTACAATGCAGGTGATTTTTTTTTTCCTTTTTTTTTAAACATATCTACGGGTGTACTTTCTTTGCAACAAACCTGTAGATTCAAACCATTCACTATCCACATAGAAGATACAAATGAAATGCAGAAGCTCTAACTTGGAGAAATTAGCAGGGTTCTTTCATTATCTCAGCATCTCCTATCAAATATACAATTAAGATTTGACCTTTTTCTTAGAGAATTAAAGCACTTAAAGAGGAGTTAATGATAACTGCAATGTGCAAATATTGCAACTTTTCAATTTATAAAAAAATGTAAATGTGCTGTGATCTGATATTCACTGAATATAAGGTAGATTTGATTTTTATTAAACTAGAGTAGCAGAAGGCTTTCACAAATAAAAGCTGGCATAGTGGAGATTCATACGTACGAATTTCGGAAAATACCTTTTGAAAAATCACCTGCAGGAACTGCAAGTTCAACCAGATTATTTTCCTGTTATAAGGGAAATAACACAAAGTTGTATGTTTTCTGGAGAAGAACATATTGTACCTTCTTTGAACAAAAACATACCCTAAGCTATTACATATTGTTGAGTACCAATAAGTAAAGGCATTCCATTATATTAATGCAACTGTCTGTATTCCAATACCATGGGAAGTGTGTTTATTTTAACTAAGACATAGGATCTGACTTCAATTCAAATCCAAAGCAGTGTTTATATGCAGTGATTTTTACTGAGACCAATCTCTTAATTTGTGCTTGGCTTTCCTCTGTGGTACTGTCAATATTTTTGAGAGTAATACCAGTAAAGTTTATTATCAATCTTGTCTTTAAAAGTCTAGCCATTCTAAAGTGAAGGGAGTTTTACTTTTGGCTCTACTATAATCTGCATTTAATCTCATATTTTGTTAAAAATAATGTGAAACAAACATTCTCAAGCCTAGAAGTACTCAAATTTGAAACTATGTGCCTGGATTCAGTTAACTGTACTTCTGCTGTTAGAACTCTCATCTCTATTACAACATTAGCATAAATGGGTGGCTAAAGTCCATTCAAGGGCCTGAGTGACCAGAAGCATTTTTCTTTTCTGCACCTGATTCCTGTCTTGTCATTGGGCAGATCCTTAACTCCCAGTGCTAGTAAGATTTTAAAATTGTTCAGATTGGTTAGAACGATAACTAATCTGCAGATCATTAGCTAAATACGAAGATGGAGAGGTAAAATTATTTGCTGCATGTCTTACTCAAAATACCAAACAGCAAAAATTAGATTTGTGATATTTTTGTACTTATTTTTTCTTCTTTTGCCAACGTAACTCTAACTTGATTTTGAAAGTATATATTGTGACTAAACCAGCCTAACAAATGTGGACAGTCAGCTACAGAATATAAATTCTGAGGTCAACGTAAGATAAATTGAGCCTCCTGCTTGAGTTGATAAAAACTTAGAGAGCTATGAAAGAAAATCCTATTAATATGATTTGATTCATTCCTGCTGAAAACTGAAGACATTTGGCTACCATTGTGCTTTACAACAAATGATGCCAAGGTATCATGGGTCTAATATTTTGGCAATATAAATGAAAAACTGTATGTTGTCTTGAGCTACATGGGTGTTGCACCTACCATCAGCATACAGAACACGCTTTTACAGAAAGCGTTTAAAAAACTCAACAAAGCTACTGCAATATCTGCAGGATATCTGTATCTTTCATTCTGAATGGTAAGTAAAACATAATAAAAACAGAGTAAACATATATATATATATATATATATATATACACATATATATATGTGACCTGCTAGCAGACTGTTTCATGTCTGGGAATGTAGAGAAGGGTATCAGCTTTTTAATTTACTGTGTTTTGAATCAAGTAAAAGGCTTTACCCCCTTTCTTTTTGTCCTTTTCTCAAGTGAGTTGCTGTAGAGGACTGTATTTCACACCTCAGGTTAAGCCTTGAGTTTCTGTGTTAATGTTTTCTTCTAATAAATATTGCATAGATTGGTTAAACTATTATTTAGAATGTACCCTCTGAATCAAATTTCAATCCTTTGCTTAAATGGGGGATTAAATTTATGGAGTGGGGAACTTGGATACACTGAGTAAAGGCTTTAATGAAAAGTACTTTTGTTTTAGGTTTTTCTTTTGTTGGATTAGTGCTGAGGTAGTCCAGTCTAAGTCAGCATCTTAATAGGTTTTTACTGTTTAGGATTGCAAGCAGTTGTAGCATTACCAGCCAGGATACAGGCTCGGAAACCTGTAGGCTACTGTAAGGGAGATAAGTCACCATTACAACTTGGTGGAAGTTTCAGGCTTCTAGAGTTTACCTCAGAAAAAGAGAGCAGTGTTAGCTTATATAGGTGTCTTTCTTGCCTTGGTAGCCCCTCCTTTTAAAAGCAAATAAAAATAATTTGAAGTTTCATGTGAAGTACCACTGTTGGGTTTTATTTTGTGGTTGAATTTTTAGATTTATGTGTTTTTTTCTGAACCATAAAGCTTCCAGATTTTCCAAGTGCTCACTATTTGATGTGTGTAAAGCTTCCCTTTGACTCCTTCTCAAAAGCATGTGTGTATTATATAGTTTGTAAACTAACTAAGGAGGTTTACTGATCATTAACAGCAAAATTCTCTATGTGTTCAGTGGTTTGCAAAGAAGGGATCTTGATTACATCAGTCATTTCAAAGGTTTATGGTCATAAAAACACAGGGCCCTCCTGCACGGTAAGTGCAGTTCCTTGCTGTTGTTTTCACCAGTGCAGTTTGCCCCTGCCATGATTTGCTTGGAAAACATGAGATCACACAGTTAACCTGAAAATATCCCTTTTGTCTTTGCTCCCCCAACAGGTGTGTCGTCTTTGAGCATCCAGTTTGCCAAACTTCCAAAGGGACTGAAGCATTTAAATTTATCTAAAACCTCCTTGTCACCTAAAGGTATGTTTTATAAGTATGCCTCTTTTTCTGTTCTAAAACTTGCAGACTTACACACTTTTTCCTACCAGATTATAAGCTAATTAATACTGTAAATTATTTACATGTATTTTCTCAATGGCACAGCTGCTTTTTTGCAGTCTGGGGTTGCTGAACTGTGGGCTGGGTTCCGTATCCCCTTCAGCACTTTGATAAACTCTTAGTGACTTCTGTAAGTGTTGGGCTTGAACCTGTATTGTAAAGGAAGACTGAAATTAGAATTGGCATAAACTACATGTTTCATATATGCTTCAAAAAAATGGCTGAAACAAAAATGCGTAGGGAAATTTCCAAATGTTTTGCACACAGTTATTTTATGAAACTAAGCATTGTGACAGTAGCTGTTAAGTGGCTTTCTCTGACTAAAGACTTACTTGTTTTATAATTTACAAATTTCTGATTTGATATTGCAATTGAAATATATGTACATTTTAAAAGAAATAACAGTACTAGAACACAAGTCAGAAGTTTTTAGGATTTTCTGCATTTCTGTTTTACAAGTAGTAGAAGCAGTGACCTCTCAGACTTCACAAACCCAGGGTCTCCTATATAGACAATGAATGTTAAAAATAGAAAAAACATACTGACATAATTGTTGCTTGTTTGTAGATGTTGATGACCTGGAAAAGATGAGTGAGTTACGGTCTCTAATTAATGAAGGGCATTAGTTGATAGCAGATAAAAAACATGCCCTTTTATCCTCTTAATTATTGCTCTGTGAAGTGCAGATTCTGTGTTCTCAGCTTCAAGGATTGACCTGGAGGAATATGGGTGGGGTAAAGGACTTTTGTTGTTTTAATATGAGTGCCTATAGCTCTTGTTATGCTTAGGTAAATAGTAAACCCTAAGCTGAATTTAGTCAATCATGATTTTCACTAAAAAGACTTCATTAAACTCTGGGGTTGTTGTTTTCCACTGTTAACTCAATTTTTGGTGACAAGTTGATTAAGAATCTTGACTAACCATACATATACTCTTGAAATGAGATATTTGTGAATTTGACAGAAATTCATGCAGTTCAATATGTTTCTTCATCCTGTGCTTTTCTTCACGTGATCCGATGTCTTGTGATGGTTGAGTCAAGGGAGCACTCTAGCTATACTTCTATCTTTGTAAAGAATAAATGCCAGCTTGATGAGGTTTATCCACACATCCCTGTCAGTGAAGGTGAATTCTGAGGTTATGGAAAGAATTCAGAAGATTTTTAACAGGCTTTTTAAAGATGATCTTTAAGCAAAAGCTGAAAATATTTTCCAGTATAATACTGATGTCACGTGAATGACCTCCAGAGAGTAACATCTCACCATGAATGTTGTCCTATAGCAGCTCCTCAGTATTCCTCAAAAAAGTCTATGTGATATCTTGAAATGGAAGTTCTTACAACCCTTGGGACCTGAAGCAACTCAGGTTGTCTGCAAAGCTGTCTTAGTCAGATTTTCTTTAATTTAAGAAGACAGTACTGATTTTGTTTTAACTTGTGAGGCTATTTTTGAACTTGTAATACTTTCGGTCGGGAAAGTCTAACAGAAACCTTGGATTCAATAGACTTCAAAGTGCATGGATTTTTTTTTCCCTCCCAGCCTTTCTTTTTGTTTTCATTTTTTTTATTTTGAGCTTTTCAGAAATTCTGTACAATCCCTCGCTGGTTTTGACCTTATTTTAAAAGTGCTTTCTATTTGAGATAAGTTTCTAAGATTGACAAGTGAAGTTCAGGTGGTAACTTCCCAGCTGATCTTTCTTCAAATATTGTATCTCAAAGTTCCTGAGAGCTATTAACACTCTGAGCCTCCTGAGAGTGGTAAAAGAGCATAAAAGATTGTCTGCAAATGAAAGTGAGATTACTGTTAGAGTATAGCATGAGGTAGGGTGAAGTTCAAACATAAATTTATTGATTTGAAGATTCTAGTTAAATGGAAAATTCTAGTATACTCATTCAAAAATAGGGCTTACTTTTCTGAGCCCGAGCCAGGGGCTAATTAAAAAATCTCTCATTCTCACTGTTTGCCTTCACTGGTGTGGCTGATTTTGAGCAGTTGGCCTTTTTTAGGCACGAAACAAACAGCAACATTAAGAATTGTTTGATAGCTCTTCTCCTCCAAACTCAGACACTGCTGCTGAATTCCCATGTTCTTGATAGTACGTGCTGAATTGCTGATAGCTTAACCCTGGCTGTAACCTCGGCTGACAGCTAAGTACTGTCCCGCACACAGGACAAAATTGCATTTGCTTATAAATGTTGATGAGAAAACTCACTAAAGTGAATCCAGAGCTCTAAGCTCTAGTGCTTAAAGAGAGCTTTCAGTTCTTTTGAAGTTGCAAAAAGTATCAGTTTGCTATTTACCTTTAGCAATAGGGTGTAGATTCAAAAACACAATGTGAACATAAAAGAAAAATGACATTGAGCAGAAAAGATTTAAGATTTGACAAAGGTGTTCCTGTGCTTTGATTCCTTTCAGTATCAAAAGCCTCCTGAAAACAGGAGCTGTACTACTAACATGGGAGACTTTCTTAATATTTGAAAGCTTAGAAAACTAAGGCGCTGACAGAGGTATTTTGGTCTCTAGTAGCTTCCTAGCTGCTTCCTTCACATCCTCACTGATAATCATGTTTCATAATAGTTTTTAATTGAAGACTGGAAATGTTCCATCCATTGAATGCCAGTCCACTTTCACTAACCAGTAGCTTTGAGAAATGGCTGAATAATGTGTAGTAGATCACCTGCCTGCTTTATAGCTTTGGCTGGGCACTTGCAAAAAAACTACTGCATCAACTAAAGGGCACAGTGATGCTTAGCATGTAAGAAACACATGCATGTAGTGCTTGAAAGGCAGCAATAACTATCTAAATAAATTGAGAACTTAATAAGCTGCAGAGCCCTCAGATGAATGTTAAGTGAAAGTTAGATTTGAAGAATTCAGAAATAGCCATGTCCTAATTTGTATTTGGAAAAGCTGAAAAACTTCCGTGGAAGGAAGCTCTGACTGGTTTATTCCCAATGTCAGCTTTTTAATTTAATGTGAAAAATGTGTCTGTCTGATCAGGAACTGAGACTCTTTATGCATCTCTTGATATTTTAATTAACTATTTTTATGAAATTGCAGGCAAATACATTAATTGAAATATTTTTCATTTCTAGGTCTTATCAGTTGCTTTTGAAGTTCTGGCAATTATAGTTGTTAATGTACTTGGTCTTCCACAGATACTTTCATCTACTTCCACAGATACTTTTATCTAAATATTATTGTTTTCAGGAAGACACTGGCTCAACATTTTGGAGTAAACTGTGTTTTTAAATTCTGTTTCAAAATGGGATTGCATCTTTCCTGGATATGGGACATAAAACACACTGTGGCTCCATCAGGGCAGCTGGGAGAGTGTAGTCCAGTCGTAACTGGGTATGCTGTGGCAGGGAAGAGTCTCATATCGGCCTGGTGATCTGTATTCCTCTGTTGTAGTACAGTGATGATAATAGGAAGTCATTAAACATTTGTGTATGTCTGTGTTCACTGAAATTGTGCACTTGCAGGGTCTGGGCCAGTTTTGTGTAGAGTTGACTAAGTTGAATACTGACCTTTTTTTTGTCAGGGGTGAATAGCCTTTCCCAGTCACTGAGTGCCAACTCGCTGATCGCGAACACACTCGTCTATCTCGACCTCTCAGGGAACGTGCTCCGCGGTGATGATCTCTCAGTAAGCACTTTCTTCTCATTTGGGAGCTAATGAATGGATGTTTCAATTAATTGTTAAGAGAAAGGCAAATGCTTTTTGTTTAGATCCTTTTTTGCCTTTATTTCTGTACAGTTTTAGTAGAAAGAGAAAATAACATTTTTATCTCTACTCTTCAGTACAGTCGAAGAATTGCCCCCCCACAACTAAAAAAATCCACATAAATTTAGTTTACGCTTTTAGTCTTTGGTTTCTGCTGATAAATGTGAGAACTGCAAAGGTACCACTTGTTTCAGTGGACTTATCATGCTCTCTGAGTTCTGTTTGAAAGTGACCAAAACACAATTAAAACCCCCTTATTTTTAGTGATAAATGCACTACAAATTTTTCATTGAAAGATTAGAAACAAATTATTTCTTTTGACTTGGAAATATTTAATTTCTGGTTTTCAATATTCTTGTTTGTATAAATAAATCTGTGCACCTGCTTGACACATGCTGTTGAAGCTCATGATTCTTTAAAGAATGTAATTATTTTTAGAATTTTTTGTTAATTTTATCAATTGCCACAGAGGTGCAGCTCTATTTTCTCTGTAACAAAATCCACTTATTTCCCAGTTTATATGTATTCACATTTTGACTGTTACATCTGTATTTCTGTCTCACATCAAAAGTTGTGTGCATGTAACTGTCAGGCTTTGAATTCTAAGTATTGAACATCTAGAAGATGCAAAACTACAGTCACCCAATCTCATAATTTATAGTGCAATCAGACATGACTTTGTGACTTTTTCACATGTCTTACTTGTTTCAGATTCATCAGCATATTCAAAGAACTAGTCTTTTCAGACATGAGGTGAAAGTTTCAGTGGGACAACAGGGTTTTAAAGGTAGCAAACAAATAGTTAAATGTAAGTAAAGACACAGTGAATTACTCTTTGAGAGAATAACATAGCAAATAATGTAAAAACAAAAAGTAAAATAAAATGTACAACTTCGGTAGCTAGTGCTTAAAGAAATCTAAGGTCTACCTACAATATTACAAGAGACATAAATGCAAAAAGCGGGGCTTTTCTTAGCCTGTCAGAGAGATAGAGAGATGGTTCAAAGCTGAAGATTATTAATGCTGAGGTGTCTTTATCTGTGGAACAGTTTTCCAACAGGAGTAAGGAAATCCTGTTATTTAGCAATTAAAATAAACCCTAACAAAGCACAGAAATTTTTGAAGTGGAGACCTTTCTTACATTGTAGGTATAGGGGCTCAATGACCTAATTTTTAGAAAGATGGATCTATTTTAGAAATGGTAAGCGTGCACTGTTTGGCTGGATTTCATGTGGAGTTGAGCTTTCCACATTTCTGTGAATTAGGTCATACTTTTATCTTTCTCTGAGACTAAAAAGAGCCCAAAATGAAACAGTGTGTAGTAAGAAGTGCTAACATTTACATGACATATCCTATACAGTACTAAGCCATCAATGTAAAAAATCTTGTTACCTGTTCTGTATTCTCCCTTAAACATATAGTGCACAGCTGATATTAAGAAATAACCATGGATTTCAGGTGCAAATTAGTTGCTTCCCTAATGCTTAAAGGGTCTGGTTTTAACTTACAAACCAATTAGCCTTTCTGAAATGTAACAGCCAATCTGAGTGACATTGCAAGGTATTTCTAACTAAATTAATTATCATTTACTGTGAAAGTTAACTGCAATAACTCAAGACTTATGCATTAAGAGAAATCTTGGGTAAAAGTAGTCTGAGCCCCACTTTACCCCTATTATTTTTTAAAATCATAGCCTTCAAAAATAAAACATTGATTAGGTGAAAAGAAGTTTCAGACACAACTCTTGTAGTGCAATTTTATAGTAAAAGCCTAAAATGTAATGAGAGGTAGTGATCCAGTAATTGTTTTCATAATATAAAAATTAACATGGGTAATTTTTTTTCTCCATTAATTATAGAGCCTGTACAATTTTTTGGCCCAGCCAAATGCCCTTGTTCACCTGGATTTATCCAACACGGAGTGCGCGCTAGATATGGTAAAGACTTTTTTAGTGGAGTGTCAAATACCAAGGAAACATTCCCCACCTTCTATCCCTAGGTACTTTTCTGGGTTAATATAAAGTTAAATCAGTCTTACTTATTTTGAACCAGGTGTGTGGAGCCCTCCTTCGTGGATGTCTTCAGCATCTAGCTGTCCTTAGCCTCTCTAGGACTCTGTTTTCTCACAGGTACAATTTAAATGTCATTACTCTCAACTCCTGCAATATTTTGTTCTATAATTCCTTCCTCTCATGTAGCAGCTTTCTTTTTAAGAAGAAACCTAAGATTTTTTTATCAAGTCGTAGAAGTCTTAGTGCTCTATGAAATAGGTATTGATTATTCTAAGCAAAATATATTCCTTCCCTTTCTGTTTTTCGCTAAAGATCTATAAAATAAGCTACCTTGTCTAATATGTGGTTTTGTGATTCTGATGCAGCAGAAACTCTCTATATATCTTGTCTCTAAGAGGCATAGCATCAGACTTTGAAGTCTCATTAACTTGCCTGCTCTTTAAATATGATTTTGAAGTTTGTATTTTTTAAGATTTAATGATGGTTACAAATGCCTTTTTTCCTTTTTTGTCCTCTACTGTGAGGAAGTCCCTTTGAAAGCCTGAGACTGAACATTTACTTTTTAGAATATATGCATTGTAGGAAATCTTAGTTTCCATTTTCTTCAAATTGGTGGTGCCTTGAGTCCATATTAGAGATGATACTTCATTGATGCTAAGGTACTCAAACATTATTTCTAGTGGTGAAAAAGCAATTTCAGGGTTTTTGTCATGTCATGTTGGATCTTCTGCTTGTGAGATATAAGTATGTTCACTATTAACCAGACCTAAATGATCATTCTTTGTAGTTCACCAAACAGAATTAGATAGTAATGTCTTCTGTGCAGCAGCGCAGTGCTGAGGAATGTTTGTTGAATCAACATTTTGATGACATTATAATTCTAAGCTAATTGAGAGCCACTGATTACAGAACTGCTGAAGGTAGAGCAAATTAAACATGTAAAAGATCATTACATTTCTGTTGGCTTTCATTCACTCTATTTGAATGAGGAGTGTCTCAATGCTACTTCTTAATGAATTTGTTTACTTACAGAAAAGGAAAAGAAGTCCCTCCTTCCTTCAAACAGTTTTTCAGCAGCTCACTTGCTTTGATGCAGATTAATCTTTCAGGAACTAAACTCCCTCCTGAGCCTCTAAAGTAAGAATTTAATTTCATTTTCTCCTGTGCCTAAAACCTAGTTTGCATTGTTGTTATGTGAATGCTTCATGAAAAATGAAGGGGAAAGAATTCTGCTTTCTTTTTTTTTTCCCCATTGTATTTTATTGATATTAAAAGACTGAGTTTTGTAATGGTCACACATTCAAAAAATGTTTCCATCTCACAGTTGAGACTATTAATCATATTTTGTTCTGTGGGAATGTCACAGTTGTTTAGCTTCTGTCAGCTTTTTTTGTGATATATTTCTTGCTTTGTGGCTTGCGAACAAAACTGCTCCACAGTGAAGTGGGATTATATACTTGTGTGAGTGCCATTCCCTTGAGACTGCATTATGGCAATGGCCATTATGAAACTGAACCTGTTGCAATATTTGGAAGGAGAAACCCATTACATGGAGCTATGCTCTCCTTTTGGGGGAAGAGACAATGGCAGCAATTTCTAGGAAAGCTAAGTAGAATACATATCTCTGTTCTATGTCACCCATCCTGTGGCTAACACACTCTGCAAGCTGAGGGAAATAGTGAAGCACTGTGTCACCCTTCCTGTGACTTTTGTGGTTTTGAACTGTGTTGAAATTTTCAGACATAAAATTTAAAAGTGTGTTTTAAAGTGGAGATAGATGTAAATAGATAAGTCTAATCTAGATAGGGCATTCTGTGATTTTGACAGTCATTGTGTTTATTGGGCTAAATTAAAGAAAGGACTCTTTCCAGAGTGTCATCTTCCTAGCTAATATGCATTAAAACATACATAACCTTTTCCATACATTGTTTTTTAGTATTTTTTCGTAATGCAGTTCAGTATTGAAGAGGTCAGTACAATATCAGAGAATCACAAAATGAGTAAGGTTGGGAGGGACCACAGTTGGTCAGTTGGTCCAACCTCCCTGCTCAAGCAAGGTCCCCTAAAGCACATAGTGCAGGATTGAGTCAAGGTGGTCCTTGAATATCTCCAGCGAGGGAGACTCGACACCTCTCTGGGCAATCTGTTCCAGTGTGGTCACCCACATAGTGAGGAAGTTCTTCCTCATATTCATGTGGAACTTCCTGTGCAACAGTTTTTGCCCATTGCCTCTTCTCCCATTTTTTGGCACCGCTGAGAAGAGCCTGATGCTTAAGTCAGATGCACTGGATTAAAATCCACATTCAACTGCAGGAGCCATTTTAGCTTTGTTCTATGTGATGCTCTTAGTTGCTGTCTTGCTTGCTCAGACTTTGCTAGGATTAGCAAGGTGCGGTACAGATGTGTTTTCAAACAGGTGATTTTTGAGAAACACGTTGGTTGATTCTGATTAATTTAGAGCTATTGATTCTGTGATGGAGGGCAGCAGGGAACTATGTTTTATGAAGCAAGAAAAACAGAGGATGTATGTGACTACTACAGAAGACAGTATTGGTGCCACAGGAAAAAGAGAATACTGTGAGATATTGAATATATCCACAGAAATTAGGAAAGGTGAGAAGCACATAAAATTAAGGTTCATATTTAGCTCTTCTCCTTGGCATGCTGAGTATCTCCTGAGGTATGAGGAGTTTTGGCTGGTGAGTGCTCGACAATTGTCTGTGCTCATGGAAGATGTTATTGTATTAATTTATCCCAAAAACTTGGGACCCCTTGATCTGCCAGCTGTTCAGCAAAGTACATAGTTAGTATACTTAATGTTCCATTGCAGCTCATTCTTTTTTTCACCATTTTTAACAGAGTGAGGCAGTTTGTACTCTTTTCCTTGTTGAAGTGTATGTTGGCATTATTGTTCATTTACAGACATTGCCAAAAATTGTATTTTGATCTGTCAGTGCTATAACAGGACAAGTTTCTGATATGCTTCTCATGCAAATGCTAATTACAAGGCCGATTTTTGTGTTCTACATCTAACACAGTTGACAAGACTTCTCCATGTATTGCCACGTGTGTGATTTAAACAGAGTAGCCAAGTATATGATATATCTGGCTTTGGTCCCTTTGAGTGCTGGTAATTTTTCATGACAAAGAATTAAGGAATCATGGGATTTTCTTAGTATGAGTTTATAGGAAAGAAGTTAGGGAAAAAGTAACTTTTTTTTCTTCTTTCTGTGAAGAGAGTACGCTTGAAGCAGCACTATGTCTCTTTTTTTTATGTTTTTTTCATTTCCTCAAAATGTTTGGGAAGCTCTTTGCAAAGTTATCATTGAGACTGAGTTTGAATGAAAAAACATGTTTGTGTATGAAAGATAGACAAGGTCATCTAAAAATTTGTAAGAACTACTGCAGAACTTTCACATTTTTTTCAAAGTCTCTATATTAATAGCTTAAGAAGTAAATAAGCACAAGATATTTGCCTTTGTTAGTAACAAAGGTCTGATTATACCTGCAGGGCAGATATAAATAGGTTTAAATGAAAAACCTGCTCAAGGCAAACACATTTTAAATACATCTTTGACATACTACTTGCATAGCAAATGTGTAGGCACGTGGTTCAGCAGAATGGATTGGTTTTTATCTCCATGCATCAGTCACTTGGATTCTGTTGGCTTACTTTTGGCTGAAATGAAGTTTGGGAAGGAAGTCCTTCTGTTTCTCTGTTGAATTATTAATTCAAAGCCACATCTATTCTAAAGATACTAGAAGGTATACACAGATTTTGTTTGCTGCTTCTCTATGACACATACAGTTGTGCTTTCTGATTTGACAGTATTAATACAAATATGACATTAACACTAACTTTTATAAGTGGAAACAAACTTGTGAAAGACTTTAAAGATAGATTTATGATAATTATAATCAGTCATTGCTACACATGTCTGTCATCCTGCCTAAAGACAAAGGATACCATTGTCTAGGAATATAATTTTGGAATCTATAAATACTTTTTGGGTTGCAGAAGTGGAGAACTCTGATACTTGAACGTGATCCAGCCTTTGAGGGATCAGGCACTGTGCCTGGCCGAAATGGCTGGCTGCATGGCATCTTGCATATATTAAAAACCCCATTTTTTCCTGAATTTTTGTTAAAATCAGAGAGGTAGTGTGGTTGTACAACAGAATGCTCCTTTTGTAATCATTTGATGCTCTTTGAAAGCAAATGTTAAGGAAAATTAATCTCTGATGAATGTTATTAAATTATGATGGTGCATTAGCTTTATAGTTTATTAGCCTTTCATCCCTGCAGTTTTCGAAGCTGCTGGAGTATTCTAAGGTGTGGCAGGTTTGAACTGCCATTGTCATTTAAAAAATAACTGCTCAGCTGGCATTCTTTTGTTTTGAAATGGTTCTTTGCATTATAGGCGTGTTAACCTGTGATCACTTAGATGATGATGATGTAAAGCTGCCTTTTTTTTGTTTTTTTTAAGTTTCTAAAATTGATCTTTTTCAGAGCACTTTTATTAGGCCTGGCTTGCAATCACAATCTGAAGGAGGTGTCTTTAGACCTCAGTAGCTGTGAGGTAAGAAATATTTATCAGGATATGTTCAAAATATGCGATGACATGGTATTAGAGTTCCTGTGCAATCCACTGGGTGAGATGTTCTTCCTCTGTAGTCAAAAGTTGTAGGAAAGGTGGAACTCAGAGAAGCAGTTATGGTAAAAGTCAGCTGCTGTGTGTTACAGCATCCTAAATTATAAGCACAGAGGTTCAAAGCATCTGCAGCACCTGATTGGCAAAATCCTCCTTGCAGTGCAGCTGTTCTACATACTGAGCCAGTGTGTTTGCTGCTTGGCATCCTCTGCTCTCTGGTGCTGTGATTAGCAGCAGGATTCTCGAAGGTGCCTAGATTTGAATGGGTTGAAGGAAGATGCATGCCTTGAAGGCAGGCCTGCAGTTTGACTGTCTTCCTTTAAAACTGAAAACATGCTCCCTCTTTGGCAGGTTTGCTTTTTAGCCTTGGGAGAAATTCCACTTTCCTAATGGATTAATCAATTCAGGCCAATAAGGAACTTCGGTAAAAGTTAATAACATAAGAGGCACTATAAAAATGATTTTAAATACCTCAAGAATAAATAAAAATTATTGTGACAACTTAATTTACCTTAGCTTGTTTCCTCTTGCTTCTCTGTGCTTTGCTGTGCACTTAGTTTGTCAAGATTGTCCATACTCTTGCAGGGTGATACCTGAGTGGTCACAGCTTATGACAAAAGATCTGACATGGCCCTGGGGAGCTAGTTGAGGCAAAGTCACATAAAGAACTATGTGGTGGACTCTTTCCAAAACTGACATGAAACAGTTTAGGCTCAGGCCTTCTCCAACTTTTCCCTTTTTAAGGTACAAAGAAAGCCTCTCACTTTTTAGAGACATCTTTCCAAGTCCACTTGAGTATTAACTGCTCTGAAAGTGCCTTAAAAATGCAATGGTTTCCCTTTAAGTAGAAAACATGCAATTTGATGAACATTTTGAGATCCAGTAATCCTTGCCTTAGGTTCATGGTCAATTGCTTTTGAAATGTGTACAGATTTCCTTATGAAGAAGAAAACCCAAATTGTAAATGCATTTCATACTTTGTTTTGATATTTTGTACTTTCTGAAAAATGTTATTACTTCGAAGAGCACTACATGTAAATTCCAAATAGAAAAGCTTTCAAGTCAGGTACATGTGCTTCTGACTTCTGAGTAGAGAGATCAGATGGATGATAATCTATCTTTCAGAGGAAGGAAGGAAAATGGAGGAGTAATTAAAGTAACAAAAAGGAAGTCCTGTGATCATAACCTTAAATGAATAAATCAATAAAACACAAATATAAGTAATGAGAGTATAAATTAACATGTAAATCAAAAAGGGTTGACAGGAGAGAAAACCTTATCCTTTCATGAAGTAACACCCAGGATGGGATATGGAGGAGGCCTTCGAGGGATGATTAGCTTTATTGGACACCAAAGCACATGTGGTCATGGCTGCCTCTCATGACAGAAAGGAAGGAATCCTGCCCAACTCAATGTTGCATCCCTGTAGCTGGTCCCTCTAAACTGACAGCACTTCCTTGGATTCTTCCCTTAACATTTTTTTTTCACATTGCTGAGCTTTATCCATTCTCATGTGCTTTGGAAAGAAGTTATGCTTCCACCAGCAGGGAAGTTGATGTGCCAGCAGCTGGGAGTGCTCTCAGTGGGCCCAGCACCTCAGGGTCCTGCTCTACCTCTCCCTGACCCTCTGAGATCTGGGCAGGGTAATCTGCACCCAAGAAACAGAGCTGTGGGAAGCTTGGAGCCGGTGACCGCTACTCCCAGTTCCTGCAAGCACACACTGTTAGGGATCTAGAAAGCTGATGCTTCAGCTTTGCCCTCTTCTTTCCTACGTCAGGCAAGCTGTACTTAACTATGGAAGGATAAATCTACGTTCCTTCCCTTTCTCACCATTTTTCATTTGCTCCCATAATAATTTTCTGGTATATTAACTCCAAGCTTAATCATTTTATATTGCTTGTTTGTTTGGTTTTTGTTATTTTTACTATGAAAATTACATTTTTATTTCTACCTGCTCAGCACTGATGTATTTCACTCTTTTCCCTTCTGCTTCCCTTAGCTTGGTCACTGTGTAAGTACCCTCCATGCTTTACCTTAATTGTTAAATCAGTAAGCAGCTTTGTTTGCCCTCCCATATTGGTACCTCATAGCTTTGAACACACTTGGCATTTTTAATTGTAGAAGGGTTATTCTTCGTTTTCTGAATAAGAGCTTCTGTTTGTAGTCTCAGAAGTATGTCGTATAGGAAATGTTGCAGAGGGGGTTTTTTGTCAGTATCACAGTCCACATTGCTGAACAGCACTTTAATTATCTGCTTTTACATATATATATATATATATATGCATCATATTTTAACACAGTTGCAATAAATTATTATCCTAAAAGTCAAGTTGTTGTCGTCACTCTCAGGTTAAATAGATATCATCATTTGTGCTCATGAAAAGTTTATATATTTAAAACTTTGAATATAGAGTTATCTGGTGCAAGACTGAAAGCTGCTCCTGAAAAATTGTCCATGTCAGCCCTCAAAGTATATATAGCATAAGCGTATGGATTCTATTGTGAGTTAATTTTAGTGTATAGAACTTTACCCTGCCAAGAACCAATCCAGTTCTGTATATGATCTGCCACTTCCATAGATTCTGCAATGATAGATGTGACACTGTGTAAAATGGTTGTCTTGTGGTGGCCCACACTGAGAGAGCAGCATAAAGCAAAACTGAATGATTTTGGCTTTCATGCAGCAAATGCTACAAATGCTCTTACAAAAATAAAGTTGAGTTATAATTTGCACCACTTCTGGCCCAAATAGAGCTTGTAATATGACTACTTATTGAGAGGATAGGGTGAGGGGTAGGTAGGCTTTGATTTACGGAGAGGAGGAAAAGTGCCTTATGTTCTGTACCTCTTACACTCCAGGTGGGACTTATGATTTAAATGTTATCTCTGACCACCGTTCTTCAGTTGCTGAGGTCAAGTTATTGAGCTGCTTGTTAACCAGTCATATATCTCAAACTTCCTAAAAAGTGCCAAATCAAGTCTTTATTGAAAAATACTTCTAGAAGGTTCTTTGATTAATTATAGCATGGATAAAAGTTGACTGTCCGCAGAAATATCAGCAGGTTGATTCAGGATATTTACCCAAGTAAGTCATCAAGTTAAATATTACACATTTTTTATGCACATGTTTGAAAAAGCTTTCCACTTTTTTGAAAAAAAGAAAGTAAAAGTGGAAAATGCAAAAATAGAATTTTTGTAGATATTTTTCCCTCTTTAGCTTAAGTCTTTTTTGGGGGGATATTTATGAAGTGAAATGCACTTTATATAGTGTGCATAGCTGTAAGAAATAAGAAAATGCTTTTTCTTCTTTGGAAAAAAAAGTTTTGTTAATTCAATAGCATTAGTAAATAAGTGTGTAAGTTTTCGTAACTTTGATTCTTAATGTTGATGTTTTCCCCTAGACCATTTCATTGTTTTTTCATCAAATCCTGACATCTCTTTTAAATTCATGTAATATTTCAGAGTAATATTATCATAATTGATACTTTGCAGCCAAGCATTTTTGTTATTGGTGCCATTTTTTTTCTTTTATGACTATTTTTAAATTAAGAATAACTAAATTACTGTTTTCTCTTGTTTATGGTCTTTTTTTTGCCATTTTACAATTGGAGAACCTGAATTTTCAGTGACAGGGAAACATAATTTCGTTGTTTTTTTTGTTTTTGATGTTGGTTTGTTGTTTTTTTTTTTTCCTTACTCTACTTATCTTTGATCTGGACACCCTTGCTTTGTGCTAAGGGCTGAAAGAAGATACTCGCTATAAACCTTCACTGTAGTGAAATTCAAGGGTGACAGTGTTGCATGCTTATGGGTTGTTTATTTTTTTTTAAATTTAATTGCTGGACATTGGAAATGTCCTGACCCTTTCACGTAGAGAATGCACAATAAAATCCCGCAGTCACTGCCTAGCACAAGTGCTAAAGGATTTGCTTTGTTTAACCATTTAAATGTTTTCCCTATTTAACTGCTGAGTAGTAGTTTTAAGAGAAAGGAAAGGGAAACCCTTTTCTCGTTTGTGTGCAGATACTGAGAGTAGGGATGAGAACAGTAGGAATGTGTGCATAGGCTATCATTTTGATGTCTATAACTTCTTCTGTTGCTGTTGTTTTTGCCGCTGCTAGTGCCTTCTGTATTCACAAAGCTCCTACCACTGTCTTCTGTGTGATCTTAAACCATAAATAGTTTGCAAAAATGGATGATGTTTTGTCTCTAGTTAAGATCTGGAGGTGCACAAGTCTTGGAAGGATGCATAGCAGAAATACACAATATCACCAGCCTAGATATTTCAGACAATGGTAAGTACACAGAACAGGAGTGGAGGCTCATGCAAGCTGAAAAATGCTTTTTATTTCAGCTCACAGTGTAATCAAGGATGCTTGCTCTTGCTTTATGATTATTTGCCATATTAGTTATGGAAATGTCTCAGACCAAGAAATCTTATTGCTATAAAGTGTGTAAGAAATATTAATTTATTAACTCAAAAGTTTATGTTGTTTGAGATTAATGTAACACAGCAGAGTAAACTAATGGCACCAAGCTCATATTAGATCCAGAGGAAATTGAGCTTAAATACAAGAGAATGAGAAGCGAAATGAGAAATGGAAATGTAGTGAAAGAACAAAGGAAAACATCAGGTACAGAATGAGGCTGTGGTTGTAACACAAGAAGTTAGAGGGGGAAATTTGAAGCAAACAGTCAACCAGCTTCAGGTTAGAGAAGGCCTGTTTGAGTATTTCTGCTTTGGAGTCTCTGTGCTTCCTAGCACAGATATTCCTGGGAATATCAGCTGGCTTCTCATCTTGCAGATTCAAAGTGTAGGTGTATGAACTGGAAGAATTCACTTGTTGTGTTTGCCCCTCTAACAACCAAATACGGAAGTATTTCAGAAGCAGTCTTCCAATACAATTGAATGATGAAGAAAGGTGAGATGGATTGACTAGTGGAAAGCTTTGAGAGCTACTGACTCAGCCCAGATATGCAAACAGATTTATTATTATACATAAGGATAGATATTTGAAATCTAAATTGCCCTGTGAATCTGAATCCTAGGTCATTGTAATCTAGCTAGTGGACTCTTCAAATACATCACTTGTTTGGTGATAATAAAGCAAGTTTCTTTTTTTCACTCAGGAGTAGAATATTAGTCATATTATGATAGCCTTTTTGCAGGCTTTCAGACCTTGTTGGTACACAGCTCTACTAAGATTAAACAGTGGTTAGCAGAGTTTCAAAATTCTCAAAGGAACTTCAAACTCTACCTGACAGTGCGAGGAACTATTTTGGGTGGTTAGACAATGGATAAGGAACTGATTTCTCTTCTGCGTTTCTGAGAGATGCCTTCAATAGCTGATTAGGATGGAGATTTAAAGGTCTCCTTTTAGAGAAAGTATTTATTCTCATAGAAAGCAGAGGCAGTAATGAGAAAAAGATTTAAAAAGAGAAGAATGGAAATTTTTCTAGACCTTTTGGAAATTAGTACACTGATATAATTACTTAAATGAATATAGCATTAATAATTGGACCTTGTTTGAGTCTCTTCTGAAAATGTGTTTTAATTCTTAATCTAATCTGATTCTTTACAGGCCTAGAATCTGACCTCTCAACCCTTGTAGTCTGGCTTAGTAAAAACCGATCGATAAGACATTTGGCATTAGGCAAAAACTTTAACAACATGAAATCCAAGTAAGGATTTTCTTTCTTTTAAATAATAAGAGAATGGATGAGGAGAAGCTGCTGATTTCATCACCTTCTTAACTTTTCTTCCCTCAGAAATCTCACTCCAGTACTTGATAATTTAGTTCAGATGATTCAAGACGAGGATTCAGTGAGTATCTTTCTGCCTACTATCATCATGTGTATTTGTACCCTCACAGCCTATTTCTGATAATTGTCTTATCCGTCTTAATTTGCTGCATAAGGTTTGATCACAATCCTGCACAAACATATCCGACATTTTGGGTTTGGGTTTTTTCAAGTAGTAATTTGGATTACATGTAGCACGTAGGTGAGCATTTCTGAAGATAGTCTTAGAATCTGTGCTTGATGAAAAATACTCATTCTAAATATTTGGATGTATATAACCTAGTTGCTTTGGGTCTAAATTATACAGTCCTGCTGGTACGAATTTTCAAAACTTTTGTGTCCTGATAAGAGATTACAATGGTAGTTTTCGCTGGCTGGTAATACTCTTTCAGTAACAATTTTTTATTTTTTTTTTTTTAATTAGTAGAATGGACTATTTCCTGATAGCTGTTCTTGGGTATTAACTTCTTGTCTTTCTTTACAAAATGCAAGGTCACTTCAGTGGAACTCCTTTCTCCTTCAAAAGATGCAAATAAACTGTCCAATGTGCTGTTCTTTACTTCTCTTAGTACATTAATCATGGGAGCAATTTCATAAAACCCTTTCAGAGTGCCTTGCTGGGATGATTACCCACTTTTGTAATTTCTACACTCTTTCCTGATCCTGAAAGACTTTTGTTGTTGGATTTGTATTCTTGCTGTTCCTGGCATCCTCATTTTGGTTAGAAGGGAATCTTAAGATGCTCTGTTACTCTCATGCTTGTGAATCTTTATTCATCTATTCTTAGTCCTTTCACACTCCTTAATTTCCTGTGCAAGTAACAAGCAAACTCTGCTTTCCCCATTCTCCAGAGACAGTCGACTGTAGACTTCACTTTTCTGAACACCTGCTATTCCTGTTGTCTTTATTGTCTCACCTCCAAGTTCATGGTCTCCACATTAACTGCATTCTTATTTTCTCCTCCCATCTGTGTCTATACCCTGTCAATTTTCACCAGGATTTCTGATGTCTCTCTCCATGCAAGGTCATTAGACCCATATTCTGTGTTCGCCTTTACTTAGTGCTTAGTTGTATTTGAAGTGGTTTATTCAACTGGTCCTCTGTATTCTCTGAATCCTCTTAACTGGGATTAGTGGTACTGGTTCTTCTTGATTCTTTGCCTTTCTCCACATTTTATTATTTAAAATGTGGGATGTCAGTGTGATATGGAGAAGTGCTGCACACAGATACCAGAGCTGACTCTAACTGAGTTAACACGTGTAATGAAAGCACCTTAATGAAAGTCCTTGTTTCCACAAGTTAGTTGTAGGATTGTGCTAAGTAATGTATTGGTAGAACTCTGTATTACTTCTTGTACCAAACTAGCCTTTTCATTTTGTGCTGTGTACCTCCTTCTACTCTTATTTCTAAAGGGAATGCTACAGGACTGTCTTTCCCTTTTCTCCTTTCCTTTTGATACTGTACTGAGGAGTATCATTTAATCAGATAGCACCTGCTTCTTATCTTTGGACATTTATCTCTGTCCTAACCCGTTTCTCATGCTTATCCTTTCACAGCTGTCCTGAAGACTAAATCACAAGCAAATGTAATGTAGTATGATTTTTCTCTATTTCCTTCATCCCTTTGCTCTATTGCAGATGAACATTTCTTCCTACTCAGACCATATCCTAAAATACCTCTTCAACATACTCTGTGTCCTTTTACTACCCAAATCTTCTTCTTAAATATGCTGTTATTTTGGGGTTTTTCTGCCTATTTTATGACTGTCCTTTTCATACCACCTGGTCTCAAGAATAGAAATTTGCACCTTTCACCTTATTGTCCTCTGTTAAATGTTACAACCTTCTGTTTATCTTTCTTGGATTCTGTTTCTGAAGCTTCCAGGTCATAGAAAAAGTAGCTGCTAACTTTTGCATGTATCTTTCTTGCAGCTCTCCCTGTTTTGCGCCATTAGCTTCCACTTTTTGCATTTCTTTTCTTTTCAGCCCATGGATGATGTCAGTTGTTGTTCCACTTTCTACCTTTTCCACTATTCAGTGGTCAGATGTGCTCCTGTAATTCTTATCCACCATGTTTTTCATGACGCAACCTACACAACGTGTTCTGTAGTCTCATCCTGTTTTCAAACAGTGTTACAATGAAATAATCTGCCAAAAAGTTATTTTATTTAGGTACTTCAACCATCTCCCTTTCATGTCATGCAGTAACATTTGGGATATATCATATGATCCTGTTGGGATTACCATGTCCCTTCTTTCCTCATGTTTTTTTTTCTTGTTAATCCTCTTCAATGAAGGAATCTTGCTTCTTTTTGTCTCATCAAATGCTAAAACCAGTCTGAAGCATCTCCTAGCAGCTAAAGAGTTCAGGACAGATGCTATAGCACTATGGGAAAAAGGTGTTGCAGAAAGCTTCCTGGAATTGTTCTTGCTGTTACCCTGATGGTCCTCGTTCTACCATTACTATGAGTTTACTGCCATGGGACATTAAAAAGTTAAGATGAAACTGGGGAGACCAGGATGTGATGTTGCCCAGAGCACACTGCTTGATCAGTGTTGCCTGCAGGCTGGCACAATTTAGGGACTGCACATTATCTGCATGGAAAGCTGAAGTAAGAGGCTTTAATCTGAAATAGTCATCTGCCAAATGTATCTTCATGTATTTATACACACTTTAAATAGCTCTGTTGCTGTGTTAATGTGAGTCATGAGTAAAATCATTTGAACAATCAGTAGCTTGGTTCTACGACTGTAAAACTAGAGTGATGTGCAAATATAATTCTACACAATTCAAAAGCAATAGTAGTAACCTACACAGCAAAATTTCTCAGGTGTTTTATATAAACAAGAATGTAATATTTAGATTAATTTTTAGGGTTCTTTTCATGTCTTCTTTCCTTAAGTAGATGCTGTACTGTGCAGACTATAATATTGTATTCTTACTGTGCTATTTCTTTTCTTGTTGCAAAATCTGATGTTATCTGATGTTACATCTGATGTGGTATCATTACTCAAAGTGATAATCACTCCTGCATAGGTGCAGTGAATTACTAGAGTCCTGAATATCTTGTTAGTTCAATGTTTTTTGCAGAATTGGCTTTTTGAGGGTTTTTACAGTATTTTTGTACTTAAGAAAAACAAACTAAGTTTGATTTAATTCTTAAATGTGTTCCAGCAGGAGTATGGCAGAATCAATGAATAAAATCATAGAATTTCTAATTCTGTTTTCTTTACTTTGAAAATTCCTCTTTCTTAAAAAGATTGTGTTAAGGGACTTCTCTGTATTGGCAAAGTATTTATTTTCTGCAGCAGAGACACTGAAGTGCTCCTCAGACTTCTGTTTTCTCAGTACCTAGCTAAACTGTTAAGTTGTTACAAGAAATGTGTTTGTAGGCTATCTAGGGTATTGCCCATATTTGTGGGGAATTTTGTTTTGTTATTTGTTTATTTCATTTGTTGTTGTTTGATTGGGTTTTTTACTGTAATGGTCAGATAATTTAATGAATATTTAGGTGGTGTGAAGGTGTCAATCCTTGCAGAACACAGAACAGAAGCATTTTCAGTTATATACTGTTTTGTCAATGTTGAATGTGAGAGGTGAGAAATCCTTTCCTGGGAGGATATTTGAGGTTTAGAAAAATTGGTATGCAGGAGGGATCACCTGCAGCTAACTTACTTGAATGCCCATTTCTAAAGTGACACATGAGAAACAGAAGAAACTTCACATTCACAAGCTTACTGCTGATTTCTGTCAGTGCTGCGTCGTGCTGCTTTTTTGTGAATCTGTTGCAAAGGTCTTCTCAAACTTGTGCCAAGAGCTCTTAAATGCCATTCTAAATGTGGTATTAATATTCTTTAGGATACATATTGTAATAAAATTAGAAAACATAGATTAAGGGCATTAGCATAGTAATTTAATAACTCCCATTTAAAATAAAGCCAGCATGTGGCTTGTGTTATTGTTAGACTTTTTAATTATAAACCTACTGTGCCTCCAAATTTTTATGCTTTTCCTCATTTATAAGTGCATTTCTTATTGTTGCAAGCTTTTTAGTTATCACTGTAATCCAGTGGTGTCTGGAGGCTAGAATCCCATTGTATAGCAGGTACCATGGAAGCACCATGGACCCTGGAAGGTGTGCTCAATTTGATTGGTTTATATTCATTAATCTAAGCTTAAGCATCTAATGTAGGTGCCATGGTTCATTGTTATGAGATGTCGATTTTCCTATGCTGGCAGTTTAAAGATTTTAGGCTCCTAAAGTTCATCCTCCAGTACATGCTTAAGTGGGTGTATAATGACAATACACTCCTCTGCATAGACTCACACTTGAGCAAGGGAAATATTTTGTGGAGTTCTCATACGTCACCAAAGACAAATTACAATTTTGGGAGCTGTAATATCTCTGCGAGACATGGGAATAGACAGACTGTAGTTCTTGAGCTCCTGCTGTTGACTGTTGAGATAATGAGAATGGAGGGAATATGGGCATTTTTAGAAGAGGTTTTCTTAATACTTAGAGTGTGACTTGTTGGAGCCAAATAAAGTAGTTTGAGCTTAATATGCTACATAAAAAAAATAAACTTACTGAAAGATATTGCAGTTGCAGATGTCAGAATACTACTGTGAATAATATCTATTGACTTATTCATTTTAATAAATACTCATTACTGTTTTGGATTTCAGACCTGCTACAATTTTCTGTCTCTTTCCTCCAAAAGTCCATGCCTTTTGTTAAAGGAACAGAATCACTCCTAAAATTGAAGTAACAATAATAAAACCCTTTAAAGAAAATGTTTGTTTTAACAATGCCTCAGACAGTAATTTTCCTTTGGGTAAATCTCAGCCTGAGGGAGAGGAGGGGAATTGTAGAAATTTTTATTTCTCACTGAAAATTCTAATGCTGATTAAGCAAAACCCGCTGGAGACTAGAATTTGTCTTGTGAAGCTGGTGGTTGTTGTCTTGCCTCTTTTGAGTGTCCCACTGTATTCTGTACTTAATAGGACTTGGGAAGTTGGAGGTGCTGCCACTTAAAAATACTTTTTTCACAGGGTGTTGCAATTTAATCTGTGAGTGCATATGTGTTTGACACCTGTGCTGTAAGTTGTTGACTCCCAATTTATCATGTATTGCAGGGTCTGCAGCAAACACAGAAATAACTTTGATGCTTACTGCTGTCTCCAAAAGTTTGGGGAACTTGTAACTTCTTTTGGTTGGTGTTTGAGGAATGAGTGGGAGTGAATGAGAGGAATCAGCTGTTGTTATCAGTGCCTTTTCTATGCTCCACAGCCTCTACAGTCATTGTCCCTCGCGGATTCCAAGCTGAAGACTGAGGTCACCATCATTATTAATGCCTTGGGCAGCAATACTTCTCTTACAAAAGTGGATATTAGTGGAAATGCCATGGGAGATATGGGAGCAAAAATGTTGGCAAAAGCCCTACAGATAAACACCAAGCTCAGGTAAGGAAAGCGTATTTGCAGTAAACAGTAGAACATCTTAATAATACTGAGGTTGTTGGCTTATTCTCAAGCTGTTTCTCTTCAGAACCCTTCTAGATACAGCTGCTTTATAGTGTCTGGAAGGATTCTCATCCTTTTTTTCTTAAAAAAAAAAAACAACCAAACCCAGCAACAAATAAACAGGAGAAACAAATTGTCCCTACAGAAACATTTCCATAACTGAAACTGGAGAAAATAGCATTTTCTAAATTTAAACAGAAGAACCTCTTGTTGGAACCAGAAGGGTTCTAAATTTCCTAGAATCACAGAAAAAAACCCCACAAACAACTACATTGTTATAGAGCTCTGGATGTCATTTAATCCAATGTCCTTCTCAAAGCCAGGCCAACTTTAAAGCTGTATGAGATTGCTCAGGGCCTTGTCCAGGCAGGTTTTGAAGATCTGCAAGTACAGATTCCATGGTGTCTCTGGGAACCTTGATCCAGTGTTTAGCCACTCTTCGCTTCTTCTCCTCTCTCTTTTTTACTGGAGACCTTTCCAGCAGAGAAAATTCTGATACTTGGGTAGGAAACTGAAGTAAGTTATTCTTTGTCTTCTGGAGTATCAGTTGTAGAACTGAGAGCATGTGGAATTCAGAATGGGTAGCAGCATGGGCCATCCATCCTTCTTCTCTCCCCTGCCTACCATGTTGATGGACCTTGGCATCTCTTCTCTGCAACTCCATCCGCCCGACAACTTCACTGCTTTTTAGCATGTCTGGCACTGATGGCTTGAGAGTTTCACTTTTTTTTCTATCCAGTATGTGATTTGCAAACAGTAAAACCCTTAATCAGCATGAATCTGGATGAGGACCTCTAAATATGTCACCCTCATCAGGAAACTAATCCTCACTCCTCCTCTTGTCAGACTGTACAGATGAACTGTCCTCAGTGTACTGTCTGTGTAAAGAGACCACTCTGTGCTTGGTCTCTGAGTATTTGATCCCTGGAGGGTAAGAAATTCCCCAAAACAGTCTTGGCTATTTGTTCAGAGGCAGAGATCCTGGTCTTTGTGCCAGTATGCCCAAACTGAATATTGAAAATGTCAAGAAAACACTGGAGGGATGGCTTAGCTTTATTGAATGTATTAACCTGAAATGACCACAGTATCTGAAGAAATAAAGCTTTGATGGATTTCAGGATGGCATACTGAAATGTTTCACAGTACACTGAATGTCACAGTTGACATAATGTCACTACAGTCTGTGGTGTGATTACAAACTGAATAATGCAATGGTAACTTTTTGGCTCTGCCAAAAATGTTATAAAATGACATCCAGGTAGAAAAATAAACACATTTTTCAATAGCAGAAATATCCAAGATTTGACCCTAAGCATATGACCTTTGTAGGGTGAGTGTAAAATCTATCTTCCTCTCTTCCTTACATCCATCATTCCATCTAAAAAACAGAGGGATTACTATGCAACAACAGAAGGTTGTCAATACTTGTGAAACCCTGCCATCTCTCTTTTTTTTTCTCTTTTAAGCACCACAAATCTTTGTTCGTTTTTATGACTTTTTTTTTTTTTTCAAAACAGCTACAACTGATACTCTTGCAGAAGCAAGATTTATCCGCTTGTCTGTCTCTTCTGACTACTAATGAGATCTTTGAACATGTGTTTGCAAATTGGCAGGCAGTCTGCTTGAGTGGTCTGAATTGGGGGAGGAGGGGCAAGGTTTGATCACTCGTATCATTATTGTGTATTCAAAAGAGCTACAATTTATGCACCTAACCTAATGGTTTATATTGACAGCTACTTATGTTGCATGTGGAATCATAGGAACTGTATGATGAGCCTAGTGCAGGGTTGAATATGTAATAGCCTGCAAATTTTGACAACCAATCAACATGATTTTTTTAAATACATATAGCCTGTGTAGAGATTGTTCACTTACTGCAGTTGTCTTGGTTTTTGGTGGCAGCTTGCAAAGCAGACGTTTGAACTTTGTTTTTGATGCTGTTACTTGAAAAAGCTGGAATTCATCTCCAAATCTTTCTATTAACTGTATTTTAGAAAAGTTAGGGTTTTATGTTAATGATGGAAAATATAGTAAAGTCCCTTTTAAAGTAAGAAAAGTGAATTTCGTAGTATGTTTGTCCATAACTTATGTCATTTCAAGGTTTTAGAATATAACTAAAGACAGGTTTTTAAAGTGTTGCCTTCTGCTATACAATTTTGAACATTCAGCACTGTATTATTTCAATATGCAAAGTTTCAATATAGATTTATTTTCGTTTTAACTTTTATTTTTCTTTCCTTTCCCCACCACTTCTCAGAACTGTAATATGGGACAAGAATAACATCACTGCGCAGGGCTTCCAGGACATAGCTGTGGCACTGGAAAAGTAAGTTCTCAAGCAGTTGAATGACTCGGGAAGAGGCCAAAGACTTATATCCTGAATGATCTGAGCAGCTGCAGTTCTCACCACAGCCAGTACGATCTTGAAGATGCTGAGTGCTCTCAATTTTAAGTGTCAGGGTGTTTAATCTAAAGGAAAATTCATGATTTCACATCCTTCAAAAGGATGAGAAAAGGCTCTGTGGCTCTTTCATCCATACTTTGCTATCAGCATTAAGGCCCTCGAGTTCTGCTGTTAGCGTTAGAATTCTGAATTTGGTAATATTTTCCCTTTTCTTCATTCTCTTGTGTTGATAGCATGCAGAACTTCTAGTCAGTGAATGAAGCTGTATATAATAATAGAAAATTACTGAAGTGTGCCTTTGTGGTCTGACTTTTTCTTCTTCCCCCTAGGAAGTTTAAACTAATAGTGATGATCTCAGGAATGCATTGTTCTTGCTCTGGTCTGGGTCATTTTGCTTCCATGAGTTTACTCACAGATGCAGCCATTACCAGTGATGGATGCTAAATTGCTTTCATCTCTCTCCATCTCATTTCTTTATATGTTATTACTTTTCTTAAGAGAGAAAAAATATGGATTTAAATTAAACAGCAGTTAAAGTTGTTTCACGTCATTAAATCCGTCAGATAGGAACAAAGGCTCTCTTTAGAAGGTGAAGGTAACCTACAATTACTACTTTTTAGACAAGATATTTTGTAAAACTGTATAAATACTTAAGGGACCATCTTAAACCTTGGAGGGGTCATGAGGCTAGAGCTTATGAAGTTACTAGTTTTATGAAACTCTTGTAGTTTATATCCTTGGTTTCAAAATTAATTCAGTTGCACTGATGTGGGAAATTAGATAAGTGATGTATAATTAAGCAAATCATCTTGCAGTGATTCCATTGATAGTAGTGAATGATAATTTGCAAAGGTTATTTGTCAGCTTGCAGGCATTTCTCTTTTAGAGAGCAATAACATGAGGAAGTCTGGTAGAAAAGGGAAATACACTTGTTTTCTGCTTAGCATCAACTTTTCTGTTCTGAAGTGTTTGGATGAGTAACTAGCAAAGAGGAGGAAATACTAAGGCAAAAGCAAATGATCTTAAAAAAAAGTGGTGTAGATAATTGTGTTACAGTGAACTCTGTTGAGGTGGCATCTCATTTACTTAACTTCGAAGCTGAGGTTATTTTATGTTGCCTTAAACATTTTTTAATTGTCAGAAGCATTGATAACATCACAAACTAAGCCACAGGTAACTAAGGTTTAAACTTGAGAGAGGGACTGTCAGTACTGGCTGAAAACAATTAGGCTGTAAACAATCCATCTTGAAGACATTTTGAGAACATCCTTCACCCTGTGTTTCCTAAAAATACCTGAAACCATCAATATTCTGTAGGAAAGAATCGTTGCTCAAACTGGAATGAAATACACTGAAGTTACTTGGGCATATGTGTTGTACATGTTATTCTGAACTTAAGAAAAATAGTCATATACTAAACCACAAAAAAAAAAAAGAAAGCTAGACTTTAGTAGTATGGGAAGAAGGCTTAGGAGAACTGGGAGGGATTGTAACAGACTTCAAAACAGGCCAGAGTAATCAGAATATTGTTTCTGTCCCCTTCTCCCAAATTTTCTTTGTCTGTTTATAATTGTGTGAAAATGTTATTCCTGCAAGGGAATTCTGGAAGCATGGCTGTTGGCAGAGTTTGCCCCAGGGGGTCCCAGACAGCTGATGGGAGATGCTGAAAGGTTCTTCTACAGAGTCCACTACAGGTTTCAGTTCAGGGGAACATTTGAGAACAATGCGTCCTATTCAGCCTGGCCATTAAAATCAGAGACTTGTGTCTCTGTAATTTTAATGTACAGATAAGCATGTGCTTTGCAGCCTAGAGCCTGCTTTGTCGTAGGACTGTGTAGTATTGTCCCATGTTCATTCCTAAAAGATTTTTTTTTCTATACAGACTGACTGAAGAAATAGCTTAAATTTCAATAACTGATGAAAAATGCTGGGGCTTATTAGAGGCCTACAAATTCTTTCCATAGCAGTGACATGAAAATCACACACTCTGACCTGCAAGTCAGATTATCTTATTCTTGGGGTTTTTTTTTAAATAGATAGTAAAATCAACACCACAGCAGGGAATGTATGTCATGAATGGAGCAGAAGTTATTACAAGGGAAATAACATATGATGAAATGTAGGACCACTGTCACACATGTTGTATGTAGAGGGAGAGGTTTTTAGAACATCCTTTCCAGTCTTTTCAGCACCTCTCTAAAATTTATCATCCTTTAAATATAGGTATTTTACTGAGTGTATTGGTGTGTTATGAAATTACAGGATTATTGAATTAGAAGCAAAATGTACTCTATTACAGGAGACAAGTGGAGTGTTAATATAAAGAAGAATGGAGGAATATTTTAGACTTCAAAGGAAACAGAGAAAAATGAAGTATGAAGATAAATACTTCTCTGATGATCAAAGTTGAAAAGCGAGCTTTAAATTCCTGATTTTTTTTCCCCTAAGAGTTGGTTAATTCTTAGATGAAAATCAAATAGCATTTTGAAAAATTGCTGTCTGTTTGAAAGGAAACCAAGTACAGAGGATTTCCTTTCTTCCTTAGGGTAGTGGTCTTCTAAAGTTTTGCCTCTGTGATTGTGTCTCCATGACATCTCCTTACCTTTCACTTTCCCCCCTTCTCCCCTTCTGCTAGGTGTGTCCATGTGTGTGAGGGAGGGTACACTAAGCCTTTGACTAAATTGAATTTAGCATATAATTACTAGCATGAGAGCTGGCAATTATAGATTTCAATGAATGGGATGCTTTAAATGTCGAACAGCTGTAGAGATCCTTAGAAATCTACCTTTTTTTTTCCTTTTTAACTAAATAAATACCCCACCTGCCAGGTAGTACTCAGGCAATCAGTGAGTTATGTAATTATTATCTGTCTTGGAGCTCAGTGTCTTTGACATTTAAATGTTTTCCACATGGTGATGGTCAGCCAGTTATTCACTGGTTAGTATTACATGAGGACACATAACAGAGTCTGTATAGTTTGCAATGTTCTTTTGAAGGGCAAGACAACTCGAGAGAATTAATTTTCTGACTGTGATGCAGTGGAAAGTTGGACACTGATATCACAGGGCCCTTGCTGAGTCATTATGAGTAACTCTCTGCCACTGACAGCTGTACACGTTTGCATTGGGGAAGAAGCATAGAAGTCTTCCATTATCACTTAAGATAAAATGTTGGGTAGTACCAACAAGGAATCAGCAAGTTTGGCAGTTAAGAAGACCACTGTCCTTCAGAAAGTCGTGTTCCATGTGGCCAGCAACTGGTGGGAGAGGAAGTGAAAGAAGCTTGGAGTGTCATAGTATTTAAGGTGTCTGCTGGTGGAGTTACTGCATTTAGTGAGGAATGGTGGTGACTCAGTTGAAATTGCCAGCTCTAAAATGTTCAAAAATAGAGGGTTCCAAACATATTTATGTAGCTCTGACGGAATAGGAACAGACAATTATGGGGACATTTGCAGACAGCTGAAGGAGGAGAAAGGTATTTGCAGGAAATTAAGGATTTATGGAAAATAGAAGGAATAATTTCTTTTCCAGGTTTTACGAACTTCCTGCCTTTTTTTTTTCCTCTTCATTTGTTCAAATCTGAAGGTGTGTGGACATACCACTACATGTAGCATCTTAGGTGTAACTGCTACAATAAATGCAAGGCAACTTATGTTCTCAGAGTTTAAATGCAGTTTTGACTCAAGACCCCTAATCTTTATTCTCATATTGCAGCAGATGGACAAACCTACAGAAATATTTTGCAAAGAAAAAAGTCAAATGCAGAGAGCAATTGTCTACATAAAACAATGTGGAGATGCTATGCTTATTTTGTCAGCTTTTATTAAAAATTCAGCAAGTGTCTTCAAATTGTTGTAAACACAAGAAGTTATTAAATAGTAAATTTTCAAAGCTCAGTCTCTTAGTTGCTATCTGTCTGTTACTGAATATTTCCATTTAGTCTTAGATCTGATAAAGTTGCCAGCAGGCACCGATGCTCTCTGTTCTGTTTAGATATAGGAGAAAAATAATCTAACCTTGTGTACAGAGGTACAGAAGGCAGCTAGGCCTTTATTCAGCAGCCACTGGGCATTGACCACGTAACTGCATTTTTTGCTTTTCAAAATCTGCCCCTCTGTCTAGTAGCAAGGAAGAATTAACAACAAAATGGAGCATGCCTGCCTCCAGTTTGTCCACTTACAAATGTGAAAAATACATTCTTAATACCTTCCACAAGCAAGCTACATGCACCTTATTTCTCCCTTCTAAGTTATTCTTCATAATGAAGTACAGTAATTAGATTAACTTTCACTATTAAATTTTATTTTCTTTAGGAATTATACATTGAGATTCATGCCTATACCGATGAACGATGCCTCCCAAGCACTCAAAACAAACCCTGAGAAAACAGAAGAGGCACTGCAAAAGGTATTGCATATAGCACCAATGCACAGACATAAAATCACCGAAAATAAAGTAGTAATTTTAAGTGACTGAGCCTTCATGTTTGGCTGAGTAAGAATTCTAGGCTAGATTCATGGATGGTTTGATTTGCATAGACATATATGTGGTAATCAAGTGCTGCAAGAGCTTTTTGTTCCACAGAACGGTTGGAGTGAAGACTGATGTAATGCAAGGGTGTAGTGTCAAAAAGTCTTAACTAAAAGAGTGCAAGCTACACCTCGTAGTGCTGTGTGCCTAACTACAAAAGGGAGAGTTAGAAACTGCATGTTTGCTACATATGTACTTGTGCGTGCTTCCATATGTTTAGAATTATTGGTACACATTTTTTATATTGGCATAAAAAGTGCAGTCAGTTCTGTACAAGACAAAGGATGCTCTTTAAATTGAGGGAGAATGAAAACATTTACTGCCTGTGTTAATTTATATTCTACGTGTAAAACTCACACACTGTTGCCCTAAATAAGCAACTGCACCAGCATGTTCTTTAGGATGAAAAGGTGTTGACAGTATCTGTAGCTGTTCCACTTGCATGAGTTATAAAGCTCCCAGCTGACTTTTAGTACAGTAAATCTAGCAAGCTCCAAATGAGCCTCCTGCTCAATCAAAAAGCATACAATTTACATCTCTTTAATGAGTAGTTTACCTTCAGCCAGGGTAAGGTCATAAAAACCTTATAAATAGTTCTTACAGATAACTGTGATTTAAAAAGCAAATGATCCTTATTTTCAGTAAAGGGATTCTCACAGGGAGAAGGACCGGTAGTTAGCACCTTTTTCTTTGATGCATGAAAATGATCTAAATTCTGCTTTTAAAAATCTGAATCATAGGGGATGGACATACTTCTTACATCTCATTTAATAAAATTGTCTAGGTTCATATCTAGAGCGATAGGTGCATTTCTGAAAAAAATACTGTAAAGCTTCTGGCCATGGGGATTTAAATTCTCTGTGTTAATTAGGTGTTACGTACAAAGAGCATTTTCTTTTATTCATATTAAAGTTGCTAAAGCTGTTAGGCCCTGAGTTTGTTTTAACAGGTGTGGTTCAGGCTTTCTTTACACAACACAAGGACGTTCTCTCCCAAAAAAAGTAACAGTCTCAGGAGTGGTGCTACACAGCTAATTCCATGCGTATAGGAATGAAAACCTGTCTGCATGGACTGAGCTGCCATGCCTGGTGTGGGGACAACTGAACCAACTGACTGACATCTCAGTGAGCTTCAGCACTCCACAGCTTGAGTACAGTGAGAGTGCCCCTGGCATTGGTCCAACACCAGATGGACATAGCAGCTAACCTCCCAAGCTCCAGTATCTCTGCAGCACACTTTACCCACCTAGTGTGGGCAAACTGGATAAACCCTGTGTTACTGTGGGGCTTTGGTCAGAATGTTCCAATTCTTGCTGCTGCTGCTGGTTCAGAGATGACCATCATATTAATGTCTGCATCACAATCTGCTGGCCACTCTACCCATCCTTTTCTCTTCTCTTCCTTTCAGACCTTTGATGAACCTTAAACAGTTTACTAATAGGTTTTTTTGACTTGACTAAGTTTGATAGAGTTAGCTTAGTGGGTTACTCTATGTGCCATTAAGCTGTTGATGGTAGGTGGTTTACCTTTGAAGAGCACTTCTGTACTGCTTAACCTTAAGCAACTTTTGAACTGAGGCACTTTCAAATAGTTTATTTTCTCTCCAGACATACTGATGTTTAAATGTATCTTTTCAGTGGGCTGAGTGCATCTAAAAGAAATGAATTGACTATCTTAAGTCATCTTGGTCTCTACAACATCTAATAGATAAGAGTCCCTTCAAATACTTGTCAAACCAGAATCTAATCCTTTGTCAGAGTAATTTACTAAATTGTTCAAAATAGTTGACTCTTTCAGAAAACAGTGGCAGAAGCACAGTATTTAACCATATTTACTTGTCTGTAAGTGAACGAATATTTGCCAATGTGATTATTAAGCACTGAGCCACACAGAATAAGTTTTGCAGATGATAAATAATTAAGCAGTTTTTCTTGTCAGTACCCAATTCTGATACAGCAGCAAAACTGAAAGCAAATTACGATGTGAAGAATCACATCAGTTTCCTAATCTGGCTTTTTTTTCTGGTTTTTTTTAGATAGAAAACTACTTGCTTCGTAATCATGAGACCAGGAAGTACCTACAGGAGCAAGCATATCGGCTGCAGCAAGGCATTGTCACCAGTACCACTCAACAGGTGAGAACTTGTTCCTTACTGGACTTCTCAGTACCTAAAATCTGCCTGGGGAGAGAGTTCTCCTTCATTCTGTCCAAGTACCTTAATTAGTACCCGCGAGGCACATCTTACTTTATCTGTGATAGTCTATTTGGAAGGAAAGAAAGCATTTGTGAGAGGGAGGTCTTATGTGTAGTAGTACTGTGTAGGGAAAGACCTGAGCTGTTATTAAGTGAACTAATGTTGAGATTAGGAATAGTTTGGTTCACTGGTGCTCAGGAGTCTGACTTTTCAACAGCCTCTCATCAGCATGAAAAGCATGATTTGGCTTTGCCAGTTCTGGTGTCTGAACCAGTTGCAGTCTCTCTGCTTAGCACTGAGCAACCACGTAAACATGCCCTTAGCTACCCCCAGAGCAAACAGCCTTAGAGAGTAAGTCATCATCTGCCTTACTCCTTCAAAACTGTCGGTGCCAACTGGAAGCTCTACTTAGAGGGTGAGGGAGCAAAGGAAAGTAAAAGTCTTCTGTGCTCTTTACAGTCTGGGCAGCTGGAAAGTCTTCCTGCCTAACAGAGCCCAAAGTATTGCTCAAAGCCGGGAAGCTTTTGTGTTTTGTCAACCACTACCAGGTTTCCTAGATGTCAAGTGTCCTTCTGGTTTTTTGTCCTTGAGAGGTCTTCAAGAGTTTTCTGTGGTAGCCTATCATTCTCTCTGTACTAGTGTGTTTCTTGCCAGAACTCCTCAGGGCTGTTTTCACCTCTACTACACCAGTAAAGAAGCAAGGTGATGTAAGAAGAATAAAACTTGTCACAGCCTTTGTTTTAAATTTCCTTATCTGTTTGTTTGCACCAGCTGTCTTCCCATGCAAATAGCAGACTCTAGCAAATGGGAGAGGAATATCTGTTTTGCTCTTCAGCTGAGTTGATGGAATTTCTCTCTGTTTTCTGCATTTTTTATGGTGAATCCTGATTTCAAGTGGCCTTTTTATACCTGTGTTACTAAAATTTAATGGGATAGAGTTTTATTACTGGAACCTAAAATTGTACTCAAACCTCTCAACAGAGAAAACAGTACATGGAGATGTACAGGCACTGAAAACTGCAAGAGAGCAGTACCACTTTGTTTTATTCTAGTCATTTATCTGTTGCAATGCCACTTTTTCCCCCCAAGTTAATAATCTCCATATGAATTAAATTTAGATCTTTTTATAGCTTGTTGGTTTTAATTGTGCTTTCCTCCAACACCACACACACATCAGTTTTCATGATGTTTTCATTATTGCTATTTTGAAAGTAAAGTTACAGATTTCTACATTAAATTGTGTACAGTAAGGATGGATTTTAAAAACAGTTTTAAAAGAGAGCTGGAAAAGACCATCTAGGGTTGTAGAATTGCATTATTATTCCCAGAGTGTATTTTTTTTTCGGTCCAGATGTCCCAGTGAGACTTTTCACTGTCTAATAATTAATTAGCTTTTTGTACTTGTACAAAAAAGGCCCACCCAAAACCCTTTGAAGAGAAGGAGTCATGTGGAGCAGAAAAGGAGCATGCTGTGAAATTATTTCAGTTCTTGTTGCTAATGATATAAGATGCTAGAGTTGTAGACTTTATATGATGATGACACATGCACTCAGATGTTACTTCAAATGTCAAATAGCCAGTTCTAATGAATGCTGTGTGGGCTGATAAAGACTTTTAACTATTATATCTCCCTGCCTCATATATCTTAATCAAAGCTGACTATATGTCATTCTTCTTGGTTTGTCTTGTAAGGATACAGATATATCGCCTGCCCTGTGTTTTCAGCATGTTGAATGAATTGTGTCGCAGATACAGATTAAGTTCAATTTATCAATTTATGATGGAAACTTCTGCTTTGGTAGTTTTAATTCCCTTGCAACTAGGAATATTTCTATTTTGAAAGAATACTCCAGAAGCTTGTGCAATTGCATTTTGCTTAGATGGGAAAAATCTCTGATAGTGTTTGTTGAATGGCAGAACTTTCTTTTACTATCTGAATTTCTTAACAGTTCAGTGATTTCTGGACCTAAGTATTAAATATATCAACAACATTTTCAGCATTAAAGTTGCTTCAAAGAAACAGAGCAACTCGAACTGGATAACTTGATTATTTGCAGTTATCCTGGAGGTAACTGTTGAGGAAATATTCCAAATTGTTTAATTTTTTCAAATGGTAAAGTTTTATTTATTTTTGCAGTATTTAGATGTGTCTTTATGAGATATAGTGCTTTTCTGCACTAGTATTGTACTACCTCCAAGCTCTGATCATGCATTTCTGGATTGTCACTACAAGTCTCATCATGCTACTGTTGATTTTCTACCTGGTCTGGATTAGGTTTGTGTTTGACCAACATTCTGATGTTTTATCTTTTGTATTTCTTTTGTTCAAATAGATGATTGACAGGATATGTGTAAAAGTGCAAGATCATCTCAACTCTTTAAGAAACTGTGGCGTGGATGCTGTACAGGAAGATGTCAAATCTGCAGAACGGCTTATGCGGGATGCTAAAAACTCCAAAACAGTAAGCCTTTCCCAGCATACTGGTAATGCTGAGAGCAGTTCTGTGTATGTTTGCAACTTTTCTCTTTTTGGGGAGTTGAAATAACAATGTGTCACAAAAGGGTATTTTTTTCAGATGATCAGCTACAGATAGTATTTAATGTGATAATTCTAATTTATAAAGACTTTGATTTAACCAAAGAGGTTTTCTCCTATTTGTCCTGATTTGAAAGCAGGTAGTGATAAGCCTGCTTTCTGAAGATACTCTTCCTGTCTTACAGCTCTTACCAAATCTGTATCACCTTGGTGGAGCTTCTTGGGCAGGAGCAAATGGTTCACTCTCCAATCCAATCCAAGAGACACTTGAATCCATGGCTGGAGAAGTCACAAGGGTAGTGGATGAGCAACTTAAGGTCTGTGGATAAATGTATTACCATCTGTTACATGCGGTAATAACTAAATCTGAGGTTTTCTGTTGCTAAATGCAAATGTACCACACTTTTTTCTTTTTTTAACTTCTCAGTAGATTTGTGTGTAAGCTATTTTTTCATTATTAGTTTCTTATAACTTTGGGCTGCATTATCTGGATTTTTGCTCAGTTGGAATTAAAAGAAAAGTTGCATTAGTGTTTTCAGTGGGCAGAAGGAGCACGTACTGTTTATTATCATCTTATTTCATCTTCTAGAAGGAGAAGACTACTCAATTGCTCCTTCAACCCTTTATAAAGGCATCTCTCAAGCACCCCAAGAAGCCTCATGCCCTGGAGAAAAGTGCTCAGTAGTTAGTGTCCCACTGGAGTGAAAACTGCTTTTCTGTAGGCTCCATTGCAGAATTTTTTCCCTAGTGACCACTTGAACCTGATGCAGATTTTCCACTTTACTGTTTGATTTGGGTAACTTGTATGTATTGAGAGTGCCCAAAGAATTAGTACAGGCAGCTTTGCAGGAAGTATTTTCACAAGTTGCTTGTCAAACCTCAGTTCTTGAAATAGATGTCATTGATCTGTAATTGTTCTCACCTGTGTTCAGCCAGCTCCTGCTCAGAAACTTGACCCTTCAGTTACGTTAGCTTTCACTGTATAACAAGCAAAGAAGAATCATCCATACAGCATGTGCAAAGCTGTCAGTCCAGAAAGTAGACAGAATGGGGAGATTTTAACAACAGTTGGGGTCTGTATGGAAGCTGGTAAATTTAAGAATATGACTCTGGGGCAGCTCAGATCAACCTGAGTTTATGACTAAGCTGCCTTGCCTGTGTTCTGTTGTATTTAAACTTTTCAACCTTCATTCTCAGATTCTTTGATCTTTCAGTTGAAACAACATGGGAATATAATGAAGAACAATAATAATACCATATTACTAATTACTTTTTTGAAATTAAAAAGTTAATGAGGAGGAAAATGGTGCTTGATTTTTAGTATGTGTCTCCCTTTCCCCATTATATGAAATAAGTGAAGACTTCTGCAGCCATGAAAGTGATTTATCCATAAGATTCTTCCCAGTGGAACTCCTGGGCTATTATTGGAATGGGAATAGTTAGGTCATCCCTTCATGCTGGGCTCATGCACTTTAATAAGTTCATCTTGGATACTCTTATAGAAATGTAGAAAAATAAGCCTCGTCAGCTATTGGAATGTTATTTATAGTTGCTGGCTAAGATTGAGTTCATGGGTCTTCCATTTATACTTTTACACATTTACAATGAAAGGCACTTCAGCTCACTCATTCTGACTTCTGTGTTTACTTTTAATTTGTGTTGGCATTCAAGTTTAAGTGGCTTACAAGAAACTATAAAGTCGTATTGCTCCTTGTATATTCTAGCTCTCATTTTTAATAATTTTATGCTTCAGGCTGAAAGATTTCCCTTTAAGTTCTGTGGTGGTGTGCTTTGCATGCAGGAGAAAATGTTGAACATGGATTAGGGTTTTTTTTCCCCCCAATTGTTTACATCAATTCAAAACATAATAAGCAGTTTATTTTTTGTAAAGATAGACTAGGGAGGTCATATAAGGACAGTTGTTTTTGTAATTGTTGGCAGAAAAACATCCTGTGTAATGTGAATTGAGTTTTTGATTTTTAGCTTCCATGGCAACCACAGCCTGATTCTAAAAAAAAGTTTGGAAGTTGTGTAAAGCCGATGAACATTCTCCAGGCAAATATGAGATTTTTTATTTTTGTTTTTAACTGAAAGAAGGGAAGAGGCAGAAGTAAGAAGTTAGAGTAAGGAAAAGCGTATCTTGGAATGAGTTGAGTTGACTAAAGGAGAAATTATAGCATTGTATGCATTTTTCATCTCCTGCTGGTGTCACTGTGGACACATAGAACCCAGAGATGCTTTATTCAGTCAGCAAAGGCCCAAGGAAAAATAAGCAAGAGAAGTGGAGCCTAGGCAAAAGATGCTTGTTTTGTAAGGTCAAGAGTGCTTGAAATATTCTCCCTAAATTCTGTTCTAGTGCAAAGCGTTTTTTAGCTTCATCACGTGTTTAATTTTTGTTTTGATATCATCATGCTCCTTTCCTTTTGTTCTCACCGTATCTTTCTCCCAAATATTAAGATTCTTTAGCTGTGCACAGTATTTTTTCTTTTCTTTCTGCACCCCTGGTGACTGGCACGTGTAGTCTTGTGACTGAAATGTGTGCCCCTTCACAGTCAATATTGATCAATGTGTTTCCATCAGTGAAAGGTTTTGGGATAGAATTAGAAGAGGAGGAAAGGTTTCTGTAGATACAGTAACAGCCATGTGAAATTAACTGCTGAAATCCACCACTGAAGAAATTATGTTCAGTTGTGCAATTAAAATGGGATCCAAACTCTATTTGACTTAAATTGCACATTCTCTGAGGTTTTTTGATTAAAAATTAATTCTGAGATTTTCAGGAAAAGTCTTCAGTTTTTCCTTCTACTTCCCACTGACACCTTCATGCAGCATTTCTTCATGTGATCCATTTTGAAAGACTGTAGCTGTAATTCAACATAACAAGTCTGTCACTTTTATGATTGGGATACATTGGTAACTCTTGAGGGACTATGAAATTTTTTCAAGATAGAATACACATTTGCACCCAGAGAATAAACGCCATGATAAAAAATGGATGTATCAGAAACTCTTATTAGTAGTGTACCTGGCTCAGTTGTCTCTACCATTTAAGTTCTTTATCCTCCCTGTGAATATGTCTGCAGGGGCTTGAAAGGCTCTTCCTTAGTCATGCTGTCCCAGAATCTCTGGGGGATTGAAGGAGGGGAGTATGGGAGGGTTAAAGTGCAGAGAGCTTGGGAACCCAGAAACAAGCTCCATAGTGACAGTTGTCCCTTATAACTGTAAATCAAATGCTGTAAAGATCAGACTTCCCTGTACACTGTGGCTGCTTCATGTTGCTTTGTTGTCCTCATGAATCTAGGCTTAAAGAGCAGTCTATTTTTTTCAGTCTGTAAGAGTTATAGACTGAAAGATGCTGCTTCGAATAATTGAAATTATTATGCAGTAATGGTGGTTTTGTTTCTTACTCAATATCTATATGTGAAAATTGCCAATTATGTAGGGCATAATTATGTAGTAGGGTTATGGAAAGAGAAGAAAGCTCTGCTACAATGGAGTTGAACCTGAGGTCACTCACCTCTGTGTGACATTGAGAAGAAAAAGGAAGTCTGGTAGAGTTTTCAAGGGGTGCAATTCATTATTTTTGTACAATATTTACAAGTGACTGGGTTAAACCTAGGCTTACCTAGTATACCAGTCTAATGAAACTGCTATTGTCTTTCCTTTTTTTTTTGGTAAGTACCTTTTTCTGTTTGGTTATCAACTTCCAGTCTTACGATATGTTGGCCCATATCGAGAAACTGGCCCCTGTCCTATTCCTTTTGTCTTTCCACCTTCCTTTGGATTTTAAAAAAACTACTTGAAAGCTTCATGTGGTATGGCATATGGTGAAAAATCTGATGTCTACTAATAGTTGCTGCTTGTCCCACTTGTTTGGAGGATTCAAAATTGGGATAAAATGAGTCTTGCACTTACACTGAAGCATGAACCAAGGACAGTGCATTTGTATATGCCACTGTGGAAGCACTGTAGGCTGAGGAGACCTCACAGTCACTGGAGTGCAGCAACATGACAGCTGCTTCACTGGGCAACAGGACCAGCTGCTGGAGAAAAACACCTCCTTACTGGTCTTTCTAAGTAGTGCTTCATACTGGGAATGGACGTAGAGAGTTTGTTTTCAAATCTTGTGCTGATGAGCTTGGGCCTTTTGCAATCTCTGAAACAAGTTATTTGGTGGGAAATTAATTGGTGGTTGAACAGCCTTCTGAAGATACCTAAAATAGATTTCCTGCATTGCTGGGACTGGAGATGAAGTAAGGTGGATATAGGAGAGAATTTGAACAAACAACAGTTTCTAGTCTTATCAGAAAATACTGCTTTGTGTTTATAAATGAATGTGTTTTACTGTACACAGGGTACATATCATCATGTAGTATAACCGTATGAATTTAAAATTGTTTTTCTAGATGACCAGCTTATTATTTTATACCTTGTGTGTAGGACCACAGGTATCCTAACCTTTTTGGATATGAAAATGGAAAACAATTAGAGGAAAAATATTTCAGTGACAAAGGACACTAGTACTGGTTCTATGACTCATCCTGATCCCTGCATCTGTACATTAGAGCTTTCCTGCACTTTTCATGTCACAAGTTTATAGATGGATGATTATGTGAGGCACTCTGAGCCCTCACTCATGCCTGTAGTGAGGGCTCTTGAGCCTTCTAGTCATAGCTGGGATTTCAAAAAGAAACCAGCAGGTGATAAAAGAGGATTTAAACCAGAATTACTTCTCTCACAGGCACAGGTAGGAGATAAATCTCATGCGACTAAAAGGGGCTTCCTAATGTAACTTCGTAGCGTTGAGGATTTCTATGAAACATTTTTCTAAGTGAAAGTTTAAGAGGGAAGATACTGTCGGTACAGGAGACCTTATGCTAAGAAAAATAAAGTTGAGGGAGTTGGGGGGTTTGTAACATGGTCTTATTTCTGGAGTGTGTATGGTTTTCTTCTGGTTTGGGGTTTTGATCAGTCATTTAAAAAGAAAGAGACATAGAAGTCCAGGAGCGAGTCCAGCAGAGGGCTACAAAGATGGTTAGAGGACTGGAGCACCTCACTTATGAGGAAAGGTTGAGGGAGCTGGGCCAAAGAGAAGATGGAGAGGGGATGTTATAAATATATAGAACTATTGGAAGGGAGGGTGTCAAGAGGATGGAGACAGACTCTTCTCGGTGGTGCCGAGCAATAGGGCAAAAGGCAATGGGCAGAAACTGATGCACAGAAAGTTCCACCTGAACATGAGGAAGAATTTCTTTACTGTGTGGGTGACCATGCACTGGAACAGATTGCCCAGGGAAGTTGTGAACTCTCCCTCACTGGAGATGTTCAGAAGCTGCCTGGACACAACCTTGAGTAATGTGCTCTAGGGAAATCTACTGGAGCAGGGAGGTTGGGCTAGATGACCTCCAGCCTTTCACCCATTCTGTGATTCTGTGCGAATAAAAATTGTTGCCTGCACCTAAAGTTCCCTGTGGATTTAAGTGTATGTAAATGAGATACATATATTAAAGATTTGCATGTCCACTGCAAATCACACTTGTAGCTACTTCTTAATATTTGGCTAGTATATTCCAGCCATGTACAGCATACTGAGTTGTCGATAGTCTCCTTTTTTCATATGCTGGTGCTTCTTACAAATTGGCAGGTCTGGAGTATTGATGGAAATTGGTTATTCAGGACACAGTTTAGAGGGAAGGCAGCTGCAGCAGAGCATCCACTGCAGTGGTGGGTACACAAGAGAAGCTAATTTATTGTTCTGACAGTTAAACATAGAGAAGTTTCATATTTGAAAAGGCAAGCAAGTATGGTTGTGGGATGCTTTCTAAATAAGTATGTTAATTTTAAAAACTGTATTTTGTAAAATATCTTTTACTGCAGCTGAGTTGCAATGGATTGGAAAGTAGGAAGGAGAATTGTCAAAACTACAAGTCTCAAAGTGTTGTAGTGCTATTCACCAGAATAATGCTGTCATCTTCCAGCTAAAGTAAATCCCAATATGTAATGCTATTTTTTGCTTACTGTGCTGCAGACGCTCCTTGAGTCTATGGTGGACGCAGCGGAAAACCTTTGCCCAAATGTAATGAAGAAAGCTCACATCCGTGAAGACCTGATTGAGGCTAGCACTGAGAAGATTTCCATTCCACGCACTTTTGTGAAAAATGTCCTCTTAGAGCAATCTGGAATTGATATCCTCAATAAAATTAGGTACTTTAAAAGACTAATCTGACAAAATTAGTCATAGAATTTGGATTTGGGGTGTATGTGTGTGTGTTTGTGTAATAGAAGAATTTTGGAATGCTTTTGTGGCTCACAAGAAACTCTATTATGCCATTCAAAGAGCAGGAAATTGCCCTACAGGTCTGGTGAACTTAATTCAGGAGATTCATATATTTGGAATCTCTAGGGATGCAAGATTATTGATGCATGTGCTCTGTTTTACTTAGTAAAAGATTTGGTTTCTGGTGCACAAATAACGTTTTCATGACTGATACATTTTTTAAAACCGTTTTATGGTTTTGGGTAATACTGAATTAATGTAATAGAAGGAAATTGCACTTTTTGCTTTGACTGGTAGCGGTGCTTTGTCTGTTGCTGCATTTGGTCCTGTCCTGTAGCCATAGCAATCACTTTAAAACTTTATATGGGAGTTTTGCACAGCAGACAGACATACTTAAGAAATGGAAACTTGAATATTCAAACCACAAACCTGGAGCAGAAACTGTTACCCTAAATAACTCTTATTTGTCCTTTAAAAAAGAGGCTTTTACCTGACCTTTTACTGCTTTTTTTTCGTATCAAATGTATACCAGAGAATATATTTATGCAGTATAATGTGGTTGACCTGTACTTAAACTTTCTCAGTTCCTTTCAGCTTGATGGAAAAGCATGTCATTTTGTATTGCGATGCTAATATCTTTGCAGAAGAAGAAAACAGTAAGACTTGGAAATTATTTTTACAGAGTACAGCAAAATAGGCAGGAAAAGGTGCTAAAACCTTTAGCTATGCCTTCAGAGTGTTTAAATTGGTTCAAGGAGTCAGTTTTCTTCACTTTAGTCCTATCAAACAAATCTTGACCCCAAGACAATAATACTGGCTTTTCCACTTGTAGGAGCTGGAACTGTCAGTGGGGTGAGGGGGCCACACTGTCACCCTTCCTGCCTTATATTATTTTAAATTAATATCAGTAGCTTAGAGAGATCCCTTCACTGTCATTCTCTTCCCACTGTGGCTTGGCCACCATTCTACCTCCCTATTGCCTTTCCAAGGAGTTCCTTACATTTTTGTCCAGGCTTTCTGCAGCAGCAGTGAAAGACCCACACAGAAATAGCTTTGTTAATCCAAAGCAGCTCAGTCCACACATAAAAAAATAAAATCATGTCACTTGCTGGAAAGTGTGAGGTGAAACATTTGGCCTTGAAAGCAGAGGCAGGAGAGATGGAGCTTCTGGCTGCAGCTCAGGCATATGTACTTGTGAGCTCCAAATCAGCTGCTCTTCACAGCCTGAGTCTTTGGTACTGTCGCCAAAGATGGGACCCCAAGGGAGCAATTCAGGGTACACATTTCCTTGACAGGGAGTTACCAGTGAAACTTAAGTTCAGTGTGCAGGGTGTGTTGGTGTTCTTCGTATATGTGTGTAGGTGGAATGGCTGACATGAAGTTCTTGGGACAGAAAGTGGTTACCTAGAGCAAAAGAAGAAGCAAAGTTGTGATGGAGAACCAGCATTGTACACTTGTCCTTCAACTGTCAGGCAAACACAAGAAAGGAATTAAGGAAATGAATGGATTGTAGTTGTTCAGTGTAGCAGTGTTAAACAGGGAGCACTGTCCTATCCCATTTGTCTGAGATTCATGTTTCTCTGACTTCAGTGGCAGAGTGTTCCTTACTGAGTTTCACTTCTGATTTTTATTCAGCTCTTTTACCCAGATGTTTTCATTTCATCTCATGGAAAACTGTTAGAAGCAGGTTAAATATGGTACAGAGGCTCCTGTGTTTATTGTGTGATTCATGAGTTTATTTCTGAAACCTGCAGTCATGTATCCTGACACCCTCTAATGTTTTACTTCAAATAAAGTGACAGCACTATGGATAATCGTCATACTGTTGAACGTGTAATAAAGACAAAATTCTCCTGCGTGAATTAAAACGTTCTCTCATTTTTAATCCTGACACAGTGAAGTAAAGCTGACAGTGGCTTCTTTCCTGTCTGACCGAGTTGTAGATGAAATTCTGGATGCACTTTCCCATTGCCATCACAAACTGGTGAGTATTTCCCTGGTTGATATCTAATATGCCAGACCTTAACAATGCCATTTACATTCATAACTTGTTCAGTTTCTCCTTTCACAGCTTTATTTTGAAATTGGTCTTATTTTTGTTGACATCCTGACATCATTTGAAATATGATGTTGGGATTCTTGCCTCTTTGCTTTAAGAAAGATGCAACCTTGGAAGAGACTGTATTGTATATTTGTCCTATCATCTTTTGAGCTGTTGTCAGACCTAGAAGTAAAAACACCATCAGGATGCAGCATTGAGTCCTTACTTAAGAACAATGACGGTATTTGCCGTGGTGAGATGATAAGGGTTGGTTGCTCATGAAATGAGAGGTAAGATTTCATTCTTTAGAATTCCTTAGAGACTGCTGAGACCTCGTTCCCTGAACATATATCTTGAGGCTATCTCCGAAATTTAGGTATCCAGTTTGAAAGGAAAGGAACAGGAACATAGGGAAGGAAACAAAGTTTACTACTTGAAGGTGCTGAGCTGTCAGGAGGCACAGATACTTGTTATTATAAAGGTACTTGTTTCATCAAGAGTAGAAGAAATAAACAACCCTGTATCTACGGAAAAATATTTTTACTTCTAATGCAATGGGGGTCTGTAAGGACAATCCAGTACTGTTTGTCATTCTCCTGATTAAAGTTTCTCTTCATTTCTAATTGAAATTTCTCTGGCTTCAACTTGCAGTCATGAATTTTTTCAGATGCTTTTCTCCACAAGATAAGGGAACCATTATATATTTCTCTTTATTTCCTCTTTATGAAAGTCCTCACACACAGAAAACAAATAATTCTTTCTGCTCCCCCTCCTTTCTGTTTTTTTTAAATAAAAGGCTGTGTTATTTGAACATGCATCTTTGTAATACAGAGCAGCATTGTGTAAAGGTACAACCTCTGGTCTCGGGAGCTATGCAGCAGCAGCAGCCTGCTGTGGGAGTGACCACATTAATGAGCTCCAGTTTGTCCTGGAGGAGGCTCAGTTGGCATGAGCAGTGGGCTGTCTCTGTCCAGTGGTATTGCACAACTTGGACATACCCTGATTCTTGCATAGTATGTCATTTCCTCCAGCCTCCAGTGACAATCCTCTGCACTTTCTCCAGCTGTTTTAAAAGCCTCTTTTAAAATTATGGTCTCCAGAACCAGACTGACTATTCCAATGTTTTAACCAACACTGTACACAGGAGCGAAATGTTTTTTCTCCTGATATTCCTCACTCCTTGTATTTACATAGCCAAGAAGATAAGAATTCCATCCTTTCATCAGAGTTTCAGTGGCAGCTCATTTTCAGGGCAGGGTTTGCTAGACTCCTTCTCACTAATGGCTTCTGGATGCTTGGCACTTGTTGCATTTCAGGATTGTGTCCATAGATAGTTGCTAGTTGCTTGTGGTTACTAAGGAATGATTGTCTGTACATTTGATTTGAATTGATTTACTTTATTATCCATTTCTCCTATGTTTCTATTAGCTACAGGTTCCTTCAGGTAGCATAACACTGGTGAAAACATTGAAGAGTACAGATCTCAAAAATGCTGGTAGAGGAACTCCTGTCTAATTTAACACTTAATCTTCAATTGACAGCTGCAACCTGAGAGCTGGCAGCTAGTTCTTAAAACAGAAAAGATTAAATGCACTGAAACAGTTCAGAGCCAGCTCCTTAAGTTGGAGTGTCACCTACTACTAATTCAGCCACCTACAAATGTCTGTGTGTGTTGCACTGACATAGTCGTGTTTGAAGCAACTTTGAAAAATAAACCTTGTTTGAGAAGACCTCAGTTTGCCTAATGTGATGATGATTAGCATTAATTATTATTGTAGCTATTTTAGTGTGCTTGAAGATATATCCATAGGAGCTCTCCAGTTGTTTTTCCTAAGTAGACACTAGTCTCAATGAGCTGTAATTGACTCAGGTCATCTGTTTACCCTTTTTGATGGTTAACAAAAGCGCAATCCACTGGTTGTTGGGAGTTGTGCTGATGTTAAACAGTGGACTACAGCTCTCCCTAGCTGCCTTTTTGAAGGCTTCTGCTGATTTGGGCTAGCTGGTCTTGAAATACTTGCTTTTGACAGGTGTTATTTAATGTTCTCTTTAGTTATCAAAAGAACTAGAAAATATTTCATCATTTTCATGACTGCATGAACCCACTTGCTTCCAAGTACAATCCAGGGTGGTTCACATAACATTCTCTGTGGTCTTAGTAACAGTTTTTGCTATGCAGGTCTAAAAATGGATTCTATTGTTGTTAGAGCTTTTCCCTGTCTATTTCTTCAGTGATACAGAACTGAGATATTTAACAAAGCTGTCCTGCTTTTCCTATAGCAGGTGATAACATTTGGCCATTGAATAATTAGAAAAATTATGTTAACTGAAATTGTACATGCCTTTGTGTTTGTTAATTAAAAAAAAAATGGTTTAGGAGAAAGCTTCCCTTCCACACTTTTATTTTCTTTATAAAACAAACCCAGTGTGAAGATTAGCACACACAACAGAGCTTGGCTTCTGTACTTGGTCTTCTAGGTTCCTGTGATGACTGAAGTTCTGGTTGGGTTCTGTTTGTCTTTTTAAAGTTTGACTGGTGTGTTCTTGTCTCTTATCTTTGTCTCCAGGCTGACCATTTGACCAGACGTGGCAAACCACTTCCACAACAAGAGTCACTGGAGATTGAGTTAGCTGAAGAAAAACCAACTAAACGCTCTATCATCACAGTTGAGGAGTTAACAGAGATAGAACGTTTGGAGGATCTGGACACTTGTATGGTAAGACACATTCCTCAGCCCATTTGGTTAAGTATGCAAGTAACTGGAGGAAAAATTCTTTTCAAAATATCATTGAGCAAATTCATGGTATCAGAAAACTGAAGTTAGGAATTGGCTTCTAGAAGAAATAAATGTTTGCTTGGAATATTTTGTGTCAATTGCAGATCACTGTTCAGCAAAGGAAAAGCTTTTCCCATTTCTTCACTTCTCCTTTCCTTGTACCTTTTCAAGGGCCTTTCCCTTGCATACACTGCTACAGTCACACTAATACAGTAAACATCTCTTCCACTGGCCACAGTTTCACAGAGATTCAGTTGCAGTAATAAAATGGACCATGCTATCCTTTGACAAAATGCTGCTTTCTGCCTTTGTCTTCCTTCTTCTTGACATGGATTCCTCTCACCTGTGACAAAAAATGTTTCTACCTGGAAGTTATGTTATTGACATTGAACAGAAGTTGATTTTTTTTTTAATTAGCTTTTGGATGTATGGAAGGAGTCTTAAAACTTAGAGCTTGGGCTGCAAGTGATCCTAAAGGGCAAGCTTTTCAAAAGTAATTGAGTTAGGAGCGTGAGATCCAGTAAAAATGCTGAACATAAATTGCCTTATAAAGTCCCATGTGTGGGACTATAATAAAAATGACTCCATGCCATAGCACAATCCTTTAAAAGATGTGAATCCACAGGATTGCAAATAAATGAGTTGCTAACTGCTTTCAATCTCAAATCCTCCTCTTCCCAGCTCAGTCTATTGAGGAACTCTACTGTGGACAGGAACTTCAGGGTGTGCTTCTCTATTACAAATTAGTCAGTCTAATAGGTGGTCATGTCTGCAAGGGATGAGCTTTCTTCTCTACCCCCCTACCTGGCTCCTTGGCCATGTGCTTTCAGAAGAAGTTAAAATGGCAGAAAAACTGATTGCATTGTTTTGTAGAAGGTTTGTTGATTCAGCTCCCTGAACAGATGTACTGCAGAGTCAAACAAGTACAGCACACAAGAAGGAGCAGCAGAGTTACTTCTTTCTGCAGCAGCTATCTGTGGGTTTCACTTAGCTATAGAACAAAAGCACACCTTCCTTGGAAATATCAGCTTAAAATAGGTTCTCTCTCTTCCAATCTCCTTTTTCACCAAGAGTTGATTTGATACAATATTTGTCTGAGCATCACAAATCCCTGTCAGACTTGTGGTGTTGATTGCATCATCTGGCTCATCACTGCTACTATCAAGTTCCAGAAGCTTTCTGTGGCCAACATTCAGTAATCATTTTGAACCTTAACTCCTACGGGAGAGAGTCATCCCGGTAACATATGTGGCATCTGAGTCCTGTACCTGTAAATTAGTTTTTGCATGCTGGTTTCGTATACAGAAAAATAAGGTAAGGACTCATTTTGACACTCCACTCTCCACCTTTAAATTTATTCTTACAGCCTGTTAAGGATAATAATACTGGAAATCTAAAAAATAGCTCCTGTCTTTATCTCGTATCACCATGGTTATATGAAAGCATCATATCAACTCTGCTGTTATCTTTCATTTTGGTCATATTAAAATAATGGAAATGTGATGATACTTACGCTCTTTAGAAGATGCATTAGATGCTAACTGTACTTATATTCAGAAATGTTTGTATCTGTCTTCATTGTCTTCATCCACTCTCCTCTTGCATAGAGATTCAAATACTTTTGTGACACAGATTCTCTTCAATATCTAATTTCTGAAGAGAATGAAGCATCAAATAAACATGAGACAGTAATCTCAGTCAGTGCTAAAAAATCCATTTATTAAAAACTGTAATCCATCTTTGAGAGCTGCTTTTTGGATCTTGGCTGCAAATTATGTTGGTTGCTGTTGTAAAAATATATAGATAAATAGATGGAATCATGAAATAGTTTGGGCTGGAAGGGACACTAAAGATCATCTGGTTCTGTGAGCAGGAACACCTTCTACTAGGTTGCTCACGGTTGCATATAACCTGGCCTTGGATAGGGGCCAGGGATGGGGCATCCACAGCATTTCTGGGCAACCTGTTCCAGTGTCTCACCACCCTCACAATAAAGAATTTCTTTCTAATATCTGATCAAACCCCACCCTCTTTCAGTTGAAGCCATTTCCCCTTGTCCTATTACTACATGCCATTGTAAAATGTCTCTCGATGGCTTTCCTGTAGGCCACCTTTAGGTACTGGAAGGCTGCTGTAAGGTCTCCCAGGAGCCTTCTCTTCTCCAGTCTGAACAACTCCAACTCTCTCAGCCTGTCTTCATAGGAGTAGTGCTCCAGCCATGTGATTATCTTTGTAGTCCTCTTTTGGACGCGCTCCAGCAGGTCCGTTTCCTTCTTATGTTGGGGATTCTACTGCTGAACACAGCTCTCCAGGTGGGGCCTCACCAGAGCAGAGCAGAGGGGGAGAATCAACTCCTTCAACCTGCTGGCCACGTTGCTTTTGATGCAGCTCAGGACATGGTTGACCTTCTGGGCTGTGAGTGCACATTGCCACATCATGTTGAGCTCCTCATCCACCAGCACCCTGAAGTCCTTCTTCTCAGGACTGCTCTTAATCCATTCTCTGCCCAACCTGTATTTGCCCTTGGGATTGCCCCAACCCACGTGCAGGGCCTTGCACTTGGCCTTGTCAAAGTTCACACAATGAGATAGCCCCAAAATGCTGAGCAATACAGGGATTTTTACTGAGCTGGTGCTCTCACTGAGTTTTTTGCAACCTAAAGCATGTTAAGAATGTATCTTCTGTGCGGAGTTAGTACCTTCAAAGACAGCACTTTCCAAATGATATATTTTGGCTGTGGAAAAATTCTATGGATTTCAGACATTCTCTTGATAAAAATAATGTGATTTGTGGCAGCATTTAAGTGTTGCACAGGTATTTGCGTGGAAATGAGGAACCTTCTGAAAGGAGCATCAGTGAATGCTTTGTGAGCTGGTCAGTGCAAGAAACAGATATGTTGCTGAGAAATTCTGCTAGAAAAAGAAGCATATGGTTTTAGGAACTATAATTATGGACCTAACTCTCTCAGATTAATTTTAAATGATAAATAGCTATTTAGATCTTACTTCCAAAATGGCATTAGTCCAGAATGCTGCCTTGTTTGATCGTTGGAAATCCCTAGCCCTTACCAAGTGTGATGATAAAGCAGATCTTGGCCTTTTGAGTAGATGGTGCACCTGGCTGTGTGTTCTGCAAACCTCAAACCTGAAACCTTGAATTGCAGCTCAGTATTATGCTTGTTTGGGAGTTTAATCTCCCATTGCCAAAAAAATTTGGAACATGGGATGAGTCTGATCGTGTTGCTGAGATGCCAGGAAAAACTTGCCTAATCTAAGCCCTGTCTATCAGCTTGCTCCAGCTAACTGTCAAGATGTCTTGGGTAGAAGGAATTTTGGTTGTATAGGAGAGATACTGAGCTTGGACCACCCTTTGAGGGGAGCTGGGTTTTGTTCCATTTGCAAAATGGCATTCATTTTGCAAACCCCGTTATCTTCAGCAAGGCTGGTCACTTTGTTCTTGTTTTCTTCAGCAAGCCTATTTAGCATCAATATTCTGGCTGAGGTAATGTATACAGCATTATGTTGTTATTCACCAGCTCCCCTTGAAAAAAAAAAACAAAACTGGATCTGGCTTCAGTTTTGACTCTATGATTACAGATAGATTATATAGCACTGAAGCTAGGTGAATGACTATGAGTGAGGTAGATATATAGGTAATAAAATACTTATGAGCAATTTGCTTTTATATGGGGTTTGAAAGTGGAACAGAGAAAAGTTTGGAACACTTGGGCTGGCAGCATAAAGATCTGAAACCTCCAGTTCTGGTGACAGAGTGAACAAACAGGCACTGATGTGTTTCAGAGCCTGCCCACATACTCGCAAGCAGGGTACAGAGTGGCTGTGGCTGGGAGGATTTCCCTGACGTAGTAGAAAGTTGCTATCCATCCGCTTCAAAGTTAGGTGTAAACAGCACAGACAAGACAGAATGAAATATCACAAATGGGCCCATGAAATCCACCACTGAAAAACAGACTTTTAAATGTTATTACTAGTATTTTCTGTTGCGAGAATCAGGACTTTCTGAATACCAAACTGTGCAGTTAACATTTATTAGCTTCAGCTTAGGGTTTGTTTCTCATCCAGCCTTTAAGAGCAGCCTGAGAGCCCATAATATGAAAGACTTGTCAGTCACACCAGAATTTGCTAGTCTGTTAAATGAGTTGTGAAGAACACTGGGAGTGATTGAGTTGGTCCAGCGTAGGATGTGACTGCCGGAACATTATGCATCTGAGAGTTTCTGATCTCTCTGAGCTGCAGTACAGTCAATTGATGCTTCCCTAATCTACAGCTGTCTTAGTTGTCTACATTTAATTAGAGCTGCATTGATGGTAATAAGTCTTTAGATAGAAGCTGTGTGTAAGTAAGATGGAAAGAAAAATCTTCATGCAGAAAATTACTTACCGTTCTCAGGTTAAAGGAAAAACCATGGCCTGCTTTTCAGAGCTTAGACTCAATCATGAATTAACTTCGTAAAATACTTTGGTTTGTCTAAATTTTTCTGTGTGTATATAACAAGTATGACACATTTTAAACTCATACATGCATTGTAAAACTTACTTTAATAAAGTACCCTTTTTTACTGAGATTGATCATCATGTATCTCGTTGTGTGTTATTGTGTTGGTAGATACTAACTGATTTTTATTTGCATAATGCTTCAAGCTGTACTTTATTCTTTTATAACCATTAGTTCTTTGCAGAAGTAAGAGATATTATATAATGTTCAATTCCCCATCAAAAGGTAATGGAGCGTCTTTGTTAGATTGTGTTTAACAGTTATGTTGTCAACCTTTTTGGCTTTTTTAGCTGTTTGAATATTGTTTTTGCTTCCAGAATACTAAAGGGAGATCACTAGAGTTGAGCCACTATTTAAAGACATTTTGAGAGAAATAGCTTTGTTTGCTAAAAATCCACATACCCATCTTCTAAATATCTGTTTCAGCAATATAATTTTATTACTGTGGGTAGTAACAAGCAAACAGACAGGATGAGTATTGGATTTAGGGCAAAGAAGAGGTTATTTTCATTATGAAGAGGTATGGTAGGAAATTGTTTGAAACATGTAAAAAAATTGTAGCTTGTAATACAGAAGTTTGCTTATAACTCTTCTTTAAAGCATTTCGGTGTAAGATTGAAATGCTTGGATAGTAAACTACACTTGAAAAAAAGCTTGTGGCTTATAGAAAGGACTACCTGCAATGAATATTGAATCTTAGCTGTTTTTCATCTGTTTCTAATTTCAACCACAGAAATTGTTCTGTGACTTTACTGGAGAAAAGTTTTTAAAAAACTGATTAACATATTAAAGTTTTAGTCTTTATTGATCAATAGATTTCATCTGTACAGTAGAGAAGAAAATTTGCAGAAGTAACAGAACACTGGTGGGTTGGTGGTGTATGTTTTTTCCTGGGAGTGTACTAGCTAGCCATTGTCAAAGACATAGCAGATGAGTCCAGTATCCAGGTGAAGACTTAGCACCCTGTGTGTTCTGAAGGACAAGGAGTGTATGGACCTCAGTGTTTTCAGAGAAAAGGGAGAAATGGCACTCACCACACCAGAATTAAATTTATTTTTTAGAAAAAGGAAAAAGAAAACTCCTAAAGCACCACCTGAAGGCTTTTCTCTCCCCTGCCCCCATAGCAAATTAGAATTAAAATAACAGAAACCTATTCTGTTGCTTTCACTGGCAGAAGGAGAAGATCATGGCACAGACTCAGGCACAGGTGCAGTGATACTGTAGGAAGAAAAATTAAAGTAAAGGTTCTCTGGTGTGCCCTGACATACTACCACATCTGATTCTTGTTGCTCATTTTTTACCTGCAGCAGAATTGTCTCAGGCACAGAGAGTCAGCTTTTTGGATGAAAGACTGAACACCTACTGCAATAAAACCCTGTTTCCTGTTGGACTCCGTATGTTCTCCTGCGCTATAAATAAAGCTCTAGCTCTGTGACTGACTTAATCCAGCAAAAATCATTATTTTTGCTGAAAAGAGCATTTCCACTTTCCCCTGCACACAGCTAGCACTTTTCTGCCCACACCCTTATGCTTGTACTGGTGTTCACACAGCCTCACTACAAACTGGCTGTGGGAATTGATTCAGCTGACAATTAAGCTTTTTACAGAGGATTTCTTTCCCAGGTTAGTTTACAGACTGACTAGTCCTCTGGCTGAGTCCACAAAACAGATCCTGAGCGGCAGGAACAAGCAGACAGGAATGAGGGCAAAGGCAGCAGCCTGGATGAATGCTGGATTAAATTGATTGTGACACTTGAGTTTCTCTCTTGTATGCATTAGCAGAAATGGGCCTTTGATGTGTAGTAAATACAGCACTCTGTGGGAAGCTAGAAATTGGCATTATGGTATGTGAGAGCATTCTTGGCTTCTGAAAAGGCTCCATCCCAGGCATGCAAGCAAATCTACTGCAGTGGGAGTCCAGTAATATTTGACTCACCCCAAACTAGGACAGTTTATAAAAATATCACCCAGAAGGAGCACAGCACAGTGCCAGTGTCCTCCCTAAGCCTTTTCCTACACGTGGAGAAAATAAAATTTTCTCCCTAGTTGAGAAAATAAAATAAAAGGGGAGCCAGTGTGGTCCTTTTACAGAACCTGCAAATGTCTTGTTTATTTGCAAATTGTGTGTTAGCCTCACCATTAGTATTATGAATACATTAACGTCAATTGTGAATATTTGTTATCTGTCGTTTCCTGGGTTCCTTTACATGTAGTTTTGCAGCTTCCTCACTGCCTGTTGAGGTCTTTATCTGTGTTTATTCAATGTCTGTTACATGTATAGACTACAGAATACAGGCTTATGAGGGGTTACATGTTCACAGCTTAAATGCTCTAAAAGAAACCTTGCTTTCAATGTCTCTTCTTGGTCTCTGAGTGAAAGGAGATGATGGATAATTGATATATATTTGGTTTTTCTTAAACCAACTGAGATTTCTTAGTCAGAATTCAAAGCTGTTTTTCATAGTTTTGGGTACATTATTGGCACAACCTGAAGTAAATGAAGAACATCATAAACTGTCTCTAATAACAGTACTCCATACTTGTTTAAGAAAAAAAAAGTAGTGTAAAATTGGAGGCTGTTTTCTGCTTGGGTTAAAACGAGAATTTTGGAATGCAGCTGCTGGGTACTCTGTTTGTGTGGTGACACTTCTGTATCAAGCGCTTGTCTTCCCATAATACTGATGCTTTGTTTTGCTCTAGTGGACACAGATTTGTGTTGAGGATGGAGGGGAGGGTATGTAGTTGTTGTGATTTAAGCCTCGCAGGCAGCTAAACACAAAGCTCACTCTCCCTCAGTGGGATGCATGACAGAATCAGAAAAAAGATAAAACTCATCATTTTATATAAAGACAGTTTAATAGAACAAAAAAGGAAGGAAAAATAGTAGTAATGTTAAAAGAATATACTAAATAAGTGATGCACAATGCAGTTGTTCACCACCTCCTGGCTGATGCCCAGCCAGTCCCCAAGCAGCAGGCCACCACCCCGTGACCAACTTCCCCTGGCTTTATAAGCTGAGCATGATACCATATGGTATGGATTGTCCCTTTGGTCAGTTGGGGTTAGCTGTCCTGGCTGTGGCCTTTCACAACTTCTTGTGCACCCCCAGTTTCCTTGCTGAGAAGCTGAAAAGTCCTTGACGTAGTGTAAGCACTGCTCAGCAACAATTGAAAACATCAGCATGCTATCGACATTGTTTTAACGCTAAATCCAAGGTACTAGGAGCCAGTCGATGTTCAGCACAAACAGATACAGAATAATTTTTCCACAGCCTCTGTTTGTAAGAACCTTCTTGTTATTTCCCGTGGTAGATTAGCAAGAGCTCCTTTGGAGTAGTTCTTGCCAAAATCTGTACTCTGGGATCTTTTGCAGAGGCACAACAGCAAACAGCATGAGAATAACCTCTGATAATGCTGTTACTGTAGCATACACCTGTCTGCAGCCTTGATGTGTCTCAATTCAGTTAGTATCTGGCAACTGTTGTCTCAAATGGTTGAGATGTTTTCTGTATAGGTTGCATGGTCCTTTCTACTGCTTTTTGATTCTTCCAGCAACTCAAATGAATAACTTGGCATGAGATACTTATATGTGTTTTATGGGAGAGTCTTGTTTACTCAGAAATCTGGAGAACCTACTGAAAATAGCACATGCATGAGTCTGTCTCACTAAGACTGCTTCATGGTTCCCACTTCATGCAGAAGAACATAAGGCTTGCAAATTTTTGCTCTGCAAAATTGATACCTCATATTGCAGGGATAAAGAACAGTTGCTCACAGGAAGAGGTGAAAGAAAGTCTTTGTTAGGGCAGGAAGTTATAGAGTACTGTTAGATTTTGCTATATTTTGTCAAGGAAAAGGAGGTTAGGATGAGATGGGTTACCAGAATGGGAACTTCAAAATAGATAAATAAATAAAATCAAATATACATAGTGCCAAAAGACTAGAAGACGGCTTCCAAGTTATGAAATCTCATCCCTCCTGTCATTGACAACTGCATCACACAGCCCTATTCATGAATCTGTCAGGCTTACTCTCAAAACATCTTTCTGTTAGACTAGAGGAGAATTTAGAGTTAAACAGATGCTTTCTTCTGGTGTTCTTTAGGTCAACTAAAGCCAAAGTGGTGGATTTATCTCTGCAGTGAGATCTTATCTCATGTTAGTAAAGATTGAATTACTGTGAATTTTTGAGGTCAGTAGTGACAGGATTAGAATACTGATCTGAAAGCAAAACCACTAAAACTGGTGAAAAAATGTTCAAGTAAACAGATATTAAAGAAAACTAAAAGAAAAGAGGAAGAGAAAAAGACAAAGTGATTGAAAACTCAGGTTAGTTTCATTCAAAGTTGATCAGAACCTCTTTTTATTTTGTACAGTTTAGTGGTGCGTCATTTCCAATGCCATACTTATTGGTATTTAGATATACTGTATTTAGATACTCCTGGGGTAGCTCGTGTCTGCTACTCTCTGAGAAACTGCAGAATCCAGTGCCTTGTTGCCAGGCAGCACATAATTCTATGCTTGTGGGTGAGCAGTCCTGCTTTGCAGGGTAGGCTTCTTCCTCCTCTTTCATGGTGTTTCTGTCATTCCCAGGCTCATGTGCTGTCTCATGACTGTCTGACCAAGCAACATTATTTGAATCATGTGTTACATTTAGGTGTTGTCACTCCATAGATCAGCTTTTGAGTTTTGTCATCCTCTCTTGGGTAAATATGATTGACCTGCTCTATCAGTTTGTTTCAGAAAAGGAACTCAAATACTCTACTCAAGTATTTCTGTTTCTCAGACAGGGTCTTAGAATATTTGCTAGTTTCCTGTCAAGATATTTCCTGTTTTCAATAGGGAAATATCTTGACGTAGTAATTCCTGACTGGACTTAAAGTTCAGAAAGTTGACGGTTTTTTTTTTAGTATATCTCAAAGTGTCTGTGGAGTATAAAGATTTACTGTGCATGCTGGAAAGATGTCTGAAGCAAATTTCAGTGAGAAAAGAACAACAGCTCAAGTATGCCTGGGTTTTCAGGAGTAAAGCTTCCCATCATAATTCTGAGCACAGTCTACTAGTCCACTTCTCCATCCAGGGTGAACTGTATCTGATTCATTGTGATAAGTCTCCTTGTAACATTTCTCCTATCAAATGTCAGTGCAAGCAATGCATCATCTGCCCCCAAAGGGTCTAACAGTGGGGGCAAAATTACTGGTGTTTTCTGCCTGGATGACTACTTTTCCTTTTGGTAGCTGTTCACTTCAGGCTGTTGGAAGGAAGGAGAGATGTAGAAGCTGTGTTGGTTCTCAGTCCTGGGAAGCTGAAAGGCAGACAGGTACAGCAGTTCTTATTCCCAAAATCATAGAATGGTTTGGATTGGAAGAGACCTTTAAAAATCATCTAGTTCCAAGTTCCCCTGCCATGAGCAGGGACATCCTTCACTAGATCAGGTTGCTCTGAGCCCTGTTCCAACTGACTTGAACTTCCATTCAGGAGTATGTTGCCTCAGAGTTGCTTTTATGATATGCTTGCCCAGGGCACCTGATACATGTGATAGCTGTTTTTAAAGAATTGCCTAAGGATATCATAAACGGTTGTCCACCCCCTCCATATTTGCAGAGTTTAAGAGGTTTTTATTTGTACTATATGGAAGATTAGATCACGAACAAAGTAATTTTTGCATCATTGTTTGCCAGCTGAAGGTAATGAACAATGACAAGCAAGCAGGTTGTGGTGACTTGAGGTAGTTTGTGCCATCAGACCTGCTGCAACTCTCTGTTCTACACTCAGTTTTTAACTAAAAAAACTATAAAAATTAAAGTGGTTGGAACTATCCTTTTTTATTATCTTGAGGCCCAGCTGATGTAGAAGATGCTAGTATCTTCATGAGCAAGTAGAAAAGAGAACTGATGATATGGAGAATTGCTTTTTCTCTTGCAGGTGGTAATTTCAGGCAGAATTCCTTGCAGGGTACTAATTCAGAACATGAAATTAAACATTCAGCTTCATAGTTTTAGGAACCACTCAGTTTAGTTTATGCATCTGATTTTTTACTTTTCATAATAAAAGCTTTGACTGTTTGTATGCAGTTATGTTTATTAGCGGGAATTTTACATGACTTGAAAGATACAAGCGCAGAATTATTAATTAAAAGAATATATTAAAATGCTTGATGAAATATCACAGAGTACATGAGCCATATCTCAGCAAGTAGAAAAGCAAAAGTTTCTTGGCTAGTAAAATAAAACAAGCTCAAGGGCAAATCTATTGAGCTTATCTTACTGCAGTGCTACTCCTTTTCTTTCAGAAAATGTTTCTGTACAAAGTAATTCTAAAGGTCAGGCCGATTTAGATGAGATTAATTGAATTAATTCAGAACTATAGCACTGAATTAATTCAAAACCACTTCTCTTAAAATTCAGCTCTTGGAGAAGTAAATAAACATTTCCTGAAATTCCTATATGCATTATTTGTATATCATATTTATTTACACTATATATATTTATAGATAGTATTTCCATATAGAGGACAGAACTCTGACAGATAAAGTTAAGGACTAGATCCTCTGTTGATGTAAAAATGCAAAGCTGCTACATTCAGGACAGTTGTATCTAAAAACAGCAGCCTATTGCAGCTTGGCTTTGGTGTCAAAAAAACATGTTAGGGTCTTTGCTCTCCTGTCTGCTGTAAAATACTCCATTAGCTGTCACGCATTTAACTTTCCAAGGGCAATGGCACTCGAGGGGAGATTCTAAGGACACTGATTCAGGTTACCATCACTGCTAGTGGGAAGTACATAGCTGAATTTCTGAAGCCATGCTTCAGGATTTTACCCTGAAAATCATGTCATAAAATCTTCTGTAATTGAAGTAAGCAATACCAACTTTCTAGTTTCCAAGGTTTTCTATACAGATGGTGAGGCACCTGCATGTGCAAAGATTCATATGCGAAAAACAGAGTTGGTCAGTTTACTGCTCTGCTTTATAAAGTATACCTGAAGATTTTTATTTTTTTCAATGAGACAACAGATGTGTGACAGCTGTGTCAAAAGGAGTTAGGAGACTAAAAGCAGCATGGGAAATGTTGATTGACTGAAGGAGTGTCATGGCAGCTTTGCAGGTCATTCCTTACAGCAAAAGAAAACAGCAGGATTTGCGATAAAATTCCCTGTTTTCTTATACCTCTTTCTTAAAAAGGCATACCCCACAAAATACATATAGCTGAAATGGTATAGCACTGATTAAAAATGTTCTGTAAGAATCCTTTAAAGTGTTTTTTCTGACATCTCAATTCCCAGTGGCACATTGTAAAGATTCCCCAATGCAACTTTTGCTTTTGTTTGGGTTTAGTTTTCTTGGGATTTTTGGTTGTGGATTGGTGTTTCATCTCAGCAATGGCCCATGTACACTTGGAGGCAGACAACCTTATTTTCAATTATGCTGAGAGCAAACATAAGCGTTGAGTGGCCTCATGGTCTGTAGCACTTCAGGGGTCCAAAGACTGGCATTAGCTTCCCTGTAGAGCAGCCAGATTCCTTGGTGACTTCAGGCAAGTCCCTGAGTCTTAGCTTTGCCTAATGATGCTTCCTTGTCTAAAGTGTTGCCTGCTGTGTGCCTCCTTCTCCTTCCTTGCTCCCCACCCACAAGCTCTTTAGCACCTTTTAACTTTTAAGTGACTCAGTAGTGGCACTAACTTTGGTGAGATCACTGAAGTCTGGAAGGTAGGAGTTTCCATAAGCCCTTGTTGAATCAGGACCATAGACTGTAAACTCCCTCAAAACCTGAGGTTGTTTCCATTTATATGTGTGTTACTTTGCACTTTAGCCCTAATCACATTTCCAGCTGCTTGTAGAATATAAATAACTTTCCTGCTTATGCATTAAATACACAGAAGCCAGTGGAGTATTGCCATGAGTGCTATCTTAAAGAGAAACCATGTTGCAGATTTATTTTTTTAAGTGGGCTGGAGAACTTTTTTTAAGATTGTTTCAGTTTTCAGATATTTATCAATGGATTCTGCAGTCTCCCCAGCAATCTCTGAGCAGCTATAGTGAACGGTAGTACAGAAGATGGGCAAGAGAAAAGAGAACATAGATTCTGACAGAGAAATTGAGTAAGAGTGTATGTGTATGTGGGTAGCATACAAAAATGAGAGTAATGAGGAGTTTTGCCTGAATCACTGTTAGCTGAGAGCTCTTGTATAAAGCCAAAGTTTCTGAAAGTAAAAGAAAATAAAGACAAAAAACCTCAACCAAACAAAAAAAACCCAACAAAACAAAACCTCAACAAACAAACAACTAACACTGGGGATAGTAGGAAAGTAAAGGAGAGGAGCTGTGTGCAAGAACACGCAGCACTTTCTTGTCCAGAAGTTTAATACAGACTGTGACTATTGACTTCTGCCGCAAACACTCTGCACTGTTGTTACAGCAGCAGTTCCCATTCAACCTGGAGACAAACCCATACATCTAATAATTGTTTTTCTTAGTCTAAATCAAAGAGGACCATGACTGGTCATGAGCCATAGAAGAGGTGGGACATGGCATTGCATCATTTCATATGATGCTGTGCTGCTTTCTTATCATTTCTGAAGGGAAGAGCAAAAGTTATGCATTAGTAATGGAACAGCATTCCTCTAATATGCCAAAAGTGCTCGAAAGTCTATGCCTCTAAACCTCCTTATGGGAAAGAGAAATGCTGTTGCTTTGGAATAGATTTATTTAAACCTCGGGAGAACAAACTTGCATCCTTTTTCATTCCTTCAAGAGAAGCTTTATTTTATTTTCCTTGCTTGCCTGCTTTCACAACAAACTGCCAATTTTCAATTCAGAATCTTCCTTCAGACTGGGAAATAACAGAATTACATTTTTTTTTATCTCGCTACTGGTGCCAGCAAAATGAAAAAAACTCAGCACATTGGGACAGCAGGTGTCAGGTTGGCACCATTGGTGAGTGCCATATATTGGAAACAAATGTCAGAAAACCTGAATTTGTCCCAATATAGATCAAACAAGAGAGATCGCATCCTTCTCTGGTTGTCCTCTGGAAATACAAAATGTGTAGCACCTCCAAATAAAAGGGATTTTTACCTCATTCCTGCATGTCACCTCTCCTGCTAAGATTTCCGAGTGTTTTGGCTTTAGTTTTCTTTATTTTGGTGGTTTCTGGTTTTGCCTCCTTTCCTGAGAACTGCTATTGCTTTGTCTTCCCCATTCATATTCTTTTTTCTTTCTTTTTTGCTGCATGGAGACTCTCTGCTGTACAAGTGTAAGTATTTTTTTAGCTCTGCTGTTTCTGGCCTACTTGTTTATGTTTTTGTGCTCCATTTACCTCTGTACTGCCTTGTGAGTCTCCTGGGAGACTGTACTGCCATCCATCTGCACCTACAAATGAAATAGGCAGTGGTTCAGGGATGAGGCTGGATTTACAGAAAGGTTCAGCTAACATAGCATCTGAATTTAAAGGATCCCTTGGCTTTAATACCAAACCAAAGCAGAGTACTGATGTTGGAGGTGTAAGCATAAATGTTACTGCCCAGAAGGAAAATCTATTGATTTGGTTTTATATTCAAGCATCATCCAGTTTAATGAAAGAATAGTCCTTAACACATTCTTGAAGCTGGAAAAACGTGCACTGTTTTGCAGGAAGGAGGGTTGAAGGGAGACTGGTTGGGGAGCTCAATTTGAAGAGGGAGCAGCAAGTTGCTCATTAGTTTGTTTGAAATCTTTTGAAAGGGAAGTGACAGCAGGGTCACAGAGCTTCCCTGTATCTAATAGGATTGAATTTAAATTACTTTGGAGTAGGAGGAGAAAAAAGTGGAAATAAGCATGTCCCTCAGCGCTGAGAATAATTCCAATTATCTGTATAAACAAGGAAAATAGAGTATCTGAGACCCTGTTGCTAAAAGTACATTGCTTTCTAGCATTCAAAACAGAGTGATTTTAGTTGATCTTTTTAATTCCCAAGGTACTAGTGTTCCTCCACAGTTGGTAATATAATTTCAGAAAACTCCAGAGAGCTCAGATAGTTTTGAGGGGAAGGCAATCAGAAGGTAGGAATCTGGGAAAGTGATCATGGGAAGAGATCTTGGGAGTTAAAAGTTAGCATGGACACCGACAGTGTCTAAGTAAGCCCTTATTTGGGAGCGTAGTAGAAATTTTGCTGGTTCCCATCTACTGCAGAGGGGTACATTCATGAAGCCATCTCCAGAGACCTCTGTGGCATAGGTGCACCCAGACTTCCAAGAGGTCCTCTCAAAATCCAGAGATGCAACTAATATTTTCATTTGTTCTGCCAAGCAGCCTACAGTGTGCTCATGGAAAAGTAGTCAAAACAAGGAAGTGGTTCAGGAGGTGGTCTGCAAGAATGGCAAGTTTCTGGAAGTTGTGGAAGAAGTGAAAGAGGGGAGGTTGATACTAATAGTTATTCCTCTGTAAAAGCCATGAGTGAAACACAAGGCAGGAGAACCATGTTATGCTTGTGGGGCCAGAGGTGGTGGGAAGGCAGAAGGTCTGACAAAGCTGAACTGCTTCCATGAGCTATGGAAATCGGGGCTGGGGGGTTCAGATATCTCCTCTAGGAATGACATGTGCACTGCTGCTGTAGCATACTGTGCGGTGGCTGAGATGTTAAGCGGAGATTAATCCTAATATTTTGTAAAAAGAGCGCACTGGCCTATTTAAATTAATGCTTTGACCCATTTCGCTCTGTGTGTGATCTAGAAGTTCACTTGGCAAGAAGCCTTTCATCTGTGCATTTCCTAAACAGGCTAGAAAACAGAAGGGTTTCAAATAAAATTGTATGTAGAGCTGTTATTCATGCTGTTAAAGCAAATGGGAAGCGTCTCTATCCCTCTGCCTTTATCCCCAGCAACCAAGCTGCTGATGGATGATGCCAAGCTGACAGTAAGTTATAGCAGTGATCAGCACGAGCTCTTCAGGGTCATCTGGGGGCATTTTCTTGTCTGGGAAGGAAGATGAAATCACTGTTCCTGGCTGTTGGAGATGTATTGAGAGCATTTCAGTCCTTGCACACGAACCTCAAAACTTTCCGTGTGCTGTTTTGCATTGGTGCCCTGGGCTGATGCAGCTCTCAGGTTGTCTGTGTTCATCCAGGAGCCACTCTGAACACTGGCCATGGCTGTGCAGTTACTGAGTGATGAGAGGTCTCTCATCATCTTCATTTTCTGTCCTGCTTTCTGATCTTCTTTAGCACAAGTTGCTGTATTATTCTACTAGATGTAACTTCCAGTCACATCACCAAAAAAAATTAGAAACAGACCAAAATGCATGCAAATATACCTTAACAAGGGAAATGGGCTATGTCTGGAAATAAAACCAGGACTACTGATAGTGACTCCTAATTGCTGTCCCCCAAATGCTGAGCTGTTTCAACTCTTCCTTACAAGAGGTGTGGATGCCTTTGGTTGTTTCAGGTTTCATGATGGATCAGCAGCTGTTGAGATGTGCAGTTCAGAGGCTGCCCAGCTGCCTACCTGTAGCACAGTCCACTGCAGTTTTGGCTGAAAAAGTTCAGTACCTCTCCAGCCACTTGCTGTTGAATACATTGCATTTAATTTATTGGTAACTCTGAAAGTAGTGTCTGAACTTTCAGCAACATTTCACCTGCTCATTAATGTGAGAGTAAGTCCCCTCAGGTGGCCAGCTACTTCCTGGCTGATCTTGAAACTATTGTGTCATTTATGAATGGTTGTCAAATGTGGAAGTGGAAACCTGCAACAGCTGAAGGTATCTTTTTTCCCCAATGACATGCATGGCAATAAAACCAGAACTCTGTTGCCCAGGTAGTGCTATCACTGCCTGCTCTGTAGTCTTCAAGTCCTTTTCTCATCTTGAGAAGATGGGTAATAGCTGTTCTGTCACAAAATCTGCCATAACCCTGAGCGTGTGAGTAGTGGCATAATAATCCTCGTAGCTACTTAGGAAGTATGAATTCAGTACATGCAAGTCTATGCACTGAATTTTCCATACATAAAAACTAGTGAGTGTTTACCTTAAATAGTTCTTGATTTACCTGAAATGTCAGTGCCAACTCTGGTTTTTCCAGCTTATATAAAATTGATGCTGCTAAATTTTATTAACAATTTTGTTAATGAGTTGCAAGCTATAACAGCTTCCTGACTGATAGTCCAGAATTTGAAGCCACTAAGCTTCAAGACTAGCAAGTAAATGGAAGTATATGGATATCACTAAAGCCAGAATGTACAACTCTACCACGAAAGGGGACCATTTTTACAGAAGCTGAGTCATTTTAAATTCACTCTTAAGAAAATCTGCAGGTCAACCTTTAAACAGAAAGTGTTACGATGCTGAGCTATTTTAAGAGGTTCAGAATTGGTGATACATGCATTTCCTGTAGCAAAACTACCTCTCTTGCCATTCCAACTTTCAGAAGAGTTCAATCAAGGAAAGAAGGGCAGCTTTCTTCCAAAATCAATAAACTTGGCTCTTAAGTCTGGGTATTTGTGCTCTTAAGGCAGCATATTCTTTTTTTTCTGCGAACGTGATGATGAGAAGTGAAGTAGCACGTAATTCAGTAACTATGTTGAGTGTATGCTGAAGTAACTTTCCACCTATTCCCAGCATATCTAAAATCCAGAGAAGTCATGCGTCTGCTGCAGATAACTGCTCACACTGACATGGTATTTTTGTTTTTTGAAGAAGGGCCGTGTGCTCCAAAGCTCATTTTCCTAGGAAAGTTTGGTGAGCTCTATGGTGGTGTCCAGAGGCATAGTTTCGCAGTAGCATGTCACTAACAAACGAACTGAGGACGTGTATCTTGTGTCAGAAATAAAAGCTAATACAAGGGGGAGGCTATTCCTGGTATTGTCATTAACAGTGCAGTACTGGACAAAGTAATTTAATATTTTGTCCCTTGTGATCTCAAATATAGAGGTGAGGTTTTAATAGTTCCATTGTGGAGGTCAAAGACTTAATGGAAACTTGGACAGTTTCCATAATCATCCTGTGTACAGCCTACAGTTTTAATGAGAACACTAAACTACCTCTCTGATTCTGTTCAACATAAGTTGAACAAAACATCAGTTTAGAAAAAGTTCTGAGGAAAAAAACCTATTCCCTTCTGATGTTAAACACAATCAGATCTTGAAATGACTCAGAGCCTTGAAGAACTGATTTGTTGTCATTTCTTCTGTCCCCTAAAGTAATTTTTGTTTTGTTTTATGTTGATAGATGACTCCTAAATCAAAAAGAAAAAGCATCCACAGTAGAATGCTCCGGCCGGTGTCCAGAGCTTTTGGTAAGTGAGAATTTCATAAAACTATTTTACTTCTGTACTTACCTGAGGAAGTTCTAGGTAATTCTCCTTCCATCTGGACTGCATTTGAGGCCCACACTGGCTGCTTTGTTTTGTGACTCTGCTAGTGTGTTTGATAGTAAATAGTTGCTCACAGTGCTCTATCTGCTCACAGACATGTTGTGACTGAGTTCTCTAAATGTGCTTATAATTGTTTGCCACAAAAGAGAGAAATGGCATTGTCTTTTGTTTTAAATATCATGTTAAATCTAATGAGAAAGTTTTGATTTCTCTTAGAAATGGAATTTGATCTAGATAAAGCACTGGAAGAAGTACCTATCCATATAGAAGACCCACCATTTCCTTCCAGCAGGCCAGACAAACGAACTTCTGGATTCATTTCAGAGCTGCCATCTGAAGAAGGGAGGAAACTGGAACACTTTACAAAATTAAGGCCCAAAAGGAATAAAAAGCAGCAGCCCAGCCAAGCAGCAGTGAGTCTACGTTAAAATATTCGTGGCAATGTCATGTGTTGATTGCTTTTTACCGTGAGTCAGGTCTTGCAATGTAACAAGGAAAACTGTTAAAGTTTTAAAAGCCATAAGCAACTACTTAGTTCTTCTTCTGGTATTCATATCTTTCAGTGTGCTATCCCTATTACAAGCTTTTTGTCTTGTTTGACATGGCCTAAATCCAGGATAAGTTTTATCCTTTTTTGTTTTACTTCTGTTTTTTTCATGGAAGCAGTTTCTGGAGGTACTTGGAGCTTTCACAGGAAATGCACAAAATATCATGAGACTTTTCAATTATATTGCAAGGGTTTGTTAAGTTTTAATCCTTTTTTCTGCCTACATTAAGAGGTGGTAACTTGGCATGAATTCTTATTTCTGTCAGCTCTCAGAGGAGCTATTCTGTGACACCCAGCTTCCCACAGCTCCTTAACTGCAGATGGTGTTTGGGCCAGCAAATCTGCATAGTCACAGATCTGCTTTTCATGCTGAAACCTGCCTTAGAAAAACAAACCAGAAGAGCACTGTCTGTTTACGAAAGGCATTGGTGTGAACTCCATATATGCGCGTGGAGTTCCTGCAGATCCATTTCCTTGGCGTACCACATCAATAAAGATTTATTTCTGTGATGGTGTGTCCTCGGGGTATGTAAAGAGAGATCTGGAGGAGCTACAGAGTTATCTCACAGCAACAGAGCACAGCTGATATGATAAGTAGCCCTTATCAAGGGGCAGCCATTGCTTCTCTGAGTTAGGCTGCCTAGTAATGAATGCCTGTGGCCTCTTCTGCTTCTTCTTGAGGATTGTCAACAGAGAGTATTCTTAAAAATTTCCCTTATACTGGGAAAGATCATATTGGGCAGTAGAGTGCTTTTTTGCATCACTTGGAAATGGAGAAACCTTCAAGTAAAGGGGATATTCAAGCCAACTTTCCATTCCCCTTGTGCTTTGCAGGGAAGGTTAGAGGTAGCAGGAGGATGAATTTGTCTCCACATATTGAAAACACATCTGTGTTTGCGTCTTCCAATTCCAGTGCTGCAGAATGCACATGTTTTCCCAGTTGCTTCCAAAGTTACTCAGCTCATCCTGTGCCATCAGCACTGGTATGTGGAATGAGTGGGGACATGGGAGGGGCAAGTGCTTTGCTACAAGGCATGGAACTAGGATATACAATACCTTGTTCAATAGAAACAAAAAGGTTACTCCTTGTAGAGAAGAAGTGTTACTTCCCATGATAGTGGGATATTGTGGGAATGCTCATCTGTATTGAATTAATTAGGAAATTGGGAGTTTATTTAGTTGCAGAAATTGAAAGGAGCTTTTTTTTACTTAAACTCATTTGTCCCTACCTTGTTTTTATGAACCGTTTAGTTCCTTACTAGCTGTGACCTTGTAACAAGTTCAAACAAATTTTTAAAGGCTTAAAATGTTTGTTTTGATGCTTCTGAAGATGAAAGCATTTGAAATGTGAGAGGCAAAATCTTGACCTTTTCTGCCACTTAAAGCAGACCTGTTGGGTTGATTGCAGTTCCCATTATTTGTATTTAGTAATTTAAGAGATCTCAGATGATCATACTTACACTTCTCTGGTTTTACTGGAAAACAGATTTGTTCTTTGTAAGCTGAAAATTGTAAGAAAAGAAAGAAGACAATGGGGAAAAAAAGGAAGAAATGCAAACTTTTAACTTGGGTTGGGTGGGCAGGCAGAAGAAAGATTTATAGTTTTGTCAAAGTTTTTACTGAAATGAGTGTTCAGAGGGGGGAAAAAGAGAGGCAAAAAAACCCCTCAGCACTACCCACCCCAAAGTAGCTTTAACTTTGAAGCAAAATGACAAAACAGTTGTTTATAATTTATATTTTTTTGAGATCTTAACCTCAGGAGTTCTTCCCACATGTGTGAGGATTTAATACAGCAAAAGAGATGAATCTGTAATTTATGGAAGAGATTGTGATTCAACTTTTTTATTTCTGCTTCAAAGCCCTGGAAGGCTTGCTTTTAAACTTAAGTTAAAAAAGAGATTAAAAAATGAAAAATTAAAACTTAACACTTTTTTTTTACATTAGGACAGTAAAACACAAGATAAACCAGAGTTCAGTCTTACAGTTAACGCTGATCACTAAAAAGCATTACAATAAACAACTGTAAGAAAATCCTGTGCCTTGAGGGCCTTATTTGGCCCTCAGCATTTGTGTACATCTTTAGTTAATTTGTAGGAACTTGCTGCTGTTTCAGATGCAAACTGTTTTCTTTTTTTGAGGTAGATCTTCTCATTTGCTGTAGATCATTGGATTATGGAATTACTTCCTCTTCAGGAGATGCTCTTGCTTTTGATACTTTATTGTTTGTTCCTACTATCTGGAGGACTCCAGTATCAATATTAAGTGGTTTCTCATTTCTGTTAAAATGCGTCAGCCACTTTTAGTTTGCGTGTTTTGGTTGAGATGCCAATGATATCACCAGTGATAACAGGCTTTTGACTGAGGTGGTCACTGGTGTGACCAACCCAGATGTTAGTATGTGCAGTGCTGCCTAGTCTCAGATGCTCCAGCTAAACAAGTTCTCTACAGAAAATACCAAAGGTAGCGGAGCTGGAAATCTGATAAATCACTGTGCTTCTTAGAAGAGAATAGGTTTTATAGAAAATCTGTTGCCAGTTTGACTGTCAACAAAGCAGTCGTTACCAGGTGGACTCTTTTCACATCACTTTTAGATTGCTACAGCGGGTATCAATAAAATATTAACTAATATCTTTGGTAACAAATAATAAATACTAGACTTCTAACGAGGTTCAGCCATGGAAAGTATAAAGTTTCATGGTTGTGTCAAAGCATTAGTTCATATGAAGTCTGTTGTCCTGACTTAATGAGACTGATGTTAAAAGCCACTTTTAAGAGTATTTATTTTTCTTTTTAGAGACATGGAAAAGAGCATATACTACATTAAAAGGGAAGCTAGGGTTACTCTGAGTTATGGTGGCAACTGGGAGATTCGTTAACTTGCACTGTTTCAAATTACAAACTCTGCTATTTGTGGCGAACTGATTCCTGGTCCTTAGTACTACCAAGAATACAACTGGGTTCGGTCTTGTGGAGTCCTCTGTAGTCACCTAAAAGGTTTCTGTATGGCATTTAAATTTGAAGGAAGTCTCTTTACTGATAATAGAGCTTTTCCACATCAAAGCCACATACAGGAGCTAGACCTCATGAGAAATCCTTGCAGGAGACAACTTGTTTCATCTTCAGGAGGCTGCAGAGTCACTAGTTAATCTTCGCAGGGCCTTTGTGGCTGGCAGATGTTTCTAAGCCAGCCCAGTTTATCTGCCTCAGGTCACCCATATTTAAAATGTGGGCATTGAAGCCAAACACAGGGAGCCGGTTTGCCATTTTCAGACATGGAGCAAAAATCTGTGCTTGGTTCCTAAAGTGATACACCTGATTCTGTATTTAGAGTCTCTGCTTTTGGAGATGCTGGATTGAAAGAATTATAAAAGACTCTGTTCCTAAATCTCTGAATCCAAAATCCAGAACATATGTTTTTCTCCAAACAGAGAAACAACTGGTTGTTGAAAATACTTTCACTTCACGTCACCACTTGATCAGGATTTATTTTTTCTTGTCTAACTAAACTAGTGCTCTATCTCACAAGCCCAAGGCATTTGATTCCTGGCCTCATGCCTTGCAGAATCCAGGTTGTCAGTGGTGGTTTGGGTTACTTTGCATTTGATGTAATGCATCAACTGGCCTGATTAACGGAGGAATTACGGTGGTGATTCTGTTGTCTGCACTGAGGTTTGGTTGGCACACACAGTTTTTTTAATGCCTTAACTCTTAATTATTATCACTGGAACAAAGATGCTTAGATTATTATATACCTGAAAGAGTTTTTTTCTTCTTTCAGGTGCCTGCTGGAGTACCTCCAGAAGGGGATCAGAATGGCCTCATGGGGAGAGTGGATGAAGGCGTGGATGAATTTTTCACTAAGAAAGTGACAAAAATGGATTCAAAGTAAGTTAAAAAAAAAATTTCTAAAATGTTTTTGGGTTTTTTTTCTTTTAAAAATCCATCTTAATGCTGAGCAAGTAACCTTTTTAAGCTGTGCTTGACTTCTGTTCCCAATATCCAGGGTTGGTGGTGTCACAGCCAGAAAATACTTTAGTAGCCAAGACATTGTGAATTCAGTTACCCCCCCTTAAAAATGGCTACTTTGAAATAAATTGCTTTATTATACCATGTGGGGCGATTAATGACTAATGTGTATTTTTATAATTCAACTGACTTCATTTTACCCTTCAGCAAAGCTCAATAAAGCTGAAGCAGAGCTTTGTATTGGTTGAGGATCTGTTCAGTACAAGTTGTACACACGAGTGTCTCTGTCTAGTAAGGACTGCTGTTGGATACAGTGTTGTCATCTACTGAAGACAGTAGATTTATACTGGTTTAGAAATATGTTAAAGATGTATTTGGCCAATTAGCAGAATTCCAGGTTTAGGCAAAACGTTAATCTGAAAGATATGTCTCTTTCAGCTTTTCATAAGGGTTATGCAGCTTATACAGTTGCTTTTTATCTAGTTGTATATTTGCAGAACCATGCATTTAGATGTTCTTGAATTCATGCGTGTTCATACACATGCACACACACACATACAAAAATACTTACATAACTAAATGAGAATGCAAGGGTGACTTCCAGGCAACCTGGAATGACCCTTTCTGTGCTGTATGTGACATACATTGAGGAAAATAGTAGGTGTTAACTGGTAGATAGCTGTGTCAGGAAAAGCAAATGTTTTAAAGTCACTATGAGTTATAAGTATCTATAGTGACACATGAAGTCATGTGTGGTATACTATGTGTAGGGGTGAAACTATGGTAGCTTTGAAAAATGGACTAGCCAGGTTAAGTTCAGGGTGCTTACAGACTACTGCATTCTTCTGTGCTTCCCTTGGGTGCCTGCCAGCAGCTCATTTAAGATGTCTCTTGCACCATCCCTGTTTGCCTGGCCATGGCCATGGCCTTTGCTGAGGATCTTTGCTCTATTTGTGACACCAGTGGCTCTCTCTCCAGTTTGGGTGGTCTTATGCAGATGTGCTATGTACCCAGCTTACCCCTCAAGTGTGAGTACTCTGCTTAGAAAATGCCTGTAGAAAATCCTAGTGGCAGGTAGATTGATTTGGGGTTTTTTTTGTTAATTTTTTTTTTGTGGTGGTTTTTTTTGTTTGGGTTGGGTTTTTTTTTAGAATGAGCATCTGCACTATCAAAGTGGCTTCTCAGTTCCTAATTGAGAGAAGGCAGCTATACCAAGTAGTTCCTATTTCAAGTAGGGCCCTTAAGGAACAAGATCCCCCAAAAGCTGTGTTAACCATGTGCCTAGATCAGTTGTTCTTTCACTTATAGGCAGACACAAACTAGAGATAGTGTACTCTAGAAATGGAGGAGAGTGAAATTGTATGTTGTGGTGGGTTGCCCACCAAAGCTGCCTTATCACTCCTCTCCTCAGCTGGACAGAGAAGAGGAAATTATAAGAAAAGGCTCATGGGTTGAAATAAGGGCAGGGAGAGATGTCTCACCAGTTACCATCATGGGCAAAAGAGACTTGTCTTGGGGAAAAATAATTAAATCAGAATATGATAATTAGAAATAAACTAAATCTTAAAAATACCTTCCCTCACCCACCCCTTCCTTCTTCCCAGGCTTGACTTCACTCCTGATTTTCTCTTCTTTCTCCCTCCAAGTGGCACAGGGAATGAGGGCTGCAGTCAGTTCAATCACGCTCTGTCTCTGCTGCTCCTTCCTCCTCAGCGGGAGGACTCCTCACAGTCTTTCCCTTCTTCAGCATGGGGTCTTCTCTCTGTGAGTTCACAGGTCCTGCTATGAGCCTTCTCCAGTGTGGCCTTCCCCTGAGGTCACTTCCTCCTTTGGGCATCCACCTGCTCCAACATGGGGTCCTCCCTGGGCTGCAAGTGGATCTCTGCTCCACCGTGGTCTTCCATGAGCTGCAGGGGCACAGCTGTCTCACCGTGGTCTGCACCACAGACTGCAGGGGAATCTCTGCTCCAATGCCTGGTGCACCTCCTCCCTCTTCTTCTTCACTGACCATGGTGTCTGCAGGGCTGTTTCCCTCATGTGTTTTCACTCCTGTCTCCAGCTGTAGTTGCACAGGGGTTTTTTTCCCCCCTTCTTAACTATGTTGTCCCAAAGGCATTGCCACCATCACTGATGGGCTCAGTCTGGCCAGCAGCAGGTCAGTCTTGGCAATAGTTGGCATTGCCTCTGTCAGGCATAGGGGAAGTTTCTGACAGTTTCTCACAGAAGCCACTCCTGTAGCCCCCCTGCTACTAAAACCTGGCCATGCAAACCAAATATGTACGTGCATAGACAGCTTTACTAGAGCTGCCTGGTGTTGGAAATAGCTGGATGCCCAGTGCAGATGAAACAGTTGCCTGTCTCCATTACACCGTGCACAAGGCCAGCACAGGAATCCTCAAGATGGTATGATCAGTGCTAATTGTCCAGTTTTTAATTTAGATATATCAGATGATTGGGCATAGGGCTTCATATGGATCATACAAAAGATTGGCTTTGCCTGGAAGAAGTCATTTGGTACCATTTGAAAGAGAGGGAGGAGGGGAGAGGAGAAAAATTTAAAATGTCCGTCTTTTTTCAGGAGACCGTCAACTAAAACTTCAGACAGCAGTGAGCCCAGTGAAGCAGGTGATGAGAAGAAGAAAAGGGACTCGAGAAAGAGTGGCTTCCTTAACTTAATCAAATCAAGAGGCTCCAAATCTGAACGTCCCCCGACTGTGACAGTGGCAGAGGAGCCCTCCTCGCCCAAGGTTGCTACAAGAAGTCCAGCTTTAGACACAAGCAAGAAGGAGGTAAAGCCTGCAGAGCAGAACGGTGGTACAGAGCGATCTGAGGAGTTAAAGACACCAGACTCACTGGAGGAGGTGCAGCCAGATGATGTGGCAAAAGCTGAGAGGGGTGACAGCAAAGGAAGCCCCCAGGGCGGCCGGAGGTATGGTGTGCAAGTGATGGGCAGTGGACTTCTCGCAGAAATGAAAGCCAAGCAGGAGAAGAGAGCAGCTTCTGCTCAGAAGGTGAAGGCAATTTGATTTCTCTTGAGTTGTTAAAAAAATGAGCAAAAGCTAGGTGTCTTCAGGAGAGGTGGGTTTGGGTCTCTAAGGTTTGGTGGCTGGGGCTTGACACATCAGTCCTGCTTTCCAGCAGGGATTAGGGTGTTCCTGCAAGAGGATTGCTCTCTGCTGTGGTGGTTGAACACAAATACCCTGGACAAGGAGTAGGCTGCACATGTGGAGCAGGAGTTGCACCCTTAAGCCTACTCTTTCTCTCCTCTTGTGGAGGAGGTGACACTAGCCCTTACATTTGATATCATCGCAAACACAGAAGAGGACATGTAATTCTTTGCATGTATTACAGGATAATTTTGGGATGACTAGTAAGCACAACTCAGATATCTCTATATCATGTTTGTTCACAGTGCATACTGAAACTGTGCTTTAGAAAAGGTAAAGCTAGGACAGAGTTCTTGCTGTGCCCCTGGCACATCAGTACCTCAGGTATTTGGCAGTTAAGTACAGCTATCTACTCTTTCAGAAGGTGATGTAGACAGGAGACATCTGTTGTATTTTATACTATACATTCCATGCAGAGAAGTAAATCTGACTTCCAGTCACTGTTTACAACTATTCAGCATGTACTTTTCTTGTTGCATTTTTTAATTTTTATGTCCTTTTGTACCACACCTAATTACTTTTGTGGCTTTGATTTCCGTATTTCAAATACTAAGATTGAAAGAAAAAAAGCATACATGAAAAAACATCCAGATTGCCTTTGCTCTCTGTAATTTTCTCTTTTGTGAAGTGCTGATGCTGGGCAAGAGCTCTGCTTCACTTTGCAGATGTGTAGAGTGGAATATCCTTGTGTTCCTCCAAAGCTTTTTGTACCAGCCTATTTTGCCTGATGCCCATTTCCCTTTGGTCTTCTCCATTATTATCCTCTGCTTCCTGCCAGCTGCAGTTGGCATGTTTCACAGTTACCAAAGAATCAGCCTTTTTTCACTTTTTTCTTCCTCTTCTATGTTCAGGGCACTCAGATGTTCTCCATTGCCCGCCACTGTCCCCTGTAATTTGGAAGGTGTTGTCTTACAACAAAGCTCATCTGCAAGCTTTGTTGGGTTTTCCTTCCTTTAACATGTGCAGAATTGTCTTGCTGTGACCAAGCAAGGCACCCAAAGTCCATTTTTACCTTTCTTCATAGTCTTATAGTGCTTTCCATGATGTGTGAGCCATTCCTGCAGACACCAGAGCCTTGTCATAAGCAGATTCAAATTAATGCAGTAGTCTATGGATCATTAAAGGGATCCTCAGCATGAAAATGATTTTTCTAAAGAAATTACCAATTCCCACCTTTCTCATTGGTTTTAAGTAATGCCCGTGAATAGTCTCATTGATTTCTAAGGCACCAAGTTTTCAAGCAGAATGCCATATGATTTTAAATACGAGTATTATGCCCTGCCTGTGACTTACAAAATACCAAGCTACTCCAGCCTATATGAATTTTTACAACTGCATAATTGTGTATGCTTCATGCTCTTTGGGTTCTTAACACTTGTTATCTACAGTGAGTCAAATCTGGAGGGTCATGACTGAGGGTAGAATATTAGCATGTATATTTTTTTTAAGTGGGGAGAGTAAAAGTCCTCTTTGACTGATGAGCTTTTGTAGCATTAATTGAAAATTTTAATTCCATCCATCAAAATGAATGGTTGTTGCCTTTTCCCAGTTTGGTTTTTTTTACCACCTTTCACTTTTTTACTGGCTGGAGAGGTTATTCCTCTTATTTCAGGTTTAATTTTCAATAAAATAATATTATTGATTTCATTTTTTTGTAAAAATTTGTATTTATAGAATGCAAAAATATGGGGGGTTTATATATTTTTATTTTATTTAAAGAGTGACAAGAAAACTGCATTGAAATAGAAATCTTTACACAGCAGAGCACTAAATTATCTATTCTTAATGTTACTCGGAGGACACAAAATTGAACTACTGTTCTGAAGAATTTTTCACATACTTCATCCTAGGTCACAATATCAAATACTTTAGGTTTCACTTTTATTCATGATATTCATGAAGGTGAAAATCATACAGTAATCACACGCTTGAGCTGTGGAAGACATCATCCCACTGGTGTTATATTGTTAGGGATGGGTATGATATCAAGTTACATCTTCAAATTTATCAGAATTCCAGTATGCTAGAAAATTCTATTTTCCTTTAAGGTACAGATGGCTACTTATATTCTGAGCTATTTTACAGGAAAACAAAGCCAGAAGGAATTTACTATTTCATTCATACTGTACCGCAGTCTTGTTGCAGATACCAAGTGATGAGCAGGTGCACAGTAGATGGAAAGATGGTAAATGAGTTTTTGTTTTCTTTTGCTTAGAATACAACATGCGAATTGGCACTAATGGTAGAGTCAAGTGTTTGCAGATTAGTGTTGCCTCTAGGCGCGCATAAAAAGATCTTTTAGCTCCATCTAGTGTTACAAACTGGATTCTTAAGTACCTGGAGCAAGGCCTGTGAGCAAAGCATCATCTGTAACCTGTTTATTCACTCTCAGTGGCACCCAGCTCTGTGGTGTTGCCCAACCTTGCATGAATTCCTATTAAAAGTAGAGTCTGCTCATTATTTATCTACATGATAAATTCACCTGCATTGATTTGACTTCTAAGAGTAAATTTTTGCAGGAAGTGTTTAGTGTTGTCCCAGGACCATAAGCAGTTTGTAATGTGTGTACAGTAGGTAGCCAAACATGCTCACATCCTAATTGCATTTTTGAGTACTACGCTAATAGATGCCAGCACTGGCTTTTGTACTTGTCCCTGTGCATGGTCATATTTCCTCAGTAGTCCCATAACTAGGGAGGAAGGAAGGAGTTACAGTGAAATTAGTTTCATACTGTCACACAACTCTCCTAAGTCATTTACTGTAGATAAGTGTTATGAATGTGTCTTCAGTATTTTCATAAGAAAACTACTTTTTCAGTGAAAGGTCATGAGGATTTACATTCCATGAAGAGATTGTTGTAAAAAAAAAAAAGGGGGTTTTCCAAGGTACAGAAGAAAAATCCAGTAAGTGGAAAGTGGTGTTCCCTTTAAAAATACATAGCCAAGACAGTCCTACAAAGAAACATGTAACTTTGGGAGGTGTAGAAGTGAGAGTTTAGCCAAAATATCAATGACAGTCAAGAAATAGAAATAAAAACTGGGTTTCCACCCAGTGGTACAAAGCTTTAATGGTTCTGTTAGCTTTAGAGGTGATTTTGTTTTGTCCATGTGGGCACCACAGCTTAATATTCTGCCCCTACAAGTCACAGCATTTCTTGAGTGCATCTGTCCAGAACACTTTGTTTGGCTTACACGTGGTTTTTAACATACAGATGATTTTATACTTAAAACCTGTAGAAATGTAATCCCTTAGAGTGGATAGTTACATCTGTATCAGGGTAGTTTTATAGTACGGGAAGTTTAATGATGATTCTAATAGCGTCCCCCTTATGCAGTATGCCATTTTAAGTGTTCACCTGTACTTAGAGAAGAGCTTGGGAGACAGCATCGCCCTGCCAGGTCTTATATAGGAATGGCAGACACTCAGCATCTCCATCCTCTTCTTTGTTGTATCGAAGAGAGGCTTTGTTTAAGGAGCTATGAGATTACATGAGCAAAATGAAGGTGTCAGTAAATCTTTAAGGCCAACTACACCGTTTTCTGCATCACTCCTCAAAATCATCTTCACTTGAAATGGCTGTATTGTATTACCACTACAGGGGAAAGATATATGGCCAGCATGGATATTTAGGGATCATTTCTTTATGCTTGTATTTAAAATACTATTTTCACTCTAAATCCATCATTTTTTCTATAATAAATATGTATTCCTGCTACTTGTAACCATTCTCTTCCTTCCTACATTTCCTGTTGTCCCATTTTTACCCGTGTGCTATACCTAGCAATCTTTAGGATCATAACCTCCAAAGGGCATTGGTCATGGTTGATGTGCACTGTGTGGCACATGGTGGAGATTTCTGAATGCAGTGGTATAGTCAAATCCCAGTACAAGTCATGCAGAGTTGGTGTTGGAGTAGCAGTAGCAGTTACCTGAACATGTTAACATGACTTATGTATGGGTATATAACCAAATGCAATGGTCATCAGAACAAATCGTTTGCCACACCAACTGTCTTGCCACACTAACTGTCTTGAAATACAAATCAAGATCAATATTGAAGCTGCCTGCGGAAGTCTATCCATACTTTTTTAGTTTCAAAATAATCTCACTTTTATCCCTAGTCTTATCTTGCTAAGTCTTTCTGTCTTAGTATATCCTGCACTTACTTCTATGCACTTTTTGTATCCTCCCATTTATTCTTCTGCCTAAGGTTTGGTAGCGGGTAAGCCAGTAAAAGGAGGCTGGTTCTTTTGAAAGCACTGCATATATAAGCTTCTCCTGGTGAATACACAGGTTTCAAGCTCACTTAGGCTAGAGCTATGATATGGCAAAAGTTTTTGCGCCTTTTTTTTTGAGGCCAAGATGTTAGGAAACCTAACCAAGAGAATGGAAGACTTAGGCAAAATATCGGCACATAAACGAGAAGTCCTCTTCCTTTAGAGGTGCTGAGCACCCAGCAGTGCTTGTGATGGCTAGCTTTAAACACTTTTCTGTAAGTAAGGTCTGTTTGGTTTTAGAGGTATCCTGTAAACACATCAGTACTGGTATTTCCGTAGCTGCAGTTTTATCTAAAATGAGAAGCTATTCTTCTATGTAGAATGGCATAAGATCCATTCAGCAGTCATATTCAAAATCTAGATCTTTAGAAAAAGACATTTTATTTCAAACCTAATTAAGAAGTTTTTAGATACAGAGCTATCTTTGGAGGAAAGGCTGCTTCCATCTAGCACCTTCAGTTTCAATTCCTATACATTAGGAGATCTGTCTCATAGGAGGCAGGGTGTCATTGCAGCTTTGATAGGCATGTGGCAGTGTTAGTTACAAATCAGCATGGTTTTCTTCCCACTTAGCTCTCCAAGACTTGAAACAGAAACAAAGGGAGAGAATCCACCATTTCTTACTATAACTGTTTTCTCTGCCTCATGGCTTCCAAATTAGAGGGTTTTTTTACCTAGCAGAACGACAGAGTTGTATTAATTGCAGATATATTACTAATATGAGAGCTTTTCTCACTCTTTCAGAAACTTGGGAATGACACGACTCCCAGAGAGTCTTTTGACACAACAGTGAGCTCAGAACGACTGGATGGAAGTGGTGCAGGTACAGTATAGGTTCCTTGGTATAAACTCTTTCTAGAAATTGCAAAATGCATAACTTCAAAAATCTCAATTCCCTCTTCAGATTGTATGTCTATAATTGCTAAGCAAAATAGGAGTTTACACTAAGTGAAAATGATTAGAAACAAGCTTGCTTTTTGTGCTGTGTTGGACAGCACTTCTCATGAAGTCAGCTTTAGCGCTGAATTTATGGCTCACTTTTTACTCTTGTTGCACAGGAGAGGGACTACTTGGTGCAGGTACCTGAGGCACCTTCAAAGGGGTGCTGACTTTTAATGGGATCAGCAAAGCTGAAGCTCAACTCAAGAGCCAGCAGGAATGTCTATGCACGAAGAAGTGCAAGTGATGAATGTATCTGAGGACCTAAATATGACCAATTTGCAAGGTTTATAGCGGTCTGCACATGCCAACTTGAGTAGTCTTGACTTTCAGCTGTTTCAACTGGCTGATAGTCAATGGCAGCTGACTCTTCCCAGGATCTACCCGGTTTGATTGAAGCCAGGACTGTCTGCAAAGCTGTGGAGCCCCCTGGACACTGCTCACATGCACAAAATTATGTGTACAAAGTGGTGGCCAGCCTTGTAGTGCTTGCAGCACCAAGTCTCTCTGTACCTGGTCTTTCTGTGCCATTGTCAAGCTGTAGTCCTGGTGCCTGACACGGCAGTCAGTGCCTGTATTGCAGCCATCTCAGGACAAGATGACATTCCAGTCTCCATATATACTTTTGAGACTGGCTAGTGAAGTATTCAAAGAGGATTCAGCTCTGCTGGTTTGTGGGTACCACATGAAAGGAGTGGGCTGAACTAGGAAATCCAAGTCTGATTTCTCAGTAGTGGTGGTAGGTACCCTGCAAGCATGGCAGAGAAGATTGCTAAAACATACAGAAGCAAGGCTGGAAAAACAGGCTGAAATCAAAATCTAGTGTGGCCATCTTGCTTGAGTACTTCAGATATCAATTATGAAGTTTTATACCTTTCTAAAGCAGTTTTTAAAGCATAGAGCATGCCAAAATCTGGAAATCAATGCTTTTAAAACCTGCTTATCTTTTGAGGAGAACCTCGTGGACTGTGGGTGTCTCTGGATATCAGTAAACTGAAGTCAGAGGAGAAAGAATAGTCTGCACTTGGGGCATTAGAGTAGCTGAGGGTGTCCAACCCCAACTTTTCTCAGGTCTTTGTATATGACGTGTTTCACCCCCACCTCACTGCACTATGCTTGCCCTTCCTTTTAGCCTCCAACTGTCAGTTGTTTCTTTACCACTCTTGCTTGAGAGTTCCCCAAGGCTCCTTTTCATTGTTGCAACTACAGTTTATTTTCATTTTGGGCTAATTTATTTTAAATTACTGTGTTCTAATAATGTTAGGAGGCCTGAGGTCAGGAAGACAAGAAAGAGGGTTAATGGAAAATTGCTGGATGTTGTTACAGGAAAACTAGAGATAGTGATGCAGAAGGAGAATAAGTTTTGGGGGTTTTATTCCTTGCTTTGTGTCTGGATGTTGCCTGATTTTTTTTTTTTTGTATGCACACACACACAGGTGGAGAAGGTGTCCTGCTGTTTCGCTTGCAGCAAGAAAGTACTGAAAGCGTGCAGACACAAACTCTCCCTGTCACGCACTCACACAAATATATATGCACCACACAACTGTCTGCTTTGCCTGAGTTTAACTCCAGCTGGGCTGAAAAACAGCTACGTAAGCTGGAAAAACATATTGGAGATTGGCTTGCAACAAACTGTATCAACACTCCCCTCCCTCCCACTGTCATTAAAATGTCTGTGCTCAGCACTTTTGTATTCAGTGGGATTTCTGAATGGGAATAGCAGGTAGGTCAAGTCAGCATCTGTGAGCACATACTGGGTTTTACAAATAGGGCTACCAGTCTGCATTTCAGTTAGTTTGTAATTTTCTTCTGAGAATAAAGACATGACAATTGTTGCAAGTCCCAAGCTAAATATGAGTTCCAGGATTGTCATTGAAACTGCTAGATATAAACCTTCAACCTTCTGCAAGCTGCTGAGTAGGAAAGTAGGGCAGGCTTTTTGCTTGTTAGCAACCTGGAATCCAGCAGGCTTTCTACCAACTGATTTATTGCTTGGAAGTCACTGTAACTTTATCTGTAAATACCGTGGTCTTTGTTTGGGATAAATAATATGTTCGTAAACTTACTAATGTGTGGAAACTGTAATCCACTGTGTGCAGTGTTATTAGTTAAATCAAAATATCATATAAAGAATACTTTGATCTGGGCTAAGTTTCAAAATCTCCTCTAGAGCCTGCTAAAAGCAACAAGTAAAAATATGTAACCTGCTGGTCATACGCATGGGATTTATTTTCTGGGACAGGATTTCTCTGTTGATCTTGGAAACCCAACCTTTTGTCTGTAGAGGCACAAAACAGTCAAGAACTGCCTTTTCCACTGATCCATCACGGTTTTCTCAGCAGGTAGGCTGTGCCATCTGCTTCCAGAAATATGAAGGAGGAATAAGGTCCAGCTAGCCATCGTGTCAAATATATTAAAAAGGGGGACATGCAATTGCCCTCTTGGGCAATTGAGTTATGAAGCTTAACATGTGTAAGAATTAGCAGGTTTGGATGCTTTTATTGCAGTGATTTTAAATACAACACTGAGGTCTTCTTACACACTCACATAGCTGTGCAGCAGTGATATGTGAGCTAATGGTGGTATTTTCCACAAAAGCATATCTGTGCATCTAGCCTTCTGTGTTGCAGCAGACTTCATTTTATGTGTCTATTTATTTCAGTGCCTAAACAGCAGCAGACCCTTCCAGAGAGTCGGTTTGCATCGAATAAAGGTGACTCCCTTTCAACATCGTCAGAAAAAAATTCAAAAACTGAACCAAAGGCAGAAGCTGGCACAAAGGCAAGAAGTTCTTCCAACACACCTACCAGCCCAAAACCCCCACTGCAGTCAACAAAGCCCAGCCTGGCAGGACGACCCACAGTGCCACAGAAACCACGCTCTGCCTCTCGTACTGGTGAGGAGCCCTTCTGAGCAGTCCTTGTCCCCAGCTCTGGGTACTTCTGAGTCGTGTCTGTGTGGCCTATGGAGGAGACAGCTATCGTCACATGCTGAACAGAAGTTAAATGTAGAGGGACAGGTTCTTCAGTGCCTTGCTCTTGACTTGCATCCTTCTTTTCCATCTCCTTTTGTCCTAATTTGAATAAACTTATTAAAATGGTTTAACCTATGATCCTCAACAGTAAAGTGTGAGAAGTAGTAGTAGTGGCAGTGGCAGAGCTGTTTTGAGTTAGCCTGCTTTCACAGAAGAGGTGAGCATAGAAAGCTACTTCAGCATCAAAGTCCTGTTGTGGTAGCACTGACAGTAGCACTGTACTTTCTCTAAACACCTGGCTATAAATACTGAAATCCTTGAGGCTTTGTGGCAGGCTGCTTTTAGCCTTCAAGCAAATCCCATTATTCTTAATAACCCGCACAAACCAAGTGTCTCTTACCGTCTTTTTCCTTCTTTAGCCTTTGTTTCTTTCCTTATTGCTTTTGACTGGAAATAACTGTCACTGTGCTTTTATAACCCTGCAAGACTGCCGACTGAATAACTACTAACTTCTGTTCTATCTTAACCTCCTGCCCAGGTATTATCTTAAGGTTTCCAGTAGTGGGAAATACTTCAGCAGATCTCCCACACATTTGTGTGTCTACTGTCTAATTAGTGACTTCCCCAGTAGCCATGGCAAATACAGCTTATTAATTGCTGTTGAGTGAAAAATGTGAGCGTGGCCATCTGTAAGAGCTTGCAGCCCTCTTGGCTTTTCCCATACTCACTGTTGACCTTAGAATGATGTAATTTCTGGTAAAGACGAGGGGACAAAGGGATGTTACAGCCTCCTCCCTGCCCTTGATGTGTAACCTGAGCATTACTTAGTCTCTGTACTTCAGTGGGCAGTATGTTGTTCAAATACGAATTCACCATCAGGTTTTAGATGGCTTTATTTTTATTTTATTGACCATTTAAAAAATGGTCATTAAAGTGAGAGATATTGGGTAAGATACAAAGATGAATACAACAGGAAATCACGTCTTATTTGGTGATGCCTAATCTGTAAAATAGGCAGTGTTCTATCAAAGTTTTAGGTATCAGAAAGACCTGAGCTATGTTTCTGCCAGCTCCTATTTCCTGCAGAGAGAGCATACTGTGGGTTTAACACAAGGGAGTAATTAGTACTTTCTCATAATAGACCAGCTCTTTGAGAAGAGTAAAAGCAATGTCATCTCTGTTACAGTCTAACTTCTATTCTAGTACTTATACTGTAGTAAACCACTGCCTAAGCTTGCCCAGGCAACATGATGAAAAAACCAAGCATCATTCATTCTGTGCTCTTGCTCTTGCTGTTGTTTCCAGCAGTGTGGACAAACAAATGGCAGCAAATTTTTGCTAAGTAATCTGGGAGCAAAGGAACACAGCTCGGATGTCCACAAATTGTCAAAAACTGAAAGTGGTTCCTCAGTAAAGCACATAACTACTTTAGTTCAGAAATACATAGCTGTGTTTGCCAATCACTCTGTTCATCTGTATGTTGGTACTGAGCTTCCCAAAGCAAGTGGCCTCATAGGCATATCAAATGATTGGAGAAAGGTCCAAGAATTGGTGTATCTGTTCACATCAAGTTGCATTTGGAAGGTCATCACTTTCCTGTGCTGAAAGTGAAAAGATTGACTCCTTTGTGGTGGATTCTCAAAAACAAGATAAATTCCTATTAATTTCTAGTATACAACTGAATTAACTCTTCATACAAATATGCAATATAGGTGATATTCTGAGTTCCTTTTTTCCTTTTATCAATGCTAATGTGTCTTCCTAGTTCCTCTGTTGAGTATATATGCCACTGTTTACTTCTTGGGAAGCAAACATACAAGCAGGTTAAATAATCCACTGTAGCTGTACTTCCCTGCTGTCCAAGCAAAGGCTGTCTAGTGGAAAACTGAAAAGGTCTTCTTGTAAGGACTGTAAAGATGGTAGTCAACTTGCCATACATAATGCATATGCAGTCTTTTAGAGAAACAAGAGATCCAGATGGTTTAAACTATGGATTTGAATTTAAGTTTTAGATTTCCTCACAGTCCAGAAGATGAAGTACTTTTTCTATTTAGCAAATCTTTACAGATTCCCTTGTGTTATGTATTGGGAAGTTATTCCTGGAAGTATAGAGCTCTGTAGGCTATTTTTGTAATTTGTTTCCCTGATTCACTTTTATACCTTGTAACTGTGAAACAGGACATCTAAGTTGATCGGTTCATTCTGTTTCTGAACAATGAAAATATAAATAGAACAAATATTTCCAAAAATCCATGCACTTTTTTTCAGCTCTTCTTTACAAATTGCGTACTTATGTCTTGCAGGAAATTCAGTTGGTCCCATCAAATTTCTATTTGTGCTACAATAGCTGTACACCTGAAAATGCTGAAATTGAGATCTTGCTTTGACTACTAAAATCCTTTCACTTGGACTGAGGGCCATTGTGCATTCTCTTGACATAATGTAAATTCCTGAATCCTTCATTTTCTGGCACAGATCTTGTCTGTGTATTGTGTTGAGGTTTGGCCCGTCATAAACAGCACCGTTTCTGTGAGTTTCAGTGCAAATGTAACTTCTCACCCTTTTGTTTGTGTTACTCCACAGAAGAAGCTCCAGAGTCTCCCTCTGGCCCCAGTTCCCCAAAAGTTGCCCTGCTTCCACCTGTGCTGAAGAAAGTTCCTTCTGATAAAGAAAAGGATGGTCAGAGCACTCCTTCAGTCAGATCATTTTCTCAAGAAGGTAGGAGTGTTGGTATAACTTGTTCCAGTGTGCCCATCTTCGAGTGAAATTTGATGTGTCATTGTTCCCTGATTTGTTTTCACTTGAAAGGGAAGAGGGTTATTCATCTGAAGGTAAAAAGAGCAAGGAAAGTGTATCTGGTCACCTATTCTGCATCTCTTCACCCATCTTCCTTTGATCAAATCAAATGAAAGATTAATCCCTTGGTATTAATAATGTAACTGAACAATTAAGGGACTCTTGTGTATATTTTGGTTAGTTTGGTCTGAACTAAGATGCACACAATAATGTGAAATGTAGCTCTGTGGTCCAGCACATTTCCAGGGGAGCAGCCATGACTTTGGTCCTTGCAGCCAGCCTGTTGCTCTGTTTGTATTCCTCCTTTCTGTGGGGTCACTGCATGTGACTGAGTTCACCTTCTCCTCGGGCAGTGAGTCTCTGTGTACCAGGGCAAGGCTTGGTACCTTTTATGCACAGCAGTAGGCTGCTGCCTTCTCTATGCTGATTTTCATGTGTGCACTGGATTTCTACTTCTGCTGATGCATTTTCTTGCCCACAGTTGGCTCTTAGAAGAACTAAGTCTTCCTCTGATAGCATAGCATAACATTGGCTATGTGGAGAAGTAGTCACAGAAATGTTGCTCAGCGTGGTGTTAGCTGATGTTTAAAATCTGGGGATGAGACCTCTTTCCTTCCTGGGTCTCTCCTCAAAGAAGACATCCAAGGTGATTCCCATCACTTAAACTGTGAAACAAAGGGGTGCTCTTTCACAGTCTGACAACAGATTTTCATAGTGTAGGATGGGGACAACCGAGTCGAGGCAGCTACATAATGCTCGGTTGTAAAGACTGAGAAGTTGTGCTGCCCACAGAACCCACCGCTACCTTCTAGATGAGGGCAAAGCCATCCCCAAAGCAACATGGTCCGTAGATAAGTTTTGAGAAGCTTCTCCCTAAGGCTACCATTTTCTTTATGAAACAACTTATCTCAGAGTCTGGGTGTTGTGCTGCTTGGAAAATTGTTGCAGTGGTGGCTAACATTTGGTGACTGCATGTCAGCACATATGGAGTATTTGTTTTGATTCTCACTTCAGCCACTTGTATGATGCCATTGGGCTGCTCTTGTGCCATAAAGGTACAGCAGAACTACCACAATCTCACTGAATTGTGTACAACTAGCAGGACACAACACACCCAAGGACCTCTCCTGTCCCTGGAGAGGGCTGAGTATTCAGATGATCTATGCTGCCAAAAGCAACAGGAGTCAGACACGGCTTTCTTACTCCTTACTCCCTTAGACGTCTCCAGACAATTTGGCCTAACATGGGGTTTTCTAGTTGGCTCTACATCGCACTGTACACGTTTTATCGATCATAGTTTAGACTGGCTAAAGTTGGGTTTCCAGGTCCTTAAGGAGCTGCTATGCTTTGCATAAAGTTGTTTGGGAAAGAGTAAATTCCGTTTCTTTTATTTTTTTATTCCTTTTCATGTTTTCTTTTTTCTTCATTACTGTTCTACTTCCTCACTCAGTTGTTCCTCTGTCCTTGCTTTCTGCCGCTGTTCAGGCTAGCATGTTCAATTTATTTCTGCAACTGGTAAATCACTGCAAATCTGTCTAAGTTAGTAAACAAAATTATATTTCCTGTGAAACAAAGCTAAAAATTAGATTATACTTGATTATAAAATTGCTTTATGTTAATGAGTTTAACTGTGCTTTGTGGGACAATCTCCAAATACACCTCTTTGCAGCTGTAAGATCGGGCTCCAGTTACTAACATACCCAAATATCTGGACTACGTTTAATCAATCACCTGGCATACTGATTACTACTCTTTGAACAATTGATTAAATGGGTTGGATAAGTGAAATTATTTGTATTACTTTCTATACTTGGGCCTACAGAGCAGCTTAGGAGTATAAATGAATCATTTTCCTTGCTAGAACAAACAGGAGATTGTCCAAAAAGAGATGCAGCTCTTGACTGTGCCAAGCCATCTGGCAGCGTGAAAACCACTCCGGGGCAGTATTCTACCAGTGCAGAAGAGGAAGCTAATGTGCTTGGGCAGAGGAAGGCGCAGCCAACTTCTGGTTAGAAGTTTTCATTTTTCATCAAGATGATGCTTGAAAACTGGTACTAACAATTAAGAAACGGCAATAGCAAAGAAGCAACAAAAGAGTGTGGGTTTGTCATTGGGTTATGAGAAAGGTAAAAATCTCGTGGGATGCTAATCATCTTTTTATCCCCATGGGAATTGCATGGCATGAAAAAAATTCCCAGATAAGAAATGTGTGTGCATTTTTCCTTCGTGGCAACACCAGTGACCAGTACCATCTAGCGCCCGCAGCCCCCTGCAGAAGAACACTCGTTACAGTCTGTGGTTGCTCAGTGCAGCAGCACTGGCACGCTGCCGTGTATGCACGCTGCAGGTGGGCTGTCTGCTGCTTTGTGTGCTTGCACACCTTTCCTTTCTAAGATGCATGCACTCTAGTGTTCCAAAATACATTTCAGCTTGAATATTGTTAGTGCCAGTTTCAGTGCATCACTCACTAAACCACTTGAGAACTGGGTAAATTCAGATTGTTTATTATCACTTTGATTTTTCAGTTACATAAGCAAACAGAAAAAAAACACCAAAAGAGCCCAAGCCCACCACTGTGGTGCACTGAGGAGCAGCTTTGACTTAGTGAGCTCATTCAGGAAGCTATAAAAATGTTTGATTGCTCTATATGTTTTTAAAATATAAAAACTCCTGTTCTCAAATGGTACATGTTTACATGTTTGCATTTACATCTTCACTGGTTTGTTTAAACAATTATTCACACTTTTTTTCTGAAATATTTTAATTGGGTATTTGAATATCTTATGCAACTCCATTTACCCACAGTTTTTCTACTTATAACACGTCATGTATCCCTTTTGTAACATCCTCACCCCAAAATTTATGAACTGATTTCCTTATCATATTGTAGAATCGAACTTAGTCCATCCAAACTTAGAATCTCCCCTCCCTATCATGATCAAGTTATTATATTTTAGTTCATTCTAAGATATCTCTCTGATAAAATAAATTTTGAAAGCTGAGATGCTGCTACAGACCAATGGAGGTCACCTGTGTATGGTTTCATCAGGGCAAGGGTAAGCTCTTGTGGCGGAAGCCTGCTTGCACTACATGGACTTTAATGTCTGGGGTTTTTTCAGTTATTTTGGGGGCAAACTACCTGCCTAGATTTATCAAGCCATAAACAGAAATGGCTGCTGCAGGATGTGTTTTGAGTTTTGTTTGAAGAGTCCATGGGGGCCAAACAAAGGCCGGGTAATTAGTGGGAGGTACAGGTGTCAAGAATCACTCAAAAATTTTCCAGGTATCTATTTCTTTGAAAAGCAGTGGTGTTTTGGAAAGTGGAAATGCCTGAATATTTTTTTACTGGATTTAAGTGTATCTTAATCCTCTCCAGTTCTATGAAATAGTTTTAAAATCCTTTCTCAAAATCCTTTCCTGTTTCCCAACTTGCAAAGCCAGGATAAGAATGCAGTGAGTGTGTAGCTGCTGGCTCTCATTTCCTCACATATTTTGTTTTGGCTCGCGCAAATGAGGAGACAGGTATTTTGGACTCTGGAGAACTATTTGACTGCCTCAGCAGCTCAGCAACATCTCCCCTGGGATCCTTTTCTGTATTTCCTACATTCCTGCCAGTCCCTAACACATCCTGGCACAATTTTAAAACAGCCACAGAGAGGCATCTGTGACAGCCTGCTGCTTGCCTGCCTCTGCTGTGGCTGGAGCTGTGTGCTGGTGGCAGGGCAGGCTGTCCCTTCCAGTGGTGAGGCTATAGGTGAGAGCTACATGGGGAAGGAGAGATGATGCTTCATGCTCACCATGGCTGCTGGTGCCTTGTCAAGAGAAGGGTTCGCAAGTGTGGTCAGGCACAAGGATCAGTGTGAATCAAAGCCGGACATCCTTACCTGAAATGGTGGAGCAAAGAAGGTCTCGTAATCATAACATTTAATTTTGTGGGGCTAAAGTGAGGTGGCTTGCAACAAAGTGACATATAGGTGTGTTTAAAATGTCATTTTAAGTGGAAGTGTGAGATTTCTAAAGCTATCAATCCTTGGGCAATGTCGCCCCTGTTAATGTGTATACCCTGCTTGTTACCATAGCAGTTGTGGACCACTGATTAGATGAGGAATCTTAACAAGGTTTTACAACCTTCTTTCCAATTTATTTCAGAATAGCTTTGGAGAAAACCCTGGCTTTATGGAGATTTTTAGAATGCTGAGCAAATGAAATCAATGCTGTTTGCATTTAGATTGTGGGAAAGAGGGTATGCCCTCCTGTTTTCCCCGTTACAGGGCACAGAAAGGCACAGAGCCCATGATCTCATCTGGAAGAGGTGATGGTTGGGCTTAGAGCCATGGGTGTCCCTCATATCAGGGAATAAGGAGGACATCAGGACGTGGCACTGAAGTGGGGCAGGGAGAAGCAGTTTGGATAACTTGGATGCCACAGTGAATGTCTGTCCTGATCAAAGCTTCTGAGTCAAAAGGGAAAATACAGATGTGTCCTGCTAGGGAGACAGGGCTGCCTGGGATGCGTGCTGCTGGTCTGAGGGGTGTTCAGCAGGGATATCCATATGAGCAGCCAGGAGTGTACTGTCTCAGATCCATCCCAGCTGGAAAAAAAGAATCCTGTTCTGTTTTGGAAGTGGTGTGAAGAGAAAAAAATCTCCAGGTCATTTCTGACTGTAATGTTTACCGATGTCAGAGTGAAGTACTACATGTCATATTTCAAGTTTGCCTGCTTGCCAACCAACAGCAGAATAAAGCTTACTCAAACTATCTCTCTTTTCTCTCACCTTTTCTTGTTTGAAGAATTAATGGACCTATGCTACTGCCACTAGTGCAAGTTAAATGAGTAGGATCAGGAGCAGATCTTGTGTGCACGAGTGACTTTTTTTTTTTCCTTTCTCTCTCCTCTACAATCATGTAAGACCTGTTTCTGTTCTATACAGCTGCAAAAAGAAGCCCTGGGCAGCAGTCTCACGAGTTCCAGGAACTGAAGCAGAGGTCCTTAAGTAAAGACGGTCATCAGGGAAGCAAGTCCAGTGACTCCGGCGAAGAAGCAGATAAAGATTTTATTTTCGTTTAGCAATCAGTACAAGTGCTTTGTAGCGCAAGAGCTTTTTATAACAATCGGGGTTCAGCAATCAACAGCCCCTCTAGCCAGCTGCTCTTTCACCACAGGTACATTTCCATGCAGAAAACCTGATCTTCCAATAATTATTTACAGTACACTTGGCATTGATTCGGTCCTTAATTTCTGTTCTGTACAATGCAGACATTCCTTTCTATGCCTTTGCCTAAAGCCAGCCATTCTTTCATGTGTTCTACTTGAATTTCTCTGAAGCAGCTACAAAGAGTGCCCTGCATTAGGGCACTTGGAAAGCAAAGCAAATTAACTGGAGACTATCTTACACTAAAACACTGTACAGCAGGTAATGTGTTGTACTGCTGAATGTAAATGTGTCAGATCTGCACGTGACTTACCTATAAATATATTCTTGCGGTATGCAATTGCACATTGTAATTATATTAAAAGAGCACACTAATAAAATAATTTGTATAGATTATATATATTAAATGCTTGGGTATGGTTTTTACATTCTCCCATAGGGAGCTTCTTTCTTCCTGTTCTCCTACTGTACATAAAGCTCCAACACTTACATTTGTGTACCGTCAGAAAGCACAACAGAGAAGGATTTGGATGACGTATAATCATGGTATGCTTCCACATTCGTATATTAATGTATATATTGATTGGAATGAGGGCAATTGAAATTTTATTAATATTGGTGTTTTCTAGAGGCCTTCCTCGGTTTTGTCTGCATATTAGCTTCCTTTCAATGTGTAATTCTATGAGAAACATAGCTCGACACCTGTAAAAACATTTCAGCTTTTGAGGGAGGGGATGCAAATTTCACAGCTACCCACTTACATTACAAGTTGAAGGGATTTTATTCATATGTATATTTGTAACAATAAAAAAATGATTTTACAACTGAAATACTAGTCTTTGTTTTTACTACAGTGTTTGTGGTCTGATGGTCTCTGCTCTTTGAATCTGGCATTGAGTCAGGTAGACAAAGTGTGCGGTTAAGACAAAACCCAGGTCATTTTTCTGCCTCTAGTAAAGCCTCTAGTTCCAGCTGAAAGGGACACATACACATCATCTTCATAAAACTGAAGGAAGATCTCTTTGCGAATCTCCTCCCTTGGGATCTTCAGCAAAGTAGCCTTCACATGAGCCAGAAACAATTTTAATCCAGTAGGACAAAATAAAATTGATTTGGTAACTCTCTCCCAAGAGCAATTTCCCTTACCCTTCTGTGGCTTCTGGACTGGACGGAAATGCTCAGATACTTGCTTGTTAGGTGACCTTCTGTCTGATCCCTGTGTACATACCTGCTGTTGCCACTTCTCCTATTGCAGTATAAAAGGCTGCTAAGTCAAAACAGAACATCTTAGAAGCTTGGTAGAAGTTTACATCTCAAAAGTAGGCTACAAGGCTGTGGGAAAGAGGTTCTGAGGGCTGGGGGTTCATACCTGGGGTTTGCACTCTCTTGAAATTCTGCATTTGTCTAAAATCATTGAGAGAGTTCTTCACATTCACGTATATATTTGTGATTTATTTGGCATCAGTAAGAACAAAAGACAAATTCCAACTAAAAATAGTAATGAAAATTAATCCAGTCATAAATAAAATGCAATATTTATTCCCATAGGACATGGAAAAGAAAACTGCCTGAGAAGTGTAAGTATGCAAGAAGGGTTGTCCTATTTATTGGTTTTGTGGATTTAAGACAATTAACAGCAAGGGTTGTGGTGTAAATTAAGACAAAAATTTAAAATAGCCTCTAACTTCCAGAGAATTCAGTTGCTGAGAATTTCTTCTTTGTCCTTGTTGTCCTTCTGAGTCATCTGAGTCATCTGAGATACTGAGGTACTGATCCTGCTGTGAGAAATCAGGGCAATAGTGTGTACCCATCACCCTGGTATCAGTAAGCCAAAGACAGGGATGTCTCAAAGGCTGTAAGCATGTGTTTGTACTGTTAAGAAGAAAAGCTCTAGTGCTGTAACATTTTTTGGCTGGAGTGTAGTCATTTCATTAGACAGTAGTATATTTCCACTGGTTATGAAAAGCCATTCCAGTCTGTATTCCAACCCATCAGTGTGTTGTGGGCAGGCTGAGTGGTGGAGGAAGAACTTTATGGGAGTGCAAGTGAGAGCTCTTGAAGACCTGGGATTTGGTTTTTTGTGTGTGTGGCTTTGGGTGTGGGGAGGAATGATGGTTTTCATTTCTTTACTATCTTTCTGACTGACACACCCAGCACTATCAGCCTGACTGCAAAGAATTCACATTGCAGAACACCCCCTTTCTTGTACCTCTTCTACATTTAGGAAATAGTGACTTTTATTTTCATTATCTTGAGCTCATAGAGGCCATGGATAAGTGCCAGTGTGTTTCAGGGAAAGAACAATCACTGTGCCCTGGTGCCAAGCCAAGCTGGTTGGGAGGTCTGGGGGGATCACAGCTCTATGGGGCAGGAGCCTTTCCATGAGCTGCAGGCCCTCCAGCAGGTTTGCAGCTGAGGGAATCCTCGTTTCTCTTTTTGCCTCCCTGGTGCCTGAGCTGTGTTGTGGTCAGTCCCCTGTGCTCCTTGCCTGTCCTGACCCGTGTACTGCCCTGAGAGTATAAGGGGTAGAGCCTGGAAGCCACATTCAGCTGCTTTGGTGGGATGCCAATGGCAGAGACCCCTGGAGCTCCTGGGAGACTGAACAGAGATCAGCTATGGTACCACTGAAGGAGAGGGCTAGTACTTGTTCTCCCAGGGCATCCATAGCATCTTTGAATACCACTGATGCCCTGCATTCCTCCCCGTGACACACTGGGTGCTGCTTGAGCACCTCCAGCTGTGCCAGCAGTGGTGGGAGCAGAGTTTGGCATGGGAGGAGAGGTGACTTGCACCCAGGTGTGCTGCTGGCCTTCCTTTTGCAGCTGAGGGCTTCTCCACAGTGCTGTGCTGTGCGGTCTGGTTGCACAGAAAGGGCTCACAGCGTCCAGCTAGGGTTATGTCTGACATGATGGCTTGGTCTCTGGGCTGGTGTCAGGCAAGACAGCAGCTCCTTGGTGCATTCACCATGTTTAGGTGTGACAGCAAAGGGGTGGCAATGTCTGAGGTGACAGCAAGGTCCTCTGCTTCCTCCTGTGCACGTAAGCACTCATACTGTATGACCAAATGAGAGGGAAGGACCAGCAGCCCTAGTCACCCAGTTAGAAATGCTGCCCTGGAAGAGTTGCTAGCACCAGCATTTCCATTCAGAGCTTCACCTACCTGATCCACCCTTGGGAAAAAGGGGCAAGAAGCTCTCTTGGAGGGAGCTGCCCTGCTCTTTTCCGCTCATAAATCTGGTTTTCAGGCTTTTCCATTGAGGAATTTCACCTGTGATGTATGTAGCAGGAGCACCTTCCCCTCTGAGATGCACTGGAGAAGGGCTGTGGCTTCCTGTCAGACTCTAGCGTGAACTCAAATAGCTCTGTACCACATCTGCAGGACCTATTTCCCACTCCCTGCCAAAGGAGGTTAAAATCTGACTGATAGATTCTGAGCTTTTTAAAGTATTCCCTGATGTGCAGTTACAAGAGCAAATAGCTGCTTCCTGAGATGGGAACTGCAATTATCTTAAATCTTCGCCCTCTGCCAGACCCAGCCAGCCAGGCTGAGATGACATGGGAATTAATGTGGCCCATTAGTCACAAATCTGCACGACCCACCACACTTAACTGAGAGCTGCCATCAGCACGAGCTCTCACTGCCACTGCTTATTAATCAGTTAATGTGGAGATGATTTCTTTCTCCTGTTGCACAAAAAAAAAGCTACTGAGAATCATTTTTAGGAAAGTGCCAGAAAGTTCTGTTCCTGTTTGAGATGCATGAGAGAGTCATGCTGATTTGCCCATACCCACAGATGCTAATGCTGGTTGGGCTGTGCCTCAGTCCCACCTCTGGAGATTATCCTCCAGTTGTGCTGAAGCTTGGAGGAGATTTCAGTTAGTGACACTGTCTTTTGCTTCTCCTGAAGCCGTGGCCCAGAGGATTTCGTAACACAGTGCAGGTGAGTAACAGATTTTCATTTAATACTAGACTAGAAAGCAGAGTGGTCTTTCCCCATCCCAAGAAATAGTCTGTAACGGGGGAGGATGAACATTCCTACACAATCACATGGTGATGACCTTCACGTTCTTTCTAATGTAGGAGCTGACAAAACCCAGCTGTTTGAATCATTCCCTCGCAGTACCATCAGCCCTCACCTCCTCCCTGTGAGACCTTCCCAGAGCTCCAGGGAGGCAGCCAGTGAGTGGTGAGGTGGTCTCGCTGCCCAGCCAAAACCCTTTTAACTCCTTGGAATGCCTCAATGGCATTGCCAGAGGGTCTCTCAAACGTTACAAACTGCCCACTGGATAATTAAAATGCCTTCACTTTGTCACATAAACATTAACTTGTGTCCTGCCTAAGAGAGAAAAGTGCTGCCTAGGGCTGACTTCCACCTCCCCATCCTGGATATAAGAGATCATAAGATGATCTGCCGGGCACCATTACAGCTTTACTACTCATCTCTGTGCCCATCCTCTTGCAGTCCCTCAAGCCTCTTCCCAACACAAGCATTGTGCCAGCACCACAGCAAGTGCCTCTAGAGCCACCTGAGCCTCCTTCCACTAGTGTCCAACATTTCCAATGCCTTCATGATCACAGGCAGGGCAGGACCTCACAGCAGCTGGGGTGTCTTCCCCAGGGCCAGAGAGGTGTACATTCATTTTTGGTTAAGACTAACCAGCTTTATCAAATACACAGGACTCCCTGGCCCTCAGGCCATGATGGCACCTTGTTTCAGCAGGCACTGCTGGTGACTGGCAACTTAAAATGCTGCTCTGATCATTTCACTTGGAAATCTTCTTTTCCCTTTCTGACACAGAGGTTTCTCGGACTCTGAAGGGCAGTTTTCCAGACTTGAGGATTTGCTGGCAGCGTCAAGGCTTCAGTGGATTTGGCCATGGAACTCCCACCATCTCACGTGCCCCATTCTGATCCCTTGAGACAAAAAATGTGTGGAAAACTGTCTGGAACACCTTGGCTGAAGGCATTGGTGCTGCAAGCTTGTCCTCATGGGGCTACCCCTTGTTCTGGCATGTGGCCATTCTGGAACAAGGGCAGAAGGGCTGTGGGTTGACAGAAGCTTTACTTCATTCTAGAGACAGTGGTTTAGTTTAGTATTTATTTATTTCTTTATTTGGCATTAGAGAATTGCTGAAAGGCTAAATGCTGCTGAGAGGGGGAGCTGAGCGATGTCAGCTTCAGCAGGGGCACCTGCACTGAAATCCAGTGGTAGCTGGCAAAGGACATGAAGCTATGTGTTATGTGCCATTGGGAGCTGTACAGTTGTGTGTTCAGAGACCTGGGAACAGGCATCTGAACAGGTTGAAGAAATGTGAAAGTGAGGCCTCAGGGTGATCTGCAGTGCAGGGAAACAAATCAAATAGAGTAAGAGCTGATGTCAAGTCCCTAGAAAATGGGGGGGGGGCCCCGCATCCAAGTGCCCATTGGGGATGGGGGACACCCCAGAGGTTCTGGGGTCACATGCGGTGAGGAGAAATCCCAGCTGGTGAAAAACGACTGATAAAGAGCAATGGCAGAGCTCCTGAAAAAAACTCTTTTCCTCTGAGTTCAGGACAGAGCTGTCAGTTCTCCATCAGCACGCAGCCAGGGACAAGTTGGTCCTTGGGATGAGGCACTTGTCCGGGCAAGAACCAGGACCAGGCTGCCAGCTCACCCCCTTCCTGGGCCATCTCATCTGTGGTTTCTCCCGCTGCATCCAGGAGACCCCACAGGGGCTGGGGCTGCCACTGTCCTGGGATTGCACATTCCCTCTATACCAAGTACTGAAGAGAAATCGCTGTAAGAGCAACGATGCTCCTCAGCACCAAGAAGCTGAACACTGAGACCCTGTATTTTCAAATAGAGAGAAAACAAACTGTGAGTCTCTGCATATCAGATGAAGCAGAAAATGCATTTTTTTTTTGAGGTGTCATTGCAGGGACTGTGTTATTGAAGGACTTAATTTCTTGTGCTATATCCCGTAGCAAACTGAAGAGACTCCTGCAGATTTGAGAAGAGTCTTTTCCCAATTAGAAAGCCACTCTGCCTTTGACACCCCTATATCAGCTGATCTAGGGATTTATTAGATGCAGGCTCCAAGTGTTTGGAAAGCTTACATGGAAAAGCAGATATGCTGCCATGGTCCCTCCCAGCTCTGTGTTGAGGTCCTTGCTCCTATGCCACTGTGCTTATGCTGCTTCGGCAATTCGTGATAAGTTCTGCCAGCTGACCCCAGCTCAAGTCTTTCAGAGCCTGCTTTATCTGCTTTTCCAGTAAGCTGAATTGAGGAGGAAAAAAAGCTGCGTGAGAGAAGGAGTATTTAATTAGATTGATACCAGACAAGGGTAGGCAGAAGAGGGGCTGCTAGCTTGGGAAATCCAATTTGGTTTCACTGAATGGAGGAGTAAAGTTAACTCTGTAATCTCTATCTAGCATCATTCCAGGAATGCCTCCTTCCCTTCCCATTTGCTTAGGTGGGTAAGACCCAGCAGAGGGTAGAAGAGAGTGCTGTGGAGGTTGTTCGTTCGGACAACATTAAATTCTAGCTGAAGACTGGAATAATGGAAGTCATTTACTGTAACTGAGACTGCAATCCCTGTCTGGATAGCAAAGAGCAGCATGTGGCTGGTGGAAACGTCAGCTTTCCTTTGGGAAATCTCTTCTTAGATCCCTTCTGATGGCCTGAGTCCTGACTCCTCCTTTTCAGCAGCATCCTCATGGGAAGGAGTTGGCCACTCCCCTGTAGCACTCAAGGAATCCCACTGCTGGTCCAAAATGGAGAAGAGAACAGAGAACTGAAGCCACACAGTTTTGGGGGCTGCATATGGGAAGGCTGGAAAAACCTGGCCTTGGTAGGAATCTGTGAATGGGAACATCTGTGGGATGGTAGTCTGTGTCACACCACATCCATCAGTTCCTGACACAAACTGTTGTTGCACCTCTTTGCACCCTGCACCCACACACTCTGCACCAGCTAAGCCAGAAATAATGGAGCCAGCATCTAACCCAGCACAGGCATGCTGGATTTGCTGGGCAGAAGGAGGGAGTGGAGGGAAAGATGGGGCAAGATGGGGCATCCATGTTGGAAGGTAGGAGTTGAAATCTGCTGCTAATAAGCAGCTTGTACCCATGTGAGAGTGGGTTTGGAAATATGAGTCTGTTTCTTTTCTGCAGCAGACAGCTTTGTCTCTGACTTGATTTCCAAGCAGTAGTAGGGAGCTTCACTGACTATTATTTCTGCTTTGATTCCCTTTCAGTTTGCCTTTCCTCTGCTTCTCCAGCATTTTTCTTTGTTGGGATGCTCACAGACCCCTTGCCAGGCAGCAGCACATCATCCTCACCCTTGGCAGCCCCAGCTGCACACAGCTGCTCAGATGGCACACTCGCCTCCCAGTTGCCCTGATGCAAATCAGGCTCTGGGGAAAACGGGCACACTGAGGATCCAGTCTGGAGTTTTCTGCAGAATCTATGCAGGACCCAAACTACCTGTGAAACACTTTCTCGTGCGGGACAAAATGCTGGTGGTGCCAGCGGCGGCTTCCTCAGTGTCTCTGGTCAGTGCAAAGCTGAGGGAAGTGGAAGCCATTTGCTGAGGAAAATTATTTCCATTTATAAAATCCATATCTCTATGTATTTGGAATTTTCTTCTGAAAAGGGGAGAAACAATGTTGTGCCACAAATCCGGATACTGGATTTGGGGTTTTTGTTCCTATTCTGTTCATGGAAACCCAAATGTTTCATTTCACATCAATACTTTGAGTCTGGCCCAAAGAACAAGGCATTTGTCAGCTGCCCTTTTTTCTGTTTCCAAATCAGCAATCTGCACTTTTATCAATGTCTTCCCATTTACAGTTGCTTAATTAAGCCTTTCTACAAAGCTAGCCCAGCCTGGGGTTTGGCCACATGCTCCTTACTTTGCTCTTTACTTGGGAAAAATTGCTATTTATTAATTTATTATCAGTATCAACTAAATAATACATCATTGCTGGTGTCTCTCAACTGGACTGCTCCCCGACCCACAGCAGGGCCAGGAAGTGCTTCCAGACTCAAGGCACCTACTGAAGCACATTCATTTAAGAGCCAAATGCATCTGCAGTAAGGGTGAAATCACAGAATCACAGAATCTGCTGAGTTGGAAGGGACCCACAGGGATCAACAAGTCCTCCACAGGACCTTCCCCAAGAGTCCCACCATGTGCCTGAGAGTATTTTCCACTTGCCTTTTTTTTTTTCATCTTCAGCTTTTTAAAACATGGATTTGAGGTCTTCGACCTTGAGTGTTACTGCACAGCGCAAAGCTGAAGACAAAGTCCTTAATCAAAAGTGTTTGTTACTTTTTAAAAATGCTGCCTACTTTCAATTCTTATTTATTCCTTTAAGGAAACAAGCCAAGGCAGAGTGGTTGCTGAGTTTGGTATATGAGCTGCACACACAGCAGCTGCCTTCAGTTTGTTGCTTTAGTGCTAATGCCAATGAAGCCACAGTTCAACATGCTCCTCAAATTTGCAATTTGTCCACAGAAAGTCCTGCTGGACAAGTAAGAGTTCCTCTGAGCTGTTTTTTGTTTACTTTGGTGGGTTTTTTTCATTCATGCCTTACTGAGTCACCTAAAGCAATTGGAGAAGCTGAACCCCATTTTAGCCATGAATCAAGATGGCCACATCCTCACTGCAGGCTGGAATTTCTCTCAGCTCCCCTGGTTCCAGTTACTTTGAGCTAAATTTCTGCAATTCCACCCCTAAGAACCTTAAATCCATCTTGTGTAGTACATCAGGCAGGGCAGAGCAGCTAAGCTGTATGTCTGTCGGGTGGCCCCTGTATTTATAGGGTATTTCAGTAGAGGGTTTTATGGGGGGAGCAAACGCATGGCTGGTGCAAACAGAAGAGGAGGCCATTATCTCTGATAATTTTTCCCTCTTTGCAGGTGTGTTCTGCTGCAGTGTGAAATCAAAACCACTCTCTGCCAGCACTGAGTGTGCAGAGGAAAACAAGGATGTTCAGATGGATGGATACATATCATCCACATCCTCATGCACAGGTAACAATCAGTTCTTGTGAGATCCCATTAAGCTTTAAGGTCCTTTTTTATTTCCAACTTGGACAGCAGTTTAAATAAGGTGTCACTTCTTCCCTGCTCTTCCTCCTGTGAGGGCATGGGGGAGAACCAGCTCACACAAGTGCTTCTCTATGCCCTGAGTTTGCATCTGTTCCCATAAAACCTCACTGTCTCCATCCCTGTCAAATGGCTGCTTTCCCTTGCAAAATATTTCAAAACATGCTTAATATTTCCTCTTTAGTTTTGTTAAAAATATTTTTTTTTAATAAGAAACTAGTAGTTGTGATCATACTACCGAGGACCCTTCCTGTTACCAACCATGGCAATGCTTTCCAAAGCCAGGTTACAAATCTTGCTAGAAACTGATGCACAGTCCTTTCCTTAAAACCTGGATCAGGATGCTCCCTGTCTGGGGCAGATGAGTTCTGGGTCCTGGGAGGAGAAACAGGACCAAAAAGTGACCTTTGTGTCATGGAGCAGTACCACATACACTCCTCTCACATAGGAGCTCAGGCAGCTCCCATGGGGCACGTGAGGCCACCACTGGCCAGGAAGCCGTGGTGGGAAGCACTGGGGAGAAGAGGCTGCAGGAGAGGTTCCATAGGTGAGCCCTAATGCTGGGGCCAGGAATGCCTTTTGACATTGAGGCAAGGATATGTCTCAGAGAAATGTGAAGTGTCTCTGGTCATGCCAGCAAGGGACCTGAGCAGGTGTCCCCTAAACTTAGGCTTCCCTGTGTGTCCATACCTAACAAGCACTTGTTTCTCTTCTGTGCCAGGGTCCCCCGTTTGACCACGCTCAGGGAATGCTTTTGGCCTTGCCGTTGTATTAACTATCCTGACAATAGTTTTTCTGAGGTCCAAAGGGGATGCCAGGTTGTTATTCAAGGAATCCCCCTACTGAGCTGCTCCTATGCTGCTGTTTAAACACATTAGCTTCTAACTGTTTCCTTTTCCTTCATACACTGAAAAAGCTGGACATGGCTGTGTGATCTCTGTTGTGATCTCTCTGAAAGAATGTGATTTGCAGACCTGATATTTCCTGAGTACGACACAACTTTTAGTTCTTCAGGAGGGGTTTTTTTTTTTTCCCTCAGAACAAATAGGAGCCTGCTCAGGGCAAACATTAAATATGTTTTAAAAACCTTTTCTGCTCTACTACTGAGAGCCTCTCTAAAGCAATCAGCATGTGCATGAAGTTGAAATATGTATATATCGAATCAAGAGCAACCTGGAAAAACTCTAAGCGCTCCCAAAAGATAATAATGGTACTAGGAGCACACACAAAGACACACAGTCCAGCCCCAGGTACCTGAAATCAATGCAGGTGACTACACAGGTGACATTCAAATCACATCTAACTCCAAGCAGGGCCATCATAAATATGATGCTCTATCATCAATGACACCTTGAACCCCACGGTTTCTTCTTTTGATTAGTATTATAGGAGGAAGAGAGCGTAGATTTCTGTCCTTCTTCACTCTGTGGATCCCCATTCCTCCGAGAGAAACCCTTCTGATGGCTGGGAGGGATGAGAAGGCAAGAGATCTCTGCCCGCTGCTACTCTGCTTTCATAAACAGAGGAGGAGAGTTTCCGTTTTAGAAAACTTCTTTTTTCCCCCCTCTAAACTCCACTTCTTCTCCGAAGTCGCACACTTCCCTCAAGCACTTCTGACTTCCTTCGGGGAGGCTTGAAATTTTAAAGGTCGTCTGCGAGCGGCACACCCCTGCGGGGTCGGGTGTCTCCAGCCCACCTGGAAGGCTTGAGGTCCGTCCTGTCAGCACCTGTGCCCGACCACACCCTGGGCGTGCCGCCGGGATCCGGGCAGCGGGGTCGGTGTGACGAGCCCCGCGGGGCCGTGCCGGACGCGTGGGGAGGGGAGACTTTCCCCCCGCGACCCCCGCCCGCGGGGCCGCCTCCGGGGCGGGGCCGCCGCCCTCAAAGCCGGGGCGGCCGGCGGTGCGGGGCGCGGGCAGGGCCGGCGGTGCGGGGCGCGGGCAGGGCCGGCGGTGCGGGGCGCGGGCAGGGCCGGCGGTGCGGGGCGCGGGCAGGGCCGGCGGTGCGGGGCGCGGGCAGGGCCGGCGGTGCGGGGCGCGGGCAGGGCCGGCGGTGCGGGGCGCGGGCAGAGCCGGCGGTGCGGGGCGCGGAGGGTGCGCGGGGCGGGCAGCACCATGGAGAGCGGCGCCGAGGGGCGCCTGGACGCCGCCGCCTTCCTCGGGGCCTGGAGGCACTTCGACGCCGACGGCAAGTGGGGACGGCGGGGAGCGGGACACGCGTGGCTGGAGCCCCAGACGGGGTGTCTGGTGGGCGGGCGGGTGCCTGTCCGGGTGGGTGCCGAGTGGGGGTTTGGCCGTGCGGGTGGGAGCGGGGGCCGCGTGGGTGGGTGCCCGTCTGGGTGTGCGTGCGGGTGGGTGCGGTGTGGGGTGCCCGGGCTGTTGCACGCGTGGCTGGGAGCCTGCACCAGTGGCTTTCTGACAGTGTGCCCAAGCCTCACCCCCACGAGGTCCCGCGGGTGTTTCTGAGCTCACCTGTTCCTCCTTACCGTGGCCAAATATCACATCCGTAAACCACCCTTCTCACCCCAAAGTTTTTGCCTTTTCATCACCTCCCCATTCCATCTGCTGTTTCCTGTTCTGGGGCCAGTTTGTGGAATTTTTTTTTCCAGAATGTTTTCTGTGAGGAAAACTCCTGGGGTGCCCAGCAGTGCTGTGCCCAGTCCCCACATAGATGTGACCAGATCAAATCGAATAGGACCCTCCTGAGTGGGCAGGCAGGGCCCCCAGCTGAGATCCTGACCATGCAGCCTGGAGCCCCCTGCATGCAGTGCATGACACAGTTCCTGGAATGTGGGCAGTACCGCCTGACCATTAATATATTTTGCTTTTATTTAGACAATGGTTACATAGAAGGGAAGGAACTTGACAATTTTTTTCATCACCTCCTGGAGAAATTGGGACCAGAAGTAAGTACCATGCTGTGTTAGTTGTGCATCAAGTCCAAGCGAAAAGGTTGTGCTGAGAGATGGTTTGTGTTTGTTGTTCCCTGATAGCTAACTTCCTTAGCAATCCAAAGGTAAAGAGCTTTTCTCTTGGCAACAAGGTGGCATTTAAGCAGGTACAATAAGTGCAGTCACCTGAGAAGTTTGATCCGTTGTTTTCAGCCCATCAGCTGCTGTCAGGGTGAGATTGCAGCTGGCACCAGCTGAAGGTGCTGGTTGGCAAGGTGGAGAGAAAGTCATTTACTGCCTCTGAATAGAAACAAACAAAAAAGTACCAGCAAGCATCCTGGAAGGGTGAGCGGGGGGGGCAATGGTGATGATTTATTTATTCAACCCTGTGCTGATTAGTTTTGTTAATGTGATAGGTTTCTTTCCAAGGTCAATTTTTAACAAATATACTGTCATTAATTTTAAATAGTGTTTAGGAACAAGGCTGTATTGCTACAAATGGCTAGAAGCCAAACAAGAGTCAATTCAGTTGCTCTGAAGATCCAGACTTGGCTCTCAAGTGTTTCTGAGTTTCTGCCCCGGTTTCCTTTTCTATTTTTGACAGCATTTCCCCTCTCTCACTTTCTGCACCTCAGTACTAACAGAAGTTGCATGACAATTTAGAGGGGCTGGTTTCCTTAGATCCAGGTCATACATTGCCTATGAGTGTCACCATCAGTGAAGGAGAAATCCTTCCACTCAGGCCAGCACTCAGAAGCATGTGAAGAATATATTCATATTTTTGCTACACAACATGTGTCCAGATAGGAAGAGAAAAGGAGGAAACATCTTCCAAATGGAAGGAGAGGACGTGCCAAAAATGAGATAAAACAGAGATTAAACAATTCCTTTAAGCAAAAAGTAATTAACAAAAGAGAAAAGGTAGCTGATAAAAGGCATAAATTCATGAATATCAAGTGTAAAATCAGAATTGTACTTACAAGCCAATTAGTACTCTTGGATCTTTAGGGCTACAGTTAAAAAACAGAAGTTGTGAATAATTTTTTCAAGCATGGTTTTGTTTAATTTGCAAGTAAATTTGGATTGAAATATTGGCAGTTTCTGCAGAAACATCTTTCAGAGAGTGGATGGTTAGATGAATAGATAGACTTCAAAGCAAATCAAAAAAGCTTCAACATTAAGCGCAAAGAAACATTAGGGACACAGAAAAACTGATTGAAGAGAAATTGAAAAGCTCATGACTGTTTACCCAGGAACAAAAGAAGAAATTGGGAGCTGCTGGTCTTGGGGCATTGAAACACCAATGCAAAGCACTCAAACAAAACCCAGTGACAGCAAACGTGAGATGTTGAAGGAGAGGCTTAAAATGAGGCTGCAGAGCTCAATGCTGGAGTGTGTTGCTGAAGCAAGGGACCTCCAAGTGGAGCTCTCTGGAGTGATCTGTAGATGGTGATAAAACTGAGGTTTAGCTGGGAATCTCATGCTGCAGGCAGCTTCCTAATGATGAGAGGTCAAGAAGAAACTCCAAGCCCCACTCTAGCCCATAGCATCCCTTGCACATCTCTTACATGAGATTTTGGGACAGTGTCGCACAACATCAGCTGGGTTGCAAACCTGGTGTATTACAGCAGTTTTTGTGGTCTTGCTGATATCAGTGTGAACTCTATCACATTGTGTTAGGTTGCACACAGAACTTGCAAAATGAGGGTGTTCTAGACATGAATTTTCTGCTTCAAGAAATCAATAATAGTTTTATTCGTTGTTAAAAGTCCCTGCTCAGATGACTCCAGCCTAACTCACAATCCTCATCCATCTTACATCTCCTTTGTTTCTGCTAAGTTTTGCCATTAAAAGAAATAGCTTAACACAAATTGAATGGAGAAAGCACCAACTCCCTCTCCTCCTATTAAACAGAAGAAACAGGCTAATTCTAGAAGATGGTGCTCACTAACTTTCAGGGTGCTCAAACAGGCTCTCAAGTGCTTTTGGTTTTCTTCCCTAGTTTTCCTGCTTATTTTTGGCAACATTTCCACTCTGGTAGTATTAGGGACAAAACTACCCAGCAGGCAGTTGCCAGTGCAGCCTGCCTTGGTGGCAGAAAACCCAAGGGGAGCTTTGTCCTGGGAGGCTGAGAACAGTCCTCTGCCCTCTCCCCTTGGTATGAGGATCACCTGTTGCACCAGATTAAACAAAGGTCTCTACTACCTTTGTACAATGAGTTTGTCTAACAACACTGAGGCATTTTTTGTCTTGTTCATGTGATTTATGTTGTACAGGCTTGTGGTTATAGCAGCAGGAGTAAAGGGTCCCCTCTGCACTGTTTTTGCCACCCTACAGAAAGAAAGTGTCCTTTGTGATAGAAGCAGTGAGCTGGGACTGAGCATCTCTCTGCTTTAGTGTTTGTTTTGACCTTTACTCATCTGGGCTTTAAATGTCTCTGTTTCCTGGCACAGTAAAAGGGGGAGACAGCAATACGCTGACATAACTTACAGATGTGTCACAAGGATTAATTAGTGACTGTGTCTGAAGTGCCACACAAGTGATAAATAATGTTATCAGCACTGGAAGTTGTCTCTGCTTGAATAGCAAGTGGCTTCATAATTATATTTTTTCAGCCTGCAGTCTCTAAGCTGTTATTTTTCTTAATGACCACTGTAGTCTTTCAGCTCTGTTTTTCTTCACAACTGCTCTGCAGCATCCCCAGCTGACACTAAATGCCAGGGAATGGGAGCAGCTGGGAAAACAATGCAAAAAGGAGCCTGTTGGGAAGCTGAGAGGCACAGTTCTTTTTGACAACTCTGAGTGAGGAAAGAAATTTGAAATAGCCTCCAGTGAGGGAGGCTAATTCATTGCCTTTTGTTGAACCATAAAGAGTTATGAGGGCAGAAGAGAAAACTTTGCAACAAAGGTAGACCTGTAGTACACCGATCTAAATCCCAGATGCTGCTTTCTGTCTCTTCTCCTCCAGCAATGGGTGATTGCTGGAGGCTTTTGGACAATGCACTTAACAACCTGCTTTAACTTTTGGTCAGCCCTGAAATGGTCAGACAGTTGGAATAGATGGTCATTGTAGATACCTTCCAACCCAAATATTCCAACCCATCCATTCCCAAGAAAATACCTTCAATTTCCAGGTGTGTGTTACATATCCATAAGTCTTCTGTGATTTATGACACTGAAGTTTATATAAATTCTTCATCAGCTGGAAGGGCTTCTGTGATTTGGTTTGTTTGGGGAATACAAAGCAGAATCAAGGACAGTTCAGCCCCACCCCAGCATGTTTGCGAACTGCTGACATTTTCCATCTGCTGCTGTTATTACTCCTACATCTTCTCTCTAACCATTTGAGCCTCCAGCTTCCAACCTGTTGCTGCATGGCTTCTGTGAGCTGCCTGTGTTCTCTTCTGCTCATTCATAAACCTCTTTCTTCTACATTATGGCCACCTCTTTCCATGCATCTTCTAAAAGTTTTTATACTGCTGTGAAAGCTCAGTGGAAAGGACAGTTTCTTTCAGCATCGAAGAAGTGATTTTATTGGAACACAGCCTCAGTATTTCTCTCTCGTATTAGTTTACATCTTTCTTTCCATATCAAGATCACTTAGTATCTTCCTTGCTTGCTCTTTTGTATATTTTTAATGAATCTCTGTGTATATTCTCATAATAATTAGATAAGAAGAGTTTTGTAGATGAATGGTTATAAATTTTGGGGTTGGATTACTGAAAGTTTCCATAAAAACAATGATGTCTGGGCAGATATGAAGGGGAATGCACATTGCTATTGGGTTTTCTCAGAAAGGTATTTCACTTTGCTCAAGTTATACTCGGATTAGACAGAAGATTTTCAGATGAAAGACAGTTGCCCTCGACTAACCGTAGATGCGTAAGAGACCACGTGGAAAAATTTCTGAAGCATAAATTTGATCGGACAAGACAGGTATTAGCCTGTTTATAATTCCTCTGCCCCAAACCCACATGGATAGTTGTGACTGGAAGGGACTGAAGTTAAGCTTTAGGACCTCACCCTGAACAGCCATGAAGGATTTGTCTTCGCATTTTACTTCCAAAGAAGAGGAGCAACCTCCAGGTACTCTTGCACATCATCCTTGCCTGCACACTGCATTGCCTATCTAAATAATGTGTTTAATTTAGTATGGTCAGGAATGCAGCAGCTAGTCGAACAAAGTTTAAAGGCCAAAATATCAGCCAGCCTCAAAGCCATCCAAAGCAGACTTCTTCTGTGTTTTACCATCCCAAGAGACCTAAAGTGTTTGATGACCAGCAAGTCAACAGCAAGAAGACCCCTAGCAGAAAGCATTCAGCTTTCATCCACATCTAGAATACTTCAGAGTTCTAACCTCTAGGCAATACTCTGGGCAATTTAGATACTTGGAAGGAGTGCTTTACTGTGAGGGTGGAGAGGCACTGAAACAGGTTGCCCAGAGAAGCTGTGGGTGTGCTGTCCCTGAAAGTGTTCAGGGCCTGGTCAGATGGGGCTTTGAGAAACCTAGACAAGTGGAAGGTGTTTCTGCTCATGGCAGGGAGGTTGGAACTAAATGATCTTTGTGGTCCTTTTCAACTCATACCATTCTATCATTCTAAATAATGCCAAATGCAGTTGTTTCTTTAGGTTGTGGGTTCTGTCAGCCCTAATTAGCCTGAACAATTCCTATTCCTGTTCCTTCACATTAAGGCAGGGAAGTGCCTCGAAGTAGCTCTAAATGCAAACTAAACATGCCTATGGTGAAAAAGAGACATGATGTGTTTTCGTTGGCCAAATGCATGTCAGAAAACTTTCAGCCTAGTGGAAAAGACAGAACAAAGAACCTGTTCAAAGCCTAACCACAAAATTGTGATGGCACAAGGAAGGCTGTAGTAGCCTTTGTTAGATGCTGGTGTCTCCTATGTGAAAAATTCTTTCCCACATTTGTGCTGATGAGAGCTAAAAAAGGAACCAAAACACAGTGCAGGATAACAGGATAAGTGCTTATCTACTGTAGCGTGCAGGATTACAGTAAATCCTAACCAAAATAGAGGGCCCAATTCTAAGGTGATAGCACTGCAGTTAAATAAGCGTGATTGACCCAAACGAGAAGTTAGTTCAGGAGCTGCAGGGTGATATCCCACACTCATGCAGTCTGTGCCAAATACAGCTGCATGGGTGAAATGAAGTAATTCTTGTGATTTATTTTTTTCAATGCTATGGGATTTAAAGAAGAAATGTTTGGTTAAAAAAAAAAAAAAAGATTTTCTCCTAAGGTCAAAGTTTATGTTACTGATGTTTCATCTGGTCTTTGCTGGCCTCCTGTCTGTACTGTGTGGCTTTTGGCATGGTAATAGTTGTTGAGGTTTTTTTCCAACTATCCTTCTTGGCAGATACAATTTATTTTCATAGATCTTGTAGGAACTCGATATCTTTGGGACCATTGGTTTCTATCAAATTTGGCTGAAACATTAGAAGAAACGTGCTCAAGCCAGCATTTTCAGATTATTCCTTTTTTTTCCCCAAGAAACAGGCTATAATAGTCACTTAAATATAGTTTCTTCTTGTTTTTCATATGCTAATCAATATAGTGGCTTGCTTCAAAAAATCACATCAAGAAAGAAAAATAAATTTATTTATGACCAGACTATCGTGATCAGAAAGAGTTAAATTTCATCAAATAGGAAAGACTCCACAGTGCTCCATACATTCACTTTTTACCCCCCCCCCTTAAGAAATGACTCATAACTGTGTTTTCATCAAGGCAAGTTTTCATCAAGGCAATAAATTTCTTAAGGATCAAAACTTTAATTAGACAGCATGAGGCAAAGAGGCAACAATATTAGAGGAATGGGTTAACAAAGAAGACAGATTACAGCCGTGTTTCTAAGCAATCATAACCAGCCATGACAAAGAAATTAAATGCTGTGGAAATTAAAAAAAATATGTGATCATGCCCTTTCCATGATTACAAACACTATTAAAAATCAGATTACTTTTGTGATGCTAAATACTTCTAAAGGGTTTTTGCAAAAGGGAAGACAAAGACTGAACAAGGAAAGGAAGGAGAAGAAAATTAATTTGACATGGGAACTTGAAACACAGAAGCTGTTCTCTGTAAAAACTCTGTGGAAGAGCATCCATAGTAAGAAATTTACTCCTTAACCCCGAGAAGTGTGTAAACAAAGTCACAGCAATATTTTAAAATGTGTGCTTTTGTGAGGATAAAAATGACATGGCCTTCTCCTCATTGTAAGAAGTAAGGATTTCTTTCCTGACTGGACACTGAGAACATGTACCAGCCCTTGGAAACCACACAGCATCCAGAAGCTCAGGGAGGTGCATGCACCAGGAAAAGCAAGGATTTACAAGAAAGGCTTCCCAGTACAGACAGTGACTGGAAAGGATGCAACAGCATTCACTTGAACCCCCACAAAATGGGAAAGCTTTGCAAACATTTCAAACTGAGCGAGGATCTGCTGCTTGAGACTGGCAACATAACAAAGACAGCATTACCTCTGATGAAGAAAGCTGTGCTCAGCTATGGACATTTGCTTGCTGCAAAGCCATTTCCCTCTGTCCCAGCTCATAGAGACAGGAGGCACAAATTTGTATCCTGCTATTTGCTATGTCATAGTTTAACCTCATTTGGCAGCTCAGCACTACACAGCCACTCATTTCCTAATGGAATGGGAGAGAGAATCAGAAGAGTAAAAGTGAGAAAACTTGTGGGTAAAGATAAAGACATTTTAATAGGTAAAGCAAAGCCCACAGGCACAAGCAAAGCAAAACAAGGAATTCATTCACCACTTTCCATGGGCAGGCATATGTTCAGCGAGCTCCAGGAAAGCAAGATTCCATCAGGCATTATGGTGACTTGGGAAGGCAAATACCATCACTCCAAACTCCTCCTTCCCCCAGATCTATATGCTGAACACAATGCCATATGGCATGGTATATCTCTTGGGTCAGTTGGGGTCAGGTGTCCCAGCCTTGTCTCCTCCCAATTCCTTGTGCATCCCCAGCCTTCTCACTGGTATGGTAGGGTGTGGAGCAGAAAAGGCCTTAGCCCCGTAAACACTGCTCAGCAATAACTATCTGGTACTTAAAATAAAATAATATATAATAATATAGTATATGCTATAAGTAAAATATAGAACAACATAATTTAATTATAAAATAATAAATATAAATACTATGTAGTAAAATGGAATATATATTTTAATATAGACTGAAATATAATATATAGCAAAGTAACATCCCTATGTTATCAAGACTATTTCCAGCACAAATCCAAAACATACTAGCTGCTGTGAAGAAAATTAACTATATCCAGCCAAAAACAGAGTAAAAAGGTGGTGTATTTGTTTTTCTTATTACCATAATTCATAGCACTTGAATAAATGGAGAATGAGCCTGAGGCATTTGAAAGCATAGTGTGTTTGGTTTCTAAACTTTCCTGCTTGTTGCAGTCCGTAGTTGAACACTGAGATAATAATTAAAGGGAAAGAAGGTAAAACAAACCTCCCAGGGAAGGTGGTGGCCATAGCACCCAGTCCAGTGGAATCACCCCTGCAAGTGCCTGCCTGGAGGTCTCCACATCTTGCTCTCCTGCTCCTGATTTTTCTTCCTCTATCAAAGGACTTGCCCTGATAGGGGAGGCAGGGAAATGTTTGTAGGACCCCAAAGGCAGAGAATAAGAAATCGAACCTCCTGACCAGTGGCCTCCTTTTACATTTGGCCTCCCCTCAGCAACCTCACTGCAGGGTGGCTGAGGCAGTGAAGGGGCCCCTGTACCCCAAGTCTGGCTGGTGTCCCTGTGCAGCCCCTCACTGCCCTGCCATCCCAGCTCAGCCTCGGCCTCCATGCAGGTTGAGAGGTGCCCACTCCCACAGACAGCTATTTGCTGCATCCTTGCTCAGGGATTTGCCCTGCAGCAGCTGCATCAACTGTGATCTCTTATCTGTGAATAGTTATCTTGTCCTTATCAGGGACACCTGACTTGTCTGTACAAACTACCACTACTATTGAAAAAAATCTGTTTAATGCATTTATGAGTGTAGTCAGTTGCTATATCTACAATGCTTTAAAAAAATTTAATATTCCCCATAATATCTCTCTTTATTTTTCTACTGGCTTTACTTGCTAGTTGTCTCTGTCCATATCCTTTCTTCTGAGCAGAGCTTGGAGACCCAGCTGGGGTGCTTACTTCTGAAGCCTTCTTAGGGCTCACAGAACATTGCACCTCTAAAAATAATATCAGGGACAACATATTTGCTTAGTAGAATTCTGCCTTGGCTCTATAAATCCTGAAATATTGAATAGACAGTGCCTTGGCCCAAAAACTTTTCTCTTGTTTCTGGAGCACACTCTTGACTAAGCATGAAGATCCTGCTGAACCACTCACAAGTTTCCCAGATGTCTCCTCCTTGCTGTAGCAATGCCTCAGCACTGATTTGAAGCCAAAACAATACCTGAAGAAAATCTGAACAAGCCAGAGAATTCGACTTACTCCCTAAGACTTCAGGGAGGGACCGGCAACTCCAGCCATCTGCCCCACTGTCCCAGCTCTGCCCTGCAGCATGCCCAGGCTCTTCCTCTACAGGCTGCAGACATCCAAAATCAGATTACAGAGCAAGTAGATCAGAAGTCTGAAATTCATGTCCTTGCTTGGGCAAGGGGAACAAATCATGTAGACTGGGAGGTTTTTCCAGCCTTTTAAATGTTTTTTGGAATAGAAAAGCAATCAGAACAAGCTACAGGTCTGCACCACCAGTAGGTCGGCCTTGGAGACCAAGTCTCCCAGTCTTGGTTTCTGTAAGTGCTACGTCTTACTTGATCTATTTTTTTTTATTACTATTTATTTTTAATCTTCTGAGATTGAGATTTTTGGTTACCATAAAGGTCATCTTTGAAACCCAATTGTCATAACCCAAGATGTATCATTCTTGGTGTAAAACTTTGTGATATACAAATAATTTTGCCTTGAGCGTGTATCTTGGGAAAGCCAGATTGTGCGGTATCTTTTATTCTTTGTGAGTAAAGGTTGGGGTTTGGTAGATCTATTACCACTTCTGTTCCATGAGTAGAATATTTATGAACAGAGAGTGACTGACCAAATTGAAAAATCTACTGTAGTGTAACCCCACGGACTAAAAGCTCACAGAGCTGTGTAAATATTGTAAGTATTCTAGACATTTACTTGATATATCCCATAGTTTAAATCAGTTTATAAAAAAAAAAGAGGCTGTCCTATTTTTTCGCAGAAAACAGTGTTCCTGCCACAGAAAGCTCAATGAGGTGGTGGTGAAGAGCTGACACGAAGTTGAGCAATAAGCTTTCTTAACAAATGACTAATCTGAACTCCACAGCACACTTTTCAAATATCAGCTATGATTATTGTTTCAGAAATAAGTTATCCTACTGGGCACGGAGGAGGATAATTTCAGAGTACTTTGCAAGCCTATTGAAGTTGGCAGCTGATAGGCTTGCCTAACTCCTGGGAGGTGTCTCAAAGAGTGCAGGTGCTGTCAGAAGGCAATTTAAATAGCATGAGGGCAAGTTATAATGCCAAGGAGAAAGAATACCATGTGTGTGTGTTCAGTAATTTGCTGTGCCTACCATACCCGAGCTGGGGGGCCAGCAGTGAGCACCACCTGGGCTTTATAGCCACCACCACGGGAAGGGAGGAACCTGCAGCCATGCCCTAGGACACACTCAAGGGCAACAGCAGGCCCCAGGAGTAGGACTGTCACCTTGGGCACATCCCTGTGGGATCACTCCTGGGTGTTTCGTCCCCAAACTAGGAGATGCCAGCCTTTGGTGTTGTACCCCAAGGATGCGACCAAGGGCTGCATTGCATGGAGCTATACACAGAGTAAATTTGAGAAAGTGACTCATGGTCTTGTGTCACAGCAATAAGAAAGGGAGTGTACAACCTGATGGAGCTTCAATAGCAGCTGGAAAGGATGAGAAACTGGGTTAGAAGACCCAGGAAGGCACAGCTGTAGTCCTAAATCCAGCTGGATGCAGAGATGATAAAATCTTTGAGGGACTTTTTTCAGGGGTTGGGAAGAAGTTAATTTATTGTCTTGTAAAAATTGCTACAAAAGTATGCTAAGAGCCAATCTGGGTTATCCTCCTCACTTCTTTCCCTCCCCTCCCAGTCAGGGCTACCTCCCACAGGATGGGAGAGAAGCCAGGACCCCACTCAGTGTGGGTGCAGAGGTAAACATAGGACTTTATTAATTGCTTGGGTGAGATGAATTAGGAGAGCTTCCCAGCCCAGTCACAAAGCTCGTATGACCAGAAGCTTTTTTTATAGTGGGGAAATTGTACTTTGTGTAGTCCAGTCAGACAGGGGATCCTCATTGCTGCTGCTAAAGAAACCGTGCCTGATGAGCCTAAGCATTGTATTTCACCTGTCACAGTGAAGTCTGTCAAAACCTGACAAGTCCTGAAAACTCCCCACTATGTATAAATCGATTATGGGATTGAGCTGATGCAAAGGGAATGTCAATTACTTGAAATTCTATACTACTAACCCAGGAACACTGACAGAGCTTGATGTCAGGTCTTAAACCATTTGACAGGTAATAATAAGCAACAATCTAGCTCCATTGACACCTTTCAAGGCTGGTGATCTAATGAACTAAAGATGTCATTCAAAGATAAGGATATCTTCCTCAAAAGCACGAGTTGAAAACAAGCAGGATGAAAACTTCTGTAAAACACGCTTGAGCAAAACCAAACCTCAGTGTTATAATGGGAACAGTTGGCTAAAAAAGCAGGTGTCACTGAAATATTTTGGGGTCTCCAAACACTGATCTTCCAGCTGAATGCTTAGTTGCTACAAAGCTATGCATAGGACTCATTTCCAAAAAGCCATCCACAATGGTGTGTTTGTGGGCATTTAAAAGCATTACCCCCCAACTGTAAGGATAAAATGATCCTGGAGGCTATCTGTGAGTGGGGAGAGATTTCCTCCAGGAGACTCTTCTAGTGCCCTCAGCAATTTTCATGTGCATGTTGTTTTCTCTGTGGCAGAACACCATCACAGAAGAAAAAGTTCAGAGGATGAAGGAGCAATTCATGTCTGTCTACAATGTCACCACAGATGGACGCTTGAAAATCCAGGAGGTATCTCTGCCCAACCCCAGCTCAGGATTTCTTTTATAGGAGGATGGAGAATTAGAACAGACATTTTATAGGGTCTGTAGCAATAGGACGAGAGGTAACGGTTTTAAATTGAAAGAGGGTAGATTAAGACTAGATATAAGGAAAACTTTTTTTTTATGAGGGTGATGAAACACTGCAACAGGTTGACCAGAAAGATGTGGATGCCCCATCCCTGGAAACATCAAAGGTCAGGTTGGACAGGTCTCTGAGCAACCTGATCTGGTTGAAGATGTCCCTGCCCACAGAGAGGGAATTGGATTAGATGACTTGTAAAAGTCCATTCCAACCCATACCATTCTATGATTAGGACCTATAGCAGACTTGGGAGATTGGGAAGATAGAGCCTGTGTGGGGAGGAGGTGAGTCATGGAGTACTATATTAGCCAGATGTCTTGGTCTGGAGTTTATTTCCAAGGGAGAAACACGTCCAACTTACATTTCCCATACTATGTCAGCAGCCACCCCAGTTTTTTCTTTTCATTACTTTCTTGGTGTGGGTTTGTTTTGTTGTGGGGTTTTTTTTAATGCTTTTTTTCCAGCTTGCCAATATGATCTTGCCGGATGATGAGAACTTTCTACTGCTTTTCCGACGGGAAACTCCCTTGGACAACAGCGTGGAATTCATGCGGGTCTGTATCTCCACATTGCCTCTTCCCTTGCACACTAACAGCTTCTTCAATACCAACTCTTCTGCCCACTGCAGAACACAGTATGGGAAATAGATGGATATTTTGGAAGCAAAATACATTCTGATCTGTTCAGGTAGAGAAGACTGTACATTATTCATACCAGCAAAACAGAGATGTCGTAGCTAGGACTGGACCAAGGGTACTCATTACACTTCGCGAATGCTCTCAGCCAGGTATCAGTCATGCCACCAGAGACAAAACCTCCCCACTGATAAATCCACCCCTGTTGGGAGCTATGGCAAAGCCACAGCTTTGCCTCATCTGTGGCACAGCAGAGACCAAGAAGGCAGACCAGGCACATTTTAAGCATCGTTTCATCCTGAAACAGTAGCCTGTCAGGGCATGGAGTGGAAACCTCCATAAACTGGGTCAAGTGAGGAGCACAAACCCATATAACCTTGCCCAATCTCCCTCCAATCTCTGTCTCTAAGTATCCCAGCACAGAATTTCAATTTTTCCAAGACTGCTTGCAGTTACTTTTATTTCACATGCGAACTGGAAGCTTCTGTGGATCAATGGCCAGTTGTGTATGGCCTTGACTTTTACTCAGGGCAATAAAAGAAGCTGCATGTACAAATTAGGTAAGAAATGCAGAGCAGTTTCTTAGTTTTTTCTTCCTTTTATAGGCAGTGTGTCTGCATTAAACATGTGATAGCAGCATGTCACATGTTTAATGCACCCAAGTGTGACTAAAAGCTATTGTGTGAAAAGTTTATTGTGTTTCATGTACAATTAATTATATGTTGGATAATGCAACAGTTTGCTCATTATGGAAGTTCTGATTTGAATTTTTACAATCTATCACTTGAGCAGATGATTAACTGCAATATTTACATGATTGTACCAATTTATCCCTGTTCAGATCTGGCGCAGTTATGATGCTGACAGCAGTGGATTTATTTCAGCTGGTGAGCTCAAAGTAAGTTATTCTAGCAAATCTCTGTAGGCTTGATCTACAGCTCACTGATGTCAATGTCAGTTTTACCAATTCTCTGCCTTTTTGTGTGGTTGACAAATGATTGTTAATAATGAGATTGTTAATAGTGAGTTGAAGGACTCACGCCTTTTGGCATGGTCTCAGGGACCCTGCAGGAGGGAGGATGCTCTGCTCTTGCCCTTGATGTCTTGCCTTGTCCCATGTCCCTGCTTGTCTCGGTGACACTGAGGCACCCAATGAGCCCCACAAACGTTGCCTTGCCTTGGCCTCTCCCAGCTAAACAGAGCCAAACCATTGTATTTTATTAATGGGATTTCTTCACAATCTCTTCCTGAGCCTGCAGATTTTCTGAACACTGATTTCTCATTAAAGCTCAGGCTGTTGAGACGAGAGACTGTTCAGATACAGTAACTCAAACACTTTGAGTCGTCTGGGCACAAAAGTCCATCCCTGGGCTGCAGACCATGTGCTGAAGTCTCAGTGCATGGCTTCAGTCTGTGCCCCAGTAAATATATAAGAGGATGTTTGTGTTTTGCTGAAAAGAAAATATTTTGATTTGACATCAGTTAGCAAATATTGAAGGATTGATGTCATTTTTTGCTTATTTTATGAGTTAATTAATGATTCATTCCAGTATGCATTCTCTGGGGAAATTTTTTTATTTTCTAATTTATTTGAAAAAATATGTTTCATCTAAAAAAAATTTGAACTTTGTGAAACTGAAGACACTACTACTAAGCAGCAATGTGAAACTAAATTCATATAACTCTGCTGGATTTGAATTGAATTTGTTACTGTTATTTCTTGAATTTACTCTAAAGAGTAAAATTTGTCTCCTTCTTACTAAAGGATTTCCTGCGAGATCTCTTTTTGCAGCATAACAAGACGGTTGCTGAAGTAAAGCTGGAAGAATATACTGATACCATGGTAAGAAAAGATAGTATTAATATTGTTTATATTAGAGTACTGACTAAAAATCTTCAGGGTCAATGTCTACAGGGCCATAAAAGCCCTCTTAAAAGGTGTACCAGAGAATCCTTTGGGAAGTTAACACATGCTACAGCTAACAGTTCTTTACACTAGACATCAGCTGTGAAAGCATTTCAAACACTTTTGGTTTAAGTTGAACTATTCCTATGAGAAAACAGCTCGACTCTATGCCAAAGCAAACTGAGCTCTAAACTCCTTTAAAAATAGGTGAGGCACATCTTCTTCAGGACATGTTCAGCCACAGCTAGATTTATAGCTCATTCACTCCCTCCTTCCCTTCCTCCTTCCTAGCAAATCCTTTTGCTTCCAAGATGAGCAGATATCTGGCTTTTCTGCTCCACGAAGCCCAGCAAGCCTTGCTGGCTCCCTGCTGCTTCCCTGAAAGACTGGGAGGTTGAATGTTTCAATTCTTCCCCTGCCTTATCACAATACAGCTTTTATACTGCAATCAACAGTGTATTATTTGGTGTAAGTTTAGCATCAGTCACCTGGATTTCAGAGCAACTTATTATATCTAAACATCTAAAAGCAAGAAAAAAAGGGAAAACAAATCTCATTTCTAATGTCATTCTCAAGGGTATTATTTGAATTCCACTAGCAGACATCTATCACTGAAATTTTTTAAATTACTTTCAGATGGGACTGCCTTGTTTCTTGGCAAAAAAATCTGTGTTTGTACCTAAAAACTGGCTTGGTATGCAAGCAAAGAAGGAGCTGCCCACATATTTTGCAATACCATGTTATGTATGCATGATGCGTCTCTGTCTAGAAATGTGACCCTTTAGAGCAATGTGAAAAACTGTGCCATTACAGAAGAGCATAGATTTTTTTTCTTTCATATTTATAAGACAGTGAAAGGAGAGGAATGCTAGCTACAGAAATTATTTTCCAACTGGCAGAACCTAAAAACAATAAAATCCCAGGAGTTACAGCTAGAAGAAAAATCTTCCTGGTAGCATCTGCAGGTAGCAAATAGGTTTCATGCTGCTCCATTGAGGTTTCTGTTCCTGGTGGTTAATCTCTGATCAAGTGCTGGGAAATAGGTGATCTGAAGCTTGTGGACAGTGGGTGGTTTATTTCCTCCAACTCGTTGCCCTTTCCCTTAATTTCCCAAGAAAGATCTGTGATTCTACTGCCCTAACGCACCTGGGTATCAATGCAGCCCAGGGCTCAGAGCCAGGAGGTCTGGTTTCTATTTCCATGTTTTTTTATAGATTGGCTTTGTATCTTTGGAGAGGCAGTTTAGTTTCTACATCAAAAGATAAGATCTGATATGGGAAAAGGGATGCTTTGTATATCTGGGGAAATCTATGATCTGAAATGCAAATCTGACTCCTGAGGACAAAGGTTTGCAAAGCTGCAATGCCAAAAGAATCAGGGATGTTGATGGTTATTAGAAAATTAAGATATGGCAGATGATTATTTTTATCTTGCAATTCTTTTCTCTAAACTGAAGGTCAAGGATGTTTATAAACACACCTGATCCCAAAAGCTAAGGCAGGGTGTGAAATTACCACATGTAATCGCCTTGTGATATTCTATAGTAAAATAGAGGATATAAATTCTGTACCTCATAACAAAGTATCCACATGGGCAGTATCTCTACCTTATCAGATAAATTGCGTGAAGTGATTGAGTGAGAATGTATCTGAAGCAGAAAGGCAAAATTCCAATGAGGGAAGAAAGATTCAGCCTTGCATTTGTGGGCTGTATAAAGAGGGAGAAATAACTCAAGGAGCAAAGGTACAATGTCAAGGCCCAGGGCAAGACAGCTCTTTGCTTTCTCTCTCTGCTTTCCACGTGGAGTGAGGAGTCCCACTGGGACTCTGCCACCATCACCACTGTTTAGGAAAAAGGGAACAGTGGCCCTTCCATTTTATTCCTGAAGCTTTCAGTCTTTCTGTTGTATCTTTAGCAACCAGCAGCACCAATTCCTTTACTGCACAGTGGACAGACATATTTCCCTCCACTATGGCTTTGCTTCCAGCCTTTTATCTGCTTTGAGCACAAAGTCCTTGGGACAAGGACCTGTTTCTGCTGAACCCAACTACAGGGTCTCTCAGGGTGGCCCATCTATCCAGCTCAGGGCTTTCAAGTGCCACTGTAATAATACTCTGTTAAAATAAGCCATGTCTCTAGGAGCTGTAAATCCATCTGTCTCCACAGGAATTTACAGATCTCTGCCCTTTTTTCTGTACACACACAGCTGGCTGCATGCATCTTAAGCAGCTACTGATATACTGAGTGGACCCTAGAGCCTTCTCGAGATAGCGATAAAGAGAAAAATGCAAACTATCATTTTAAAGAAAGTAGCCCAGGCATGAGAAAAAAAAAAAAAAAGGCTGCATTTTATGGTTCTGTGCTGGATATTTGCAGCTTAGAAGCAGTACAAGCAGATATCATACTAACCAGGACATGCTAAATTCTTGCCCCTTATGCTGCTATGAATAATCATATACCACATTAAGAAAAAAAAAGTCTGAGAAGAAAGTATTTCTTCTGGAAGAGATTGGTCATCTCTGGAAAGGAGCATCACTTTATCAGATTGTTTAGCAGCTGTTTCTTAAGGAGCAGTAAAGCCACTGGGGAAAGTCACGAAGGAAGAATATTTGAGTTCCGAAGACTCTTCACGGGGGAATTAAAGTGGCAACTTTGTGCTGAGGAAGCCCCTTTGTAGGCATAGTTCTTTTTTTTTTCATGCTTACATAGATATGTGTTTGTATTAATAGTCATCAAGTGTGTATGAATAATCATTTGCATGCACATACTTGCATGAGAAGATACATAATCATGTGCAGTTCTGAGTCCCTGAAAACAATCTGTAGGTTTATTGCTACAGACGATGAAGAAATGAGGCTGCACATACCATGATTCAATCTTCGGGATTCTCTGCAGAGCCCTCTCCTCATTCCCCCTCCATTAGGGTTCCTTTGGCAAACAGCACCTGGTGCTGTCATCCAGCCAACCAGAATCCACAGGACCCTTTGCAAACCCGGTGTTTGATTCACACACTCCTTCTCAGCTCCAAGGCCGAAACACTCCTCTCTGATTCCAACCAACTGAATGCAGGTGCCTCTGGCCTAACTTGTTCCCAGAATTGCCTTCCCATGGGCACAGACTGAGAGCTGCTGGCAGAGAACAAGTGCTTGGAGGTTGAATCAAAGCCTTGTATTACTCTGAGCCTCATGAGAAGAGGCCCCAGGGCATCCTGCGATGTGTGCTCCAGGAGACACAGTGAGCAGCTGAAAATGGAGGTTTTTAAGAGCATGGTGGGAATTTTCTGCCTTCCTGAATTAACACAAGCCAGAGAAATGAAAACTTGTCCCCTTTGTGCTTCACGATGAGAAGAAGACTGTGGAGGATGATGGTGGAACAACCTTTTCCAATCCCTCCCCACCTCCCCTCAACCCCCCAAGTCAAGCTATTAGTAGGCTTCTGTGTCCTAGTGAAGTTTCAGCCCATGAATACTCATCTCACACATGCATTTGACAACATTTTGTTGTGAGTTACAGCTTCTGTACCTGTGCATGCACCACAACAGTGTACTTCATAGAATACTGTAAATGATGGAATAGAAACTAGATTTAAGGTGTAGTTTCTGATGAAATTAAGTATTCATCATTTTTTTCTTCTGTAAAAGCAAAGTTTTCACTCAGTTTTTGCATCTTGGCATATGTCATTATCTTGTTCATAGAAACCCTGACGGTTCACAGCTTCCCAGATAGTAGCATGTTACTTCTAGTTTTGTAACCTCAATGCCTACAAATTGTATGAAGGACAAGCTCATTACTGAGGTAAACTTCAGCAAATTAAGTTACATATTCTCCTGAAGCAGTCACATATGCAACACTGCCATTCACTTTTTGCATTGCCTTATGTTGATAATGTCAGACTGAGCATAAAAAAAGTCCTTTAATTTGAGCATTATTAATTTTAGTAAAATGAAAATAATAACTCTCACCCAGCCAACACACTATCTTTGCCCACCACAAGCTAAAATTCTAGAGAGGCAATAGTATAAGTGCAGTGACTAATAACCCAACAAGCATTGGTCACGAACTACAATATTTGAAAATTTGTAGATGGAGATGGCTGAGTATGAAATCTTAGCCCCAGAGAAGTCAATATAGATAACTTTTACAGCTTTAATGATACCAGGGTTTTGCTGGGCTTATTTGCAAAGGTTATCCTGGGGACTGAGCTATGTAAGCTGAGCACACAAACCTGCAGCTGACCAGCTGCTCCTCATCTCAGTGCAGAGGGGAAGAGGGTCTATGTCCATGAGTATGCATTGTGGACTACCTTTATTGTATTTTGGGGGGATTTCTGGTGCTTTTGTGGCTGCTGCCTCTTCCCTCTGCGAGGATAATGCTAGAGGCTCAATGTGGTCCGATCTTTGGCTGTGAAAGCCTGTCTGTCCATGTTCAATGCCAATGCCAGTGTACTTATACATGGAAATAAAAGTCAGAGCACAGAAAATTCAGGTAATTTAGACCCTTAACACCTTACTAGTCAAGCTAGCACATCTTTGTTAACAAAGTCTTTTATGACCACCGAAGAAATGGTGTAATAATAGAAAGACAAATATTTATTGTATTGAAAAAAAAGCCTAAACAGAGCAAACTTCCCAAAGCTCTAGAAATAAAATATGAATGGAGTGTAGCCTACAGGAGTGATTGCCTAAGGAGCAGTCTTCACACATCTCTTCTCCTGTTAGTGTTCCTTTCTGGCCCCCCTCCCAGGCAATTCTGTAAGGATGCCATGACCCCCAAGAGACTGGATCTCCAGGGATGCTCTGGCACCTCAAACGTGACATCTAAGCCAAGCCACCACTATGGGAGCCCCACCATCAGCAGAGAGCTTCTTCCTGGGTTTGGGTGCGTGTGATTCTTCTTGTTGCATTGCTGCCTGTAACAGAGAACCCACACATCTGATGAACACAATGGAGGCAAATCTGCCTCCCGTGTCCATTCTTGACTTAACGTAGGTGGTGCTGCCGCTTCCAATTTTGCAAGGGAAGCAGAATATCCCATTTAAGCTCAAACTTCATTTCTGAAGATCAAAACCAACAGAACTCAGGAGCCTGCAGGCTTTTGAAAACTCCAAGAGATAACACTTTGCTCTTCCAGGAATCAAAACACTCTTAGAAATTCTGCACTAAATGACTTGTCTATGTGACACAGGCAATCTGGTTGGGCAGAGCACTGAGCTTTTGTCCTGAGGATAACTTGCTGGCCACGGGGTCCTCCTGTCTGTCTGTAAAAGCCTTTGTGACACCATCCTTCCTCAAAGAAAGAAGCCATAGGCAGTCCTGGATCTTGGCCACATGCCTGTCTTGATACACTCTCAATAACTCTGTACTTACAGACCAACTTGAGTTACAGCTGTTGGGCATAGGTGCCCATGATATATGTATTTGTGAGAGTAGGAAGTAAAGCAAAAGCTGACTCTTTTCAGTGTCCCACTTTACTACACACAAAGAACCAGAGAAGATATAAAGACAGGTTTTAGTGAGTCCACTGCTCATGGAACTATTTATTTTGGTTGTTTACTTCTTTCCTTATCTCTATCATGGAAAATAATTCAGATTTATAATCTTATAATGCTCTTCAAAGCATATCATATTGTGGTGGCCTTCTTTACAACACTGGACTGGAAAAGCAGAGGTATTTCCTTTGCTGAATTAAAAGCCAATGGCACTTCTGATTTTGCACTAAAAAAGAAATGGAGATGTAACAACACTTATTTTGCAAACCCAGCTTTTACATATTCTCTGTCTGCCTTAGAGTACATGGACTACATTCAAACAAACAGAACTTAAGATGCCCTTGGTGCACTGCCATTAAAATGTCATTGAATTAATTTGTGCAAACACTTTAAAACATGGGGTAGCTTGACAGTAAAATAAATGCATCATTTTATAAAACATACTGCTAGATGTAACAAAGCTTTTACTAAAATTGAGTGCTATTTAAACATGCCAGACCTTGTCCTTAACCACATTTCATATTTTCATATCAGCCTAGCAGCGTAAATATACTTTTCAGGAGGGTAAACTGAAAATCCATCAAGTTTAACATATCAAGATGGTGTGTTTAAAAGTTTAAATTAGAAACAATCTCATAACCATTTCAATTAACTGCTTCTCCCATGATGTACACTTTGTCACGTGGGGTACCCTCTGACATTCTTTGTGTGCTCATTCACACAGTTAGCAGATCAGAATAAACACTCACATGTTTGAAACTTGAAAGTTTAATTAAAAAACATTTCCTCAGGCTTTTCCCCAAGCAGTGCAAAGCGAGACTGCCATGTAGTGGGTACGCATGAGCTCCGGTTGTCCAGATAACAGGATTAGGTCTATCTTATTAGCTGTGGTACCTGAACTAATTCCCAACATGTTTTCTATCTGTCATGTGGAAGTCAGTGGCCAAGAATTAGCTCGGCCTAGCTCTTCCAGCCAGACTTTTATTTTCCCTCTGTTGACTGGTTTGGACAATCAAAATATTGCGTATGTTTGCAAATTTTATTCAGGATACTTGTTGCAGAAAAAGGACAAACAATTAGAAAACACAAAGATACTCTCTTGCAGAGCTGAGTGAAGGAGGTCAGGGAGGAGTGAAGGAGGTCAGGGAAGGGAGCTGGTTAGCTGTAAGTAGACATGGTCAGCCACTGAAAGTTTAATGTCAAGCTCAAAGATACCACGCAAGAGAAGCAAATTGGGGATGATTCCTTTCATTAAGCATTCCTCTAGGGAAAGTATTCTCTCTGCAGTTAACTGTGCTTTAATGAGGTCTGTGCTACTGCAGGAATATTGTAAAGGGTTCAGAAATGGATAGGGTTGAAAACCACTAGCTCACAAAATTACACTGAAGTAGAAAGACTTTCGCATCTAAACCACCACCTCTAATCTAACCTGTTTCATTAGGAATGCACAAAGCTTTTCAGCCTGTCAGCTATTTGTGACTTCTGAACCCATGAAAATATGCTGCACTCACAATGTAGAGCAGATGCAGGGCAGGCAGGACACCCAAAGTCCCAAGACAAGGACAGCTACACTAGGGTGCTTATTTATTTATTCTGTGGAAAAGGAGATGAGGCTAGAGATGTTTCACTGAAAAGGAGACTTGAGACTTGTCCTAGATAGGCCTATATGAAATGCGAACTGTGCCCCAAGTCTGGCTCTTGGTTAGGGACACACCAGATCTGTCCTGGTCCCATAAGCTGACACCATGGTCAGCATTTATAGGTGTTTATCAGTGAGTTTGTATGGAAATCAGAACATTGTGGTCACAGAGCTGAACTTCTCACACAAGATCTGTGTGTTTGCTTTCCTGAGATATCTCAGAGGGAAAAACACATCTGAATTTGAAGTCTAGACTGAAACACTGGATTTTAGTCTGAAAAGAGTAATTCTGAGATGCACAGAGTATGAGAGAAAATAAAACACACTTTCAGGAGCTCAGAAACATGTAGGAGAATCCAGGTAAAGCTGAAAATGTGCTAAAGACAGTAAGTTTTAGTGTGTTTTAGTAAGGACACTGTATCTTTGTGTGAAGAAAAGGCCGGTGCCTTCAGCCAGAGCTGCCCTGACCTGGCAGCAGAGTCCCTGAGAGCTGTGTCCTGTGTTTCCCACCAAATGCTGTCCTCTCCCACCATGCCAGCTGCACTGCTTTATGATGAATTCCTACAGACCATGTGGGTAACTAATGCTCCTTGGTGGCCTAAACCAAGGGATTTAGAGTGACATTTTGAAAAGCATTTAAGTTACTGTAGAGCCTTGGTACTACAGTATTCCCACCATCCACATGCTGATACTTTCTCTAGCTGTCTAAGTAGGGGTTATCTTCATAAGTTTTCTTTAAAGAGTATTTTTCAGAGTAATGGTGTAAGCTGGATGTTGCAAAGCTACCTTTGTTGGAGAGTTTGCAAAAGTGAACTAGCAGGAGTATCTCCCTCTCTCTTCACACAACACAAAAAACCAGGTTAGGTACTGATGTTCCATTTGGACAGAGGCTTTTAAATTCTTATCTGGGACTATCTATTTCTAAAAAGAACATTAATCATTTTCTATGGCCTGCAGAATAACTCCTTTATTAGCCAAGGACTGAAGGCTCAGGTTTATCTCTCCGATGGCAGTGGGAGTCTGTCATTGCAAGGACACTTCTCCCCTTGGTGGCAACAGCAAAGGCAGCTTCTGCTCCCATCCCTTCCTCCAGCCTTGCCCCATTGCAGCTCCAGCAAAGACCAGGAAAATGTGCCATCTTGCACATTGGGAGAACCAATGGGGCAGGAAGCAGGATGCAAGAATTTAGATCAGCTAGAAAGGGGTGACTTGGATTGAGCAAGCGGAGAGCAGTCCTCAGGACGTCTTGGCAGCTTTATTTGCTTTCCAGCTCTAGAGCAAAGAAGATTCAGAAGTCCTTCTTCTGTTATTTAGTGGCTCTGCACAGAGTGCATGCTTGGCAGAGGCCAATTAAATGGCAAAATAGCTTTCCTTGTGCCACTGAACACCCACGTAGCAATCAGGATGCCGTTTTTCCAAATATCTCAATATGGGTCTTTGATCATTCATAGGACTTTTATACTGTCTTTCAGTGGGAGGAAAAGTGAACCTATACCAACTTCCTCTTGAAAAACCCCATCCAAACCTCAGTAGTGTAAAACACTCAGAATAATTAATGGGAGACAATCTGTTGCAGAATCTCAATCTAAATGCACTACAACAAAGGGTCTCAGCATAGCTGCCTGCCCTTGAGCAAGGGGCAAGGAGAAGGCACTGACAAAATAGTTAAGGTCTCCCTGAGAAATGGCAACTTTCCAGAACACACTGTGTTCATATACAAGGCTTCATATTAGGCTTCACTGTTAGGAAGTGCTCAGGACACGCTGCTGGCTCCTGCTTATTCGGTATCACAGAGGATAATCCTGTCCCTCTAATCTTTGTGAGATGGGGACTGCTAGAGGCCTTCTCCAGCAGATGTGCAATTACACAACAGGTCTGTAGTGAACTGGTTACTCTGCACAACCACTAAACAATCAGATGAGACCTATCAATATCTATATCTATCAATATAATGCATATTCCTTAACTATCGGACAAAGAAAGGTGACCTGTCACAGTAAAATATTCAGCTTACTCCCCACTGCCACTACAATGTGAAATACATTTTTTCTAGAACTTTGAGCCATGAGTTATTCAGGTTTGTAACTCATTAAACACCCCCTCCCCCTTTCCTTGTAACAGACTCGATTTTGTGCCTTGAAGAGAAATGCAGAACCAAATATAAAAAATAAATAAATATTTTTTGGTCATGACTCATCAAAATGATGGTATGAAGGAAAAAGTAATCTTAAGGAAAGGATAAGTTTTCAATTCACACAGATTAACCTCTTGATGCTGGCAGCCTGAACCTTCTTCCCAGTCTTAGAGCTTTCCAACAGCAGGCTGAGCCAAGCAAATCGCACTGCTTTAGTCTTGTAAAATCCTGACCTGAGTGTCAATCAGAAGGTAACATTTGCTCTTCAGCCACTCAGTAGCCACAGCAACAGTGAAAGATAAGGATGGAGTCAGGCTGGAAGCATTCAGAAGTTTTCCCCTTTTTTCAGCACTTTTTTCAGGGGTCTTGGCAAGGGCAGTATTTAGTTTCTTAAGGCGTTTGCTGCAGACCTGCCTTTATCCCCATGTAAGGTGGGAAGGGAGCGGTATGGGTCTTTGATTGCTTTGGGTTGTTGCTGTCAGAAAACTGGAGGATTTTGCTATGCTCTCGTGCCACCCTTGCACTCGGTGGTAGCGTAGGATGCCATGCTGCCTGGGATTTGGGCAAGCACCCCAAGCAAGCAGAGGTGAGGGCACAGGGCAGAGCAAAATGTATATTGTCTTTTTTGTGTGCGTGTTCTCCTCATGGCTTATCTATTTTATCTCCGTCTTCTTGATTTATAGATGAAAATCTTTGACAAAAATAAAGATGGGCGGCTGGACCTGAATGACCTGGCAAGGTAGGATTTGTTGATGGGGTTTTTCAGCTCCCAATGACAGATCCAGGCAAGGTGATGATCTCCCTCTGGGGACGAGAATTTGAATTTTACCTCCTTTCAAATTACATCAGCTCTGATCCTACCTCTCCAGAACGTTATCCCTATTGCAATAGTCTGAGGAGCTAGAGCTAGTGACAGGAGCAATGCTAGCAATGTACAACACCAACATTCATGACCCATGCTACCTCTGTGATGCTTCCCAGGAGGTGACAAAGCAACCAATGACATTGTTACTCAAAAAAATTGATGGCAATCCTTTCAGCAGGGTAGTAGACGTGCATTTATTTTATATCATCACATTTTTTGCCTACTTTTTTGAATAACAAAAGTGCCACCACAAAGGTGTTTGGCAGTGGCAGTAAGAAAGAATTTGAAGGGCCAAGGTGAAGATGCTTGTGAAGGAAGCTGGGGACTCAGTCATGGACCTCTGTCTCTTTTCTGTTCTCGATACCTCACAGAATCCCAGAATCTGTGATTCCAACCAGGTTGGAAAAGACCCCGGAGATCACTGATTCCAACCCATGACCCAACACCATCCTGTCAACTAGACCATGGCACTAAGTGCCACATCCAGTCTCTTCTTAAATACCTCCAGGGACAGTGACTCCATCACCCTGGGCAGCCCATTCCCATGTCTGATCACTCTCTGTAAAGAATTTCTTTCTAATGTTTAACCTAAACCTCCCCTGTCACAGCTTAAGACTGTGCCCTCTTGTCCTACTGCTGGTTGCCTAGGAAAAGAGACCCAACCCCCATCTCGCTCCAGCCTCCTTTCAGGTAGCAGTAGAGAGCGATAAGGTCTCCCGAGGCTTTTAGATGATTTTCATTGCCTACGGACAGAGAGAATGCCTTTCTCTGTAAATGTATGTGCATTGATTAGATAGGACTTTAAACATGCAGATACAATCTTAAAACACCATTTTAGGGGTGAGAGGACAGAAGTGCTGATTTGCCACTGTTACTCTCTGCTTCGGATCATGACAAATGTGAGCATGAATAACTGCAGTGCATACAGCAGTTCCCTTTGACTATGATATATATGAAAAGAATTAGAGGCAGAATGGAGAATAAAGGGAGTTACTGTTGCAATTTTCTCTTAAATACAGTTCCCTACCAGGAACCAGGCCATCTGAGGCTCCCTTGCAGTCTGAGCACATTCCTCACACTCCGAATCCCTCCATGTGTGGACACAGCTCAGTGTCCCTGTGTCATGGGCTCTAAAAACCTCAGGATTAGCAGAGGAGTTGGAGAGAGAAAATGATTTATCAGTGCTTGATGAGCTTTAGGAGACAAAAGGAGAGGAATTCAGCCAGTCTTGGTGCACAGGCCAGTAATACTTTGCCCTTTACTTTTACAACCACCAATTCTGCCTCCAATAGAGAACAATAAATGACTCTTTCCTTTAATGCAGCACAGCAATCCAGTTATGAGGAATGGTTGTCTGGCAGCTCTTGAGTCAGAGTCTGACAACCTCCATTGTGCTGGACCACCAGAATTGCTCTGTGAGGAGCAATGGTGCTACGAAGCACATTTGTGGCGAGCCAAAGGGCACCTGCCGTGCCCCATCATACAGGGAGGAGGGCTCATGTTCCCACATCAGCCCTCTGCGGCAATTTTCTCTTTTATAGGCCTTTAATCTAACATCCCTTTGCTTTATGAGCAAGGAGAGTTCAGAAGAGTTTGTATGCAGATGATAAAGTGGAAAGATTATGATTTAAATCTCTCCATTCAGGATTCTGGCGCTCCAGGAAAATTTCCTTCTACAATTTAAAATGGATGTAAGTAGCACTGTTTTTTGATACATTGATCCTGTTTCTCTCAGCTAAGATAATCTGGGCTCAAATGATTTTTTTTTCTTAAATTTTTCATTTGCTTGTCCTCTCTACATGCAGGCTTGCAGCACAGAAGAAAGGAGAAGAGATTTTGAGAAGATCTTTGCACACTATGACGTTGTGAGTCCCATGAGGCCATTCAATCCCTTGCAATTTGCAAATGACACAGATTTAGCATATGCTGCCCAGATTTCTTCTTTCTGCTGAGTATTGTTGGGGTCACTCAGGAGCAGCAGCTGTGCCTGAGCCCATGGTCCATGAGCCCAGATACCAGACTGGGAGGGGTAAAGTAGGGACAGATGGATGTGATGCTCAGAGAACCTGTGGCAAGGACCAATTTTGACTTCCTGCATTGCCATGGCCGTTGCTGCTGCATTAGCAGTATCCCTGAAGGAGATGCAGAGAAGGTGGTGGCTTTAGCGCTCACAGTCTTTGACAGTTGGGACCTGCATCACCACCACCCCAAAAAACAAAACTCCTTCCAATATTGAAATAATGATTATTTAGGGAATCTGGCCCATGACAGACATTACCATTTAACTACCTGTTAGACATCAACAATTCAGTGCCACTTCTGGCAGTCACACAATTCCCTCAGGGTGGTGACCAGCAAGCCTCACAAAATGGTGGGAGATGTTGCTTCCATGTGAGGGGAAGAGATTGTTTGGGAAAAAAGGAAGGGATCCTAGATATTAGGAAGAAATTCTTTACTGTGAGTGTAGTGAGGCACTGGAACAGTTTGCCCAGAGAAACTGTGGATTTCTCGTGCCTGTAAGTATTCAAGGCCAGGTTGGATGGAGGTCTGAGCAACCCAGCCTGGTATAGTGGAAGGTACTCATGCTCATGGTGGGGTGGTTGGAACCAGATGATCTTAAAGGTCCCTTCCAATCCAAACCTTTCTATGGTTCTGTGAGCTTTATGATGCTTTATAAAGCTTGGTGACGGGTTGAATGTACTGGCTGGTAAATATTGTAGTGTTTTTGACTTACTGGGGAGTTTTGATGTTTATTCCATCTTTCAGAGTAAAACGGGAGCACTTGAAGGCCCAGAAGTGGATGGGTTTGTCAAAGACATGATGGAACTGGTCAAGGTATCTTCATGGCTCTGTTTGAATAATACCCTGTATTTCTGAAAGACCAGGGCTTGTTTTGGAAACATTATGTACATAGAGAGACTAGTAAGAACATAGAGTCAAATTTCACTCTGATCAGCAGCAGCAGGGAATGTCACCGTCTCAGCACAAACTGTTGGCATAGATCAATCATCAGAATTTCTTTCTTCTGTTTTCCCTGAGGATGTGGTTCTCACCAGAATGACCTCATGGTTCACTAGGTTATCTCAGGGTTACATTTGAAAATTATTTAGGGTCTATCTCTAATTGACAATACTGTACCCAGTGTGTCACTTCAACTTCTGATGGACAGCAGAGTCTGTCTGCATTGGATTATCTTGAGTTTCCAGATGCAGACCAAGATAGAGATTTTGACACAAATAGAGTCTAGTTTTGGCTTCCTCTGAGCCTGAGCTGTTGCATTTCCACACAATGTGACCTGGCACAGGGATATCAGCGCTCCCATGTCTGTTCAGCAGAGATGAGAGAATGGCAACTGAGTGGTGATGGCTGCAGGTGTATGTTATGGCCATGTAGTGTGCAGGGAAGGGTATAGGAATGGGTAGGAGGTTGGATTTGTTCTCTGTGTGTGTGTGTAAAGGAGGGAAGTTTGTACTTTCCCTAAGGGCCTTCTTCAGCATTGTCCTTAGATGCCACAAGCTGTGCATGTGAATTTGAGCCTCTCCCAAGGAAGCAGGAAGCAGAGCAAGCAGTACAGCATTACCATAGAGAGACAGTGTAGCCTGTAAAATGTGTCTTCAGCAACAGTTTGATCCACAAAAGGTATTTTTACACTGCTGAGTAGCCTGTAAAATAGGAGTCTGCTGACAGAAATGCTACATCACTCCTTGCACAGCAGGATTGAGAGAGGAAACCAGATGAAAGCAGAGGACTGGTAGTGCAGCGATCTGCATTGCACACCTTTTTGCAGACTTTTCTTTGATATAGATCAGATACTGATGGCCTTCACTAAGCACAAAAGTCAAGGTGCCATTTCTGTCTAGTTATTCACAGTCCCGCACCCCCTGTGCTTCTGCAGGGTGCCCTTTCCCGATCTTCTGTTTGCCTCCCCACTACATACGAGCTTATGTGGGGCCTTTTGGTCAGTCCTCCTTGGATGGGTTTCCCAGTTGCTGTATGGCCTGCTGCTTTACAAAGCTGGGAGAATCCAGAGCCATTTTCTCTCTCAGCACTGTTTTTCTCTTTTGCCTGCAGCCCAGCATTAGCGGGGTGGACCTGGACAAGTTCCGCCAGATCCTGCTCAACCACTGTGACGTGAACAAGGATGGGAAAATTCAGAAATCTGAACTAGCTTTGTGTCTTGGGCTGAAAATTAACCCATAGCTGAGAAAGTGCTCGTGGTTGTGTTTCCTTTGTGAGATTTGCCTGCTGCTCCTTGTAGAAGTGTGTCTGTGCTGCTGTGTGAGCGGTGGGGAGCCATGGCATCGTGCTGCTGGGCTGGAGAGTGGGATTTGCACAGAGGCCTCCTCACTCCACCAATTCCTTTGTGGTGTTCACTCAGTGCTGCCACTTGTGGGTCCCCTTAGCAATGTCTCTGCCCACCAACAGACCAGCTGCTCAGAAAAGAGGTTGCTCTTCTTCTTCTGCCCTCATGAAATGCTGCCCTGCCCGTTCCCTAGCATCTCCTCCAAAATGTCCCATCAGTGCTCTCAGAGTGCAGCTAATTGATGTTTCTGTTGGTCACCTTATACATGTGAAATTATTACTTGGGTGAGCCTTGTGCTTTGTGCATTTAAAATATTGGATGGATGACAGTGTATTTGTGCAGAAATAAAATGGCAATTACAGAAGTTCAGTAAGACCGAAGTTTATGTGTTATGTACAGAAAGCCATCTGCTGCAGGCTGGCAGACTACATAGTAGCCTTTTGTGTAAAATGCATCAAATGGCAAGATGTTTTGGGATGCTTGTAAACTGTGGTGTTTAAATCCATCAAGCAATGAAACATGGTAGATCCTTCCCATGGGGAAGCCACACACACTAGGAAATAATGTCACCTTCAGGATGAAGCCACTGAGTAACATCACCTGTGGAGGACACTTTTCTTCTTACCCAAACTGAAATAACATACAAGGTTTCTATAAACTGGAAAACTGGAAAGGCAGAAGCCTAACAAGAGCTAAGGTCCTACACATGCTTGGGGTTTTTAAATCTGTAAAAGTTAGCAGATACTTGTAACCTTTATTAAACTTAAAGCTTCCCATCACTCCTGGGCCAGGGGTGTAATCCTGGAGTCTGATGGCAACAGTATAATTTAAGCCACATATTTCTCTTTTCTGAAGCCTTTGGGTGAATATTCAGAAAATGCCACACCTACACTGTCATTCTTAATTTCCTAAGAGAAAGTTGATGAGAAAGGGTTGTTGGCAAAACTCCCTCTCCTTTCACCATTTCTGTTTTCTACAGATGACAGTCACAGACTTGACACAAGGGTCTTTCTAGTTATGTCTACACAAGGCAGCACCATGAAACACTCACTGCCTTTATACTCAGTCCTATAAAAATTAATCAGAATTTACCTTCAGTCCACACGAATAGAGATGCAAACACTGATTACATATACCCCTTAGGAACATAGCTTAAAGCATCTGCTCATTTTCTATTTTCATTGATGATAAGCTCACAGACTGAACAAGTGCTAAGTGAGTGTTTAGCCCCAGCACGGAACTAGGGCTCTAAACTCTGAAACTGCTCTTTATCACCCTGGCAGCAACACAAATCACAAACATAATAACAGAGCTTTACAATGGTTCAAAAAAAGATAAACAAGGAATAAAGCCTTAGCAGCACCTCCCTAAGCCAGCAGGGATGCAGTTTTACTGCTCACGTCCCTCTAAGGGAAGAGCTGTGGTCAGGAGTGCAGGACCATGGATAAGAAGCCAGCAGATAAATCCCATGCACTGCTGTTTACCACACGTGCTTTATCATCATCTTTGAACAACTTGTAACAAACTTAGCAGGGTACAACACCAATCATTGTTTTATTGTATCTCAAACAGAACATACTGATCAGCATAAATAGTTATGCCTTTAAGTATATTCTTTTGTTTCTCTTTCTTCTGTCTTTATATAATTCTCATTGTTATTATTATTATTTTCTTAAACTACAGTTATTATTACTTTGGACATGGGAGCAATTTCTCTACCATCTCCTACAATATGTTTCCACAGATAGATGTAGGATCTTTTTACTATTTCTATTTCTCAGTGATGGCAGGTCTATTCTGTTTCACCTCTGTTTAATCTTACTCATATCAGGAGAACTTTTTCTTATTTATTAAAGTATAAGTTCATGCATATCCTGTCCTGCCTCAGCAAATATACAGCAACTTTTAGTCTAAAGGGAAAATTATTTTTAGAGACTGTATACAACCAGAGCTCTCATTTCAAGACTTACACAACACTTCCTCTTTATTGAAACCTTATGCTTTTTACATCCTCTACAGCCAACAGACACTGAGCAATAATGAATTTGATATGTCGGTGTCACAATGTATGATTCTTTTGTACATATCTGGGATTTATTTTTTTTAAATACTGATTTTTGCCAAAGCCTTCACACAACAAGTTTTATTAACTTTGCATAAGTGAGTGCACGGCCTCCAGTAAATGAGTTTAGAAGAGCATTTTACAAAACACTAGCAAAAAGTAATTGGGGATCATGGATTCAAATATTATATAGAAAACTCAGAGATTTGGTTGTTTATGATCTTTTTTTTTTTTTGTTAGTTTTCCATTCCCATGAGAGTTGTTTTTCTCTGTGCAGAGCAGAAAGCAAAGAGCAGGAAAACAGACGTACACACTGTCTTGTTTGCAGGAACCAAAAGTGAAAGCCAGTGGGACAACAGCCTCAGTGAGCTGGAGATCCCCTCTAAACAAAACAAAATGTCAGACGCAGTGGGATTTGAGCCTATGTTGCAAAGGTCAGCAAGGTAATTACCAGAGAGACATGGTCTTATAACCCTATAGAATCTTAAAGTCAACATTAAGGCAGGAGACAGGCATTTTGAGACTTCTTGCAGAGAAAATGTGTTCCTTACTTGCAGAGCTTTTGTTTTGTTTTAATTATTATTTTCACTTCAATAATAAATTATCTATAAGGCCCTTCAGTCTCAGACTCTGGTGATTTCAACCTTTTAAGCTGCTGTAGATATATAGCTAGGCAATAAATCTTTGATAAAATACAACTACTATCCATTTTGCAAATTTGAAGGGTACTTTTATGTACTGAAACACGAGATAATATTTCAACATTTGAATGGTTACACAAAAATACCTGTTCTATGTTAAATATGTGAAAACAACAATTTCTGCAGATAACACTTTATTTAGGAGGCTGCATCTTGGTAACTAGAATTTGAAAGCAGAAAGTGAATGAAAATGTTTACAAAGATAATTTTCCCTTGGTATTGGTATTTTCCCTTGCCTTGGTTTTTCTTTAGAAAATTGAGATTAAAGGATTCACAGCTTTCTATTTCTTCATAGTATGCAAATCTACTGAAATCAATTTTTAACTGACAAGTCATGTTTCATAAGTGTATGAAACATGTAGCAACCTAATGCACATGTAGCAACCACAGGCGCAGTGGTCAATATGTGCAGTGCTCCCAAAAGTGCCTTTTTATGGTTGGCTTTCTTCCTTTGCTTGTTTAACTGGCAAACTGCTAGATTTGGAAATCAATGTGTGAATTTCCTCAGAGAAAAGGTGTTTCTTTGCTTTCCTTTTCACTGTGTGTTGTATGAGAGCATGCCTTGCACTTCTATCATACTCCCTGCTTGTCTTGGCTCTTCTCAGTTTTGGTACTTGATACAATTTTTTTCTGGTTGACTTGCCGTGACAACCTCGTTCAGGAGAAGCGGACTCTGACATCTTCAGAATGTGTAGAACTGATAACCATCCCTTGTTTTAACTTCATTGTCTTTGCTGGAAATGGTGGTATAGAGACAATCTTTTCTCCCATCATTTTGAAACTAACACACTTTGCTTATCCCAAAGCATCACCGAGGGCTCTGCCACTGGAGGCCCCCATTTTCCTGAGTCAACCTTACAATTCCAAATTGCTTACATGCCAGTTGTCCCTTGGTCTGTGCAATTTTTTCCCCAAGACAATGAATCCACATATACATGCTCACCTCATTCCCCAGTCTGAACACATTTCAGCAATCTCACATCACTTACACACAGACTGGAACCAGATGAGATGATCAGAAATGGCAACATTTAAGTTTCATCAGTGCTTTACTTTCAGATTTTTAGTAAAATAATTATCTGCCTTTTTTCTCACAATATTGCTTTAAATAACACGGGTGAAGCTGCCTGCACATCTTACAAAAAATGCTTTTTATTCCAACTGGAAGCTAAGAATTGAGCATCAGTTCCAAAGGAAGCATTCAGAGTATAGGAAACCAGCACAGTATTTTGATTAATCTCTTTTTTTATTTGTATGGTAAGAGAATAGTGTCAATATTAATGAAAACAATTGTGACTAATGCAGCCAACAAGACTAACAGAGAATCATCTGCCACATTATAATAGGACCCCATCACTAGAAACACCTTAATTACAGCTATTATCTCTTGAAATGGCTGGGTAACTCTTATATTTATCTGATTTGAAATAGAAAGTTGCCATTATGTAGCAAGATGTTAAAGGGGGCTTTGCTGAGTAATTATATGGGGTAAAGTAGCTATAAAAGACATTTTTGTATGAAGGCTACACTGATTGCTAAGGAAAAGCTCTCATTTTCTGGCACCTGTATTTTCAGTAATTCCAGGGAGAACTGAGCCTCATTTTAAGTAACATTTTCACATGGGAGAAGGGGGATAGAAGAGTGCCAGTTACAACCACCATGAGAGAAAATAAGGGAATCATTTGCCTCATGCCAAGAGACATCTTGACAGGGAGCTCCAATCGGGTCCCAGAGGTAAAACCGTTTCCCTGCCCTCTCCTGCTTAGCTGGCAATCACTGATTTTCACAAGCTCATCCCATGGCAAAGCACCCTGCTGCCTGCCTGCCATGTGCTTAGCCTTTACAATGGCTTCAGGCATTACTCTTTCGCTTGGGTTTGTTCCATCAAAGTTGCTGTAGTCCATAAAAAAACACCCTACAGTTGTGCTGGGCACCTTGGACAGGTGATGAGAGAACCAGAGAGGATGTCTCTGCTCAGAAAAAATGTTTGGTACAATGACACGTACAGCACAGAAAAATGTTCATGCTGCATCTCTGACATCATCTGGCCTCTCTTTAGATGAGCTGTTTCAGGAAAAAATTAATTTTAGTGGATTTGATGGAGGCACCACAGCCTACAAGAGCTAGTATTACCAGGCAACATGGCTGGAGAATGGGCATGTGCCCCAGTCTGAAAGGTGTGGTTTTGGGTCCCTGCTCTCCCTAGCATCGTGGCTGTGAATCTGAAATGATTTCAACCTGCTCAGTCTCACCAGGGAGAGTTTTCTGTTGTGGATCATGAGAGCACATAGCCGCACATTGAAAATTAGTCATTTTGGTTTTGAAGTGTACCTTCAAGGGATATATTAACAATAATACCCATCACATTCTCAAATAAAAGGAGCTCAAGGTTCAGGTGCCCATGTGCAGTGTGAGGAACTGGATGTGCTGCACTTTATGGCGAACCTGGTCATCCCTTTGAGGTCCTCCTACACCAGACCCTGGATTCAAAACCCAGGGAAGGATTTTGAGGAGAAATACAGGGAATTTAAGTCCTAAAATAATTTTCTATCTGGCTGCAGCCCTCATACCTGCACAGTAACGTTTGTACCAACTCTCCGTGGTTCTGTTTTGTAAAGCATTCAACAAGAGAATGATAAGAGAGAAATGTGCCACTACTGATGTGGCCTGAAGAAATCACCGTCCTTGCATTTCTCTGTGAAGTGGGAGATGGCTTTAATGACAGAAGCTGCATGAGGCAGCCACAAGGCTGAATCCTCTGCCCACAGGCTGCTGCAAGCCAGCAAAATCCCCCTGGTTCCAATGGAACAAGATAGCTCAGTATGGCAGGAAAAGTAGCTGTGGCTCCCCTTCCGGATATATTTTAAAGCTTTTAAAGCCGGAGGTTCATAAAATAAGTAATGCCAGTGAGAGAAAGTGGCAGCTTGAAGACTTGCTTGGGTTGACACCCGAGCCAAACACCTCTAGCTCTGGGGGAGGCTGTTATTAGGACTGTGTCTGCTTTCCATGAATAAAAGGCTGTAACACAGTTGTCAAGGGGCTTCTTCCAGCTGATAGAGCTAAGGAGAACATGTTCTCATTTTTTGATTCTGTGCCAAGTCTCATGTAAGATATCACTCCCAATGTCTCATAGAGAGGAAGATGGAGAAGACATGCACTCAGCAATCCTGTTTGGGTGGCTTTTTGAACAAATTGCTATCATCTGGCACTTTGGCTAACGTGTTTCTAACATTGACAGTGTGACCAAACAGTTTTTATTTATCATTGCTAATACTTAGGAAAGGGGTTCATTTCTCAGCACATACAACCTAGGAGCCAGCAGACTGCCAGGGTTTTCTGTGCCAGGGTCAAGGATGTGTCTGGAGAAATCTTGAGTTTAGATGAGAATGCAGGAAAGAGCTGGATGGCAGAGCCTAGACAAACATAGAACCTGTGGTTTTTAGATGAGCCCTGCCTCAGCTGAGAGCTGGATCAAGGTTGTTGTGGACCAGGGGAAGAGCAGTGTCTTTTCAGACATGCTAATCAGATCACTGGGAAACCCATGAAGGCACAGGAAATTCAGGCCAATCCATTTGTTTTCCAGTTCTTCCTGCAAGCAGAGAGCACATATGCGATGGCTCAGATGACATGCAGGCCTTGCCAAGGTGCCACAATAGCTTATTTGCCTAAGACCTAATTAATGAGATCATCAAAGGCAACTGTTTCTGCCTTCCTGAGGAGTAAATGAGCACAGAAGCATGGGCATGAGTCTGGGATATTTTTGGTCATTAAGCTGAGAGTGATCTTCTTGGGTTTGGGCTATGTAGGAGATCCTAAGCAAATCAATGGGTACTTCTGTTTTTATCATAAGGCATAAAATGCTAATAAACATGGACTATTACAAGGACCTTAAGTGATTGATACAATGGCAGAATGGCATTTAGAAACTAATTTTAGAATTTGTTTAACCATCTCCATCTAATAATTTTTTCAGCAAGGTTTTCTTTTTACATCTAAAGAACGGAAAATTCAGGCACAGGTTATGTGTGATAACTGCTGCTCATGGAACCACTGCAGGCCGACAGCTGCATTGCAGAATATATAAGTAGGTTCAGGAAACAGCTGGGGAAAAGAACATCTGGCCTTTTCTAGAGATACTGGGTCTGTGCAAGCTGTTTCCCAAGGTATGGGAAAGGTAAGCTCCATATGAAATGCTGCAGATAGTCCCTGCCAGGCACAGCAGCCATCAAGCAGGGACTGTTCCCAGGTGTCACATAATAAATATCTCAGGATCATCTATGGCCGACGGCATCAGCAAGCTGGCCGATTGATCGACACCCGCATTCATCCATTCAAGTGGCACAGCTGGACATTTCCCAGGTCAAATTCTGTCCTTATGTCAACACATGTAAGTACATTAATGCTAACTGAGAAATTCAACCTCAAATCTGTGAGGGACACAACAAATGCAATGGCCTGGACTATAAACTTCCTTCCTGAGCTGTTTAAAGCCATCCAGCAGCACAGGTGCTACACCTGGAAGCTTGTGCAAGGTGAGACAAACAAGGATCCCCACAGAGTGGAGAAGCACTGAGGAGAGATGAGCTCCCTTCCTGTTAACCAGATGGGCACAGCTTTTCCTCAGCAGCAATGAATGGTTTGACAAAAACACAGGTCCCTAAAATGACATCATGAGTAGGTAGAAATAGATGTGAAAAGACTGAAGAATGAGTCAGTGACAAAGATGTTTTGCACCTTACTACAAGAATAACAAAAAGAAATGGCTTGTGTTAGCATCCTCTCTGTGTGTTATCTTCTGCTGGATAATAACATACTAGTACATTAAAATATAGTACATGGTTGTACAATACATTGTGTTCTTTGGGAGATTGTCTGTTTTTCCTTTTTTAAAGACTGTCTCAGTAAAGATCCGTTTCCTACCACACTGTTAATTCCTTTTGAGTTTCAGTGGGGAAGAAGCCACATAGTACCTCCCAGCTCCAAACTTCGGCAGGCTCCTCCATCTCTGATTTGAAATATCCCTACAGCTAACTCAGTGTCCATGGAAAAATAATAGGAAACTCAGCTGATTTTAACTTGAGATAGGCCTCTCAATCACCCAGACATAAAAGACTTCTCACAAATAATTGGTGGTGAATAATTGATGCAATTAAAACATCCACTTTTCCTACCCATGGGAGCAGATCATTCATTCTTATTGCTTCAGCACTTTCTCAGGGGCCTTTGATCAGCTTTGTAAAGCACACTGTACATTTCCATTTTCTGCTTCAGATAAGTTTTATCACTGGGCAAAAGGCTTAAGGAATTAATTTAGCCCATGAGTCTGTCAGGCTTATACTTCAGTCTAGGAAGAAATGGAAATCTTTTAAATGTCAAAGCCTTCCCTTTAAGAGCCATGTAAGTCTGCCATAGGCACCTTCCTTTGAAAAATGAGTGCACTATAAAATGCAGCACTTGGATGCAGAGATAACAAAGCCCATCATGGATGTAAATGATTCATATATTTGTTCATGTGTAGTTTAATGGTCCTATTTGAGACCTTTAGGCCCAGTCACTAAATCATCAGGCATGTGTAAGTGCGTTTTTGTGAAGTCTTATTACAGCAAAAGGAGCTCTTTGAAAGAGAGGGAAAATAGTGGTTGGTTAGTTTAAATTTGCTGCACATTTCATTTGAGAGTTGTGTTAAGGGTACTCAGAGCATCCAGGTCTCAATTCTGCTAACACTCTCTGCTAAACTGCAATACTACACCCGTATAAAGTCATCACAATGCAGAGAACATCAGCTTTGAAAAATCTAATCTGGCTTCAAAAAATCATCTTAGTCTGGTTTATATGAGTCCTCAGTGCAATTTTCCAGTAGAGACTATTTCACAGTCTTACAATTAACTTACCACAAACCAGTGTGAAAAGCAGACTTCAGCCAGTCATAAGTGTATAAGAAATGAAAGAACTGAGACCAGTGGTCAAAGATCTTTTAAATTTCAGCCAGTATTTCTGGAAGTATTTTCACATCTTCATTTTTACAGAAAATTGTGCATGGACCAACATTAAGAAAATTATAGCTCTGGGTAGGCTCTGCTGCATTTATGTTGGAGCTGTTTTGTCAGCAGAGAATCTATAGGCCTTGTAGCTGTACATTAAGCAAGCAACCAGTGTCCATTCTGCATAGCTCATCCTCTCCCTGCTCCTTTCCAAAGGGAGCAATTAGATGGGTAGCATTACAGTGTGGTGGGATTTTGTAATTAGTGTAAAGGACCACCAGGAAAAACAGACGGAGTTCACAGGTTAAATCAGTTCTGTGGATATCTGCAACAGATGTGAGCTAATTAATATTAACATTAAATGAAATTAACTTCGAATGAACTACATTATATTTGAGAATCTACTTGAATTAAATGACTCCCAATTTCCTTCCTTTTATTTTTTCTCTTAGTAATATTGCCATTTAAAGGTTACACTATTTTTTGAAGCCTTTTCGTGAGGTTTGTTGTTTTCCTGGTGCTTTTAAAATCCCACAGTCCAGATATATAGCAGTCTGTACTTGCACAGTTGAGCTCCACTGCCTGCCCACAGATATGGCTCCTCGTGCAAACAAGCATATGAAACTACAAATTAGAAAATTAGATACGAGTGCCTCATGGCATTCAAGGAAATGGCCATTTCATGCACAAATTAGAGGTTTTGCCAAAGTGAACACACAGAGCAATACAGAGGGAGATGGACTAAAAATGCCATCTGTAGAATATACACCCACAGCACCCAGACTGGTGGGCACACTCTGGGACATTTTCTCTTGGCTAGAATATATTGCTGTACCTGTGTTGGGCTGAACAGGCATCCTTTTATGATCTGCAATTGCAGTTAAATGCAGTATGTTTAAATCACCACATATCACAGTTAAACTTCTGGCCTGTGGGGCTCATAGAGCTTTTCCTAACTTTCCAACGATTTTTTTCTGAGTTTCTCTTCTAATAAAGCAAAGCAGAGTTATCAGCTAGAGCTACATCCATTGGAGTGCAGCTCTTTCCAAGAAGGATATAGTGGATATCACCTTTTAAGTATCAGCTTGAGCTTGTCTTAATCTTTATTTCACCAGCACTATGCACTTGTTTGCTAATAGGAGCTTAGGAAGATTTCTATCCAGGGGTGATGTTTGTATGATTTTGACTACAGTACAATTTGACACTTGCAACTCCAACGCATGGCACAGGGCCGAATGTTTCTCAGACAGACTCGGAGTTAGCACAAGGGTGGAATCTCACAGGGCCCAGCCTATGCCAAGTCAAGCTCTTCCTTCATGTCATTCTAACATGCCAGTCTCCTAGTGGTGAGAGAATCCTTCTATACCATCTTCAGACAAATTTTCAAGGACACAAAATGTCCCTTCTCAACCCTCTCCTTTTTATTCTGTGCTTCTCGCCTTTAGGAATAGGCACTTTGTTTCCTATTTGTAAAGGACGATGAATGACGATAAAACTGTTTTTATGGCAGCTATACTGAGCAGACACAGGGAGGGCCTGTTTTATTCATAATTGGAAATGAAGGAGCAGTGAAAGCCAGGAGACTAGCTCAGACAATTACAACAGGTGAAGAATTGGCTTTTAATCAGGAGGTTTTCATTGCTCTTGTCCCACCTTACACGAACACTGGGAGCCAGTGTTAAACCAACAGAAAGCTTGGGAAGAATTAGAAAGGTTTATTGTTTTCACTTGCTCTCCACAAAGCTCTTCTCCAGAGCACTCCCAAAAGCCCCTTGCCTCACAGGGAAGGGAGGTGCATGGGCATTTGCAGGGGTTGCAGGTCGTGGGGAAGCAACCGGGCATGGCAGCAGATTTAATACTGCATCCCCAGTATGGAGTCTGCCAAACAGCTGCTGTTTGGCACAACACAAGTTAAAAACTTTTTCACCTGTTTGGCCAGAGATCTTAGCTCAGTGGCACAGACTTTGAGCTCTTTTATGGACTGGGGCTGGAGTGTTCGCTTAATGCTACAAATTTCATGTTAATACCTTCCAGTTGCTCATAATTGATTGAACTTGGAGTAAATATTTTACAGAAGACACTTGAGCATCACTGTAGGTGATCTCCTAATTTGTAGTCTAGGAGCACATGCGGAAAATTCGGGACAGAGGTTCTTAAGGGCTAATGGTTAGCAGTAATGAGAGATGTGCCTTACTCCTACCCTGGCATCAAAATAAATAATGAATTTTTCATTGTTTCATATCTATCCTATTTACTCTGTTTTGCTAATAAAGATTTAATACTTCTGCTTACATTTGTATGAGGACAGAGCCACAACCTTCAAGTTTGCCAGACTTGCCTGGCTCAGGAACACTTTCCAGCGGGTACAGTTTGGGCTGAGAGCACTTGCCTCAGACTTGAAGCCCCCTGTACTAAGGAGACATTAGTGCCAGTAATACCTCTTGTGTGCAACGGGGCTTCACAGGCAGGAATCCAAAATTCAGTTGTAACTTGAATTAGACAACCTCACATTTCTGGAGGCAACATGTATCAGTCACACATTGCTACATATAGTGGTCGTGTATATGTAAATATTAAATTCCAGAATTTGTGTGTACGTCTAAGCATGTGCATATTTATTTTATTTGGAGGTTACATGTACTCTTCAATCAAACAAAAACCAACAGGGATGTCTTATTGGGAGAACCATGCACAGAATGCCAGAGTAAAATTACCCTCTAAGAAGTTCAAGTCTTCTGGAGGTTTGCTTTACACTGTAATTTAGCATTTCTGGTGTAAGCAACTCAGTCAGACCAGCATTTAATTTTGATGGTTTATGGAACCGTGGAGCCACTGCGAAGCTGGGAATAGCTGGCTGCCACTGAGTCTGGTCCAGCCTGCTCCAGCAGCCAATTTTCACTGTTGGCAGGGGATGAAGGCTCTGACATAGCTTCTCCCCAGCTGCAGGACTAGCTAGCATGCTTCAGACAGCCATGTGACCAGGGAGCTCCACCGTGCTGCTGGGTAGAGTCCCTGAGTAAACAGAGTGCCTGGCACTAACAGCACCTTTTGGACTAACCAATTGTAAAAGTTATCCTACATAATTATTAGTGCACAGGTGGTAATTATTAGTAACAAGTAATTATTAAATTATGCTTGAAAACCTTGTTGTGCCAGCTTCGGAATAAATACACCTGAGGAAAGACATCTCTGCTCTAAGTTCTTGAAGCCTTGTTCAGTGACTATTCCCAGGGCATGGCCAGAAAAAAAATAAATCACAAAACGTGTTTGGAACTTTCAGTTCAGGTGAAATTCTGTATTAAGCACTTGCAAATCCCATGTGCCCCTCAGTCACTGGATATCATGATTCACAAAAGTGAGCTGGTGTAAGAGAAGTTTGCAAAAAACCTTGAAAAAAAATTTTGAGAGAGCATTCCACTTTATGACATAGAATCATTACATCATTTATGTTGGAATAGACCTTTAAGATCATCGAGACTGACTATTTTCCCAGCACTGCCAAGTCCACCACTAAACCCTAAGTGCCACATCTACACATCTTTTAAATACCTCCAGGGATGGTGACTCAACCACTTCCCTGGGCACATTGTTGCAATGTCGGACCATCCTTTCAGTGAAGAAATTTGTACTGATATCTAATCTAAACATCCCTTGGCACAACTTGAGGCCATTTTCTCCTGTCCTATTGCTTGTAACCTGTGAGAAGAGACCAACCCCCACCTGGCTGCAACCTCCTTTCAGGTAATTGCAGAGAGCTATAAAGTCCCCCCAACTCTCCTTTTCCCCAGGATAAACAACCACAGCTCCCTCATCTGCTCCTCATAAGACCTGTGCTCCAGACCCTTCATCAGCTCTGTTGCCCTTCTCTGGATATGCTCCAGCATCTCAATATCTTTCTTGTCCTGAGGGGCCCAAAACTGAACACAGGATTTGAGGTGCGGCCTCACCAGTGCTGAATACAGTTGGATGATCACTGCTCTCATCCTGCTGGTCACACTATTTCTGATACAATCCAGGATGTCATTGGCCTTCTTGGCTACCTGGACACACTGTTGGCTCAAGTTCAGCCACCATTGACCAGCATTCCAAGGTTCTTTTCCACCAGGCAACTTTCCAGCCACTCTGTCCCCAGCCTGTAGCATGGTGCCTGCAGTTGTTGTGACCCAAGTGCATGACTCTCACACCCTTCATCTTGTTGACCCTCACACAATTGGCCTCAGCCCATCAAGCCAGCCTGTCCAGATCCCTCTGTAGAGCCTTCTTGCCCTCCAGCAGATGAACACTTCCATACAACTTGGTGTCATCTGCAAAATGACTAAGGGTGAACTTGATCTCCGTGTCAGGTCATCAATAAAGGTGTTAAACAGGACTGGCCCCAATACTGAGCCCTGGGGGACACCCCTTGGTGTCCTTGGCCACAAACCGGATTTAACTCCAGAAGTACTTAATGCCTTCTTTACCTCAGTCTTTAGCAGTAAGACCAGTTGTCCCAGGGGTACAGAGTGCCCCTGAGCTGGAAGACAGGGATAGAGAGCAGAATGAAGCACCTATAATCTGAGCAGAAATGGTCTACACCACTAAGACACACGTAAGTCCTGCACTTGGCTTACAACAACCCCATGCAATGCTACAGTCTTGGGGAAGAGTGGCTGGAAAGCTGCCTAGAGAGGGATAAGCACATCCAACATTTTGAAAGAACGTATGCAAAGCATTAAATAGCTGCAAAATATAGCAAGACTAAGTGATGACATATAGATGAAAAGCATCCTTTCACTGCATTTAGCCTGATTGGAATTGTTTCTGTGCAGTTGCAGGGTGGATTAAGGACAGGATTTGGATAACATGGTATCATGGTCCCAGGGGACTACTTGTTCAAAGTTATCTTCATATAATCACTGCAGTGTACAGTGTAAAACAAGAAAAGGATTTTAATCTGTTTCTGTCTAGACAGGTTTTCTCATCACAGAAATTACCACTAAAATTTTTAAGTAAAAATGGTATCGCACCACCACTGGGATAGGCAGCATCTTCTTCTCAGACTATCATTAAAGACTACTGACAGGCTAAGAGAGGCTAAACCATTTTGCATGATGGCTCAGAAAGTCAGTCTGAGGGCAGTAATCCCAGTTAGGATTCATTTGGGGGCTGGAGTGGTCTGTATTCAGGTCTCTGTATTGCTGTCCCTTTGCAGAGTGGGTGGCCCTTTCCTTTCCTTTCGGGGTCAGGATCTCCTTCTCTTCTGAGTCCTGCATTTCAAATGATGATCATAAAAAGGTAAGTCCTCTTGAGGTGTGTGTTCGTTGGGCAATTGTGATAACCCATATGAATAGAAGCAAACCAGACACATGGGTCCCCAGCAGAAATCCTGGAAAGACATTGCTGTAAGGTCATTTTGCAGGCCTGCTTGACCAGAAAATCCACTTACCCTCCACTCTGAAGAAACATTCATGTCTGGCTTGTTCCCTTAAAGTTTTCCCTTAGCTTATGAAATCTACTATGCTATTTTGCCTGGGATCATTTGTTCATTAAACATCATTATTTTCAAAGTAATGGCATTTAAAAGGTATTGCCATAGGGATGCCAAATTAGATCAGGGTCGCTGCCGTGCCAGGAACTGTACGTGTGCAGAAATAGATGTGTAGCTGGGAGGACTTCAGACTCTTTGTTTCTTAACCTCTTCCTACCAGACCTTCAGACGCTTGTTTAAGACTGATGAGGACTGTGGTAGGTACTGACAGCATCTGGCTGACCACAGGGAGGGGAAAATTGCATGCAGCTGTGAGGAGGTAGAAACTCCCTTCAGCCACATACAGCTCATCACTTTAACCATTCAGTCTCAGTTGCTTTAAACATTCAACCTCAGCCTGACCAGAGCTACTGCCAGGAAGGTCAAGTAAACATGTTTCAAGAGCATAAACAAAGCAGTGCAGAGAACCCTGTCTGCTGGGGTGAGAAGATGGACCCAGAGCGATGTGCTTAAGCCGTGACAGCTCTATGTGACAGTGTCAGCCACAGCACCTGAAGTTGTCACCTCTGTCCCACTACCCACAGAGAACTCTTCTCCTCCAAGCAAATGCCTTTTTATACTCTTATGCCACTCTCGTTCATGCTAGCAAATGCGTCTTTGCCCTGAGGTCCTTCTTCACAGTGTTATGGAAGACTGTTGTTCCTGAATTGGTAAGAGGAATTGCCAAGGACATAGATAGACATAATTTCTACAGCATCCACAGACTGGATGCTGTGCTATTGTCTGTTACTGGTGATAGGGAGGCAAGTTGACTGGCTTCCTTCACTTTGCACTCTAATGATCTCGCTCTGATATAAAGACGTACGCAGTGCAGCATACAAAAACGAAAATATGAAATCTCTCCCACTTTTTCTGGACCCTCTCTGTGCTAAGTGGTTTCCAAAGGCCACAGATTCACCACTGACTTTGAATATCCTTTGACTGCTATTAATCCTTATAGGGTAATGGTGGGGGAAACTCCTCGGTGATCAAACAGAGCTCTGAAATTAACCCCCTGTGGAGAGATGCCTAGAGAAACAGCCATGACACTCCACCTCCTACAGAGACTATATAGCAGAAGGAGAGAGCTGGACAGACAAAATGGTCCCACTTCAAAATGGTCCCCAAAGGATGCCCTGGGTCAAAGCACTCTGTGGCAGGTGAGTGGCTCTGTAGCACCAGAGTTTAGCTGACAAAGTTTGTTTCATCTCTTAAAAAAAAAATGTATTGAGTAGAAAGCTCAGAGGAGGAACATGTGTCAGATGTTAACAGCAATTACTATTTTCCCAGATAACTGCGTTCACTGGTCGCAAGCCAGATTTTGAGACAGTGTGAGTTTGTCTTACTTGGTAATATTTGTACCTTATCTTAAATCCCAGGCTGTGGTAATGCTGTAAAATAATTTATTCCTCATTTCCATTCTGTTACTTTTAATTAATTTGGGGATTCATTAATGTACCTTTTCTATGTTCTTAGAGGAAGCTGAGGTGCTCTTACTGCTGAGTGGTATCCATTGAGAAGCCAGGATTGTATTAGGTTTCAGTTACTCACATTTCTCAGTTAGTCTACATTCTAAAACTGCCCTGCCATCAGTAACATACTTAGATGCACAAGCTAGGGTTGAAAACATGGGGAAATTCAGGTTCCTTTAAAGTTCTTGGCCCTTCCCTTCCATGGGATGGGCTGTATCCAGGCCTTCCACAAGAAGTGCCTCACCCTGATGTCCCATTTCTGACAACTGAAGCTAAGGTGGTCCAAGCTGTCCAGGCTATCTATGGCTATCTAAAGCTGGTATCCTGGTAAGAAAACCTGTAATAGAAGGTTTCCATACTTGTCCATAGCTTCGCTCCTAGAATATGTGTTTGCACATGGCCTTCTGTAGGGCAGGGCTCCAACTCCCTGGGCTATGTTCTAAGCTATTCACTTGGCTATATATTCAGAGAGAAGGCTAACGAAGCCAACACTGCTTTCCCACCTACAAACTCCAGCTATTCTGGGCAGTATCATGAACTTAATGTGCTAGTTCAGTTATCTCAGTCCTCTCCAGGAAGGACAACGAGAAAGATATTTAGAGGAGACAGCTTGCATTCAGAGCTATTTAGGTTCTTCTCTGCCAGATAGCCAGCAAGAACAGCAGACAAATGGCAAAACTCACTAAGCAAGCTCGGAAACCTCACTGAAGCAAATGAGTCAGATGTGTGTGAGGTTCTTGCCAGGCTATCTGCCCTGGCACCTGAGCAGAAGCAAAGGCACCCTTGCTGGTAAGCATAGGCTTGCTGTGTAACCTAGTTACTCTTCTGAGGCTCATTGTGGCTTCCAGACAGCTCCTGTCTCTGGTCCGTATGAGCTCTCTCTGGTAGCATTACCACACCTTGTATGTAAATGACTGCAATACACCCTTGGAAATAATTATTTGCTTACTTTTAAAGAGGCATACTGATAAAAAGCAGATTAGAATGTTATTGTTAACTTAATGCCAATGTGAATGTTTAACTCACTCACTTAAGCGTGAGTAACTGGTGTCAGCTGGGTGAAGAAACTTCCAGTATCCCTTTTAAAGACATATATTTTAAACCATGTAGGAGCAGGAAAAGCAGTAACAGTCTAGGCTTGCTTGACTCACTACTCACAGTCATGGCCAGGATAGCTGCTGGGAAAGACAGCCTGGTCTCAAGGTCCTCCTGGGGTGGAGGGCAGCCTGGAGTATACCACTTCCCAAGGAGCCCCTCATGAGGTTGCAAACACCGCATAGGGTTATCAGTTGAATACTGCTGGTCTAGAAGTCACTAAACCTCTTAATTTAGTGTCTTGACTGTAACCTAGAGATAAGGTTCTGGCTGTGACAAATGCATAGAAGATGCATAATTAGGCTTCCAGTGACAGTTTTCCTTAGTATGTAAGACTTAGTACATGAACCCAGTCTTTTCCAACCAATATGCTAGCCTAGAGGTACCTTTAATCATGCTTTGGATGCTGTAGTCTAACTGCTAATAACGTTGTATTTGTGCTATTGGTTTCTCATGTTGTGTACACTGAAAACAAGGCATTTCAAACTGCAAGGCACACCTAATGTAAATAAGAAAATGCAGCCATTACCAGGAAACAGTTGATCAATATCCAGTGCCACGGGAGCTTATGAAGAGCAGAATAAACCTAGAGTATAATAAAGGGTTGTCAGGAGCCATGCACAGTGTATTCTGCACCTGAGGGACAGAAAAAAATATCCATAAAAGGAAAGAATGTTTCTAGATAAGAGCTTTTTCTGCAAAAGCAAGCCTTGTACTCACCTAAAAGGGATGAAATTCAAAATGAACTAACTGGACAGCGTGGACCTCTCAAGGAGTTTGGAGATTAACTATCAGAACAGGTCCAGATGCAGCTGCTGGTGATTAATGGCTGTTGACCTCAAAGCAGCAGGAGGCATCAGGTGTCCTCAGCTATATCTCATGAAAAATTTTGGGCAGTGATAGCAGACATTTTTGCTTGAGGTTTTGAGAGCTTGCTGGAGTTATTCTCTTCTGCTCTTGATTTTCTGTCATCAGAAGAGCAGCAATTCCCTTAGGATAAAGCAAAAGTGACCCTGTTCTGCTGTCTTGTGAAAAGGCTCTGCTGTCTTTATAATGTTTTCAAAGACTGGCGAAGGTACTGGACAGTGTCATGCTGTCTGTCTTCCTGGGAAATACTGTCTAGTATTTCCTTAGCAAATTTCCTTATTGTTTGTGTGTTCATTGCAGGGCTGAGAAAAAGAATTTTCTGGCAGACCTTTTCGCTTTCCCTTCCGTTTACTTGATAAGCAAAGTCTTCTTCACTTACTCATCTCTCCCAGAAAACTAACTGGGACCATCTCAATGAGTAAATAGTAGGTATTTGAAAGAATGGAGATTTAAATCGTATATTATATGCTTCTGTTGTCTTTTGTACTTCCTCTACACTGTGTAATAAGGTATTTTATGGAAACATTAGGCCACTGATCTAGAGTAGGAAAGTTCCTTGAAAAATTTAGTTTCCAAATGCTTGTGGCACCAAAGTCTGTGCTAATCTTCAAACTCCAAACAGTGGAAGAACCCTATCAGAAGTAAATCTATGTGAGTTTTTTTAGGGTTTTGTTTGTTGGGTTTGGTTTGGTTTTTGTTTTTTTTTTTGCATATATGTTTTCCTGTGGTCCTTCTTTTAGGTTGCTTATAGTGAAAAAGCCTTTTGATCAATCAGTGCTGGTGTGAATTCTTTCTACTCTTGTATACTGTAGCCCTTGCAGAGACTGGAAGAGAAGCAGGCAGTGGAAGAGGAGAGAGAATATGGAGTGCAAAATAAAGAGATTAGATTACAATAGAAGGACTAATAGGACTGATGCACAGGGGCCTCTGCATTTGAGAGACAAGGAAATTATTCTAAAGGGGAAGAATTAATTTCACTTCTGGGATGGAGAATGTCTTAATTTTATCAATATTCTCTTGTTTGTGCAGTCATCTTCACATCAATTAACCTGTCAAAATGTTTGCTGTGCAGGATGAGTAGAAATGTGGTCAATCCTAAGTTGAGAAAAATCTTTATCACTTTCCCAGTTAATTCTGTGCTGAAAATGGCTTGTGTCTCACTGCACAAAAACTTTATCTTGTAATGAACCATTGCTCAATTTTGCCTGCCTTCCCCGAAAGACTAACACAGGTAATTCCTTTCTAGGTGGAACAACCATTGCTTGCTTAAGGTCTGAGTCCTGAAAACATGTAAGATTGTGCTCTAATTTCCATTCCCATTGATGTCAGGAGAGCTGTTCATTCAGGGAAAATGAAGTGTTTATGTGCATTGTAGAAATACTAAGTTTTGCCCTTCCTCTTACCATCAGTCCTGGCTCTCCCAAGTGCCTGCAAAACCATGAGACTGTCCAAGCATAGAGGACACATGATATAAGCTCTAAACAATTAAGGGGATGTCCAGCTGCACATCCACATCCTCTGCTTTCAAAAGCTTCTTTTAACAGTCTAGCTAGAGCTGTTTAAAAAAGCTGAAGTTTTCTTTGCGAGACGGAGGATTTGTGTCAGAAAGATTAAATCACTCATCAAAGAGCAGGAGCAAGCTCAGTTACAGGATATTTTCAGACCTTCTTTCCTCCTGTTGCACAACTGCTGCAGAGAGACAATCACTTTAATGCTGGCTGCTGATGTGAGAAGGTCAAAGTCTTGGGCTCTGGAGGGAGGGATCCCAGGCACATTGCCTGCAGCGTAACAGGGAGGCAAAGGCTGCTGAAGTGGTTGCTTCTGGCATGATTATTTGATATAACAGAAACTTAGCTGGAAAACACCTGACAGTCACAGGCTGTGCTAATACAAGTGTGGGGGGGGGGAATAGAAAGACACGAGGGTGTTGACCATCAGGGTATCCCCGAGTATGTCTGAAAGCAGATCATGATGGAGCTGACTTTGTAGTGGTTAGTCTTAGGAGTATTGACAGACTGCCAGAGGGTGAGGTGTAGGAAAAAACCTTGAATCAACCCTGAATCAACCCTAATTCTTTTAGTGTGGTTAGTGTCCCTTAATCTTTGGGGACCTCTTGTTTTTTTCCCTTATGACAGCTATTTGGCTAAATCAGGTAACACAATGAGCTTCTCTCACTTGGAAGTTTTACTTATTGATTCAACGTGAGTCCATAATTCTAGGCTACAAAAAATTTCAGAAGGTCTTTTCCCCCACTCAGAGAAAAGACAGAATTGGCAGGTGGAGGAACAAGTAACTTTCTGACATTTTGGGACAAAACTGCCTGTAGGAATCAGGCTTTACATTTTAACTTCATCGTTCACAATAGCTGGTCATTCATGTTGTTATTAGAGAAACAGCACCCTAGAAAACCAGACATGGAATATCATGTACATAGCCTGCATCAGAAGAAATGACCCTGAAGTGTACAGAATTGTAGAGAGCTGGATCTGTGAGGGAAGAAAGGAGCCCTTGGCACAGCCCCTCTACTCTGTTCTTCTCCTTTCTGCAGATCTGCTGTACTGCATCTTCAGAGGTGCGGCTGCACCAATGCACACGTGCGAGTGCAGTACCAGGAAACAGCCTCACACAACTTTGGTGTGATGCTAAAGGGGAACAATTCTGTGAAGATGAAGAGTGTGTGAGCCTGGAAACGTTGTGTGTCATCACACATCCCTTCCCCTCACTGGTGCACATGTGCTCAGGGAGTTCCCCCCACCACAGAGGGACCTGCTGCTGAGCTCCAGGGTGTGCAAGTGCATGGTCCATCGTCAGAAACAATTACTCTGGCAGTTCAGCTTGGTTTAATCTCTTTAATCCTTTCCTCAGCTGCCTGTTGGAAACACAGAAAACAAAGCACCTTTTATTTTTGCTACAGGCTGATGAAATGGTGTCTTAATTACAAACATCTACTCCCAGAGGGAGACAGATTACCTCTCCAGCTCCACTTTGGCATGGAAGAACTAGCTGTGCTCTAGGTACATTGATCCCTGTATGGAAACCACATTCAACTATATTGCCCTCTGTTTTCCACTTTTGAGCTGAAGAATATTTACATACAGATGTTCATTAAAAAAAACCCAAACAACAAACACAGTACAAAGCCCCCACCTGTTTGTGTAAATGTCATTAACAAATCTATGTTTGATATTTTTCCTATGGTAGTATCTTTTCTCTGATTTCCTTCAATACTCCATTCAGTTATTTACATACTGCATGTAAGTCTGTATGGTGCATGCTGGTCCAAATATGGATTATGTTTTAAACGGCTCATTCACATGGGTGCAGCTTTCTTGAAAAACAGCTCTGTTTAATTGCATTTGGACAGTGGATGTTAAGACGGTACTTGGTTCAGGCTTGAGTATGCTGTGAGCAGGGGCACTGCCCCTGAAAAATCTTATTTAGCAAATTAAATTCTTTGTAGGGCTTTTTTGTACATATTGTTGGGCAATTCAGTTCTTTACACTGACTATGTGACTCAAGTCACTGTGGTACCTAAGCCTAGGATCTGCTTCAAATAGCAGGAGGTGGAGGACAGTTTGCAGGCATCAGATCCAGGTCTCTGCAGTGACACGTCTGTAACAGTTTGAAGTACAAGGCAGATGTCTTTTTTCTAGAGTTTAAAAACATATATATGCAGACTGACTTAATGAGAAAATCCTAGTGAAATGAGACCAAAGAGTTCGTGTACTAAATCAGTCAAAAGGGAGATAAGACTCTAAGTTTACCTTTCTGTTTACTATAAGACCACATGCAAAGATGAGTGACAGGCAGCGGCGCCATGCTGACAGTTTGATAAACCAAGGCTTTGTGTATCTTATCATGTTTAATTAAGGCCTAAAAGACTTGTGGCCAGCAACAATTGTCATGGCTGTGTTCATTTGTAATTAGCGTGTCAATCCCTTCCGCTTAACTGACTGCCAGTCTGAAAGTCCATAGCAAGCCACCATCCAAAACACAGATGTTTTGGAAGCTGGTGGCTGATCTTTTATGCTCCTGCTGAAAGAAAAGGTGCTCTCTACAGTGTTCTTCATAAATATTCCTGACTCTTCCTGCCTCTGTTATTGTGTCTTCCTCCTATAGGATTTGATTGTTCATTTCTGAAGGCAATTTTAAAACATCTGGAAGCAATTACCTTGCTTTCAGGCATTTTTTTATACCTGACTTTTTTTGCACTTCAATCAATTTCATTCAGCCACTGGGGACTCCAAAGAACCCCTTTCTGTGCATACCCCAGCATGTGTGAAATAAAACATCAAACTTTGCTCACTGCCGTAGAGCAGGTTTTGTTTCAGCTTAATCCTTAACTGATGTTCTCAGGTCTAATCTTGCTTCCCCCATGTGCTCCTGTACAGGGAGCATTGGCCAGGGCAGGCTGTGAAAGCTCTCAGTGTGCTTGACCAACAAGACCTGTGTGTCCAGAAGCAAAAAGGAACTGTTTTCTTAAGGCCTTCTTCCTAACAGGTGGCTCCACAGCTTCTGTGGGGACCCCTTCCACAGGTCTGCTGAGTATATCCCTATTGCAGCCCACTCCCTCATCGATATGAGGATCTTTTCAGCTGCATCTCTGCAGATTCACCCACAGCTTCTCTCCTGGTCTCCAGGAGGTGGTGCTAGTAATAGCTGAGGGGCAAAAAATGCCACCAGCTGCTCATGCCCTCAGTGAATCAGTTGCTCTGAGCTGGTTTTCTGGGGCTCTTGGGTATAAACACAGTGTAGTCAGTGCAAGGTCCCATGCTTCTTTTCCTGACTGTAGCCACCGGCAGGAGTTTCAGATGAAAGTGGAGAACATGCCCATGAGAGGAAGTTTCCAAAGGTGCTGCGTGCTTTGGGTTGTATCCTAATATAAGAGCACTTGTAGCCCTTCTCACACGACTCTCCATTCTTGGCTGCTGGATTCTTCAAACATCCTCCTTTGAGCCTGGCCTGGCCAATGTGTCCTGCTTGCAAAACCTCTTGTCTTATGTAGCTTCTTGTGCACCAGGACTGGCATGGAAAAGTAACAGCAGGTTGTACTGGAGCCCCAAATGTTGTAGGTAGCATTTTTGACACTTGTATGTGTTCTCAGTAACGATTCTCATCCTTATTGTTCTCTTATGTTTTGATTTTTATTTTAACTGTTATTTAACACATCTAATAGAAATTATTAAATCATGCAGGAAACTTACACAAAATTGCCGTATTACTGGAACATTTATTTTATTCCTGTTGAATAGACTAGGCTAGAGAAAGGACAGAGCATTTTTGTATACAAGATTGCAAACACTTTTAACTTTCAACCACATAAACGACAAAAAAGGAGTAATGTATGATACACAACTCATTCTCTGAAAAAGTCACTTCTGTCTGAAAAATTGCTGCTGCATAGTTTGGGGTCTTAGTTTTTCTATTTATCTAATTCAATGGGGTTTTTTATGTCTTTCTAACAATTTTTGGATGTTTTAAAATATTCTGACCCATGTAAAAGACATCTCAAGGCCTCATATCTTTACATATGTGTGTATGTGTACACACACTCATACACAAAAAGTCCATCGATTATAACACACACACAGAGATATATGTATCACACACACATTTCAATATACTTCTAGAAGCAAAACCACAAGGATAATCCTCTCATCTCCCTGAGAGCCCTTTGTGTCTATGGCAGATGTTTCTAATAAAGCAGAACCATGCAAAGGGTTAAACAGTAGTTCTATTGGAGTCAGTGTAGCTTCTGCCATTCATCTCTTGGAGGGCCAGAACTGCACTCCAATCTCTGCCCAGACCGAATCAACAGAAATCAACCAGCTTTCCACATGGGTTTGGATTCTGTGCTGATATCAAATCATCTGTTACACTCTCTCCCACCATCCCTTTCTGAGTGCTGTTAACAGCTTGAAAGGATCATCTCTAGTGTTATTAGAAAAAGAGAAAATATTTGAACTAATATTGTAATTTGCTGTTGCTTATGCTTTTGTCATATTTTCTGCTATTTCAACTCTTAAAAAATACATACAGTTTCTTATTTGCATATTATGTCAATTGAACACTGTTATGCAACACATTAAGTATGTCTCTCTGGCTTTATCTCCAAGAGACAGAGCAAATAGCCCCAGATTGAGGGTAACATAGGGCACTTTGTAGAGTGTCTGAATCCAGAAGTAATTTAGAGAAGCACTGCTGCATGCCTAAGAGTGTAATTCTCTCTCTGCCTGCTTTTTGCTGCCTTCTCTCCATGCGAAAAGATTGGGGGAGTTATTAGAAATGTTTCTGTTACCCACTGTAGTTTCCGAAATAGTTCTGTGTTAAAACTAAGGAGAGACAGGAGACATTTCCCTCATTGTTTTCAGAACGACCTCAGCATTGGTTTTGGCTATGGAATGCAGGGGTACATCTGCTCCACATCAAAGCTCATTCCACATTTTTCTGCCCTCTGTCATCCCATATTTGCAGTACTCTCTTTCCTTAATTTTCCTTTCCTTTTCCCCATTCTTGGCAGACTTCAAGGACACTGGAAAATTCACCATAGCATGTGTTACAAAAACAAAGAAGAATAAGTCTTTGTTATTTGAGGATCATCAGAACAATTTCTGATGAATTCTCATCACTCTTGCATGTGGCCTGCTCTGCTAATGCTGTTATTGATATAATTTCCAATATAAACTCTTTCCATCCACTGTTTATTTTATTAGGTTTTGGTGAGCTTTGCTGCAGATCTCCAGATGAATTGCAGTTTAGATTACAAAGATATCTTTAACCCTACAACAGCAAACTTTGCTCTGTAAAACATGAATTTTTCTTTTGTTTATGGTGCAGAAAGTGCCAACATCCACAAAAAAGTGTGACAAACCTCAATAAAGGTTGACTCATCAGCTTAGCACACTTCTAATAAAATGACATGCTGCTGTGCTCTCTGCTAGCAGATATGTTCCTCATATGTTCCTACAAGTGCACAGGCAGATCTCTGCAGTACTTTCTTCACAAGGATGGAGTCAAAGTGTTATTTGACTCCATCCTGACTAACCTATGAACCAATAACTGTCAGAGTACATTTAAAATGCCAGATAAATTTGTTTTATCTGGTCTGCTGCTGAGTTGTGCTCCTCTAACCATCTTCACTGCACAGAGGACACCGAGCTCCTAGGGTCCCCTTTGAAACTTTCTGATTTCCCTTAAGACAATGTATGGAGATCATTTTCTAAAGGACTAAAGATTTCATGTTCTAAAGAACCAGACTGGAACTGCATAGGTTTCAGTCCCACTCACCACCACAGCACTTTCTGCTCTCAGGCTGCTCCTTGTGCCATGTTTTAGTGCATACGTTGTGTAAACTTCAGCATCCTGCTATTAAACCACCCACTCTGGCCCTAATACATCCATTTCAGATGCAGCAAAATGAAAAACAGGTATTTTTGGGGTCCCACATTGGGCACAACAGAGCCAGATCACATACCTTGCAGGGCAGGTGAAACTAGGCTGACTGGGGGTGGGCTACCATGAATGGCATGGATAAAACCTTATCTGTGTGCCACTTGGCCTGGGCACTGGGGATCATGTCCTACCATAGATGCTATTGTGGCTGCAGAGATGTATCTGAAGACATTGAAAGCTGCCCCACCAGTGATGACAAGAAGCATTATTCCTTTTTACTGCACAGTGAAATCTGTAACATCCCTGAGCATCAATTTTGCTGAGCTAGAAGTGAACTTGGTTTCTTTGGTGGCCGCATAGGTAATCAGAAACACCCTGGACATCCTCCCTGACAGGCTACTCCTGCTGAAGGCTGGGTTGGTTTATTCCCTGTGTTTATTCCCTGCGTTACAGTCTATGTTTCCATGTAAGCCTTTCAGTACAGAACACAGCACTGATGGTCACAGCTGGCTAATAATTAGGTCTGCTTGTAAAATGCTTTGAGAGCATGAGATCTTTTTCGTCCCTTCACACAAACCAGCTTGCTCATCTGTAACTAATTCCCAAAAGACTTCACTATTTGTCCCCAGCTCCCTCACCCTCTATAGTGATTCTGGGTTCATAATTTGAGTGAATTTAAGACAGGAGAGGAAGATAACATTTTAGTTTTATGCAAACTTTTGGATTAGATTTTTGCATAGGAAGCTCAAAAACAAAGATCCAGAAGGGTTAACTGGGTCCTACTTCATCTGGCTTATCTTTTATCCTCTTCAGGCTTTTTAACAGGTATCTCTCACAGAGAACAAACTTGAGCTCTGGTCCTTTTTCTTTCCCTTCTGTTGTCTTTTTTGTTTGGGAAGGCCACTCACTGGTTTAACACTGGATCAGCCTTCAACAGCCTCACCAGTGTGACAAGGACTGCTGCAGTGTTGAGATCACTAAAAACAGGCATGTAAGAGAGTCTGTGGCTCTTGCAGGATTCATCGGTGGTGTGCTTTTTTTTTTTTGTAATTCCCATCTGCATTATATTTTGTGCCTCATTTTTCTGTCTGCTTTTGTTCTCAAGAAAACAGAAACACTTTGTGCCCTCACATTGTATTTCTTGTCTATAGTTAGACAACGGGTAACTGGTGAGAATCCATTGTGAGCATTCATTGAGTCTCCACTTCCCTGCCTTTGAATTTTTTGGGGCAGAAAAGCCCCTACCATTCCCTCGTGCCTTTGAAGAAACCTTTCAGTTTCAATCTTGCCTTTTTGGTTGTTCGTCTCTTCATCCTGCTGGTTTAACACAACTAATATTCTGTTCCAACAAATAGTTGGAATATGCCATCTATAGGCCTGAGGAAGGCTTGCAAGCTGTAATAATTGGTTATAGAGGGCTGTTCTGCTATTTAAAGAGGGAGGAAAGCTGTACATTCCATTAAAGAAGTAATGACAATGTTTGGAGGCAACTCCCATCCCTCATCTTAAACCACTCCCGTTCTAAATATAAACCTGCCTGGACACACAAGTTCTTCCTGTTAAGAAGCAAATATTGATTGTGTCTGATTCCATAGCACTTTACAGTGGTAATAGGAAGGAGAAACAGAGGAAATAAAACTCTCCTGATGTTGTTTTGGTGGTTTGTTTTGTTGGTTTTTTTTTCACTAAAGTATCCATGTGGATTAGTGTCTGACTTCATACAGCTCCTATCAAAGTCCCAGCCTAGGGTTGTCTAAGACCACAGTTGGACTTTTTATTATTCCTTTCAAAGTCATATTTGTGGGTAAATGCGGCTCATTTGGCTGACAGCACCATTTCAAGTGAAACAGAATCTTGTCCGATGAAAGGCTGCAAAGTGAAAACTTCAGATAGATCTAACAGGAGTCTGAGCAAAGAAAGGTTTTCCTGAAAGTGCACAGCAAGACAAGTCGAGAGAAATCTTGATATGTAACCAAACCTCAGTGGTAGTGAGAGGTATTTAGGAGGGGACAGACTGATATTCTTATTCATGAGGCTGGATCCACTGCCTTTCACACTGGAGCTGCAGAAGCATCAGTAGAGCCAGAATCCAGCCCATGGTGTGCACTTGTGACAGACTGGAGGAGAAGAGAGGATTCAAGGTACACAAAGTAGTCATTGCTCCATGTAATTTGTGGTAATTACCCATGTGCATGCTTTAGCACAAGGTTGATTGAATTACCCCTCGATGAGAGACAGTTAGCTGATCAGCTCAAATCACTTGAAATTTATCTGGACCATAGCGCATGCACAGGGGCACTCATTGTGTACAAGTATGGTCTGTGGTCAGGTCTTAACTTCATCCAGGTAATTTGCAGTGGTGCAAATTCTGTTTTCCATTACATGGGCCTGTAAAACAGACACATCATGGGCTGAGATCAGTGAAAAGAGGTTCATGTCCCAGTTTAGGCCATGGTGACCAAGAACTGAGTCAGTGAGATAGCAACAATATCACCCATCATGTTCAAACTTGGAGTCTTTGTTACAGGCCCTGAGATTTATATTTGGCACCTTTTGACAAATGAAGGGACATTGTCTGTCCAGCACCTCTCGTGAGAAATAAATGTAGGGTTTTTTAAATATTCTAGGCATTTAAGTCAAAGAGGACAGATGTTACTGTCTCCTCAGAGGTTGCCAACAGTATGTCAAGCAAAGTCTTTCCTGGAATGAGCCAGTTCCTTCGCCTTAAACCTGTGATGTTTGTTAATCAATGGCCAGAAATGTTGTTTCCAGAGCAAAAACAAACATAAAAGTCCCCAAAATCTCATGGGGATAATGCTCAGAATCTATTTCCTGAAAAATTTTACAAAGGCATGCAGTAGAAAATGCAACCTAGCCAAGAGATAGCCACTAGCAGGCACTTTACAGTGGACAAAAGGCACCAAGAATAAGCAAAGAAAGAGGCCTCGGGACAGAGACACTGAACCTGCTCACACCACAGGCCAAAGCAACCTTTGAATTAAATCTGCTGCCACATTCTTATTGCGGCTGACTTTCACCGATGTGTGGTATTGCTCACTGGATGCTCCCTCAGAGTAGAGGTAATGCAAAGCCCAGATGTCCTGCTCAGCCAGACTCCAAGTGATTCTTGGTTATGTCTCCCAGTGATGCTATCTTGAGGTTAGTGGCCTTGAGAAATACTGACCAAGTCAATTATACTCACTAAAGGGAACGGCAAGGCTCAAAGGAGGAAGTTTTAAAGATGTGAGAGCAGTTTCTATAAATAGTGAGCTAATCTATAAGGGGCAACTACTCTGTACTCTCATTTAATTGTTTCTGAATAAACATGTTCTTCAGCAAACAGCGATATCAATTCTCTTGCTTGCCACTTCCATTAGGCTTCTCTCATATGCCTGCAGCTTATCCATCATCTTTGACCTGCTACTTCATATCCTCAGATGCTGGCAGTGTCTAAATCATGCCAGTTTTCTGCATAGTTTCTAGCTCAGTTCATATACATATCTAAATATTCAGCTTTCTCTAATCTCCTGAAGATCTCCTCCAGCCTCGTATTACGTTTTTTGCATCCCTACCATGGCATCCACTTCTCAGTGTCATTGAATACATGCATTTTCAAAGCCCTTCATAAGTGAATTAAGTGGTCTGCCTTTCTGGATACAGATAGGACTCTTGAAGATCTTCAGTGATGGGCAGAGCCACTGAGAGGACTGTGGGTGTCCACTTTTTGTAAATTAAAAACCTAATTAAAACCTAAAATTAAAAAAGAAAACTATAGTTGCTAGCTGTACTCAAATGAGTGCCAGTGGTCCTCTTCATCTCATAGCTCTAAAAGGAGCTCCACAAATTACCATGGGGAGACTTCTCTGAGCAGCCCAAGCTGCATGTCTTCCATCCATCTTGTCTTTCTCCATTGAGTGTAACCCATAAAAGAAGGAAAGTGAGTGCCAGGAGGATGTCAAGATCTATCACAGCAGTTGCTAGTGCTCATTTGGTGGCTCTTAGACCTGTGCCTTGAGAGCCATGCATTTGGCTTGAAAAAACATGGACGCGCCACCACTGATGTCATGGAATCATAAGATTTATGCTCTGGTTAAACACCAGCCCGTGCTCATGCAGAAGTCCAAAGTTAAGTGGGAAAACAGATTCCACATGCATCAGCTCCAACTTCCCCTTTGTTATTCACAATTTGTTGGATGGGATAGGTAGTGCACTGTGGAGTTCTGCTTTTCAAATCCATATAGTTGCTGGACGTGATGGTTGCATTATTTTGCCAGGTGCAAAGAGATCAATAGGAGTACTTGGCTTTTCATCCACAAATAAGTGTTTTTCCAAAACACGTTGGAAGTAGCCATCCCAGCATTTAGGTTTCCTTATGCTTAATTCCACTATTTTCCCCATGTATTAGTTTAGAAACGCTGAGGAAAGAAAGTTCCTAATTTAGTGACTACTGTAACCTTTCCAGGGACAAAAATGATGTATGATCATGCATGTGTGCTTTTAGGTGGCGCATAGAAAGGCAAGAGAGGAGAGGGAGAGGGAGAGGGAGAGAGAGAGAGAGATGGAGATGGAGAAGGAGAGGAGACACTGAAGATTTTTCCACAGTGGCCCACCTTTATCCAGATGCATGCCCTAAGTCTGATATGCATAAATCGTATGCTGTGAACTGCTGGGCCAGACAGTCTAAAATATCGCAGAGGCCACAGGATAGAAATCCCATTGTGGTCTGATGGTTATTGTGCAAACACTTTAAGTTCATGTTTTGTTCTTACCTTTACATTTGCGGGTGTCAGATGGAGAGCAGAATGTTAATATTTCATTCAATTGGCAAGACCAGGCTGCATAACCCAGACCATCCACCCCAGACCAAACCACATGTTTTGTTGCTTGATTTGTGGCTGGCTCTCTTCTTCCACTGCATTATTGCAAACACCAGTGAAACCCAGTGTTTCCAGCTGGCTGAGTGAATGAAGCTACAGCTTATTAAAAGAGAAGCCCTTGGAAGAAGCAATTAACACCTTCATGAGAGTGATTAAAGGGAATGATGGTGGTGGGGACAAAGAGGCTTCCCAAGGTCACAGCAAGGCTGGGGCAATGCCAGTGGCAGAGTCTATGGCTCTTGCTTCCAGGACTTGGCTTCGGTCACCTCTGCCCTGGCTCAGCACTGCTCCCACTGACCAAAGCACAGAGTATTTGCTGCTCTTTGGTGACGCAGCCCACCACGGTTCAGCAACAAGAACTTTGGGGTTTAATTCTGCTTCTTTGACTGGTTCAGATTCATGTAGCAGTACCAACCACCAATACTGTAAATAAGAGGGAGACATGAAACTGAGTGGGTTTTGGGTGCTACCATAAATGGTTATTTATTTTCCTTTATTTTGTGGTCTCACTGGCATGCTGCCTGTCTCATTTTACAGTTAAGAAATGTGGAGCTCCATCACATGGTGCTTGTTACCTAAGTCCAGACAAGCTCTGATATCTCCTTTTGTTACTTCTAGATGAATAAAGTAGAAGAAATGGCCGATGTATATGGAGGAATTACACGTCTTGTGATTTCAAAAGAACAACAACTTCATCTGGTCTTTATGGAGAAGAAGTTTTGCTGCTTTGGGAGTCCTTGGACATCTTCCATCTGAGGCTTGGTGGATCCTGGCAACATCCAGTGCCTCCCTGCTCCTCGGTGCTGGGTTCTCTGTCTGCTGAGTGAGTTTTAACAGTGTGAGAAACTCAGAAATGGTAATTTATGCTTACTCATGGGAACAAGCAGTGCCTGCAACAAGAGCACTTGCTCCTGAATAAGACTTTCCACTTTACAAGGTGTTCAGTCCTGCCCATCCTTCCTTCCTGCACTGTAGTATAGTTAGTACCTGATTTATAGTTGCCAGGGAAATTCTAGTTTGAAAGTTTGCACTGTGCTTGGTGGTGGACCACTCCAAGCCCTTTGATGCATCAGATGAAGGAAAAGGATTAAGGCTTGTGCAATAACGCTCTGCTCAGCAAGGGCTGTAAGTCCCAGCAAAATCAAGGATACATGCTAAAAGTTAGTTAGGTGCTTCCATATGTTATGGAGTGAAAGACCAGTCTTCACTGTCTGTAACAAAGTGCAGCAAGTGCCTCATGGCACTTGGGGATCAGTGAGAATGTGGATAGAAACTAACTACTGGAGGAGGTAAAACAGGGTAATCTTAGCCTCAGAGAACAAGTCCAAAGGAAGAGGTAGTATTTGTTTTTTAAATTGTTATTTACCAAATAGGCCACGTGTCTATTTGAAATTAACAGCAGTGTTGGTCAGAAAATCTGTTTAAATCTGTTGGAGGCAACAGAAAAGAGGGTCAGCCACTGAAATATCTCCCAAGTCAGAATTCACGCCTGAATATGAAAGTAGATTTGAGATTTAAAAGGACAGTGTGTACCAAAACAGGGTAGTCCAAATGCCATATTAAATGTATGTTAAATAGAATTTTCTTTTTCTTCCTGTCCCCACTCTTGCAAAAAATTGGTAGGTGGGTAAATAATGTATGGCTCTTTTCTCCCTTGGATACTACTTCTGCTGGCTAAAGACAACACTCCTCAGATGGCAAAGGCAGGAGGAATTCCTTTCGTAACATTTGCCTACGTGAGGGTCCTGGAATTCGCATCTTCCCTGAGCCTGCTTTAGCTCACCTCCCTGCCTTCTTGACATGCCCCTCTTGTCCAGCAGATAAGAGCACATTTTCAGAACCAGTTTTGCAATTACCCATCTTCTCAGTTTTCTTTCCTGACCTTTAAAGGGGATGCACCAAATAAATACCTTTGTACAAGTGCCAGACTTTCTGCAGGGTGGCTATTTCAAAGGAGCAAATATGATCTTTTCATAAATACCATGTCAGGCTCATGTAACTCACAACTTATTTATTACAGTCCTAATGCACACCGTGGAAGCCGGGGCTAGCGTTGCACAAGAACATCCATCTAAAGCATTTCAGAACTGCAGAGCAAGGTAGACAGCTAAATTTTTGTGCAAGCTGCTTAGCCATTGCTGAATTTAGCTTTTACTTGAGTTTCATGAAGCATTTAGAACTATTCTGAGTTTAGATGAAAATGATAAAAGTACTGCAGCCTGTGAACTGTCTGTTAGGCATCTGATCTTGGCATTCAAAACTCAAACTGGTCACCTAGCTACAAGGACAGAAAACTATTCTGTCACATTGAGTGTATCAGTTTGTCCCCACTGATTAAATATTACACGTCCCCACGGGGCTCATCTGAACTGGACAGAAAGCAGTGTTAATTAAAAGCTCACCCATCTTTCCCATCCTTTACTGTCAGAATATCCTCAAGAAGAAAAAATGGCCCCTTTCCTTTCTTCGGTGTGTATTGGCTCCACACTTGTGTCCAAACCTGGGCAGTGGGAGGCCAAGAGGAGTTCCTTGTTTTACTGAGAAGCTCAGCATGGACCTGGGGTGCCCTTACCTAGGTGGCAATGAAAAAGTAATATTTTTGGGAAGCATGGCAGGGTCACAAGCGTCATCGCTTCGGTTAACCCCTTCACTTCCCAAATACAGCAGTGTATGGGAGGATTTCACACAGTATGGAAGAGCCATGAATTCAGAGCATCACACCCTGTGTTTGACTTTTCTGCCATGCACATGCAGCATAAATAGCTAAATCTTCCTCCACTCATCTGTCTTCCCCTGGTGCACACATGCCTGGTAGATTGTGAACCTTGAGAAGGTGGTGGGTCCCTGTGCTTCAATGCAGTTGTGTTCAATGCTTTTGCTCACAGTTTCTGCTGTGAAAACTTAGCATGTATTTCTAACACATTAGGGACAAATATTTTATATTTAGTAAAAGCAAAGAAACTGAGGCATAAACCAATGCCTTGGCATTTTTACAGGGCTGGATGCTTCTTGTGGCTCTAAGACCTTTGGTGGAGGCAATTTGTCCTTAAGACGCAAAAATGACCAAGGCCATTTTTGTCTGCTGTAATCCCACACAAAATCAATAACATTTGATACATCACAAGACAAAGGCTGGCATACCAATAGCAAATGCATGAGACAAAAATAGTTAATGAGCAAATTGCATAGCACTTGCCTTGTTTTACTCTGTGCTTTATGGATAGCCATAGACAGATCTTAGTCTAAAAAGCACTGATGTAACATACAGTGCTGTCAAGGGTGAAAACACTTGTGTACTCTTCATCTGACATGGCCTGATTTGGTTTATCAAGACACAGTAGGTATCAGCACTGGACCCTTAGCTTTCACCTTTAAATATGGCTTTCAGAACTAGTGGCCAGACTCCCTCCACTGTTTTGGTTTGAATTAAACATCAGTTCTTTTTGGTGATGAAAGTGTTTTAAAAGCAGAAACTCCTCCAAGAGTTTTCAGGAGGCTCGAGAGTTACCATTCTTGAGATCAAGTATAATAAAATTGTGAATAACTGCACTTTTTTCCTGTAATTTTCAGATGGGAAGAATAAATCAGAACCACAAAAGGGATGTTAGCAGAGCCAGAGTCATTTAGAGTTTAGCCTTCATTGAGCCATTCCTTCTATTCTCTGGCAGAGTAATGTATTTTGTGGCTCTATATCAACCTTTTCATGAATAATCCAGAAAGTTGTATTATCTACTGAACCCAGGGGTAACTTCATTAGTACTCACCACATCTTATTTGAATTACACATTCAGTTGGGTATTTAAATTACAGGAAGGCTTTGTGTTTAAGAGTTTCCGCATCATGCCGAGGCTTGGGAAAAAAATCAGGTTTGACACATAATAGGGATTGATGTGCTACTTCAAATGCTGGTGTTACTGGAAAGGAAGGAACTTCCACAGGAAGTGTAAAGGAAATTATACAGGAATCAATAAAGGATGCTAAAAATAGTGCTTGACTTTTCTTCCATGTGAGTCAAAATACCCTACCGAAGGGATACACATGCTATGTCTTGGCTGGTATATCCAAACTGCTCTTACTGGTGTACAGGCTGTCAGGATTTCCTCATAAGTCAATGGAGAAAGGCAAGCGTCTCTAGAGGACAGTTCATCCCAAATACATAAGGAATTGCCAGCAAAAAAAGAGAGTGCTGCAGAACCTGCCGTTTTCCTAATTGCCATCAGCTTCACATGCTTAAAGTCAAGCATGTGCCTAATTAATTTCATGGAGAGCGCTCGGGGAGCTGAGCACCTGGCAGGACTCAACAGCTAGCTTGCAGGAAAACTAAAAAATTTGCAAATATTCTGGATAAACTTGATGAACAAAACCGGGAAACACGGAGACCTTGCCTGCAAGGATGACTAAGTTACTAGCTCAGAAGCATAATAGGTCCCAGGAGAGAGAATATGATTAGTCAAGTAATTTACAGGTAATAGTCTTTCATCATTTTCTACTTAGCATTAATTTTCTAAAACACTGGGCAGGAGCTTGCTCAGAAGGGAGGAGGGAAGTAGCGGCAGAGGAAGAGGCCAGGGTGGCACAGCCCTGGAGGCTGTCATAGCATGCCATGCCTGGCATGGAGCAGAGCTGCGGTCCCTGATCCCCACCGTGCCCAGCCTTGTGCTGGCTGTGCTTTTGCTTAGAAAGAAGCTCTCTGACAGCATCCATGAGCATCCTCTTTCCATCCACCAGGCCCCTCTGACAGCATCAGCACAGAGCAGTTGTGCTTGGAAAGGGGAATCACGACAGCCATTTGCCTACACATTGGAAAAGGCTTGATCTTTTGGGACTCGAAGAAGAAACTTCAGCTCAGGAATTCACAGGGATTTTGGCTGAGCAAAGCAGAAGCAAAACTGAGCAACATGAGTTGGGAGATGCTGTTGTTAACCAAGGCACTAACGAACAGTGGATATTGTGCCAGGGAAAATGACGGGTGTACGGCTAATTCTAGGGGGGAGGATGTTACTCGTCCCTCTTCACATGTGGGATTAACCTTTCTACACTGTAATTGCTTTTATATCTGACAAGGAAACTGGTCAGATCTATGAGTTAGATCTGTCTTAAGCCCATGTTTACATGATTACTCTTAAAGGACAACAGATTATATGAGGGTAAAATACACTAGTTCCCAAAGTCCTTCTGTAAAATGTGAGAAAAGATGGTGTGGGCACAGTTGAGAAGGAGATTTTTGTTTCTTAGATGCTATTAAAGCCTATTACACAAACTCCTCAGGGCTTTCTACACTCCTTAATGGGGATTGTGTGACTAGACTGAGAGCAGTACAAGGCTCTAAATTTGAAGATTATAGCCTGTACCATGTCACAGAAATTTTTTAACATTGCCCCTGTTAATAAGCACCAGGCAAACATGTGCAAGAAATAATATGCTCCCTGCATGCCCCCCACCTCCAACCTCCCCATCTTGCAAACAAAAAGCTGCAAAAGCCAACAGAGCTGTTCTGGCTTGTTTTAGTTCACTTTGAGCTTATTAAAATGCTGCATTTGCAGTTTATATTTCTTGGCGCATTGTTATTTCAACGACACTTAAACAAGAACTGCATAAGCAACAGGCAGACAGAGCTCATTTTATTCCATATTTTGGAGGGATCTTATGTAGTCTTATAGTCTACAATTACATAATCTGTGATATTTATTTGCTTTTGATTTACTAACTTTAGAGGATTAACACAAGCTCAGTTGTTTCCCTTTGTTTTCTAGTAGTTTCCGCTTTCAGTTTCTCAAGTACCAACATGACAAATAGGGAACAACCAAGTTAATATGAAGCAAATGTTTACAACCCAAAAGGACTGTCTGTGTCAATGTTTCAACTAAATAAAAAAAAAAGAATCTTTATTAAAAGCAGTGTTTGTAATGTGCAATTTCACTTCCTTCTCCTCCATATAGCCAGAACTTGGTATATCTAAACTCCCTGGCACTGGTAAGTACTGCTGCAGTGACTGGCCATCCCCCAGCTGACAGCTGCTTGCTTTTCCGCATGAGTTTTTGACAGAGCAGCAGCAAAGAGTGCCTGTGGCCCTTCGTGGGTTGGTATCATCCAGCACACTGCTGCAGACCTTTGTTTTGGCTTGATAAACACTTCTTTTTAAATTACTACTCGTTCCCAAATAGGTTGATCAGAAGCACTCAAATCAAGCTTTGTTGCCTTCTCCTCTGTACAAGTTGTAGCTATGTCTGTACGAGTAAATTTATTGTGCCCAGCTCCACTTCCTGGCACTAAGTGTCCCCTGATCATATATTCAAACTCTCCTATTCACCAAAGGGTGTTCCTGTACTCAAGCTACCTTCTGGGAACAGACCCTGGGCCAGGAGTTCTTTGGAAGATGCTCTTTGGTAGGAGCTATGCTAACAATTTAACAATACTTTGCAATTGTTCAACAATTTGAACAAAATTGTTGAACAGTAGAACAATCAAGTTCTGCCTCCTGGGAATGGTCCCAGCCATGGTAAGTGCTTGTGTGCCTGGACTAGTAAATTGTGATTCCTCTTCCCGCTGCTTGGCAAATCTTGGCTTTGTCCCACCCTGAGTTCCAGCCTTGTGCTCCTTCATCCCAGAACTGCATGTCCATAGCCAGGCAGCACAAACTTGTTGTCATGCAAAAACTGCATAAACTTCATCCCCTTGTCATGTCTTTCAAGCAGTCATCCCATCAAGTGGGACTCTACTTTGAATATCCTTAATAAATGAGCCTTTTTTGTGAAGTACTGAGCTTATGCAATTCCCAGGTGATCCATACAACTTTTTCCTGAACTCAGTTCAATTGACTTCGCTGGTCCGCAGCTAGTGTCACAGCTCTGTGGATCCTCTGCTTCCCTGGATACACCAGTGCCTTCATATGGTAAGGAGTCGAGCTCCAGTTAGAAAACATCAGTTGTAGGATAAGCAAATTCATCTTCTGTGAGCTGCATAAGGCAGCTTTATCTTTGTCTGTCTGCGGAAACCAAGCTGAGATGAGAAGGCAAAACGCTTCCTTTCCTGTAGCCTAGCAATGATAACATTTTTCATATCAGGTTCTTTTAGGAAAAAAATATATTATGCCTGTGTATACAAGAAATTATTTCTTCTGATTATTTCATCTCCATAATTTCTTCCCTCTTGTCAGCTTCGTTTTTTCCATAAGCTCTGAGAAATGAGCAATTCTTCCCTCTTTGTCACTGGAAATAAGCAACTGTTCCACATAAGCTTTTGCTTCAGGAAGCTAAGCTGAATCTACTATTCCCCTACACACTGATTATTGATTGTTTGGTCTCTTGGGTGTAATGGAGCTTTCTCTGCCCTGTCAAGGGTGACTTCAATGGTGAAACATCTGACAAAGGTCAGTGAAAGTTTGAATCCTGTTATATATATACAAGCCAGCATAATTCCAGGTCAGGCTTCATTGTCTATCAAGATCTCCCTCATCCTCATTGGGAGCCCTGAATGTCTTTCCTGTTCTCCACTGGGAAACATAGGCTAGCTATCTTCTAATGGTTAAGGAAGATGGAGTGACAGCTAAGTGCTCTGCAGTGGACCTGATGTAGGTTAGCATAAAAGTGCTAAAATAAGGGAACACCTCGTTCTGCAGAAGAACTTTGCCTTCCTCTTAGAAACAGAATGTTTTATACCAGATTACCCAGATAGGCAAGGAAATGGGAAAAATAGTTAGAAATCGTTAGGACTTGGTGCAATGAACACAAGATGTTTGGACAGTGTGCTGGGTCTGGCTGAGCTGGAATTTATTTCCCCATAGTAGCCCAGAGAGAAAAAACCAGCAGCTTCTTTTCCTGTACTGGGGCCTGGCCTGTGCTTATTGAGCCACAGTTCAATACCCTCAGAAGACTGTAGTGGAGGCAGGGACCCAAACCGTAATGGACACTCTGGGTGAGACAGGGACTCGGACCATAACACCTACAGTCATTGCTCCAGTAGTGAAAAGGAAGAAATGGATAAGGCCAGCTACAGGTCCATATCAGCGATTAGTAAGAGAGGAAGAGGAAGAAGAAGAAGGAGAAGGATTAGAAGGAAGGGAGGGTGGGGGGAAGGTGTTTTTAAGACTGTTTTATTTCTCACTCTTTGGCTCTTATCCTGTTAGTAATAAATATAAGTATTATCCCCACTTTGAGTCTTGTTTTGCCCATGAAGGTAATCAGCCACTGCCCTCTTCCAGCTCTTATCTCTACTCATGAGTTCTCAGCTGTTTTTTTTCTCTCTCCTCTGTCCAGTTGCAGAGGGGGAGTGAGAGAGTGGCTTTAGTGGGGTACCTGGTATCTGGCCACGGTCAACCCACTACAGACAGTAAGTGGTCTATGGCCTGAAGGAAAGAAAATCTTGTATCAGGAAATGACAAGATGATATGTAAATGCTGATGAAGAAGGAATGATGAAGTTTAGGGTAGCACGTTCTTAAAGGCTGGAGGAAAATCTCATCATGGAGTGAGGTCTGCTATCAAGGGCTCAATCTGAAATCTGAGGAGGTGAATGCAGTCCAGTCTGATGTCTTGCCACTGAAAAGGCAGAAAAAAACATTTCCTACAGCCTTCCTTTCTAGGAGGAAGTCCTAGCAGTATCACAAAGTCACTGGGTTATCCCCAGCTGGGGAAACAGGGAGGTGAATCAGGCTGTCATATGGAGAAGAACAACAGTGGGGAATGCCAAGGTAAAAGCAAGGAGCTGCTCCATGCTATGTTGGACTGTGCCTCAGCTATGATCGTCACTTCAGTGCCATCATCAACCTCACAATAAAGTGATGGTGGGTAGCAGAGGAGGAAAAACGCAGGGCATCTGAAAGGTGCAGTTGTCTAAAGCTACCTATTTCCATCATCAACAGTTTTGAAGTCCTTTATTCAGAGGTGGGATGATACTGGATGAAACCTGAAGGCATCAGACAGCAGTGTACTAAGCAGCTTCAGACAAATTCCTACAGGAAGAAATAGGCAAACAAGAAGGACTCCCGGCCTCGTTTTGATGTTCTTTCACTCATACAGGTTCATTAACCACCAAAATCATCCTGCAGGCAGCACAGATTCTTCTTCATCACATTGCTTTTCCAGCTTCTCTGACAGGAGATAATGACTTGCCAACTGTTTTAGGCTCACTAGCAGCATAATTTCACATGTTTTAGCTTTCCTACTACTGTGTTTGAGACCCAAATCCTGGCTTCTCAGTGCCTGTGAACTAACTCTTCCTGTTGCAAGAAAGCCCTTGGCAGTGTATTAAAGGGGAAAGACACCTTTGGAGATTTTTTCTCTCTTTTTTTTATTTTTTCCAGGAACACTCTTCACTCATTCACTTTGAAGCTGATTTAAACTGGGAGACCTGCTTCTGTAATCTAGTGACTGGCTTAAAAACTAACAGCTTCTAAGGTACTGCTTCTCTTCTCAGGAGTATTCAAATTGCACGTGACAAGCTCAGTGACACAGGGTTCACCATTCTTCCTTTATATTTATGCCTGTCACCTACTCCTGTACTTAATCTATTTTCGGAACACCTACAACTGGTAGCACATTTTTCAAAAAATAATTTAAAATAGCAAAACTAGACATTTCCTATGAGAATCCCCAGGAAGAAATATGTACGTTTTATCAGGATTAATTCTTCACTGGCACTTCCTCCCGAGAATTATTGTTCCCATAAGAAGGGATTTTGAGGCAACTATGCAGCATAACTTAAAACATACTGCACATTACTCCATCTCATCCTTTTTATGAAGAGAGAAGACCAGCATCCATCCAAAGCATACTTTGTATTTGTCTTGTTTATGACTATATTATAGACTGTAACCTTTATAAAGAAGCACAGTCCACCAAACCTAACTGGAAAGACTAGTGTTCCAAGCAGTTATTGTAGTTGAAAATGAACAGTAAAAATTGATCCCTGATGTAGTTCTGCTGATGCCACATTAATGAACATCCAGCCCAGAGAACTTCACCTTGGCCACGTTGCTTTCCCCAGTTGCCTCAAATGATAGATGGTACATTTTCATGGCTGTTGCACTGTAAGTAGAACAGCCACCATATGTGTAATGCCACTCAGCCTGTAGTCTCTGAAAAAAGTTAGGATTGCATACAAAAGGAATAAATTTAAAAAGAGAAAAAGAAGAAGGATTAGGACCAGCATACAGTGCTGCTCCTCCTGGTGTGTTATTCTGGCTTCTAGCAGCTGGCTGACCAAGGTTTCTAGAATCAAAGAATATATTTGCATCTCTGTGTTTATTAGCCCTGATAGCCTTTCTTCCATAAATCTAAGTGCTTTCAAACTAATTTAATCTTTTAGCCTTCACAGCATCCAGTGGAATCTCACTGTTTAATGAAGCACTATGAGAGAAAAAATACTTTCTCTTCTTTGCCTTAAACCTCCATCTGAAGCTTCCTAATTTTTTTCTTGTGACAAAGTGCTAACAACTACTCCTTATTCACTTTCCTGTCCCCAGCACAGGAAGGACATCGACCTGTTGAAGCAAGTCCAGGGCCACCAAGATGATTAGAGAGATAGAACACCTCTCCTACAAGGAAAGGCTGAGAGAACTGGGTTTGTTCAGCCTGGAAAAGAGAAGGCTTAGGGGTGACCTAATTATGGCCTTCCAGTACATGAAAGAAGCCTACAAGAAAGACGGAGAGGGTCTATTTACAAGAGTATGTAGTGACAGAACAAGGGGGAATGGTTTCAAACTGAGAGTAGGTTTAAATCAGATATTAGGAAAAAATTCTTTATTGTGAGGGTAGTGAGGCACTGGATCAGGTTGCCCAGAGAATTTATGGATGCCCCATCCCTGGAAGTGTTCAAGGCCAGGTTGGATGGAGCTCTGAGAAACCTGGTCTAGTGAAGGGTGTCCCTGCCCATGGCAGGAGGTTGGAACTGGATGATCTTTAAGGTCCCTTCCAACCCAAAGCATTCTATGATTCTGTGATTCATTCACCTAATGATTTTATAGCCTCTCCAGTTTCTCATCTCAGTCATCTTTTATTCCAGACTGTGGAACTTCAGTTCATCTTCTATATTAGAGAAGCTGTATCACACTTCTGGTCAGCTTTGTTGGTTCTTTATGCACCTTTCCAAATTCTGCTATGCTATCTATGAGACATGGTGTTGGAGCAAGACACTGGATAATTAAGAGAGATGCTCACTGTGGGTTTATACAATGGCATTGCTGAAGTTTGCCCTCCCACTCCTAATAAACCCAGGAGTTCATTTGTCTTTTCAACTACTACTGAATTAATGTCCCAGGAAACTGTTGTTTTAGAAACTGGGTACTAAATCTCTGCATAGTGATTACCCAAACAAATGACTACTCATGTAGTCTTTACTGCTTCCCATGATTCATATTGCTTTCTGTTTAAAAAAAAAAAAAAAGAAAAGAAAAAAGTCGCTGGAGCTGCTTTTCAGGTGCAGGCTTGCCAGCAGGAATCCATAATAGAGGCTACCTGCCATACACAGCCAACGCACCCAGAATGCAGTGCCAAGTGTCCAGGCCAGCTCAGCAGGCAAGACAGGTAGCCCGCCTCAGATTCAGGTTGCCTGGCATTTCTGGCATGAGATCTTGCCTTTGCTTCCTTACGGCACTACCAAAAGTGAGCGAGCTGAAATCTTCTCTGGGTGCCTACCTCAGGCTAGTTTAGTCTTGTTGGGAGTTGATTTCAGTTTGGGATTTTTGTGGTTTTGAGGGGGTTGTTTGGGCTTATTTTGTGTTGTTTCTCCCAGGCAAAACAGCTCCACCATTGCCAAGGAAGAGGCTAGGGAATGTACCTCTTATCTATACTTAAAAGAAAAATTGTGTGATCTTTCATTTGGAAATTACTAATGTTAGCAGGATTTGAGAAAAGATTGCATTCATGCAGATGGCATTTGTGCAGTTTTGCTGAGTAGGAGACTGACAACATTGCCACTGACATGTACCTAACATTTTCCAAACATGTGAGGAGTCCTAGTTCGAACAACTTTCAGAGACTTGAATGCTAAATCTGCAGAAAATCTTTCCTGTGTGAGCAACTCATAGCTCGTGTGGGTCACATTAGGCCAGGGTACCCTGGCAGGGTAAAAGCCCCATCAGTCCTGTGAACAGCAGAGACCCCAGACTTGATGGGAATCAGGTCCAGGCTGCAAGAGTAGAAACAAACATCTGGCTAAGGAGGAGAATGCAATGAAGCAAAGGAGGCAGGGGAACTTTGAGGAAGCAGTAGGGGAAGAGCAGGAGAATCAAGCCTCACCTTGATGCAAAGGACTGACCTGCTCTGGAGAGGAAAGAGAGTAATGAGGGAAGTTGTTTGCAGGATCCTGTTTTATCTGTGTCCTTCAGCCTAGCTCCAGACCAGGAAGCTTCCAGCCCCCACCTAGCGTACGCACTTTCAGTTTCCTTCTGTCTGTGTATGTCACTACCTCCAGCACCTCAGATACCAACAGGCTGGATCCCTGCTCTGTAGGCAGGCATTCTTCTAATAAGTTTCAAGTTTAAAATATGGAACTGCCAAAAACAAATATCATCACCTCTCCCGACAGACTAAAACCAGACTGGGGCGCATCAGTGTTTTGCTGACTCCTCCCAATCACCCACTCTCCAGAGACTGCTTTCTCCTGGCACCCTGGGGAATAACATCAGACCCCAGCCAGTTACATGGCGCCAGTGCAAAGGGAACAAAAGCCAAGGCAGTTGTGGGGAAAAGGCCATTGTTCCAAAAAATTTAAATGATGTCACTCTGCTCCCTAACGGCATCAGTAAAACATGCTTTCCAATGGCAAGTGCCTCTCTCCACAGTTGCCTACAGTGAGAGTAGAAGGCATGGAACAGATTAATCTGCTTGTCAGAGGCTGGATGATTATAATAAAAGACCATTTTTTAGCATAATCTGCCTTACCCTCTGGACAGGGAGTTAAGTGGCACCATGGTGTGGGGCCAGGTGCCTTGAAGGGACCTCACCCAATGTGAGGGTGTGTGGACAGCAGTGATGGCATGAGCATACCTGTTTTCAGAGGGAGGAGAGCTGCTCGTGCTCCTCATTATGGTACTCCCACTTACTAGTCATCACCATTTGCATTGTGACATCTGCTAGAAATCTTAATCATGGGTTGCAGCCCCAATGGAGTAGTCCTGAACAGATGTAGGAGTTACGTTTCTAATTATCTTAACACCTTTTCAGCAGGGTATCATAAACACAAGTTAATTAAGCCTTGTACTAACCCTGTGATGCAGAGAAGCATCTATTTCTTTTCATTCTGATTTTTAAGTGAAGAAGCTGAGGGACCAGCTTATATTTGCTACTCAGTCCTGGAGCCCAAGCCCTCCCCTGGCCTCTCCACCTTAGCCACTAAGTGCTGCCCCACCTGCCAGAAAATCAACACATTTTGACCTATTGCTGATAAAATTAAAAGACTACATCCTGTGCTCCTGCCAAATCCTAGGAAAGTTTTCTTACAAAGATGAAAATCATGAGGAGTTTCAATATTTGTTACTTTTCCCTACAATGGTACCTTGCAAGGTGCCTCCAGCCCAGGCTGCCCCCTTTCAAAGACCTGAGGGCCAGTCATAGCCTCATCATGGATGCATTCCTGAAAGCACCCATACCATATGAGCCATTTATCAGGCAAGGGATGACTCTTGATTGTCCATAGGTCATATCTCTCTGTCATTGCCCAGCACATGGCCCTCACGACACTTGCAACTAAGGATGAACCCAAGGAGTGAAAACCAGACCTGTCTCCCTTGCACCCTACAAAATGCCCACGCTGAACTGCCTCCATCGTGGCAGAACCCAGACAGCATGAAAATCTGTGGGATGTCAGCTGCTATGTCTTGTGAGAAACATCTTGGGCCATCAGGATGCTGACACCCTCTGGTGATACATCCCAGAGCTATGTGTATAAGAGGACTACAGGAAAGAGTTGGCTTGGCTGTAGAGTCATGCTGGTGCACCAGAGTGCTCAGGTGGACTTTGGGCAGGAAAGGGTGGAATAGGGCTTGTTAGATATCCTGCCCTCCCTCTGAACTTTCACAGGAAAGGAGAAAACATCTTCAGCTCCTGTCTTGGAAGACATCTCCCTTCCAGCCCTCTTGCTACTACCCATGAGCTGCGTACAAACATTTCCAGGCTCCTCCAGCCATAGGAAAAGGGCTGGAAAGAGGGAGGTTAGGACAAACCAGGTTTAGTGGGCATCGTTCCCTGCCCACACGCAAAGCATGTGTACCAGCAAGGCTGACTTCCCAGACAAACAATGATCCCTCTCCATGGGCAAGCATTGAAATTGCAATTAATTTCTCAGATCAGTTTCTGTAAGAAAAAGCACAAGCAGAGCTATCAGGGAAATCTCTAACAGTCAGATGGAGTGATGTTAAAAGAACTTTAAGGTAACTCAAAGCAGACACTCAGAAATGGACACATGCAGAATTAAGCAACTATAAAACCCTTACTTGGAGTTCTCAGAAGTCCTTCATTGCATTTGCTAAGAAAAACTCGGTTATGTTCATGGTGATGATAAAAATCCCACGCACCAGCCCTCAGTTAGAGGAATCTCATAAAGTAAATCCCCTCTCTTTTATTATTATCTCTTTGTTGTAGAATCACTGTGGTAAACTAGCCTAAACCAAGAGGGCTGCATTCAAGTACCCTTTGTTCAAAACTCTTCAAGCCGTCAGGAAAAAAAGTAAAACAGTCTATTTCAGCCCAATTTTAATCCATCAGCTCTGAGGTTAATGCTTTTATTATTTATTGCAGATTTAGAATAACTGGAAACATTGATCACAGAGAAAGCTTAATTTAGGAGTGATTGCTGTAGCGCTATACTACTCTGCAGTGGCCTTTCCAGTCAAAACAGTATTTAAGAAAATACATCTTGGCATATGTGCAAATTATTATGAAGCCCTCTCTAGTAGCGTCTTGTATTTTGAAAAAAACATTATCATTTAAAACTGAGGCTTCTTTGTTTAACTGCTTACACTAGTGAGATACAGGCAGAACTTAGTGGGAATGCTGTTGAACAGATGGGATCCCTGTTTTGCACATGATTCTGGAATGCAGTAAAATTGTTTGGTTCTGGGAAACAGTTTTTCCTCCCATGACACTGTCAAAATGACCAAAAGGTCTGATTCTGAAATCCATACTCCCATGAGTAATCTTCATTCATGTTTCAGGAAGATGCAAGTTATGAAGGAAAAAAAATTACAGCAACATCCCCTCTGCTTAGAAATATTCTCATTTCCTGATCTTAAGAGGGTGGAAAAGTTAACTTGCTTTGGGATTAAACAGATAAAAAGAACCTATGTACACTGCTAGCAGCAGAAACACAGGAAGGAAAATAAGTAAATGCATCACAATCAAAAACCTGTGTTGACTTCAGCAAACTGGCCTGGAGAAGTGGCATCAGGAATCTTCTGAGAGATTTCTCTTTTCAGCACCTTCAGTCAGCAGTCTTGAACACTTCCCACCCCTTCTCACCTCACAGAGAATGTCAAGGCCAGATGAAGTTTAGACCAGGGGTTACAAAACCATGCTCTTCAGCAGCAAAGGTCAAGGAAGTCAATTGGCTGAAACACTTAGGGTCAGATTCTTGGCTGGTATAAATCATTGTGGCCCCCCAAAAATTGTCACACTGAGACTCTGTCACTTTACACCCACTGAACATCTGGCCCTCAGCCTGTGGGAAGAGAATATAATGTGCCTCATGCTTCATGCATTTCTAAACAGTTGCTCTGAAAGACTTCTTCAAGCCTCACATGAGACTGTTTGCCCTCACCGAAAGCTCTGGAAAGGATTGATTGTACACAAATGATTTAAACTGTAGTGTTTGCAGGGCACAAAGGCATGCTGAAGGACATCTCCAATGTAGTAAGCTGCTTCTTGGCAAATTTCTTTGCAAATCAGGTGGGTGAGGAAGAGATTATGTCCAGTCCCAGACAACTAGAGCTTTACAGTGCCTTTCCATACAGGAGTTTGCTTCAGTAGTTCTGACAGGATCAGGTGATTTCAGCCTGGTACAGCTATGTGCAGAGGTTTGGCAAACATCAGATGGAGTTTGCTATGTGAATATGTGACCTTTCCCTCTAACCTTTTATTATTATTATTATTATTATTAATTGGGAATGACATCTTTGAATCTATCTTTATCTTAAAGCTGCCTCTGGTCTAGCAGATCTGCCAAAGAATTCTTGCAAAGAGCGAACTTAAAAAGTCATCTGACAATTTTTTTTTTACTAAGAAGCTTTCAGCTGAAGCTTTCAGCTGCAGTGTTACATTTTTTAATAATTCAAGTTAGCAAGTGAACAGTCAACTCACATGGCTAGGACAGTTTCTTATTATTTTCCCTTATTAGCAGGTGAGCCCACAAACCACCAGTTCTGGGAGGGTTTGACTTAATAGCTAGGTATAGTGCCTTACAAATTGCCTAAAGCTGCAATTCAAGACTGTTGGGGTTGTTTATTTAAGGTGACATTTAGTCACTTCCTGAATGTAAGTTGTCAATGAATTACATCCTCATGAAAATTCTCATTGCTCCTTGCAGTTAATTGCATCCTGTGAAAATCTAAAAACCTCTCTGTGCTTTTGGGACTGAATTAGTCTAGGCAAAAGTTGTATCTCTTACCCTGTTATCAGATCCCATGCTTCAGCTGTCAGGTCTAACAAAGATGGTGGACGGCATTCCGATGAGTTAAATGGTTGCCCAAAAGAGATTAAAGCCAGTTTGTGATTGAGAAGAATGGCAGGTTTCTCTGTTCACTTTGAAAGTTAGATAAGCACTTGAAAGGAAGGCATGATTATATCTTAATGATAACAGCTTTCTCTTAAAGACATTAACTTTGCAAATTAACAGTACTACTTTTCAGATCTGGTCAGCGTAATTCCATTAGAAAATTTGATAACTACTGGGAGACACTGGAAAAATTTCTCCATTGTCATAGTATGTTTGAATAGCCTGTTCATAGTTTCACACAGAAAAAGTGCTTGGGAAGATAAAGATGATGCCATCTGCATAAATTATTTGATAGCATTGGATTAATTAGAAGATGTATGCTGCACTTGCCAACTTACAATTATGCTTCAGTTTCCTGTAGAAGTAGGACCAACAATCAAGGGACAAAGTGAAGTATAACTTTCTCTTGGTAGAAGAGAACCAGGCAGACCCTCTCACACCCTAGACCTAGTACTGCCTTTAAATCAATAATATTTTAGAAGTATTTGCAGTGATCATTCTAACGTCATAAGTAGCTGCAGAGCAGCACATTGTAAACAACATTTTTAACCCATCCGTAAGTAGAAGGAGCTACTTCTGGACGCTGGTAGAGGATGATATCTATTTTTTCTGCTGAATGACATCTGGGAAACATTGCTTTTTCATGTTTTTCTCCTTGGTTAAGAGTAGAAAACCAAGAATCAAAGCAATTGAAAGAGAGATGAAGATCATTAAATTCAGCAGATACATGTGCAGAACAAATACAGTTTGAATATTTCTGTATTTCATGGGCAATGTCACATCCTGGCAATTCATGTAGCTAGAGCACACTTGGGCGGCACAATAAGGAGCATGATCCTCTCTCTTCCCTCCTCCCACTCCCAAACTCATCCCTGCCAACCAAATTCACCTTTGTCATCCTTGTTGCTTTTAACCCCAATTTAGGTGTAATTTGGCAAGAGGACAATCAATCTGATAACCCACCCTACTCCCTGTTTGGTGATGCTCAGAGTTTAGCTGCTGGGACTGTGGTATCCCAGCAGTTTTGGTTCCTGAATTATTTGCACGCTGATACATATCAAAGAGTAACAGGTTATATGATATCCACCAATGAAGCCAAAGGGGAAAATTTTCAGCTGACACAAGAGCCCATTGGTCTGATCTGCTGAAGCCAGGGTACCTGTGTGCAGATAGCCTGGGGACCTCCACCCACTTCCCCCGGCACATTTCTCTGGAGAAACCCTGGGAGCTGCAACAGCAAATGCTCATCTCTGTGCTTGCTTACAAGCCCTGCAGTGCAGCTCAGCAGGTGCCATTCCCTCAGCAACTGCTCTGGTCTCGCCTCTTAGAGTGTTTTGTAGTAAAGCCATGCAAGAGGTTTCCTTGATGTTTTATCATCCTTGGTGGAAAAGAAGCATCAAGTTTCCCACCCCTTGAGAACAAACCCCTCCTCTCTCTTTGCTCTTTCTGCTATTAAATGCATGTATGTCTCTTGTAGGCCTGAAGGTGAACGCTCTTAAACACAAAGAAAAAGAAGACACTTCGCTGCCATGAGGGATGGGACAATGGAAAACCATTAGAGCAGCTGGTCTCCTGTCCTGGAGCATCCATTACTGCTGTTGCTGGTTGCATTATTCTTCTTGCTCCCCTCTAGGTAGGCTCCTGCAGTAGGGCAATGGATGTTCCCTGGCATTGTCCTCTGAGCTTGATGAAGTAGAAACCATCCTGGCTGCAGCAGGAACACTGTTTGCTACAAGCAAAACAATAGTTGTCATCCCCCCTCTTCCCTCCTTCATGCTATGCTTCATTTTGGTTTACATTTAAAGAAACCAAAACCAGTCTGTCATTGCAGCAGCTCCCCCAAGCCCTTAGGACTTGCTCTTTTATAACTCTTGCAAATTCAATACAGGGAAGCGGGGAGAAAAATAAATCCTTGGACGTGAGTCTGGAATATTTTTAAACCTCTCAGAGCATGTAAATTACTTATTAATACTAATGAGGCGTGCAGCGAGTCAGAGCGAAGCCCCTCGCATGCTGAAAAACAACATTGCAGCAGTGAGAGTCAGGTGCATGTTGCAGCACCTTTCATTAGTCTGATAAATAAAAAACTTTGAAAACAGAAATATATGAATATTTTTTAAATGGCCTGTTAGGATACCTGGGCTGTGGCATCCCTGCCTGGTTTAGGGCAAGAAACAAAAGTATTTGGTGCAGTGCTGCATGCAGGAGGGGGCTTTATGGCTGGGCGAGAGCAAATGTGCCCCCACGCTCCGGATGCACCTTGCAAAGCTGCAAGGAAGGGCTGAGAGATAGGCACCCAGGAAGAAACAATGATTTAAAAGCTCTGGCAGGTCAGAAACAGGATAAAGTAACCACAGATTACTAAAACAGATGAAGATTTATAGAAATTGTCAAAGGAATGCTGTGCCCTTGGCAAGCGATGAGAAAAAAAAACAGCCCTAAAAGGTGGCTGAGCAAAAGCAGTTAAATTAAAACCATCTGTGACTGAGTTTGAGGAGGAAAACAGCTGGTAGGGGCTGCAGTGCTTGGTGCAATGTGGGGCTGGGGCAGCCTGAGAGCACATCCAGTGTTTTGGGTCCTGCTGGTGTATGGCTGAAGTCACTGCTCATTACAGCAGAGCATGGGCATGGAAAGAGGAGGCAAGAGAAGAAGGAATTTTCTCAAGCTGTCTTAATCGTGCCTCTGCTCTGCTCTGGAGGAAAGGGACTAAACCTGTAACCAATTTGGAAGCGGAGGAATAAAAATTGTATTTTAGAGAATTTACAAGAATGGACTGAACTGGATTTCAGTGAAGCTTGATTGAGAAGCATTCATGTTTAATAAATTATTCAATAAATAATATTGATAAATCCTACATAATTTAATACTTATATAATGTTCTATTCATTTAATAAATACTTAAATTCTATTTTTCTACTAATGAAAGTATACAGCCAATTTGTCATACTGTGACCCCCTATTTTAGCCTATCCCCCTATTGAGCTATCCAGAAACTGATAATTTCTTACATCAGAGTGGGTAAAAAAGTGTTTATATTAATCTACAAAAGTATGAATATTTAACTCAAATTGGACTTACGAATATTTAACTCAAATTTGACTTCTTTTAACCAAAACACTTGCATTTTAAAGATCTGCTCATCATTATGTTTGAAATCATGCCAACATATATTAAAACCTGAATGAAAATAATTGAAATTAAAGTATCTTTTTCAGGTTTAACAATGGATTTTTTTTAAAGGCAAACAGATCGACTGAGAAAAAGCAGTAGAAACCAGATTTTGTTGAAGTAGTTTGAAAATAACCTTTGCTAGTAATAGCCTCTTTGGAGGTATAAAGAGCATATTTCCTCATATCAGTGTATTCACCTTGATTACTGTGATATGTTTAATGCGAGATTGAAAAAATGTGCAGGAATGAAACCACAGAAAAGCAGCTTTTCTTATGGGTGAAAAAAAAAAGGAGTGGCAGTGATCTACCACTTCTAAATTCTTGTAGGATAGAAGAAACAGAAACAACATTAGCTCCACTCCCGAAATACAGTAAGTTCTGTCCTCAATACACCTGTTAGCTTCAAAAGACGGGGTAGATTAGAAGAACAGGATTGTGTATTCATGTGGTGGTGGAAATATGAACAGCATATGCAATGACTGCACTGACAGGGCAGGGAAAGTGGAAGTCCCCTTAGCCCTGCTGGTAAATAAGCCCTGTCTTACTCTTCAAAAAAGATATCTTTAGGAATTCAGTGTGGCTTACCAGCTTTCATTTCACCCAAATATATATATATATTATTCATTTTCATTGAATTCTCGTTCTGGTTACACACAGCTTGGTAGGCATTATTAGTTTGAAGAGTCTATTAATATAAAAGAGATGGTAATGAAGCATATGTGCTCCCTGAAGCATAAAATAAAAGACAAGTCTAATCTGTACTTCTCAAATGAGCATCACAAATACAAGAGGTACCAAATTTAAAACTAAGACTAAAATTGTTTGTTGACCGCCACCTGTTAAGAACTTAACTTTTTTTCAGAAAAAAAATAAAAAAAAATTGAAACAAAAAATTAATTCAGAACTTTCTTCTCTGTGGTTGTGATTCTGAATTCAACCACATCACGTGTGTGAAGTGTAAGTCCCAGGGTACTTTCATGACCCAGAAGGTAAAGCAAGCAGCAGGGTCTCTTTTCATGTGTCAGCTGGAGGACAGGTGGGCTGGAATAAAGTCCCCCTGATGCTTCCAGCGGTATGAGCAGTACCAGCATTTCCCCCGTCAGAGGTGACATAACTAGATTGGTCCTTCAGCTACTGATTAACTTCATGCCAGTGAACTGGCCTTGTTGCACAATATGTTGAACCTCTAAACGCTCGAATCCAGCTGCTGGATTTCAAGATCCCTCTTTACATCAAAACATCCCAAAAGCGATGTTCAGCCCTTGAGCGCCCCAGGGATGCTGTATCTCCACAGCTTGGCCTTGGCCATCACAGCAGGAAAGCAAAGCTGCTGCATTCCTCATACTAAGATGAAAAGAGGAAAATATCAGGTTCACACAAGCGTTTCCTTTCTCAGCTATCTAGACTTTATTTTTCCAATTTAACTTACAGCAAGCCTTCCAAACCCGGTGCAAGCCCAGAACATGTGGCAAATGTTCATTTCAGGTCCATTTTCCAATAAGATGGAGCTAATTTGTAGTTGGGGCATATGCTTTGATCCTCCCACTTGGAATCACATGAGAAGTCAACTCAGTTCTTTTTTTTGCCCTTAAATTCATGGGTATTCCCCGTCACTGCCATTGACATCTGCTCAGTGGGTCTGGAGAAGGGATGGGTGATTTGTCATGTCTTTTAGGACTTTATGCTCCTTGCTTAGGCGGGCAGACAATCCTAGGAGACGCTGAGCAGCAGAAAACTGGTTGCACAGGTCTGTTCCATGTCCTAAGTTTCTGATGTTTTGGGCAGGACTGTGTAGGAAAAAAATACCACTTTCAAAGGCTCTCAGTGACTAAAAGAAGTTGACTGAAGAGAATAGGTCTGTTAGAATTATAAAGGTCCTTGGCAGAAGATGGAAAGAAGTAACTTCCTTCGAGATTTTCAAATTAGTAACCTACCTAATTAATAAGACCTGCTAGAAGAGGGAGGCAGTCTGACGGTTTATTTCAAGGACAGAGTGGTGGAAACTCTCCTCCCAAACCTGATGATCTGTGGTCTCAAATTAATGACTCGCAGCACTTTTCAGATCTCAACACTCTTCGATGAATAGTCAGCGCTGTCTGGAAAGTTTGCGCGGGTCTCCTTTGTGCCACACAACGGGCACCTCCGAGCACTCGGCGAACCACGGTCCGGCGGCTGCCGCGGATGCGCTGTCTGCTTCCTGCACGGCCTCAGCAGCCAGACCTTTCGCCGCCCGGGAAAACAATTCCCGCATCATCTCCCGCGGCGCGGCGGCTCCGCCGGGGCCGCGCTCGGGGCCGCGCACACGCGCGCGGCGGGGTCGCGCGGGAGCTCCGCGGCGGCAGAGTGGGCGGGGCCCGGCCCGGCGGGGTGGGCGTGGCCGTGGGAGGGGCCGGGGGCGCGTCCCGGCGGGCCGAGGCCCCGCCCGCCGCCGGCGCAGGCGGGCGCGCGCGCGCGCGGCAGTGTCGGGATCCGGAGCGCGCGAGCCCCGCGCGGATCCCTGCGGGCGCCGCCGCCGGTCCCGTTGGAACAAAGTGCCCGGAGGAGCGGAGCGGAGCGCGGCGGGAGCGGGGCCGTCGGCTCGTGGGGACGGCCCGGGGGCGCGCGGCCCGCGAGCAGGCGGGAGGCAGGGAGGGAGGCGGCGGCGCGGGAAGGGAGGCAGCGGGGCCGAGAAGATGAACCGGAGTTTCAACAAATCTCAGACTCTGCGGTATCTGGAGTGCAGCGCAGTGGAAGTGAAGAGTAAGGTGAGCGGAGCGCGGCGCAGCCTCGGCCGGGAGCGCCCCTGCCCGGCGGCGCTCCCGAAAATGAATGGAGCCCCCCCCCCCCCCGCCATCCCGTATCCCAGCTCCCCGTCCGGTGCGGCCGGAGCCGTGCCCCGGGCACAGCCTGCAGAGCGGTGACGGGCTGGCGGCAGCTCGCGGAGAGGCGGGATCGCCGCTCCCGGCGAGCCGCCCCTGCCCGGCGGGAGGCGGCGGCGCGACCCTTCCCCGCCCGCCCCCGGCGCGGCGCCCGCCGCTCCCGCTCCATCTTTTGTTCCGCCGCGGGGACTCCGGCGGTAACTTTTCGGGGCAGCTCGGGGAGCGCCGTTGGCCTCGCCTGACGGGCGGGCGGGGGCTCGGCCCGGGGGCGGTGGGGGACGCGGAGGCGGTGCCGCCCCCGCTCCAGCCCGGGGCGCTTCTATTGCCGCTGCCTCGGTGCTCCTGCCGGCTCCCGGCGGCGGGACGGCTTCCCCAGCGCACTGGCCAGAGGAGCGGAGGAGCAGGAAGGAGATGGGCCGGGGGTCCGAGCCCGAGGAGCCAGAGGGAAGCTTCGACCTCCTCGCAGCGGCGGCTGTGCCGGGTGTTACCGGGGGATGCTGGCACCGGCATCAGCTTGTGCGCGCTGGTGGTGTTAGGGAACGAGTTGAGATCGGCAGAGCTGCCGTGTCCGCAAACAGCCGTCTGCCGGAGCTCGGTGGCCTAAGATGATGTGCCTGAGGTTGGTCTTGCTGAGCTCTCTTCAAGAGCCTCTGGTCGCTCTTGGTTGAACCAGCACGTCAAAATCTTGCCTGCCACCTCTGAGGGCAAAAATAGGTAGCATTTGAGCAACACTGAGAAATCTCCCTGGAAACCTTGTTTTGTACACATACAACGGGCAAGGTGTAGGTAATGCATAAGCTGAAAAGAATACAGATAACTTTAGCCTGTTCTGGAGTCCCCAGTCATCTGCTGAGTTGGTGTTGGAGGTGATGAGTTTGGGAGTTAGTGCTCAGTGGTCCCCATTTTTGTCTGTTGCTGCTGGTAAAATTTGCCTTCAGATCAAAGGCCTTGAGCAACATACAGAGCTGAGGTGACTTCAATGGGAGAAGTACCTTGTGTCCAGGGGAGCCTCCAATAATTTCTAAATGTGGCACCTGAAATGTACATTGAGGCCCTTATTTCCTAAGCTCCTGTTGCAACTTGGAAGGGCTCAACTGGCCTAGAAAGTTCCATCCTGCTTCCATTGCTGGAAAGTTTTGGTTCAGTTTGTACTGGTTTTAAGATGTAACCCACCCACAACATTCATTGTGGCTTCTAAATCCTGTTTTCTGTCTGCTGCGTTATACCCCGTGCATTGTGTGAGCTTTACACTGAAACACAGGTAAGAATTTTTAAGGTCATCCTCTCTCATCTACTTTAATATTGCCGTAGCTTGAGTTTGTTCTATTAACAATTAAAAAACAACTGTATAATGAACAGCTTGTAGCTTCCTCTACAGCTGCAGGAATTCTGTAAGCAAATCTTATGTGGCTCTATAGACACAGAGTGATATAGGGAGGTTGTAAGTATAGCAATGATAGCAGATCTTTGGAGGGAAGGAAAATAAGTTTGTATGGGTGGGAGGGGTTTACTGGAGGTCTTCTGTAGCTCAGGGTTGTCACTGTTGATGACCCAGAAGTAACTGTAGAGGACTGTACTGCACTGGAAAAAAAACTGGAGGAAAAAAAATAGAGGCTAAAGTCAAAATATCCTGCTGAGGGCCTGTGCCCAGTGATGATCCCTGAACCTGCACTGTGGGTCAGTGGAAGCTGTGCTGCTGAATTTCCTGGTGCTGGTGGGTTTCACTGACTTGGGCACAGTAACAGCCAGGCTGTCGCTGTAGCAGGCTGTTGCCAGTTGCTGGCAAACAGAGGTTGGTATGGATGGTTTTCTTTTGTCTGTAAAGCTCATAGATTCCCTCTCACGGAGTTACTCTTCAGTGGTTTGAAGTGAAAAGCTTTGGCAAATGATACTTGGCACAGTACTGTGTCAAGGCCTCATACGTCCTATTAAATATCTTATAGGGTCGGTTATGATGCTGTCTGTCTTGTCCCTGTGGATCACTGTGTTGTCCTGCTGTGATCAAATGGAAATACGGATTATTGAGGCTTTTTGTTTGCATGGACTATCTAAGGCTGGGGAAACAAAAAGATTCAGTAATGCTACTTTTGGTAGCCATATGTAGTCAGCTCTTAAACATTTAGTTGCCTGTGTTTTGTAAGTATGAGGCCTGTCCCAGCTTGCCTGAGAACTTGAAAGTTGAGTCTGAACTCCTGCTTTTGCAGCTATCGCCTGAGAGCACAAGCTGCCAGGTGAGTGAAGGTGGGTGCAGCTCAGCCTCTGCGCTGGGGCATGCTGCTGGCCCCAGATCAAGGGATTCTTGGTGGCTTTTCAAAGGCTGGGGAAGTGGCAGTTGGTGGGCACGTGGAATCCCTTTTAGCGGAGGAGCTGTGTGAGAGAGTGCTGCTTTTACACAGTGGTGTGAAATATCTTCTCTGAAGATCGAGGTCGATGGAAAGGAGCTCTGGAAAAAATGGTTGTGGGGAGTCGGATGGGTGATAGTCTGCAAATGTTACGTTTTTGATATCCCTGCCTCTGTTATGATAGCCAGGTGGTTCCTTTCTTAAGGATAAACCACTATCCAGCTGGTGTGTCACATTAGTCACAATTCAAAAATGGCTCCTGTGAAAACTGAGGTTTTTCAGGTTTTCCTGGGTTTCTTTCCTTTTCTCCAAAATAAAGTTCTCTAAAGTTGTTTTACGCCCTTGGTTATTGGAAGGGGAGAACTTATCAGAGCTTAGTACCATACTGGGTAAGACACTTCTCTGTAAATCCCCGAGTGGATCCTTAAGTTGTAAGGTTCCTGATGTGTGCCAGAGGATTATCAAAAAAAAAAAACCAAAACAGGGCAGAGCGGAGAGAAGGAGGAAGGGAGCATCTTGGTGGCTGAACTCACTCCAGTTTTTCAACATTCTTCTTGTGTCAAAGGGCCCAAAACTCCAGGCAGTATTCTCTTCTTGTCCAGTAGACTTGTGAGCTTTGTGGTTGATTGGATGGATTTCAACTGGTCTGAGCCAGCCTGTACCTTCGCTGGACCTAGCCTGACCCATCATCCCTGCTGGGAACGTGTCCCAGAAGCACGCTTCAGCTGCTGATGCTTGTGTCTGTGAATTTTTTAATGCCTTGTGACTATGATCATTGGCAGTGATATGTTCCCTGGCTACATGTCTTTTTAGAAGGATGAGCTTCGTGACACTGTGTCATGACTCTTGGTGTACATCAGGTTGTTTTTTCTTTGTGTGACTAAGGTGCTGCAAAAGCCTCTTGGATCACTGTGTTGCAGCTAATACTGAAGGGGAAAACAGCATCTGCACCTCTGTTTTCAGACATGGCAATGATGGAAATTGCTATAGTCTTCTGCTTTAAGAAGTCCTCTTCTGTCGGGCTCCCTGCTTTCTCCCTTCCTCTGTCTCCTCCTCTGAGAACTAGTTTTAAAATCAAAACACTTTAAAGCTTATTGCTAGGTAGGAAAGTGGAAGGGTAAAGAGAAACCCACTTAGAAATTGCCACATGTCATAGGAAAATATTAATTGAATTGTAATTACACCTCACCCCTCCTCTCCTGTGTTTCACGACAGAATAAATTAGAAGCTCAGTTCTTATCTAGGTGTTGTCTCTGTAGCTCAGGATTAATGTTTCAGCCCTTTTAGACAGGATCTGAAAACACATTATCTTGCTGGCTTAAAGCAACTGTGTATTCTCATGTGTCTAGTACTCACTGCCTCTTTTCCTCTGTTGGGTGACAAGTGAAGTATCTGTCCCCTCTGAAGAAAATGTCTCTAATCTCTGAAAAAGTTTTCCAGATGACCCTTTCTCTCCCCTTTTTTCCCTTTTACCAAGAGGTCCAGTGCCTGCAGCGTGTGGGGCTTTTTTTGTTTGTTTTGTTTGGGATCTCGTGGCCACAGGCAGGGTTCTTAACCTATTTTTCATTTTCTGTCTTTAGCTTTACAGAGAGGTTGCAGGCTTGTTTGCCTGTAAGTATAAACCTACAGAAGAACAAATACTTGTAAAATAGGAATTCCTACATTAATGGTGAGACTTCTCTTTAATTATAACTCCATGTAGCCAATCTTCTTTTGTCTTGCTCTGAGTGAAAGGGGATTTAATTTTTTGTCCTCTTTTTTCAAACAGGGAAGGTAGCTATCAGCCCGAATATGTATTTCTTTTCGAGTTACTTAGATATTCTGGAATAGCAGAGATATAAGATTGCCTCGGGCCTTTGAATTGTTAGTGAAAGTGTGTTTTTTTTTTTTTTTTTTTTTTTTTTTTTTTACTTTGAGACTGACGGTTTTCTGTTTCTGGCTTAAAAGCAACAGAGCACTATTTTTCTGCTACTACTATTTAAATTCCTGCCAACTGTATATATACAAGTAAGAATTAATTTTCATGTTTTTGAAATGGGCTAAATGTACTCATGGTTCCCCAAAAAATAGCCCTTTGGAAAAAACCCTTTGTTGTTGCTGAACCCTCTCAGACAGTGGAACTTTTGGTAATGGCTGAGGATTATAAAAGCGCAGCTACCTGATTCATGTGCTGACTGTGACATTTCTGCCTTATTAATAGTGTCATGTTTTCTTGCATTACAAACTGATTTACAAATTAACAATAATGTGACTAACATCCTACTACTATAAACAAACCCATTAAGATAAACAGAACCAGTTAACTATAACCATATTTTTTTACTCTCTTCTCCTATCCTGTTTTGACTTTGTTCCAGTAAATGTTGGTGTTCAGATGGATGTTGCAAATGGATTTTTAATAAATATTCAATCTTTTTTGATGTGTCCTGAATAGATGTGATACAGTTATGGTTTTCAAAGACAGACAGCATGTTTAGGATCAGCCGTGCTCCATGTTCTTACAAAGTCACTAGCAGCTAAAAGAATGTGCTTTAGTTTGAGGCAAGTGTAGAAGTCAGTGCTTCAGTAAGCCTGCCCAGCTGCTGGATAGACGTAACATCCAAACAGCTTGTGAATGGTTTGTCCTGCTCGCATGTTGTTGCCTCTTCTTAGAAGTGTACCTGTGCCATTACATAAAGATTGCTGGTTTAAACCTTTTGCATCCTTTTTTTTTTCCTCCTCCAGAAGTTGCTGATACTGCATGTCTATGTGACTGTTCAGCTATTACAGTATATGTACACACATTGTGTTTTGGAAAGGTATAAAGTAGAACATCAAGCAGTGTTATAACTGTAGCAACAGCAGTAAGAACAAACTTACTTTTAACAGTCCCCTGTGAAGAGATTTTAAAGGTCTGGTTCTATACTCTCTGGTGTTAACTAAGTGAGAGAGGTCTACAAATAGTGTTTTCCAGCCTTTTGTACTTTGTTTTCACTCTAATCCCAAAGCCTTACAGGCCTTCTGAAATTTTAAGAAAAGTTTTCCATGTGTAGCACTCTTCAAAATAGATCAAAAAGCAGCACTCCTTTTAAACCTACAAGATGTTAAAACAGACTTTAAGTCTGCTTTAAGTTTTTAGGCAGTACTTATTCTTCCAAGATGAAGTCATACATGTCATACCTAGAATAAAACTAAAATAAGTGCAGTGAAAAGCCCTGTAACCAGCTGATTTAACTTTTGGTTTTAAACTTCAAAACATATTTGATTATATGCAAACCAAATGTGGCACGGACTCAGAAAACTGCAGTGCTTCCCCCTCTCAGATGAAGACAATGTGCTACGGTAATAGCAACTTGAGATGGTCTGGATTGTTGCAAAAGGTGTCAAGAGAAAGAGACTGTAAACATTAATCCCTTAAGAAGTGTTGCCTCTGTTCCTTTCCCTCCCAGTTTGCTGGGCTTCTCATGGCAGGTATTGCACTTATTCTGATGTGCTAAATAGCACCTACTAAAATCCTGGTTTGTCTGTTGTTACAGATCTTTGTTTTTCATAGTAGGATGACTTTCTGAAGTGATCATACCTAGTAAACTTAAGTCTGTCTTTAAGTGGTTAGGTGACATTAGAGAAAGTGGCCGCAGCTTTACAAGTTACCATGCAGCAGCTGAGCCACAACAGTGGGGGCCCTGTGCATGCTTGCTGCCCTTCACAGGGAGAGGCCAAACCTTTCAGCTGGAAGGTGTTGCACAGACAAGTCATTTTGTTATAGTTCTGTTCAGGTGACAGCTGCAATAAGCACCAGCACAGTGTAAGTATCTTCTCTGACCTGTACTCGGACACTATGTGAGCAATTGTGCCTGTAGGAGATACAGGGAAGGCTAGAACCTGTGCTTTGAGCTGCCTGGTGTCATAGAGCATGGTGTAGAGGAGGATATGCTCTGGTGCTCAGGTTGTATGTAGTCTCAGGTCTGTCTAGTTATGGAAAGATGGTTCCTCCGATAATATTCCCAAAGTTAGTACACTGTTACGGCCTTGGGTGCTAGCTGTGCTAACTATATGGTTATCAGTGTCCCTGTGATGCGTTGACCAGAAGGGCTAGGACTGCTACCTTGTGTTTCAGTACTTCCCATACTCTCCTGTTCTTGATCTTTCCTCCAGCTTCTCACCCATTTGTAATAATTTTTAGTCTAGTAACTTGGGAATTTCTGATTGGCTTAAAACTTTGTCCAGCCTGTCTGTCTTATGTGAGTTGTCTTCTGAAATTTAGTCTCGCCACACTGAAACAGTCTTAAAGGACACTGAACAATAGACCTTTCAACTTTGAAGAGCACCTCAGAAAATTAAATGCTGTTTACAGCCAAGTCAGAAAGGAATGTCTCCTGTGTGAGATTAAAATACCTGTGGAGGCTCTGTCTGACAGGCTCCAGAACTAGCCACCTCCAAGGAATTCTTCAGAGGTGCAATTAATGGTGCTTTCCTCTGTAGTCCCTTATCATTCCCTTTGTAAGAGACTGCACTCAATCTGAGCTTTAGTAACCAAGAAGGATTTTCCAAGGATTGACTGCTTGCCCCTAACTACCTTTACAATGGAGGCCAGAAGTTAAAAGATGAAATGTACCTTTGGAGACATTCCCTTCCTCTAAGTGAAGGCAAAATCTCCCAAGTAGTCCTGTTCCCATTGGAAATTCCTGCAGTTAATTCAAGCAGAAATGTCTGGGGTAGGATGTGGTGCACCAGTCCCAGGGCCACCCAGCCTTGGGCCATCGCTCCTGCTTCCGCCCTGCACAGCTGTTCCCAGTCCCCCTTCGGGTCTGGCCAGGGGTTTGCGTGCATGTGCATCAAATTACTTCTCTGCAGCTGTTGTTGGCACTGAGCTCATGGGGAAACCTCTGGCGGAAACTAAAAGGGTCTTAAATAAGTTTGCAACCAGCCAGAGCCTTTACTGGTTACAGGTTTCTTGTATCCATGTAGATATCTCTTATTAAATGTTCAGAAAATGTTTTGATTTTGCTAGAGACCTGTTATTTGGCAGAGCTACCTTTCTGCAGAAAGTTAGGCTCACGGATTTATCTGCTGTTGGCAGTGTTGACCAGACCTGATTCAGTGGTCCTTTGTCTCTTGGGGTGGCAAGGTGCCAAATCTTCCTTTTTCTCTTGTCCTGATGGTGACATGTCATGGATGTTTGCATTCTGTGCTGTATTTGTGCTTAAACTCTGTGGCTTTAAGGAGTGTGTGATGCTTGGTCTTCTCTTGAAAAGGCAGGACCATCTTGGTCTACATCATTTGCAAACAGAGTTTGGTTTCTTCCCAGAGATATAGGCGACTGGCATAAAAAAGGAAGAGATTTTCTTTTGGAAAGGTGGACTTTGCACTTATTATTTATTTTAAAGGCTTTGCTTTGCTGCTAATGACTGTTCCTTGAAGGAGAACAGCAGTGGGGGTTTAAATATCAAGAGGTGCAGCGGTGACAAAGGCTGGCAGTATGCTGCTTGGAGGCAGTACTGAGAGAGATGGTAGGCAGGAAGCAGCTATGTGGGTGATCTAATAGGAGAGGAGCTACTGGAGCAGAGGTGGCAAAGAAAGGAATGATGGGTTCCAGTGAACAGGCTGATAAAATTGCTTTCATGGATAGCTATTTTCACAGACCCCACATGGTAATGAGGCAAGATAGTGTTTAGGAAAGCAAGGATAAAGTACAGAGCAGCAGTCCAGGTGTGCAGATGAGTAGCTGAATGGTGTCCATGGGTTTATGATATTGGGCAGAAAAGATCTGGGTAATTAACACATAAATATATGCAACTGCCTGAATGAAAGGTAGCACTGGAGTTAGAGATGCTGGGGAAGGCAGTGTAGTGGTCTAGTTCCCAATAATCATGAAATAAAGTAGGTGAGGCAGGGGAAAGGATCAGCTTGTCTTTAAGTTGCCCTTGAGCTGGCAGCTGAGTGTCTATGAAGAGAATTTTTATGAAGTTGAATAGGAGGTGCATCTCATGAACAGAAGTTGAACTGAGGGTGATGGGGATAGACAAAGAAGCTGACTTTCTCTTCCAAGTAGATGCAGAAGAAAGAAAAGTATTATCATGAACTGAGCCTTACAGACTGCTGGCGAGGGTTAAAGCAGTTACAAAGGTTGTTCTTCAAACAAAAAGCAGAGATGTGAAGCATTGTATCCAAGAAGTATGAAAAAGAAGGGGAACCACTGGTTTTCTTTGGGAAGAGAAACTATTCTAAGATTTTTAAGATACTAAAGCCTGGCTGTATTTTTATGGGAAAGGAGGGAATAGAAGGAAGAAGGGTAGGAATATGGCATGATACAATCAGGAAAAAAGTTTGGGGGAAAAGGTAGTGAAATGACATCTGTGATGTCGGTTCTTTGAAAGGCAAATAGAAGAGAGTGTGTCTTGCTCTTGTGACTGTCTCTTGGAAGAATTAGCAAGGTGTGAGCACGGAACAGCAGAATGTGAAATCCCACACTTCTACCAGCTTGATCATTGGGATGAAGCAGAGTTGCTTTGGGGCAAGCAGTTGAAGAAAGAACTTGTTGCAGAGAACATCTCCGTGTTTGGTGTTGTCTTTCCATATTGACAACCACTGTGAGACCAGGAGGAGAGCAAGAGAGTGCTGAGTGAGCTGGGGGAGACATAACTGGGGGAGAAAAAGGGAATGGAGAAACAGACATAAATGTGACAGCAGAGCTCTGAAGTCCCAGGTAAAGTCAGCAAGCACAAAACCATTTACATTGTCTTCCCTCTTCTTTCTTGCCCTCTGCTTCTTCTTGCTGATAAAGCATCACTGATTAGGTCTTCCCAGTTTTGAAAGTCTCACAGGTAAGCAGAAATTACAGTCCATGCAAGGATGAAAGTGTTTGTTTTTCTTTCTGTTCTTGGCTTTTTACTCCATGAGAGAACTAGGTGGCTAACATAATTCATGTTTATTGCTAAATGTTGCTCTTTGATGTCTTCTTATTATAATACCCTGATTTCAAAGCTAGCAATAAACTGGAGGGATGGCACTTCATAAACACAGGGATTCATTTTTGGCCCTGTAAACTTCTTGAAACTTAAAATTTAAAAAAAAAAAAGTTGATCTCTTTTACTTCAAAATAACTCTTTCATTTTACAAAATAACAGTTCTCTAAGTAAATAAACCTCAAAATCTTGTTTCCTCATCTCCTCTGACCTCTCGTACCCCTTAGCAAGAAAAAAAAAACCAAAAAAAGCAGTTGATTGCTCTTGGTCAGACTGTAAGTTTTGATCAGTTAGCTGTGACTTCCTTGTTTAAGACAACTTTTATCTGAACACTTTTTTGCTAACTTGGCATCTGTTTTTATCAAGGTTTCTGCCTGATGTATTGTATTTCGTTGTGTGCTTTTTGTCATCAAACTGCAGACAGCAAGTATAGTGGTTGGCTGATACTTTGAGGATCTTGGGACAGAGGCTGGTTTTGTGAAAGAAAACGTACAGTTCTTTCTAGCTTGGTTTTTTTCAGTCATGATTAGCTCTGTCAGACTAAATTCTTTTAAGTTATCTATGCCCCTATCGTCCTCTGACTTCTGCAATACCAGATGCAGTATTTGTATTAGTTAAATAGGTCTGAATAATTTACTTCATTCTGGAAAACTAATCTGCCTGTTAAAACTGTTAGCAAATCAAACAGTGTAATACAGTACTGTGCTGGCAGAGACTTTACTGGCAGACACTAGTCCCTGTGTATCTTTCTGTGAAGAGATACTCTAAAGATGAACTTTGTAGTTTAGAGAAGCAGATTAGTAATCTTGGCTATCTGTGCAAAGCCCTCAGATTTTGTAGTTTCTGTAAGATACGTGGTGGATGTTACCTCAAAATCCTGGCTGAATACAATGCAGAGCACTCAGTCTCCAAGCTGTGTGGTACTGCAAAACCTATTATTACTGCGATACTTTCTATCAGCCTCATTAGTGATGATGAATGAGCTGAAGCATTTTTTCCCCCTCTTCTGAAAAGACCCACTGACAATGGTTGCTGCCTGTGTATATGCACAGAGGGAATTAATCAGCTAGACTATTACTACAGTAATACTAACTTCAAACAAAAACAAAATCATCCTCTTTATCTTCTTAAATCTCTTTTGAAAAAGAGATTTTCTCTACAGAATCACCTTCTTGCTCTCTTGCTTTAAAAGGCTACGTCATGCAAAAAGTACAAGTGAAATCTCTTGCATTTATTCACTTTTGTCCTATTCCTAGGCAAATGAAATTGTCTTTTGGGCTTTCCTAAGGCTGAACATGTGATCAAGTTAATTTGACTGTACAGCATTCGTGTCAGACCACAGTGCCCTAAGTCTGCAGTTGCATTCCCACATGTCACGCTCCACTGATCCAGTAGTGTCATGTCCAGCATGCCCACGGGGGTTAGGCTGGGGGGCCTGGCCCTTTTGCCCCATATCCTCTTCTCATGTGGCAACTTAAGCTGAGCTTTGGGTCATAGCAATGTGCAAGTAACCATCCTTACTTCTTTCCTCTCTCCTTTTCCATGTCACGTTCCTGCTGGGTGTGCTGTCCCTTTGCAGGAGCTGGCCTCTGCCTAGGCTTATGTATTGGGCAGAGCAGGACCGATGGATTCCCCCAGCAGACCGTGCAAGGCAGGTGTCTGAGGGAGCTGTGTAGGATGGGTGTTGTGCTGACTGGGTGAGACTGCACAGCAGCCACATCCTTGTGTGTGCTAATGGTCCTAAACAAGTTGTCCAGTAAACAAATGGTTCCTGGAATTGGCATCTGAATGTCCTGGCATTTTGGCTAAAGGAATCCCAAGGAATCCCAGGTTCGCTCAGGTGTGCAGAGTAGGAGATCCAGCTCTAAACAAAGCCTACGAAGACCTTGTTCCTGCCCCCTTAGTTTACCATGTAGATAAACTTGTCACTGGAAGATGGTTGTTTCTTGCTTGAATCTAAGAAAAAGAAAACTTAAATAAAAATACTTAAATTTTTTTCAGTTTGAAATGTGTCAATGGAAGTAAGTTGCCACTTGGATTTCTCTGGAGAGGAGCAGGGGGTGAAGGACAAAGGAGGACTGGTTTTCCCCCATTGGAACCAGCTGTGGTTTGTTTGCCTCTTGTGCATTTGGATGGGCACTCTGAAATCCAAACTGGAACTAGCAGTTAATATTACAAACAAGCAGCATAATTTGACTAAACAAGCTTTCAGATGATCACAACTAGGCTTTGATGCTGAAGGGTGGGATTTTCATAACTGCGGAAGTAATTTGAGAACATGCTTGTGCCCAAAGCCATTAGGGTTGTCATGGTTTTTTTTTTTTCTTTTTGCTTGAAGATGATTATAGTGATGATTCATACTTTTGTTAGTCTCAGCAAAAGATTGGCTTGCATGTATAGTTGATTTAAGAGCTGAGCACCTCTAAGCAAGTCATTCTTCATTTTGATGAAGAATTTATCTAGAGAACATTCTCCCTTTTTTTGTTTCTTTTTTTCCTTCTTTTTCTTTGTGTCCTTGTTAGTTTTGTGTCTTCGGTTTCTAGCCCTTGTATTGACTGACTTTGCAAATGAGAACTTCCATGAGATCCTAGTCCAAGCCTTACTTGTACTTGGATGTGTGGCTATGGTTCCTTGCTTTCAAGAGTGAGTTAGGATGGTTTTAGAGGTTCAGTTGATGAACAGTAGCTTACTAATACTATACAATCTGAGTTATTAAATTAAGTGTACCAGAAAGATGATTTAAGCCATTTAATTTAATTAGATGCCCATTTTCATTCTCTTAATTTCTTTCATTAGACAATCAAATTTTTCCTCTCCTGTTTAAATCCTACAAATGCAGTTATTCTCTAGAGGATTTAATGAAAACTTAATGTTTTAAAAATGTGATTTCTTCTAAGATGGAACACTTGAGCATATCTATTGTCAAACAGAGTGGTGTCTTGGTAGTCATGTTTATGTTCTAATGTAAGGACCATTTGTAGACTTGTAAGAAACGACATGTGACTATATTCACCATGGAATATGTTGCAATATGTAGAGGTTGGACTCGATCGCAGAGATCTTTTCCAACCTAATTGATTCTGATGTTCTTGGATTCTATGAAAAGAGCAAGGTGATGTATACCATCTTTGAATGCCAAGCTAGAGCACTGGCCTGTGTTGACACATCTGCTGATGCTTTCTTTGCTTTCTCTTGCAGTTTGGGGCAGAGTTCAGAAGGTTCTCTCTGGATCGCTACAAACCAGGAAAGTTTGAAGACTTCTACAAACTAATTCTTCACATTCATCACATAGCCAACCTGGAAGTGATGATTGGATATGCTGATGTGCATGGAGACCTTCTCCCTATTAATAATGATGACAACTTCTTCAAGGCTGTTTCAAGTGCTCATCCACTGCTCAGGGTTTTTATACAAAGACAAGGTAAGATGCAGTTTCATTTCAGTGCCTTGAAGTGTGCTGGGGCGAGGTGAGGAGTGGATTTGTGGCACCAGTCTAAAGACTGAAATGATGTAAGAGGGGCCTAGGAGCCATCTTGCTCCTGCTCTCAGGCACTTCATTGCAACTTGCAGGAATGGCATGGCTTCAGGGCAGGTGGAGGGACTGCATTGCTACCTGTAAGGTATTTAAAGGATAACATGCTGAGAATCACCATGGGCCCTGTATTTTCCAAGGGGAGTGTACCACTGGTACTATGTCATCACTTCAGCATGCCAAGTGCACTATTCCACTTTTTTGAGGGAGCTGTGAGGAGGAAGGGGATCCTGGTACTACAACTTCACATTTCGAAATCTTATCTATCCATCTTGATAGTCAGTGTCATACCCAAATGATTCATGCCTGTGTAGTATGGGAACCCACAAAGATGTGTAGTTATGAAAGGAAAAAAAAAAGTCATAAATGACATCTTGTTTGACTATGTTGACCTGGCAAACAGACAAATGATGATTATTCCCTCCTTACACTAAAGAATGCTGATTCTTCTCATTTTGATTCATCAAGCAAACCTTGGGCAGAATTGCCCAAATGTCAAGGTGACATCAAGTTTAAGTGGCTGTGTGTTGTTCTCCTTAAAGACCATGTTTGGCAGTTGCTTCAGATGAGAATTGGTTTTTATAATAAGGTGTCTTCAGCACAGAGCTCCATAAATCCCAGGGGAACCTAACACTATGTTAACGCTTTCTCCATGATTTTTTTCAGTCATATAGTGATTTATAGCACATGGAATTTGGAATTAAAGTCTTGTCAGCAACAGATTCAGAAAAAAGACTTAATCTGAGACTTTGAGCAGTCATGTAGCTTTTTTCACCTGGACTCTTGCTGTGTAATGATAAGGATGTAGCAGGAGGCTCCAACCTTCTCATTGATATAAGCTGGTGTAGTGTGTGGTTCAATTCAGTGTCCTCAGGTACATCCAGGGCTGTGTGGCTCTTGTCCATTCAGAGCATGTTGTCTGCCACCTTCTTTTACATGTGATAAGTACTCAAGGAGACAACTGAGAAGAGGGTGTACAGCAGTTTGCTTTGGTGGTGTGTCTATCAAGTGAATGAATATGTCTGTGGGAGAGGACTTGCTCTCCCTTCTTGTGCAGAAAATACAAAGGTGGATCACAAATTCTATGAAATCTTTTTCCTGTGATGCCTGTTAGGGCTGGTGTTTACGGTGGGTCAGGTCATGAGAAATCCCTTACCATGCCTACTTCAGTTCAACTTTATTCATGTCTCTGTATCAATCCTGTTCAAAATGCAGTTGTCCTTGCTCTGCTTTGAACAGACTGCTGAAACCACTGAGTATCCCTAACTCTACATTGGGAGGGGGTTGCCACCAAAATGCAAATCACAGAAGTAGGCAAATGAGAGAACTGTTGACTACAAATAGAAAAAGTGCTCCCTCCTTTTCTTCAATAGGAGAAGTATGCTAGTTGTGAAGGTTTATAATTTTAAAATTTAATGGAAAAGGGCATTATTTCCTTTTTAAAAAGCTTTTCTTTTGCCTTTTGCTCAGTGAGAAGAATCATGCTGACAAGTAAGAAAGCTCCTGTAAGAGGGAAGACAGGCTCATGCCTCCTCGCTTGTGGAAAAGCCTGAAAACTTTCCCAACACACATTCTCCTTCTATAAAACTGAAGGGAACAGTAAATTCTGGCCCATCTCTTTGCTTAATGGTACCTCTCATAAGGGACTCCTGAGGTTAACATTTGAGATTTATACTTGTGGATGGTCCCAAGTCCATTTCCTTTGCTTTGATGAAGCTTTTAGAAATTGTTCCCTTCAAGAATAGTAGGAATTACTGAAATCTTGTTTATCTCTTTTTCCTTTGCTCCCCTGCTGTTTTCCCTCTCTTCAGATGGAGTTGACAGAGCAATGCTGGTCCTTCTGTTGGAGACTTGCGTGAGAGAACAAGATGACTAGGTCCAAGAAATCATTGTACCATTCAGGGGAATGTGGTGTGCCTGCAGTGCTTCAGCTCACACCCTAAACTCTGACTTCAGAGGCAGGAAATTAAGGTGACAGGGATACTGGTAAAATATGAGGGTAGTCCTCTGCTGTGACTTTGAAGGAGACTGCAGAGCATGGGCTCTCTAGGCTTTTGGATCAGGGTTCACTGCTCTTCAGTGGGAGTAATCCTGGAAGGTGGCTGCCAGAGGTTGTTCTCACAGTCTTGTTTGAGGGAACTAGGCAGAAGTGTGCAGACATAAAAGGACTGAATAGTTGAAGTACAGGTCTTTTTTTTTTCTAGCAGAGCAAACTGTTTATCAACTGCTTGATGAGTCATCTGTTTTCTCAGTTTATAGCTGGGATATCCTTTCTCTTGTCAAGTGAATGATACAATCACGTTAAAACAGCCTGTTTGTTCCCAGAGTGGCAAAATAGATAACTTTTTGCACAATAATCAAGGAACACTTTGCTAGTTTGATTTTTGTTTGCCTAGATGTTTTTTATCTGAGCTTAGTCCTGTACTTTTTCAGTTCAAAAGCCTTTCCCTCACTTGTCACCAGAGGAAAATGATGTGCTCATTGCTTGGACTCTTCATGCCAGGTTGGTGTCCAGGTGTGGGATGGCTTTATTCCACTTTCTCCTTTTTTGTTCAAGTCTCCTCAGCCCCAGATTTTTCAGGATCACAGCAGCTGTTCCCTTCGCAGGCCAGCTATGTCAGTACTTCTTAGCTAGCTGTTTTAGTAAGAACTTGGATTGCTGTTTCCAGTGTGCTTGCAACAATTACTGTTCATGGGTTTTGGGGTCTAGAAGAATCTGGGACATTTGTGGGTTATGTTTGAGTAAATTCAGTTATAGCAAGTTTTTATAGCTCATGGTGATTTGTCTGCTGAAAGTATGTGGTGCTCTTTTCTGCCTTTTTTTTTTTTCCCAATACCAAATTACAGTGCAGACAAAAATCCTAATTAGAGAACCAGGCTATAAAAAGAAAAGGCAGTTTTCTTTTGACTTGCTTTCCCAGGCTGCAAGTATGGGTCATGTCCTGTATTGTAAACTGATGTGGCTCTTTTGGCTTCATTAGTACAGTAGTGATTTATATCAGCTGATGCTTTGAGCTTGAGGATTTGTTCACTCAGCTGTAACTGATACCACATATACACAGAACTCTCTATGGAGGGTGCCCGCTGCTGTGGAAGGGATGGATATCCCAAAGACCTTAGAGCAACCCAAGAAATCGTGGATGTGCTTGACTTGCTCCATAATATCTGAACTCTAGTACTCTAGCCAAGACCTGCATAGAGGAAAAGCTTATCTGATGATACAGTTGATCATCATTTTTTCGGTAATATTTGTTCTGTGTCTGAGTCAAACTACAGCACTTGAGACAATCTCTTGCATACTGCAAAAATATTTAAGCGCAAACTATGAATTCAAGCAGAAACATAGAACAGAAAAACTGAAAGAAGTTAGTGTTACATCCTGTCTGTAGTGTTTCTTGTATGATTAAATGGAATTAAATTATTATCAAATCTTACTTTAATGCCTGTCTCACAGAGGCAGAGGCCTCCAAGATGTATTGGAGGCTCTTAAATAGAATGGAATAGATAGCAGAATTACAATATCTTTATTGTAAATCTGCCCAAAACAACTCCTTGAACTTAGCAAGTGGGGTATAAAGATGTAAGTGGAGGTCTACCAGGTAAAAGACATTTCAGGATTACTCTTCTTTTGCTTGGTTTACCTGCTATGGTGTGTTCGACCTAGAAAGTTCAGAAACTCAGGGAAGTGTTGCAAAATGAACGTGCTGATTGCTCTGTAAGTACTCTGTGCAGTGCTTTTTTCCAAGGAAAAGTGGTATATCTAGGACCAAGATGCTGAAAGACGGCAGCATAGTGAATGGAGTGATATTTGGATCTTAATTCGAACTGAGCATACCACTGTAAATCCAGACTAATGACTCTGATTCTGGGAGAAGTGATGAAGGCTGATGACAACCAGATCTACACTTCTTACCACTCATTGGGGTTTATAGACTTTACATGGGCAGTAACAAAATCTGCTATAGCTCAAGTTGCAAAGGAGGTGACAGAGGTGGTGCACAGCCTGTTGGGTCTCATCTTGATCCCAGACTGAGGTCAAATGAACTCTTCCGAGAAGCCTTTTTGTTTTGTCCCCATTGCAATAGGAGGTCTGTTCTGATTCTATAAATAACAATAGCAATAAAATTGTTATTATAGAGTATTGTTATTATAAAATAACAATAAATTAATGAGTGTGGGGGCACTTTGTCAATCCTAAAGCAAATTCTAAATCAAATTCACAATCTTTCCAACAATACAATTAATTTTGAAGTTCTCTAAAGGTTTAAACGGTTTCATGATAAGTGCCCTCCAAGTAGGAGGCAGGTGAAGTGCTGAACTGTCAGGTGCTGAATCTGTATTTCATGTTAGCTTTTTCAAATATTACACTTCTTTCAGGAGCATAAAAGGCAAAAAAAATCTGAACAAACTGAAGGGCATTCTAACAGCAAACAGTCCTAAAACACACTCCACAGCTAACTGGAGCAGGGCTTTACATTATAATTTAGTAAATGCCACAAATGAACTGCAGCTGTTAATTAATGTGGCTGGAAGTTGGAGAAGTCTGACTTCTGATACCTGTATCGTCTTGCATTTTGCAGTCTGAAAAACTGATTGTGTGTAAAAAGCCATCAAGTGTCATCTTCAGAAACTTGCTATAAGTTTTTTTTCTTTTGTAGCTATATTTTTTTAATAGTCTGTTACTGTAACAGTAAACCAGTACTGAACACCAGTTGTTGTTTTCTTCCTTGAGTGGTTAGAGCTGCTGTCTACCATCAGTTCTCACTTAGGGCTTGATCCAAAATCAACAGGGAAAAATGTGCATTTACCTGGTTGGGTTTTGGATTTGGCTTGTTTTAATTTAAAGATTGGAAGATGCTGTTTTTCTTCAACTGCATGCAGTAACTAATGTATTTGAACTGCTGTACCATGAAACATATTTCTGCACATTCAGAAGCAGTTCATAACTCTACAATTTATTTACCTGGCAGAGTTTTGTTCAGCTCTAAGTACCAACATCTGTCCTTAGCTTTCTTGTATTATAAAATCAGAGCAGTCACACACAGTTTTAAAATAAAAATGTGCTAATGGGAATCATGCCCAGATCTGACTGAAAAACCGATGGTGGGTTGTTTTATTGTCTTTCATACTCTGAGCAGATAATCCCTAGGAATGGTTGTTGGCTGTCTAACCACATGTGTTAAACAGAAAAACTGGCTTTGAGGCAGCAACTATTTCCAGCTACCTAAAACCTTTAACTCTCTGCTCTTCTAGGGTGGGGACAGTTGGAAAAGTTTGAGTTGAAGTCTTTCACATCTTTTTGGTTCTTCAGTAACCTTCCTGTTCATTTTACAGCACAGGCATTGACTTCACCTTCTCAAAATGTATTTCCCAACAAGAACAGTGTGATTTTACTGCTCTTGTCAAAGGCATCTGATTGATATATTAAAGAATAAAGCAGGTTGCACCACCTACTGAGGGAAAATACTGAACTGCTTCTGATCTTGCTTTTGGTTGACCTAAGCAGATTTTCACAGTGGTCTTCAATGAATGAGGGAATAAAATAAAGGGTGTAGAGAAAGTGGCTTCAGTTTACCTGCTCCTGTGTAAAGATGGTGGGAGGGTGGAGAGGAAACTCTCCTGACACTTAGTGTAGCTCATGGGCGCAGTGGAGGATGTGGCCGTGCTGTTGGTCAGACTGTCCCAGGGCTGCTACCCTGTGTCCTCTGCCCTGGCACTAGTATGATCCAGTGGCTGAACTCCCTGAACCCATTCTTTGGCAGAAAACGAGTTGTTTGAGTGAGGACCTAGCATGGGATGAGCAGCATATTTTAAAGCAGCTTAACGCTGCCATGAAGCCTCTGCTTCCTGGGAGGAAGAACTTGTCTGCTTCTAGCCTTTGGAAATGTGCAGCTCCACTGTATTTGGAAGGGGGGCAAAGCATCTTGTCTTAGCTTTGACAATATCAGAGGATGGTAGTAAATTTTGTGCTAGTATAATAAGAATTGCTGCTAGGCTTAAATTAAATCCTTTCATGATTTTCTTCAGAAACATCTCTGGTTTTGAGCTGGAGAGATCTAGGAAAGCTTGTCAAGCCAAGTAATCTTTGTCCCACTCAAGTCCTTTGATATCTGAAGATAAGTAAAATGTAGCTATTTGTTCCAGTGAAGTCTGGCAACACCTTACTGTAACTTCTCTGCTCCACCTTCCATATGCAAATGATGAGACTGAATAATCGTTATCTTTCTACTAGTTTATTAAGCAACTTTAAAAACATAAAGTTTTTAATCTGGCTTGTCAGACATAAACACAAAACAGGCTTGGATTTTGTTGTTCGCATGGTTAGTGATACCTGGTGGCTGAGCAGAGCCAGTGTGAGGTTGCTTCTCTCCTTCTCCTTGAAAACTTCATTTTTAGAGTATGAGGATATTTGATTTTCATCACCAGTTATTTTAATTGCAACCAGAACAGCTGCTAAGCAAGAATTTTCCGGGAAAGGGGGTTGAAAGCATGTGGAAATAGCATAGTTTACAGATAGGCTTCGCCTATAGTTGATCAATAACTGGTAGTGGGAACTGTCACAGAAATATGTGCTGCATAAATATTTGTAGCTGCAGTGTACAGCAAGGACAGAACAGAAGCCTAGCAAAAACAGTAAACATTTGTTGCACTTGTATTAAAGCTACATGGGATTTGGTTTCAGTTTCAGAGTTTAATATCTTAATAATAAATACAAATAACCAAATATATTAATAATAAAAGTAGACTTTAACAGTTGATGCTTCTTAAAAATCGTACCAAGTTGGTACCAGTACCACAACATTGTGCTGAATTTAGACTAAAGAAACTTGTTTACAGTGGGAACTCATGCAGCCTTTAATAGGAACTTCTGCTCCCCTCCATGCTTAGCTTCAGCTGGTAACCCACATAAGGACAAGCAAATAAACACTCTTCTGTCCCTCCGAACTTCTGTTTGTTGTCTTACAGTTGTGGATTGCTGCTCTGACAGTACTTAAAAAAGCAAAATACAAGAACTCCCCTATTATGTCTACTCAAATACAGTATCAAGTGAAACTATTTCTTGTTTTCTTCCTTGGTCAGATCCTTTTTATTTAAGATAGTGAAGCTACTCTGACAGGTGCCTTGGCTGTATAAAAACAGTGGTAAGGATGACTTTTCAAATGATCCACCTCTATTAAGATGCCTATAAGGGAAATTTTCCACTATTTATCTTTTCTTACCTTAGTAGTCAAAACAAGAGATTCTGTTTCCTGCTGATGGCTCAGGTTTTTTCCTGTTGTGCCTAGTTGTCATTTCCCTTCTGTAAGTGTTGGAAACAAGTATAATGTGCAGATAATAATGAAAGTGGACAGTCTCTTCTTTGGCACTGAATTTTACCTGACAAGACTTCACAAGCTCAAAGAAGCTTCCATGTAGTAAGGGGAGGTAGATAGCACAGTGCAAATACAAAGACTCAGACCTTCAGGAACAGGTTTTCTGCTAAATTTTTGAAGTACTCCAAACTCTTAAGTACACTAAAGGGCTTAGGACAACTTAATTGGTAGACTCTTGCACTGAAAGCAAGCATGCAATGAAGGGTATTTCTGCTAGGTGTTTGTAGTAGGCATTTAAAAATTAACTCCAAATGTAAATCAACAAATATAACTCCACTCAAACTATTTTTTAAGTGACTGAAAGCTTCCTTTTTGTCTTCAGACTGCCTGCGTTGTTGGGATTGCACGTTCCAAATTTAAAAGTGTCAGTGTAATTAATACTGCGTAAGAACTCTGGATATTTTTCAGCTCTAAGAGAGAAAGCAGCTTGAGGGAGGTTGAAAGAACTCTTTATTGAACCTGCCCCTGCTGATGATCTACTTGGATCTTATTTTTTCCTCTGTGCTATGTTTAGAGTAGCAAAGAATCCTGTGGGAATATTAAGGAAACTATTAACCTAGAAAACTTCACTGTTGTTCTTGCTCTTCAGTCCCCTGCCATATGCTGATATTAAGTAACCTCTAAAAACTTCACATGAACAACTTGTACGCCACTTATCTGCCCCACCACCCCCAATTTTCTTGTATTTTTTATCTTTTGGTTCTTTCTCCCATGTATTGCTTTTTCTTCCTTTCAGCTCTCTGCTTTGTACTGTTTACCATAGCTTTTTAATTGCTCTGCAAGGCTGTTGCTCCCCAGGCAGGAGAGCATGGGTTAGGTGAAAGCACACAAGTGCTGGTGATATTTTACTCCTAGCATTAGAAGGCAGCTTGGAGAGCGTTGCCATCAGGTGGGCAGAGCAGCAGTGACAGAACAGGTGTGGAAATAGCAGTTAGTGAGGAGAACTGACCTTTTACTGTGAGTCTTTTACTGTGAGTTTTCTTCTCTGATTATCCTTTTGCATTAGAAACAATAAATGGCTTGAGAATTTAAAAAAACTAACATTGTGAAATTTTGAAGGAGAATGGTTATTTAATTTGAATTTATATATGAATAAGAAATTCTACACTGCTTGGTGTCTTTGGAAATTGGAGAGCTGGAATCCAGTGGAGTTGGTTAAAAGCAACATTTTTACATGGCAAGGGCATTGCAAGGCTATTCAGCTGCTGGCAGCAGCAAACTCTGAGACAGCCTTTCTGCCTCTACTGTAGGTGAACTGTTTTCATTAAAGCTGAGGTACCAGTTAAAGATTTGAAAAGGCCTAAAGCTGTTTCCCTCATCCCTAGATACCACGGAGGTATCATAAGTTATGACCTTGGGATGGACACTGCTGGCAAACTGTTCACTTTATTAGCCTGGTTTAATGTGGCTTTGTTTTCATTCTGCCAGGCAATTCAGTAGTTTTAGTAGTATGTATCCACCAGATGAGGTGATTTTGTTTACAAAATAATGTAATCTGTACATTTTTGCTTTTGTGCACTTACTAAGGTCTGATTTTAAATGCAGCTGACATGAGTAGAGAGGGGAGGAAAAACCATTGTGTTAACAAAATGCATTGTGTTAACCAGTAAACCAAAAAGTTTCTTGCAGTTTGGGGGGAATTCTTTCTGACTTTGAGTGAATAAAGGAATGCTTTATAATAGAGCTCATAAATAAGTCCAAGGGTAGTGCCTTTGTGGCTAGTAAAAAGAAAAAATGGAGCTTCCTAAGCTTGCATTCCTTGAACGCCTTATCCTTTGTAGAGGGGAAAAAATAAAAGTTCAGCACATTTGGAGTACAGTATGCAGCAAGAAGTTTTAAAAATTTTGTTTCAGAGCAATTCTTAGCTGAGACAAAGAATATCAGTAGCAGGAAGAGTGACTGTCTGCTGTGGCTGCATTATTCTTCAGTCACTTAAAAGTGCACGTGGACACTGGTGCAGTGTACTGGTTCCTTTTAAAATATCTGCATATTAGGAAGAGGAGAGGATAGCATATAGGGGAGTCAACATTTATGCACTAAACTGTGGTACAGGATTTACCTGTACCTCTCACAAAATGTGAGATTGCTGTTTCCAGTGTTAAACTGAACTTGGGTCATACAGTGCTATGGTTCAAAAGTTGCTTCTTCATCCATGAGGTTCCTTCATGAGGGAGTTACTTGCCTGTGTGGGTAAACACATGATGTCTCCATTTATCAGCTTGTACCTGAAAGGTTGTATCCCAAGTGTTTCCCCTGGACAGACAGTAATTGAGGCCAAACAGTCCTCACGATGATCTGCTAGTGGTCTTAACATTTGCATGGATGACTGAAAATGCTAATTCTCATCACGATTTTCGTTAGATCTGACTAATACCTTTTGTATAAATAGAACAAGCCCAAAGGCACATCAGATTATTTTTTTAGTTGATTTCAGTAATTGTGTGGCTGGTGCCTTTCCGACCTCATCAAGGTATCTGTGCTTGCATTGGACCATGACTATGAAAAACAGGAAACTTTTTTATTTACTTTCAGTCTTCAGTTCATGTCTGCTGCTTTTTGCTTGTGGATGCAAAGGTGCTGGTGAGAGTATTGTGGAATTTCCCTTTCCCCGTTTTTTTTGTCTGACTTCAAAGGCAATCTGACAGCATTACCTGGCAGCTCTTTTCACAGTGTAAAGTTCAGTGAGTTAACATTTCTTGCATTGAAAGAGAGGAATTGAATAGCTCTCCGCAGGCTGCCCTGAAGGTCCCAGCCTGCCCCCTAAAAGAACACTGTCCTGTGCTGTATTTTGTTTTAAGTGGGATTAAATTTCTCCTTCCTTGATGTATTTGGCTACCATACCACAGAACACCTTCCCTTGCCACACAGAGTTTCCCAGTCACCTGGCAGGGGACATGCTGAGTAACAAAGTATGGTGGATTGTAATGCAGGATCTTTGTTAAAGGTTGATCTTTGCTGCACTCTTGTAGAAGCACTGCAGGGCACTCTGGGGTGCAAGGAGGTTCTAAAGCTCGTCTCACAGGCGTGCCATGTCATCTAGAGGGAATGGAGAGAAGAGGAGAGGGGGAGCTCTGGGAGAAGCTGCAGACTGGATATCTGTTGTGATTTAACATGTGCTGCTGTGGGCAAAGTGGCTTGGCAGTGCCTCAGAACCCATCTCCTGTCTCTAAAATATTCCCAGAAGCAGCTGACCACATGAGCCAGCTCATGGGTTGCAGATCACAGGAAACAGCTTGCTGCAACAAAGTTGTCTTCCTCTGCTCATATGACCCCTCAGCAAGGGTACCTGTCATCTGCATCAGCTCTGGCAAGTGCATAGTGGTGGTGAGCAAGAGGAAGGATGTTGTTGGAGGTATGCACAAAGCCCTGTCTCACAGTGGGCTTCACCAGTATTGATCACGAGACCATGTGGAGACCATCCCTGCAACTAACTGTCCTGCCTCTGGATGCCTGAAATAAGGCTAGACAGCAGTATTTCCCTGAGTTGTTTTTTTAGCACTGTACTTCATTGGTCCCAGTTCAGCTGGTATGCAGTGGCAATGTCCCATTCCCTTCCTTTTACCAGTTGCCAGATCCCTACTGCATCACGGGGAAGTACTGGAACTGCAGAGTGTGATGCAGGTGCCTTTCTACCATGATGGGTGTCATACGGTGTGTGGGTAGCATGCTCTTGAGTCTTGTTGGTCTAGTTAATGGGTGTGTGTGTTTATCTTGGAAAATCAAAGTTACTAGTTCCATCTGTCTTCGGAAATGTTATTGCCTCTGTCTCATACCGGTTCCATGTGGATGTCCCAAGGAAGCTGAAAGAGGCCAGCGTGAAGAAGATACATATGCACATCAGCAGCAGCTGTGAGAGGGAATTGTTTCCTTGTTAGTGTATAAACCTGGTTAGCTAGGTTGCTTGCCAGCATCTAGCATGGTACCCTTCCGTGGTGGACTCTTGCTACTGGTGTGAACTGAGCAATTCCAGAAAACCGGGTCTCCTTGCCTTGGAGACCCCCTGGCACTACGAGACATGTCAGTGTCGGTAACATAAATTGCTGGATAGCTGCTTGTGCATAGAAGTGACGCAGAGAGGTTGCATCCCTGTGAGGAGGGGTCACTGAGGAGGGAATGCTGTTAGAAGTGTTTCTGGAGTTGTGCTGAGATCCAAAGGTTCATAAAGGCAGCTTGCTACACTCTTGTGTCTGTAAGGTGCACAAAGACTCTGGCATGGCCTTGCATCCCTTTTGCGTGATGGGGCTGCGTCAGCTCATGTGGACTGGAAGGGCTTACAGAGTGAAGCGTGTTCGTGCTTTCTGCCATGCAGTTATGGGGTCTATGTCCCTGCTCATTGCAGTGGGGTTGGACTAGATGACCTTTAAAGGTACCTTCCAACCCAAACTATTCTGTGATTACTCAGATTTGGTTCCAGCTGTCTTGCTGAGACATTGTTCCCCGAGTCTTAGTGTTTGTACTGTTTCAAGGCAAACATAAGATTTGCTTATGTTATTAGCTTTCATGCAGCCTAAAATAAATCAGGAATGCTTGTTATTCAATGCAGTGCACCCTGTGCTCTTGAACACGGTGCTTGCCTACAGTGCATGCTGATGGGCTTCGTGAGCTGATCCAATGTGTGAATACCAGAGGTTGGTGCACTTCAGTGCAGAGCACTAGGGTAGAGTTCAGGATCGAAGGGGAAATCTTGTGTACAAGCTGAGTCTCTTTGGACTCACATGGCACTTAACTTGCAACTGTGCACTTGGCTGCTTTATTAGCTTGCAGAAGGTCTGATGGTTCTGAGACTGCTGTCTTCATACTTCTGAGGTTTCTTCCAGAATCTATCTATCCCCAAACATAATGTTTTAGTAGAATTCAAAATGCAGGGGAAGAGAGAATACAAAAGAAATATCTGTGGGAAAGATGGAGGGGGAAAATGTGGAAAAAAAAAAGAGGCCAAATCTTACTGGTTTAAAAAGAAAGCCATTAAGGACTTCAGTTATGAATTCACATTGTCTGCAAAACCTTGCTTCCTGGATCTTTTGCTTCAAGACTTTTTTTCAAAATGAATCACTTTTAAGCAAATAATCAGCTTAAATCTTTATAGCACTTAGTGTTTGCAACCAGCTGGCTTGAAAATGCATGTGCAGAAACAGTAGCTATTCTGAAAAACAATTTGAGAGGCCTAAGCAGCTGATATCTTGCCTAGAACAAGTTTTATAGAAACCCTACCAGGGAGGACATCACATGGATATTGAATTTAGACAGTAAAGTACAGAATATGGTTCAAATATTTTGTAGTGTCAATGGCACTGAGAATACTGGCACTTGGAAGAAACAGAGTGGTTGCATGTAATATTTGCCTATATTTGTTATATCTCAAATTCTTGCCAGCTCGAAGGGCAGTAGAATCAAGTTCTGCTGTAAGGTGTGGAAGAGTAGAGCTACTGCAACACAGCCCCTAAAGTTGTTTGCACTGTAGTGCTTCTATAGGGAACTTTTCTTTTTGCTGTTCAGAATGGTGCTTCCTTTGGAAACAAAGGGTGGGAGACGGATGATTGCCAGGCTACTAGTTCACACGAGTGGTGTGTCTGCCAGGGTGGTGGCATAGTCACTGCCACTAGCCACTCCTGAATAATGTAATCATTGCCCTGATAAAGCATATGAGCTTTTGCAACTTGCAGAATTCTGCTTTCCCAACAGCCGGTGATAGGTAAGCTTGCTTTTCTTTTTATACTGTGATGTGCAAGTTATATGCCTAACTCTTTATCATCCAGCTAAAAGCTGGGTGAACGGCTTTTGTACTGGTCCAATAAGCTTTTACTGAGGAAAACAATCATCAAGTGTTTTTAAGACACTTAGATCCCATGCCACTTAGTTATTTTTAATGATGAGGAAAAAAACGAAAGGGTTTGGGTGTGGTGTCTAGTGCACCTGCAACTGGAAATCCACATCAGCTGGGAAATAGTTGCCACCTAATAGTTCTAAAATACTTATGATTAGTAATCTGCTCAGAACACATATACATTTCTGAGTGGCTTACTTTGATTAAAAAGAGCTGTCAAATGCAAGTTCCACAGTTTTTTAAAAAGTTGTTTCCTGTCTGTTGTTTTCTCTCTCCGTCTCTCCATACACCAGCATGATACTGCTGCTATGCTTTGCTGATCATTTGTATCCTGTTTCCTGGCCCTCCCAAGGGGACAATGACCAATAACAATCTGAATAGGCAGCAGCCCAGAACCTTTGGAGGATGATGAGGCTCAAAGCTGTGTGCCAGGTTCAGTTAAAGCCGTATAAAGGCTCCAAGGAAAAGAATTGTTCCTCCAAATTGGTTTAGAAGATTGTGTCCTCATATATGGAGGTGGTTGTATCTGACAGCTCAGAGGAGCTGATGTGACCAATGCAAGACAAAGCTCTCATGTCTGTGGGAACTCTCTTGCCCAACAGATGTGTAAATTGGGAGCTGCTAAACAGCCTCTTCTCCTCAGACATGGTGTATTTGTCTGTTTTCGAAGTAAAAGATGATGTTTAAAGGGAAGTCTACAACCACAGTAATTTTCCTCATGGTCATTTATGTACATTCCTCTGGAAATGCTAAATATGGTATGTTGTGCCTGAAGTTTAAGCACAAATTGATAGGAATGGAGTTCTATTTCAACTGTTTTGAAACTGTGTGGCTTACAATCTTTTTTGTATTGAAATGTATTTACAAGAAGTCTTGGGCATATGTTACTGCCTGCTGTTCCTTGAGTGGCACAAATTTGAGAGAAACGTCAATTCATATATCCAGTCAGTAACTTTTTCAGCTAGGCCCTCTTTGACACGAAGAATTTTCATTCATTTATTTAAAAAAAACCCAACCAACCAACCAAACCTAACAGCAGGTTTTTTTGTATGTTGACTATCTTCTGCAACTGCTGAGAGGTGTTACTGTCCAGTTTTATCTCAGCAGAAGTTGGGTAAACAACTCCTGTTCTAGCGTGACACATTTAAAACAGTCAAAAGCTGCTTCAGAGCACATCACTTCTGTATCAAAGAGAGGAGCTACGTTATGGGTGTGTTGTCTCATGTACCTGTATTATCTTTGAGAGACAGGTGAGATACTGGCTCCTTAAATAACAACTCTGGTCTTAAGCAAGTGTTTCATAACAAAGCTATTTGACTCATCAGCTGCTGGGAATAGTAGCCCCGGTCCATTTTGCTTGTGGGGAAAGGGCTCCATGGGAGAGGCTTTGTGAAGGCTTAGCACAATTCTCTGCCTGCAAC